>NC_061810.1:11336948-12834448 GCF_021462225.1 Girardinichthys multiradiatus | reverse complement strand
CGTTTACCCTGAACTGGTTTGATCATGTCAAAAAAGTCTATCACAAGATTTCTGAATGGTCCCTCAGGGACAGGAATGTGTCAAATGGGTAATTCTATGCCTTTGCGAACATTATTTTGAGCACATACAGTACAGCCCAAAAGTTTGGACACAACTTGTCATTCTAAGAGTTGTCTTTATTTTCATGACTACGCCATTGTCATGACTATGCCAAGGAATTTGTTACGCCAAAACAAATTCCTTGTATGTCCAAAAACGTACTTGGCAATAAAGCTTTTCTGATTCTGATATTGTAGCTTCACATTGAAGGCATCAAAAATATGAATTAACACATGTGGAATTATATACTGAACAAAAACGTTTGAAACAACTGAAATATGTCTTATATTCTAGGTTTTTCAAAGTAGCCACCTTTTGCTTTGATTTCTGCTACACACACTCTTGGCATTCTGTTGATGAGCTTCAAGATGTAGTCACCTGAAATGGTTTTCCAACAGTCTTGAAGGAGTTCCCAGAGATGCTTAGCACTTGTTGGCCCTTTTGCCTTCACTCTGCAGTCCAGCTCACCCCAAACCATCTCGATTGGGTTCAGGTCTGGTGACTGTGGAGGCCAGGTCATCTGGCACAGCACCCCAACACTCTCCTTCTTGGTCAAATAGCCCTTACACAGCCTGGAGGTGTGTTTGTGGTCATTGTCCTGTTGAAAAATAAATGATGGTCCAACTAGACACAAACCGGATGGAATAGCATGCCGCTGCAAGATGGTGTGATAGCCATGCTGGTTCAGTATGCCTACAATTTTGAATAAATCCCCAACAGTCACCAGTAAAGCACCCGCACACCATCACACCTCCTCCTCCATGCTTCACGGTGGGAACCAGGCATGTAGAGTCCATCCGTTCACCTCTTCTGCGCCGCACAAAGACACGGTGGTTGGAACCAAAGATCTCAAACTTGGACTCATCAGACCAAAGCACAGATTTCCACTGGTCTAATGTCCATTCCTTGTGTTCTTTAGCCCAAACAAGTCTCTTCTGCTTGTTGCCTGTCCTCAGCAGTGGTTTCCTAGTAGCTATTTTACCATGAAGGCCTGATTCACACAGTCTCCTCTTAACAGTTGTTCTAGAGATGTGTCTGCTGCTAGAACTCTGTGTGGCATTGACCTGTTCTCTAATCTGAGCTGCTGTTAACCTGTGATTTCTGAGGCTGGTGACTCGGATGAACTTATCATCCACAGCAGAGGTGACTCTTGGTCTTCCTTTCCTGGGGCGGTCCCTTTGTAGCGCTTGATGGTTTTTGCGACTGCACTTGGGGACACTTTCAAAGTTTTCCCAATTGTTCGGACTGACTGACCTTCATTTCTTAAAGTAATGATGGTCACTCATTTTTCTTTACTTAGCTGCTTTTTTCTTGCCATAATACAAATTCTAACAGTCTATTCAATAGGACTATCAGCTGTGTACGGTACTGTATCCACCTCCTGCACAACACAACTGATGGTCCCAACCCCTATTATAAGGCTTGAAATCCCTCTTATTAAACCTGACAGGGGACACCTGTGAAGTGAAAACCATTTCAGGTGACTACCTCTTGAAGCTCATCAACAGAATGCCAACAGTGTGCGTTGCAGTAATCAAAGCAAAAGGTGGCTTCTTTGAATAATCTAGAATATAAGACATATTTTCAGTTGTTTCACACTTTTTTTTGTTCAGTATATAATTCCACGTATTAATTCATAGTTTTGATACCTTCAGTGTGAAGCTACAATATTCATAGTCATGAAAATAAAGATAACTCTTTGAATGAGAAGGTGTGTTCAAACCTTTGGGCTGTACTGTATGTCACATTGACTGAGATTTTCATCTACCATTGCTCGCAAATGTAGGGACCAAAAACCTTGATTTTTCAACTTCTTTAACACCTTACTTCTATCGCAGTGATCTGCACCATGCGATTCTGAAATCAGCATTGCTAACAATGCCACTGGTGCCATCAGTAGGCCACTCTGTCATTTCCGCAAACCATTTTCATTCATTGTTTCACCACTTCTTGCCCAGAAGTCACGCTCACTGCTGTTGAATCAGTATCAAGTCTTCTGGTGTAACCAAAGGTTCCAATGACACTACAGGTGCCAAGATAGCCATCTGGCATCGGGATGCCATTTTTGCTGCTTCATCTGCTGCGTTATTACCACTTATGACCAAGTCATTACCTTTGCGGTGTGCCTGACACTTTATTACTGCCAGTTTTGAGGGGAGCATCATTGCATCAATTAGCTGTTGAAGCTGCTCTTTATGTAGAACTGGATTTCCATCTGCTCTTTTGAACCCTCTTTGCTTCCAAACAGAAGCAAACAAATAACAAACTCCATGAGCATAAGCCGAGTCTGTGAAAATGTTTGCCACCTTTCCTTTAGCCAGTTTTCAAGCCTCTGTTAGTGCTTTCAATTCTGCTAGTCGTGCTGAGCATGGTTGTTCACACATTTCTGCTTTCACAGTTTCAAAGTCATCACCTCTTTGTTCAACGATTGCGAATCCTGGATGGTTTCCGAGATAATCTCTGAAACATGAGCCGTCAACAACGTAAGTGATTTCCGCATTCGTCAATGGAGTTGACTCCAAGTCTGGTCTTAGTCTTGTGTATTTCATTGTTTCAGCAACACACTCATGTGGTTCTCCTTCACAATTGAGGGGAATCAGGTTAGCTGGACTTCAGATGCTGCATCTTTGAATAGTTATGTCTGGATATGTCAGAAGTAGCATGTACTGCAAACATCTTGCTTGGGTTACAACATATTTCCCTTGATTGATTAACTCTACAATTTTGTGATGAGTCATAATGGTGAATGGGTAACCCATTGTTATGGTTGATGCTTTCTCATAGGCGTAGTAGACTGCTGCTAGCCCTTGATAGCATTGTGGCCAGCCCTGTGCTACATTGTCAAGCTTTGTGCTATAATAAGCAATAGCTTGTTTTCGCCGACCTGCCCAGGTTTCCTGCATCAGTACTGCTGAGACATAAATATATTTTCTTTGCCACATATAGGTAGAATTGCTTGTCATAGTCTGGCATCGCCAGGATGGGTGCTACTTGCATTTCCTGTTTTAGTGTTTCAAAAGCTATTTTAACCTCAGCAGTCCATTTTAACATGGTTTTCAATGACTGATTTCCTGATTCTTTCATAAGCTCTCTTAATGGTGCTGTTTTTTCCGCATAGTCTTCTATCCAGTCTGCATTAAAGTCTGTCATCCCCAGGAACGTCATCATCTCACCAAACATTCGTGGGCATGGTACTTTGCTGACACCTTTGAGTTGCGAAGGCAAAATGCCAATGGTTCCTTTTGAAATCACTCTGCCCAGGTATTCTACCTGTGGCTGACAATATTGAAGCTTTTCCTTTGAGGCTTTATGACCTCCTTCAGCCAATCTCTGAAGGACCTTCATTGATGTCTCGATGACAGTCTTCCAATGTGGGTGCGCAGATTAATGATTATAATCATCTACATATTGCAGCAGTCTTAGCTCTTCAAGATCCTGTTTTAGGATGTGGTTGAACACATAAGGGCTGTGTTTGAACCCTTGTTGTAAGCGAGTGTAACTGTATTTTTTGCCTCTGTATGTAAATGCAAACAAGTGTTGAGACTCTTCTGCTAAAGGGATGTTGAAAAATGCAGAACAGAGATCGATGACAGTGAAAAACTGTGCTTCTGGTGGAACAGCAGTTGTGTGGATTTGGCACATCTGCAGGCCAATCCTGAACAACCTGATTGATGACCCTCAAGTCATGAACCAGATGATATTTTAATCCATCTGCCTTTCGGATTGGAAATATTAGTGTGTTGCACTGACTGCTTGTTTCCACCAACACTCCTGCTTCTAGTAGTCCTTCAATCGTTCTGCCTTTTTCTGCTGCTGCCTTTAATGGGTATTGTGGACGGAATGGAAGGTCTACATTTTGTTTCAACTCAACCTTAAAGGAGTTGGCCAATTTTACCAAACCCACATCTGTATCATGTTTTGACCATTTGTGATCTGTAACATGTTTTAACATGTCTTCCAAAATCAAATCTCCTTTTGATAACTCCATTTCCTCAGATGTGTTTGAGTCATTAACAGGCACTGTCACCACTTGTGGTTTGGATTTCATCAATGATTCACTCACAATCTTAATCATTGATGCATCCTGTGATTGGAAAATTAATGGATTGTCTGTTTTTTCCCATTTTCTTGTGGTTGCAACTTTCATTGGTCCCAAGTGTTTTACATGAAAATTTTTATTTACAAACAAGGTTATGTGTGGCTCCGATTCCAGAACATTATACCATTTGGAAATGAAATCATTCATGTGATGGAGCACATTTCGAAATGCGTTGAATTCAATTTCATCTAGTCGATGATGAACCATCCAATCATAGTTTCGTTTCAAAATGTTCCCCATGGTTGGAGTCCCAAGACACTGCGCCCAAACTGCTTTAATGTCTCCCAATGCCAGCAGTTTCCCTACTGTTTCTTCTTCAAATTTTGTAATCCACTTATGTGCACCTTTGTGTACATCCGGCAACCGCACGACCAATCCGATCAGGTCCACAGAGGCCCAAGGAACATATTGGGTTGTGTTTGCTTTGACCAGAATTGGCATCTGTCTCCCCTCTGTGTATCTATCAGATGTATGAATATTAGGCCGATAGCGCAAATCGTACTGCCATGTCATTTTGTTCTCTGTTTGTTTGTGACCCTTCAGTAGGCTGCACTACCACATTTGCAGCCTCAGCTTGTTCTTCAGCTAATACTTCTGGTTCATTTAGGTCAAAATGGTGATTGTCTAGTTGTTGTTCTATTTCTTGAATGATAGTTCTATCTATTTCACGTCTTAAATCAAGCCCAGTATGATCCAAGTTGATCTAGTACGAATCACCCCTGGTCTTCCATTGTGTTCTGCATAACAATTAATTATTCGTGTCCTACCTGGTTGCTGTGTTGTTGAATTTGTTGCTGTCCCCTGCTGGGGCAACTGTACACTTCTGGAAGGCTTCTGGAAGGCTGTCTCCTTGTACTACAATGCTGAGGACTCCTCTCTGCGTTCCAGATGGAGTTTGTTCGCTTCCCGCAGGTGCACTCTGCAAGTGAGGTCTATTACTTACTGGAGACACACCCTGTGGATTAAGTGGGCGTTCTCTATCTCTCACTACTTCAGCGCTGATGTCCTGCAATAAGTCACCTGGAAACATTTGAGCTTCTCCCTGTTCTGTTCTTTCTCCTTTGTAATCAAAGTTTCCCAAGATATTAAGTGTTCCAGCCAGGGAAGAGTATATTCCTGCTGGCTTCAGATTATTGCTTTTAGTTCCATCATGTTGTTTTGTCATCTCTGTCAAGTGTTCTTTTAAGTTCTCTCTGTATTTCTGACCTTCCTCTTTGAGTAACTTTAAAATGTTCAACTCATGTTCTCTTTTTGCCAATCTTTTCTTACTTTTGTCTTTTGCCTTATAATCCAGAATTCAAGTCTCCATTTGTTCACATAGAGACAGGTCAAAGCTTCAATTTTCAGGCCATGGTGCAGACAATCCACGTGTCCTTTTCTCCCATTTTTAGAAATCTTTGGGATATTTGAAGCATAATCTGGGTTCTTACACCTGATAATTACCGTTGGTAGATTGCTCATTTTCATTCCCTTAGGAAGATTGTTTGTATTGCTCCAAACAATTCAATGTTAATTAGGTGGTGTTGTTTAAAATATATTTATTTTCCTATTATTATTGTTACTTTTAGTAACTATTTAAAATTGTGTTATCCAAATCAAATGAGTCTTTATTTTAGTCTTTGTATCCTAATCAAGCCTTATGCAGTCCAGATACTTAATTTTAAATTATATTAACCTTAATAACCAACTGGTTGCTGCGTGTTTTATTTTAATTGTATAGTATGCTCTCTTAACTGTAAAAAAATTTATAAAATAAAGTAAATGCTAGCTTGTTTTACTCAAGGTGCTATTTTATCTTTGAGTAAATTCAATTAAACCGCTTGCACAACCTTTTTTACCAAATGTGTGCACTAAGTCTGACTTGCTGTAAAGGAATCTTATTCTTTTATTTTATCATTTGTTGATTTACCTAAACATATAAAAATTGTATTTGCCTTCTATGAAGTAACTGTAAAGGCCTTAACTCAGTATCTCTTAAGATTAAACAATCTAACTTCAGAGACCAGTCCACTGACGAAGGCAACTATAAAAGTCGTTGAATGACACACTTTTTCCAATTTGACTTTACAATTGTCACTTTAGCCTAAGACAATTACCAACTGCTTTGATGTCTTCCAGTCAGGCTTCCTACGCACCACAGTACAGAGACTGCTCTTGTCAAGGTGTTCAATGACATCCGTATAAATGCAGACTGTGGAAGAACCACATTGCTGGTATTATTGGACCATAGTGCCGCATTCAACACTGTTGATCATGCCATTTTATTAGAGCGCCTGGAAAACTGGGTTGGCCTTTCTGGTACAGCACTCAATTGGTTTAAATCCTACTTGAAGGACAGGGACTTTTTTGTATCAGTAGGTAACTTTACGTCAGAGACCACAAAAATCACATGTGGCGTTCCCCAAGCGTCCATCTCAGAGCCCCTTCTATTCAATATCTACATACTCCCCCTAACTCAGATTTTAATAAACAACAACGTAAGTTATCATAACTATGCAGACGCCACACAGCTGTACGTTACAATGTCACCAGGTGACTATGAACCCATTCAAGCGCTGGGTAAATGTTTAGAAGAAATCAATGCATGGATGGGCCCAGATTTTCTTCAGCTGAATCAAAACAAAACTGAAGTAATAATTTTTGGACCAAAAGAAGAGCGTTTAAAAGTTAGCACACAGCTTCAGTTTGTACAGCTAGAAACCACCAGTCAGGCTCGAAACCTGGGTGTAGTGATGGACTCAGACCTGGACCTTCAGAGGCACATAAAGACAGTGACCAGGTCGGCCTTCTATCACCTAAAGAACATCTCCAGGATTAAAGGACTAATGTCTCAGCAGGACCTTGAAAAACTAATTCATGCGTTCATCTTTAGTAGAATTGATTACTGCAATGGTGTCTTCACAGGTCTGCCCAAAAAGTGGACAGCTGCACTTGATCCAGAACGCTGCTGCCCGCGTCCTCACTAGAACTAAGAAAGTGGAGCACATCACCCCGGTTCTTAAGTCCCTACACTGGCTCTCTGTAGCCCAAAGAATATACTTTAAAATACTTCTGTTAGTCTATAAATCACTGAATGTCTTAGCACCAAAATACATTACAGACTTGTTGTCAGTGTATCAACCACCCAGACCTCTCAGGTCTTCTGGCTCAAATTTACTCTGCATACCCAAAACCAGAACTAAACATGGAGAAGCAGCTTTTAGTTCTTATGCTCCACTAATCTGGAATAAACTCCCAGAAATCTGTAAAAGCGCCGAAACCCTAAGTTGCTTTAAATCAAGATTAAAAATTTATTTGTTTAGAGTGACCTTTGAACGTGTTATCTAAACATTATTAGTTAAGTTTTCAGTCCAATTTTCCTTTCATTTTCTTATCCATCATTCTATTCTCTTTTTTTTATTACCTCTGTTGTTTGATTGTCTGTATCATTGTAATGTTTTTCCTTTTGTACAGCGCCTTGAGTGCCTTGTTGCTGAAAAGTGCTATATAAATAAACTTGACTTGACTTTTAGTGGTGTCGCCATGTTCCTTTGGGTTTGTATAAGTTGTGAGTTCACTGGACAACTTTTTCATTCAACATTCTGGACCAGATGTTCATATGGTAAGCAAATTTGAGAAAAAATAGAAAGGAAGTAATAATGATGAGGAAGGGGATTTAATGGGGATTAGTAACAATGTCACTCTATGTGGATTTTAGTTTTTGACTGAATTGGAAATAATTAGCGAATGCCAGCTGTGTCTTTAAGTTCATTAAAGAGCTTAGTCTTTTGTGTTTTTGGGAGTCTTTTACTGTTTTTTTAAGCTGTAATTAATGTAATTACATTTTATTAGTGTGTTCTCTACCATCTTTATAGCTGTCCTTTTTACTTCTCTCATTTTTTTCCTCAATTAATTGAGGAATATTAGATCTTAAGGAAAAGAGTTGTGCCACAGCCTGTTGTTTCAAATGAAGATGGATAAAACAGACATAAATATTTACTTTGATACAGTCAGCGGAAGGATCTGATCAACTACACTTTTCTTGTGCTGGTGCTTAATATGTAGTCGAAAGAGTTTTCTAAAAACTGTCAGAGTACCTCCATAACTCTTCTGAGAGTCAGTCTTACCGTGTTTCTTTCTTCACCTTCCTCATTTATTGGCTCGATCATTTACTACAAGAAAATACCTTTTATAAGTGTGTGTTTGTGTGTGTATATGTTTTCTGCTATTTTGAAAAGTCTTTATTAGCCACTTGGTTTTTTAATCCATCTTCTTATACAAGTCCATATAAGAAATGGTCACTCGCCAAGAACAAACCTAAAGTATTTAATGCACCACTGATGTTTGAGTGTCTTGTATTGCATTTTTAATATGGCCTAAAGAATATAGTGGTAGAGCAAGAGTATAGTGGTCATCAAAGCATTGTAAAATAAATAAATTGACAAGCACAGATGTTATTTGTACTTTACTGCATTGAATCTATATCAATATAAATATTACTCTTCGATTTTTCACATGTGGACCATCTTAACTAATTTTTCTGGAGACTTTGTGCAAAGCTTTTTTCTGAGCTGACCACTAATTCAGAGTAACCAATATTCCCCCTGATCTAATTTTAAATGATCAACTCCTCCTAGTTGTGTCTGCTTCCTTTTTTCCCTCTGGTTATATACTGGTCCTTCTCAAAATATTAGCATATTGTGATAAAGTTCATTATTTTCCATAATGTCATGATGAAAATTTAACATTCATATATTTTAGATTCATTGCACACTAACTGATATATTTCAGGTCTTTTATTGTCTTAATACGGATGATTTTGGCATACAGCTCATGAAAACCCAAAATTCCTATCTCATAAAATTAACATATCATTAAAAGGGTCTCTAAACGAGCTATGAACCTAATCATCTGAATCAACAAGTTAACTCTAAACACCTGCAAAAGATTCCTGAGGCCTTTAAAACTCCCAGCCTGGTTCATCACTCAAAACCCCAATCATGGGTAAGACTGCCGACCTGACAGCTATCCAGAAGGCCACTATTGACACCCTCAAGCAAGAGGGTAAGACACAGAAAGAAATTTCTGTACAAATAGGCTGTTCCCAGAGTGCTGTATCAAGGCACCTCAGTGGGAAGTCTGTGGGAAGGAAAAAGTGTGGCAGAAAACGCTGCACAACGAGAAGAGGTGACCGGACCCTGAGGACGATTGTGGAGAAGGGCCGATTCTAGACCTTGGGGGACCTGCGGAAGCAGTGGACTGAGTGTGGAGTAGAAACATCCAGAGCCACCGTGCACAGGTGTGTGCAGGAAATGGGCTACAGGTGCCGCATTCCCCAGGTCAAGCCACTTTTGAACCAGAAACAGCGGCAGAAGCGCTTGACCTGGGCTACAGAGAAGCAGCACTGGACTGTTGCTCAGTGGTCCAAAGTACTTTTTTCGGATGAAAGCAAATTCTGCATGTCATTCAGAAATCAAGGTGCCAGAGTCTGGAGGAAGACTGGGGAGAAGGAAATGCCAAAATGCCAGAAGTCCAGTGTCAAGTACCCACAGTTAGTGATGGTCCGGGGTGCCGTGTCAGCTGCTGGTGTTGGTCCACTGTGTTTTATCAAGGGCAGGGTCAATGCAGCTAGCTATCAGGAGATTTTGGAGCACTTCATGCTTCCATCTGCTGAAAAGCTTTATGGAGATGAAGATTTCATTTTTCAGCACGACCTGGCACCTGCTCACAGTGCCAAAACCACTGGTAAATGGTTTACTGACCATGGTATCACTGTGCTCAATTGGCCTGCCAACTCTCCTGACCTGAACCCCATAGAGAATCTGTGGGATATTGTGAAGAGAACGTTGAG
The DNA here is from genome assembly GCF_021462225.1 of Girardinichthys multiradiatus. Classification (NCBI taxonomy): domain Eukaryota; kingdom Metazoa; phylum Chordata; class Actinopteri; order Cyprinodontiformes; family Goodeidae; genus Girardinichthys; species Girardinichthys multiradiatus. The sequence continues at coordinate 12,824,420 of NC_061810.1, read as the reverse complement.
AGACTCAAAACCCAACACTCTGGATGAGCTAAAGGCCGATATCGAAGCATCCTGGGCCTCCATAAGACCTCAGCAGTGCCACAGGCTGATTGCCTCCATGCCACGCCTCATTGAAGCAGTCATTTCTGCAAAAGGATTCCCGACCAAGTATTGAGTGCATAACTGTACATGATTATTTGAAGGTTGACGTTTTTTGTATTAAAAACACTTTTCTTTTATTGGTCGGATGAAATATGCTAATGTTGTGAGATAGGAATTTTGGGTTTTCATGAGCTGTATGCCAAAATCATCCGTATTAAGACAATAAAAGACCTGAAATATTTCAGTTAGTGTGCAATGAATCTAAAATATATGAATGTTAAATTTTCATCATGACATTATGGAAAATAATGAACTTTATCACAATATGCTAATATTTTGAGAAGGACCTGTAAACTCTGCAGGCCAGCTGGAGTTAACCAAATCAATCTTTAACTTAACCCATTCTATATATCAAATGTGAGGCCAGACAACCCCAAAATATTCGGAGAGCAAATTAGATTAAGTGGAATATTACATTTGTTTTACCATCGATCACCTTAATTATGTGTTGGAGAGAAATGTAAGATCTTCAGAAGAGGTTCCAGGCCCTCAAAGCAATGAGCTTTAGAAAACCAAACTCAATTCCTGCTATTTTTTTTAAAATGAACAATCATAATGTTACATTCTGTTCTTCATTATTTTCCAGCGCTCTCAAGAGAACTGAATATAGTTATTCACCTTTTATGAGTATGAACAAATGGTTATATAGTATGTACCTTCATTTGTATTGTGTTCTGTTAAATTATATTTTCTCATAACTTCCATTTGAGAAACAGAAAGTCACCCTGTTATTATTTACAGTAGATACAAAAAGCATAAAACAATAAAGTGAGTTACACAACCCGGGCACGTTTAACATTTTCCTGTTTAATTCTTTGGCCAGTTTGATCCACCTATCATTGTTCTCCCTCTCAACCCTCTTCAATCTCTCCAATTGCATCCCTTGGACTCCCTCAAGTAATATTGTTTACAATGTATTAACGATATACATAAACATGTCTGAGATTATGTCAGAGGCACAAGGACATATAGTGAGGAAGAAGAAAAATAGACTTGAGTGATGTTGCCTAAATAGACTCTCTTACCTTTTCTTTCTATATGTGGAGGTTTTCTAAAAGAACGCTGATATGCTGCATTACTTATTTGTATGGTAATTCAACAAAGTAACCTATCACAAAGTAGAACACACCAAAGTGGAGATAGGATTTTCTTTGAGGGGACAGAGGCTTCCAGCACCTTGAAATCAGGCATGCAACCTTATCATACTATGTTGCTTTCTTCTGAAGTGAATAAATATTAAAGAGAGAATCATATTACGAACTAACCCAAACTGGTAAATAAAAACAAACTTTCAGCATGAGTGAACATTTTGATCATGTCACGCAATGCTCTTTGTGTTTGATTTCCTCTTTGATGCTATTCTCTTCTGTGGTCAAAGTCGAATCCCCACTATATTCTAAGTACATTAGCAGTTCTTTCCTCTGTATTTAAGGTATTTACATTTTTACCATTACACTGATGCATTATATTATGTTGCGTAAATGTTACATGTTTTATGGTTTGTTTGTTTTTTTAATATTGTTAATAATGTTGTGTCCTTATGTCTCTTGTATCTAAAATCAAGAACATATAATATTTATCTAGTCATTTCGAAATGTAATTTATTTACATTTTTTTTTATATTTTTCTGTAATAAACTGATGAAGTTGAAAGTTAGATATGTTTCCAGGGTTTGAGATTTTTCTGCGTTAGTCTGTCTCTGAGCTGCTAAAAGTGCTGAAACTAAGCACACTAAACTAGTTTCAATATTTTGTTTAGTGTTGTGATATTTAATGCAGAACAGATTTCTCTTTTGTTTGTGGGTCTCTCTTTTAAGCAGAATTGATACATCTGTCCTTTTATTCTCCAGTTCTGGATATTACATCTGCTCTTTGAGTATTCTACAAAAGAAGAGAATTGACCTTAAACTCTTATCTATTTTGTTTAATGTTGACCTTAAGTCATGCATTACCAAATAGCCCATCACTAAAGTATCAGGCTCTGCGTGTTTGATTGCTGACATTGACATTGATATTCACACTAGTACAGTGTCATCTGATTACACTATGGTGCAGATGGCTGTTTTTTTTTTTTTTTTTTTGCACTCTTATTTCTTTATTTCTGCAGTTAGCTGAAGGCAGATGTCAGACACAGTTGCAGACTTGAGGTCCATTCCCCAAAGACCACATGCTTTTGGTCTGTGGTTTTAATGTCACGTGTCATGCTCCCAGTGTCAATGTAGGTTTCAGAAGTGGATGTGACCCACAACATGGTTTAGCCAGTGACACGAGGCAGCCAGCCAGCACAGAGCAAAACAACATGATTCACTGCCAAGGTTAGACACATACAAGAGGATACACTAATATTCTGCCCAAGATTACTCAGCTGGCTGCGAGCAGATGACATAAAAAACCTCCATCAACCTACACGCATAAAAGTCCTTCAGCTATGGCCAAGAACAAGGAGTAGCCTGTCACAGTTTGGGAACAAGATGCCAGAATGTGCCCCAAAGGCAATATATGACACTGGAAGTGGTGGAGTTTTAAATGAAACCTGGAGACGGTGCTTCCAACTCACCCCCCCCCCCCAAAACAGTGACAGATAGAACAAGACCCTGCCAGTGAATAGATTCATCACTTTTTACTGATTGATTTCATGAGATCTGTGCCAACCCTGTTGTTATAAACAATATTTTTATGTTTTTTATAACAGTTTAACAATAATTATTTAAAAAAAAATAAAAACAGTAACAATCGCTGTCAAAACAGATTAGTTATCTGCACTAAAATGTTTGGAAACAGTCTTTAGTTAGTGTTTTTAGCCTCACAATGAAAGTATAAATAGTCGCCTTAATCTACAACTGACATCAGTCATCTGTATATTTAGAAAACTGAAAACAGACAGAGCTCATAATGAGGTCTGCTTTTTTGTAAACTTTTAATTTCACAATTTCTCACTTTTTATCTTTACAAAAAGACAGTCTCATTCACCATCTTTAAAATGAAATAAGGGGCTGCATGTTGGGGCAGTGATTAACACTGTTGCCTTGCAGCCTGGGGTCTTTGTGCATAGAGTTTGTATGTTCTCTCCTCCTACAATCCAAAGAAAAGATGACTATTAGGTGCACTGGTCTCTAAATTCCCCTTGGTTATGAGTGTGTGCGTGCAGGGATGTTTGTCCTTTGACATTTCTTGGGTATGCCCCACCTCTCAACCAATGACAGTTGGGCATCAGCCCCCTCTGTGACCCTGCAAGTATAAGTTCGTATAGCTAATGGATAGAAAATGTAATAAAGATTTTATATAAAATTCAATAAAATATCCTAAAAGAAAACAAATTTGATTGATCTCAATAAAACCCAACTATTCTTAACCAGTTTTCCTAACCTCTGGATAATCTGCTGTTGTGCTTGTTGCTACCAGAAATTAGATTTACTAATTAATGGTGACATGGCATATTATCCCTTATTTATCAGACCCATTTTCTATTACAAAATATGTGTAAATTAAGGTCTATAACTCCAATCCTTGAGAGCTACTATCCCACAGCTTTTAGATACATCCCAGCTCAACAGACCTGCATCAAATGGCTGAATTCCCTCATCAGTTCTGCAGAGGCCGGGTAACAAGCCATTCATTTGATTCAGGTGTGTTGAGCTGTGACGCATCCAAAAGCTGCAGGAAAGTAGCACTCGAGGACTGGAGGTGGGGACATAGACCAACATAGTCATACATGCCCAAAGTTCTGATGAGAAATGTTTTGAAGAAAGTGATTGTTCAATGGTTTAGTTTGCTGGACACTGAAATCATATCTTAGTTTTTTCTGTACATTTCTTAAAGCAGGCCTAACACATTTTAGAGACATATACAGTATGTATAACTACTGGCATTGGGAACTGTTTTGCCACCATAGTTCTGTCATAGAGAGGCAAAAACAGTCATTTAGGAAGAAATTGCAGTTAGACATCAAAGGCATGACAGTGTCTATTATATTTATGTGCCAAAATGTCCCATTGAGAAAAATATTAGGAAAAAGGAAAGATATAAGGATCATAAATCTGAACCGAGTTAGAACAAGACAGTTTCACATGAGAAAACAATTAAGATAATGAAGACCAAGTGCATATCTTGGTGAGTAAAGGCAGTGTTCCCTGTCTAAATTAAACAGTTTCTAAAAATTTAACATATTTACCAAAAGGTGTTATTTAGCAATAGTAAAGCATCTGTCAGAGACGTCTGGTTATTCATGTGACTCCTGTGTGTTTGCTGCAATGTGTCATCTTGCTCTGAATAGCTTAATCTCTGCTCCATCTTTGCGGGTTAGATGAGGCTTCATGTGCTTTACAGACTGCATGAACTAAGCTCCACCTGAAACATGAAACCTACTGCGAGAGGCAATCTGTGCTGTTTGTGTAGCAATACCCAATATAGTATAGGGTTGTACATGTTACAGGATTGATAAGATATCAATAACCAGCCTTCCTGACTAGCGGCAGTATTTAATCTACGTTATAAACTGCCTCTAAGACTTTCTGTTTAGCTCTTCTTGCTGTATTGGTCACACACAGTCAGAGAAAGCTGTGTGGCAGACTGTTCCACTTCAAAAGGTTCTCTGATCACATCTTCTCACTTTCAACTTGTCAAATACTAACAACTGGTCTTGAGGAACCACAAGCATAGCAAAACAATGACTAAATCAAAGACTGAACTAAACCTAAAAGTTGTAAAACTGTAAATTCTTCTGACATAGTGTACTATTGGACCATCTGATACATGTGTTGCAACCATTGAACAACACCAGAGTTTGGAGTAGTATAATAACGTAGTGGGTAATTTTAAAACAAGTTCCGATTGTCATGGTTCTTGGGTGTCAGATTTTGGTTTTAATTTTTTTTTTCATTTCATTTTTACTTGTTGTCATCATTTCCGGGTGTTTTAATATGTTCTATATGGTATTGCCATATTTAGTTAATTCCTATGAGTTCATTAATGTTAGTAAGGTCTTGCCACATTTGTTAATTTCTTTACATTTCTTACTTATTTATGGTGTTCTACTCTCTGTGCAATTATAGTTTATTGCCTTAGGTCAGTATTTGTGTTTTCCTCTCGGTTTAGTCTTTCCTTGTGTCATCGATCAGCCCCTTTGATGTTAATTAGTCTCACTCCCTCAGTCTCACTGCTTACTTTCTGCCTCAGCTGCTCTACCTTATCCCTTAAAAAAGTGTTACTTATAGCTCTCTAGTTCTCATTGTTTTTCACTGGATCCTCCCATCAGAATGCCCGTTTCAATGGCGCAGCACTGGTGGCATGGGGGTTAAGCGCCGACCCATGTACAGAGACCTAAGTACTTGATGCAGGGTCATTTTACTGCCTGCCACTCTTCCAATGCTTCATGTCCTATATGTTCCATATAGTCTTAATTATAATGTATATTTGGAAATAATACCACACCTAGTTCTACTTCTAAATTATAATTTTTTTTACTGTTTAAATTTATTTTCAAAATCAAATTTCATTTGTGCCTTGTTATAGTTTTAGTCGTGTTTACATTTCTACAGCTTGTCCTCCTTGATTACTTCACTTAGTTTTACTTCAGATCATGTTACACACTCGTCTTCACTTTCTGCCAGTTCCTGCAGTGTCTTGTATTTTATAGGATTGTTGTTGCATTACAGGGAACCATAACTATCTGAGATGAGTGTGTATGCTTGGCTTTTTAAATGTTCAACAAGACCTTACAAGGTGTACCCCCAAACCATCTTTCTTAACACTTTAGGCCTATGTTCTAAACAATAGGTTCTCTCTCTAAATGCTGTTTGGATGCACATGTATTATCTTCATTTACAAAAAGTCAAGTAATGAACGATTATTGCTCTGCAATGGACTGCCTCTTCAGGCTGTACCCTGCCTCTCACCCGTAGATCACTGGAGATAGGTACCAGCTCCTCCCGCAACCCTGTAGGGAAGAAGCAGGTATAGGAAATGGATGGATGGATGGATAAAAGATTATGTGATATGCACTTTGTTATATAGTTAGCTTGGAAAATAATTGGTTTAGGTCAGCTTTTTGCATTGCTGTTATTTTAAAATGCTGTTTTATTTTGTAATTTTGTGTCTTTTTTTGTGTTAAGTTAGTTACCCTTGTCTAACAACACAGGTGCTACATTTTGGTTATTTTCATATTTCTCCTGAATAAAATGAAATGTTAAATCTTCGCATGGTGCATATTGGGATAACAATTGTTGTTCTAGGCAATTGGTAAGTTGGCAAGACATTTTACACTTATCATTCTGGGTATAATGCAGGTAAAACACAGCATCTTTACTAAAAGTGTTTATTCCCAATGTTCCACCCCAAAGAACACAAATGTTTATGATGACATAAAAGAGTAAAGTGTAAAAGTGTAAAAGAGAGAGAATAATAGAACTTTGTGTAACAGTGTGTAAGAAATAGAAGCTAAAGCTTTATGTTCTCTATCAGTCTTCAACAGATGGTTGATGGCAAAGCTGCAAATTTCACTTTCACTGACCCCTGATTCTGTCAGAACAGAAAGGATTTTTAGCTTCTTGGACTTTTTTTGCATCATACTCTTCTATATGATAAAATAATGTTGAATAGGTCCAACCTCATAGAGCTGAAGTGTGTTTACAAAAAAGGTTCAGACTGAGTGTATTTATGACAACAGACTTACTCATTCTTAGATCGATTGTCTAAACAAATGAAAAGAATTAACAAAGCAATTGTCATTTTTCATTGTTTTCTAAATCAAGACACCAATATATCTGACAGCAAGTCAGTAAAAATGCTAATATTTCAAAGAGCTTTGCAGATTCTCTTTGCCTCTGAAAATAAACCAGTTTCTCTCTGACTGCATTTAGGTTTCATATTTTTCTTTTAATTTATGCTTCGGAATCAAAAAGTCCCTCTTTTGACACATCATTATTCCTTTGACTACTTTCATTCATCAAATATCTGCCAAACTCTGTTTTTCGGTAAGCAAGTCAAATTTTCTTGACTTAAACTTTTTTTAAATATCCTTATTATTTTTGATAAAACAGTTTTGTGACTCACATTCTTAAAATTACAATGCAATGTCATGTAGAGCAATCTGATGCAAAAGGGCCTAACAATTTAATAATACTAGACTTAAACAAGGAACTACAATTATGTGCTAGGTCTCTTTCTTATTTTTGTAAAACATGTCTGGATGACAGCACAGTTTATTGATGATTATTGCTGTTGGCTCACAACAAGAAGATCATTGGTTCAAATCTCAGCCAGGATCTTACTGTGGAAATTTTGGGTTGGGTTTCTCTGGCCATTGTGGTCCAAAAATATGAATGTTAAGTAATTTGAGACTCTAGGTGTGTCTGTGTGCTCTTTGTGTCTCTCTAATGGACCAGTGACCTCTCCAGGTTACACACTGACTCTCACCAACTTACTGGCCAAGATGGCAAACAGCAGCCCTGCACCCCAGGCAGGATTAAGGAGATACAGAAAAAACATGGACATATATAACGTGCTAGGATCCAATGAAGTCAGGTTTAAATTTGGCACATATTTATGGTGCATGTTTGCAGGACATTAATTAAAAATTTAAACTAGAGGATTTTTTTATTTGATACAATGATACCAATCAATCAATAATTTAATTAAAACACAAACGCTGCTCTTTGCTAATGCCTACCTAACACCTATGCTTTTATATGTACATGGACATTTCTGCATCATTTCTGTGGGCAGCACAATGTCAAAAAATACTTGACTGTTTGTTATGGATTTCTGTATTTTTGTCTAGTACCTAACTCTTTCCACCCTAACTGCTTGGTTTTATGGTTTGTCTTCCTGCGTTGGACACAGTAGCACGTGTTTGTCAAATGAAGCAGAATCTACTCAGTGTTCTTGCAAAAGACTTTAAACTGTCAGAGGCAGAGCTTAGAAGATATGTCTGGATTCATATAAACACAATCACAAAACAGCACCTGCACCCTCCCTGTACTTCAGTTTAGTGGAGTCCCTCTGATAGCTGTCATGTTAAAGACATCGTCTTTAACAAACTGTGTGAGAGTGTGGGTTGTAGTTCTAGTTCACCCCAGCGGGAGTTTGCCAGCTGCACAAGCACCCTGTCACAATCTGATGGCACACAGGAAGGCTGTGTGTTTTTATGTCCCTTGTGTATAAGTGAAAATTGACTTATTTTACACCCAATTACTTCTGTTTATTCAATTTTGGCTTATTAAATACACATATTATTTATTCAACATTAAAACTTGAAAAGTAATGAGCTTTTCCATAAAAACACAAACTTGGATGTCTGTTACCTTGTTAAACCTAGGCATTCCTTTATTTAAAGTTAGGCTGGATTAATATTTCTAAGTTGTCTTTCCTGCAGAACACCTAATGTTTCTAGTTTTGAAAAGATAAGACAGGTTGTGATTGGAAAATCATGCTCTGATGCAAATAACTCATTCATGGGAAGAGCAAATGTCACCTTTTTAAACTAGCCTAGGGTTCAAATAATTTTCAGCTGGACTGATATTTTTGTAATTTTATAGTAGACTATTGCATATACAGGTCCTTCTCAAAATATTAGCATATTGTGATAAAGTTCATTATTTTCCATAATGTAATGATGACAATTTAACATTCATATATTTTAGATTCATTGCACACTAACTGAAATATTTCAGGTTTTTATTGTCTTAATATGAATGATTTTGGCATACAGCTCATGAAAACCCAAAATTCCTATCTCACAAAATTAGCATATTTCATCCGACCAATAAAAGAAAAGTGTTTTTAATACAAAAAACGTCAACCTTCAAATAATCATGTACAGTTATGCACTCAATACTTGGTCGGGAATCCTTTTGCAGAAATTACTGCTTCAATGCGGCGTGGCATGGAGGCAATCAGCCTGTGGCACTGCTGAGGTCTTATGGAGGCCCAGGATGCTTCGATAGCGGCCTTTAGCTCATGCAGAGTGTTGGGTCTTGAGTCTCTCAACGTTCTCTTCACAATATCCCACAGATTCTATATGGGGTTCAGGTCAGGAGAGTTGGCAGGCCAATTGAGCACAGTGATACCATGGTCAGTAAACCATTTACCAGTGGTTTTGGCACTGTGAGCAGGTGCCAGGTCGTGCTGAAAAATGAAATCTTCATCTCCATAAAGCTTTTCAGCAGATGGAAGCATGAAGTGCTCCAAAATCTCCTGATAGCTAGCTGCATTGACCCTGCCCTTGATAAAACACAGTGGACCGACACCAGCAGCTGACACGGCACCCCAGACCATCACTGACTGTGGGTACTTGACACTGGACTTCTGACATTTTGGCATTTCCTTCTCCCCAGTCTTCCTCCAGACTCTGGCACCTTGATTTCCGAATGACATGCAGAATTTGCTTTCATCTGAAAAAAGTACTTTGGACCACTGAGCAACAGTCCAGTGCTGCTTCTCTGTAGCCCAGGTCTGGGGAATGCGGCACCTGTAGCCCATTTCCTGCACACGCCTGTGCACGATGGCTCTTGATGTTTCTACTCCAGACTCAGTCCACTGCTTCCGCAGGTCCCCCGAGGTCTGGAATCGGCCCTTCTCCACTATCTTCCTCAGGGTCCGGTCACCTCTTCTCGTTGTGCAGCGTTTTCTGCCACACTTTTTCCTTCCCACAGACTTCCCACTGAGGTGCCTTGATACAGCACTCTGGGAACAGCCTATTCGTTCAGAAATTTCTTTCTGTGTCTTACCCTCTTGCTTGAGGGTGTCAATAGTGGCCTTCTGGACAGCAGTCAGGTCGGCAGTCTTACCCATGATTGGGGTTTTGAGTGATGAACCAGGCTGGGAGTTTTAAAGGCCTCAGGAATCTTTTGCAGGTGTTTAGAGTTAACTCGTTGATTCAGATGATGAGGTTCATAGCTCGTTTAGAGACCCTTTTAATGATATGCTAATTTTGTGAGATAGGAATTTTGGGTTTTCATGAGCTGTATGCCAAAATCATCCGTATTAAGACAATAAAAGACCTGAAATATTTCAGTTAGTGTGCAATGAATCTAAAATATATGAATGGTAAATTTTTATCATTACATTATGGAAAATAATGAACTTTATCACAATATGCTAATATTTTGAGAAGGACCTGTATGTTGTTACAACAGGGTTTAAGTTGCTGTGGCCAGAAATTGTTTTGCCCCTCATTCATAAGAGATTATTTTAAAGGAGTTCTTAAAATTGACTCTAATTCACAAACCTCACAGCAAGGTTCACAAACCTCATCTGTAAAGCTATTTCTTTATTTTATTTTATTTTATTTTTTTAAAAGAAGCATTCTCCTCATTTGAAATATTTATTTAGAATACAAAGAATGTTTACTTTCCCCAGAAGTACTAATTTATAATCTTCAGCAATTTGGCACTATCTCATTCAAACCAATAGGCCTGCATATCCCTGTTTAACACTGGGAGCAATCTTTAAAGTACTGAATCACAAAGCAGTTCATCCAAATGTGCCAGTTCATACACATCAGTACCCTGCAGGCTTCATTTATAATTAAGGCCACATCCTCACATGATGTGAACTTTACCCCTTGGTAAAGACAGGCTTTGTTCTAAAGCTGGAGGGACAATCAGGGTCTCCTCAGTGACCAGTCCTTGGTTACATCCCCCCCAAGCTTATCTAAAGTTAGACAGCTGTCCTTCCTCCCAGACCGTTATCTGTTCAAGCCAGGGGACTGAAGCCACTGTCAGGTGGCCTCACAGAAAATAAACCACACACTGTCTTACTCCCTTCTTTAGACCTTTTAGGATATAAATAAAACTGTGACTGTCATTAGAATGGTACTCTTCTTCTGCCATGTTCTTTGTTTGCTCAGAAAAAAAAAAAAAAAAACATCACCGCAACGGCAGACTGGTCCTAAATTAAAAATGTCTATTTTCACTGTGAGTATATCCAGAGAGCTTGTGGGATATGCCAATCTTACCTAAGTGCTGTCTTTGTTCTTACTTTACATTTGTGTCAAGAGTTTCCCTGGTTTTGAAAATATTATAGAAATGTCCAATTACATTCAGAAAATAACGTAGTTCCCAGTTGTCTGGGGCTGAACAGAAGAATTTCAATATGCTGCTTTCTATTTTATATTAATACGGAGAGTACATCATTATTTTTTTTAGAGGTTTATGACCATTCTGCTTAGAATGGGTAATAAGATGTTTAACTAAAATGGATATTTAGCAAATGGTCAAGAGAGCTTGAATACAACAGTTGTCACTGTCTTAAATTTAAGTAGTTACCTCTAGAGTTGACTTATGTAGGTTAAAAGGGAAAACAATTTTTAAATATGTAATCCATGCATGAATGTTAACTTTGAAGTAAAGATTGTTAATGGGAAAGAGAGTAACTGATACAATTATGTTTTTCTTGATTATGTTGTTTTCCAAGCACAATTACCTAAAGCTGATTAATAGTCAACATACATTAACAATGAGGAAACGAAGGACCAATGATGGGTGGACAAAATTAACATGCTGTGATGACAAGTGTTTCAACCTTTAACAAGCTCTTGAATTGATCTAGTTATGAAAAGGTTCAAATTATTTGTGTGCGTTAAAGAGATATTAACCCTGGAGAGATTTATAGACCAATAGTAAATTAAATGTCTACATATTTAAATTTGTATAATTAAAACTGCTGGAAGTATGCATAACCCCAGTGTAATGAATTCAAAGGTTGTAAAAGAAAACTAAAACATTCAGTGCATTTATCATCTCAAAAAGATGGAAAAAATATTTTGTCCCAAAACATTTACATTGTAAACCAAAGAAAAAAGAAAGTACATTTTAAGCTAATGTATTGGTATTTAATTGACTTTGCAATAGAAGATTAGATCACCTTTGTGCCCCAGTTTTTAATGTGTGAGAATGACCTCTTAATTCTGGCTGCTAGAGGTGGACATGCAGTTTTGCAGCAGCAGGCTGAGCACATTTGTAGAAACATAAAAAAAAAATAATGAAACCGATAAAATCTGAAAAAAAGTTTAAAAAATGCAGCTAGTACTTAATTTTCTCTATTAATATTCATTGCTTCAGTCATCAGCTCACTGTGAGGAAGCAGCAAAGCTTTACAAAAAAAACTAAAGACTTTTGTTCTATATTTTTGTTAAAGCTTTTGAAGGAAACCTTTGAACCTGTGGCTGCTCATCACAGTGTGAATGAGAATTAAGTCATTAAATCAGTATAGATGAATGTTTACTAAAGTGCCTTATGAGAGAAAAAGTGACAAGTGGTGCAAGATTAGTAAAGCTGTGGCGTATCATATCGCTAAAGACATGGTCCTGCTCTCAGTTGTGGAACAAGATGGCTTTGTACAACTGCTTTAAGTCCTTAACCGAAGATACCAGTTACCGTGTCTGAATTATTTTGCCAGAGAAGTACTTGTCCTCGTACACGTCGTCTTCCGCTTATCCAGGACCGGGTCGCGGGGGCAACAGACTCAGCAGAGACACCCAGACGTCCCTCTCCCCAGACACCTCCTCCAGCTCCTCCGGGGGGACCCCAAGGCGCTCCCAGGCCAGCCGAGAGACATAGTCCCTCCAGCGTGTCCTGGGCCAACCCCTGGGCCTCCTCCCGGTAGGACGTGCCTGGAACAGCTCCCAAGGAAGGCGTTCAGGAAGCATCAGGTATAATGCCCGAGCCACCTCAACTGGCTCCTCTCGATGTGGAGGAGCAGCGCCCCTACTCCAAGCCCCTCTCGGATGGCCGAGCTCCTCGCCCTATCTCTAAGGGAGTGCCCGGCCACCCTATGGAGGAAGCTAATTTCAGCTGCTTGTATCCGGGACCTCATTCTTTCGGTCATGACCCAAAGTTCATGGCCATAGGTGAGGGTAGGAACATAGACCGACCGGTAAATCGAGAGCTTCGCTTTTTGGCTCTCTACACCACAACGGACGGGCACAGTGCCCCCATTACTGCAGCAGCCGCACCGATCCGTCTGTCAATCTCCCGTTCCATTCTTCCCTCACTTGTGAACAAGACCCAGGGATACTTAAACTTCTCCACATGAGGCAGGAACTCCCCTCCAACCTGAAGAGGACAAGCCACACTTTTCCAGTCGAGAACCATGGCCCCGGACTTGGAGGAGCTGATCCTTATCCGAGCCGCTTCACACTCGACTGCGAACTGCCCCAGCGCATGCTGTAAGTCTTGGCTAGAGGGGGCCAGCAGGACCACATCATCTGCAAAAAGAAGAGACAAAATCCTCTGGTCCTGAAACCAGACCCCCTCCGGCCCTTGGCTGCACCTAGAAATCCTGTCCATAAAAGTTTCGAACAGGACAAAAGGCAGCCCTGCCGGAGTCCAACATGCATCGGGATCAGGCCCGACTTAGTGCCGGCAATGCGTACCAAACTCCTGCTCCGCTTGTATAGAGATCGGATGGCCCCTAATAAAGGGCCCCCGACTCTTACTCCTTGAGCACCCCCCACAGGGCATCATGAGGGACACAGTCGAATGCTTTCTCCAGGTCCACAAAACACATGTACCCTTGAGTACCCTGTAGAGGGTATAGAGCTGGTCCAGTGTTCCACGGCTAGGACAAAAACCACACTGCTCCTGCTGAAGTCGAGGTTCAACTATCGGCCGGACTCTCTTCTCCAATACCCTGGCATAGGCCTTACCAGGGAGGCTGAGGAGTGTGATCCCCCTGTAGTTGGAACACACCCTCCGGTCACCCTTCCTATGAAGAGGGACCGCCACCCCAGTCTGCCAGTCCAGAGGCACTGTCCCCGACCGCCACGCAATGTTGAAGAGGCGTGTCAACCATGACAGCCCCACAACATCCAGAGACTTGAGGTACTCAGAGCGGATCTCATCCACCCCCGAAGCTCTGCCACCGCAGAAATTTTAAACCACCTCGGTGACTTCAGCCTGGGTGATGAAAGAGTCCAACCCCGAGTCCCCAGCCCCTGTTTCCACCAGGGAATGCGTGATGGCAGGATTGAGGAGATCCTCGAAGTACTCCTTCCACTGCCCGATCATGTCCCCAATTGAGGTCAGCAGCCTCCCACCCCCACTGTAAACAGCGTTGGCGACACACTGCTTCCAACTCCTGAGGCGGCGGACGGTTTGCCAGAATCGCTTCGAGGCCAACCGGTAGTCCTTCTCCATGGCCTCACCGAACTCCTCCCAGGCAGTTTTTGCCTCTGCCATCGCCGCGGCATGCTTGGCCTCACAGTACCCGTCAGCCGCCTCAGGAGTCCCACAAGCCAACCACTGCCGATAGGACTCCTTCTTCAGCTTGACAGCACTGCCGGTGTCCACCACCGGGTTTGGGGATTGTCGCCGCGACAGGCACCGCAGACCTTATGGCCGCAGCTATGGGCAGCAGCATCGACAATAGATGCGGAGAACATTGTCCACTCGGACTCTATATCTCCAACATCCCCCGGAATCTGGTCAAAGCTCTCCCGGAGGTGGGAGTTGAATACATCCCTGGCCAAGGGCTCCGCCAGACGTTCCCAGCAGACCCTCAATATGCGCTTGGGCCTGACAAGCTTGTCCGGCTTTCTCCTCCTCCAGCGGATCCAACTCACCACCAGGTGGTGATCAGTGGACAGCTCAGCCCCTCTCTTTCCAAAACAGGCGGTCGAAGGTCTGATGATACGACAACAAAGTCGATCATCAACCTCCTGCCTACGGTGTCCTGGTGCCAAGTGCACTGATAGACACCCTTATGTTTGAACATGGTGTTTATTATGGACAATCCGTGACTAGCACAGAAGTCCAGTAACAAAACACCACTCAGATTCAGATCGGGGAGGCCATTCCTCCCGATCACGCATCTCCAGCTGTCATTGTCATTTCCCATGTGGGCGTTGAAGTCCCCTAGCAGAATAATGGAGTCCCCAGGAGGGGCAGTATCTGACACGGACGGCAAGAAGGCCGGGTACTCCGCACTACCGCAAAACAACAGTCAGAGACCTGTCCCCACCCCAAAGGCGCAGGAATTCGACCCTCTCATCCACCGGGGTAAACCGCAATACGAGAAGGCTGAGCTCGGGGGCAACCCACCTCAGCCTGCCGCCTCTCCACGTGGGCCACTCCAGAGTAGAGGAGAGTCCAGCCCCTCTCAAGGAGATGGGTTCCAGAGCCCACGCTGTGCGTGGAGGCGAGCCCGACTATTTCTAGTCGATATCTGTCGACCTCCCGCACAAGCTCAGGCTCCTTCCCCCCCAGCGAGGTGACATTCCACGCCCCTAGAGCCAGCCTAAGCATCCGGGGATCAGGCCGCCGAGGTCTCCACCTTCATCCACCGCCCAATCCTCTTTGCCCCAGTCCCTCACGGTTCCCCCTGCAGGTGGTGGGCCAGGTGGTGGGCCCACTGGTGGATGGCCTCGCGTCTCTCATTCGGGCTTTGCCCGGCCGGGTCCTGCGAGGAGCAACCCAGCCACCAGGCGCTCTCCAATGAGTCCCGACCCCAGGCCTGGGTCCAGGGTGGAACCCCAGCCCGCCGTACCGGGCGACGTCACGTACCTCAGTTTAATTGTCGTCATGAGGGGTTCTTGAACTGCTCTTTGTCTGATCTGTCACCTAAAGCCTGTTTGCCATGGGAGACCCTACCAGGGGCATTTAAGCCTCAGACAACATAGCCTCTAGGATCATTCAATCACTCAAACCCCTCCATCACATTAAGGTGGCGGTTCAAGGAGGGGTCTTGCTTCCACAAATTTATACTGAAGTTAGAGAGAGTGTTGTCAACCGGCTCGCCAAATTGTACTGACCACCGACATGTGGTCCAGCAGGACCTGCGAGCCATACTTGAGTGTGACTATCCATTTAATTGAAGACTGGGAACTGAAAAGTGCGTGTCTACATTAATCACAACACCATTTTATTGGTGAAAGCTGACCTATACCACAAACTGAACACTGTTACAGAACATAAACATAAATGTGCTTGCATTAAACTGAGGGTTGTAACTCTGACAGGGAAATAGAGTGTGATGAATTAACAGATTAACAAATTAAAAAAGTTAGGCCTCCTCCATTCACTTACTGGAGATCTTACCAAGATATTTTAAATAAGCCTATCTATAGGTTAGAACAGTTTTCAAATGTAGTTATAATGTAATATTTTAAATATGTACTAAAATGAGGTAGAGGTTAATTAGAGTTTGATAGATCTGTTTCTCTACACAAAAAGTGAATTTTGTGTGTGTGTGTTACAGGACATGGTATGAATGATGCACGCTTCACCCTAAAATATAAAAATTATTTTGAGATATATATTGTATATCGCCATTCAGCTTAAAAATATTGAGACATTATTTTTGGTTCATATCGGTGAGCCCTAATTCTGTCATAATGTTAGCCGCCGACCTGACCCACATGCAGAGACACCCAGAGACAAACTCAGTTCTGATGGTTAGTTTTATTTAAACTACAAGCCCTAGAGAACAAGGAGACGGAGATTGGGACAGGGACCCACTGGCTGCGTGAAAAAGATTCAAGTTATTGGCTGGACCCCTGAAACGTGCCAGAGAAAGATATGTGGCTTACAGGTGGGAGCAGGGGGTCTGCCAGGGAGGGGCCACAGAACCTGGAGTGTGTGTGTGCAGTCTGTCTTCATCCACCGTGGCTGATAAGGCGGTGACAGGCGGAGGGTGCTGGGAGGGTGGACAGGGTTCGCTCAGCTGGGACCTCACCGGAGAGTTAGCCAGCAGGTTCGACTCAGGACTCGGTTCCGACGGAGTCTCCGTGCCTCAGATCAGCTCAAGTCTGGTCGCGGGAAACAGCACTTGGAGGTTTCAGGACAGGGAAAGTTAGTACAAAGGTAACCACAAAAATCAGTCTTCTTCTTTAAGCAAGAATAAATCTTCAGAATGGCCAGTAAGCTGTACCACAAGGGCAAAACGCTCAGGCAAAGAAGTGCTGGCACAGTCTGTGACCAGGATGTGTGAGGTCAACATAGAAGTTAGCTGCCCATCTATGACCCTAGACCTGTACAAGTCCTGGATGGAGGGAAAGGCAGGCCCCGATGATCCTCTCTGCAAATCTAATTGTTTGTTACAATTTGGACCTGTCCCGCTTTGTAGATGAGCAAAACTACACAGAGATAGATGAGCACAAGACAGTCTGCCTGAATAGTGGTGGTGTAGAAGATGACCAGCAGTTGTAATTCTTGCTCTATCTGTCTCAGTCGTTGTGTCCTTGGGCAAGACACTTCACCCTCCTTGCCTGCTGATGTTGGTCAAAGGGCTCGGTGGCGCCTGTGTATGCCAGCCTCACTTCTGTCATTCTGCCCCAGGGCAGCTGTGGCTACAATGTGGCTTACCGCTGTCAATGTGTGAATGTGTGTATGAATGGGTGGATGACTGATTGTAAAGTGCTTTGGAGACTTGATAAAGCACTATACAAGTGCAGGCCTTTTACCACCTAATTTCACCCCTGATTACATGGGGTTAGGATTGTTTCACAAGACTCTTATGCCAGACTTTGACTCCCCGTTAAGAGTATAAATTAAAATAATTTTTTTGTGATTTAAGTGCAACTTGAATCTAAATTGTAGACTTTCTTCATCACTGGTCGGATGTGACCTAAGGAAAGGTTAGGAGAGGATGGAGGCAGGAGGTCAGAGAACACAAGTGAAACAGCTGGTGACAACACTGCATATTTGTACATGCCCGGGAACAAACCCTTGGTTCTCAGAGGTTGATACGTTGTTGGTGGGCAGACTCTTAATTGAACCAGATGTTTGGCATTAACAGCCTCCAGCCATGACACAGGACAGGAAGCAACATGACCAGACCTCCAAAGCTGTAATAGTGCCAGGGGTAGAAAACATGGCCAAACAAAAGTGTGAGATAAAAGCCACAATTAACATAGTAAGTGAGATTTAACAGCAGCTGATAATTTTAGAGGAGACATGAGAGGTTGAAACTCGTAGTGTAGATTTGTTTTATTGTATTAAACAAAGTGTGACCATATTCAAAGAGCTGATGAGTTAACACTAGGTGTGTAAGTAGTGGTGGTTTAAGTGTTTCTCTCAAAGAAAATGAAGATAAAACTGGGTTTTTAGAAAAGCAAGACCAACTTAAGCTTTAAATATGTTTTTTTAAGTTTGAAAACAAATATGGCCTCTGAGTAGTTCAACTTTGGGATTTTGGTCCATGTTGCTAAAGGTTTGGACACTACTGTCATAGACTGTATGATTTTTTCTGTATTTGCACTTTACTTTGCTGCTATATTAAAATCACTTTCAATAAAGAGCAACTCCTAAGCATTAGGCACTCCTCTCTGAGCAGTTTTTCTCCAGTTTTCATTGATTCTGAGAGTTTGTCTGAGATCCTGGTTGGAAGCATGGTAGTTATCTGTGGGATTTGTGAGGATGGGGGATAATGTGCAGGTGCAGTCATCATGCTCCACCAGCGGGGTCTATTCACCTGGCAAATGTCCACTCCCTTGTTGACAAAATGGATGAGCTGCTCCTTCTCAGCACAAGAGGCTCTTGTTCTGAGGATCTGCAGCACTCTGCTTTGTCGAAAGCTGGTTTGGTAAACACATCCTGGACAGCACACTTATGATGCCAGGCTTCCAGCTGTGTCAAGAAGGCCACAGTGCAGAGCTTTCAGGGAAGAAACAGAGCAGACCAACTCTGCTTTTATACTAACAAAGGTTGTTGTACTGATGTTACAATATTACAGAAGACATCTATTCTTCACCCGGAGTATTCTTTATAAACTGTAAACCCTTTTATTTACAGAGGGTGTTCTCTTTGTTTGGTTAGGTGGGTATTTACATCAAACCACAAGTCTGCACATCAAAATCTGACAAACAGTGTGCTGAGCTGATAACAGATGTGGAGAAAAGATATCCAGATTCTCATATTAATGTTTCTTGAGGATATTACCAGCACAAACCTCTCAAATTAACTACCAAAATTGTTCCACCAGAAACACAGACACACTGGGCCACTGTTACAGTCTTAAAAGAAACATACTGCACAGTTTCTTGTGGCCCTTTAGGACTCTCTGGTCACTGTCTGCTTCCTCTCATTCCAACTTCTAAGCATGTGGTTAAGACTGTTAAGAAGTGGACTGATGAGTCAAAGCAGATAATACATGCCTGCTTTTTTAAGAGTTTAGTTTAAAAAAATAAGATAATTGTTTGCTGAAGCCTTTGGCACATTTTAAGAGGTTTACTTTATTTTTAACTTGTTTAACTCGTTTTTTTATTTTTATCAAATGCAATAAACGGAACTGCACTTGTATAGCGTTTATCAAGTCCAAGGACTCCAAAGGGCTTTACACTAGGATCAGTCATCCACCATTCATAGACACATTCACACACTATATCAGTTTGTGAATGTGTGTATGATTGCCTGAGAGAGACTGACAAAAGTGGGGCTGCCAAACAATCAGCGCCACCAGGCCCTCTGACCAGCATCAGTAGGTAAGGCGGGTCAAGTGTCTTGCCTAAGAACACAACAACTGAGATGGACAGAACCAGCAACCCACCAGTTACAGACTGACACCGGAGCCGCCTTCGCCCCTGTTTTAAGTTTGTCATTCATATTTGTACAGCAATTTGTTGATCTTCATTTATTTTAAAGTACTTCATAAATAAAGGTGGTATGGTATGTTTTTGAAGCTTCAGTCACTGACCTAAATGAGCTTGCTGAAACTGTGACATCATTTGACATCTGACATCAGGGAGCTGGTGGACCGCTCTGTGTCATGGTGTGGAAACAAACATCCCATCTTGAACGTTAATAAAACAAAGGAGATGATTGTAGATTTTAAGTGAAACAGGAGTTGGTCAAAAACTATTTCCATCATGAGAGAAGAAGTGGAGGTGTTGGAGGAGTAAAAATACCTCAGTGTTCACCTTTACGACGGACTGTAGTGGAGATGCAACTGTGAAGCCATCTACGAGAAGGCACAGAGCGGACTGTACTTCTTCAGGAAGCTTAGGTCCTTTAGTGTTTCCAACAAGATGGTGCATATCTTCAAGCTATTTGAATGAGGCAAACTGACCTGAGTTTGCATGTGCACCTGTGTCAACCTGATGTATTTCCACCTTGAGTGGCTAGTCGCTCTAGCTAGATGCCAACAGATAATAGTTTGATCGGCTGTTTTATTCCGATTACATATGTCCATATAAACAGTACAATCCCATTATTTTTGTGTTTGTTAATCCGCATACATTTTAATCCAATCTTGACAGTTGGGCATGTAAACGTAGCTACTGTCACTACTGGTAGCATGAGGCGATACCTGGACCCTACAGAGATTGCACAGACAGTCCATCGCCAGCAGGATGGCACATCGATATGTTGCATTTCCCAAAGGTTTGCTTTGTCTCCCAGCACAGTCTCAAAAGCAAGGAGGAGCTGGACAGGGCCTATGTCTGCTACTTTGTGTCCTACAACGTGACCTCTTGTGTGCCACTGGTGTGAATCATGCTGACCAAACGATTAGAAACAGACTTCATGAGGGTGGCCTGAGGGCCCGATGTCTTGTAGTTGGCCCTGTGCTCACTGTCCTGCACTGTTGAGCTCGACTGGCATTTCCCAGAGAACACCAGCAGGTTTGGCACTGGCACTCTGTTCTTTTCACAGATGAGAACAGGTTTACTTTGAGCTAATGTGACAGATGTGAAAGGGCCTGGAGAAGCTGTGGTGAATGCCATACTGCCTGAAATATTGTTCATTATGATCAGTTTGGTGGGAAGTCAGTATTACAGACATGAACAACTTAAATAATGATACCCTGACAGCCAGTACTTATCAGGATGAAATATTAAGACCCTGCACTGGTGCAGTGGATACTAGGTTCCTCTTGGTGCGTGATAATGCCTGGCCTCATGTGGCAGATCGAACATCTCTGGGACATTATGTTTAGGTCCATCTGACACCACCAGGTTGCACCTCTGAATATCCAGGAGGTTAGCAATGCCCTGGCCATTTTGGGAGGAGATACCCCAGGATACCATCCATCATCTCATAAGGAGCATGCCTCAACGTTGTCAGGCATGCATACAAGCTTGTGGGTGGCCATACAAACTACTGAGTACCATTTTGAGTTGCTGCAATGACATTTAAGCTAATTGGACTAGACTGTCGAATCATTTTTGAGTAAACGTTTCTCAGGGACTTCTGATTAAGCCCCCTGTGGGTTGATATTTTTTTTATTTTCATCAAATGGTCTTGTATCCTGTTGTTTCCCCCATTCCATATGAGTATGGAGAATGAGCATGTTTTTTTTTTCCAATTGAGAGCTGATTTTGTTTAGATTTAATCTGATGTTTCTAACATTTCAGGTATATCTCAGGGCTTGATCTCAGACTCAGTTGATATTTTCCAGCCAATGATGTATAGATACATGCAATACTTAAAATCAATGCTACACAAATGTAACTGGCAAAATTTGATAACATGACCCTCACAGTAAAGGCCATGGAAGTAAAGCCCCATATTTGTTATAAAGCTCTGAATCTTCATTGGTAAATTTAATTTCAATGAAAGAAAAAAAACACGACATAATTTTTAATTCTGAGAATCAGGCAAAGTTAAACTGTTAACCAGTGTTCCTTGATACAGAATTTGTTTTATATACATTTTGTTATATACTATAAATTTATTATTATCGTCTTCTTAGTGAGATGCATGTCAATTTTGTACTACCTCACACATTTTACAGCTGTTGTTAAATCAGTTTGTTCAGTGTGGTATTGCAGCTCTGATTATTACAAATGGACTCGTGCTGATGTTGAAGCTGAACTTGGCTGCAGGTTTTTGATTAGATGAAGCTTACATGTTTTGTTATAAGGGGAATACCTTCTTTCTAATATTGGACAAAAATAACTAATCTTCTAACATCGCTTTCCCTATAAACTCATATTTGTCTAATTTCATCTTCCATTGTAATATTAGTCCGTTTGCAGTAGATTTAAATATGTTCCACTTTTCAGTTTTTAGCTCCCATGAGCTGTATCACTTCTGTCTCTCCCAGAATTTGTATTGGTGTCATGTAATTTTAAGATAAAATCAAAATAACTGTTTGAAACTATTTCACCTCTGAAGGTTAAAGTCTGGGCTGTCAAAACACGCAGTTAAGCAAGAGTTATGTGCACCATCTTAAATATTGACCTTGGAAGCAGAATACTGAGATGAACATTCATGAAATTCAGTGGTAAAGAATGAAAGGAAAAAATCATATTTCTCAATTTTGCTGCATAAAAATCCTGATTATTCCAATACTTGCCCAGAGTCAGTCGACATAAAAAAAACTTTGTTTACAGCCAAACATGAACCCTTTTGTATTTGTGTATTGACCTGTATGTTAATAGTGTCTTTTCTCCTTCTCCCTCTTTTTCTGCTTCTTTCCATCTTGACCTCTTCCACGTTGGACCTCATCGGATGGATTTTGAAATTTAGGTAATATAATTCATGTGTTGTGATGGTTTACATGCAATAGTGTGTGTATGTATACACTCTGTGTCACTGGTAGTTTATGTAATTACACCCCAATAAATACGTTGAGAAGAGATGGATTTTTAAGCTTTCTTTATGCTTCCCTGAAATATATACTGTACACATACAATGCACATTAGTAATTTCAAACAAGGTGTTGGATTTCCAAAAGGTTTGGTAGTTTGGATTCCCGAGCTAGACAGAATAAGACACAGCTCTCAGCTGCTTTGCTTTTATTGCTCACTCATAGTAAAGGTTTTCATGAGGAATTAATTTGAGCACATGTTTCTTATCAACTCTATGTATTCATATATTTATTTTACATATTTTTTGTTAAACATTGTTGTACAATGTCATTAGGTTGTTGGATTCTGTCATTTACTGCAGTTTACACAGTATTTGTTGTTGTTTTGCTTAATATTTCAAGAACCCTGGTTTCAGCTTAGTTTCATGCAAAGAAAGGCATGATAACCTGTTAAAATAACTAGTAATTCTGTTCCATTGTAATTCTGTCAGTGATATTTCCCATAAAAAAACACTTCAACGGAAAATGTCAGTGCAACCACCTGAACCTCCATCTCCTTAGAATTTTTGCTCTTGAGTGACCTAGATAGTAGGTCTTTGTCGTTCATTGACACTTGCTCAAACAGAGGGCCACTAAAAGTCATTGAGACCATTTTAAAAGGATTTTGTGATACTTAGCTACAGCAGAGCAGAAAGGTGGATCAGTAGGTGTAAAATATATATATACAAAAGGGAAAATAACACTGCTTTATCTCAGAATATCTATTTAAGGTCACTTTACCCAAACATCTCTATTTTTTTCCCTTTGGTTGGATTTAAAAATCACACATTTAGTCAAAGTCATATTTTCTAATTGATTAACACTGCAGGGGTATTATTTCTGTACTTGCTTAAGGAAACTGGTCTTTTTGTAACACTGACTTTGGACCTAGAAGGATGTTTTATTTTTTCGATTTGTCTAACCTGTTCCTGGGGGATTTAGCCAAATAGATTGGAACCATCTGCAATGACTATTAAATCAAGGAGCTTTTAACTTGTCAGCAAATAAATTACCATCCAAATCACTCATGTTATTTATTTTACGCTGTCGAAGTTGAGTTAAAATAATCACTGCACTCTCCATGTTTTTCCTCAGTGAAATGCTGCAATCAGAGAATTGATTTTAAACCTAACATGAACCACAGACTGTGTGGAAAGAAGATTAATAAATAGAACTTTGCTGTCTTATTTTATGCTTTCAGGATATGCTTAAATTTGCTATACAGCATTTTTATTTTTTAAATATACACTACGCATGTTTCACATTCAGTACTATTCTTACAGTAAGACTACTCAACCTATTTATGTCGTTCTTGATCACAATTTGGAGCTTGTACCTTAAAACAACACTCTGAACTTGAACTTAGAGAACCTCTTCTCAAGTGAAAGTCTGACAGTTAATGAGGAGTGTAACTTCTCCAATGTTTAGCTGGAGGAGAAACCCGGTGAGGTGAACATTAATTAAAAATCCTGACACCTACAGGTAAAGGTCAAGGGCTTGTTGCTTTGTGTTGAGAGTAAAGAAGAGTAAAGTGGAGTGAATTAACTTTTTTAAAGGAATGTAACCTTTAACTCTTGTGGTGATATGAAATGAGATGGACTTCTTTTTCCTACACTCAGATTCTAGATTGTAAATTATTAAGTGTCCATAATTAAAGTTTTGATTGCGGTCTGTTTGAGGTCTTCTGCCTTATAGAAATTTGCTCAGTGTTTCTGTATGTCGGCTGCAAAGATAGACTATAGAACTATTGAAGGTATGTGTTCCCTCTTTAGATGTACAACCATGTATAAAATAAAACAAAAGTATGGATTAGGAATTACCACTTCTGGTTTGTGATAGTTCAAAAACCTCTTAATAAATGGACTGATGAAGCGTCCCTGGTTAACTTAGTGATATTGTCTATGCTTTCTTTGTAGAAGAGGATTGAAAAACTTTGCAGGTCAGATTTGAGGCACACTGTTGGCTTTGAAAGTGCATCCAAAGTAGTCTGTCTGATTGAGTTAGAAATAATGAAGGCCATCAGGAGAAAGCTTGTATAGACTGGAGAAAAAGGTTGGCCAGGAAGAGTGGAGGACAGCATTTATTTTGTACTTGCTTGTATATGTGTGGCTGAGAAACATAATATGCATGTGTGTTTCAGCGCTTTTAGATTTTTAGCTTGAAGAACATCCAGCTGTAAATGGGACATTTTCTCCTTCACACATTTTTCACCTTTCTGCCCTCTGCAGTTCCTTCTTCTAAACTGTTTTGTTTTACAAAAATGTATTATTCAAATGCCCTCATAAATATGTATAGTGTGATATGACAGAAGCTGGAAGAGATTTCATTGTCCGCCTTTCTGCTTGTTGTAATTATACAACTGAGTGTGATAAATGGAAATAAACAAAGTCAAATTGCAGGAAATAACAATAAATATTTCAGCTGTAACAGCAGCATTTCACCAGAAATGAAGAAAATGTTCTTTTCAGGACTACTGAGGTCAGTCTTAAAATTGTCAAATTATTTTGTCTTTAATCTTTGTGCATACATGCTGGGCATCTATATTGAACAAGCACAAAGCTTGCAGAATAGACTTCAGGCATAGAGGGAAGTGCAGTAGAATGGACAGTGAAGTACAGGGTAGGTGAAAGGGTAAGAAATGCTCTGAAGAGACAGACAGAGATTGCAGATCTTGCTCGGTAGGTCATTCCACCATTGTGGAACGACACATGAAAAGATTTTCTTGAGCATGATCACTGCTAGCTGTCAATGCCTTGATGACTGGTGTGCCCCGAGTTGTGACATAAGCCGTAGCATGAGCATTCAAGTAGATGGGAGCCATTCCACTTAGCACTTAGTAAGCTAACATTAACATGACCTGAATTTGATGCAGGCTACTAAGGGTTGCCAGTGGACATCCATGAGTAGAGGGACGATGTGTCCTTTTAGGCTTCATAAAGACCAGATGCACCACCATATTTTGGACCATCTGCAAAGGTTTCACATCACAGGTGTGAGGTGTATGATTAAAAGATTAAATTCCTCTCTCTGTAAAAAAAAAAAAAAACAAACAAAACAGATTAGATCATAAGACTTTAATTTTTAAACCTACAGCATAGGTTGGTCAGTAAATTGTTGAAATATTTTCCTTTAAATCTAATGTATAAGGAGGTTAATGACTCACCTAATGAATTCCATTTGTATGTCGATCATGAAACTCATTAATTTGAAGCAATGCCTTAAATCATCATTATTTTTCAGATCTCAATGCTCTGTTTAATTTTCCAACTGACCTGTTCTGCACTGAGACCACATGAACAGTTTTTAAATAACAAGGTTCACACAGACCTCCCATTGAATTTTCTTGACCCTGGTTGACAGCTTAATTAAGAATAACTCAGAGTTTAAGAACCATACATCTTAGCCTCTATTCTAATGTTTACAGCTGATTAAAATTGTTTGATTTGTTTTCTCTATTTCCAAACTTTCCAGTCAGAACACTTTTCCAGGCTGTGAGTAATTTCTAAGAAACCACTGTGAGGCAGGAACTCTGCAGGATAAATGCTGGTTGAGTAAAGCCTGCAGACCATGTAATAGGGAAATGTACAGAAGTCAAACTTTAAATCATGAATATTTAATTTTCCCTGAAGTTGTTACAGAAATAACAAGAATAGAAAGAACAAAGTGTATTTTCACAGCTACGAACTAAACTCAAGCCACATTGGATTATCGACCTCCTTCACAGTAGGTGATACAGTGCATTGCAAAAATATGAATACCCTTTTAAATGTTTCAAATTGTATCTCATTACGACCTCATTTTTTTTAATTAACTGATACAAAGTCATTCAGAATTGTAACATGTAAGTGAAATTATGTATGCTTTTAAATTTTGTGTTTAGAAGTAAAACTCTGAAAGTAGTTCGTAACCCTGATTTAATACTTTGTAGCATCACTTTTCGCTGTAAATACAGCTGCTAGACTTTGGGGTTTTGTAACTACCAACTGTCACATTTTAGAGATATTTTGCCCATTCTAATGAAAATTGCTCAAGCTCAGTCACACTGGGTGAAGAGTACCTGTGAACTCCTTTTCAGCCTCACAAAATATTTTTATTTGGATTTAGGACTTGTACATGAATGTGCTTTGATCTAAACAATTGTACTGTAACTCTTGCTGTATGTTTAGGATCTGTGTCCTGCTATAAGGTGATACTCCACTCCTGTCTCAAGTCCAGGACTGCCTTGTGTGTACGTCCATCCATCCATCAACTATGACCAGCATCCCTGGTCCTGCTGAAGAAAAATATACCATACAGCATGATGTTTTCTCCATCATTTTTCAAAGTGGACATGGCATGTTCAGGGTGTTAATGTTTTGCCACATCTAACACATTGTACATAGGCTCAAGCTGTCAATTTTAGTCTCTTCTGAGGACAGTAGCTTCTTTCAAGTGTTTGCAGTGTCCTTTAATGGTGGATAGCACACTGCAGGTGAGGATTCTTTTGGCTTTCTTTTCACAGTTCAGTAATCTCTCCACTCTTTAATAAAGCCAGGAAATGTGGGGCACATAACCGATAACCACATAATCGATTTCCTGTCCATAGATTTTCCCACCTGAGCTGTGGATCTCTGCTGCTCCTCCAGAGTTGCCATGGACCTCCTGATTGCCTCCACTTTTACTCATTAGATGAAATTATTAGGCAATTGCTTGCAGCAGCATTTATTTAGGGGTGGAATAATAAAGGAGGCTGAGTACATATGCACACCGCCTTTCATACAGGTCCTTCTCTAAATATTAGCATATTGTGATAAAGTTCATTATTTTCCATAATGTCATGTTGAAAATTTAACATTCATATATTTTAGATTCATTGCACACTAACTGAAATATTTAAGGTCTTTTATTGTTTTAATACAGATGATTGTGGCATACAGCTCATGAAAACCCAAAATTCCTATCTCACAAAATTAGCATATCATTAAAAGGGTCGCATATCATTAAAAGGGTCTCTAAACGAGCTATGAACCTAATCATCTGAATCAACGAGTTAACTCTAAATACCTGCAAAAGATTCCTGAGGCCTTTAAAACTCCCAGCCTGGTTCATCACTCCAAACCCCAATCATGAGTAAGACTGCCGACCTGACTGCTGTCCAGAAGGCCACTATTGACACCCTCAAGCAAGAGGGTAAGACACAGAAAGAAATTTCTGAATGAATAGGCTGTTCCCAGAGTGCTGTATCAAGGCACCTCAGTGGGAAGTTTGTGGGAAGGAAAAAGTGTGGCAGAAAACGCTGCACAACGAGAAGAGGTGACTGGACCCTGAGGAAGATTTTGGAGAAGGGCCGATTCCAGACCTTGGGGGACCTGCGGAAGCAGTGGACTGAGTCTGGAGTAGAAACATCCAGAGCCACCGTGCACAGGCGTGTGCAGGAAATGGGCTACAGGTGCCGCATTCCCCAGGTCAAGCCACTTTTGAACCAGAAACAGCGGCAGAAGCGCCTGACCTGGGCTACAGAGAAGCAGCACTGGACTGTTGCTCAGTGGTCCAAAGTACTTTTTTTAGATGAAAGCAAATTCTGCATGTCATTCGGAAATCAAGGTGCCAGAGTCTGGAGGAAGACTGGGGAGAAGGAAATGCCAAAATGCCAGAAGTCCAGTGTCAAGTACCCACAGTCAGTGATGGTCTGGGGTGCCGTGTCAGCTGCTGGTGTTGGTCCACTGTGTTTTATCAAGGGCAGGGTCAATGCAGCTAGCTATCAGGAGATTTTGGAGCACTTCGTGCTTCCATCTGCTGAAAAGCTTTATGGAGATGAATATTTCATTTTTCAGCACGACCTGGCACCAGCTCACAGTGCCAAAACCACTGGTAAATGGTTTACTGACCATGGTATCACTGTGCTCAATTGGCCTGCCAACTCTCCTGACCTGAACCCCATAGAGAATCTGTGGGATATTGTGAAGAGAACGTTGAGAGACTCAAGACCCAATACTCTGGATGAGCTAAAGGCCGCTATCGAAGCATCCTGGGTCTCCATAAGACCTCAGTGTCACAGGCTGATTGCCTCCATGCCACGCCGCATTGAAGCAGTCATTTCTGCAAAAGGATTCCCGATCAAGTATTGAGTGCATAACTGTACATGATTATTTGAAGGTTGACGTTTTTTGTATTAAAAACACTTTTCTTTTATTGGTCGGATGAAATATGCTAATTTTGTGAGATAGGAATTTTGGGTTTTCATGAGCTGTATGCCAAAATCATCCGTATTAAGACAATAAAAGACCTGAAATATTTCAGTTAGTGTGCAATGAATCTAAAATATATGAATGTTAAATTTTCATCATGACATTATGGAAAATAATTAACTTTATCACAATATGCTAATATTTTGAGAAGGACCTGTATATTTATTTGTAAGATAGTTTTGGAAACCAATCAGTTCCTTTCACTTTCCAGCTGAGCAATACTCTGTGTTTGTCTATGAGGTATATGGTTGTTGCATGAAAAAATGTAAGAAAAAAAAGCGGCTGTGTCCTCTGTGTGAACAAGCTGAAGAGACATTGAGAAGTGTTTGTCTCCTGGGTGCCAGTTGGAATGACTGAAGTGTATTGTACAGTTAGTACTAAGCTGTTTTACATTTTGTTAGCCCTCTGCTCATAAGCTCTCAAATGACTTAGCTATAAGCACAAGACAGTTCCAACTAAGAATAATTGGATTTCTCACAGTGAAGACTCTTTCTAATCTTTCTAAAATGGTAGTATCAAAGCTTTTCCTTTTATATTGTTTTTGATATTATGAAAGAGAGGTATACATCTGTTGTTACCTACACAGGGTTTTTAGTCCTTACTGGGTTCTGTAAATGACTGAATCGTTTGGCTCAGGCACCTTCAGCAAAGTCATGTGATGTAAAGGTCTCTTCTCTTGAGTGCATGCATTATTGCATAAATGTTTTCTGAATGTGTGTCTGTTTAGATGCACAGGGAGGTTCTTCACTTTTCATAAACGTCCCAATTATTGAACACATATTTCTAGTAGTCAAGGCAATGGTCATATTCTATTAGCTATTATTTAAGTCAGATCTATTGGCAAATCTGACCTAAGTAGGCCAATCAAAGCAAACGGTTTGTCCTTTTAATTATTTTTTTAAGTTTTTAACTGACCTTAGATTCACAAATAAATGCTTTTAAGCATGTTTTTTGTGTCTATTATATTTGCAAACACTGCTTGTTTGTAATTTGTCTTTTTAGAAGATTGTGTTGTATGTTCGAAATTGTGATTTCATCTTAATCTTATTTCACATCAGAATCAGTTTACAGTTATTAAACATATTTTAATACTAAGAAATTTTATTGTTAGTGTATACAGTCCACTGCAAACTTGTTTTAGTTTGGCACCACTGAACAAAATTTACAACTTAACTGTAAATGATATAAAATTAGGACATTCTATGTGTAATTTATCTTGTATTCTAGAGCTGATCTTTAAAAAGCCCTGCTCTAGGGGAATATATAAATCTCTTTTGGCCTCGCAGTAGGCAGCAGATCACACATGGTGAGGGTAGAAACTGATTATTGTGTGGATGTTATAATTACTCAGAATATGTAATATCTCTTGTGTCTTGAGGGGGCGGGAAGCTATTATTCTGGTGTTTTTATTTAACGTTCTCACTCACTCCTGAGTGTATTGTCATGAGCAAAATGTCCAATTTGAGGCAGCAAAATGCAATTTTCTGGTCTATTTGGGGACTTGTAAATTACAAGTGCTGCTCTGTTTGATCTCATCTAAGGGCCTAATAATGCTTGTTGCTTTTTCTCTCAGTCCTGCACTTAGTTTGTTGTCTGATTAAAGGCTTTATCCCCTTACAACTTGAAAGAGGGATTTTGCACTTCTGGACACTGGGAGAAAATCTTTTTTTAAGATGACATCCTTTTGTACAGCTAACAAATACCTTTTCATTAATTAATTTCAACCCTATATACAGTAACCTTTGAGGAAAAATAAACTTTCACAGTAAAATGTAAAGTGAGTAAAACAAAAAACAGATCTGCATCTCCTTGTGTGTAGGATGTTTCAAAAGGCATTATTGGGTATATTTTGTGACCATTTATGAAATTGTGGGACATTTGTCCCTTGCATAGAAATTGTGTTATTCATTATCACTAAAAACAAGTGTTATTTTTGACATAATTACTATATCTTATACACTAACAATTCAGAACTTTTCAGATGGTTTGTAAAAAACCATCAATGTACCAAACCCTTTCCTACGTCACAATACATAAACCCTCTCTCCATTGTATCACAGCTCCTCTTCACAATAACATGCTGCTCCTGTTGTGTTTGACAAAAATGGATGAATTTAGAATTTGTAGCTTATGGCTTTTATCTTAGATTTCCTGCGGTGTTGTGTTATTCTTTATGTCTGCAGGTTGAGGTTCATCTCTGTTTCTGATACTGATTTTAAATCCTGAACCTCAGCAGTGGAAAAGACCTGGTCTGCCTTCTTGTTTTGATGCTATAATTGATAATTGTATGTACAGAGCATTTTCAGGGGTTGAATTCTGTGAGGGAAATCTGCCTGAAAGAACAATGCAATAACGTGGACAATATTTGCATAATTATGACCTCTCCTTCTGCATTCAAACCCTTGCTGTTTTTTGCCAGCACACGTAGCATCTTATAGATCAACTAAACGACTACATTTACATCATGTCGAGCGTCATGAAATGTCAAACAGTAATTGATCTCGCCTGTTGGGAGATTATCATATTTTCCTTGCAAATTTTCTTCTTCCATTGATGACCTGATTATGTTTATTAATGTGTTCACAGTCAGATAGTGGTCCGACAGTTCTGTGTTAATTTTGTCATTATTACCCTGAAATGCAAATCCATTAAGGCTGGAACATTATGCAATGCAAGATTTATATTCATAGCAGAAATGTGTATGACTAATGATTACACATTTTCATTTATATGTCGGTAAAAAAGAAAGGGATAATTTGCTTGGTTAGTTATTAACTTTAAAATATCAAATATCCGTAATAAAATGGTATTCTTCATCAACAAGGTCTGCACAGATGCTTTTAAAATAGATGTGATAATGAGACTGCAATAAGACTGAAAGATAAACAGCCTTTCACTGGGGAAAATTAATGACAGGTAAAATAAAAATAAAAATTTAAAAAACGTTTGCAAAAAAAGAAAAGAAAAAGCTATGTATTTGTTTAAAGAGACCAATTTAAAGTAGATCTAAATAGTTTGATATAGCCTTTATTATCTCTTTCTTCCACTCAGCAGCTCGAAAGTTGGGTTTTAATACGAGTTTTGCATGAAGAAAGCCGTGTTCACTAACATCTCCCAGGTATAAAATTTAAATATAAAACTAGTTTTAAACTATGGAAGCTTTTTTAAAGTTTCTTCGAATTTGTCAGTCTGTAGCATCAGCTCAGTCCCCTACTCTACAGCTGATTGACTGTGTAACAACAATCAGCATGCAGTGGCAGAGATGCTCTCTCATCCATTCAGCTCCAAAACAAATCTCTCTCCACGATGGGAATCATCACTGTGATAATGTTTATGTTCCATTCAGTTGACACTTCTTTGTGTCTATGTGAGAGGCTTTGTTTTCTTGTTAGTTTACCCTCCATGCAGTGAGGATTAAATGAGCCCCGGAATACAGAGTCTGCACACATGCATGGCTCTCACAATAAACGCACACACATTTAACACAGAAAGAGAGCTGATGTTACCATTTATTATGAAAAACACAGAGGCTTCAAGGATTGAACAACACAATTATATTAGCTGAATATTGTTATTTATTGATCAGCCAGTGTTATACATCATTCCAGAAAGCAAGCCTGGGTTTCTGACATAGTCTAGTTCCCTATTACTTTTTTGAGATTATCTTTGCAAAGGATTTATGATCTGTGATCTCATGAGATCATTGAACTTTCATCTGACATAACTCATCTTATTACCGGGCTCATTACTGTTTGTGAGAAAGGAGGGATGTGCTGATTTGTGTAAAAATGTGTCTGCTATCCAGCTCTTCATTAATGTTGTTGGTGTTGTTCGGACGCGTTTATACGCAAAAACCCCACGAAGACATCCAATGCTATGCTTCACTTAAGTCTTTGTTACATTTAATTTCACAGAGTGTTTTGTTCTTGTTCTGATCACAAAGCCAAAGACAGAACTCAACACACACCACAGAAATCTGACCAAAGTTCAGCCAGCTGTTGCTGTTTTTGTGTGTGTGTATAATCATCTCAATAATATCACACAGATACCCAGGGAACGTAGAACCTGTTATGTAGCAGAGACTTTAGGTCTCTCAGGTCTCTTCGTGCTGCTGTAGTGATTAAAATGTTGGCCCACCAGGTGTGACAGGTCAGATATACCGTAGCTATCCATGAAAATTATTTTCTGCAGCAGACTGTAATATTTCGTCAGGAGGTTGTAATTCTTGGTCATAATTGTGCCACCAGCTGTGACAGAGTAGCCCTGGTTTGCACCTGTAGTGGGCTGAGCACTTTGTAAGATGATTTTGATAAATTGCGATCAGTAGTTGCTCTAACAGTGTAAAACGTCTTTCTGACAACAGATAATAGAAACATAAATGTATTCGAATAATGACATTTGTTTTCGAAATGACTTTTCACATGGTCCTTTTATTTCCAAATATTGATGCAATGAGTGTTAACTAAACCTCTGATCAAACAAACACCAACAGATGAATGAATGGGTTTTCTCCAGGTGCTCCAGTTTCTTCTCAGGATCCAAAAACATGCATATTAGGTGACTTAGAGACTATAACTTGCCCTAAGGTGTGAGTGTTTGTTGATGGTTGCATGTCTAGTATGACTGGGTTGTGATGGACTATAATGGACTTCTGGGTGTTCTCTTCTTAATTTGTAAGTTTTTCATACATTTCAATATACATTATTTTTTATGGTAGTTTCACTTTTATGTAAAAAGACAGATCCTAGATGTAAAAAGACAACACCAGGGATGTGGTGGAGCATATGGTCAGCATAAAGTTCCTGACCAGTCATATTTCCACAGACCTCTCCTGGACTGTGAACACCTCCCAACAGATACAGAAGGCCCAGCAACGGCTCTTCTTGCTCAGGAAGTTAAAGCGATCTGGACTATCTCCTCAACTACTAACAAACGCTTACAGGGCCACACTGGAAAGCATCCTGTGTCTCAGCATGGTAGTGTGGTACAGGAGCTGCACAACACAGGACAGGGAAAAATTAACATGGGTGGTGAGGACAACACAGAGGGCTGTGGGTTGCCATCTGCCAGACCTGGACATGGTTTATGTTACACGAGTCCAGAAGAAGGCCAGGCGCATTGCCATAGATCTCACCCACCCGGGCTATGAGCTGTTTGTCCCACTTCCGTCGGGACAGCTGTTCAGCTGCATTAAATCCAAAACAAAGACTTAAAAATAGCTTCTGTCAAGGTTGTGAGTTTGGTGGCAGGACCAGAATGCAGATCATGGCGAGTTGAAGTATTTTAATATTAAGGTACTGACTTACAAGCAGGTAGGCAGATTAATCCAAACATTCGTTTAGGAGGCAAACAGAAACAAAACAACAAGGAGAAGACACGTGAAGTCAACTAGGGAAACGACGTGACATAACATGAGGAACCCGAGAGGAGTATAGAAAACAAACCAGCTAATAAACAGAGGAAGGTGGAGTGTGAACCGATGAGGGAGGATGGCAGGTAATCAGATGGAAGTGGTAACAAGTGAACTGAACATCTGGGAGACTGAGGAGGGAATGTGACTAATTACAAGCAGAGCGAAATCAACATGAGGTACAGAGCAAAGGGAATTATACAAAATAACAAACCTGGGGGAAAAAAACTTAAAACCAATAAATAACAATAAACAGAAAGGAACTAAGGATACGGGGAAAATAACTGATTAACCAAAAATAAGTATCGCAGCCCTGCTGGGGAAAGCTAGTACCAGAACCTAGGCATAAATGAACATAATACTAAACAGAAAGCACAAGAGAAGGAACTAACTAACAAGTAAACCACAATACAGTAGGTGACTGACTGCAACTAATGATCTGACAGGAGGGAAATAAACATGAGAAACTGAACTAAGAGAACTATACCTAAAATAATAAACCAAGAAGGGAGAAAATAAACCTGAAGAACTAAGCGAGAAAAAACTATATAGCAGTATGGCTGGGGAGATCAACTAATCTAAAGGGAAACAAAACCTTGAGTAAAACAATAACTGAAGGGGATCTAAGGACAAGGGAAGGAAAAACTAAGGGGCACGAGTGAAGGAATGTAAAACACAGGAAGACAGAAGGACATAACTAAACAAGTGAGTGGGAGGACTAATAAATATGAAGAAGAAGGCAGAAAGAATAAATGACAGAAACTATAACCAAACTAAGAATCACAACATAAGGAAAAAACACTTTGTCACAAAACGAAAACAAAGCTAAAGCTGGCAGATCCTGACAGTTTGTTTTCAAGAACTATAAAGGCAATCGCTCCCCTGTAGACATTCAATAGTCCATTTCATGACCTATGTCTGTTCATAGGCTGCTGTAGCACGAGCTGCACTTTATGTAAATACATCATGTACATCCCCGTGTACATATTTCATACTTCTCTTTGGAGCTGTTTTCAGCTGGTATAGTTGCTCCAATTCTCCTCTTGACGTGCCTTTTTTTAATTTCTGTTTCCTTCATCTATGTGCATTCTGAGCCAAGTGTCTCTAAAAGGAATTTTATTATGGGTCCATATTGTGACAATAAAGATTCTTGATTCTTAATTCTAATTCATGAAGCACGAACAGAGAAAAAATGCATTTCATAAAGGCTAAAAAAATGTTTCCATATCTGAGTAAAATAAATCTTTAATATCTTGACATAAACACAAAACCTTTGGCTCTTATTGGCTTGAATTATGGACAGGCTGGTGGTAGATATGCTACTGAAAAAAGATTTCAAAATTGACATCAATATTCCTGCTGATCTTAGCTTCTCACTCTGGTTTTCTTCTGACTAAATGTACAGCCTTGAAATATTAATCTCTGTAAACCCTAATAAAACAAAGTGATTTTGTAGATATATATTTTTTCTTAACTGAGGAAAAAATAGCTTGTATTAAAAATGAATATTTCACTGTTGCTTGTGCTTTCTTCTTATTTCAAACAGTCTAAGACAAGATTAATATAAATGTACCTGCTGAGATACTTTCATAACCAATCAAGGATGTATGAATAAAACATTAGAAAGTTTTGAAGCCTTGTTTTGATCATGACATCTTTCAGCTTTGAATTCACTCTCCTCTTCGCTCCCTGGGCTCTACTGCCTCCCTCGGGTTTACAGAAACCATATACAGCCACTATTACTTATACAGAAGAAAGCTGCTAAAACCAGTAGGAGATGATGATGAAACAATACTAATGATTGTTCTTTTAATGATGCTGAATGCTTATGACACATATGTAATTTCTTTTTCATTGGACTTCTGTCTGAAAAGCCCATTTTTAGGCACTAAAACATACACACTGTAGAATAAAAAAAGTGAGTCAGATGAAAGGAATGAGAATGAAATGGGAATGAGATAAGATTTCAATCTTAGTACTTATAAAATTGGCAAGTTCTCATGACCGTTAGTCCACATTTTTTGTCATTTTCTTGTTCTGTGTCCCTTCATTCTGGTTTTCTAAACAAAGCTAAGATAAGTTGTGGCATTTATTTATATGGTAATGCTTTGACTCACAACATGTGTAGCTTGGTTACAGTAAAATGTAAATCCAATTTGCTCTGAAACTGTGGTGGTTTTTGTGTTTTATGTGTATTTGCTTATGTTTCAAATGTAGTTACCCAGATTACTTTTGTGTTTTGCTATCATTCTAGGGTTGACTAAGATAAGTACAATAAACTGTGCTGGTTTAGCGGGCACTGGAGGTGTGGGGATTGCCTCGGCGTCTTTGACGTCATTGTTGTGGAAGTTTTCCAGTGTTCCAGCCCAACTTTATTAAAGGTCGGGCAAGACCTTATGTAATTCTAGCAGATTTCGGTCCTTCAGTCACATTCCTCCTAATTCATTGAATGTTCCTTTTTACTGATTGGAAACTGTACCAGAGATTTCAGGGACAAAATATTGCAGTTTGGCTGCATGTTCCACACACATATATTGAAGCCACAAGTTAAGTGAAGTGATTATAGGTGTAGCCACAACCCTACAAGTATCGGAACGACACATGAAGGTCAACTGCATACCCGCTAGTTCATAAAGACAGCTTGATGTATATGATTAGCCATCAAATCAAATCACTTTACTGCAACTTCCACTATCTTACCCTAAGTGAGAATATGTAATAGATTTGCTCTACTGTGACTATAGGTCACAGAGAGGAGCAGAGCCACAAGGTCTCTTAACAATATTAGCAGAATAATACTACAAATGTATCCACAAACTACAAATTTTTACTCCTCACCATAGCTGTTTTTTTTTTTTTTTTGCTAGTATTAGTCATAATTTCTCCCAGATTTATTTAAAAAGAAAATCCTGTAGCAATACGGATCGAATATATTCTGCGTCTCAGTCGAGATCCATGAAAAATTTCTCCATAAGCTGATACTGATCGCATTTCACCAGCTCTCTTTCACATTCTCAAGGGAACTAAATCCATTTTCCTTATCAGACAGACAATAAGTCAAGTGATCTGAAAAAAGTGCATGAATAAAAGAGGCATGAATAAAAGATGATGAAATTGTTGCAATGGATTGAACAAGTGCTTTCTAGCCAAAGACTAAATGCTCTTCCTGGCAAAACTGCGAGAAAATGGTGGAGACATGGTTTGACCTGAAAAAGAGATGATGAGAGGTGTCATTTTGGGAGATATTGGACAGGGAAAGAAAGATAACGACTAATAAAAGGATAGAGAAATATGAAAAAAAAACATTAAAAGAAAAATATTGAATGGGAAGATCAGTAAGGTTTGTGTTGGTTTGTTGGGTGTCAAGCTTATCCCCTTTCACTATAAATGTAACCATTTGGGTCATTAGAACCAAACAAGTTTAGTTTTATGGACAAAATGACGTGCTTTAAAAATTGTCCATGTCCATATATGCATTTGAAAAAACAAATCTGGCTTTTTATGTAGCGTTTTTTATGTACCTTTCAGGCAATGTTGGTATAGGTCGTGTTTCATTGTGGATAGTGACATGTTCTTAGCAGCTTCAGTCAGCATCTTCACAAGGTGTTTTGCTTTTTTTCAAGGGTTGATACACACATTCATTAACAAAAACACTTCTTCTCTTGGACACATAACCTGTAACCTTCTTGATATCTGGTTTTATTTCTTTAGGCAAGGAAAGATTATCTATAGACAATGCAATCAAAAATGCTTGTAAAAGGAAAGATGAAAAGAAAATAACAAAAAATCTTTAGGTTGTGCTAAAAAGAGAGCTTAATATTGATTTACATTTTTCCATGATGCCAAACAAGAAAGCAGAGAGTTCGAACTGTTGTCTTAATATACATCTCCATGTGTGCTTACAATAACTTAGAGTTTATGAGAGCAATCAGAAAGTTACCAACTCATAACATCATCATCTGGGCTTTCCCAAAATCTTGCTTAGTAATTTGAGCATATATTAAAATAAATTTTATTTTTAATCAGACTATAAGAAATATAATTGGCTAATTAATCTGATTTATTTTACCATTAAACAATTTATTGTCAATCTGACATTAATTATTTTCATTATAGATTTTATAATCAATTATCATACATTTAAAAAGCCCAGCACTCACCACTGCAACCTATCACTTTCAGAGATGAGGACATGTCAAGCTCTTGAATCAAAGGTTGAATCAAAGTAAAAAAAATAAAAATAATAACTTTTAGTTCAGTTACCTATTAGTCAATCTAATATATAAAGGGGTTGGACAATGAAACTGAAACACCTGTCATTTTAGTGTGGGAGGTTTCAAGGCTAAATTGTACCAGCCTGGTAGCCAGTCTTCATTGATT
Source organism: Girardinichthys multiradiatus (assembly GCF_021462225.1). Classification (NCBI taxonomy): domain Eukaryota; kingdom Metazoa; phylum Chordata; class Actinopteri; order Cyprinodontiformes; family Goodeidae; genus Girardinichthys; species Girardinichthys multiradiatus. The sequence goes on along the minus strand of NC_061810.1, from coordinate 12,785,760 downwards.
GCACATTGCACCAGTAAGAGCAGAGTGTGAAGGTTCAATTAGCAGGGTAAGAGCACAGTTTTGCTCAAAATATTGAAACGCACACAACAATATGGGTGACATACCAGAGTTCAAAAGAGGACAAATTGTTGGCGCACGTCTTGCTGGCGCATCTGTGACCAAGACAGCAAATCTTTGTGATGTATCAAGAGCCACGGTATCCAGGGTAATGTCAGCATACCACCAAGAAGGACGAACCACATCCAACAGGATTAACTGTGGACGCAAAAGGAAGCTGTCTGAAAGGGATGTTCGGGTGCTAACCCGGATTGTATCCAAAAATCATAAAACCACGGCTGCCCAAATCACGGCAGAATTAAATGTGCACCTCAACTCTCCTGTTTCCACCAGAACTGTCCATCGGGAGCTCCACAGAGTCAATATACACGGCTGGACTGCTATAGCCAAACCTTTGGTCACTCATGCCAATGCCAAATGTCCGTTTCAATGGTGCAAGGAGCGAAATCTTGGGCTGTGGACAATGCGAAACATGTATTGTTCTCTGATGAGTCCACCTTTACATTTTTCCCCACAGCTCAGAGAGTTACGGTGTGGAGAAGCCCCAAAGAAGCGTACCATTCAGACTGTTGCATGCCCAGAGTGAAGCATGGGGGTGGATCAGTGATGGTTTGGGCTGCCATATCATGGCATTCCCTTGGCCCAGTACTTGTACTAGATGGGTGCATCACTGCCAAGGACTACCAAACCATTCTTGAGGACCATGTGCATCCAATGGTTCAAACATTGTATTCTGAAGGCAGTGCACCAATACACACAGCAAGACTGGTGAAAGATTGGTTTGATGAACATGAAAGAGAAGTTGAACACCTCCCATGGCCTGCGCAGTCACCAGATCTAAATATTATTGAGCCACTTTGGGGTGTTTTGGAGGAGCGAGTCAGGAAACGTTTTCCTCCACCAGTATCACGTAGTGACCTGGCCACTATCTTGCAAGAAGAATGGCAGAAAATCCCTCTGACCACTGTGCAGTACTTGTATATGTCATTCCCAAGACGAATTGACGCTGTATTGGCCGCAAAAGGAGGCTCTACACCATACTAATAAATTATTGTGGTCTAAAACCAGGTCTTTCAGTTTCATTGTCCAACCCCTGTATGTACACATATGACTCTTTCAGAATCTGTCAACCATGTATGAATGAGCCTTCTTTCTGCTTATCTATCTCAAAAGATAGGGAAGGGGAGAAAAGAGGAAAAGTCCATACAGTGATATCTGGTCTTGAATCTAATGGTGGCTACTTGTTCCAAAGAGTTCAGTAATGTAAACAAATTCCATCTGAGATGCCAAAGCTTTTACCCCAAAGCTGGGGTAAAATGCTAGCACTGTAGCAGTGTCCAATATCAGACCATTTGCTCTCTCTTAAGGCTGGAAATTGTTGGTACAATGTTCTTTCAGCCGCAGGTCCTCAGTTCATTCCACAGAGGGCCAGCTACAGTTTTATCTCTTTTTGAGTTTAGGTGTTTAAGCTGTAGAAAAATACAAGCTGCTGAACTTGGCTGTCTGAGCTTCTATTGAAAGGAGCTCAGACACCCAGACAGGCATTGGCAATCTGAGAACAGATTACCCACTGATGACATCCCTACTGCCTGAAGAAGACGACAGTGAAACTGCAGCTCTCTGGGCTGAACAAGCATACCAGTGCCAGGCAACTGCCTACTCCTGCCACACAACTGGGCTCATGGACATGCCTACCCTCCAGTGTATATCAGAATTGTCTCAGTTGTGTTTGGGCAGTGAAAACTAATTTAGGATAAAACTACAAAAGCATAGAGTGCAAACCTCCACCAGGGCAATAGGGTCGTTGGCTACATGTCAGCTCCCAACAGGGTGACGTACTACCATGATGGAATTCCAAGTTGTCTCACAATAGTCTGGCAATGATAAAGAATCTTTGAAAAAGAAATCCTGAATCTGGATGGTATTCCACATCACCTATATGTCATTACCTTGTCTAAAAATGTCATCCAAAATTGTTCAAATCTTTTTGAGATATTTTGCAAACAGACAAACAAACACCAGCAAAAGCATAACCTCTTTGGTGGAGGTAACAAGTTTATCATTGTTTCATTTCGTTGTATTTTGCTTCCTTTGTGGTGTTTAAATGGCTTGAGTGCTAAAAGGCAACTGAGCCTAACACTGATGACTTAAAAAGAGTCACTTTACTCCTCCAATGGGAGCTTATTCCATTTCATCTGTCATAATGGGGTTTTTGGTTGGACCAAAGCGCAGACAAGAGCTTGGCAGCAGCATAGTGAATCAGTTTATTTCCCAAGTTACAAGGCGAAGCAAAACATATCAAACTCACTGCAGGTACAAGGCATGAGTACAGTCCAAAACTTACTCGAGTATAAACTGCAGGAACGTAGCAGAAATACTGAACTCAATCAGCGGGTTGTGAACAGGTGTGAAATGAGGAACCAGCAAAGAACACATAAACCAGACTAACTAATATACTAAGGGAATATAAAGGGCAGGTAATCAAAGGAACAGGGAACAGGTGAGACAAGGAGGCAGGGAGGCAGAAGGAACAGGTGAAACAAATACAAAGACTGATCAAGGGTGAAGTGACTAATAAACAATAAAGAGAAACACAGACCAAGCAAACCTATAGACAAAGATAAATAATCAAATGAAGCATAAGAAAACTAGAAAAACCACAAACTAAAGTAATCAGAGAAACTAGAAGGAACAGGAACATCAACAACCTAAGAACAAACAAAGAGCCCATAAAGATAACCTGGTTATTAACGTAAACAAACCTAACCACATTGACTGAATTGACTGGAAAGGGAACAGAGAACCAGAATATGTACAAACCAAAAATGACAATAACAAAAACTAACCTATAAGGAAGAGCTGGAAAAAGAACAAAGACCTAACCATAAATAAATACAGAGATACTAAAAGAGGAACTAAACTAAAGAATCCAAGGAAGACAAGAAATATAATAATAATAATAATAATATCACAGAAAGTAAAAAGAGAGCAACTACTAAGAAACTAAAAATGAGAGGAGAGAAATACAACACACACTAGGAGGCGGTAGAGGGAAACAAAATTAACAGGGGGCAAAAGGAAATAATCAGACTGCAAAACCCAAACTAGAAACACCTGGATGAAAAGTAAAAAACACAAAACCACAAACAAAAGTCCAAAATGTCACATCCTAACATCATCTGTGTTTCCTTTCACTAACAGGCATAAAATATTTTGCACAGTCATGCTAAATTGTGCGTCTGTTATCTCAGCTGCTTCTGCTAATGCTAAGATGGCAGCCACTTTTAGTTCTCCTATGTTTACAACACAGCAGTAGCTCGCTGCTAGTGCTCACACACACAATATTTTGAGGCATCAGTGGCTCAGGTGGTAGGTGTTCGTCCTGTAACCAGTGGGTTGCCGGTGCGAACCCCCCACTCTGTCTGTCTTAGTCGTTGTGTCCTTGGGCAAGACACTTTACCCACCTTGCCTGCTGATGGTGGCATCGATTGTATGGCAGCCTCGCTTCTGTCATCCACACCTTGGCAGCTGCGGCTACAATATAATCTACTACTGTCAGTGTATGAATGGGTGAATCACTGTTTGTAGTGTAAAGTGTTTTGTGGTCTATATTGTCACTATTTTCTTTGTGTTTAACTGAGTCGCTATTTGTGGATTTGACATCACCACACCGTCTGTCCATTGGTTTGCTGTCTTATGAGTCCATAAATGTTTTTCTCCCCCATCCTGGTAGTCCATTACTCTATTCAATCAGTTATTGTAATGGGTCATAACATAACATGTTATTGACTTCTAATTCAGCATAATTTCTGAAACATTATTGTATTAAATTGATGTTTTATTTCTCCTTCTGCTTTTCATTGTTATTGGTTGTTTCAACACATTACAACTGTTATTTTTTAAAAGTGAATTGGCCTCATTTCAAAATCCTCCAAATAAACTTTGGCTCTTAAAACACACATATTCGCACCGAACGATGAACAACTGTATTGGTTATTGGTTTCAGTTTATTTCTTTTCATTCCTTTTTACATTTTTTTCCCATAGTTTGTCAGTTTTCCTTATTCTTGTCATTTTTACTTCGTTTAGTTTAGTTGAATGTTACTACCTTTGTTAAAGGGTTTGTTGAGGTATTTTAACTTTAAGTTGAAATATTTTTTTAAATAAATTATTGTATTTTAAAGAGAAGTTGCGATTATTCTATACGTGTGAGCGCTTGCTGTTTGAGAACAAAGGTAACAATGTTTGAGAACGTTAGTATGCGTATTTACTTCATCTATTGTTTTATAATACCAGAGTTGACCAGCCAGGTATTCATAAAATATTAACTGACAGACTGAGAAGTTTTTGGCTATTATTTTTCTGATAATTCAGTGGTGCCCAAACATAATAATGTTGATAGAAATTACTAAATGTGTTAATAATTGGCTTTGGCACTTCAATATAGTTCTTTTAACATGAAACCAATCCTATTGTTGAACAACATCATTCAATTATAAAAGTTATGTCATACCTCAGTAAAAAAATAAATTTGTTCCTAATAAAAACATAACATGATAACAAAATGTAATCAGACTGGATTCATAGTTTTTCCACTGTAAACATATGCATATGAAGTACTTTTCAGTGTATTTCATTTTCAATTTGAATTTTTAATTGTTAGCCTATAGAGTTACATCATGACATGTATTAGTTAAATGAGACCCAAATGAAATCTAGAGTAGGTAATCTGAGTCTTTATACTGAGCTGTCACTCCCCAATCTGACAGCAGCCTCTACCCTAATATCTCACTGCTCATCAAGTGAACATTCAGGCCTTTTTCGGAAGGAGTTGTGTAATTAATCAGGATAAATTAAACTCTGTAAATTTAACGAGTGTTTTTTGTGGGTTTTAAAGTTTGACAGAGAGACACACTGAGACAGACAGAGGTGTCATGAGTAAACCCTGTTGGTTTAATCTGGTTACAGTTCCTCATCTTAATTACATGTCGTCAATGCACTAATTAGATATTCGGACATCTGTGCACCCTTAAAATTGGACAGATGTTGCTCCTATTGAGTTCTGGTTGAGCCATCAATCTGTTTAAAAATAGGTATAAAATTAAACATAGCCCTCAATTTGTTGGGAGTATTTACTTGTCCTGCATTCATGCAACACTGGCTGGATAAACTGTATATAAGATGTAAAGGTATATAATTCTTGTAGGTGTGAACCAAAGAACCAAATGTTTGCAAAGAGCAAAAACGTTCTTGTTACATGGGTTTTATCGCTGAAATACTGATATTCCAAAATAGCAGCTGAAGTTGTTTTTTTTCTACAATGGCTGCGGTATGAACTTTAAAGCCAACACCATCCCGCAATTTGATTGCATCTAGAGGTATATGAGCAGTCAACGGGTATTCAAAGATCCCTCATTGCTTTTGTACTGAAGATACTGAAAAGGTATTTATTTCGTTGACAGAGTTGGACACATTCAAGTGTGAAATTTGGAAAAAGAATTAACCACTATGCTTCTAATTTGATTCCATGGCATTATGAATAAATTACCGTAAGAGTAGATATGGTAGGGAGCAAATTGGCCACTTTCATGTTCAAATCTAAAGATCCAGAGATGAAGTTACAGGGGTTGGACAATGAAACTGAAACACCTGGTTTTAGACCACAATAATTTATTAGTATGGTGTAGGGCCTCCTTTTGAGGCCAATACAGCGTCAATTCGTCTTGGGAATGACATATACAAGTCCTGCACAGTGGTCAAAGGGATTGTAAGCCATTCTACTGGCAGGATAGTGGCCAGGTCACTACGTGAAACTGGTGGAGGAAAACGTTTCCTGACTCGCTCCTCCAAAACACCCCAAAGTGGCTCAATAATATTTTGATCTGGTGACTGTGCAGGCCATGGGAGATGTTCAACTTCACTTTCATGTTCATCAAACCAATCTTTCACCAGTCTTGCTGTGTGTATTGGTGCATTGTCATCCTGATACATGGCATCGCCTTCAGGATACAATGTTTGAACCATTGGATGCACATGGTCCTCAAGAATGGTTCGGTAGCCCTTGGCAGTGACGCACTCGCCCATCTAGCACAAGTATTGGGCCAAGGGAATGCCATGATATGGCAGCCCAAACCATCACTGATCCACCCCCATGCTTCACTCTGGGCATGCAACAGTCTGGGTGGTACGCTTCTTTGGGGCTTTTCCACACCGTAACTCTCCCGGATGTGGGGAAAACAGTAAAGGTGGACTCATTAGAGAACAATACATGTTTCACATTATCCACAACCCAAGATCTGTGCTCCTTGCACCATTGAAACCAACGTTTGGCATTGGCATGAGTGACCTAAGGTTTGGCTATAGCAGCCCGGCCTTGTATATTGACCCTGTGGAGCTCCCGACGGACAGTTCTGGTGGAAACAGGAGAGTTGAGGTGGTAATAAAAATAATGGTTCAGAATGAAATAAGGCCTTTAGAATGTTTTTTTTTTTTTTTCTTTTGTAATAAAAGTAGCAGAGTTTGGGGTAGAAGTAACAGAATGTATGATGAAAAAAACTGAAAAAACAACAGGGCATTAGCAAGATGAGTACTAAAAAAGACCAGGTTCTTTTATGTTATTATAAATTATATTATTTTAAACAAAAGATGCAGCTTCTCTTTTGGATTAAAGTGAAACTAAAGCTCAAATCAAAAGAGTATCAGGAAGAGTAGTCGTCTAATTGATAATTATAATTCCAACAGTCACAAACAAAATTAAGGGCACTTTATCTGTGGGCCTGCTTTAAACATCTCAGATAACATTTTCCCTCAACAGATCAAGCACAAACCCAGACATAATAGCATAACCATCAGACACTCACAAACAAAGACAAAAATTTCTCTAATATTTCAGCAATACAGATATGTGATCTTAGGTCACATGGTGTCCTCTATTATTGTCATGTTGCATGGTTAATTCCTTTGTGATCATTAGTGTGAGTAAGGTCTTGCCATCTTAGTTTATGCCTTTAGGTTTATTTTCTTTTTTATATCTTGTATTCTTTTCCCTGTGTGTCCGAATTTATTCCTCTTATCTTTTTCCCTTGGTTTAGCATTTTATTATGTTTTAGTTCAGCTCCTGTGTGTCAGTTAGTCTCCCTCCATCAGTCTTCCTGCTTACTATCTGCCTCAGTTGCTCCACAGTGTCTCCTGATTAACTCACCTGAATCCAGTGTCATTCATGACACATCCTTCAGTATTTAAGTTCACTTTTGGTCACTGTTCTCTGCTGGATCTTCTCTTTACCATACCCATCAAAATATTTGTTTCCCTTCTTGTTAGTCTGCCCATTATTTTCTCCGTGCCCCATTTCCATGCCTGTTTTCTTTGCCCGTGTTTCTAAAAAATAAGACTACCTTTTTAAAGCAGAGTAATTTGCATGTATTCAACCAAATGTCATTAGTAAAATTCACAAAACATACAACGTTTGTACTACCAAATATTTACATTTACACAGTGCAGGTTTGACAATAAACTGCAAAGACCAAAAAGAAAATAACTTAAAAAATATATATATATTCTTTGTGGCAGCTTTTATGTACTAATACCTGTTTCAGCAAATAGGACACAATAACCTGTTTTTTTACAAGTTGTGAAGTACTACTTTATGTCTCATTGAGGAATTTGACCAGCTTTGCACTGATTGCTATTTTAAAGTCACTGGAGGACATTTTTAAGATTGAAAAAGCTTGTTAAAACTGAAAAAGGGACTGAGCATTCTGTCTATATTTGAGGATTTCTACTGAAGCAAATCCATTTTAAAAAAAGTTAACAAACTGAATATCTTTTAAATGTAGATATTGTGTCAAACAACACCTATGCTTAAAATATACTCAGGTTTAGAAATTATTTATTAATTCAACCACCAATAGATAGTTTGGGTAGTTTTCAGTGTGGTTGACATTGCTTCCTTTGTGTGTTGCATTTTTCTTACCTCCCCTGTCAGAGGGGTTGTTAATATTATCTGGTATTTTGCACCTGAATCACATGGCTGCACTTTGCAATGAATAAAGCTTTAATTAGACTCATACTGGGAACATAAACAAACAACACTGACACTTGCTCTGCCCACCTTCCTCTTCCCCATCACTGTGCCCGAGTGCGGACAGGGTCTGCTGCTGTGATTATCAAGGTCATTCTCACTGTTTTAGTCTTTTGACCACATTGTCATGGGAGGATTCTGAAGGGCTCTGAGAGGTTAACAGAGGAACAAGTAGAAAGTTAGGAGATAGAAACAGAACTGCAACGCCTGCTGACAGACTGTCCACAGGCTGTGCATCTGTTTGGGTGCTTTTTTAACGAATTCTATAGAACAATTATTATGATTCAGGCCATCACAGCTTGATGCTACATCAACTTACCAAAAAGTGCAGTAAACAAAACCTGCTTCACTTGTAATGAGCTGAGAGAAGTGAATGGAAACAAGCAGAATAAGCTATATTTGATGGCTTCTTTTCTTTTGAAATTGTGTTATTCTTCCCTCCTGTTGCCTCACAACCCGGAATTAAACTGGAATGTTTGAGAGTTTGCACCATTGCATTTACTGAACATGCCTTCGACTTTGAAGATGTATTATTGTTTTTACTGTGAAGCATAAAACAAATAGGAGAAAATAACAGAAACCTTCAGCCTCCTAACCAGCTTGGTCAGTCTCTTACTGTTCTGCTCTGTGCTGCTTTGTATGACAGCATATAGGATGGCAGAGGCTACCACAGAGTCATAAGCAGTCCTGCGCAAAGAGTGCACACTCCGAAAGACCTCAGTCTCCTCAGAAGGTGGAGGCAACTCTGGCCCTAGGGCTTTATGGTGTTATGGGACTAGTCCGGTTTATTGTTGAGGGGAACACCCAGGTACTTAAAACTGTCCACTGAATCAATGTCCTCCCCCTGGATGTTTACTAGTGAGTGAGGTGGTGTTCTTCTCCTGAAGTCAATCACTATCTCCTTTGTGTTACTGGTGTTCAAGCACAGGTGGTTGCGCTCACACCAGTTCATAATGACTGGTACTCTAGCTTGATCCATCTTTTGCTGCAATTACAGCTGCAAGTGGCTTTTGATATGTTTCTTGAGCTTGCACCATCGGCCACTGGGATTTTTGCCCCTTCCTCAAGGGAAAACCGTTATTCCAGCGTATTTAAATGTTTCCCCTTAAACCACTAGTTTGTTGCTTTAGCAGTATGCTTCAGGTCATTGTCATGCTGGAAGGTGAAGCTCGGTCCCAATCTCAAATCACAGGCACATTTACACAGGTTTTGCTCAAAAGTAATCCTGTATTTAGCACCAATCTTTTCCTCTACTCAGACCAGTTTTGCAGTTACTGCTGCTAAAAAGGATCCCCACAGCAGGATGCATACATTTGAGGAGTCACACACACAACTCAAAACGTGCATTCTTATTTTTAACACTAAGTCTTTTTGGGGGTTTTTTCTGCCCACTCTTCCATAAAGATCTGGTGAGGGAAATGGTAAATTGCCTGCACCTGTATAGGACTTTATAAGTCCGAGGACCCCAAAGCACTTACACTAAAATCAGTTAGTGTAAGCACAGTTGGGAAAACCTCACCTGTTCTCAAAGAACTCGACCTTTTCCCTAATTTTCCTTTAGTCTGGAAAATTGATTTGTTCTGGCACCAACAACCTCACTGCAGTAGCACAGAATTTCTGAACACACCTGCACACTGTAGTTATGCTAACTCCAAACAGATGTGCAATGCTCCTGTACTCTGTGCCAGTACCCAACTTCCACAGTGCAATGGTGACTCACTACCAACCATCCCGCAGTCCTGGAGGGGCTGCAGGGAGCCTGCCACATTACATTTCTGACCACTGCCCTAGATTTTTGGTCCTGCGGGGATCCGAGCAACCCCGCATGCAGTTCTTTCTGGCGCCTCCCGTTACATCTGCCTCGCCCTGTACTAGCGCTTAGCCAGGACTGCAGGAGGGCTAAGTGCACACACATATGAATAGGTGTTGTTCCCCGCTCTAATGCTGGATGCATTTCGTTGCAGAATAAAATGAAGGTCTGTCTGGACATCCTGAAGTTATGCACCCACTGGGAGTCCGTGAAGGTGGCAACCATGACATCCCATCACTTAGAGACCCGCCAGAATGCCCAGACTGGTGGTCTGCAGGGACAGTTCACCAACATCTGAAAAACACACACAATACAAATATCTGTGAATAAATTTGCTGTGCTTTCATGCAGCAATTTAGGCACTGAAACAAGTTTTGTTTCTTTCCCTCTATATGCCACTGTGAAAACATTAGCGTTAGCTTACCCTTCATCGTCTGTGCTGCCTCGTCTCCTCTGTCTGATAGAAACAGTCGTACATTTTAAACTACTGAATGTTTAAAATCATTTACTTCAGGATAGTTTAAATTATCCATTGTCATTGTACTTTGCTGAGTTGAGCTATCCATCAAATTGCAATGTGCACCGGATGCATAGAAACCTTTACTTCCAGATTTTGCTACTTATGACCTGTGTCAGGGAAGTACCAACACAGTACAAGGAAACAAGCGCACCCCAACTAAGCCTGTGACCTAGCAGTTGCACACTGTTATTCTATTAGCTGATATGGTTGCTAGGAGATGATATGACTTTAATCTGAGAGAGAGCAAAAATAATTTGCGAGCAGGGAAGAAACTTGAGAGCACGGTTTTGATCCGAGCAGAGAGCAAGTTTGAGCGCATAGAGGATGAAGCAAGCAGGAGGAGAAATTATTTATGCAAGAAGCATTAGATCAGAGCACAGAAACAAAGATTTGAGAGAGAACAGGGTATATTTGAAAGAAAGCAGAAGTTTTGTGTGCAGGCATTACTAAGTTTAAGTATAAGCAGAATGAAATCCTGCTCTCAAATTTAAAATATGTGCTTTTGATTTTTGGCAATAATTTTTCCCCATACTCCTCAGGCTGGGCTACACGGTGGAGCAGTTGGTAGCACCTTGCCTTACAACAAGAAAGTCCTTGGTTTGATTCCCAGCTGGGGGTCTTTCTGCATGGAGTTTGCCTGTTCTCCCCGTGCATGTATGGGTTCTCACCGGGTATTCTGGCTTCTTCCCAGCCATGCCTGTTAGGTTAATTGGTCACTCTAAATTTCCCTTAGATCTATGAATGATTGTGTGCATGGTTGTTTGTGTGTTGCCCTGCAATGGACTGGCAACCTGTCCAGGGTGTACCCCGCCACTCACCTGTGGACTGCTGGAAATAGGCACCAGCTTCCCCGCGACCCACTATAGAATAAGTGGTAGAAAATGACTGACTGACACTGAAGGCGCTGTAAGGCCAGGAATCTCATGTGGATAACTGCTATCCTTCTACTTGCCACATTTGCTACTTCTGCAACATTTCTCCCTTGACGCCTATCTTCTTGGAATCTCAGAAGAATCCCAATCAAGCTAATATACAGCAACAGTACAAACTCCATGTCTTCCATAGCTCTGTTCACATGACGTAGGACATCTGGAGGTTTGGCTCAAAGCTTCCACCTTTATTAGGTGTTCTCTTCCTCTGGGCGTTACCGGGCCTATGGAAACGCAACAGATATTGTGGCGACAAGAGCAACGCCGAGTGGAGTTGAACCGTGCTGTCCCAGTGGAAAAAGGGCAAATGTAGCCAGAGCTGCCCTTGGGCAGACTGACAAAATTGAGGCTGCCATACAATCGGCGCCACCAAACCATCTGACCACCATAAGCAGGTAGGGCAGGTGAAGTGTCTTGCCCACAGGCACATTGACAAAGACAACAGAGTAGGGGTTTGAACCAGCAACCCACCGGTTACCAGACAAACACCTACCACCGTTGCCAGGTCTCCTCCATCAACACCTAACAACTTACACTGGCAAAATACTGGAAAACAACTTTCTGAACAAACACATTTCAGCTTGTAGCCTTCATCAGGGTCTTTACCAATCACCAAACAGTTTAAATAACTATTTAAATAGATTTTCTTTTTTTTTTTTACTTATTTTAGTTTTTTTTTATATATATATATAGGTATGTTTATTTATTTCCATTGTTTTCTTCCTTCTGGCCTTTTTTACTTTTTGTTGTTTTCATTTGGTTCACCTCACTTATTAGTCTTTTTGCTTTGTTTTATGAAACATAGGCTATATTTTCTTATTCCAATATGATTTAATAGCAAAAAAAAACAGTAAAAATAGATTTAGTTTTAAGAGATTGTGTATTTCTCATTTATTTTCCTTTTCCCCTTCTTTTTCCATTTGTACGTTGGGTAAGAAACAAGTTTAACTCAGCTTTTTATCATGACTGAAAAATGCTGAAGCTCTCTATTGGGATAAACGTATTTGATTGATTGCAGCAAACTGCTGACTATAAAGCAGCTCTGCAGCTACCTGACTTGACTGAAAGTCTGAATAAATAAAACAAATGTTAGGAAATACAATTTAAAAAAAACACAGAGGGTGCAACCAGAATTTTGTTGATGTACAGTGCCTTGCTAAATCATTCAGACCCCTTGGCCTTTAACCTATTTTGTTACATTTCAACCTGTAATTTTCTTACTTGCCTTTTAGGGTGGAATAAAGAAAAGACTTGCTTCAGAAATGCGGAAGCAAAGCTGTTAGAGTTAGAAAGCTGATAAACACAGACAAGTGTATGAATAAGGCACAGATGAACCAAGTAAGTTTGACTTGCAAGGGTGAGCTAGTCCTCTGCCAAACAGCGACTTCCTTCTCACACAGAATAAATCCTTGCACCAGCCTTTTATTTACAACTCACATTCTTACAAGCAAAAAGCGGGAATCGGTTCAGCCAATTTTTACGGAGATTAAAACATAAAAAGCAGTCATTCCCATATATGAGCATGTCATGTCCAGAGAGTGATCCACTCCAGACCACATTCCTTAACTTTCCACTCCCTTTGTCCACACTAAAACCAATCACAGGAATCATCTTCACTATAGTAGAAAGTCAAACATAAACCTTGTTTAAACTAAACAATGATAAGTTTTATACATTTTTCCAACAAAAGCAAAAGCACAGTTGGTCGGAGTTTGTACATTAATAGATTTGTTAGTTTGTTTTTGCCGGCCTTTCAGGAAAAACAGTGTTACATGCAGAAAATAAAAAAATAAAAAATAACTTGTAAATATTTAATTCTTCAACCTCAATTCCAATGAATTTGGCATGTTGTGTAAAATGTAAATAAAAACAGAATACAATAATTTGCAAATCCTGTTCAGCCTATATTCAATTGAATGCACTACAAAGACAAGATAAAGACTGGAAAAATTGAGGAATGCTTAAGCTTAACCTGTTTGGAATATTGCAAAAGTGAAGAGATTACATAGAAACAGGTGAGTATCATGATTAGATATAAAAGGAGCACCCCCGAAAGGCTCAGTTTGTCACAAGCAAGGATGGATGATACTCACCCTTTTGTGAACAACTGTGTGAGCAAATAGTCCAACAGTTTCAGAACAACATTTCTCAATGTACAATTGCAAGGGATGTATGGTATTCATCTACAGTCCATAATATCATCAAAAGATTCAGATAAATCTGCACAAAAGCAGCAAGGCCAAAAAACAGCATATAATGCACGTGACATTAGATTTCTCAGGAAGTATTGCATTATAAACCGACATCATTCTACAACAGATATTACAACATGAGCTCAGGAACACTTCAGAAAACCATTGCCAGTTAACACAGTTTGTCACTACATCTACTAGTGTAAGTTAAAACCATTTGAAGTGAAAACAGTATATCAACAACACCCAGAAATGCAACCGGCTTCTCTGGGTCTTAGCTCATCTGAGATGGACTGACTGAGGCTCTGACTTGTATTTGTAATACAAACCTCAGCACAAACAAACTTCCTTACTCTCTCCCATCCCACTCTCGCCTTCACTTTTAAAGTAGATCATTTGTTTTAAATATGTGCTTAACCATGTCAGAGGAAATGGTTTATTCAATTTACATATGTTTAGCATTTATTGTTTCTCCTACTGGACTTGATGTTAGATACTGTCTAACTGTGAACTCTTTTCAGTTTGTATTAGCTGATATCTATTGTCAATCACGCTTTTGTTCATTTGGACTTTTTTTCTTTTATTTGTCTGATCCAAACTGTTATTTTGACCAAAAGGTCAGAGTGAACTATGAAATTTAACCAGCAGACCACAGCATTGATGTGCAGAACACAGCAAAGCACAGTTACCAGTGCTTTGCTGGTTACTGAGAATGATGACATTGATGTAAAATATATGAGGGAATTAGTGGAGTTAAGTGTGACAACAACTAGTGTACTTAGTAGTCCCTGTGACAAGAAAGATGAGATGAACAGCAGCTCCTTTGGCTCAAACTCTGTACTGCATCACTGGCAGAATAAACTTCATGCACTCCACATGCTTTAAGATGAAATCTTTTTCTGTTCTCCATAATTTCATTTCCTCAGCTATGATAGCTAGCTAGCACAATTTGATAGTTACTATTTAAATATTTACCACCATTGGACTGGTTAAAGTCAATTTCTCTGAAGAACAATGTGTTAGGTGTCTAAGGTTTAGAGGACAAAGAGTGATTATAACAAGTATGTAGGCTTTTTTATCAAACAAATTACACAAACACTGAATACAAAACATCCATTTGACATTACATGGCATATCCTCTTCTTTCAGGCCACAGAACTAAACATTTAAAGCTAAAACTGTAATGGAAAAAAAAGATCTACAACACAGCTAGGTTTATGTCAGGCCTAAAGTTATAACACTCTTTAACTCATCTTGAGTATATTGCATGTATTAGAGCTACTTAAGGGAACATTACATATTTGAAAAACAAAATAAAGAGTAAAAAAGCTAATTTTTGCATAAATTGCACATCAATTTGAATGTTCTGCAGATGTACATTTTCTCTTTATTCCTAAATAATGAAGATTACTTCTGTCAGTAGTGAGCTCCATTCTTCTGAGAGCTACAATGTTGCTGCAGGTAACTCAAGTTTAATAAGAAAAGAAGTCATAGATCAAATGATCTCAGTAGAGGTGTAGATGGTATGCTGAGAGTCTGCTGTGACGGGAACCATTGGGATGGAGTCACCAGAAATAGACAGAGGAACTCTTTAATCAGCAAAGAGACCTTTGCAAGTCATTTAATTGCTTACAACTAATCCTTGTGTCTTATGATTGTGTATATGACTTGTGTTTCCTATGCTTTCAGTAAATAATGTTCCAACCTTGCCTTTCTGTAAATACATGAGGGCAGTAATGGGTTAAGCAAGCTAATTTGATCAAATAAATTTGTAGTGCCATTAAAAGGCAGCTATGACGAGAGTAGGCTCTGAAGAAAACTGAAAAATATGCAAAGTGGAATAGGTTACTAAATTAGTAGCAGGTTTATTGATTGACTTATGGGAAACAGCTGTAGGAAGAGTGGAAAAATTAGTGGGCTGTATGTTTAAACAAAATACAGGTCCTTCTCAAAATATTAGCATATTGTGATAAAGTTCATTATTTTCCATAATGTAATGATGAAAATTTAACATTCATATATTTTAGATTCATTGCACACTAACTGAAATATTTCAGGTCTTTTATTGTCTTAATACGGATGATTGTGGCATACAGCTCATGAAAACCCAAAATTCCTATCTCACAAAATTAGCATATCATTACAAGGGTCTCTAAACGAGCTATGAACCTAATCATCTGAATCAACGAGTTAACTCTAAACACCTGCAAAAGATTCCTGAGGCCTTTAAAACTCCCAGCCTGGTTCATCACTCAAAACCCCAATCATGGGTAAGACTGCCGACCTGACTGCTGTCCAGAAGGCCACTATTGACACCCTCAAGCAAGAGGGTAAGACACAGAAAGAACTTTCTGAACGAATAGGCTGTTCCCAGAGTGCTGTATCAAGGCACCTCAGTGGGAAATCTGTGGGAAGGAAAAAGTGTGGCAGAAAACGCTGCACAACGAGAAGAGGTGACCGGACCCTGAGGAAGATTGTGGAGAAGGGCCGATTCCAGACCTTGGGGGACCTGCGGAAGCAGTGGACTGAGTCTGGAGTAGAAACATCCAGAGCCACCGTGCACAGGTGTGTGCAGGAAATGGGCTACAGGTGCCGCATTCCCCAGGTCAAGCCACTTTTGAACCAGAAACAGCGGCAGAAGCACCTGACCTGGGCTACAGAGAAGCAGCACTGGACTGTTGCTCAGTGGTCCAAAGTACTTTTTTCGGATGAAAGCAAATTCTGCATGTCATTCGGAAATCAAGGTGCCAGAGTCTGGAGGAAGACTGGGGAGAAGGAAATGCCAAAATGCCAGAAATCCAGTGTCAAGTACCCACAGTCAGTGATGGTCTGGGGTGCCGTGTCAGCTTCTGGTGTTGGTCCACTGTGTTTTATCAAGGGCAGGATCAATGCAGCTAGCTATCAAGAGATTTTGGAGCACTTCATGCTTCCATCTGCTGAAAAGCTTTATGGAGATGAAGATTTCATTTTTCAGCACGACCTGGCACCTGCTCACAGTGCCAAAACCACTGGTAAATGGTTTACTGACCATGGTATCACTGTGCTCAATTGGCCTGCCAACTCTCCTGACCTGAACCCCAGAGAGAATCTGTGGGATATTGTGAAGAGAACATTGAGAGTCTCAAGACACAACACTCTGGATGAGCTAAAGGCTGCTATCGCAGCATCCTGGGCCTCCATAAGACCTCAGCATTGCCACAGGCTGATTGCTTCCATGCCACGCCGCATTGAAGCAGTCATTTCTGCCAAAGGATTCCCGACCAAGTATTGAGTGCATAACTGTACATGATTATTTGAAGGTTGACGTTTTTTGAATTAAAAACACTTTTCTTTTATTGGTCGGATGAAATATGCTAATTTTGTGAGATAGGAATTTTGGGTTTTCATGAGCTGTATGCCAAAATCATCCGTATTAAGACAATAAAAATCCTGAAATATTTCAGTTAGTGTGCAATGAATCTAAAATATATGAATGTTCAATTTTCATCATTACATTATGGAAAATAATGAACTTTATCACAATATGCTAATATTTTGAGAAGGACCTGTATAGTAAATACTACACATGAACATAGAAACTTAACATGAATCTTATGAACATACTAGGTAATCAAACACCCCAATTGTTCAAAATATAAAACCCATCACAGGAAAGTCCTTGACATCATGTCAGTGATGGCTTCAGCAATGCAACCAAACCTACCCACCTCCTAACGTCTTACTGAAAACTAAAATTCTACCTGATCTGCTATTAATCCTCCACTGCTAATCTGTTTGAGCCTTATTTGTTGGTTGTAGCCCAAGTGGTGGGGTACATATTTCCATCATCCCCGGCTTTCTTTGCAAGTAAAAAGAATGCACCTGTGGGACTTTCAGTGGTCACTTTAAATTTAGATTTTTCAGTCATATTAGTCTTGATTGAGTTTCTGTCAGTTTTTGTCCTTATACATAGGTCTGATGGATTTCTCCAAATTCATTTTAAGATAGATTGTAATCCATGTGCCAGGTGACATTTATAAAGGTTTGGAAATTCCAATGCCCCTAAACCTTTAGCCTTTTGTAAAGTTTTTAAACCCATGCATGAATGTTTAAATGTCCAGAAAGCTGTTATGATAGAAGCCTGGGTGGTTTGATTGGGATCATAGTGAAGATGTATTTTAAGGAGGACCATCATTTTATTTGCAGACACTCTTCTCATGAGTTAGAATGGGAGAGTTCTTCACTGCATGAGGTCGTGTGCTATCAATGTGAGTAATAGGATATGATTTAATTGTGTCAGCTGATTCAGCCTGCAAAAAATATTACGGCCCAGGCACTTGATATTTCAAATCTGTAAAGGAATAGTAAGAGAGAGTTAAATATTAGAGGAGATAAACAAGACCTTTGATTTGTTCCAGTTGATAGAGTAGTCTAAAATTATTGAATACTTTTTTATTATTGCTATTGTCTCTTTAAGAGAGGGGTTTTGCGTTTTCCAGAAAGACTAACAAATCATCAGCATGTAATAAATCTTATGTATTCCATTGTTAGGACTCCACAAATGTTTTTGCTTTGATGAATTGCAGCCATCAGTGGTTCAATTATTATACTAAAGTGTGTGCGTGTGGGAAGGGGGGGATCACAACACTGTCGGTGGCCGAGACTGAAGCCATGAGAAAACCAGTCATTTGTTTTTGCATAAGCATTAGGTGAGGTAAATAGTAACCTGACCCATGACAAAAGAATATGTCTAAATCCAAATGTAACGTACCAAATAGAAATTTCCATGTACTCTTGTCAAAAGCCTACTCTTAATCTAATGAAACAGTGTTGGGAGCACAGCCATGGTTTACAACATGAAGGGCCAGTAAGAACTTTTCTGGAACCTTCAAAATAAATTGCATTAACCTATTTCTGGCACAGCCGGAAACGGGGTAACAGCAGGCTTCCTGTGACGTCACTGTCCAAATAAAAACCCCGCTGTTGCAACAAACAGACCTCTTCTACGCAGGTCCCCAGCGAACTGGACGGAGGGACACAGCGCGCTAATGTCTCTTCGCTGGCAAACTGGATCCAAGAGTGTCATACAATCACGCGATCATATGCACTACGTTAAGTAGGAATTAATTACTGTTTGTTTATCAGGTATTCATTCATAAATGGGGGTAATTAAGGTATAAGCATGGCTTGACTTTTTCTCTCAGGTCTACAGAAGCTAACTGTGTTACAGAGAGTTCCCAGCAGAGACCCTGTCTCTACAATGCCGAGTGGAGCAGTTTTCCCGGTCTGAAGGAAGGACAACGGGACCGCATCACCATGGTGACAGCAGTGACATGGAGTTTGGCCGGCCCGGCAGAGCGAGCCCACCCCACAGCTACAGAAGTTAGCTGCGAGTTAACCCTTTGTTCACTGTGGATGCTTCCTTCAACTTTGTCGCCCCGGACAACTTTTCCTCAGCACAGTTCATGTAAGAAGTTGTTTTGGGCAGAGATAAGTAGTTTAGAGTGAAATTATCTAAACATTTTTTGTTTTATGATGTTTGGTTTTGTTTGTGTTGAAAACTCAGCCATCTTAGTGCTAGCAAATTATCTGCTCAGCACACGTGCTCAGTTTGGGTGTTCTGTGTTTGTGTTTTTTTTTTTAGTTGAGACAACCTTTATTTAAAGGGGGATTTTAAACACAGAAGACCACCCATAACACGCTGTCCACGCTTATGCATTTTAACCCTTTTATTAGTGATATTTTAAAGGTATGTGTATGATTCTGATGATAAGCTATAAGCTTATTTTGTTAGCTCCAACCGCTAACAGCTAAGACCACGTGCTTGCCTACTAAAGATCATTTACCAAAAAAGGTTGTTAGTTTTCAATCTAGGAAATAATATTTTCCTAAATATTATTTTACTAAATTTGATAATGAAGTAAACACCATTAAGCCCCATTTCTCCAGAAACAATTGGTTCTTATACAAAATAATATTTCCTAAATATTATTTTACCATTTCCTTAATAATAATTATTTTAATATTATTTTAATAATTAAAGGCAGCTAATTAAACATCATCGAGAATTGGTCATCCAGAAGGTTGGTTTTATTCAGCAGATCATTCTATAAAATATTATTTTATTAAAATAATGTTTTATCTGATCTTGCATTGCGAATGGTTGTCTAAAGGTATACCAATTATTGCCAAATTAGTTCCAAGACTAACTTAACTTCATTTCAAGATTCTTCAAGATAATCCTTGGTTCTCAATCATAAGTAACATTGCATGGTACGTTGCATCATTCTTTCAGACATGGTTTTTGACCATCTTTGATCAACTTGTTTATATTGTACATAGCCCATTAGTCTTCCTTATTCTTTCACTCTGCTTGGTAGTTTAGTTGGATTGTTTTAGCATGGTAAAGAGACTGTTGATTGAAATATGTTTGACTTTGAGTTGACTTATTTTTGTTAATAAATTCTTGTATTTTAAGAAATTGTGTGAATTCATTCCGTGTGTGTACAGAGTTTTGCTGTTCAATAATGTCAGAGTTTGGCTCATCCCTTTCAATATTGTCTTAATACCACCGCCTTATTGGGCTGGTATTCACAGGACAACCCCTAACAGACCAAAATATTATTTAATAAAAGTATTAATATTAAATATCAAATTCATATTCGTTAAACCTTTTCTATTTTGAAAGCTAATGCAATAATTAATTAGGTTGATGAGTCTTCTTGCGTTATTAGCATACCGATTTTCAATTAATCATGTCTGGTCAGGACATATAATATGAGCAGTTGTCTCTTTAAGCCATAAAGACAGTGTCTTGAAGATGATTTTAAAATCTGGAAGTGATATTGAGCGGTAGTTAGATGGAAGTGTAGGGTCTTTATCCAGTTTGAGGACAAGATTTATGTTTCCTGAATTTCTGTGACCACCTGAAGGTGGGGGCCGGCAGTGGCCAGAACTCTTTGTCGAAATCTGCAGGGAATCCATCAGGTCCTGGACCTCTGCCGTTAGGCATACTTTTAATTGCTTTATGGAGTTAACTTGCTGCTAAAAGTCACTGTTGCTCATTAAATTTAGAAGGATTAACTTCTAACCAAAACTCGGGCCTTGGAGGAGTTTGGTGAGGCCATGGAGAAGGACTACCGGTTGGCCTCGAAGCGATTCTGGCAAACCATCCGGCGCCTCAGCAGGAGGAAGCAGTGCTTCGCCAACACTGTTTACAGGGGGGCTGGGGAGCTGCTGACCTCTACTGGGAACATTATCAGGCGGAGGAAATAATACTTCAAGGAGCTCTTCAATCCTGCTGTCATGCATTCCCTAGTGGAAGCCGAGAGTGGGTACTCTTTCATCACCCAGGCTGAAGTCACTGAAGTACCTAAAGATGTTGTGGGGCTGTCATTGTTGACACGCCTCTTCAACATGGTGTGGCAATCGGGGACAGTGCCTCTGGACTGGCAAACCGGGTTGGTGGTCCCCCTTCACAAGACGGGTGACCAGAGGGTGTGTTCCAACTATTTCACACTCCTCAGCCTCCCTGGTAAGGCCTATGCCAGGGTATTGGAGAGGAGAGTCCAGCCTGTAGTCGAACCTCAGCTTCAGGAGGAGCAGTGTGGTTTTTGTCCCGACCGTGTCCCACATGTGTTTTGTGGACCTGGGGAAAGCATTTGACTGTGTCCCTCATGATGCCTTGTGGGTGGTGCTCCAGGAGTATGGAATATGGGGCCCTCTATTAGGGGCCATCCGGTCCCTGTACGAGCGGAGCAGGAGTTTGGTCCGCATTGCCGGCACTAAGTCGGACCTGTTCCCAGTGCATGTTGGACTCCGGCAGGGCTGCCCTTTGTCACCGGTCCTGTTCATGACTTTTATGGACAGGATTTCTAGACACATCCAAGGGCCGGAGGGGGTCTGGTTTGGGGACCAGTCTGCCAATCCAGAGGCACTGTCCCCGTCCGCTGCCCATTGTTGAAGAGGCGTGTCAACCATGACAGCCCCACAACATCCAAAGACTTGAGGTACTCATGGCGGATCTCATCCAACCCCGAAGCCCTGCCACCGCAGAGCTTTTTAACCACCTCAGTGATGAAAGAGTCCAACCCCAAGTCCCCAGCCTCTTTTTCCACCAGGGAATGCGTGATGGCAGGATTGAGGAGATCCTCGAGATCCTTCCACCGCCCGATAATGTCTCCAGTCGAGGTCAGCAGCTTCCCACCCCCACTGTAAACATTGTTGGTGAAGCACTGCTTCCCCCTCCTGAGGCGCCGGACGGTTTGCCAGAATCGCTTCGGGGCCAACCAATAGTCCTTGCCCATGGCCTCACGAACTCCTCCCAGGTCCGAGTTTTTGCCTATACCACCGCCCAAGCCGCGGCAGGCTTGGCCCCACGGTACCCGTCAGCCGCCTCAGGAGTCCCACAAGCCAACCACAGCCGATAAGACTCCTTCTTCAGCTTGACAGCGTCCCTTACTGCCGGTG
This sequence comes from Girardinichthys multiradiatus, assembly GCF_021462225.1. Classification (NCBI taxonomy): domain Eukaryota; kingdom Metazoa; phylum Chordata; class Actinopteri; order Cyprinodontiformes; family Goodeidae; genus Girardinichthys; species Girardinichthys multiradiatus. The sequence continues at coordinate 12,763,725 of NC_061810.1, read as the reverse complement.
TCCACCACCGGGTTTGGGGATTGCCGCCGCGACAGGCACCGCAGACCTTATGGCCGCAACTACAGGCGGCAGCATCGACAATAGATATGGAGAACAAGGTCCACTCGGACTCTATGTCTCCAGCATCCCTCGGAATCTGGTCAAAGGTCTCCCGGAGGTCTCCCTGGCCGAGGGCTCCACCAGGCATTCCCAGCAGACCCTCACTATGCGCTTGGGCCTGACAACTCTTTCTGGCTTTCTCCTCCCCCAGCGGATCCAACTCACCACCAGGTGGTGATCAGTGGTCAGCTCAGCCCCTCTCTTCACCCGAGTGTCCAAAACATGCAGCCGAAGGTCTGATGATACGACAACAAAGTCGATCATTGACCTCCTGTCTTGGCTGTCCTGGTGCCAAGTGCACTGATGGACACCCTTATGTTTGAACATGATACAATTGTAGAGTACGGAGACAGCAGCATTCTGGATCAGCTGCAGCTCTGTCAGTCTGATTGACTTTTTAGGCAGACCTGTGAAGACACCGCGGCAGTAATTGATTTGACTTAATATAAACGCATAATATTTTTTTCAATTTTGATATAAAGTTAGACTCCCCATGCATCAAAAAAGACTGAAACCAGTCAAGAACTGTACTAAAAAGACTGACCCGGTTCTTCCGTCTCTCCAGGAGTATACCATGGTCAACAGGGTTGAATGTAGCACTGATGTCCGATAGGACCATCACTTTGGTTCTTCCACAGTCTGCGTTTTGCAGATGCCATTGATCATGGTACTGTCGTAAAGAGGGCAACCTGACTGAAGACATCAAAGTGGCTGGTTGTGTTAACCCTGTAAAGCCTGAACCAAGAAAATATTGTCAGAAAATTAAATTTTTATGAAACTGGAGTGTTCTGACCGAAAAAAAAGATATATATATCAATGTGCATATATATGCATATATAAGTTTTAATTTTGTATCATTTGTGATGCATTTATGTGCAATGTTGTTTTCCCTAAACAAACAAAAACAAACAACATTTTGATCCATTAAAGTTTCTTAAACTTTACACTAAACATTTTTTCCTTATTGCATACCAGCATCATACATATTCTGTAACTGCTGAAATTAAGATATCATGTACAATAACAATCCCACCAATGGAACTGGTATAGTGGAAGAGGAACTTATGATTTATTGTGTTTCATTTTAGTACTTCAAAGCTTCATTTTGCATTTTGGTAGGCCTGAAAACAATTTCTGTCCTTGTTCAAGCAAGGATGGACCTTACATCTTTCACAGTAGACAGGGGTGAAACCAATAAACATGTGATAAGATGTGGGTCATTAAAAAGGCACTGAAGTTGTCATTTCATGTGAATCATCTCCGGTGTGTAATCTGCTCAGCTGCTATCTTTAGTAAACAATTATTTTATTCATTTTTTAAACACACAAGCTGATTACTTTTCAACCTATACTTACAATATTTAAAAATGGCAGCTGCTTAAGCATTAATTATTGTAGATGTTTTTCATCATTGCTGTGTTTGCTTTCTTCTTTTTCTAAACCACAAATCTAAGAAAGGAAATCTTTCCTTGCTGTCATCGTTTTTAAGGCAGACTTGACCCACATGCAGAGGAAACACTCATCAGAGAAGCGTTGAACTCAATGGTTTATTTACTCGGCTCAGACAGGAATGTGGAGAGTGGGAACGTGCCGGTCGTCAGGCTAAATGGGAAACAGCAGAGGTGAGTAAGGGAAACAGTTAAGAAGAAAGCTACAACGGTCTAAGCTCACAGTTCTGGTGGAGATTGATCCTCTGGGGGGAGAGGTGCGAGTCTGGAACAGAGCGGCCGTGTAGGTTTGGCTGAAGCGTTCCGATGGCCCAGGTGGGTCCGTGGGAAGGTGAACAGGTTGCGCTCAAACAGACTGGTGACGTCGCAAGGGCAGCTGCCAGGTCAGAAAGTGATCCAGAGTTCAGATTCTGTTGAAGAGGGGTCCTAGAGAGATCTCCAGCAAGGAGCATGTATTGACAGGCCTAGGACGCAGAAAAAACAGGCAATTAGTCAAATAACTTCTTCAAGATTCTTCCGAGATTACAGAAGTAACTGGCCAGGTGGTCACTGCTGCAGTGGGCAAAACACTCAGGCGTAGAAGTGCTGGCGAGCCACATATAGTCCTCCAGCTGATGAGGCAACGATGTGCATCTGTCAGACTCTCGGACCTCGAGCTCCAGTGCCCCTTAGTGGTGAAAGAAGGTTAGCAGCAGGCAGGGGAACACCAGACTGACACTTGCATATACAGTGCCTTGCGAATGTACTCGGCCCCCTTGAACTGATCAACCTCTTGCCACATTTCAGGCTTCAAACATAAATATATAAAATTCAAATGTTTGTGAAGAATCAACAACAAGTGGGACACAATCGTGAAGTGGAATGAAATTTATCGGATATGTCAAACTTTTTTAACAAATAAAAAACGGAAAAGTGGGGCGTGCAATATTATTTGGCCCCTTTACTTTCAGTGCAGCAAACTCACTCCAGAAGTTCAGTGAGGATCTCTGAATGATCCAATGTTGTCCCAAAAGACTGATGATGATAAATAGAATCCACCTGTGTGTAATCAAGTCTCCGTATAAATGCACCTGCTCTGTGATAGTCTCAGGGTTCTGTTCAAAGCGCAGAGAGCATCATGAAGACCAAGGAACACACCAGGCAGGTCTGAGATACTGTTGTGGAGAAGTTTAAAGCTGGATTTGGATACAAAAAGATTTCCCAAGCTTTAAACAAGGAACACTGTGCAAGCAATCATATTGAAACGGAAGGAGTATCAGACCACTGCAAATCTACCAAGACCCGGCCGTCCCTCTAAACTTTCAGCTCGAACAAGGAGAAGACTGATCAGAGATGCAGCCAAGAGGCCTATGATCACTCTGGATGAACTGCAGAGATCTACAGCTGAGGTGGGAGAGTCTGTCCATAGGACAACAATCAGTTGTAAGATATCCATAAAATGTCTTGTTTAAAGTTTGCCACAAGCCACCTGGGAGACACACCAAACATGTGGAAGAAGGTGCTCTGGTCAGATGAAACCAAAATCAAACTGTTTGGCCACAATGCAAACGATATGTTTGATGTAAAAGCAACACAGCTCATCACCCTGAACACACCATCCCCACTGTCAAACATGGTGGTGGCAGCATCATGGTTTGGGCCTGCTTTTCATCAGCAGGGACAGGGCAGAAGATCAAAATTGATGGGAATATGGATGGGGCCAAATAAAGGACCATTCTGGAAGAAAACCTGTTGGAGTCTGCAAAGACCTGAGACTGGGATGGAGATTTATCTACCAACAAGACAATGGTCCACAACATAAAGCCAAATCTATAATGCATGGTTCACAAATAAACGTATCCAGGTGTTGGAATGGCCAAGTCAAAGTCCAGACCTGAATCCAATCAAGAATCTGTGGAAAGAACTGAAGACTGCTTTTCACGAATGCTTACCATCCAACCTAACTGAGCTCCAGCTGTTTTGCAAGGAAGAATGTGCAAGAATTTCAGTCTCTCGATGTGCAAAACTGATAGAGACATACCCCAAGCGACTTGCAGCTGTAATTGCAGCAAAGAGTGACGCTACAAAGTATTAACGCAAAGGGGCCGAATAATATTGCACACCGCACTCTTCAGTTTTGTATTTGTAAAAAAAGTTTGACACATACAATAAATTTCATTCCACTTCACGATTGTGTCCCACTTGTTGTTGATTCTTCACAAAAAATTAGAATTTTATATCTTTATGTTTGAAGCTTGAAATGTGGCAAAAGGTTGAAAAGATCAAGGGGGCCGAATACTTTCACAAGGCACTGTATAAGAGAAGAATGGAACAACACTGAGGGGTTCTAATACTTTTGTCAGTTCCTGTAGAGTATCAAGGAGCAAAGAAAGCAAGGCACTAACATTTTCCATAACAACAGCAAACTATCTCATCCATGTCTTCATGTGCCTTGCTTTGTGTACTGGTGCACAGTCATGTTGGAAGAGGAAGAAGCCATTTCCAAACAAAGTTGGGAGCATGGAATTGTCCAAATCTCTTAGTATGCTGAAGCATTCAGAGTTCCTTTCACTGGAACTAATTGGCAAAGCCCAGGTCCTGAAAAACAACCCCACAGCATAATCCCCCCCTTCACCAGGCATTACATTTGGCACAAAACAGTCACACAAGTACTGCCAAACCCAAACTCCATTTAATTGGTGAAGCACAATTAGTCATTCCAGAGAACTGGTTGACCAGTTCAAGGGGGCCGAGTACTTCTGCAAGGCACTGTATCTAAAACAGTTTTTCCGTTTGAAACAATACACTACTGCAGTTTATTGCTGCTGTTGAAAACAATTTATGCTTTAAGAACTGATGCTTAAATGATGGCTGACAACTGATTACTTTTCAATCAAAGACATGTAGAAAGCTACTTAATTTTGTTTTTGGCCAGTCAATGACAAGGTGGCCAATAAAGATAATAAAGATTTCTGCCCTTTATCTATTTTTTTTTTCTTTTTCCAAAAGCATAATGAAAACTAAGCCCAATACAAAAACATAAACAAAGATCAAAAACTGAAACATTTAAGAAGCATTAAACAGTTGCTCAGGTGGCAGCTGCACCAAACATTTCCAACCATACAATCATAATGTTACTTTCAGCACCATGGACAGAGTCCCAGTTACCAAAACATGTCAGGATAGAAAATAAGTTCACTCTGAAAATGTCAATAAAGATATGCACATATTATGAAAGTGATTAGTCCAGGAATGTGTTACACATGTCTCCCTATTTGTTAAAACAAAAATAATCAGGGAGACCTTTGAGAAAAGCTGCTGGACTTCATTCAAGCTTAATTTGTACCATGGCATTTTAATTTAAGCCAAATAGTTTGCCAATTGCTTTGTTACACAGTGCAGACCCATAAGCAAAGCTACTGGTGTTTTATTTTAAACTTGATACATATTGAAGATAACGTAGATTTAAATTTGTTGAGGTATGAAACAGCTACAATACACCCAAAATACTACCCAAATTGTTGTTTTTCATAAGTCTCTGCACCTCTCTTGTGGAATTTTAAAGGTCTTTTCTCTCTCTCCCAGGTCTGTGTCAACTTTCCATTACAAAGAACTGAATATCCAATGTGGAGATATATATACAAATATATATATACATATATACAGGGGTTGGACAATAAAACGGAAACACCTGGTTTTAGACCACAATAATTTATTAGTATGGTGTAGGGCCTCCTTTTGCGGCCAATACAGCGTCAATTAGTTTTGGGAATGACATATACAAGTCCTGCACAGTGGTCAAAGGGATTTTAAGCCATTCCTCTTGCAGGATAGTCGCCAGGTCACTACGTGATACTGGTGGAGGAAAACGTTTCCCGACTTGCTCCTCCAAAACATCCCAAAGTGGCTCAATAATATTTAGATCTGGTGACTGTGCAGGCCATGGGAGATGTTCAACTTCACTTTCATGTTCATCAAACCAATATTTCACCAGTCTTGCTGTGTGTATTGGTGCATCTTCATCTTGATACACAGCACCGCCTTCAGGATACAATGTTTGAACCATTGGATGCACATGGTCCTCAAGAATGGTTCAGTAGTCCTTGGCAGTGACGCGCCCATCTAGCACAAGTATTGGGCCAAGGGAATGCCATGATATTGCAGCCCAAACCATCACTGATTCACCCCCATGCTTCTCTCTGGGCATGCAACAGTCTGGGTGGTACGCTTCTTTGGGGCTTCTCCACACAGTAAAGGTGGACTCATCAGAGAACAATACATGTTTCACAATGTCCACAGCCCAAGATTTGCGCTCCTTGCACCATTGAAACCGACGTTTGGCATTGGCATGAGTGACCAAAGGTTTGGCTATAGCAGCCCGGTCGTGTATATTGACCCTGTGGAGCTCCCGACAGACAGTTCTCGTGGAAACAGGAGACTTGAGGTGCACATTAATTCTGCCGTGATTTGGGCAGCCGTGGTTTTATGTTTTTTGGATACAATCCGGGTCAGCACCCGAACATCCCTTTCAGACAGCTTCCTCTTGCATCCACAGTTAATCCTGTTGGATGTGGTTCATCCTTCTTGGTGGTATGCTGACATTACCCTGAATACCGTGGCTCTTGATACATCACAAAGACTTGCTGTCTTGGTCACAGATTTGCCAGCAAGACGTGCACCAACAATTTGTCCTCTTTTGAACCCTGGTATGTCACCCTTAATGTTGTGTGCATCTCAATATTTTGAGCAAAACTGTGCTGTTACCCAGCTAATTGAACCTTCACACTCTGCTCTTACTGGTGCAATGTGCAATCAATGAAGACTGGCTACCAGTCTGGTCCAATTTAGCCATGAAACCTCCCACACTAAAATGACAGGTGATCAAAGTTCATATTTAGAAGGTCATCTAAAAATAGATGCCCTTTGAAGTTCTTGAAATAATAAATGTTACATTAGACGATACTTGACATTAGATGGAACATCTGTACATCTGTATGAACGGTGCTTTAATGAACCAGAGGGGATTTCTTAATAGCTGCTCTTTTATGGTGCATTCAAGCACACATCATATACTGGATTGTCTAAATGGCAAAACAACTCCTTATAAAAGTCTTTTAACTCTCTTTATTGTTGTATAATCCATCCATCTGTCAGTCTTTCACTCAATTAGTCAAAATAAGCAGGTATAACTGGCTATACTTGCTTTTATTTCTAACCAAAAAACACTGAACTGTGATTTTAAAACTAAAGAACATACCCAACCGTGGGGTTTGTAAGACCCCAGCTAATCACATCTCCTCAGTTGTCATAGTTGTGTGCTGGTTTTATTGTTCTTGACCCTGGTTCCATATCCTGCTCTCCTCATGTCTGCCTGTAAGTTTTGATTTCAGTAAATTCTTCAAATTCACAATGTTGATCCCGATGTCTTGCTTGCATTTGGGTTCTGCACAACCATGCAAGTATATTGCAAAATGTATCTTTATTAATGTATAAATGTACACAATATGCATATTGAGGAACAGCTCAGACTGAAATAAATAGCTAATTATTCAAGTGCCATGTTATGGGCTCTCAAATCCTGTAATATAATTGGTGGGACTGCTTGTTTAATGCATCAGAAAAGGTAGAAAGTAAATAAGTGGTGAGACGGTCAAGTCAATACATGGTAAATTGACTAAATTTATCAAGAGCTGTTCCAGTAATAGAGACTAGTCAAAGCATAAATGCACTGATACGCAAATTGGTAAGAACTTGTGGTTAAGTGCCTTGCCCTGGGGCACATCGACATGTGGCATGAGGAAGCTGGAACAGAACTCACAACTTTCAGATTGCAAGCCATCTACGTTTCCTACTAAGCCACAGATACCTACTAATTAACAGAGTATGATGAAGTTGTTTCGATGCCAAACCAGACCTTAACCAGAAGCAGCTTTTTTAAATAAAACCTTCTTGTCCAGAGGGAATAACCAGGTTATTTTCTGCCCAGTAGCTGGATGGAGTATTCATTTTCTGGGGTCTATGTCTGCAATATCGCAGAGCAGAAAAATATAAATTCTTTACAATTATTTATTTATTGCAAACAATGTCATAATCATGACATTCACCAATATTATCCTAAAATTGTGCAGCTATACTATTAAACACAAAATCCATACAGAGCCATTATTTAACCTTTATTCAAACAGGTAAGTCTGCTTAAAAATACCTCTGGTGCTCTCTTATGCAGGGTGATTTAAATTTCAGTAAACCTTTAACATGAAATTCTGCATTTTTTGTTGAGGAGTGCTTTAAGATGTTAGACCTGGGAGTTGGGGCCAAAAGGTTTCTAGTGGTGAAATGATTTGTGAAATAATAACATTAGCAACAGCTGATATTGTAGAACTATATAGTTCGGTTCTGTATTATTTGACAGCAGTAACTTGTGGAGCTTGGGAGCTGTGTTGGGAAAAACATTAACATTTCAAATTAGACCTGAATTTGTAAATATATAAATACATCTGTGTGGAAAATGCTGCCAAATCTGTTCAGGGCTCTGCATGGCCTAATCAAAGTCTATTGCAGTCATTGGTGTTACTTGAAATCCCAACATTTGTGTAGCAGATCATATTTAGTTTGGATTGCTTTACTGTGTAAAACTGGTCAGACAGAGATTTTGTCACTGCTCATTCTTGATGAGGAGTGTGGTCAGACCTGAGTTTTAAGATAAGTCTCTGGAGAAAGCCTTCAACTATGATTTCCTCAGCACAAGTACTGAACACTGTACTGTGTAGGATGAGACAGAAGGAGAAAATTGGTGAGTCAGGCTGTCTGTAAGCAGAGAGGATCACAGAAACCCTGACTATAGATTTCTAAAACAGCTGTATGTGTGCCATTCCATAGTGTGCACCAGTTACAAGATGTCTTTTAGACCCTTTATACACCCAGAGTAAGTATCCCATCTCACCAGAGTGATGCTGTCAAGCAGCTTGATGATGCCTGCTGAGGAATGCACACACATTTTAGTATGAGAAAGAAGAGAAGTAAAAGAACTGCTGCAGAGAGTTACAGAGGCTGCAACTACAAATACTGAAAGTTGAAAGATGTTATATTTGTCATTATTAATTATAGATTTTGTATTTTCCTTAAGTTAAAACTGAGCTTAAATGAAGTCAGTCAAATGTATAAAAAATATTTTTTTTTTTTTTATTTTCTGTCCAGGATATTCAAATTGTAAAACTTTAGCAGCAGAGGACAGTTACGCTTGATTTGTTTTCACCCTGGAGTTTGTTAGTTTGACATGGTCTTCTGAGGTCTGTTTTCTGATCTGTACAGAACTGGTCTTAGTGTGTCCTGGCATGCATGCAAAAATTCTACACAAAAGGGGTAAAATAACTAACTACACAAGATAAAACAGCATTGAGTGTATATGAAAGTCAAACCAGCAGTTATGGCAAAAACAAGAGAAAATATAGTACTGAGCAAAGCTTTAAGAGCTGCCTCCACCAGGCTGCAGTCATAAAACCCCCAACGTTGGAGCGCAGTGAAACACAAAAGGTCATATAACTTTTAGGGGGCAATCAGTGGAAAAACACAAAGAGTGAAGACAATGGAATAGTGAGTATTCCACCATGAGGCTCTGGCAGTCCAAATTTAAGTTCACCTGAGTCTGCACTCAGGTGTTCAAACACATTGAGACACACACAGCTTCAAAGCGCAGCGGCTTTCAGAGTCCAACAGCAATCAAGGTTTCAATAAGACATTGCATGCACATACAACTTAGAACACATTGGACTATAACTGTCGATTCTAAATCACTCTAAAATCCTACTCTATCCTGCCCAAGCTATTTCTAATAGAAAAAAAACTAAACGGGATTATTAGTTTATATATTTTTTTATCCAATTAATTATTCATTTTTTTGCATTTCACGCAGATTACTTTAATGTGACAATGTCACAGTGTAATGTTAATTGCAGCACATCTCACTACACTGATGTATGGAGGCGGGGCTTCAGCCACCATAGCTCCAGCAGTCAGTGGAAACACAACTGGTACCATGCCGAGTAGAGCGAAACCAAGTGGAGCGCCGCCTACAACGAGCCAGTGGAAAAGGGGCAATAGAGTCTACCCTGAACATCCCTATCACGAGAACCTTAACTTACAGCAAAGCTGTTGTTAGCTAACAGGACATTTGTCCATATGTGTGCTGTATTCCCATGTTTCTTCTGGTACTGTTGATGCTGTGAGGAACACACATATAGAAAGTACTTCAGCATAACTTGTTCCATTTACAAAAATGTATTTGCATATGTTTGTCCATGCCTCCAAGCTGCAGCACTATGAGTTACGTTTTGTGGTGGATATGCTAGAAAAGAAGAGTCTCTTTCCTTTGTTTCCATTTCTCCCATCACTTTTTACTGCTTAGTTAACATGTATGCTAAAGCTTTGCCAAAAAAGAGAGAAAACAAACCAGTCTAAACCAGTCAGTAAAGCTTTTTGTGTGCAGAGGAAGGTTGACAGCTCCTACAGCTCACATATCTCTGACACAAACCAACTAAATCAAAGATCAGTTCTGATACTGTGCTCAGACACTGCAATAAAAGTCACAGGATAACTGTTCACCAAGCCATACACCAAACATAGAACTAATTAGTCAAAGAGAAGTAGCAAACTGACAGCAATTAAAACCAGGTGAAATTTAACATGATTTGCTTCAGGGCTCCTGATGGAAATAACATTTATCTAAGATAAATTGTCGGCTTTAACTGGTTCTGTTATGATTCTGGCACATCTGCACTACCCTGTCTCCCTGGCTGCAATCAGCAGATGAGATGCACCTGGTGGCTGCTGCAGTGTAGTGCAATCTGTGGCATGCCAAGCACCTGTGTCTTCCCTGATATATACTGACTCTGACAAGCAGACGGTGCCAGATTTTTTAAATCCATCGTGTGAGTAGATATCCAGCGTTCCTTCCTGTCTGATCATTGTTTCTTGACCTTGCCTTGCCTCGCCTCTTGGATTTTTGCCTCTCTGCCTGCTCCGTCGGACTGTTTGGATTTTGGTTGTCGACCCTGTTTCTTGCATCTGGTTTATGCCTCTGCCTGCCCCTTGCCTGACGTCTCTTGTTCCGATCATTGACCCTGTTTCTGTCCTCGGATTATTGAGCCAGCCTAGCCCTCGGATTATTCAGCCTGGAGTCACTTCTTACCTGTGCTGTGGAGATCACCGCCTGCCGCCCACTGAGGTTTCCCCTCTGGGTTTCAAGTTCCACTCAAGAGAAAAGCAGGTTAATGACTTTTCTGATCCCTGCAATATCTGGAGAAACTACAAGTCACTAATCCCTCTTTCTGCCCCAGTGATTCCCGGAAGCTGTGTGGTGTTTTACCTGAGTGACATTTTCTTGTGGCTGAATAAACCTTTTAAATTTTCAGTACTGTGTCTGGCTGAATCTTGGGTCCGCCTGTGTCTGATTCGTAATAGGTTCAGAGAGCAGTTGGTGGGAAAGCTCGTCAGAGCTTTCACCATAACTAGCAGGTTAACATAATATCAGTCACAGCAGTATATAAGAATCTACTTTGTGCTTCTTTTCCTGCTTGGTTAATAACCATTTGTTGCTTTGGCTCAGGTTTTTCCCCTCGCTCAGGAAAAAAAACATCTGTGGCAAAATCTCTAAGAATCTTTAATATGAAATACACCATTTGGCAATATCTGATGCCGGAAACACCATAGATGTCTGATGGCTTTGTGTTTTTTATTTAGTTCAGCTGTGCAATAGAAACAGATCATTTGCACACCAGTATATAGCACCTATGTTTAATTAATGAAGTTGTTTGTTTATGTGAACATCAGATCAGTATTCTCATGGTCAGGTCAGAATGTATTTATATAAAACATCATGACATGTTTCAAAATTGTTTCATTAGATTAAATTAATGTAAAATGAATCTGCACTGGAAATTACAAAGATAATGTACTTGTAGCATTCACCATTTCTGTGTATGCGTCCAACATCTGCTTCAAAGCATTACTCCAGGCGATGTAGAAGCACCTGCAAGGGGCCCAGCACCATACACATTTGGATGGATGGATGGATTGGATGGAGTGAGTAACTGAGTACACCCTGGAAAGGCCAACAGTTCATCACAGGGTAACACAGAGACAAACAACCATGCGCACACACACTCATACCTTGCTGACTGTGGGAGGAAGGAGGAATATTCAGGAGAACCCACACATGCACGGGTAGAAAATACAAACTCCTTGCACAAAGAGCCCCAGACAGCTTTCAAACCCAGGACCTTCTCTCCATGATATGCATATGTTCTCCCATTTATACCTCTAGTAGAGACATATTGCTCTTGGCAGCTTCTTTCGAACACTGTCTTGATTCATGCAAGAAATAATTACTAAGCCATGCTTAATCAACCTCCGTGGGTTCTTATTGAATGACAATTTGGTGTGTTATAAATGATCAACAGATAGATCTGGGAAATAATTTGTGATAGGGTCCATTTACCAGCTTTACTTCAGACTTTAAGAATGTAATTATGGAAGTATTTTTTGTCAGAACTTAAAAATCAGAAAATCCTTTGTTGTCATTGTCACAAGTACAATGAAACTGAGAAAAAAAAAGCTATATGTAGCTATATACAGCTATATATAGCTGTGAATGAGCACTGAATAGTTTATGGTAATTAGAAAACAGAAGCAGTTTGTTAAAACAATCAAATAATAAGTGTACACACATTCACACTGAGTGCACATTCCTATTATTGCATCTCTGTTTACATTCTGACAGTTTAGTTATTCCTGTTGGATAGTAACTGGACTTCCGGCTGATCAATTTAGCATATCCGACATTTTTATTTCTTGCTGCGAATTTGTAGTCCAAGCTCAAGTATGCCTACGCTGCAAGAGGATAGGTTCGGTTCGGTTGTTGGGTGTATTAACCCACAGAATTCATTAAATCGTCCCCCGCATCAGAACCCCATCGAAGAGCCTGGTGAAATTTTATTTTTCATATCAGTGGGGAGATTCCTCTGTCTGTGCAAAGCACTTCAAGGACGGGTTCTTCAGCAACTTCCGCCAGTATCTCAGTTTTGACATCATCTGATTAAGGGGTCAGTTCCTTCTGTCTATGGAGACGACGGACACAGCATATTGGTGAGCTGCAAATAACGCTAAAATGACGACAAATTTCATTTTAAACATGAATTTATTGCGTTGATATGAAGTGCTGGCCTTTGTGTTGATAGCAGTAGCATCGTGCCTTCTGCTTATGTAAGTGCTATGTGCAGAGACCACACCAAAACGAACAGGGGTAAAATAGGACCCTGTGGAGCTACAATAACAAGGAGTTCAGATGAAAGCATTGCAGTTCCAGTTTATATAGGCCACAACTGAATGATTTAACTGTGAAAGGGCAGGTTTTAAAAGCATGATATATCCTATTTAAGTTATCTGTAGCATCTGCCTGACGGTAACAGTTCAAACAGAGCTGGACCCTGGTGAGAAGTGTCCTTGATGATGTGATGGGCTTTTTGGAGACAGTAGGAACTGTGGAATTCCTCTAAAAGCATCTTAAGCTTGTTAGGATTGTGACATTTATGACAGTTTAAATAATGATTCCGAAATTAGGAAAGCATGATTGTGAACTTAGGAGAAGTTGCTAATTCATCAAGCATAAATTCATCAAGTCATTCAATGAGCTGAGCAACCTCTAAACATGAGCTAAATACTAGCTCTGTTTATGTCATTTTAGTGTGACTAGTTAACTTTTGAAAATGGCTACTAGTAAAGTGAATTATAGCTCAGTGGACTCAATGGTTTCTTGTCGTATAGGTTCCTTAATACGATGTCAGCTTTCTACCCAAGTTTTATCTTTTAGTTTCTGCAGCTGCCATTTTATCAGTCATTCTTTTCATGCCTACTCTAATGAGGGCTTTAACAGTCTAACATTCAGGTGTGACTGTGAAAAGCATACAGTTCAGTGATAGCAGTCACTTCACAGTCAGACATTTACTTGTTCACTTCTAACTGCACACTAACTGTTATTCTGCAAACAGAAAAATATTAAATTCATTGTACTAACAGTTTAATGTTCAAAACCTACACACACACTTTACATCTGACTTCACATGGAGTTTTACTGTTGTAATATAGCAGCTACATTTGCATAACAAATTAATATCCAAGTCTTTTTCACTGCCAGCACAGCCTCACAGCAACAAAGCTTAGAAAACCCCGTCTTAAATACATCAATAATTCATGGATAAGTTTGTAATGGCATTACTGCAATCAAATGCTTCCTATGGTTACGTACAAGCCTTTTACAATTTAGCTTCTAGAATGAGCTCCAAGTCTCTGAAGTTTGAATGCCTCTTAGCCATCAACCCTCATCTTTAGCTCCCTCCACAAATTATCTATCAGATTGAAGTCTGATGCTGATATTCTCTCCAGTCAGAATAGACATGTTGGAAAAATTAAAATATTACTCCTGAATCTGCCAGGCATACAAGGCACTGCTATGAAATGTATGTAAATGCTATCAAAATGTTCAAACAATGACCTGATTTGAACATAAACAAATCTCATGTGACGCTATGCAGATCCTTTTTCTTATTATTTTCTTCTTTTCAGAGAGAAAGAAAAGGAGACTGACCTCTGGAATCAGCTAAGATATCACTTTATAAGATACTTTCATTCTTAAGCACACTTACATAAAAAGGTCAGCTGCATTGTCTCACCCGATGCCCTCTGCCAGCATTCTGCTGCTTTTAAGCTTGTATTTGTTCTTCAGTGACATTGCCTTCCTTTGTAGTTCAATAAATGGAGTAAAAAAAAAAAGATGAAGCAACACCTGCTAGCTACTTATGGAAGGGGACTCTAGCTGCCCTGCTGTGTCCCAGCTGATCTACTTTTCTTCCTACTGAACATATCAAACCTGCCCTTCCAATGTGGGCAGTTTACTTAAGCTGAAAATGTGCTGCTTTAATTGCATGCTTCTTTCTATCAATATCCACTTGTGGGCTCTGATCTCTAAGACATTTTACATGGCATGCTGATCGAGTGACAGGATCAGAATCTATAAAGAAATCTCAGAAACATATTCTTTTAGAAATAGTTACACCTTAACAGTTACACATAAGTTGTCTTACTGAAATACAATTACTAAGCAAAGATAAGATCTTGACTAGGCATCACTGATCTGTTTTAAGCATTGCAGCCAATGAGTCAGTCATTGAACTCAATAGTTATATATATATATATATATATATATATATGACTGATATATATATCAGTCATTTTCAACCGCTTATTCCATAGTGGGTCGTGGGGGAGCTGGTGCCTATCTCCAGCAGTCTATGGGCGAGAGGCTGGGTACACCCTGGACAGGTCGCCAGTCCATCGCAGGGCAACACACAAACAACCATGCACACACTCATTCATACACCTAAGGGCAATTTAGAGTGATCAATTAACCTAACCGGGACCGGGTCGCGGGGGCAGCAGTCTCAGCAGAGACGCCCAGACGTCCCTCTCCCCAGACACCTCCTCCAGCTCCTCCGGGTGGAGCCCGAGGCGTTCCCAGGCCAGTCGAGAGACATAGTCCCTCCAGCGTGTCCTGGGCCGTCCCTTGGGCCTCCTCCCGGTGGGACGTGCCTGAAACACCTCCCGAGGAAGGCGTCCAGGAGGCATCCGGTATAGATGCCCGAGCCACCTCAAATGGCTCCTCCCGATGTGGATGAGCAGCGGCTCTACTCCGAGCCCCTCCCGGATGGCGGAGCTCCTCACCCTATCTCTAAGGGAGTGCCTGGCCACTCTACGGAGGAAGCTCATTTCAGCCCTTGTATCCGGGATCTCGTTCTTTCGGTCATGACCCAAAGTTCATGGCCATAGGTCAGGGTAGGAACGTAGACCAACCGGTAAATTGAGAGCTTTGCTTTTCGGCTCAGCTCTCTCTTCACCACAATGGACCGGCACAGTGCCCCCATTACTGTGGCAGCCGCACCAATCCGTCTGTCGATCTCCCGCTCCATTTTTCCCCCACTTGTGAACAAGACCCCGAGATACTTAAACTCCTCCACTTGAGGCATGAACTCCCTTCCAAACTGAAGAGGACAAGCCACCCTTTTCCGGTGGAGTACCATGGCCTCGGACTTGGAAGAGCTGATCTTCATCCCAGCCGCTTCACACTCGGCTGCGAACCGCCCCGGTGCATGCTGTAGGTCTTGGCTAGAGGGGGCCGGCAGGACCACGTCATCTGCAAAAAGATGAGACGAAATCCACTGGTCCCCAAACCAAAACCCCTCCGGCCCTTGGCTGCGTCTACAAATCCTGTCCATAAAAGTTATGAACAGGACCGGTGACAAAGGGCAGCCCTGCCGGAGTCCAACATGCACCGGGAACAGGTCCGACTTAGTGCCGGCAATGCGGACCAAATTCCTGCTCCGCTCGTACAGGGACTGGATGGCCCCTAATAAAGGGCCCCCGATTCCATACTCCTGGAGCACCCCCCACAGGGCATCACGAGGGACACGGTCGAATGCCTTCTCCAGGTCCACAAAACACATGTGAACCGGTTGGGCAAACTCCCATGAACCCTCGAGCACCCTGTAGAGGGTGTAGAGCTGGTCCAGTGTTCCACGGCCGGGACGAAAACCACACTGCTCCTCCTGAAGCCGAGGTTCCACTATCGGCTGGACTCTCCTCTCCAATACCCTGGCGTAGGCCTTACCAGGGACGCCGAGGATTGTGATTCCCCTGTAGTTGGAACACACCCTCCAGTCCTCCTTCTTATGAAGGGGGACCACCACCCCAGTCTGCCAGTCCAGAGGCACTGTCCCCGACCGCCACGCAATGTTGAAGTGGCCTGATAACCATGACAGCCCAACAACATCCAGAGATTTGAGGTACTCAGGGCGGATCTCATCCACCCCCGGAGCCTTGCCACCGCGGAGCTTTTTAACCACCTCGGTGACTTCAGCCTGGGTGACGAAAGAGTCCAACCCCGAGTCCCCAGCCTCTGTTTCCACCACGGAATGCGTGATGGCAGGATTGAGAAGATCCTCGAAGTACTCCTTTCACTGCCCGATAATATCCTCAGTCGAGGTCAGCAGCCTCCCACCCCAACTATAAACATTGTTGGCGAAGCACTGCTTCCCCCTCCTGAGGCGCCGGATGGTTTGCCAGAATGGCTTCGATGCCAACCGGTAGTCCTTCTCCATAGCCTCACCAAAATCCTCCCAGGCCCGAGTTTTTGCCTCTGCCACAGCCCGGGCCGCAGCACGCTTGGCCTGTTTCCCAAGTGGGCGTTGAAGTCCACCAGCAGAATAATGGAGTCCCCGGGAGGGGCACTATCCAGCACCCCCGACAGGGACACCAAGAAGGCCGGGTACTCCGCACTACCGTTCGGCCCATAGGCTGAGACGACAGTCAGAGACCTATCCCCAACCTGAAGGCGCAGGGATACGACCCTCTCATCCACTGGGGTAAACCCCAACACGAGACGGCTGTGCTGGGGGGCAACAAGCAAACCCACACCAGCCCTACGCCTCTCCCCGTGGGCCACTCCAGAGTAGAAGAGAGTCCAACCCCTCTCAAGGAGATGGGTTCCAGAGCCCATGCTGTGCGTGGAGGCGAGCCCGACTATTTCTAGTCGATATCTCTCGACCTCCTGCACAAGCTCAGGCTCCTTCCCCCCCAGCGAGGTGACATTCCACGTCCCTAGAGCCAGCCTAAGCATCTGGGGATCGGGCCGCTGAGGTCTCCACCTTCGTCTGCCACCCAATCGCGGATATATATATATATATATATATATATTACACACACATCTCACTCTGTATACAGTAAAACATAAAATAATTTTCTGTGTTTTCCTTTAAACCAAAGTGGTGTCATAGTGGTGTTTGGATTAACTAAATGCAATCAGTTAAATATTGAAATTTAAGCACTTGAAAACACAAAGTTCTGGCCATGAAGTCACAGCAGAGGAACCCAGGGGAAAACGTCAAACTGTGGAAACAGTTATGAGAACATAAGA
Organism: Girardinichthys multiradiatus; assembly: GCF_021462225.1. NCBI lineage: Eukaryota > Metazoa > Chordata > Actinopteri > Cyprinodontiformes > Goodeidae > Girardinichthys > Girardinichthys multiradiatus. The sequence continues at coordinate 12,746,179 of NC_061810.1, read as the reverse complement.
TCTCTATGCCTATTGCTCAGGTTTTAGTCTGAATTACACACATTTAGAATGACCTAAATAAATATTGTGTTTGTGTTCTCCTCAGCATTTTAAGAATCAAAATAACCCCGGTAAAAACCCTTCTTTGGAAAAAATAAATAATTTATGTATCAGTCTTAAATTAACAAGTGAGTTTTCCACACAATAATAAATCCTTAACCAATTTAGGATTTACTATTTGTTATATGGAAACACCATATGAAAACATGGAATGTATAGCTTTGAACTAATAGATGAGTAAAAAACATATTGTTGTCATGTTTGTGGAATTTGTAAAGGACCCAAGCACAGAGGCAGATTGCAGTAAATGATTACGTAAAATAATGAAAAAAATAACAAACAAAGGCAATCACCAGACGACAGGTCGTGAAGCAATGGCAGGATCTCTGCCATGAAAATGGAATGAAGAATCAGTCAAGGTAACAGACCATTAGGCAGTACAATGAAAGAATCCAGCTGGGAAAAATGAGAAAACCGGAGCTTATATACTGAGGTAGGAGAGGAGAAATACCAAGAAAACCAGAAGAGTAATCAGAGAAGATGTGGAGCAGCCATGGAAGAGGAAAGGAAGAGCAGCTGAAGCTAATTGACACAGATGAGCTGAACAGAGATACAAATAAACTACAAATCAAAGGGGACAGATACACTGAGATCTAAGAGGAATATTCCCAAATGTAAGATTAACAGAACAGAAAGACAAACCCAAGGGAAATATCTAACAATAATGAGTACAGGGAAGGACTGAAGAAGGCAAGACCTTAATGACATAATAAAAGTCAAGGAAATTGTCAAAATATACACACAAAAGCTGGTGTGGTCAGTAGTTGTCAGTTCAGCTGAGGTTTTCCCTTTTGTTCCCTGATGAAACCTCAATCAGATCTGGAAGCAAAGTTCACAAATGACTTGATGTTCTGATTCAAATGTTCTTAATCATTTTAAAATTACCCATGTAGGAAAAGGATGTGTTAATACAAACCCTTGGTGATATTCTGCAGTGGCTCTTTCCCTGCAAGCCATTTAGGTTTTAATTTTTAAAACAAGATGTGTGCACAGCTCACAGTAATTTGAAAGGAGAGAGCTGTTTCAGCTTCAGCTGGAAGACTGTCTTTGTGTGCGTGGGAGGTTGCCATTTGGAATGTGGTTAGCATTGTATGAGGTAGATTTTAGTCAACTAATCTTGAAGACAAAAGTGAATAAAATAAATCTGACATGCACAGGGCAGAATGGTGGTCATACAGTAATCATCACAGAACACTGAAGAAATATTTGACTCAATCCATGTACTGTAATGTTATATATTCAAAGTCAAGAGGTCTTCAGTCTGTTGTAGAACGAATGGATTAATGTCCCAGATTTAAATCATTGCCAAACATGCTCTTGAAAATTTGCAACAAAGAGACATTCACCATGTTCACGTCTCTTTGTTGGCCGTGTCATGTGGCAAGAATTTGTCTGCCTACCTGTCTGTCCAAATGATGGATAATGAACTGGGCAACTTTGCAGATTGTTCAGATCCTCCAGGAGAATTTGAACAATCTGCAATCACCTCTTTCTCACTTGCCCTCTGCCCAGAGAACTCTCACTCTATAGGACACTGGAACATTGACTGGTCATTCTAAACAGCTTTGTCTCTATCTTTTGACCGGGCCAGGTGTTCTCACTAAGAGGATACTTGTATCTGTTGGAGGCCAATAGATAAATGACACATATTCAGTATATACCTTCTGAGGAGACATCCTAGTGATTGTTTGAATACTGTCTTTTCCCAGGAGCTCAGTGTGAAGGTCTGTACAAAACTGCATGGTCAACAAAGACATTTGAAGACGATTGGCCTTGTTGGCTGTATGCCAGCCTAACCATGCCCACACCATAACCGTGATTCAAGTAATTTCACACATTTGCTGCCTTGCATACAATATCCTGTCACTGCCCTGATTGCAATTGTTAGAGTTAAAAAGCTGATAAATACAGACAAGTGTAAAATAAGGCACAAATGAACCAAGTAAGTTTGACTTGCAATGGAGAGACAGTCTTCTGAAGAACGACTACCTTCTCACAAAGGAAGAAGTCCTTGCAACAGCCTTTTATTTACAATTCTCATTCATACAAGTAAAATGTGGGAATCGGTTCAGCCAATTATTACAGAGATTTCACCTTAGAAGAGTGGTCATTCCCATATATGGTATAAACATGTCATGTCCAGAGAGTGATCCACTTCAGACCACATTCCTTAACTCTCCACTCCCTTTTATATATAATTTTTTATACATTTTTTCCAACAATTCCCTCCTGTTTTATTATTGATTAGTTTAATAACACATTCATGTATACACTTCCAAAAGCTTTATGCATACACCTCATTAAACATTAAACTATTGTTAAGTTTAGTGACTTCTCCCCCAAAGTGTCATCATAGTTCTGGTCCTCGTCAAGAAGTTTGTAATCCTGGGACAACATTTTATCAACAATTCCTCCAACCATCTCTGATACAGGGAACAACACAGAGTAAAAGGCTGAACAACGATAACACAGCGATGACAGGGGTCATGATTTTCAAAAGCAGTTGCCACCACGGTCCAGAGGTAAGCCACAAAAAAAGCTTCCCCCGCCGGGATGGACATCCTGCTGCGTACCCCTTTTAATTTAATTTAATTGGCATATAGCATTGCTCACTGTGTGTCCATCTTCGCCGTTGGCTTCATCAGGGATGTAGGTGCAGCAGGTCTCGTTGAGAACGCATACTCCCCCAACTGAGGCCGTCAGGAGGTCCAAAACCATCCTGTTCTGCAACACCAAGGTTTGAAGAGCTGTGACTTCTGTGAACAGTCCTGTAAGAGCTTTTGTGGTTGCATTAACAAACAGTCCCTTTCGGTAATCTATAGTTTCTAATCTAAACATGTTCTTTCCTACTCCCAACCATGGGAATAAACTTAGCAAAATCTTATTTCCTGTTGATCTATGCTTAAATTCGTCAAGAACATCTGATCCCCACACACTGTCATGTGGCTTCACACGGATGAGTTCCCTCTTATTCCTATTCAGTGAAGGTTGAACTAAAATAACATTAGAGTGATCAGTGACATATACAGGTGCACATACACCACTCCAACTTAGAGGCAACTGCAAATAAATGGCAGTTCCACACATCCAGTGAAATCTATCTATTGCATAAGTGCCCTTTAGGTCATGGACCTTAACCCCTGGTCCAGCTTGGTGTAAAGAATAATAGCAAGTTGTGTTACACATACGCATTGGAATAGTCCCCACTGGGATGGAACCGGTGCCCACAACACAATGAGAAAAATAGGAACCTGCAAGAAGCTTATCATAATTGGACACAGTGGTTGTAACATTAAACTGTTTAAACTTTGTAACATCACAGTTGTAAAATGTTACATTACTACGCAGAAACTGGTACTGGCACCAGAAACGCTGTTTCTGATAAAACATTCATCTCTTGGCGCTGGTACTGGTAACCTGGGCTGCTTGGAAGAGATAGGAAGTTCAGTACATACATAACAACCAGAAATGTTTCTGGACTTGGTTACAATTTTTCATATTGGTACCAGCTGTTTGTCTCATACAAGTAATTTATATATTGTATACACATTCCATGGAAATCATCATGTATCCACCTCTTTAATTTCTGGAGATTATGAAATTGTGGATATGTCTGGCATATTAACACAATCAGGACACACATGAAAAACATAATTAAATGTTTCAACAACATATTTCCTTTAGATTTACCAATCAGTCTCTCTCCCCCCTAAAGGCTAGGAAAGATCATTGGTTTCTTCACTGACATTGAGACGAATCCTCCTCTAGATGGCGACAACCCTTTTTTAGTCAGGCTTCATCATTTCCAGCCTGAGTGGAAAGACTGACAGGCTCACCTCTTACAGTGTACTTTGTATAAGTAGCCCCCTCTTGGATTTTCACAGCGGTAGGAGTTGTCAATAACACTTGGAATGGACCCTCCATGTTTGGATCAGACCACATGTTCTTCTTAATGGTCTTAATCAGCACCCAGTCACCTTCTTTCATGTCACCAGGAACCTGCAGGGCTTCAGACACATCATTTGCAAGATTATTAGCATTTTATATGTCTCTAAACCGTAATGTCTTCCTCATGTAGTCTGCTAACGTCGCATCTTGTTGTGGATCTTTTAGGTCTTTTTGGAGATCAGGAATATAATAAGGTCTTCCATGTATTATTTCAAAAGGTGTTAATCCACCCTGAGCTGATGGGGTTATCCTCATATTAAGTTTTACTATATCTAAACATTCAACCCAGTTTCTTTTTGTTTCTTCCATTGTCTTCCTAAGCTTACATTTAACTGTTCCATTTGTTCTTTCTACCAACCCTGCACTTTGGGGGTGATGGCTATAGTGTTTTCAGATCAATCTTGAAACATTTACCAAGTTCTTCTATGACTTTGTTAACAAAATGTGTGCCATTATCACTATAAATCCTTCTTGGAATTCTAAATGTGCATAGTCCTTTTGCCACTGTTATAGCATCTGGTCCTTTGCAAGGAAGGATTTCCTTGGGGGTACATATCAAACAAGATGCACAAAAACAATTTTTAGTAAGTATTAATTATTAAATCCATATGTAGTAAATTGTTAAATCCACCCTCCTGTTGAGACATGGCTTCTGCAAATGGCTCACATTTGTATCCCATTGAAACATTGATTTAGGTAATATAGGCTTTCCTTCAGGGCATCTAGTAATCCCTTCACATCGACACTGTCATATTGAGTTTAAAGGATTTGACCCACATGCAGAAAGCAATTCAGGAGACAGTATTGTTTGGTAAAGTGTTTATTTACAACTGAGTCCTACAGATGGAGGTCCGAGCTACGCAGGAATCAGGAGGCTGCCAGCCGGCGTGATCCAACGAAGTCATGAGAGACTTGAGTCTTTGTTCATGGAACTGGATTGCTTCCTTGCAGAAGACAGTTTATCCAGGCAGAATTCAATGCAAGGCAAAATCAGGTTCAGGAAACCTGCAGGATACAAAGACAAAGTTACAGGTCCTTCTCAAAATATTAGCATATTGTGATAAAGTTCATTATTTTCCATAATGTCATGATGAAAATTTAACATTCATATATTTTAGATTCATTGCACACTAACTGAAATATTTCAGGTCTTTTATTGTCTTAATACGGATGATTTTGGCATACAGCTCATGAAAACCCAAAATTCCTATCTCACAAAATTAGCATATTTCATCCGACCAATAAAAGAAAAGTGTTTTTAATACAAAAAACGTCAACCTTCAAATAATCATGTACAGTTATGCACTCAATACTTGGTCGGGAATCCTTTTGCAGAAATGACTGCTTCAATGCGGCGTGGCATGGAGGCAATCAGCCTGTGGCACTGCTGAGGTCTTATGGAGGCCCAGGATGCTTCGATAGCGGCCTTTAGCTCATCCAGAGTGTTTGGTCTTGAGTCTCTCAACGTTCTCTTCACAATATCCCACAGATTCTCTATGGGGTTCAGGTCAGGAGAGTTGGCAGGCCAATTGAGCACTGTGATACCATGGTCAGTAAACCATTTACCAGTGGTTTTGGTACTGTGAGCAGGTGCCAGGTCGTGCTGAAAAATGAAATCTTCATCTCCATAAAGCTTTTCAGCAAATGGAAGCATGAAGTGCTCCAAAATCTCCTGATAGCTAGCTGCATTGACCCTGCCCTTGATAAAACACAGTGGACCAACACTAGCAGCTGACACGGCACCCCAGACCATCACTGACTGTGGGTACTTGACACTGGACTTCTGGCATTTTGGCATTTCCTTCTCCCCAGTCTTCCTCCAGACTCTGGCACCTTGATTTCTGAATGACACGCAGAATTTGCTTTCATCTGAAAAAAGTACTTTGGACCACTGAGCAACAGTCCAGTGCTGCTTCTCTGTAGCCCAGCTCAGGCGCTTCTGCTGCTCTTTCTGGTTCAAAAGTGGCTTGACCTGGGGAATGCGGAACCTGTAGCCCATTTCCTGCACACGCTTGTGCACGGTGGCTCTGGATGTTTCTACTCCAGACTTAGTCCACTGCTTCCGCAGGTTCCCCAAGGTCTGGAATCGGCCCTTCTCCACAATCTTCCTCAGGGTCCAGTCACCTCTTCTCGTTGTGCAGCGTTTTCTGCCACACTTTTTCCTTCCCACAGACTTCCCACTGAGGTGCCTGGATACAGCACTCTGGGAACAGCCTATTCGTTCAGAAAGTTCTTTCTGTGTCTTATCCTCTTGCTTGAGGGTGTCAATAGTGGCCTTCTGGACAGCAGTCAGGTCGGCAGTCTTACCCATGATTGGGGTTTTGAGTGATGAACCAGGCTGGGAGTTTTAAAGGCCTCAGCAATCTTTTGCAGGTGTTTAGAGTTAACTCGTTGATTCAGATGATTAGGTTCATAGCTCGTTTAGAGACCCTTTTAATGATATGCTAATTTTGTGAGATAGGAATTTTGGGTTTTCATGAGCTGTATGCCAAAATCATCCATATTAAGACAATAAAAGACCTGAAATATTTCAGTTAGTGTGCAATGAATCTAAAATATATGAATGTTAAATTTTCATCATGACATTATGGAAAATAATGAACTTTATCACAATATGCTAATATTTTCAGAAGGACCTGTACTTGTTGTACAAGGCAAGGTCAAAGGCAAAGGTAACGTGGCTGAGTAGTACCACTAAGGGCAAAACTCTGGCAGTGAGTTGCTAGCAGCCTCCTCCTTAAATAGTCCTCTGCAGAATAATCAAGGGAATAGTGAACACCTGTCACCTCTCCTCCAGATTCCACGCCATCTAGGGGCTGAGCACAGTAAAAGCACCAACAGACACACAAAGCACAGATCCTGACAGACACTCAAGTAATTTAGCTGGTAACAGCACAGCATCTAATAATTTCAGTAATAACTCTGCATTTTTCCATTTTGCTACCAATTATACCTTTGTTTTTATTTATTTCCATACGTAATATGTGCTGTCCAAGATGTTAATAAAACCTTGTATGGTGTCATGATAGACAAGGTTAAATAATATTTAATTGGATCTTTCCCACAAATGTTTTCTCTTTGGCCATGATAACGTTGCTCTCTTTTAGGGATTCTAGAGAGAAATGTGCTGCCCAGTGTCAGAAAGCTTGGTCTCAGTCGCAGGTCATGGGTCTTGCAACAGGATGACCCAAAACACACAGCTAAAAATACCCAAGAATGGCTAAGAGCAAAACATTGCACTATTCTTAAGTCGCCTTCTATGAGCCCTGACCTAAATCCTATTGAGCATCTTTGGAAGGAGCTGAAACATGCCGTCTGGAAAAGCCACCCTTCAAACCTGAGACAACTGGAGCAGTTTGCTTATGAGGAGTGGGCCAAAATACCTGCTGAGAGGTGCAGAAGTCTCATTGACAGTTATAGGAATCGTTCGATTACAGTGATTGCCTCAAAAGGTTGTGCAACAAAATATTAAGCTAAGGGTACCATCATTTTTGTCCAGGCCTGTTTCATGAATTTATTTTTTAAAATAATTCTGTTGAAGTGTGTTTGAAAAGCACTGTCTGACTTTAATTTGTTCATTTTCATAGAATTTTTATTCATTGTTATCTGTAAGAATTATTATTACTGATTAATTAATATTTATCAAACATCATAATTAAAAAATAATAATTCAGGAAAATAATTTCCTAACCAAAAATCATTACTTACAAATAGAAATCAGAGATGTCCTCTGGTGTGGTTATGGGCTCAAAATTCTTAATAATTACAATTAGCTATTCATCACTAATAATTGATAAATTATTAACCAAAACCACAAATTGTCACTGTTTATTCAACTGCTTCACCAAAGGTGGCGGGACTTCGACCTTGTTTTGACAGATAAGTCACTCTTGCGCGAAATAAACACAAACGCTTCTCTTAATTATATATATGAAGATTTATTGAAGCCAAATAATTCGGATATACCATTATTCTAGTCCAAAAACCTTCACCTAACTGACAAGAACTATTCTACACAAAGGGGATAAAAATGACTGCCTAACAATAATAATAAAAGAAAAATCTATGCGCATTTAGTGTCTATGAAGATCAAACCAGCAGTTTTATGGACAAAATGTGCAATTGATTTAACTTGGAAAGACAAGCCCTTCTGGTGTGCTGATGTCTCGATTGCATCGATCAGCTGTTAAAACGGGGGGCCACGCCCCTTTAGTCGTACAGCTGATTGCCCCAAATCTCGAAACAAAGAGTCATAAAACTCTGAGGCGGGAACTCAGTGGAAAAACTCCAGTTACAAAAGTGGAACAAAGGAGTGGTCAGGCGAGGCCCAGACCGCAGTTGCTTTGAATTAAAAACTTTTAAAAGTTCACATTCTAACTCATGGCAATTTTGGGTTCAGCCGGACAAAACATGAACACGCATGATTTAGCAGCGCTTGCACAGCAAATCTAAACACAGCTCAGCATAACAATTCAATCAGTATTGCATGCAACAAGTTGATACCTTGGATTAACTACTGGTGATTCTAAATCACCTTAACTATTCCTCTATAGTGGAATTCCTCTATAACTATGCCTCATCCTCACCAGACCTCTAAATGCATTCATCCGATTTAATATAAAAAGAACAAAATTACTTTGGTTTCTTCCCTCCACTGGTTGAGGATTGGTCAGGTCTGAAGAAAAACAGGGGGGGGGGGGATCAGGCGCCCGTGATCACCTCAAGAAAAAAAACGGTAAACTTCTCATCTGTCCAGGAGGGGAAAATATGAAGAACCGTTTAGTCAACTGAATCAACAAGGAGGAAACTCAACTCCTTGGAAATTAAACCTCTGTGGGTTTTTCACCTGCGCCGATTCAAGTTATTTCTGTGACTATTGTGGGTTTTTCTTTCAGTAATCGAGGAGTACCAACAATTTTGTCCACGTGTGTATATTCAAATTAGAAATGACTGTAAATATGGAAAGTTCCTTATGCCTAGTGATCCCTGTATCTCCAACAAATATATCAAGATCAAGCAAAACTGTGGCTTCACATTTCACAGCCTGTGTTTTGTGTGTTTCTAGAAAAAAAAAATTACATAATTGTAATACAACTATATTCTTAGATTGTAAAGCACTAAAAGGACCTAATAAATGCTACCATTAATTCTTTTGTAAAAGCTGTTAAGATAATCTTTGATATCTATTTGTTTCATTTATTTACCTAACGACAGCAGCCATATGGTCATGAAACTCTAACCACATTCTCAGGAGCTGTTTCTTTAAAAAAGGCTTTAGCAGCAGAGAAGATTCCATCTGTTGTTTCCTTGGATTGTTGTGTCCTGCATGCTCCATAGCCCAAAGGGTCCTTGTTGTCAACAACTGTCAATGGTCGCAAATTTGTTGCAATAAAAGGGGACATTTGACATTGGTTCCTTGGTTGTCCTGTGGCTGATAATGGTAGGTACAATCTGCTGTTTTTCATCTGCCTCTGGGTGGAACAGTATAATAGGGTTTGTCACGTTTGTTGTTTCAGCTTAGTTATACAAAGGCTGCATGTTGTGGCTCTTGTCCAACGTTTTCCCCCTTAGTGCAGAGGGTTGTGGTCTTGTTCAGCCTTATATATGTGACTCTTTTACGTGTTCCACGTGAACTGTCTGGTTGGCGCATATATGTGCACTTCCAAGTTATGCCTTTTGCGTTCCTCAAGATTAGGTTATAAAATAACATTAAGACAGGGTGTCCAAACTGTGGCGTGGTCGGGGCATTTACGGCCCTCTGAATGAATTTCTTCTTTCCCTGACCACAATTCAAGAATGGACTGAATTTAGCTTGCTAGCACATTATGTTGATGCAGGTGGGCAAGTTTTTTATTTATTTATTTTAAGGTAGACTATTTTGTTCCGATGTTCTTTGCCTGTTTAGAATATAATTGACAAGATGTAAATAAAACTTTTCACAAGATATGTAATTTTCTGTTTTTATTTTTCTAATTATTTTTGTGGCCCTGGACTGCTCTCAACTTGACGATTTTGACTCTCATGGGAACGTTTGGACACATCTGAGTTCAGAATTTTGTGACTTGATCAATACTTGTCTATGTGCTTCTTTAAACAAACAAAGTAGAACAGAAAATAATTTAAACTTCACTGTCACTGAGCTCTTAGTGTGACACAGAATCCTCCAAAACTGAAGCTTTTTGAAGACAGATATTAATGAGATAATGGGCATGTTCTGGTAGTATTTCTCTGTAGGTAATACAATTGTTTGGAGTGGGTTATTTATTTTGCTAACTTCCTTACAGCAGAACCAGTAGGACACCTCTGTGAGCCTTGAGAGCATGTTCGATTTAAGTGATCAGGCTGCATTGATGATGGATGTTATTAATAGCCTCAAACTGAAACAGTGGAACAAGTTGAAACTAAAAGCTGCATGTGGTTAATGAGATCCACCGACAATGTAAAATTACAACCACAGGATGTGCTCACTTGATGTGGCTTATGTTTGTTTAACAATATGTGATACAGTGCGTGTCATGGCTGTATAAAATGCTTCAGCTGCTGGTGACATGGTTTTCCTACCATCATCCCTAAAGATTATCTAGTTACCAAAAAAAAAACTTTAAAGAGTTGGAAGAAAATTAGAAGAACTTACAAAAATTGGCTTCAAATAATTTTATTCAGATAGATTATATAATGCTGTGAGATGTGACAGTTTGCAAAAATATTTAGATAAATGTGTTTGATAATGTTGATACTGTTTTGTAAACATATAGCAGACAAACTGAATTCTAATGTGCCTGTGCTCGACATAGATAACTAAATATATCTGTTTACTTTCCCATGCCTCAGTGCATTACCTCAGTTTCCCATGAGCTGTTTAGCTGCAAGGTAGAGTGGAATACATCGTTCAGTCCAACTCAATCTTCTCCAATGTAAAGTTGTGATAACTTTGAAATTCTGCCTCTAGTTATTGTCAGCATGGGAGATTTGTTGGTTTGAATGTGAGCTAGGCCCAGCAAGCTGTGTTATGGTGTCCTACTGGGAGCTCTGGAAAGTTCCAAGGTGGTTTCAAAGGGATAGAGCTAATTAAGAAGATAAAGCTATGGGGATCTCTGTATGTGATTATATATAAAGAAAATAATGAACAAATGTACTTTTCAGTGTTGTTTTCCTGTTCTTGGCTGTTTAGCACTGATGCAAAAGCTGGATGTCACTCACCTCTTCCAAATTGTGATCTGTTTTTATACATCCAGTGGACTTGAAAACTGAGCAAAATATATGGTCTTCAAATATGCTGTAAACATGAGTAGATGGTTCAAGTTTTATATAATATCCCAAAAACTATTGTATGGAACCCAATGTTGTATTGATGCACAGTACAGCTGTACCCAATGTAAAAAAAAACATCAACGACAAGGAAAGGATGTACCCCATGACTCATGTTGCCGTTAGTGGTATAGTTTCTCTTGAACCAAACCCTGATTCAAATCCTTGGCGGCCGGCAAACTTTAAACTTTAGATGTTAGACATCCTTACTCCAGCAATCATAGTAGTAGTAGTATCATCTATTTAATCTGGAAAAACCCATTGAGATTGGAACCTCTTTTTCAAAAAGGACCTGTCCAAGACATCAGCATAAAATATACAACATACAACAGGACAAAACCAAGACCCAATACACAAACATAAACAACTGTATCACATTTCGTATAAAGTACTCATGAGAAATCACATAACTTTAAACATTTGGCCAGTTACAAGAGCCAAGTGAGGTAATGTCTGAGGTAATTCCCCCAAAGATATAGGAGATAGACGTTTCAAATCCTTTCGCACATTATTCCAGGTAACAGGAGCAGACAATTTGAAGGGCTTTTTACCCAATTCAGTTCTGACTTTGGCATTAAGATGATGTCCAAGATCATGTCCGAAGAGCGCAGCTCATAATGATTGAGTTTCCTCGACAGAAATTAGAATAAATATGTAGGACAAGGCCCAAGAATGCATTTATAAATAAACAATATCCAGTGAGTAAGTCTGTGGGGAGGTAGAGATGGACAATTTGCTATAGCATACAAAGCACAGGGATGTACATAATAGCTGCAGTCAGTCAAAAAACACAGTGATACACAACATACAAATTGTTCAAATATTGGGCTGAAGTTTTCATGAATAACAGATCTCCATCTTCATGTGAGAAAGATTTTTTTTTTATTATTATTTCTAAAAAAGAAACTCAATTTAAGTTTTAGCTAGACAACAATTTTATCAATATGAAGTTTAAAAGATGCGTTCTCATCAGTCAATATGCCTAAATATTTGTAGCATCTGACAATTTCATTTTCAACCCCTTGAGCAGTTGGTAAACTGGAAGAGAAGAGGTGGGAGCGACTTGCCATTTAAAAATGGCATAGCTTTTAATTTATCTGCATTGAAATCAGCTTAAGCCTAATCACACAGGCCTGAACAGTGTCAAATACAGGGTGCAGATATTTAAGTGATTGAGAGACTGAGGGAGATGAACAATAAGTAACTGTATCTTCAGCCTAAAGATGGGACACATCAGGTTCTGTAGAGACCTGGTAATAAAACATTCATTTAATTATCATATGGTGAAGCAGAAGATGTCTAAGAAATTCTGCACTTTATCCTTTGACACCTGGAGTAGGGGACCACGGCTCAATATACTTTAAAACAATTTACTTTTGGATGATTTATCTGATATGAGTGTGTCTGACTGTATTTGTCTTCTCTCTATTTTGTTTTTCTTCCATATATTTGCCGGATGCTGCTTTCTGATCTGCTTTACCTCTACCTGTGGCTCTTCACATGCAGGTAAATTTATTTATTTTTTAAACCGCATATGTGCTTGTGGGGGTTTAGAAGGGCCCTGTGTGCAGTGTGTTTTTTTTTTTTGCTCTGGGCAAAGTTGTCCCCACTGTTCCATCACCCTCCTCTTGCTCTGGACTGTTCTGACCAGTTACTGCTTGCTTGTGTTTTCTCACACCATGAGGTGACAGCCATATGGTTGGTTTGTGTTTGCGTGATGCACTGCAGTCATACGCTTCACTTGTTCTGCCAACAGAATAGCTGATAGCTTCAACTCAATTACTGCAATTTAGGTTGTGTAGATATTGTTTTCAGATTTCAGGGTGGTGGGGTTCTGGTGCAGTGGATGGTCCAAAATTAGGATAGATGTTCGCGTCACTCTTGAAGCAGCTTGTCATTATTTACTGAAAGCAATTTTTTTCTCTCCACTTTGACTTTTTGAATGTTGGTCAAGCAGCCATTTTAATCCTGTGCAGTAGTGTGTTCATACATAAAAATCAGATGTATAAAAGCAAATGATTGTTCTGTTATTAAACTGGTCTTAAAGAGAACAAGGCCTTTTGGTTCTGCTTGCTGATGTAGTTCATGATTTCCAAACATTGCTGTTTGCCTAAAGAGCTTCCAGTAGGATCAATGAGGTTGGTTTGCCTGCATTTCTTATCTATTCTAATAACAACAATTCTAAATAATTGTAAACTTATAAAACAAACTGGCCAACATTTTGTAAATGGTTTGTTCAGTTTCTAATGTGACATGAAAAAAGCATAGTTATGCATTCTATCCACACATTTTGTATGTAAGTATATTAGTACAGATAACAAAAGAGCTTTCAAAGGATTTCCTGAGGATTTTCAGAATGTGAGACAAAACTAGCTAATCATCTCTCTTTTTGCAGAAGTATAAAGATGAAACTCTGAACAGAGCCTATCACAAGATTAAGTTTGTTTTAAAAAAGGGATAATACAAAAATAACCTTTCCATGCAGAATACATTCCTTCAGAAAGTCTGTAAAGATTGTCTTGTTTTCTGTATTTGGGTTTCAGGGCCAAGAGAAATATTAGGTACTGAAACTTAATTTGTAATTTTCCTCCTGAAACAGTTTTCAGGAGGGAGAAAATTTCAAGTTTAAAGTTAAGTCCACAATTATTCATATCCATGGTGGATTTAGGTTTAACGTAATCTTTAATTTAACCAATTTGCTGTTTCTAACACGATGTAACATTAACATTAACATTTTGAGCTGGCACAGCCAGACTCCCAGTCTGATAGAGGGAGCTTAAAGATTAGGGTGGCAAGATGACCTTCTAACCTCAGATTAGGAACTCATCCCAAAAAAGGAGAAATTGCCAAAATGCCAGTGAAAACATGTGAAAAGGCTGGTCAGCAATTTTAAAGAGGGTTTGACTGTTGAAATCCCCAAAAATGTGTACAAATAAATTTCTACATACAATTTTTATATAATAAAATATAAATTAACCAACTTGCATAATTGTTTTATTCATATTTATTTTATGTATTTTTATTGTCTTTTGAGAGAAGCCGGTCACCATTTGTATCAGAAACAAACTTGGTTAAGTTAAAATATGAATCATTTTCAACTCACTCCTTTTTAATGCATATGTAAATAGTAATCCTTACAATCCTTTGTAATGAGGTATGAATGTATGGCACAGTGGCACATTTCTCTCAGCTACCCTTCAAGTAGAGAAAGAAAAGAGAACAAGCTATTCAAGTTATGGAGATGTGTGTCGATCTCCACAAGTGAGGAAATTGCTACAAAAAATGTCTTCTTGCCGAAAGCTGCTAACATCCACAGAGACAGCTAGAGGTAAACACTATAAAACAACTGACACTGTGACAAATAAAAAGTCTAGACTTTATCTCGCCACCTCTCGCTGAGAACGATGGTAAGGGAGATAAAACTGTTAGTGAACTGCAGGAATGTTTTAATTATGAGATTTTGATACTACAATAAAAATCACTCTATTTTTAAGTGTTTTACTCATCCTTATGTGGGGTGAAAATAAATGGTGACTAAAACAGAGAACTTAACATCTTTAAAATGTTTCAACAAAATTAACTTATTAGGTTTACCCTTAAGTGGTAGATCGGCATTTACACACAGACAAGAAAAAAATATGACTTAAGAATTTAGAAAGTTTGAAGTCGTTTAATACGTTTTAAAGAGATTGATGTCCTTCATGGGTCTTGTAAATGTAAGATGAAACTGTTTTTGTCACGGTTCTGTAACGGTTTACTTGGAATTGGACCCAGAATGCAGACGAGCAGGCAGCGTGATGGTAGGTGAAAAAGATTTAATAATACGTAAACTCACACTTAGCAGGAGGCAGGAACAAAACAAACGGGCAGGCAAGACAGGCATGGCATGATCAAAAAACAAGACTTGAGCATGAGAGTGAAAGATGTTTCCGCGAAGACTAACAGAACAGGTGTGAATATATGGCGTGAAAACCAGGTGGAGTAAGGAGACAGATTAAACTTGAAGCAGGTGAACTGAATAAACTTAATTAACAGAACAAAATGTGATTGGAGCAAAACAGAGACTCTTGAACACAAACTAGAAAAACATGAAGCAAAAGCATAACCAGATCCAAAAACCAAACTTGACAAAACATGAACAAGACGACAAAACAAAAGCATGACCAGGAAAATAAACAGAAACATGATTCAAAACTTGAACAGTGAAAAACATAAGGGAAAACTCAGAAACCAAAAACCAAACAACTCTACATCATGACAGCCTTATATTCCACTTTTTGCACAAATTCATTTCCTATCACCAAGAAATAAGACTTTAAAAGTTATAATAAGGTTTGTGCATTCTTGGAGGTTACTTTGAAAACATAATATATTAATATTCAGGCACTCAGAATATGTTGCAATTAAAAGAGATTCATTCAACAGTAAACAAAACTCTACATGTGCTATAATATCCATGATGTGTTGCTTATTATTATTATTATTTTTTTTTTTTTTTTGCCACATACAAAAGAAATAAAACATAATCAGCAAACACAGTAGTTGAACTAGAGGACATTAGGGTCTAACCTGAGGAACCAAGTTAATGTTTTTTTCTGTTTATAATGGGTTATTCTGTCGAAAAGACAGAGTTTCATTTGTGCATCAGGTATTTGCAATGACATCCACAATGCAAAAGGCACATATGGATTTTGGAGTAACAGATGCAGCCATCAAGCATGCATCCATTCCAGGAAATGTCTCCATAATCACAGCAGTCAACTAATACTCTCATGGTTAGTTCTGATTCTGGCTCTGATTAAGTATAACATTTATCTGATTTACATTCAGAGAGCTCAGAAGATGATATGAATACACTAATAATTGAAGCTAAAGCATGACAGAATAAATATCAATGTTCTCAGCACATCATCAGAGCCACACTTGAGCCACAGTGGTGGTTTCTTAAGACGTAATGTAGTTTTGACAGAAATCAGCTTTTTATTTAGCTCTACAGAAAATGAAATCCAGCTGAATATGACAACTGTGATGTAAAAACAAATCATATAATAACCGATACTTGAGCAAAACTAATGTTTGAGACATGCTGTTTGCGTTTTTGTTTTTTAATCAGGACTTTATGATTCTTGCGTTTTATGTTATTTACAGTTCAGATAAAAAAAAAAAATTGCCAGTATTGTGTGCCATGATGCACAGGACTGGAAACTAGAGGTGTAAAACAAGAGATTGGAGTTTGGCTCTCATGTACAAGCAAATCTTGTGCAGATTTGATTGTACATACATGACTATTTAATCCTAAAAAAAATTAAATCAATTTTCTTATTCCAATTTCCAGTTGTGCTTTACTTGGGTCAAATTTAAATTCATGTTAACATTTTAGATTAATGGGAAGGATTCGAAATAGTTGTCTAGCCGGTAAAATAGCTACAGGTTTTTGAAAAGTAGTTCAGCGATTACTTATTACAAATTTCTAGATCAGACAAAGATGGAATGAGTAAATACAAAATGTAGTTTTCAAATGTTTTCATTCATTTAGAACTAATCATCTGTACCCTTTTAGTTAGGCAGGTAAAGGAAATACTAAGGGGGATGAATGGAAAATGGAATGGAAAAAAAAGCAATAAAATGCTGCTTTTTTTACATCGCAATCTCACTATTCACCAGTGTGTCTGTGCGGAACAGTGTAGTTTTCTCATTTTCAGACTATCAGTCCACCAGATGATTAGTAGTAAACATAATCTGTAAAATGATCTTTACAGTTTTCTTTACAAACTTCATATAAATTACTTGTTCACTTGCTATTGGTAGAGCCAGTTTGTAAATCATCTTTATGTTTATACTGTTTGACCATTAAAGAATAAAATCAGAGGGGTACAAAGCTTACCATTAACTTGCATCTTATCAAGCTGAATTTTAGTTAAAGTTACACTGAAGGATATTAAGAATTGTGTTGATCAGTTGTTTAATCAATTGCACTGTTTGACTCTAATCTATTATTTTTTTGCACAAGCAACATAACTTTGTGTATTTAGGAGGTTTTGATTATAGTCTGACTAAAATAGTTACTTAACTGTAAATAACTGTTGATGTTCAAAAATTAAATAGAAGCAAACAGAAAATACATGTTGACTTTATCAAAATATAATTGTAGCACATTACATATTTATGTATTTCTTCTTAAAATATTGTTCCATTATATCTTAGACTGGAATAAAAAACTATGACTTTTAATCAGAGACAGTTTGTCACAATTGCTGCCAGTGGAGAAGCAGTGACACAAACACACACCAACTCTGTGGTTCTTCACCTTTCATCTAAACCAGTCACACACCAGCAGAAATACATAGTGAAAAAGGAAGGCTAGCTCTGCCTTTTCATGCCTCTTTGACTTACTGTAGGTCATTAGAGAAAGAAAGATGCTGGAGAAGCTATCATGACTCCTACACAATGTCTCCTACTCAATGCATGGCACTGGGCTGGTTCAGTGACAGGCTGTTGCAGCCAAAATTCATGAAGGAGCATAATCACACGTCTTTCTTTGTAGCAGCTTTCAACATCAGTACTGAAGTAATGAATCACTATTCAGCAGCTTAGACCATTGTGTGCAACATATTACCTGTATCAACTTGCAGTTACCATCTAAATTACAATATGTGTTTGGTAACATATCTATGGTCCTGTAGTACTTTGTTCAGAAGTACTGATTAGGTATTCATTTTATTGTAAATGTATAAGCTATGTTGCAGTTAAATCAGTACAGAATTATGTTTTTTCAGCAATATTATGTAAGGTTCATAGTGAGCATTTCCAATCAGAGAAATGATGCAGTTGCCCTTTTTTTTAAAGCTGCCAATTACTGCAGACATGATTACTGACATGACAACCTCAGTGTATTTAAAACAATGAAGAGATGTTAGAACAAAAAACTTGCAGTAACTCAGCAGTCAGCTTGCTGCAAACTGATAGAGGATCCAAAGTAACAAAATCACCTCGGACCTCCCGGGCTGAATAAAGGCAAACTGATTAAAATTTGAAGTGGCACCAAGCAAGAAATCACAACCTGCACCTTGTTTGACTCCACTTGGCTGTATCCTTTAGTTTTTAAGCCAAACATGAAATCTTCCAATGATCTACTTTATTCCACCTGCAAGCTGACTATACCATATCAATCAACAATAAGATGTAAATAGTTGGGGAGGTGGCTCTATTTTCCTGCAGTGTTAGGCAGATTCACAGCCAAATGTGTGATTGAGAATTCAACCTTTACAGAATCATTTTCTACCGGAGCTACTGCCGCCTTTGATATGGTTGAAGAAAGAACCTTTGTTAATAAACCCAAGGGAAGATTATGGGCTGGAGTCTGTGCTCTGCTATATTCTTATCAGATAAATAAACAGCCTGAAGCAACAGGACAAAAACTGTTCAGTCTTTGCTTACACATTTATTGACAGTAAAGTATTTATTGACAGTAAAGTAGAGCAGACTGATGGCAGCAATGGTGGGTGGTTGTGAGATTAAATGCCTTAAGCAGGGGAGAGAAACAATCTGTCTTGAGGCTGTCTATCAAGTCTTTCCAGAGAGGGTGTTTCAGCGTTGTGGTATGAAGACAGACTGACAGGATTACAGATGCAGCTTATAGAGTACAGTTGGTTAACCTGCTTCTCAGGGTGTTGTTTTATTCAGTTTTATTTCTGCCTGCTTTTTTGGAAGATTTGAAAAAAAAAAAAAGTTTATTAAAATAATTTTCTTCTACAAGGCTAAACCATTGTGGCATTGTTTTGGATTTCTGCCAAATCTAAACTTTCTGCATGTGGTGAGGACAAAACATCTTCAAAAGGTTTATTTTCACTGTAATAAAGTCTATGGCTACATTAAACACATGGTGCTCTTTGTTGATTTATATACCCTAATGTGTTTTTACCTTTAGCTGTGACTACAGTGACACATCTGAGACGACAACTTTGATTGACAATCAAAAAGCTTAGTTAGCCACAGGTTGCAGACCCCTGAACTAAACCATACCTCTACCATGTAAACCATTTAAATCTGGTTACTAGCTAATTCATGTTACATTAAATTAAAATTATAAAGTTAAAGAAAAATGAAGAAATATTAAACTGATCCATCTGAGCAAGAGCAAAGCTCTACAGAGTGTAGAATGCCTCCAATGGTTTCTATGCTGTGGCAGATTATAAACATGTTCTAATCATTTCTATCATTTGTGCAAGATTCAATGTGCTGTTTTATGGACAGTGTGTTAAAAGATGGCTACCTCAGCATCAGAGTTAATCAGAGTTTACAGCTTCTGATTTCAAGATAATGAGAAAAGAAGGAGTTTTGTGGGGTTTTATTTTACTTTTCAGTAAAGGACTCGGCTTTTCGTATACTGTCGAATGTAGCTTATTCTCCTGTATAGTTTTAACACTTGTTTCTTTTTGAGCAAGTTTGAACATCTTGGTTGTTCAAGTTCTAGCTAAAAATAATTTGTTGCATGTTTTATTAATCTTGAAATTTTTTAACTACTGTCAACATGAGGAATTGCAACTGTCACTGTAACATTTTTAAATAGGTTTTATTAAAAACTGGGTTTTTTCTTCAAGACTGGTTAAAACAGGTTAGGACATGTTAGGAACATGTACATGTTTAGAGGTGTGCTGCATCACTTTCACATTGAGATGTTAGTCTAACTCCAGTTGTTTTGGAAGCTGTTTATATTCTGATTTTCAGAACTGTTCCTAAACTGCTGTTGACATTTTTGGTTCTTTGAGTTCATATGTATGTGGAATTGCAAGGTCTAAAGACCACAGTCCTTTGTTACTGGTTTAACTTGTTTTGTATGTTTTTTTTTTAATGTTTTGTTTTTTATTATGTTTTTTTGATAACTTCTTCCGATACTGATTATTGTTTCTTTAAAACAGTTTTTTTTCTTTTTCTTTAAGTTACAGCTCTTTGGTATTATCATGCTGTTCCTTTATTCCTTTACCAGTACCCTGAAAACGTTTACCAGCTATGGCTTGTTTGTTATGGAAGGGCTATAATAACAAAGTCATAGATGGCAAGGCTCTTTTCACAATCTGAGGCTGTTGACTTTTACTTTAGGCAATGTAGATTGTAGTTTAACACACCTCTCTGCAGCTTCTGTACTATTACCCCATTAAGACAGTGTCTTGCTCTCAGTCAATATCGAATAGATTAAAAACTAATCAAAAAGGAGCAAACTAGGGAAATGTCATAAAAATAAGACAATTCAGACTGAAAAGAAAAACAGTTAAATGTGGCTTATCGAACATAAGATATCTCCCATCAAATACTCTGTTAGTTAATGACTTGATTTGTGACAATCAGATTGATTTATTTTGTCTCACAGAAACCTGGCTGCAGCAAGGGGATTATGTTGGTATTAGTGAGTCAACTCATTATTATTTAAATGTTCACATTCCTCGAAATACTGGGTGAGGAGGAGGAGGAGCAACCATATTTTGGTACGATTTATTGATTGGTCCCAGGTCAATTAATAGCTATAATTCTTTTGAATATTTAAACCTTAGTTTTCCTCATTAAAATTGCAAAGCACTAAACAATCTTCTCTTCATTGTTTTGTATCTTCCACCAGGCCCTTACTCTCAATTTTTGGATCAGTTGTCAGACATCTTGTCTGATTCAGTGTTAAATACTGTTAAGCTCATTACAGTAGGGGATTTTAGCATTCATGTTGAAACTGAAAGTGATAGCCTAAATATAGCATTAAATTATTAGATTCAATTCCTTTTGCTCAAAACATCTGCAAACCTACCCACCTTTATTTTCATACCCTAGAACTTGTGCTGGTATATGGCATTGAATGTGAAGAAATAACAGTATTTCCTTATAACCCTGTCCTTTCTGAAATGTTTTTTTAAATACCCTTTGAGTGTAATTGAACCGAAAACTCCACACCTGAAAGAAAATTTCATTGCAGTATGTTATTATCACAAAATGGGCAAACAACCTTTAAATAGTCTGTTCCATTTTGTATTTCCTCATTATCACTAAAAACACAATGGAGGTTAGCAATTTAATGAAATTCAATTCAATTCAGTAGCGCAAATTCATAACACGTCGTCTCAAGGCACTTCACAAAAGTCAGGTACATACATTCCAATTAATCCTAATCATTGAACAGTGCAGTCAGATTCAGTTATTTATTTAAATTGGATAAAACATGTTTTTGTCTAAGGAAACCCTGCAGATTGCATCCAGTCAGAGACTTGCAGCATTCCCTCCTCCCTGATGAGCATGTAGAGACAGTGGACAGTCACTGGCATTGACTTTGCAGCAATCCCTCATACTGAGCATGCATGTAGCGACAGTGGAGAGGAAAAACTCCCTTTTAACAGGAAGAAACCTCCAGCAAAACCAGACTCAGTGTGAGTGGCCATCTGCCACGACTGACTGGGGGTTTGAGAGAACAGAGCAGAGACACAAAGAGAACAAAGAAGCACTGATCCAGGAGTCCTTTCTATGGGAAAGAATAGTAAATGTTAATGGATGTAGCTCCTTTAGTCGTTTCACCTAGAAAGAAAGGATAGATGAACTCTGAGCCACTTTTTGAGGATAGAGTCTGAAAGAGAGCGCATAGTTAGTCACAGTAAATTGCCATGTCTAAGAGAGAGAAAGGGTTAAACACTGAAAGACAGGGCCATGTTGATCATCGGTAGAGGGTGAGCATTAAGTTGTTGCCAGTAGAAGCTTGGACGATGCCAGAGAATTTAAGTACACCCTTTCATCAAACTTTTTGACAGGTGGGCGGGACTTCCGGTGAGGGTGGGACTTCCAGTTGGCGCCATGTGGGCGCCATGTGGGTGCCATGTGGGCAGGAGGTCACGTGGTCAAGCAGGTGGTGTGTCCAAGGGGGCGTAACCGTGGATGCTGATTGCTTGTCGTCATTAGGGGCGATACCTTAAATGAGTCAATTAAAACACAGGGGTGTGTTTGTTATAAATAGAACAAGACAAATATGGGATTATCGGAAACTGTTTGGCATCAGCACCAATTAAAAATAGAGGGGGTGTGTTTGTAAGCATCGTTAAACCTTGAATAACCCAATGAAAACAATAGGGCGTGCTTTAGTGTTTACTTTATATACAGAGATAAAACTCTGCACTTTACATGCAGCATTCGGTGGAAAAAAGAACACCCGTTCAACAATGGCTAGATGATGATGATGAACAAGCAACTGCATCATCTACTTCCTCAACGGAGATACCTATCGGAATTCCCGTCATGACATACTCTACCGATGATGAGGATCAAACATCAACTTCAACAACCATGGTTGAAAATCAGACCTCGGGTTGGCCAAGAGGTATGTCAGTTCTGTGCGAAACCCCAGTGACAGTCTACCAGTATTCATCCCGTGAATTGAATGCTCCTAAGAAATCAACATACTACATCTGCAGGGTACAAAGACCCCCGTTCGACACTCTGCAGGAAGAATGGTCTTTGGAGCCATATGGCCTGGTTGGCAGCTGGGGTTATATTTTCATGTATGAAATAGGAGAGCTTTGCCTGTATCAATTGGATCAAGATGAGGTATTTAATGGATCACTGGCTCTGTGTACTCTCACCCACAGCGACTGGGCTGTGTTAAGGCTTGCAATCCCGCACCTTAATGATAGCCCTGAAACAGTCTCAAGGCAGGAGAGGGAGGAAGAAGAAAATGAACTGTCTCCTCGACTTGTAAAACGGGCGAGAATGTTTCATATACCATCCGATGTTGAAATAGCTGAGAGAGAACCTCTCTTTAGCGCAGTGTGGGGGTCAAAAACCACAGCAAATGGCCGCTGGTCTTTTCGGGCAAGCAGATGCAGGAACAACCGGACGAGTCCCTCAGATCTGTTTGTGTTGGAGGCTTTCAATCAGGACTGTGGCGTATTCAAAACAATGCTGGCTCTGCCGTTTGAAGCTTGGGCAGAGAGGATGAGTGAAATTGGACATCGTCTTTCCGACCTTTTCCACAAGTCACGAATTTGGATCGATATCATGTCAGTGAAAAAAACGCTGACGTTTCCTGTTTTACGTTTAGAACGAACCCTCTTCTGAGGACACGCCCCTTCCTATGATATATATACGGGGGGATAACTGCAAGCTCACAGACACTGAGAATTGTATCATGAGAATGAGTGGACCGACACCATACAGGGATCTCTACAACCACCGAGCAGAGATCCACTTCTCTCCTGAGCACGATGAAAGCTTCAACATTGGACCATATCATCTGCCTTCCCCTGACCTCTTCTCACCATCCACCTCAACATCCTCATTCTCAGAGAACCACTTCAGTCCTGCATCACCTACAGGATACAACATGACATATCTACTGCTTTTTCCAGACCTCTGCTCACCATCACCGCTATTCATGGCTGAGTCTGTGGATGCAAATGTCCTGCCTGAAGACATGAAGGTGGTCGTGGAGGAGGAGGTAGCCACCGGCTACTCACGCTCTACCGAAGCCCCTACACAAACCCTGGAACCGATGGAGGACCCTCAGCCTTCAGCAGAGGATGAGAGTAACCAGGAGGACGAAATTGACGGTTGGTTCTCAACCACCCTCATCAATACGGTGAAAACAGCGATACTTCATTTATTCAACATAACCTCTTTGAACTATCTCAGAGAAACCTGCTATGGATGTATAACGAACCACCCGAGCCAGCGTCAACACCATTGCCTGGAGGTACTGGGGGAGGATTATTACGAAGTCAACTTTCAACACATCGTACGACGACTGGTAACCCCCAAACTTGTTCCTGCTATTCAGAATCTTCTGGTACTTCGACGCATACGAGCGGATGACTTCAGAGTGAAGACATCCACAGTGCAATAGTGCACGTTTATGATCGCATGGTCGATGAGAAACATCTCAAACAACTTAACTCTGTTTCAGAGTGCTATGGACTGACAAACTGATCTCACATGTTTGATGACTTGTTGTATCATTTTGTTTTTATTTTTTTTTTAGTATTCCAGTACTTTAATTAATCTGCATTATATGATTTTTCTTCTTTTTTCTTTTTACTATTAAATACAATTAAAGTAGGAACATAGTAACCTTTCCCAAAAGTGTTGTTTAAAAGCTAGTAGTGTTTGAATTCATCTGCATTAATCTGCATTTTATCTGATTTTGTTTTTTGGTTGTTTTTTTTTTTTATATTAAATACAAAAATAAATAAAAAAATAAGGATAAATCTACCCTCCTGTGTGTTTTTTCTCATTATTTAACAAGTAATCGGCAGAGTGAGCATAAGGCAGAGATGGCAGGAAGACGGCTGATGAAGAAAGTATATTATAGCCCTTCAAATCTGGGAAGTTTTGGGGGTGTAGATAGGCTGAAATACGCTTCTTCAGCACTCTAGCTTAAATGATGGGCGTGAAACCAGGGGAATGGATTCATGTTTCTGAACCAAAACTGGCTCCTTTTCCGGCGGATATAAAGGCTGGTTTCTACCACCTATACTGTTACAGCGACGTGGTCAGCCCACAAATAGTAGGCGACACTTTTGCACCTTTACTGCGGACCGTCAAAGTACAAGGCAAATTCAGTGATATGATTACTCAGATGTTTAACCCCGCCCACTACCTTCCAGTCTCCAGAAGACATATTGAAAATATCAATATAGAAATTAAATCGGACCAAAACGTTCCTGTAAATTTCGTCTATGGAAAGACTGTCATAAGACTACACTTCAGACCGGTGATATCACAACGTAGCCTGAGATCAATTTTATGGGGCCCCGGTCATGTACGGACGCGGAATTGGATCATTATTTTCAAAATTATTCCGCTTCGTATCCCCTGTGGTTAAAAAAGGGTTTGCAATTGCAAAACCCCATCTTAAAACGGCTGCATCAAATATCGCTTCGGATGTCATCGGTAGAGCCGTGAGTACAATGAGTGGTTCTACACACACCGACGGTCAAGAAGGTTCAGGAATTATGGTTTTATCCAAAAGACCCAGAACAAGACCCCCTGGTGATCGTTTAAGGACGGTTAAAAAACAACGACAAACGCGAAAAAGGAGATCAGTCGCAGCTGACAAACGAAGAGGAAGGAAGTCATCCACAAGTTTTGAAATATTTAAATAATGGCTCTTTTACATAACAAATCATCAGAGTGCACGCTGGCAGAGTTGGACTTATTTTCTGCCCCGATGACGCAGCTATTGATCGAAGATCAAATTTACACCGAGATCCAGCCTTTATCAGCAATCACTGATGGAGGGCCGATCGAGTTTTTCATTCCGGGAGACGGAGAAAAGTATCTGGATCTCAATGATACGCTGTTGCATCTCAGAGTGAAAATTACTAACGAGAATGGAACAAACCTGCCAGATGATGCACCTGTAGGGCTCATCAACTACCCGTTAAACACCATCTTCAGTCAGTGTGACGTCACTCTCGGAGATCGAATGATTTCACAATCCAGCGCTACACATCCATATAGAGCCATGATTGAGACATTGTTAAACTTTTCTGAGGATTCTTTAAAAACCCAGTTTAGCTCTGATCTTTTTTATAAAGACACTGCAGGTGCTCTGAACTCTATTGTTACAACTAACGGCCCTAACCAAGGTCTTAACAGCAGAGCAGGCTTTACGGCAAATTCCAGGGAGGTACATCTCCTAGGCCCCCTGCATGCAGACATATTTTTCTGCGAGAGACTTCTTTTAAACTCTGTTGACCTCAAAATTAAACTTACAAGAGCCAACGATGCCTTTTGTCTCATGGCAGCAAGAGACTCCACTTACAAACTCAGGATATTAGGAGCATCTCTTTTTATCAAAAAAGTTACTGTCTCTCCAGCTGTACGACTGGGGCACGCTTCAGCTTTAATGAAGGCAAATGCTCTGTATCCACTTTCACGTGTGAATGTAAAAACATATTCCATCCCTGAAAATTCAAGGGTATGCAACCAAGAGAATCTTTTCTTAGGCGTCTTTCCCAAGTAGTGGTGATTGCATTACTGGATCTTGACGCTTTTACAGGAACATGCAATCTCAATCCGTTTGACTTTAATCATTTTGATATGGAATATTTAGCTTTGTGTAAGGATGGCAGACAAATTCCTGCTAAAGCCTTCCAGCCCAATTTTAACCAAGGTCATTCAGTGAGAGAGTATTACAACTTGTTTACGGCTACAGGACAACATCTAAAAGATCTTCCACTGAGTATAACACGTCAGGAATTTAATCAAGGATACTCTCTATTCACATTTAATCTTAACCCGGGCGAGGACACAGATGCTCTATCTCCAGTTTCCAGTGGGAATTTAAGATTGGAAATGCGCTTCAGAAACCCGTTGCCTCATACCACCACGCTGATCATCTACGCTTGTTATGACTCTATTTTAGAGATTGATTCAAAGAGGCGTGTGCTGGTGGATTATTATTAATCTAATCAGGCATGAATAATCATGAAATTGAGAGCCTGATGCGTCATCTGCTGGAAGATTTGTTTTGTGGTGTATGGCCGTGCGACCAGCTGCCGCTGCTAGCTGACAAATTCCCAGGGCCGGCCTACTTTATTGTGAACACACATCCTTCACACATGCCGGGAGAACACTGGCTAGCTCTGACATTGGACGAGAATGGTCAATCCAGCTTTTTTGACTCTTATGGATTCTCTCGGGATTTCGAGTTCTACCCGTCAAGCATCGTAACATTTTTAAAAGACAGATCCTCAAAAATATTGTATCATAATAATCAGCTTCAAAACACTCTGTCCACTGTGTGCGATCACCATTGCATTTTTTATCTATGTCATAGAGCGTGCGGATTATCACTGCAGCAAGTGTTGTCGAAATACACTGGAGACGTGATTAAGAATGATTTAATGGTATCTAACTTTGTGAAAAAATATCAGAAATGTGTCATTAATCAAAGTTGTACATTTTATACTCACGGAACATGCTCTTTGGAGATGTTTCTGGATTGTTATGGAATTTAAATTGTCTTGTTTTTTTTTTTCATTGTTTGTTTTTTTTTTTCTTCTTATGATTTAATATTTGTGTAATGATATCATATGTTAGTGTGTGAAGTAGAGAACGAAGTTAGACTTGAAAAATATAATCAATAAATATTTTATTGAATAAAAGAAATAGACTACATGTTTCATTTTCTTATAACGGTTTATGGTGAAAATGTAATCCATCGGGGTGGTAGTGTCGTCTTACGAAGAGACCTTTTTGATCTCCCATCAGCATTTTTTGGATCTTCCAGCTCAGATCTCGACCAGTAGGGAGAATGAGTTATCTGCCTTCTTCTTCTTTTTCTTCTCTGCTTAACGCTGGGGGGTGTACCCCCATTTTCAATCGATGTACCCTCTGTTTTGAAACGTCTATATTCTTCACGAGCATAAGGGTTAATGACTGAAGATATAGGGATGTTTACCTCTGACAAGGTGTGTAGAAAATCAGACCATCCTCGGGTTTGTGATGCTCCAGATTTTTTAAACGGAAGCATGAGATTTTTCAACAAATCAATCATGTGGGACCCTTTTATAACATTTCCTTTAAATACAAATTCACCTCTCGAAGTCCAACTCTCACTTCTTTCGGATAATTTCTTCAAAATGTACTCGGCATTTTTACGGTTGTGTTTAGGAAGGCTTTTCAGTACTTCCGTAAGAACCTGATCCTTAGGGGCCTCGTCCTGCCCTGGGCCTTGTTTTTCTTGGGACCACTCATGTTCAGGAACCTCTGTGTCACGCTGCAGCGTTAAACTGACCCGCTGTTTTTCTTCTTTGACACCTTGCTTAAGTAAAGTCAGATACCTCTGGAGAAGAGCATCGTATCTCTTGATTTTTTCATAAGAAGTCAAACCCGGCTCGTTTAATATCGCTCTCATTTCAGCATCCAAATTCTCCTCCGCCGTCTGTCTGATGGACGTGTCTGACTGGGTCAGACGCTTGAATTGATGAGGTGAAATGAGAAACATCTTCTGCGATGTTCTGAGAGACATTATCTCCTGATGATTCCACCCACTAGATCACCGATCAAGGGTGCAAGAGCCGTTAAGATGGGGAGAATAAAACCACCTCGTTGCTTTTTGAGAGCCAACTGTTTAGTTTTTATCCCGGTTCTTTTATCACCCAACAATCTGATGATATTTCTTTGTTTCTTCAATTGTCGGTGTTGAGAGGGTGATAGTTTAATGTTACCTTTTAGGATATTCAGTGCAATCTCGCACAGAGCCTGAATAAAGTCGGGAGAGCAGTGTGCGAGAATATCTTTACGTTTCTGTGGACAGGCCTGGTACAAAGCTCTGAATAATGGTAAATTCCTTTTTATAGACATGATGCAGACATGATGACTTACTTTGTTCTGGGCACGTACACAGCAGGCCACTGCTGAGGAAGTATCCCCGTTCTCAGTCTGAAATGTTCTGGGCAGGTAGGTGTAAAATCGATGATTAAATATCCATGAGCTTCTCTCGTTGCGTCTTCAAAACTCTCCAAGAAGAGACCCTTTTGAGATGGAAACATTTGGCGGGCCAGTATATTCAGCTGGAGTTTATCTCTCGGGTTCTTAAACAACACCATATAATTACAGTTCAAACTAATAGTGAGACTGAACTTTCCCTGATGAAAAACATTCTGAGTCAACATCATAACACTCATATTACGATGGTGACGAAACTGGGTAAAGACCTTCATCACGTTTTCATCATCTGAGGCTTGAGCAATAACATCGTCTAGAATAACCAGATGATTCTGATCAGGAGGAAACAGGTTTTCATCTTCAAAAGAATGAGGCAATCCTTCCACAAAGGTAATATTTTATTCATCTTCTGCAATTCAGCATACAGGGGTTGAAAAGATGTGTAAATCCATACAATATTTTCTGGAACAATATCCATGACATGATTACAGTTTTGTAAAATACTTTTTACAAAGAAAGTTTTCCCGCAGCCGCTGGGTCCAACTATCATACATGAGAAAGGTGCTCTAAATCTAGGATCAAAATCAATCTCCTGTAAATCCATGTGACTTTTTATTTTATTTCATCTTCAACTCTAATAACCGAAAGGCAGAGTTGTCCCGTCAGAAAAAAGACGTCTCTTATCATACACCAGTCGAAACCTTTTAAGAAATGTCGCGTTTGTCAAACGGAATCTCTTTTTATCCCTCCTGATCGTGTGTTGAGGGATTTCAATGACACCCTCACTTGACCTCTGTAAGTAGCCCTCGACCAGCCCTTTGATGCTGTCAAAATTGACCCTCTCGCTGCATTCATGCGTCTGAGTGATGCCTTTAGCACGTATCATTACATTTTTACGGGTTTTGGTCTGGTATGCATAACTTTTGGGTCCTGTCGATGCAAACTCCGAAATGCTGTCACCATCTAACTCGTCAATAAGATCACCCAGATAATTCCCCAATTCCAGAGGAGTTTCACCACTTTTTGTCACATAAATCAAACTGTCCGTGTCAATATAAATCAATCTGTCCTGTAACTTCTCCATGCTGCTGAGAAGTTTTAAACGTGCATAAGCGGTGGTGAATGCTGCAATAAACACATTATTTGTCTTACTTGGTGGATATATGACACGTTTACTGAAATTCCACTGCACTACACACATTTCAGGGTTGAAAAAATGAAAATAGTTAACCCTGTATTTACTCGAGAACATGAAGCTGAAAAAGTCTTCAGGGTTAGTGATGACTGTAGTCTGAGACAGATCACTTCTTTGCGCAAATTTCCCCCAAAAACTGTTTAAACACAATTTTGCAACCTGCCTTTTGGCAGGATTCACCTCGATTTTCTCAAGGTCTAATTGGATGCCCTGATGCAGTTTGTAGTTGCTTATATACTTTGACTTACTCTCCTGATCCACTGCTTCAGACGGATAGCCTGAAGCCCCCTGCTTACCCTTTAAAAAGCAATGAATGTAACCTTTAAAAATTGTATCACTTCTCTTTTCAAAATGCCACACCTCTGTGATTTTAGCAAGACGATAACTACACTCCAACGCTTTACAGAGTTCTACACTCACCCAAACACCCGTCAGAGCTCTGTCCTCATCATTATGCATGCAGGGACCTGACTGGTTATTTATTTCAGCACATGTGCGGCAGAGAGTGAACACAAGTTTACCTTGGGATGTTCTGTAAGGTAAAACAGGGAACAACAGGTTACGTGGTGGGTAGACCACAGCTTTGATTATACCGAAGTAGCTGCTGGGGTCATCAAAATCTTTGTAAATGATGGTGGGGTGTCCGAGGGGAAAAACGCAGTTGGCGTTTGCATAAGGGTACAGAGATGTGTAATCTACATAGTGTACAGTTTCATCCGGTTCCGCTGTGTACCTCAACCTCATAGGACAGGTGCGACCACCATACAGAGCATCCCGGGGGGATAGCGGTTCGGGTGCATTAACTTTCTCAAGAAAGCTGATCACCCCTGGGTCTGATTTTTTCATTTCAATCCACTCATGCTCCCATATGACTTCGAGACGAAGGCCGTAAACAGTTTGTAACACCTTGCTTCTCTCAACAGTGGCTGCGTAAAACTGTTCAAATGCGACCCCTCTCATCGGACACTTGTCATGAGGCATGTAACACTTTTTACAGCCGTGGAAAAAACAGCCGTAAAATTCAAACGCAACTTTGACACCGTTAATCTCTGCATACCCATCCACTGAATATGGCCCGATTTTCTTTTCACCCCTATTTAATGCATGCTCGATAAATATGGCTCTGCTGTCTGCAATCCAGCCGAGCCATTGAATGGACGCGCTGGAGAACATTTTACTGCTACGTCTGTAGTCCAGAGGTAATGGAATGGCTAAGGTTTGAGGAGGAAGGAAATTGGTTACAAAAACCTTCATGCAGGCTGATGCTATTGTGATACTTTTAAACGGATCCACACTTGTCTCCTTAAAGAACTCGTCTCTGAATTTTAAGCTTCCTTGAAAAATAATTTCAACGTCATTTTTACAATAACGAATAGCTTCTTTCTTAAAGTCAAAGACCTCTTTGCTCGCTTCTCTGTACCAGCTGCTAAACAGCTGTTGTTCTTGAAGACTCATGCGTTCTACAGCGTAGCAGGATGGAGGAGGAAAAGGCCCCACATACTGGAGACGTTGTTCAGAGGAAAATAGGTGGGGAAAAAAACCCTTGCTTTGATCGGTAAAGCCTAACGCTTTCGGCATGGCGCTAAGCTTTATGCACATAAATGACAGGCTATCAATGTATTTTAACCTGTAATCAGGGTCGGTTAAACAGAGAAGTTTACTTCCTACCATGACGAGATGAGGTTTAATGCCTAACTGCAGCCTTCCTGTGAGAATCAGGTAACCATCATACCCCCGCGCATTGTGCGCTATTAAGGTGAAGCCTCTGTACTTCGGCCTCCTGAAATGCAGGAGAAATTTTTGGGTGCAATTCAGTCCATAAGCGTACCATTCATCACCTTTCAACGTTTTAGCACAGACCAGAAAGGGGGTATGCACGCCGCTCTCATTGACGAGGCATTCGAAATCATAAAAAATCAGTTTATCATCAAGCTGATTAATTGCACTGCAAGGCTGAATGTAACACTTATGATCATCGCATGTAATGTCCAGGCTGGGGGGGCACATTTTCACCACAAATACTGCATTTTACATTACACGTGTGGTTTATTCGGTTTACTGATTGGAATAACGTATATCCGTTTGAATACTTTACACAGTTTTACCAACTCACAGTCACTCATAGGTCTGTCAGCACTATTTCTGATGCGCGGTTCCCTGTGTCTGCTGAAACATGAGGAATTACGACAGATTCTTTGACAGCCTGCACAGCTTACAGGATTGCTAATCTCTTGCATACATTTATATGTTCGACACACTGGACAATAACCTTCACAATGGTGTGTGTTTACATTCTCATAGCTGGCGTAACAGTAATTACAAATATATCTGCACCCCATAAAACCTTTGAGATTTTTTATCCCATAGTAATGACCTTGAAATAACAGCAAAAACAGAGGGTTTGAACGATCAGGGAAACTGGTCTCAAATTTACACAGAGCAGTAGAGCCCGTGGTTCTGTGAAACACTACAATTCTTCTTTTCAGAATGGTTTCAAATTTACCAATATCACTAAAAGTAACTGCAGTGTGCTCGTCGAGGCCTGCCTGATGCTGCCATCTCCTCCCCAGTTCTACAGCACGGTGATCCATGAGCTCAGGATCAGAGACGTTTGCGAGGCTAATTGCAAAACATAACTGATTACCGGTATTGTTTATAATATACAAATGACGCATTTTCTTATTAAACAGTTCACAGTCTAACGTTCCTGCAGCTTTACGCTTAGAACCTCCTGCTGGGTCATTAACAACCTGAAGAACAAATTCCATGTTATTATCTACAGGTATATTTGCATTCGATTGTACTAAATCGTCAAGGAAGTTTTCGAAAGCAGGCAGGATCATATTTCCATCATCTGTAACAGTAAATGTGATGTGACGATTGAGATTTTCACCCACTAATTCCAGCTGCACAACGTCGTTACGTCTGGTTAACGATCTCGCAGCGTCGGCTAATTCAATGATAATACGCATGATGTCTGTATAGAATGCTGCTAAATCTGGAACGTTACTTGGACAGGGCGGCGGTATGGTAAAAGGTCTCCTCATTTCATGGTTATTAAAATGTTCACGTTCAACCACGGCTGGAGGGTTTCGTCCTATTTGATCAGAACTAACTGCTACGTCCGTATTGAAATGACCCCCGTGCTGATCTGCGCCGTGTGACGTAGAAGGATTCTGATGACTGTCGGGTGAATCATTTTCCTCAATGCTGCTGTGTGGAGATGGTGCTCTATTTAAATCTTCAAGAGCCTGATTGATTACATTTAAAACGTCACCGTGCTGATCTGCGGCGTGTGACATAGAAGGATTCTGATGAGTGTCAGGTGGATCATTTTGCTCAATGCTGAGTGGATACAATGCTCTATTTAAATCTTCAAGGGCCTGATTGATTACGTTTAAAACGTCACCGTAATGATGTTCATTTATTACATTTTCACTGTTAGCAGGAGATGCATTTAAAACGATGTTATCTGCTACTTCTGCATTAACAGGAATTTCGTTAAGTTCATTAACTAAATTTCTTATTTCATCCAGGGCAAGTCTGATTCCGTTATCCATTTCTATGAACATAAGAAAAAAAATTAATAAAATAAAACTAACCTACAGAAAAAAACAAAAAAAAACAAAAAAAAACACAGTGATCAGTTCAGTTTAAAATC
Source organism: Girardinichthys multiradiatus (assembly GCF_021462225.1). Lineage (NCBI taxonomy): Eukaryota > Metazoa > Chordata > Actinopteri > Cyprinodontiformes > Goodeidae > Girardinichthys > Girardinichthys multiradiatus. The sequence continues at coordinate 12,712,553 of NC_061810.1, read as the reverse complement.
ACCTTGATGTCACCAAAATGCTTCTTTAACAGAATCTGACATGCTGCCAGAAGCGTTAACGATGAGGCCTTATTATGAAGATTCCGTGAGGCTGTAGAGACTGTCTTCCTGCGTTGTCCGTTTCTGTGACCAATCTGTCCTACCATCAACGTTACCTCTGTAAGGAGAATGAACAAAATAAATAAATAAATAAATAAAAATATGTATATATATATATATATATTGAAATAATCACATTAAAGCTGAAAAAAAAAAAAAAAAAAAAAAAAAAGGAATTCAAATTAATTCAGTATGTATGTATGAATTAAAACGTTCGTTCGTCGTCTTCCACTTATCCAGGACCGGGTCGCGGGGGCAGCAGACTCAGCAGAGACGCCCAGACGTCCCTCTCTCCAGACACCTCCTCCAGCTCCTCCAGGGGGAGCCCAAGGCGTTCCCAGGCCAGCCGAGAGACATAGTCCCTCCAGCGTGTCCTGGGCCGTCCCCTGGGCCTCCTCCCGGTGGGACGTGCCTGGAACACCTCCCGAGGAAGGCGTCCAGGAGGCATCCGGTATAGATGCCCGAGCCACCTCAACTGGCTCCTCTCAATGTGGAGGAGCAGCGGCTCTACTCCGAGCTCCTCCCGGATAGCCGAGCTCCTCACCCTATCTCTAAGGGAGTGCCGGGCCACCCTACGGAGGAAGCTCATTTCAGCCGCTTGTATCCGTGATCTCGTTCTTTCGGTCATGACCCAAAGTTCATGGCCATAGGTGAGGGTAGGAACGTAGACCGACCAGTAAATTGAGAGCTTTGCTTTTCGGCTAAGCTCTCTCTTCACCACAATGGACCGGCACAGCGCCCCCATTACTGTGGCAGCTGCACCGATCCGTCTGAATTAAAACGTACCGTTCATTAATCCACTCACTAGCGTTGCTCTGCTTTGTAGCGCAGAGAGTCGCTGTCTTTTGGCCGGGGTTAAATATTCTGTAAAAACAGAAGACAATAAAAGTTATCTTACGCTGCGCAGCACAGCGTTCATAAATAAAACAAAAAATAGTTTTTAAAATACACAAGTTTTTTTTTTAAATCTTACTTCGATTCTTTGCGGTAAAACCTCCAGATTTCACTTCTTGTTGAACTGAAACGGTGCCTCTCTGCTGAAAGCTGTCTTGATCTTTGAAAAGCGACCTTCTGGTGGGCGGATTCAATGTGGCATCTTTGGATGTATCTGTAAACTGGTTTATATGACATTTTATTGAACTATGCTTAAAATACATATATATATATATATTGTTTTTATTTAAAAAAAAAAAAATTTCTACCCTGCTGCTGCTGCTGCTCGACAGCTGTGTCTTACACAGAGCTCTCAGTCGAATCTGTAAACAGTTTTTATCTGAGGTTTAAAATACATTCACTCTCAAAGAAAAATAGTTAGTTCTTAGGACTTACTTTCTGGTGGTGCCGGTAACTTATCCGGTGTGTCTTCAGGGGAAATGATGATAATTGACGGAGGAGTATTCAAAGAATCAGTTTTAATTTCTGTGTTAGAAGAAAGTTCAGATGTTGTTGGGGTTTTTTCTTGTTTGGAAATAATTCGCCTTCTCAATTTTGACTGTCGATTCCAGCCGCTGAACCCTCCAACTTGATCATTCGGGTTTACCTCTCTCATCAAATCTATAAATTGAAACATTGTCAAGGGTTAACTATAATATATAAATGTATATATATATATATTTTATTGCATTTAACATTTACTTACCATAATCTGATTGTGTCAAGATGAAATCATCAAGGTCATCAGCGGTGGATTCTATGACAAAGTTTAAAGATGTCATTGTGCTTTTGTGAATTATCAGAAGAAGATTCCACAATTTCCGGGTTTCCTGAAATATTTACCGACATTTTTTCTTGTCAGTACTGGTATTTTCAATGTAACAAGTGTTATGGTTCAAAGACATTCAGCATTTGAAGACCCTGACACTGAGGTTAGCCAATGAAACAGGGCCCCCGGACAACATTTACTCACAGTATTTATACCAGAACATGACAGTGTTATCTCAACTGCAAAGACTATGTTTTTAAGACCAAAACCCTTTCTTGAGTTCAAAGGTGATATGGTTATCTAAGGAACAGACCTAACTGCCCTTCCTGACATCGCCTCTAACAGTTGTATATAGTATAACTGTAACCCCCCTTGAATAACCTTTTACTCTAAGATGAAAAAGTAAATGTTTTAGAAAAGCTACAGGTAACTAAAATTATCATTCCTTTTTTCCTAAAATGGAGTCTCTCATGATTCAAAAACAAACACATCATTGCTAGTCAATTTGTAACTTGGAAACAGTATACTGAAGTTCTTTTTTTTTTTTTTTTTTTTTGTTAATCTCATATTCGTCTTACCTCTTTCAGCTGCTTTTCCAGTATGTTGACGCAGGAGCTGAAGGTTTTTCTCGTTCCATCGATGTAGTGAAGCACAATCTTTTAATTTACTTTTTAGGTCTTTTCTATTTTGAACTGATTTAGACTGGCTCATATATTCAACAAATAGGTCCTGCTGTAAAGCAAAATGAACTTACAATTCTGTCAGGTTACACAGTTCATTTATTAGTATTTCATGTGATAGGTCAACATTAAGTTGAATATACCTTTAAAATATAAAAGGATGCATGTCTTTTTTGTTTTTAGATGTATTAACGCCTGAAAAACATACAGATTATTAATAACACCCTTAAACACACCCCTGTGTGTTTTAATTGGCTCATTTAAGGCCTTCCCCGTAACACCCTTAAACACACCCCTGTGTTTTAATTGACTCATTTAAGGTATCGCCCCTAATGACGACAAGCAATCAGCATCCACGGTTACGCCCCCTTGGACACACCACCTGCTTGACCACGTGACCTCCTGCCCACATGGCACCCACATGGCGCCCACATGGCGCCAACCGGAAGCCCCGCACTCACCGGACGTCCCGCCCACCTGTCAAAAAGTTTGATGAAAGGGTGTACTCAAATTCTCTGATGCCCCTCTCCAGAAAGATGTCACAGGTAGACACAGAGTCAGGTCAGGTGTAGCTTCTAGGAAGAGAAAAGAGAGAGAACAAAGTTAATAGCTGAAATAACTGCAAATAATGCAAAATTGGAGAGTAGTGTGAGAATGTAGTGTAGAGGGTGAAAGTGGTAATTATGTCCCCCAGCAGCCTAAGCCTATAGCAGTATAACTACAGAGATAGCTCAGGATAACCTAAGCCACTATAACTATAAGCTTTATCAAAAAGGAAAGTTTTAAGCCTAGCCTCAAACGTAGACAGGGTGTCTGCCTCACGGACTAAAACTGAGAGCTGGTTCCACAGGAAAGGAGCCTGATAACTAAAGGATCTGCCTCCCATTCTACTTCTAGAGACTCTAGGAACCACCAGTAAACCTGCAGTCTGAGAACAAAGTGCTCTGTTAGGAACGTATGGAACAATCAGATCTCTGATGTATGATGGAACTAGATCATTAAGGGCTTTATATGTGAGGAGGAGAAATTTTAATTCTATTCTGGATTTAACAGGGAGCCAATGACGGAAAGCTAAAGTAGGAGAAATATGATCTCTCTTTTTAATTTTCATCAGAACTCTTGCTGCAGCATTTTGAATCAGCTGAAGGCTTTTAACTGCATTTTGTGAACATCCTGAAAGTAACGAATTACAATAGTCCAGCCTTGAAGTAAAAAATGCATGGACTAGTTTTTCAGTGTCACTCCTGGACTGTCACAATGCTGGTTTAGACTCTGATACCACACAACCATTGGAGGCAAAGAGAAAGTTTTGAAACAGTTTATTTTCAAACAGTAGATGCGAGGATGAACGGTAACCAAGAACTGGGTAAGCGGGTCAATACTGGAGTTATCTAGGCAGGCAAAAAACAAATTTAGACGGGTCCAGACTCAGGGGAAAAAAATCTTGCTGTTAGTGATTTGTTAGATGGACTTACTGAGTGAGAGGCTGGGTAAGGAGGTAGGGGAATAAGTCCTTCCCCACAGCATCTGTTGTTGGCAAGGAGTGAGCTGACTAGTTCCTGTGATCTCCAGTTAGAGAACTGTCCTTTCTTCCGTGGGGAAAAAACTCCGCTGTTTGGTCCGACGATTCTCCTTGAGAAGTTAGGCTTGAAGGTAGAGAGCAAGAACCATGAGTCTGAAGGCGTCGCGTTTCTGGGTTTCCACTCTCCTTAAGACACGGCTCAGGGATAAGCAGGCACAGGTTACTCCATGAGAACCCCGACTGGGCAAGATCTGTAGAACAGGGGAAAACAACAAAACGATTAGTTTCCTGGGAAAAAAAACAAACTGCATTAGAGCAGGGGTCGAGCCTTTTTACCACTAGGTGAACACAACGGGCTGACGCCTTCCCTTGGTTCTCCACTCCTTAAAAACCCAGCTGATTGCTGTCAGAATGAGGAGCACCTGCCCGTCACACCTGAGGAAAAAAAGGAAAAAACACAGCAAGGCCCAGCATAGCACATATTCTGCGCACAGACACTGTGGAAGCTGACATGGATAGGATATTTCTTATTTTGGCAATGTTCTGGAGATGAAAGAAGGAAATCCTAGAAACCTTTTTAATATGGGATTTAAATGACATGTCCTGGTCAAAAATAACACCAAGGTTTTTTACTTTATTATCGGAGGTCAATTTAATGCCATCCAGGTTAAGTGATTGACTAAGCAGTTTCTTTTTTAAAGACTCCGGTCCAAAGATGACAACTTCTGTCTTGCCTGAATTTAGAAGCAGAAAATGTAAAGTCATCCAAGTTTTTATGTCTTGAAGACATGCTTGTAGTCTATCTAACTAGTTGGGCTCATCAGGATTCATGGATAAGTAAAGCTGTCATCAGCGTAACAGTGAAAATGTATTCTATGCTGCCTGATAATTTTACCTATTGGAAGCATATATATAGTAAAGAGAATTGGCCCAAGTACTGAACCCTGTGGCACTCCACAATTAACCCTGGAGTTTAAAGATGATTTATCATTTACATGGACAAACTGGAATCTGTCAGACAAATACGATTTAAACCAGCCTAGCACTGTTCCCCTGATCCCTACAGCATATTCCAGCCTTTCTAAGAAAATATTGTTATCAAATGCAGCACTGAGATCTAACAGGACAAGTACAGACACAAGTCCATTATCTGAGGCCATAAGAATATCATTAGTGACTTTCAGCAGAGCTGTTTCAGTGCTATGATGAGCTTGGAAGCCTGACTGAAACTCTTCAAACAGGTCATTGCTGTGTTAATGCTCACACATTTGATTAGCAACTATTTTCTCAAGAAGTTTAGATAAGAATGGAAGATTGGATATAGGTTTGTAATTTATTAAGTCATCTCAATCAAGCGAATGTTTCTTAACCCTCCTGTTGTCCTCGGGTCAAAATGACCCGCCACTGTGTTAAACCCTCCCAAAAAATCCACAAAATGCTATTTTTTTAACTTGAAATTTTAGGATTTTTCCCAGATTGGCCCCAACAATAGAAAAAGTGAAATGTTGCTTTTATTCACATTTCCATAAGCTGTACAAAAAAAAAGCACAGATCTATGTTTAGACTGTTTTGATACAGTTGAGCTTTCCTAGTTATCAAAAATATTAGCTTCACCTCAACCTGTAACCTTTATTTTAGAACAGATCCAAACAAAGTTATTTAACGAAGGGTTCTCTTTGATTTCCAACCCCATTTTAAGTATGATTAATCTATCCTTAGTAAAGCTATGTACCACAGGCTTTTAAGGATACTATAATACATCTACTGAAGAAACCTTCTCTGGATCAATATGACTTTAATAAATTACAGACCTATATCCAATCTTCTGGTTTTATCTTATTCTTGAGAAAATAGTTGCTAATCAAGTGTGCATTTACACAGTAAGGATCTGTTTGAAGATTAACATTTACATTAACATAAAATGTAATTTGCAAAACATTCTAGAAAAAATAGGTGATGTACACAGGTATGCCATATAAGTAGTAGAGTTTAAAATGCTAAAACAAAACATTTTACCTAGTTAAATAATAATTCAATTTCATATAAAGTAATGTTTTAGTGGAGTTTATGAAGGTCACACAGAATTTGAATTCCTGGACATTTTGCTTAGATGTCTTTGTCTTCTAGATAAAGCCACTAAAGGAGCTACTACTGTCTTTAATGTTTGGCTTTTCTTTCACATAGAAATCCTGGATCAGTACTTCTTTGTTCTTTCTGTGTTTCTGGAGGGGCGGATTTATGCATACTCATGCATGCTCAGTATGAGGGATTGCTGCAAAGTCAATGACACAGTGCATGCGAATGTTCACTGTCACTACATGCTCATTCAGGAGGAGTGGATGCTAATAATAAACTGAACTGCACCACATTTTTTGATGACTAGGACTAGGAATTGGAATGTATGTACTTGAATTAGAATCTGTATGCTTTGACTGAATTGATTTTGAGCTTTGAGACAGTGTGTTGTGTAATAAACTGAATCCATTTAATAAAACTCTGCATATGGACAATGCTTTTTTAAAATGTTAATGTATTTAGAAGTGGAAGTTTGTAAATTTTCTGTCCAATTGTATTTTACTTAATGGCTTTGACAATGTTAAGTCATACTGAATGGAAATGTGAAATTCCTTACAACTCAGAGACAGAACAGGTTTATTCTATTTCTTATATTCCTTATTTGTCACTTTTCAAGCAAAAACACCTTCAGTGTAATAATGTTTTGCCTCCCAATTGTAAGGTTACAAATAGATGAAGAATTCTCATCTATTTGTAGATTTCAGTTTTTTGTTCAATGTACACTAAATAGCAAAAGTTTTTTTTTTCCCTCCCAGGTTAAAACTAAACTAATTATTCAACAAAATCTAAATGTTTTTAAAATGTTTGAAGATATTGCTCAATGGTATTGTGCAGCATTGTCACATTAAATGGTACACTAGCTCAATCACTTCAATTTAGAAGTTCAAAGCTTCACTTAGCAAGTGTTAAGATGCGGCTAAGGTGACCTATACCTTTTCTAGGTTTATACTGCATTTTATACCATATGGTATTTCTGAAAGTAGGTTTTGTGCAAGCAATATTAATTTGTGGAGTACATTAGTTGTAACATAGCTCTTCTGAAATAAGATCAATATTTGTGCTAGTTTTTGTGATTTATATTTCTGCAACGTAAAGGCTTATGTTATTTAAATATTCAAATAATTAAAATCACTTAGGAGTAACTACTTGCAAGAGTAATTTAATTTTTGCAGTTCATTATAATCACCTTAATTTCAACCAGTTCAGCCTCTTTTATGAACAAGTATGATATTATGTCTTTTCACCCCTTTTCTCTGGGTTATTGAGACTGGGTCTCCAGGACATAAAACGAGATCTTGGCACCTCTCTCTCCATAGCTACATCTTTCAGTTCATCTGGAAACATACCAAGGCATCTTCAAACCAGCCTCTACATACATAATATACTCTCCAGCATGTGCTGTACCTTCCACAAAGATATGTTCAGAATACCTCCCTTCAACAATGTTTAAAAGATCCACTTTTCAGAAGCAGCTCATTTCAGCAGTTTGACCTTGTAATTTCATTCTTGATTAAAACGTAAAGATGCAATGCATAGAGTTTATAACAAAAGTAAACAAAGACTTGCAAGATCCATCAGTCCAGCTGTATTTAGTGTGTAAATTTACACATTTTAAATGTTTGTATATTTATTTTACACAACAAATGAGCCATTCCGAATGTAGCATGATGTTATATAAAGAAAAATCCTGCACCTGTTGAGGTACAGCCAAAAACTATGACAGAAGTTTTAAAGACAGAAGAGATACTAAATCCTTTAGTTTAGTTTAGATTTTGTATTTCTCAACCCAACAAAATGTGCATGATTTAATACTGAAAAGTAGGTTTTTACTAAAGTCTGTTGAAGCCAGGTTATAACTGATTGTATCCAAAAGTAAATAAAAAATTTTTCTTAAAGATGCACGTTGGCTATTGAAGATTTCATTTTCATCACAGCAACAATACTTGCTGCTGGTAAGTAACAGACCTTTTTAACATCAATACTTTAGCAAGCAGATTAGCTGAAAGGGATTAAAGTGCTTGTGACACACGTTTCCCATAAATACAGAAACTGAAAGAAAACAATTTAATATTGAAGAAATTGGGCAGTATTTCACATTACGTTAGGATTAAAGATGCGACAAAAGACAATAGTTATACAAAAAGGCATATTTTGTTGTTAAAACAAAGTCGCTGATGTCACAGGCACTTTAAACAAACAGAAAAGCTGGAATTACAGTGCTGGTTAGTACTTTGTTTATCTAGTTCCACTCAGATTTAAACTGCTATTCAGTCAGTCAGTCAGTCATTTTCTACCGCTTATTCAATCATGTCATAAGCAGCGGTCACATAGTCATTCATCCTGTATCCTTTGATAATTTTATATTGAAATTGTACTGAAGAATTCAGCTTTAACATGTCTGCAAACACTTCTTGTCACGGCTTGTGTAGTGGAGGACCCCGGAATGCAGACGGACAGGAACCATCGGTGGTATATAACCAGATTTTATATGATAACAAAACTCACTCACAGGTGGTGGCAGAAGCAGGCAAACCATTTCTTAGGCATTCACTTTATAATTTATACTATTTTGCCTTTAAAGTTAATACAAAAAAAACAAAAAACTACTTCTTAGTTGGTTAACAAGCGCTTAATGTTTTTTTGAATAGCAAAATGTAATGTTTGTGCTTAGAGCATATGAGAAGAGTGGCTGTATTTTGTTTTTACATACATTGTTCAAGCTATGTTGGTTTTGTTATACACACAGTAAATAGGTTGGAAAAAAAGTAATTTAGCTGTAAGTAATTTAGAATTAAATTTCAAGGGGCAAAGGAGTATTCTAGTCTTCGATCTATTTGAAGACCTGAGGTGTTGATCCAGTGCTGAATTATTTAAACATTTGTTGCTATGTGGATAGAAACCATTGCTGATTGCCTTGTCCTTATTTTTAAAAGTCTGAACTGAGGCTGCAGACACCAACTGCCTTTTAGCTCGGCTGCAGCTGGTTTGACTGGCCATTCTGTATTTTATTGGAGAAACTGATTTGTTGGTTGCTGGTGCATTATGGCTGCCTTGACCTATGATAACAAAAACTGCTACTGTAAATGTATTGTATAGGCCATACATAATTAAAACACACAGTCTCACAATGTATACAAACCTTTTGCGTTACATCTTGGCAAGTCAAGGTTACAACAAAGGGTTAGGACGGCTCATATCATTGTTCTAATACAACTCCACTACGCAGCTAGAATAGACTGTACAACTACAGTTCCATCAGATGTCTTCAAAAATGTCTTTATTGAGAGCAAATTACAACCGATGCCAAATTCCTTGTTTGTCTGCACAAACTTGGAAAATGAAGCTAATTCTGATTCTAAGCTTTTTTTTCTAGCTATAACATTACAGCTACAACATATCTAAATCAAACTTTACAACACTGTGAGAAGTTAATTTGCATCACTTTTTCTCAAGACTTTGTCCTCATGTCTGATGACCTTACTCAATACACTACCGGTCAAAGGTTTTAGAACGCTTTTCTCATTTAACAATTTTCTTTATGTTTATGACTGTTTGCATTTTATGTAGATTCTCACTGAAGGCATTAAAACTGTGAACAAACACATATGGAATTATGTAGCAAACAAAAGATTGTAAAATAAATTAAATATATTTCATATTTTAGATTCCTTAAAGTAGCTGCCCTTTGCTGTCATCACAGCACCCCCCCTGCAATCAGTTTAAACACATGTATTTAAAGTAATCCCATATCCAGTTATCTATGATTGTGTTCATGTTGTTTATATTAATAAAACCACTAAGCCACTCAAGCACTACAAAAAGTAGTAACCATAGGGCCATTTAAGACTAAATAAAAATAGAAGTATAGATATATGAAGAAGTATGCACTGTAGAATTTATTCTGTTTCTCAACTATTAACATTGTATAGCCACATAGTATGTATATTTAGAATTTATACAGTTATGAACATTTGCTTCTGTCATCCAGCTTGAGAATCCAGATGTTTATTTAATATCATATTTGAATTTTTGGCACATTAATCGTACCTTTTTTGTGCAGATTATACCATTTTTAGAGTTGCAGTTTTCTGTATAGCACATGCAGTAATCTAGACAGGTCTGACCATGATGCAGGGTTTGTGGAAGTGCTGAACAAATCAGCACAGTCCTCTTCTTCTTATTGTTTCCCGTCTTTGTATGCTCTCTCGGTTCATCATTCTCAATTAGGGATCAGGTAATGGGTCCATGACCTAATCTTCATGATGGCAGATCCAAGTCTCTAGTTTATGACTGACCTCTGGCTTTAGTGAAGAGTGTTTGTTTCAGTAGAAATTAAATTTAAGATGTTACTTCCCTTTGTTTAGGACTGTAGAGCCATATGCCTCTGCATCAAATACGAGGAAAAATTATAAATCAGAACTGAAAGAACAGTTCACCACAACTACACATCAATCCTCCCTTTAAGCTACCATGCAGAACTGCAACAACTACAGTAAATATATCCAGCTTGTGCAACTCTTGAACTCTTGTAATGATCTCAACATTCTTGAAGCTGTTAGTCCTTGTCCTGAAAGTATTTTAAAATGCCTGTTGGGCTAGCTCAATTTATCACAAATATATCGTCATCGCAAAATCTGTTTGCACAATCTTAATATTGCAAAGGACCATTTGGAATGCAACAATTGTTGGCTAATACATTTCAAGTTCCAGGAGCTCATACTTTACATGCCAGTGTCAGCATGCTGGCTGTTTTTGTGTTAGACAGCTTCTCCTGGGATAATTACAGAGCTGGTGGCTCTGTCAGACAGAGAAATAAAGACAGACTTATTTTGAAAGTAAAGCGCTTTAGAGCAGCCATTAGAGAAGTAATGGGAGCACTTAATTTGATGCACATGTATTAGTTTCATGTTTTGTTTTGTGTGTGGAAATGATGATAAATATTATGAGGTTGTGATTGCAATGCACTGGGATTGTTTCTGTGTATGTCAGGGAGTATCACTTTTCCATCAGTCGATTGCATCCTTTCGTGTGGTTGTTATGTGGTTGTTGTCAGGCAACATTAACAGTCTACATCCAGGGTAAGGTGGATACAGTCCGCAGCACAATGTTTTGTATAAACATGCATATGCAACATATGTTTGGATTTTCTGACTAAGTTTCACTCTTTTGACCATTAATTGCTTTACATGCATGCATAGGTTTTCTTCTCTAGTATTGGATGTTGCCATTTATTTTGTAATATCAGTTTTTTTCATTTTTTTTTTTTCATTCCATAATCCAGTTCTGCTCCATTGCCGTGGAAAACAGCAAGGATGATTGAGTTTCCCTATGTATATTTTGGCTTACCTTGCCTAATCTTGCCTATATATTTTATTTATTTATTATGGCACTGTTTTACGTGTTTGTTTAGGATCTGTTTTACAATAATAAAAACTGAACTGTAATTCATAACACCATTGCATCTTTGTTCTTTTTAATTTCTTTAGTTGGTTTTAAAGGCCGTTATCTACAATACTTAAACAGTGAAGTTGCAGATTATATTTCAAACATCCAAATATCACCAGAACAAAAAGTTACTTAAAAAACGGGTACAATGGTACAGCTTTAAGTAGAATAATATTTATATATAAATGTTTTTAGTTTAACATATTTATTTTATAAAATAAGATATTATGCTATTGAACTATTAACATTTTCAAATGGTTTTAAATAGCTTTTTTATTCAATAAACAAACAAAAAACAGACAAAAATTGATAAAAATGAATTTTATTGGTTCCATATATGTTTATTTTGTATTTGTGCAATAACTGTAGTATGTTTCCTAAGTCAGTGAAAAATGTTGTTAGTCAATCCTAATTTGTTTTTACATATCAATCAGCCCTAGCTTTGTGTGTTATCATTCTGCTATTAGATGAAACTGGGATGATTTATGGTTAGTTAATTTACAGCACTCACAGAGTGTCTTCTGCAGTAATGTGTTAGGGACCAAACAGTAAGACAAAGGACAAAGGTATACAAGAAATATGTTAGGTATTAATTTGTCAACTCAGAGGCAAGAACGATAAGGAGTCAGATTTACTTGCTGCAAGGGTAGCTCACACTTTGCAGTGCAAATCTACAAAGTATTAGCACCCCTCTCTCTTTATTTATACATGCTGGTTCACACACAGTTCAACAAACATTCAAGGTGTGTGTGTGTGTGTGTGTGTGTGGGGTCATAAAGGTTAGGGTTCATGTGTCTTGATTTTAAACAAAGAAGGAGTGAGGACTCGGTACCAGTCCCTAGATGTTGCTGATAAAAGCATAACTCACTCATCTGACCTATATCATTTCTGTGGCATGTAGAAGGGAAAAGCACTTAGAGCAGACATGAGTGATAAACAATACAAAAGTTTTCAAACCCTAACAAAATATCCTCCATTTATTCTTCCATGAAAGTTGACAAAAATCCATGAAAACCACACAAAGAAATCTAGAAAAATAGGCCCATAGGAAAGAATCAACCAACACCTAACCAAAACTGACATACCAGGACAGACTACTTATGCCAAACACAAGGGAATTTAAACATACAGGCTAGCCTACATGAAACAAGGAAGGGAGGGACAAGAAGACTAAGACAAACAATAAATAAACCTAAACAACTAATTCACCCTTACAAATCATAACTACAACACAAATATAAAAACTAAGACATTCTAACACCAAACAGTTTTTAAACAATAGAGCTTTCAGAGTTTGACAGCTTCTCCAGAGTTGAGTCCCCTCTTTTCACCGGCCTGATGGCCTCCTCCAATTCCTGGTGTCACGTCATATTTGCTCCCCCCAGCTACTTCCTTCCACCTCAGCAAAAGAAACAAACAATTAATAATCTACACAAACATAGGCTGTTTACTAACTATGTGCACCCAACTTTGCAAACATCCAAAATAATACAAGAAAGTGCCATCAAACGAATATGATGTGTAGAAGAAACATTAAAATACTAACACTGTGAAATAGCTGGAGGAACCTCCACAGATGTCTGTCACAACCCAGCTATAAATTCAAAGTGTGGTGTCAGAGCATATGCACCACAAGTTGGATTTCGGTTAGAAGAAAAAGAGGATTCCTGGAGCAAACTAGATAAGACTGCAGAAGGTGTCCTCAGGGGTGAGAAAGTTGTAATAGGAGCAGATTGGAGATTTTGGTGAAGCAAACAGAGGTGACCAGGAGGTGCTGGGTGGGCATAGTGTAAAAAAAAAAAAAACACAGAAGGACAAATAGTTGTGGGTTTCACAAAAATTAGGGAAATGGCTGTGATCAGCACATATTTTAGAAAGATAGAGGAACATACTGTCACATATAAGAGATCAGAAAGGTCCATTCATGTGAATTATATCATTTACATGAAATTCCACCTGAAAGAGGTGGGTAATTGTAAAGCGGTAATGGGGAGAGTGTAACAAAGTAGCATAGGATGGTAGATTATAGGATGAAGGTGGAAACAAAGAACAGGAACACATAAAAAAAGAGCCAATGGTTAGATGGTGGAAACTGAAGAAGGAGTGTTGCAGACAGTTCACGGATGAGTGGAGGGACATTTTACGGGTAGCAAATTATAGCACTAGGAAAATACAACTAAGGCAGTTGGAGAAACTGGTAGGTAGGTGTGTGGTATATCTTCAAGCCAGGGGAGAAAAGACAAGGACATTTGTAAGAGGGAATGTAGGAAAGCATTCAGAGACGGAAGGTAGCAAAAACAAATGTCAGAAAGTTGAAGGATATAACCAGGACTACTGTGAGCCTAGACCCATAGCGAAAAAAGAAGTACCAAAGCAGAAAGCTTTTGATGAGCTGTCTGACAGGTTAGACAGTATGAAAGGTTAAAAGGAGCGGTAGCAATTAGCTAAACTGGGATAGATTTAGAAGGGATGTACAGCAGGAATACTCGATAAAAGATAGAGGGGGAATGGTATGGTGAATGAACAGACTGTGTTGAAAAGGTAGATGGTGTACTTTGAGGAGCTGATAAATGAGGACAATGAGAGGGAGAGGAGGAAAGATGGAGCAGTGATAATACATCAGGAAGTCAGGGACATTAGTAAGGATGAAGGTAGCATAGCTCTGAAGAGGATAAAGCATGAAAAGGCAGTTTGTCTTGGACAGTGAGAAGATGCTGTATTATTGAAGGTGGAGTGTGCTGGTATTTATTTTCAAGAACAAAGGAGAAGAAGAAAGTTTTAGTAACTTCAGAGAGATACTGTACAATTGATTAAACACCCAATAAAGCTTTGGGAAAGCTAGCAAACATAAAGAGAGATGGAGGTTTGCAACTGAGAGAAGAAGAATCGAGGTCAGCAGAAGCAACACAGAATAAATTTGTATACATATGTGTGAATAAGGGTGAGGAAGGTGGATGGATGAATATGGAAGAACCAGAAGTAGCAAAGGTGGATGAGTTCAAATACCTAGGACCTGCTATGACATGGTTTGGAGACAGTGGCACCATCTAAAAGACACGAGGCTGAGCTGAAGGTGATAGAGTTGAATATGCTGATATTTTCATTGCGAGTGACCAGACTGAACAGGATAAGAAATGAGCAGATCAGAGGAACAGCCAAGATTGGACAGTTTTGAGATATAATTAGAGAGGCAAGGCTGAGATGGTTTGGACATGTACTTAGAAGAGATTGTTGTGATTATGAATATAAATATATTATTTATTATTTAATATTAATACTTTAATATTTTATTAAATAATATTTCGGTCTGTTAAGGGTTGTCCCGTGAAAACCAGCCCAATAAGGTGGTGGTATTAGGACAAAATTTAAAGGGTGAGCCAAGCTCTGACATTATTGAACAGCAAAATTCTGCACACACACACGGAATGACTTCACACAATTTCTTAAAATACAAGAATTTATTAACAAAAATAAGTCAACTCAAAGTCAAACATATTTCAATCAACAGACTCTTTACTAGGCTAAACCAACCCAACTGAACTACCAAGCAGAATAAGGAAGACTAATGGGCTATGTACAACATAAACAAGTTGATCAAAGATCGTTGAAAACCATGACCGAGTGATGCAACATTACCATGCAATATTTATGTTAGAGAACCAAGGATTATCTTGAAGAATCTGGAATTGAAGTTAAGTTAGTCTTGGAACTAACTTAGGCAATAATTGATATACCTTTAGACAACCTTTCACAATGCAAGATCAGATAAGTACTTATTTTAATAAAATAATATTGTAAAGAATGATTTGCTGAATAAAACCAATCTTCTGGATGACCAATTCTCAATGGTGTTTAATTAGCTGCCTTTATTTATTAAAATAATGTTTAAAGAAATATGATTAAGCAAATAGTAAAATAATATTTAAGGAAATATAATTTTAAATAAGAACCAAATCTTTCTGGAGAAATGGGGCTTAATTGTGTTTACTTAGTTGTAAAGTTTAGTAAAATAACATTTAAGGAAATATTATTTCCTAGATTGAAAACTAACAACCTTTTTGGGTAAATGATCTTTAGTAGGCAAGCACGTGTTCTTAGCTGTTAGCAGTTGGAGCTAACAAAAGAAAATTGTAGCTTATCATCAGAATCAAACACATACCTTTAAAATACCACTAATACAAGGGTTGAAATGCATAAGCGCTGACGGCGCGTTATGGTCGATCTTGCTGGAAGTAGGTTAATGCGATATATTTTGAAAGTTCTTACTGGCCTTTCTTGTTGTAACCTATGGCTGAGGTCCTAACAAGATAGTAGAAAAAAAATTGATTACTACAATAGTGTGTTCACAGGTCTGCTTTAAAAGTCATGCAGCTGCAGCTGATCCAGAATGCTTCTGGCCATGTCCTCACAAAAGAAAGTAGAGAGCATCACCCTAGGTCTAAAGTCCCCACTCTGGCTCCCTGTATCTCAGAGAATAGAATTTAAAATAATTCTGTTTATACATCACTGAACGACTTAGAACCAAAACACATTAAAGATTCGTTGTTGTTGTCTCAACAATCTAGACCACTCAGGTCTTACAGTTCAAGTCTACTCCACATCTTCAGGAAGCATGATTCAGTTATAATGCTCCACTAATCTGAACCAATTGTCATCATGTCAAGCACTGTTTTGCTGCTGAAATATGCTATACAAATAAACTTTCCTTGCCTTGCCTTAATACATTTTAAAGAGGATCCTGGAGCTGAAGCTATTGAGCAGGGGGAAATGAGAAAAGACCCCAGGAATGATTTTTAGACATGGCGACAGAGGACATGTGTGGGCTTCACTGTCATTTTTACTTAAAATTTCAAAGTGAGTGCTTGCTTTGACATTGTTTTCACCCTACGGCTTTCTTTTTTAGAAAGTTATACCAGTTGAGGATTGTTCTGGCTTGATGACTTTTTAAATACAGTTACACTTTTGATGGATTGGAAATGTTGGAACAAAGCATCAACAAAGCAATACTAGGAATAAGTGTTAATCAATCTGTTATGATTATATGTTAATAAGCCTTTTCTTCATCCATCTTCTTGGTTACAATTGAAATAAAGCACCATAACAAGCCGGTTTAAGATCAAAGCTGGATTACTGATGCAAAGAAATACCAGAGTTCAAACCGAGGCAGATTTTTCTTACTGCCTAATTACTTGAAAAATGTCTAGAGCGTTGTTAAAAAGAACAAAAGGGAACTTGTAATCACTGCAATGATTTTCAAAACATGTTGAAAAGGAAGTTTTCTACACATGATTTTATTACTCTTAACCTAATACATGTTTAATACATTTCGACTGACTGAGCAACCCACATGACATATGGTGTCACCGCTTTGCCAAAACTAGCCCTGGACTGGAGCCCTGCGTAGGACTTTTCTCAAAATCCTGTTCCCACCCACCCACACTTAATATTTGACCATTATCAATCACTCCTGTAGCATCTACATAATAACATATACACATACACAAAAGCAAAAATGTGATGGACTATTTGATCATTTAATCCAATTTGTTGGATTTTTCATCGAGTATGCAAAAATACAGCACAATACACAAGAAGATTTTGTTGCATTTGTCCGTGTCACATTCAGACCTTCTTTGAACCATCAGGATAATTCTCACTGTGTGATAATAAATGCAAAAATTAGGAACTATTAATGTTATTGTTAGAGATGATAACTGTAATGGACCTAATCCAGTCCAATTGGAAGTCAAAGCTGTAATATTTGTTTTCAGCAAAGATGACATTCTGTAAAGTTTTTTTTTTTTTTTTTTTTTAAGCATAATTTATTAGCATATTGTGATAAAGTTCATTATTTTCCATAATGTCATGATGAAAATTTAACATTCATATATTTTAGATTCATTGCACACTAACTGAAATATTTCAGGTCTTTCATTGTCTTAATACGGATGATTTTGGCATACAGCTCATGAAAACCCAAAATTCCTATCTCACAAAATTAGCATATCATTAAAAGGCTCTCTAAACGAGCTATGAACCTCATCATCTGAATCAACGAGTTAACTCTAAACACCTGCAAAAGATTCCTGAGGCCTTTAAAACTCCCAGCCTGGTTCATCGCTCCAAACCCCAATCATGGGTAAGACTGCCGACCTGACTGCTGTCCAGAAGGCCGCTATTGACACCCTCAAGCAAGAGGGTAAGACAGAGAAAGAAATTTCTGAACGAATAGGCTGTTCCCAGAGGGCTGTATCAAGGCACCTCAGTGGGAAGTCTGTGGGAAGGAAAAAGTGTGGCAGAAAACGCTGCACAATGAGAAGAGGTGACCGGACCCTGAGGAAGATTGTGGAGAAAGGCCGATTCCAGACCTTGGGGGACCTGCGGAACCAGTGGACTGAGTCTGGAGTAGAAACATCCAGAGCCACCGTGCACAGGCGTGTGCAGGAAATGGGCTACAGGTGCCGCATTCCCCAGTCCTGGGCTACAGAGAAGCAGCACTGGACTGTTGCTCAGTGGTCCAAAGTACTTTTTTCGGATGAAAGCAAATTCTGCATGTCATTCGGAAATCAAGGTGCCAGAGTCTGGAGGAAGACTGGGGAGAAGGAAATGCCAAAATGCCAGAAGTCCAGTGTCAAGTACCCACAGTCAGTGATGGTCTGGGGTGCCGTGTCAGCTGCTGGTGTTGGTCCACTGTGTTTTATCAAGGGCAGGGTCAATGCAGCTAGCTATCAGGAGATTTTGGAGCACTTCATGCTTCCATCTGCTGAAAAGCTTTATGGAGATGAAGATTTCATTTTTCAGCACGACCTGGCACCTGCTCACAGTGCCAAAACCACTGGTAAATGGTTTACTGACCATGGTATCACTGTGCTCAATTGGGCTGCCAACTCTCCTGACCTGAACCCCATAGAGAATCTGTGGAATATTGTGAAGATAACGTTGAGAGATTCAAGACCCAACACTCTGGATGAGCTAAAGGCCGCTATCGAAGCATCCTGGGCCTCCATAAGACCTCAGTGCTACAGGCTGATTGCCTCCATGCCACGCCGCATTGAAGCAGTCATTTCTGCAAAAGGATTCCCGACCAAGTATTGAGTGCATAACTGTACATGATTATTTGAAGGTTGACGTTTTTTTGTATTAAAAACACTTTTCTTTTATTGGTCGGATGAAATATGCTAATTTTGTGAGATAGGAATTTTGGGTTTTCATGAGCTGTATGCCAAAATCATCCCTATTAAGAAATTAAAAGACCTGAAATATTTCAGTTAGTGTGCAATGAATCTAAAATATATGAATGTTAAATTTTCATCATTACATTATAGAAAATAATTAACCTTATCACAATATGCTAATTGTTTTAGATGGACCTGTATTGTTGTGTACTTGGAGTCTGTAGGAGTGCAGAAAAGTTAAATTTAGTATCTCCAGGTGCTGCATAGATATCTTTATATTCTGTTTGGGTTGTATTTGTCAGTCTGTTCAGGTTTCTCTATCATCTGTTACGTTTTTCTACCTGTTACGTCACAGTATTTGTTGGGGAACAGCTAAATAAGATCAAGGACATCCGGCTCATCAATTTTGCATATCCGCCATATTTATTTCTTGCTGTGATTTTGCTCTCCAGGCTCAGCCAAAATCCCTACTCTGAAAGAGGATAAGTTCGGTTCGGTTTGTTGGGCTTATTAACCAACACAAATCATTACACCATCCACCAGCATCAGAACGTCTTCGAAGTGTATGGTTAAATTTTATTTTTCACGGAAATCTATCCACATCAATGGGAAAACTCCTATTTCTGCCACTTCAAGGACAAATGCAATTTTTTAGGGCTATCTTCTCACAGCCTGCATTGTTCAAATATTGAGATAAATATACATATGCCCACAGATGATGTCTGACTGGGTGTTTTGCATGTATTTACATTGTGTTATTCAGGTTGAAAGTTTCATTGTCTGATCACCTACAATAAATAACATTTCTACATTATTGGTAAAAAATACACATCCTATCATGTTTATCGGGAATCTGACTTCCAAGAGGTTCTCCTTTAAATGTTGCCTGTTAATACCAAAAGAAGCTGATGTCTGAGCAGCAGCTGTTCATACAGCATGATGTGTTCAGAAATCCGTTCCTGACACTCAAGTTGTGATCTGCCTCACTGAATGGATAATATCTGAAGGCTGGCCACTCTCTGTACTGTGACAGAGAATTTCTGTGATGCTGGGAGTGTTTCCATCTGTCTTTTTGACACTTATCTGAATATATTTGTATTATGAAATTTTGAAAGATATTGTTGAAAAATATCTGGTCCATTTTTGGATTTGTAATACTTTACAGTCTTCTGTTGTTTAAACATTACTTCCTGTAAATACAAACCGTTTTTTTTTTTTTTTTCTTATTCAAAGTAGCTCAAGGGTCATTTCAACTTGGGTTTATTTCTGTCTCTGAAAATGACTACTGAGTCTGAAATGAAGGACTCTTGATTAAATTTTAAAAACTGCCTGCAGCTCTATTTCCCACCATTCTAGGGACTCATGTGTCACTCCAGGAGGGGCTTTTGTGCATTTTGGAGTTCAAGGAAGAAGTTAGGGATCTGTTAGCTATTTCCTTCAACAAACTCTTTAATCAGGAAAATGAGGCTGAATCACTGCTGCAATAAAATATATTAAATTACTATTAGGAAAACCTTTTGACAACACACCAATGCTTTAATTGATCAATGAACCTAATCAGAATAATGTCTTATGTATGCATGGTTAATCAGTCTTGTTACCTGTTACATTATGTAAATGCAACCAGGGGTTCTATTGATTTGGACTTGTTGCATCAGTGTTCATTGTGTTTTAATCCCCTCGTTAGTTTTTGCATAGATGTGTCAGAGCTTACAATGACATGAGAAACATGCATGCCCATCAGATAGATATTTGGGATAAAATATCCATCTTCAGTCTGCACTTTATTTGAGTCAGATTAACATAAGGGTCTGTTCTCTAATCTTGTTTAGATTTTGTTATAATTATGTTATTATGCATGCTTATCACAACCTTTAATTGCACTTCAAAAAGAGGAAATGAATTGATCTAATTGTACTCCAGCCCATGAGCCCTCTGTGCTTCTTCCCGTTATTTATAGGTTCTAAATGTGATGTCAGAATGCACATGTGCAACTTAGCCTGCTTGGTTTCCAATGCCACTAATTTATAGTGTGAAGACTAGAAGAGGTCTTTGCAAGGCAGTGTGTGAAAACGTATGTACTTACCTCATTGATCCACATAAGGCACGATTTGCTTTAACTGTTGCTGTGTCATGCCTGATGTTGTGGGAAGAGTCAAGGAGAAATAGATATCAATTCATGAAGAGGTACTACTGATAAGTCAATGGTTCATATCACTAACAACACCATGCAGTGGATATAATACAGTCATTACTGCTGAGCTCTTGTGTCATGCTTGGCTCCCATGTTCTCTACATGGCTTTCATTGTTACATTGGATTTGAAGCCTCCTTTAGACAGAATCTGACAAAGACAATAAACCTTGTCTAGTATTTGGGTAAAAGGGCAAAAGGGCACATTGTCTATCATCCATGTGGACAAATTGCTTTGGAGAAAAAAACATCTACTCACGTTGACTTCACCTCGAACTAGGAGAAAGGCAGTATGTGTTCAAACAAAGAAATAGATCCCTGTTTGTTTCTAGGAGCCATAACCGTTTGCTATAACAAAGTTATATGAGTGGACAAGTTATAACGAGTGGACCAAACAGTTTATGGTGATAACATTAAAACATTTAATTTGTACTGAGACAGTTTCCCAAGATGAAGCCATATGTTAGGGATTACCAAAAATGGGGCAATGTGTGTGTGCTCTGACAGGTTTATAAAAAGCAGCTGTGAACAGAGTCCTTGGGGAATCCTTGTGCAACAGATCATGCATAGATCTGTAACTTTTGATATAGGCCGAAGCTCATTGGGGGGTCTGGACTGCTCCGTCCTGGGGCGGCTCCGGTTGGCGGGCCGGTTTGAGCCATGTGGACCCCTCTTTTGTACATAGACCCCTCTCCGGAGGTGGATGGGGGTTGTTGGGGACTGGGTTCGGGGCGGGGGCCGGGGCGGGGGCCGGGCCGGGGTTGCCCGGGTCTGGGCGGTGCCAGCGCTGTCTGCCTGTCTCTGCCCCAGGAGGGAAGGAGACCACCTCCTGGGTCTGGGGGCTAATTGCCCCTAGGTACCGGCGCATGTACCTGGGAGTATAGAGTATGCATGGGGAGTGTGAGTGAGTGTATGACGTCCATTGTTGTTTGTCTTTACGTTGGGTGCGAGTGATTTTATGTGTATGCATGAGGGTGGGAATGGGTGATTGTGACTGTGTGTGCCTGTTTTTTTCTGTGTACAGGGCTGGTTGCTTTGGTGTGTGCTGGCTCACTCCGGGTGGCTGCTTGCTGGGGCCTGGCCCCCTGGGCTCTGTCGGGCCTCTGCTTGGGGGGTGGTGTGTCCCTGGGTCTTGGGTCTCTGGGACCATGGCTGGATCTGCTCGGGCATGGACGGCTGCCGGCGGGGCCTGTGGGCTCGTCGCTGCGGCTCCCTGGGGCATTTGCACTGTCGCTGCTGGGTGGTTCCCCTGGGACTCTCCACTGCTCTTCTCTGGGGGGGTTGCGGTAGTCCCGGCGGTGGTTCTCCTGGGGTTCCTGTGCTTTGGGGGGCCTTTGGATGTCTATAGCTCAGATCTCCTCAGTGTCTGTCCAGGGACCATGGGGCAGGTTTGTGGGTCCTTACACGCGCTATTGCATATTTTTGTGGTGAAACCTTGTACACAAAAGCGCGTCCACACTCATACTCACAGGTGTTAAGCTTCAGGTGTTGTCACTCGGTACATTTTACATTCATAAGTACCGTGTACTATTTTGTTAAAAAAAAAAAAAAAACAGCTGCAGGTGTATAAGCAAGCAGGGTGTAATCTTGTATTGCTCAGTGGTCCAAAGTACTTTTTTCGAATGAAAGCAAATTCTGCATGTCATTCGGAAATCAACGTTGAGAACGTTGAGAGATTCAAGACCCAACACTCTGGATGAGCTAAAGGCCGCTATCAAAGCATCCTGGGCCTCCATAAGACCTCAGCAGTGCCACAGGCTGATTGCCTCCATGCCACGCCGCATTGAAGCAGTCATTTCGGCAAAAGGATTCCCGACCAAGTATTGAGTGCATAACTGTACATGATTATTTGAAGGTTGACGTTTTTTTGTATTAAAAACACTTTTCTTTTATTGGTCGGATGAAATATGCTAATTGTTTGAGATAGGACTTTTGGGTTTGCATGAGCTGTATGCCAAAATCATCCGAATTAAAACAATAAAAGACCTGAAATATTTCAGTTAGTGTGCAATGAATCTAAAATATATGAATGTTAAATTTTCATCATGACATTATGGAAAATAATGAACTTTATCACAATATGCTAATATTTTGAGAAGGACCTGTATGCTTCGATAGCGGCCTTTAGCTCATCCAGAGTGTTGGGTCTTGAATCTCTCAACGTTCTCTTCACAAAATTCCACAGATTCTCTATGGGGTTCAGGTCAGGAGAGTTGGCAGCCCAATTGAGCACAGTGATACCATGGTCAGTAAACCATTTACCAGTGGTTTTGGCACTGTGAGCAGGTGCCAGGTCGTGCTGAAAAATGAAATCTTCATCTCCATAAAGCTTTTCAGCAGATGGAAGCGTGAAGTGCTCCAAAATCTCCTGATAGCTAGCTGCATTGACCCTGCCCTTGATAAAACACCGTGGACCAACACCAGCAGCTGACACGGCACCCCAGACCATCACTGACTGTGGGTACTTGACACTGGACTTCTGGCATTTTAGCATTTCCTTCTCCCCAGTCTTCCTCCAGACTCTGGCACCTTGATTTCCGAATGACATGCTGAATTTGCTTTCATCCGAAAAAAGTACTTTGGACCACTGAGCAACAGTCCAGTGCTGCTTCTCTGTAGCCCAGGTCAGGCGCTTCGGCCGCTGTTTCTGGTTCAAAAGTGGCTTGACCTGGGGAATGCGGCACCTGTAGCCCATTTCCTGCACACGCCTGTGCACGGTGGCTCTGGATGTTTCTACTCCAGACTCAGTCCACTGCTTCCGCAGGTCCCCCAAGGTCTGGAATCGGCCCTTCTCCACAATCTTCCTCAGGGTCCGGTCACCTCTTCTCGTTGTGCAGCGTTTTCTGCCACACTTTTTCCTTCCCACAGACTTCCCACTGAGGTGCCTTGATACAGCACTCTTGGAACAGCCTATTCGTTCAGAAATGTCTTTCTGTGTCTTACCCTCTTGCTTGCGGGTGTCAATAGTGGCCTTCTGGGCAGCAGTCAGGTCGGCAGTCTTACCCATGATTGGGGTTTTGAGTGATGAACCAGGCTGGGAGTTTTAAAGGCCTCAGGAATCTTTTGCAGGTGTTTAGAGTTAACACGTTGATTCAGATGATTAGGTTCATAGCTCGTTTAGAGACCCTTTTAATGATATGCTAATTTTGTGAGATAGGAATTTTGGGTTTTCATGAGCTGTATGCCAAAATCATCCGTATTAAGACAATAAAAGACCTGAAATATTTCAGTTAGTGTGCAATGAATCTAAAATATATGAATGTTAAATTTTCATCATGACATTATGGAAAATAATGAACTTTATCACAATATGCTAATATTTTGAGAAGGACCTGTAGGTACACCTGTGAGATCTTTACTTTCTTTCACAAAAAGCTTTTGAGGAATGATACCACATTCATTTTTCATGAACAATATCCTTGTAGAGGTTCTTCAGAAGAAAGGAAATTGTTTCCTTTCAATGTAAGTGCACCACTGCATGGCTGAGATTAATTTAACCAAATCTATAATGAATGATTAGCTGTTTAAAAAATTTGACTAATTCTGTTTCCACTAATAGATGAAAACCCAGGTTGAAAATACTATCCTGGTCAGGAGAATGAGGAGATCATTGTGGATGGCAGCGAACATCAGTAATGCTATTTACTCTAAAATCTATTGTATGTAATAATGAAAAGATTTTATATTGTTTTATTTCCTACAATTGCACATTCCCTGTGCAATTGTCAGTTATTGTATTGTTGTTTATGTTTGAGTGGTTTGTACTTTGTGGCAAATTCCATCTATTCTGTCTATCCAAGATACATTTGGCTAGAGCTATTTCTATAAAAGTTCTCTTCAACAGCTAACTTTGAATAAAATGGAAGGGATCCAACAATAAAGTGAAGCAACCTACCTTTGAATAAGGGGAATACAGACAAAGATGTACTTCCTAAAGCTTATTGAGTAAAGGCAAAAATTGATGGATTAAAATAGAATTTTAGTCCACTCACCAGGAACGGGAGGATAAACAATGTGAAGATAGGTTTATTCAAATGGAGTGATGCAAATAAAATCTGGAAGACAGTCTAATTGAATATACAATATCCAAGCAATTAAATTAAAACTGTTACTTGACATGTATGTCAGTTCATACTACTGATGATCACTATAAAACTAAGTTCAGAAATAGAAAATTTCTAGATCACAGCAGGGACGTGTTAGTCCTCTGAGCCATACAAAGCTGTTTATTTAATTGACTTGGACTAATTTGGTCTGAAATAAAGGTGAATATATAAAAAGTAATATTCTTAATTTTCAGCATATTTCAGAAAAAAATACCTTCCCTACACATGGAGACACAAACATCTGGATATCTGACATGTGTATGCACTTATTGTGATGCTGACATCATGTAACCTTTTTTCCTGGTGTAGATTTATTTTTTTGACCTAAACAGAGTCGATCACTGTAGCCTCTGGGGTGCCTTTGTCTCATTGTTTCTCTTCCAGGTTAAAAAGAGCAAAGAGATGCCATTTAGACTGTCTATATAGAAGTCAAAGCTTGCGAGCAACCATGTAAATCAATAAAGTTAGTCTATTCAAACCCCTTTGCTAAATGGGTGACCTCCTACAGATGGAAAATGAAAAGCATGGGCTACATGCATATTCAGCCCCCCCATTTAAACCTGCCAGTAATATAATACTTTTGACAATTTTTACTGTAATAGAACCAATAAGGTAATAACTTGCCAGTAATGTTAGAGAAATAAATAACAAAAGTAGTTCTTATTAGCTAAAGGGAAAACAAATAATCATTGATATCATCCACCTTGTTGCATTGTGACATCAGTGGAGAGGTTATATTATGCTCTTTAATATAAAAACCTCAGTGGATATAAGTAGTGCATTGTACTGCAATTATTTGTCTTCAACCACACAGTTTGAAAGGTAAAGCTTCCGTAGCCAAAATAAACTTGCACTAATTACCTCTGTCACTGGCAGTAGAATGCATCTAAAACCTCACAAAAGTCACTGCTTTCCATGAAGGATCTGTTATTTTCTGGAATTTGTTTGAGAGCCATAGCAGCACCAAGTTAATATGTATCACTGGTTTGGTAAAGCTGCATGACCAATTTTTGCTACATGGCTGAATTGTCCTCCTTTTTTCTAGTAATGACTGTTACGGACATTTCCGCATGTTGTCATGGGCGGTTCTAGACAGAGGCCTAAAGGGGCCAGTGCACGTATTGAACTGGTCCTGGCCCATGCTCTGGCCCCTGTACTGAAGACATAATACTAAATGAATTATTTATGATGATATGTGCTGGCGCAGAAACCATAACTAATCGGTCCCTTGAACTAATTTTTGTTTTTACCTTTACAGCTTAACTTGAACAATTAATTAAAAATTAAGGTGTTGCACTTTTAGCTTTAGCTGTATTGAGATAGGATCACAGTTTTCGTCTGCTGGACCAGGGGTCTGCAGCCTGCAGCTTCAAAGCCACAAGTGGCTGTTTGGCTCATTTAATATATTAAACGATTAAATATTGCCCTGTTTTGTTGTTTCATTCTTTTGTTTTGTGCACCCATGAAAAAAACACTGGCCCCACTCTGCCCCCCCTGGTAAATTTGGTCTAGAAACGGCACTGCATGTTGTGCAATGGCAACAAGGTGTTCTGGCTGGCTTGCTCAC
Organism: Girardinichthys multiradiatus; assembly: GCF_021462225.1. Lineage (NCBI taxonomy): Eukaryota > Metazoa > Chordata > Actinopteri > Cyprinodontiformes > Goodeidae > Girardinichthys > Girardinichthys multiradiatus. Next base: position 12,685,989 of record NC_061810.1, on the reverse strand, counting down.
CACGTATACTGTACACATATTTGATTTTTACTTCTGATGCATCGAAAGGGAGGATGAGAATTCTGTAAGTTATAGATCCTCTTCAATATAAGCCAATACATACTGAAGCACTGCAATGAGGCATTTTCAACATGTTGTTCACCAGTTGATTTATAGGTTTAAATGTATTTGTAACTTACACATTAGAGTAAAAAACATGTTTACTATGTGCCTACAAAAGTTAGAGCTTTGGAGAATAAAATGGGTCCCGTTCGTGCTTTCAAACTGTGCTGAAATAAATATTAGACACACAGAGCTAAAACCCAAATTATATAAGCTCTAGACTAATGTCATGTTTGAAGCATAGCTACTTTACATTAGTCAATGTATTGTATGTTTACATATGACTTTATTTTAGGCATTGTCTATGTTACTATTAAGTTTTTCTGACTTTATGAGTTTAGAACAAAGGCCTTGTTCATTTGAACATTGCTTTTGAATGCAAAGTCTTAAACTATTTGGGACACACTCCAACTCCGATTCGCTTCACTACAGTTAAGTCATAGATTCGTGATTTGGTTTTTTGGTGCTGTGAAAGAAAATGGTACGTATGGCAAATTTAACAAATCTGTAGTGTTTTTGACTCTTTCACCTTACAGTTTAAAATACTTTAACCTCTCAAGGGGTTAAAATGAAAAAAATGATAAGGATTGTAAACAAAAGTTTTCCTACTCTGCCTCTGGTCTTGTTATGAAGAACTGTCAACTTTTAGAAACAGTTTACAATATGTCGATTATTGAGTCTGTGAAAAGAAGTAAGTGACAGGTTTCTGCGCAGAATACAATTTTATATTTTAATATAGTGCTACTACTGAAAAATGTTACTGATCTGTTGAAGGATCAAGCCTAAAAAAGAAAGGAATCAAACGTCTTGAAAGTATTATATCTGGATGCATTTAAAACTTATCCCTGAGATTAGCTCTGCTGTACAGATTATTTTTCAAGCAACATGGAGGGATACAAATTTCATCTTATCTGATTTTGTACATGACTGACCAACAACACTCCTATAACCAGCTGACATTTAAAAGCTTGAGCTGTTTGAATGCCAACATATTGTCATGAGACAAAAAAGTGATCTTTAAGAGTACACTGGATCCAATCTTAGGCTTACCTTGAGCTATTTAAAATAATATTACGTTTGCTGGAGAGGCAACCTCAAAACCCATACATTTGCATGTTACATTATTTTAACATCCACCTTGCCAAGTCATGTTGTATCGTGTTGGAAATGAAATGCATTTTACAATGACTCAGAGATTTCCAGCACATTATTATACTGGCAGTGGCTCAGGTAGTAGGGGTTTGTCCTGCAACCGCTGGGTTGCCAGTTCTAATCCCCATTTTGTCCGTCTCACTCATTGCGTTCTTGGGCAAGATACTTCACCTGCCTTGCCTGCTGATGGTTGTCAGAGGGCCCAGTGGAACCAATCGCATGGCAGCTGTGGCTGTGTGTATGAACGGGTGGATGACTGATTATGGTGTAACCTCTATGGAGTCCTCAGACTTCATAAAGCCTCATACAAGTGCAGGCTATTAATGGTGATATAATGCAAAAGCACAAAGACCATGGTAGATAATTATGTAGGACTTTTATTCTTGGGAACCAGATTTAAAAAAAAAAAATAGATTCCTAAAGCAGGCAAATGGGATACTAACAGGTCATTGAAATGCAATACTTTGGGAATTGTTGTTAGTTAACCCAGGTTTGAGGGTTTTCGAATGTATCTGATGAATTTAGAAGATGCAATGAGAACGTACCCTCCTCTTTTTTCTGTACCCGTCACAGTGACTTTCATTTACAACAAATAATTGGTTTTCAGGTGTTGTGCTGAATAATTTCCATGATCAGCAATGTGGGAGCAGAAAGCCTTTGCTGGCCTTTCTAACACACATATTTGCCTCATTCCTATCTTAGAAGTCAGCATAAATATTTATGACAGTTTTTGAATAATTTGAAGTGAAATGACAAAATGTCATTTGGAGAGGAGGAAAGCAGAAATAGCAGGAAGGTTAGGAATGGGAAACAGCTAAGGTGAAGGAATCTTCCAAACCTTCAATACGGGACCTTTGGGGTTAAGCTCTTGGTAGAAAGTAGGAAAAAATGGCAAGTGATCCTCTTACTTTGTACTCTAAGAGAAGAACATGCAGAATCTCAGATGTAATATTCCTACAACATATTGTATAACTGATGTGGCATTAATATGTTGGCTAATCAGATATTTGTGGTATTTAAACTTATATAACTGTGTTTGCACTGTTCTCCTGAATGGTGTTACATTCTGATCTCTGAATGTTTTCACCTGAACAGATAAACCTGCTCAGTATAAAACACCTGATGACGAAACGGTGAAAACTGTTGGTAAATGAAGCAGGAAAGAGACACTGTCATGGGAGACGAGCACAAACCTAGATGAGGTGCTTGTAGAAAAAGTAGAGTGGCTTTCAAAACAAGAAGGCTGCAAGCAAGAGCAAAATAAAATGCTAAAGATTCACTCTGTGTCTGTACTTATTTCTGTACTTTTGCATATATTAATGTTCACGAAAGGCACATCACGCCTTGTTTGAAAATGTTGTGTTAAGCAGTGTTTAAGCAGCAATCATGGGAAATGAATAAATTGGGACTGATATGTTTACAAGAGCTCCATCCTGGACATTGTAGCTTAAAGATGAGATATGAGTTATGGTCAACCCAGACAAAATGTTTGTGTTCCTTTTCTTAAGTCAAATTACCAAATAATTTAGTTGCTTAAACACTCAAACATTATTTGTGATTACTTTATTGTTGATCGCGGTATTTGTTTAGGGTTGTTTTTTTTGTTTTTTTTATTATTTTCACTTTGTCCCGCCTCTTGATTAATGTGAATGAGGAACAGATAGTGGAAATGTAGAATATTTTGAACAAGTGTTTTTACTTCACAAAAGTCCTACTTCAGAGAAAATAACCTCTGCAAATAAAAAGTGAGGTGGAAATATGGTTTAAATTTGATAAAAGAATACCCAGAGTAATGGCAGATGAAGACAAGAGAAGTTGGGAAAGGGAGACAAGTTTGTTTTAACAAAATAAGAGATATAGAAAACAAAATAAGGGATAAATGAAATGATGGGAGAAAGGTTGAGTAGGGGATGATGAGGGACAAAAGTTCTGTGCCCTTCAGATTTATGTTTCCAACATACAAAAAAACTTGACACGACTTTTCTGTCATCATATTTGTCACAGTTTTGATATAAACTGAAGTTGAGTCTGTTAAAGGTTCTAAATAACCAAATATTTATCCAAATAATAAGCCAAACTAACTTAACAGAAACATGTTTATTTAAAATCACCTGTTTGTTTTCAGCTGCTAACATGTTTTCAAAGCTGATGTCAAAACAAAGGATTAATCTTGTGAAAGAACCCATGGGCTTTCTTCTCAATAATAGGATAGTAACTTATAAAAAGGTAGTCCTGTACCAAAGATTTTCCTCCTCCCTTCATCCTTGCTAATTTAAATGGGGCCATTGTGCTGCGCTTTTTGCAGGGATGAAATTAGCTGCTGACTTTAACTTCATCAGAAAATAAAGATAACAATAAAAGTGCTCAGAGAGAGCACATTCTCTGATAGGGCTAACAGCTGCTTGTATAGGGACCATTGTCAAAGTGGATTTCTTCCTCAGGGTTTCTAATCTTAATAAAAAGTGTGGAGCAGTAAGGAGCTTACGTTTCTTCCAGTTTCAGATAAGCAAGTTAAAAAAGTAGGGTATAGAAGATGTTTGTATTTCAAACCCTTATCCCATTGTCTAAATATCTTAATTCTTTTAATACGTTGCTCCAGTCAAACCATATTTTTTTATAATAAACATATCAATCAATTCAACTTTAGATCCAAACATATCTCATTCAATCCATCAGTCTGTCCACTAATTAGTCAGTTCATGTCTTTGTGAATTTGTCCATCCATCTTCCCACTTGTCATCTTCCCACAGTGTGTGGTTGTTACATAGTAGTCACTAGTTATCTGTTCACACTCCTTGTTCCATGTGAGACACATGTTGCTGAATGCAATTTGTTAGGAATGCTCAACCAAAGTGAATATTTCACGGAAAGGTACTTTGGTTGTGTAGATTGCACTCAGGCAGTGAAAAGGCTAATAGGGCCAAAGTATCACTGGAATATTTAGAAGTGTTTTCAGATGAGTGTGGGCCGTAGTAATATAACTAATTCATCTATTTTTCAGCTTTTATTTTTTTTTTGGTGCAATCTACTATTTCTATCCCTGGCTGACAGTGATTTGTGCACAAAGGATACCCTGTAGCGGTCCGTATTTCTTCGTATTTGAAGAAGCTGTTATGGCTTGCGAGATATAGGACCCCAGAATGCAGACTAGAAGGCAGCATGTCGGTAAGTAAAAAGGTTTTAATGACAAAAAACAAAAACTCACTCACAGCAGGAGGCAGGAACAAAACAACAAACGGGCAGGCGAGACAGGCATGGCATGATCCGAAAACAAGACTTGAGCATGAAAAATATTTCCGCAAAGAACTGAACAGGAGTGTATATATGGAAAGTAAACCAGGTGGAGCTAGGAGACAGATTAGTTTGAAGCAGGTGAACCGGATAAAGATAATTAACAGACAGAATTGAACGTGGCTGGAGCAAGAACAGAGACACTTGAATACAAACAAAAACTAAAGCATGACCAGAAAAACAATAAACAGAAGCATGATTCAAAAACGGTGTGAGAAATATAAGAAAAACCCAGAAACCAAAAACCAAACAACACAAAATCATAACAGAAGCTTCTGACTAAAGACACTCTGTATTTATATGACAGTCAGATGAGGAGGATGTTCAAGGTTGTCCATGGTTTTCTTAATTTTAAAAAGAATCCTTCATTGGACAATTATCTCCAGAGGTTCAAGAGAGGTCCCCAGACCAGAACCAGCCTTCTTTATTCATGTATTGAGCTGACTCTGATGCTGCTACCCCAACAGATGATGGCAGAAGTGATCACACTCTCCACTACAGATTTATATAAGATATAAGGCATATTGCTGCAAACACTCAAGGACCTAAGCTTCCTCAAGAAGTACAGTCTGCTCTGTCCCTTCTTGTAGACGGCTTCACAGTTGTATCTCCACTCCAGTCTATTGTCCAGGTGAACACCAATGTATTCATACTCCTCCACCACCTCCACTTCTTCTCCCATGATGGAAATAGTAGTTGACCTATTCGTGTTTCTTCTGAAAACTACAATCATCTCCTTTGTTTTGTTCACATTCAAGATAAGATGATTGTTTTCACAACATGCCACAAAGGGGTCCCCCAGCTCTCTGTTCTCCAGCTCACTGATTGTTGTCCATCTTGACTGCAGAGTATTTCTGCAGATGACAGAAATACCTTTTGTACTGGAAGTCTGAGGTGTACAGAGTAAAAAGGAATGGTGACAGTACAGTCCCCTGTGGTGCTCCTGTGCTGCTGAACACTTGGTCAAATGACCCTTAAGTCTCACAAACTGTGGTCCATTGTCAGGTAGTCTTTGAACCAGGCAATTGTCAAGGCCACCACCTGAGTCTTCTGGAGTTTCTGACAAAGCAAACCAGGCTTTATTTTGTTAAGTGCAATGGAGAAATGAAAGAATATGATCCTAACAGTGCTGCTGGGTTTGTCCAGAAAAAAGTGGGTTTGCTGAAACGGGTGTATGATGGCATCTTCAAGTTCAGCTCCACAGCAAAAAGAAAACTACAGGGGGTCCTGATACACTTTATTGCCACACGTATTGAGTCACACCAACAAAATCAATGAATTTTGTTGTTACAATTACTTCCATGGCTGCAGGTGTGTAAAGTTTGATGTGTAGAAACTTGACTGGCCTGCACAGAGTCCTAGCCTCAAACATTTCGAACACCTCTGGGATGAATTATAGCAGAGGCTGCAAATCGGGTTTTCTCATCTAATTATGAACACACTCCTAAACCTTTTGGAAGATGTTTACAAAATAGTTAAAGTTGCTATTATTGACAATGGTGGCTCCATAAAAAAAATTGGACCTTATAGGTAAAGAATGTAATCAAAGTTCTTGTACATGTAAAAGTTGACAAACAAATTTGTTTGGCAATATAGTGTAATAGGTTGTTTGCTTACTTAGGTGAGCCAACGGGAGACAACAGGTCTATAGTCACACAATGGGTCAGTTCATTTTATCATAATATATGATAAAATGATATGATCTGTACCCAGTCACATCAGTCATTGAATTTTAACAAGCAAATGGATTACTAATAAGTCAATTAATTTCATATCCCCTAAAATACTGTTATTTTTTTCTTAGACACCTGTGTACAACTGCTATCATGGTGTTTAGCAACAGAACTCCCAGGGCCGTCAATTTGACGGTTTTGAAATTTTGACATGCCATATCTCTGGTTTGTTAAAACTCTTATCTTCCTGGCATCCTGACTTTTTCTAAACCTGTGTCTTTTTGTTAGGTATTATTTAGTCAACTCAGAGGCAAGGAACGACACAGAGTCAGTTTTTACTTGCGGCAAGCTCTGCAGTACAGACTACAAAGTATTAGCACCCCTCTCTCTTTATTTATACATGCTGGTTCACACACAGTTCAACAAACATTCAGGGTGTGTGTGTGTGTGTGTGGGATCAGAAAGGTTAGGGTTCATGTGTCTTGATTTTAAACAGAGAGGGAGTGAGTGAGTGCTCGTACCTGTCCCTAGATGTTGCTGATAAAAGCATAACTCATTCCTTTGCCCATCTCCCCTTCTGTGACATGCAAGGAGGGAAAGGCACTTAGAGCAGACATGAGTGATAAACGATCAAACCCTAACAGTCCCCCCTTTTTATCATGAATAAGTCATGATTAAATACAAACAAAAGAAAACACTCTGTGTGAGCACAAACCCACGGACAGAAAGCAGATTATATTGTGGGAAACACCCACACGATCCCTCCGCCCAAGGCGACCACCAATCATGGCAGAGTGAAACAATATAATAAATCAAAATAAACAAAAAATGTAATAAAAGTAAAAGAATTAAAACAAGCCTTGTTCATATCATCATTGCACTTTTTCTCATTTAACTTAAACAGCAACTTCTTTCGATTTTCTGCTATAAGGTCATTTTATGAAGTGCAATTATGAATACACTCAGGCATTGAAGATATATTCATTTACAACATGTCATCATAGTCATCTGCTTTTTGGGTCCAGTGTCCATTTCTTCTCGTGTGATGTTACATCCTGTGGATCCTGCCTTAAACAGAAAAAGAGACTGCTACCAGAATTAGGCTCAGGCTTATCAGTCCTGTCCACACGTTACAAAAAGCCATGCTAAGTTGGGCACAGGTCAGTTGTTTTCTTTACCGGTGTGAGATGCTGGGCCCTATTGGTTCCCAGCCCCTTTGTACCAAGATCTTCCCCTGTTACCCCGTCGGTTGGTTTGGCTCCTGTAACGGTGATATTAGCTTACAGTGGCTCTTGTGGATCCAGGATGGTCTCTCTGCGATTTTCAGAGCTGTCGGTGTGGTCAGGAGAACACGATATGGCCCTTTCCAGCAGGGGGTGCTCCAATCCTTTCTGTGGAATGTCTTAATCAGGACCAGGTCTCCAGGCCTCAGGTTGTTCTGTGAAATTGGAGCAGAATTTACTGGCAGACTACTGGACAACTGTACTTCTTTTGTTTGTAGCATTTTATTCATCCATTCAGCTAATGATGTTTCCTGCTGTGCTTTTCCTATGTCATCCATTTCTGATGGCAATGGAAAAGGTCTGCCATGTACTATTTCAAATGGAGTGAGAACAGTTTGATTTGGAGTTATTCTCATCCATAATTTAACCAGGGATAGGCAATCGGGCCATGGCCTCCCTGTTTCTTCCATTGTTTTCCTTAATCTATTTTTTATTGTTCCATTTGTTCGTTCAACCAGCCCAGCAGATTGCGGGTGGTAAGAACAATGGTTTTTTAACTGAAACCCTAATGCTTTGGAGCACAGTTCTATTACATTATTTACAAAATGAGTCGCATTATCTGATCTTGTGATTAGTGGGATACCATATGTGGGGAAGAAATGTGTCACTAAACTCTTTGCCACTGTGAGTGCATCACAGTGCTTTGCGGGGTATATTTCAACCCACTTTGAAAATGCATCTATGACCACTAAACAATATTTATTTCCCCCTGACCATGATAACTCTATGAAATCCATGTGTATCGTGTGAAAGGGATGAATTGCTGCTGGGAACTGGCCTCTTTTGGGTCTCATGTTCCCCTGTGGATTATGTTTGCAGCAGATAATACATGATCTACAAAAGTTTTTTGCATAGTCAGAAAAATTTATGGTGTGGAAATGTATATTTACTAAGTGTATCATTCCCCTGCTCGGCATGGGCCGCCGTCTTGTATAAATTCTTTGGTAATATTGGCTTGTTTTCCAAATGATAAATGTCATCTTTCTTTATGGCCCCTCTATTCAGCCAAGATTTAACTTCTGCAGCTGGTGCAGATTGTTGTGAATCTTTCAGCACATCTGTATCTATAAATAGGAGATCTGACATTTTCAAAGTGAGGGGAAGTCTCGAAGCTATTTTAGCAGAAATATCAGCAAAGGTGTTCCCCTTTGTTTCCATGGTTTCATCAGATTGCTGCACTTTACATTTACAAAGCGCTATTTTTGCTGGTAGCTGGATAGATAACAGCAGTCGTTTTAACATATTAAAATGTGTCAATTCTGTTCCAGATGATGTTTTGAACCCTCTATTCTCCCATATTTTTGCACAATGGTGAACATATTGGCTCTGTGTAGATGGTTAGGATTTTTCCTTCATATAATTCACAAGCTCTGATAACAGCATACAGCTCTGCAGTCTGTGCTGAGCATGTATGGGGCAGGGCCTGTGATTCTATAATTTTAGTTTCAGTGGTTACTGCATAACCAACTCTGTTTTTTCCATATTCGTCTTTTGATGCTGACCCATCTACAAAGATTATTTGTGAGTTTTTCAGAGGTGTCAGAGATATCTTGCCTAGGTTGTTCAATCTGCTGATTGGTCTCTTCCTCAACCTTTGTTTTGCAAGAATGTGGTTTCCCATCTTCTGCTGTTGGAATTAGCGTGCTAGGGTTCAGTGGACCACATCTTTGCAGAGTTATATTTGGTTGCGAGAGTAGCAATGAGGTCAACGTAATATGCCTTGCATGTGTCAAGAAAGGAAGTGAGGTTTGTAGTAATACAAGTGACACTGAATGAGGAACTTTCAGTGTGAGCGGGTGGCACAGCACAATTTCAGCTGTCTGCTTCACAGCTTCTGCTGCAGCTGTGCAGCTCTGCAATCAGATTGGAAATCCAGATGCCACAGAGTCCAGTTTTTTAGAATAAAATGCTAAAGGTCGGTTTTTGGAGCCAAATGGCTGGGTTAATACAGCTTTCAAATATCCCTTACATGCATCTACACAAAGTGTGAAAGGCTGGCTATAATCCGGCAGAGCTAAGGTGACTGTTGTTTGAAGCAGATTTTTTAGCTCTGTGAATGCTACTTCTCCTTCCTTAGTCCATGTGATTTTGTCTTTTAAGGTCATATCTTTACCATAGATCGTAGATTGCAAGGGTTGTACAATGGCTGCATAGTCTGGTAGCCATTCTTTGCAAATGTTACACAGTCCCAGAAAGGACATCATTTGTTGTTTAGTTCGTGGTTTTGGGGCTTCCTGTATGGCTGTTTTTCTGCTGCTTAGGAGGGAACGGCCATGCTGTGATAACATATGTCCCAAATAAATCACTTTCTCCTTGCAAAACTGCAGTTTATCCCTAGAGGCTTTGTGCCCCGTCTGGTAGATATGTTTCAGAACTGTTATGGTAGCTTCCTCACATTGTTGTTGAGTGTCTGAAGCTATAAGAATATCATCTACATACAACAGGACTTGGCTATGTTCAGGCACCTCACAGGTGCTCATAGAGTAAGGCTTATGTATATACATGTGGGCTTTCACTGAAGCCTTGTGGTAGTCTTGTGTAGGTGTATTTTTTCCCCTTAAACTGAAAGCCAAATAAATGCTGTGACTCTTCATGCAGTGGTACTGTAAAGAAAGCATTGCTAAGATCTACCACTGAGAAATATTTTTTTATCTGGAGTTAATGAATGTAGTAATGTATGTGGATTTGGGACGTTTGGAACTACATGTCTCACTATTTTATTTATCGGTCTAAGATCCTGGACCATCCTCCTGTGCTGGCTTTCTGCACTGGAAAGATATGTGCAGCATCAGGTGCTTCTCCTAATATTCCTGATTTCAGCATGTCCTGTATTACTGGCTTAATACCTTCTTCAGCTTCTGGTTTCAAGGGGTACTGGCGAACTACTGGCCGTTCTTCAGATATTAATTTAACCTTATATGGTGGAAACCCCTTTATAAGCCCTACATCAGTTGATGATTGGGACCACAGTTCAGGTGGGACAGCAGCTAGGGCAGGGTGCCTGTTGCTTTCTTTGCTTTCAGCTAGGCCCTGTATTTGTCACTTTGCCTCATCCAAATGTGTCTTTGGATGGACTTTGACTATCCACCCTAGAGTGGGTTTCCAGATTCCTGTGTTAGGATCTACTTTCCAGTCAGAGCTTGTTAATGCCTCATATCTCCCTCTTTCAGCATGCTGTATAAAGTTTTCTAATTCTTTCCACTGACCCCCCACGGGTTTAGTTAATGACAGATGAGGTGTACTGCCTTTAAACTGTTGGAGCTGTCTTCCTGACAGTATGATTGAGGTGGAAGATTTCCCTGTTTTGGGGTCGACATACAGGTGCTGTATGGTAACAGTCTGATTGTTTTCTCTGTGAAAAACAGTATCATATTGATAATCTGGCTCTGGAGTATTTTTATATTTCAAAAGTGGAGCGAATAGTTTCAGGTGTAGAGCTAGAGAAATGAGTCTTGATTAACTTGATTAACCCATTCAAAGTCTTAGGCTCGTCGACTAATGCTAACTCATCCATTAATGATTCATTTAAAGCCTGGAAGAAAGGGGCTCTAAGAGTGCAGTCATTCCATCCAGAAGCTTCAGCCAGGGTGCAAAATCTATGGAGAACTCAACAACAGACAGTCTCTCTGTTTAATTGACCATAGACTTCGAGCGTTAGCGGTTAAGTCATTCTTACTAGAGAAAACCTGTCGAAACTCCTCAAATTCAGGAAAAGTGCAAACAAATTCTAAACAGTTAGAAAAATGGGACTCTGCCCATCTCAAGGCCTTTCCAGAAAGTAACTCTAGTACAAAAGAAATCTCAACTGAATCATGTGGGAAAGATTGTGGGGAGCAATTGAAAACGAGAGTGTATTGTAGAAGGAAGCCCTTACAATCTTCTTTCTCACCAGAAAAATTTTCAGGATTCGGGGAAGTTGCTGGGAAACCGGAGAGGCTGAAGCGCCCTCTACTGCCGGAAAGGAGAAACTACTCAAGGTGTGCTGTAACAAGGAGGCTAGTTGTTCAATCTGCTGATTGGTCTGTTTCTGCTATTCAAACAGAGAACAGAGGGAAGAATCATGTCTTATGATTTGGTGTTGTTCAGATAGATCTCTCCTGAATGCTTCTGCTGGGTCTGGTTGGCCAGAGTGTTCTGTCATATTGGTTTTAACGGATTTGACCCACATTCAGAAAGCAATTCAGGAGACAAAGTTTTTCGGTGAAGAGTTTATTTACAGTTTAGTGACGTGGGCAGGGAAACTGGAACCGGAAAACCAGCTGTAAAATAAACAGGATGGTAACCAGGGAATACTCAGGGTCAAAAACTAAAGAATAATAATTCAGCCTTACTGGGCTGATGGAATGATCCGCCAGAAGGTGGAGAAACACAGAGACCAAATAATTGTTTACCCGTGAGGTAGATGATGGTGGATAATGGTGTGCCAGAATGATAAGACAGTCCAGGGTTTTCAGAAGTTGGCGCAGTGGAGGAGGAGGGTGGACAGGGTTCTTGAGAGGTAATCCAAGGAGCGAAGAATTCAGGAGGCTGCCAACCGGTGAGGTCCAATGAAGTAATGAGTGGTTAGAGTCTTTCTGTTGGAATAATTGAATATAGATTTATCTTATATATTTTCCTTTCTTTAACTTGACTATTTGATCTTTATAACCTTTCATGATGTATGTGTGATTATGAGATGGTTCTCAGAGCGGTAGGAGATTTGTAACTGAAAGCACATCCCTGTCCGTTCTCCTCGCGGCTAGCAAAATAACTAATTATTTGTCTTTCTCTTCTTTTTGTGATGTTATAAGTATTTTAGGTTGTTTAAACCTGACATTAATTTGGTCCTTTGAGCCGGATTCCAATTACGCCTGAGGATTCCAGCGGGTTGGTGGACTCCACTAAAGAACGTGCGCACGGCAGTCTTCATCAGGGAGACTCACAGACCCTTTCCGGGACTGGATCTCGGCCCACCCGCTGGGGTCTGATGGCTGACGGAACTCTGAGAGAGAGGGGAAGACAAAGTGGTTAGTTGAGTTTGGATTAAAAAAGTGTGACGAATGACTGGGGGTCATTGCGTGAAATAAAACCCTGTGAATCCTAGGCCATAACAGGTACGAGTAGGACGGCGGAGTCTTGAAAAAATATTAAGAAGTAATACTAAAAAGTCCGTGTTTTGGAGACGGCGGAGTCCTCTTAATTATTAAGAAGTAATAATGAAATTCCGGGTTTTTCAGGACGACGGAGACCTGGTTTAGGTATTTAAACAAAAATACTAAGAAAATTCCGCGTTTAAAAACGTGTGCATGTGAGAAATGAATGGAGGATTTAAACCACTAGGTTTTGCCTCAAACCAAAGCAGTAGGATTGAAAGTGACTAACGTTTGTGGATGCAAAGGCAAGAATTCTCCACTCGAAAGAGTTGAAGTGAGAATTACCACAAAAGGAGATTTTTCTGTCACCCTACTGAGCAGAATAATCCAGCATTTATAATACACTAGGTATTTATATACTGGACCAAATAAAAACAAATAAAAAATGGGAAAAGGGGCGAGTAAAAATAAACTAAAAATGAATAACAATGCAAAGATTGGAAATTTATAGAAGCACAGGATCAAATTAAAATATTAAAATTAAAATATTTTGATAAATGGATAACCACATATCATTATGATGGTCTTTTAAACTCTAAAAAAATAGTTAATCTATGGGATGCAATAATTAAAAGTACATTAAAAGTACACGTGATTTAAGAAAAATGGAAGGTTATGAAGATGTAGATTATTGGTTAAAAGTAACTAAAAAAAGAGAGATGTAATGCAAGAGATAAGAATGGACGTTTTTGTGGAAAGCAGAAAAGGTCAGAGGGCTAAGAAGTAATTTTTGATGGACTTGCAAAGTAGAACAGCAGGACAAAAGAAAGGGAGTAAAAAGAGTAGGTGGAAAGTTTTTGTTTTGTACCAAAGATCTGATGAGGTTTGACAGGATTGGATGGGCTAAAATGAGTCCCTTTGGTGAATAAATCCATCCCCATCATGGCTGTACCTCATGTATGTTTTAATTTTTGTTTATTTTTTTTATTATTGTTTTGAGACGTTGAAGGCTGTTGATACAACTTGTCACGGAGGTTCATGGCATGACACGGTTTTTTTTCTGTGTAACCTTAGAAAATATTTGTGTGCAGAGCTGACTACGCAGAAATAGCCAGAGTGAAACAAAAAGAGGAAGAGCATTTTGAAGAATATAGGATTAGACTGATAAAAGTGTTTAAAATACATAGTGGTCTACAAGAAGATGAAAACGAGCAAGGAGCTTATCGACAGCAGTTAAAAAAAAAATGCACTACATGCTGGTTCCATGGATGCAATTAATACCTGGGTAAGGAGACATTTTATAGAGTTCCCCACAGCAAATCTAGAAGACTATGTTAATCATGCCCTCCATGCAGAAAAAATAATGAAGGATAAAAAAAACAAAAACAGAAAAAGATAGCCAGCACCTTTTTCAGCAAGAAGAAGAAGAATAACAGATTTATTATTAAAACAACAGAGGAAGAGCAGGATTTAGAGGCAGAGGACAAAATCGCAGGTTTTTGGTGTTGTGGGAAAGAAGGACATCTGATCAGAGACTGTCCTGAGGGGAGAAATAATGATTCAGCATGACTAGGACAGAAAACAAGTGAAATTGTTCCTAGTACCTCAGATGCCGATAAAAACAAAATACCAAAAACACAGGGGCATGATGTTGTCCTAAATTTCTAGGACCTTCTCTCCCTAGATAGCATAAAACCTGAAGTTACTTTACTGTTGAATGGAGAATCAATTACTTTTCTTTGTGATACCGGAGCATGCAGGACCACCTGTAGAGAAACAATCCCAAATTCCAGACTTAGTGATCGGGAAATAACAGTAAGGTCAGCTAGTGGGAAATTGACACGGGTCTGTGAGTCTGAACCAGTTTGGATAAGAGATCCCAATGGACAGTCATGTCAGCTATCTATTCTAATATTCCAAACAAACCACCCCTAGACATAGGGACAGATTTATTAAAAGAAGGAAAAAATGTCATTACTCAACTACAAGATCAGATGACACCAGATGATCTACATATTACCATGTGGCATAAAAATACTCCTGGACCAGATAAAACTTATGGAGAAGCATTAACTAAAGTAACCCCTACAAAAGTTATGGTAACTTATGTTTATGCAGATGGGAACAGTACGTCAGTTGCTGAAGTAGTGTTAGCGGAAGACACTAGGAAGCTCTGCAAAATGTGAACACACCCACACATATCTTTATTCAAGGATAAAGAACTCCAGTGGCAGGACATGGGAAGAATAGTACAGAGGGAAAAAGATGCCACAGACTGGTTTGCAACAACAATGAATACAGAAATCAGTGCATCCACAGGATTAACTAGGAAGCCATTATTCTGGACAGTGACAGTGCAGGAAGGGATACATTTGCATACAAAGCAACAATGAGAAATATACCTTATTGAACAGGAGAAACAGTTCTTGAGTGAAGTCCCTGATAAGTTATGGTCAAAATACCCTACTGATGTGGGTTTAGTAAAAGGAGCAGTACCTGTCCAAATTAGGGCAAAAACAGAATACAAGCCCAGTGTAAAACAATAACATTTTTCTGGTACTTCTGGGAACCAGTCAAGGTAAATCAGAATGTAACAACACCTGCTATGAGTCATATGAAACAAGTAGCGCTAAACCAAGGAAGGCAAGATAACCCAACTATGTGTACTAAACAAACTTGTTATACTTATGGCATTCAAGTGTGGGTGAAATCTAATACCACAGCTGTAGTGCTGATCCCACTCATTAGCTTGACCAAACGAGGAAGGAAAGGGCAGGATTATAGAAGTTATAAATGGTACTTAACTAATGACAGAAGAGACACCTCATGGTCCACGATGGTAGCTGATGAAGGAAACAATTGGACACCAGAGTGGGGCACCACTGCTTATGCTAGTCATCAAAATAAGTTGTTTAAGCTCCATAAAGCTGATAATGCAATCCAGGTAACAATTAACCTCACGCATAACTCTCTATTTCCTTTCGACTACGTTGCATCAGGAGGAAAATGTTGGGGTTTTCTCCTGTGGGTCTGGGTTTCAGGGTCAGACCCAAACTTTGACCTTTTTTTTTTTTAAGTAAAAACTGAAACAACTCTCTATCCTAAGGCTACAGCGAAGAGAGTAACAATTTTGTTAGGAAACTTAACCACAGATGACTAGTTCCAGGTTATTACAGGAGTATCAGGAACAAATAATAACTGGTCATTGATGGTTGAGCAAGCGGCTAACATGACTAAAAGAGATTGTGTTGTGTGTATGGGTCCCAGGTTTTGGTTACAAATAATTCCAGTTGTGATACCACAATTCTGTGTGATGGAAGTAATGAATCAAACTAATCCTAATGAAATGTGCTAGCACTGGGATTCTGTTTTTCCTGTAACTACAGCAGATAAGAACAAACCAGTATTCCATAAACGGGTCACCACTGGAAACTATACATGTATAAATATGATAGAGAGAGGCAATAAATTGGGAAATCTCACTGAAGTATGGTGTACTACAATTGTACAAGTAAATAAGTATTTTAAACCAGTCTCTAGAGGAGACATTTGGTGGTGGTGTGTTGACGACAGATTGTTTGATCGATTGCCTTCAAATGTAACAGGACTCTGTGCTCTAGTCACTTTATTGTAACCAGTTTCAGTATATTCTATGTTAGTAGATGAAGTAACAGATGGACTATCTAGTGTAAACCCACATGACTGGCGTAATAGAAAGTGCAGAGCAGTAGCTTGGCAGACTGAGGGATGCTATAGCAGATTAATTAACTGATCAAGTAGCCGCAGGATTTGAATCAAGTATCTGTTGGGGGTGTACAATGAACAAAAACGCAGACAGGATCAACTATATTCACTACAATGTGCAAAAACTAGGAAATTGGACACAAAGCGGGTTTGAAACTGTCCATGACTAATTGGCTTCAACTTCCCTGATGGCATTCCAGAATAGAATTGCTTTGGACATGTTGTTAGCTGAAAAAGGAGGAGTGTGTGCCATTTTTGGAGAAAAATGCTGCACATTCATACCTGACAACACTGCTGCTGATGGCAGCCTAACTAAAGCCATAGAAGGGTTGAGATCTCTAAATGGCAAAATGAAGGAGCATTCTGGAGTAGACACCTCGATGTGGGACTCCTGGCTGGATGTGTTTGGGAAGTATAACATTTTAGTATCATCAGTAATAATGTCCTTTGCAGTGTTTGCTGCAATTTTTGACATTGTGTGGATGTTGTTGAATTCTCTGCCTTCGTTCTCTTCTTAACCATCTCATCACCACAGCTATTTCTCCTATGGCAGACAGAGTTACCCAACTCTATCCGTTATTTAAACATCAGGATGACGAAGATGATGAGGATGCGACTGACCACTTTTCTGACCTGTACCCAGATCCATCTCTATATGAATCTGTGATTTAAATGTCAGTAAGTACCTCTGAGTATAATTGTCTTTGTACTCATGAAAATACTCTTACAGTTAAAAATCCGAAAGAAGTGGCTGTTAAGTGATATGAGAATATGAGCAAATATAAGATAAACAGGGAGGAAAAGTTGGAATAATTGAATATAGATTTATCTTATATATTTTCCTTTCTTTAACTTGACTATTTTATCTTTATAACCTTTCATGATGTATGTGTGAGTATGAGATTGTCTGCAGGCAAGGATCAAAGGTGGAGCTGGGAAGGAAGCAGTTACAGATGAGGGTGTCATAAAGAGGGTGGCTGATTGCGCTGAACAGATGACACAACTGATTTTAAGGATTGGGGAGACTGTGGAAGTGTGTTGTTACAAGATAAGGGTGTATATAACCTGTTTACGATGCAGCTGTTTTTCCCATCCTTAGAGAGCAACGTTTTTTTGTAACTAGGGACACCCAAAAGATAATAAAAAGAGAAGAACGGACAGATGGTTTTCAGAGCGGTAGGATATTTGTAACTGAAAGCACATCCCTGTCCGTTCTCCTCGCGGCGAGTGAAATAACTAATTCTTTGTCTTTCTCTTCTTTTTGTGATGTTATAAGTATTTTTTATTTTGTTTAAACCTGACACTTTGCTCATGGAGCTTCTTTCCAGAAGTTGTTAATCCAGGCAGAGTTCCACATGACAAGGCAAGGTCAGGTTCTGGTAATCCTGCAAGGTAACAAAATTCAAATTACTAAAAGTTCAAGGCAAGAACAAGACAAGGTAATGTGGCTTGAGCTGTACCACTAAGGGACAACACTCTGGCAGTGAGTTACTGGCAGCCTCCTCCTAATATACTCCTCAGTAGGTAATCAAGGGAATGAAGAACACCTGTCACCTCTCCTCCAGGTTCCATGCCATCTAGGAGCTAAGCACAGTAAAGGCACCAAACAAACAGACAAAGCACAGATCCTGACAGTTCCAAGACTAACTTAAGTTCACTTCCAGGTTCTTCAAGATAATCCTTGGTTCTCAAACATAAATAACATTGCATGGTAATGTTGCATCACTCCTTCAGTCATGGTTCTCAGTCATCTTTAATCAACTTGTTTATATTGTACATAGCCCATTAGTCTTCGTTATTCTTTAATTATGCTTGGTAGTTAGTTGGATTGTTTAAGCATAGTATAGAGTTTGTTGATTGAAATATGTTTGACTTTGAGTTGACTTATTTTTGTTAAATTATTGTATTTTAAGAAATTGTGTGAATTCATTCCATGTGTGTGCAGAGTTTTTGCTGTTCAATCAGAGCTCGTCTCACACCTTTCTATTTTGCCCTAATACCATCGCGTTACTGGGCTGGTATTCACAGGATAACCCTTAACAGACCAAAATATTATTTGATCAAATATTAAAATATTAATGTTAAATATTAAATAATATTCTCAGATTCATAATACTGACATTGTCCCAGGCTGTCACTTGATGTTAACCCTGTCTGCTTTGCCAAGTCTATTCCAGCACATCTTGAAGTACTGTCTACAGGAATCAAGCATAATTTATTTTGACTTACCAAGGTTTGTATTGTTCTGCTGTAAAAATGTTGGTGTAAAATGTCAGGTTCTAAAAATACTGAAAACCAATACTTAAATCTGTAGCCAGCCTTTATGGAGTCCACAGCCTCATTCGAGCCTCATTCGACCCTTGCAGAGGATCGACCACAAAAATGTGGTTTGAAAGGGCATGGAGATACTGTTTGAACAAGGTGCATATCACTGAACAACAATCATATTCAAACTGTAACAAAAAAGGCAACAATGTTGTATAAACACATATTATGAATTAATACACCATAGTACTTGTGAAATCAATGTTTACCCAACTTTGAAATGTGTCTAATAAACAGTGTTTTACAGTGATAGTAAAATTATGGTTACAAGTCATGAAGAAAATGTATAACATATTGTTCTTAATATTGAGGAATTGGAAAGCTCTCCATATATTCTGATACACCAAATATTAAGCTACTAAAACATTATCGCTTAAAATCGAAATGAAGACCACAAGGTTTTTAAAATGTAAAATAATGTCAAAAATAAACCCAAAGTATAATTTGGTAATTTAAAACTGGACTGTAATGGGACTTCTCATATCTGTTATTGCTTGTTTGCTCCTCAAAATATAACAAATAACACATTGTTAATTTATTTATTAATTTATTATGAATCTACTATACATAAAATCATAGTTTAATTGAAAATACTAACTAGAACTAAAATATGTCATTCCAGTTAAATTCGTCTTTTGTCAGTGAGCAAGATGGAGTAATGTGGAGCCTGCAGGCAGTTCCCACTACAGTCTCCCTCATTATAATGCCAGAAACAAGACATAAAATGGTATTCAGGTGAACAGGATTTTATGTGCAGCTGTAAGAGCTTCTTTAATATTGTAATTTTTATTATTAATTGTGATTTTATTTTATGTAATATTGCATGAACAAGCTGTAAGACGTTTTTGTGTGCTCATGCAATAGTGTCTTATCTCAGGTTGTGACACACTAGAAACAGTAAAGGAAAAGTTAATTATTATTTGGTTGTAATACAGTTATTATCAGTATAAGCATGTCTGCATAAATAAAGGCAATTTTATGTTTGTTCAAAAGATTCAAGATGAGGTGCTCTCTGTGTGCTATGAGTTTGATGGTACTACAACATGCTTTAGTGGAGTTATTGACTATTTAATACTTATTGTGAGATTAAAAGAATCATAAAAAATCTATTTAAGCACATTTTCCTAAAGTAATAGTTGTAATATGATCAAGATGAGGTACTCTATGTGTGCTATGCGTTTGATGGCACTACAACATGCTATAATGAAGTTATTGACCATTTTATACATATTTTACTGAATGTTTGGCTATTTAGGCTATAGTCTTTGGGAAATTCCAAAATTTTTATTTTTTAGTATTAATTTCCAATCCAAGAAATGGAGTATGAAAAACATGAGATCACATACACATAAAATGATTTATTGACAATACACCTCTCCTTGGCGACGCTATTGAATATTTCTCCATCATATTTTTCTGGTGTTGCAATTTGTAGACGATCCCTGCACATTTGAGGAGCAGCGAGCTCTGCATAGAGGCCAATGCAAGTCTACCAGCGTGGTGGTAGGCTTGTTTTGAGGAAAATACGATTGTAGCTCACTGTCTGTCTTACTGTGGTTGCAAAGAGGTGTTGCTTTTGTAGAGGCAATTTTTCACTGTTGAGTTATTGATCCGGAAAAGCCGAATCTGTGAATATCTTTAAAACTTTACCGAAATGTTGGCATCCTACAAATGGCTTCTAGAAGGATATTTTCTGCTCAAGAGGCATTGGAAATGCTTCAAAAATTTGATGATTGTGATTCTGGGTCGAGAGGGATTCTGATGGCTCTTGGTCAGTATTCAGTTCCAGTGACAGCGGGTCAGAGAGTGAGCCTGCCCCAGCTAAAAAAACATGAGTCGTCCCATTAGCAGGAGGTTGTGGCGCATTATTTCAAGGCAAAAAACTAGCCTATGTAACGATTTTTTCATTTTAGGCTATAGTTTACAGATTGTTAAACTAATAATATATAAACTATAGCAACAGTGCCCCAATCAGCGCAGGTTTAGAGACAAGGGAGACGAGCCAGGTCCCCAGTGCCCAGCTATAAACCAAGCAATCCAGCTCCCTGGCAGGAGAGAAACTACCAATCAAGGTACTGATAATGGACAAAGAAATAAACAATAAGTTAGGTCATAAATATAGTAGCCCAGTAACAACAATCTATTCTGCGCCTTCCAGCATTTTCATCGCAAGACGGGCGCACACCTGGGAAGGAGGAGGAGATAGGAAAGGATGGTGCTGTGTGGACAGTGTTAGGGGAGGCAGAAAGTAGAGGGAGGCGTCAGAGCCAGAACGCGTTGACAGATCGCCAGATCCAAGATGCCCAGACCACGTTCTTCTGCTTGGTGGATGCCAAAATGCTCATCCACGTTCAGGGCTGCAGGGTGGCTGAGGCCCGCAGAGTTTTAGGAGATGATTTCTCCTTGGACATGAGTGTGGATGAGCTGAAGGCATTTTTAGCACTAGTTTATGTCCGCAAAGTGAAAGGGGGGCGTAACATGGAACTGTCCAGCTTTTGGACAGATTAGTAAAGTTTTTTTTTTTTAAATGTACCCACTTATGTATTATTTTTTAGTACTATTTATAAATAATAATAAAATAAAGCAGGTTTTGATCAAATACTATTATTAATTCTTGTCAAAACCATAATTGTATAGCGTGCAAGAAAACCTTTAGCATTCTGACCAATGTAATGCAATGATGTCATCAACGCCCTCGCATCCAGAATGCTCGCCGTCAAATTGACGGGCTTGGGAGTTGTAGTAGTGTTAGAGTTCTGGGAGCCCTAGTGTTAAACGAAAACATGTTATGTGGGTCTATACATCAGGAAATATATATGATTTTCTAGAACATCTGCTGTAGTAGATGTAATTGTAGCATCATGCTATGTCTTTGAAGTATGTGTCAATTTAGATTTGTTCTTGTTTTGAATAATTTACTTGTACTGACATCAGTGTTGTAAAATAGTGATCTCCTACATCATGACCAGACTTAGGGTTACTTCTCCATGACATCTCCAACTCATTTATTCTTATGTTTTTATCAAATATTGACTGACCATTTGGAAATTTAATTTTGGTGTTCTATGAATGCCCCAAAATAGTCAAATAAGTATCAATCAGAAAGAAAGAGTTGCCTTGAGTTTCATTTTCTTTTCCAAGCATCCTGCCTCCTGAAGTGAGTGAACCACCTGGATAGCGTTCTACAATATTAAGTGATGGGTCATCCTAGGGACATTTAAGCCCCAGTTGCATTGATTCTGTGGCAGTTGTAAACATGTATGGTTAACATGGCATGGGAGAGCTATGATGTTCATGTTCAGCAATTTTATTGTCCTAAAAATGTTGTGGTAGCCTGGCTTATATGGTGATTAAATTGTGTATGCTACAGTCACAAATGTTTGGGAAGGCAATGTGGTAGCATTATATTCCAGGAGCAATATGTATTTCTATGCTTTGAAATTGAAGGCCTAATTGCAATACTGTGACTGCGCTTAGTCAAGTTTGTATTTTTATTCAGAACTCAATTGTTGTTACATTGGTTTGTTTAAGTGAAAATGCTTGAATATGAAGTCATTCTACCCTTTCTTTTGATCTCTTTACCTGTTACCTTATTGTTGAAATAGGGAATGGTGCTAACCATTACTTAGTTTTCTAAAAGGGGGACATCAGTGGAAAATGTTTTGCTTGACTGTTTTTTCCCATGATTTATTGTTGTACACTTACAGGGGTTGGACAATGAAACTGAAACACCTGTCATTTTAGTGTGGGAGGTTTCATGGCTAAATTGGACCAGCCTGGTAGCCAGTCTACATTGATTGGACATTGCACCAGTAAGAGCAGAGTGTGAAGGTTCAATTACCAGGGTAAGAGCACAGTTTGCTCAAAATATTGAAATGCACACAACATTATGGGTGACATACTAGAGTTCAAAAGAGGACAAATTGTTGGTGCACGTCTTCCTGGCGCATCTATGACCAAGACAGCAAGTCTTTGTGATGTATCAAGAGCCACGGTATTCAGGGTAATGTCAGCATACCACCAAGAAGGACGAACCACATCCAACAGGATTAACTGTGGACGCAGGAAGAAGCTGTCTGAAAGGGCTGTTCGGGTGCTAACCTGGATTGTATCCAAAAAACATAAAACCACAGCTGCCCAAATCACGCAGAATTAAATGTGCACCTTAACTCTCCTGTTTCCACCAGAACTGTCCGTCGGGAGCTCCACAGGGTCAATATACACAGCTGGGCTGCTATAGCCAAACCTTTGGTCACTCATGCCAATGCCAAACGTTGGTTTCAATGGTTCAAGGAGCACAAATCTTGGGCTGTGGACAATGTGAAACATGTATTGTTCTCTGATGAATCCACCTTTACTGTTTTCCCCACATCCGGGAGAGTTACGGTGTGGAGAATCCCCAAAGGCGCATACCACCCAGACTGTTGCATGCCCAGAGTGAAGCATGGGGGTGGATCATTGATGGTTTTGGCTGTCATATCATGGCATTCCCTTGGCCCAATACTTGTGCTAGATGGACGCGTCACTGCCAAGGACTACCGAACCATTCTTGAGGACCATGTGCATCCAATGGTTCAAACATTGTATCCTGAAGGCGGTGCCGTGTATCAGGATGACAATGCACCAATACACACAGCAAGACTGGTGAAAGATTGGTTTGATGAACATGAAAGTGAAGTTGAACATCTCCCATGGCCTGCACAGTCACCAGATCTAAATATTATTGAGCCACTTTGGGGTGTTTTGGAGGAGCGATTCATGAAACGTTTTCCTCCACCAGTATCACGTAGTGACCTGGCCACTATCCTGCAAGAAGAATGGCTTAAAATCCCTCTGACCACTGTGCAGGACTTGTATATGTCACTCCCAAGACGAATTGACGCTGTATTGGCCGCAAAAGGAGGCCCTACACCATACTAATAAATTATTGTGGTCTAAAACCCGGTGTTTCAGTTTCATTGTCCAAGCCCTGTATGTGGAAATGCTTTATCAGTGGGCCCTTTAGTTTGTGAGATCTTTTATTGTTTCTTTCCCATCAGAAGGTCCAGACATTATATATATATAATGTATAATCTGTTAGAAGCAAGTTGTACCCCAGAGTATATAAATTATGATTATTATAGACAAAATAATTTTTATTCTTGATGTGCCCACATTCTGAATTTCCTAGGTCCTAAAAATCTCTCAGTCTAGCAAATAAAAAGGTTGCAGTGACTGCTGATAATGACTTTATTCGGTATACTTTCTTTTTAACCCTCCTGTTACCTTCAAATTTACTAAATGTTTTTTAAATCTTGGGGTCAATTTGACCCCAGCAATTTAAACCTCCAGAAGTGATCAAAATTCTAATCGTTCCCCAAATGTATGTGTCAGGTTGTTCATGTTTGTTTATTGGCTACAGAAATAGGACCCTATTATTACATGTATTTAGTGATATATTACTTTTGGGATGAAAAGCAATTTTTATTATCAAGAATAGTAAAACATTTTATGTCTGGGGTTAATTTAACCCCAGGAAAAACAAATACAATTACTGCCAGCTTGTAAGGCTCTCTTCGGCCTTGCCGTGTCAGAGTTTAACATGCAAAAAGACATGGAATGTATTTAGAGACATGGTTGCTGGAAATATTGCACCTCCAGTGTCAACAGTCCAAAGACTTTCTATTGCTTTGTCTTTTGCTGCCGAAATGAGCAACCCAATATAGGCCTGTAAGTGAGTTAAATCTACTTCTTTTATACTATCCCCATACATGTGCCTGCCCTCTAAATTTGTCATCTCAAGTATATCATTTTAGTTCATGGTGTTGTGAACAGCTAAAATGCTGATTTTATGTCTTGGACATGGCCACGTCATATTTACAGAAAACCTTTTCTTAGAAGTCATTTTCAGTTGAGCAGAAACAGAAAGGACCAGCACACAGGGCACCAAAAGAGGTGGTTAATAAGGCTGCTGTTTAAGATTTTATATGTTTGTCCTACCCCTTAAGTTGTGTGAAGTATCAATATCCTCACGGGAATGGTATTATCTCACCCCCACATCATGAGAAATATCAAACTTCTTGCAGTGTTTCCCCTTCTCCATGTTGTGGGAACTATCAGTCGTGCACACACTGCGATAGGTATGGTTATGTAGGGTTAAGGCCTTCAGGTATTTTGAAGATTAGAAAAGATTTTTTGATATAGTGACCTCAATGTCATCCAAAACATATACTTATGGTGAAACATCACCATTTTGTATTTGTTTTATGAAGTCCCTCAAGGACCACTGAACATGTGTACAGTACACTGAGAAAATATATATTTTTTTTATTTTATGTTTACCTATATGCCCCTTATTAAATTAGGAACAGTCCCTAAATATGAAGCCTAAAACATTCTATCAAATAATTATTTAGAGACGTTAAACATTGAATGGGGTCAAATTTGCCCTAAAATGCAACTTTAATGTCAAAGAGTTTTGTTTAAATGTGTTCTGAAGTTTGACAAAAATGTAAGCACATTCTATTTGTCATTGAGAAAAGTCAAAGGATCATTATTAACTCCATATCGGGGCACATCATGGTCAAGATAATTTACCTTGTGTGGATTAATAACGTTTGCATTTTTACAGTAATTGACAAACAAATATTGAATTTACCAACAAACAACCCACTTGATTGATTAATGTTTGCAAAATATGCAAAAACAACTTAAACCCAATTTTCCAAATGAAAAAACTAATTTAACAGAAACATATTTATTTGTCTAATTTATATGAAGGCTTTAATTTTAATCAGGCACAGTCCACGTTTCTCATGTACTTTAACCTGGTCTTGCACATTCCTGCCTCATCTGAGTCTATAGCAAAATCCATACTTTTGCCACTTTTTAGACTAATGCACCTTTTGTAATTGTCACATTTAAAGTTGGGATTTTACCAATTGAAAGATGCACAAATGTCTCCTTCCAAATTCCCTTTTTTATAATGTACTGATTTGCTTTAACACTTAACCTCTATCCTGACGTCCTTCTTCTTTGAATAGTAACCTTATATTTAAAACAGTGTACCTTGTTAATGACGAGTTATTATCTTGGGAGTGTGTGAGAAGTGAAATCTGATTATTTCTGTCAGAGTTGTTGACAGGCTTGGCATGTGTTTAGTTGTTAAGGGCTGACCACCTGTCATCAATGTGTCGTTATGTGTCAACATTCTTACATTGGTCACACTCTGGGACAGAATTCCCAACATTAAATGGCTGATCTCCTTCCTTCTTTCTTTTAAAATTATAAGAAATTATTTTTTAAGATAAAAAATGTAAGTCTTAGTTTTGATTGTATTCTGAGGGTGAATTGATCATAAAACCATTTGGTTCGGTAGTCCTTGGCAGTGACGCGCCCATCTAGCACAAGTATTGGGCCAAGGGAATGCCATGATATGGCAGCCCAAGCCATCACTGATCCACCCCCATGCTTCACTCTGGGCATGCAACAGTCTGGGTGGTACGCTTCTTTGGGGCTTCTCCACACCGTAACTCTCCCGGATGTGGGGAAAACAGTAAAAGTGGACCCAACAGAGAACAATAGATGTTTCACATTGTCCACAGTCCAAGATTTGCGCTCCTTGCACCATTGAAACCGATGTTTGGCATTGGCATGATTGACCAAAGGTTTGGCTATAGCAGCCCGGCCATGTATGTTGACCCTGTGGAGCTCCTGAAGCACAGTTCTGGTGGAAACAGGAGAGTTGAGGTGCACATTTAATTCTGCCATGATTTGGGCAGCCGTGGTTTTATGTTTTTTTTATACAATCCGGGTTAGCACCCGAGCATCCCTTTCAGACAGCTTCTTCTTGCGTCCACAGTTAATCCTGTTGGATGTGGTTCGTCCTACTTGGTGGTATGCTGACATTACGCTGGATACCGTGGCTCTTGATACATCACAAAGACTTGCTGTCTTGGTCACAGATGCGCCAGGAAGACGTGCACCAACAATGTGTCCTCTTTTGAACTCTAGTATGTCACCCATAATGTTGTGTGCATTTCAATATTTTGAGCAAAACTGTGCTATTACCCTGCGAATTGAACCTTCACTCTTACTGGTGCAATGTGCAATAAATGAAGACTGGCTACCAGGCTGGTCCAATTTAGCCATGAAACCTCCCACACTAAAATGACAGGTGTTTCAGTTTCATTGTCCAACCCCTGTATGTTATAAGGCTATGCCACTACCATACCCCAAGAGAGGGTTGAGCCCGCCTATAGAGAGGAGGTGGAGCGCCTGACAGTGTGGTGCACAGATATGAACTTGCTGCTAAACATCTCCAAGACCAAGGAGATAATGGTGGAGTATAGGAAATAGAGAATGGACATTTTACCACTGATCATCAGCAGTGACTGTGCGGAGAGGGTGGCTGACTTCTGCCTTCTGGAAGGTCTTACATCAAGGATGACCTCAGCTGGAGCGTGAACACCTCTGAGCTGGTGACCTACTGCATCTGTATGTGGTACACCAGATGTACAGTGGGTCAGAGGAAAGCGCTCCAGAGGGTCATTTACATGGCCCAAAAGCTAGTTGGCTGTCCTCTCCCCACGCTTGAAGAACTTCACAGTTCCCATAGTCTCTAAAAAGCCAATGACATCACCTGGCTCTCGCTCTGTTTGAACTGTTACAGACGCTACAGATCACATAAGGGCAAGGGCAAGCAGATTCCAAAACAGTTTATATTCAGCATCAATAGCTAAACTCAAAACAGCCAGAATATAGAAGGAGCTGTGATTATGGGAATGTTCAATCGTTAAAAAATGCTTCTACTTTTCTATTTCACATAAATTATTTATTGCTCATACACAGACCAATTTTGATGTACGTGTAACAATGACAATAAAGGATATTTTTTTGATTCTGATTCTGATTAAATGATCACATTGACATCTTGACTATTAAGGGATACCCTTGTTATAGGGTTTAGACTTAAAATGTGACTGGTAATCCCATGTCTTTGAAGTCTAGAAATCCTCTTGTGACTTGTTCCAATTAATACATGTATAGATAAACACAGTGTAGAATTATTTTAAACAAGAGACGTTGCAAGTTTAACAGTGGGCCCACCACCTGCAGGGGGATCCGTGAGGGACCGGTGCAAAGAGGATTGGGTGGCGGACGAAGGTGGAGACCTCAGCGGCCCGATCCCCGGATGCTTAGGCTGGCTCTAGGGACGTGGAATGTCACCTCGCTGGGGGGGAAGGAGCCTGAGTTTGTGCGGGAGGTCGAGAGATATCGACTAGAAATAGTCGGGCTCGCCTCCACGCACAGGGTGGGCTCTGGAACCCATCTCCTTGAGAGGGGTTGGACTCTCTTCTACTCTGGAGTGGCCCACGGGGAGAGGCGGCGGTCTGGTGTGGGTTTGCTTGTTGCCCCCCAGCTCAGCCGTCTAGTGTTGGGGTTTACCCCAGTGGATGAGAGGGTCGTATCCCTGCGCCTTCGGGTTGGGGAGAGGTCTCTATCATTTCAGCCTACGGGCCGAGTGGTAATGCAGAGTACCCGGCCTTCTTGGCGTCCCTGTCGGGGGTGCTGGATAGTGCCCCTCCCGGGGACTCCATTATTCTGCTGGGGGACTTCAACGCCCACGTGGGGAATGACAGTGACCCCTGGAGAGGCGTGATCGGGAGGAATGG
This sequence comes from Girardinichthys multiradiatus, assembly GCF_021462225.1. Lineage (NCBI taxonomy): Eukaryota > Metazoa > Chordata > Actinopteri > Cyprinodontiformes > Goodeidae > Girardinichthys > Girardinichthys multiradiatus. Next base: position 12,657,694 of record NC_061810.1, on the reverse strand, counting down.
CCTACCCGATCTGAATCCGAGTGGTGTTTTGTTATTGGACTTCTGTGCTAGTCACGGATTGTCCATAACGAACACCATGTTCAAACATAAGGGTGTCCATCAGTGCACTTGGCACCAGGACACCCTAGGCAGGAGGTCAATGATCGACTTTGTTGTCGTATCATCAGACCTTCGGCCGCAGGTTTTGGACACTCGGGTGAAGAGAGGGGCTGAGCTGTCCACTGATCATCACCTGGGGGTGAGTTGGATCCGCTGGAGGAGGAGAAAGCCAGACCGACTTGGCAGGCTCAAGCGCATAGTGAGGGTCTGCTGGGAACGCCTGGCGGAGCCCTCGGCCAGGGATGTATTCAACTCCCACCTCCGGGAGAGCTTCGACCAGATCCCGGGGGATGTTGGAGACATAGAGTCCGAGTGGACCATGTTCTCCGCATCTCTTGTTGATGGTGCTGCCCATAGCTGCGGCCGTAAGGTCTGCGGTGCCTGTCGTGGCAGCAATCCCAGAACCCGGTGGTGGACACTGGCAGTAAGGGATGCTGTTAAGCTGAAGGAGTCCCATCGGCTGTGGTTGGCTTGTGGGACTCCTGAGGCGGCTGACGGGTACCGTGAGGCCAAGCGTGCTGCGGCCCGGGCTGTGGCAGAGGCAAAAACCCGGGCCTGGGAAGAGTTCGGTGAGGCCATGGAGAAGGACTACCGGTTGGCCTCGAAGCGATTCTGGCAAACCGTCCGGCGCCTGAGGAGGGGGAAGCAGTGCTTTGCCAACACTGTTTATAGTGGGGGCAGGAGACTGCTGACCTCGACTGAGGACATTATCGGGCGGTGGAAGGAGTATTTCAAGGATCTCCTCAATCCTGCCGTCACGCATTCCGTGGTGGAAACAGAGGCTGGGGACTCGGGGTTGGACTCTTTCATCACCCAGGCTGAAGTCACCGAGGTGGCAAGGCTTCGGGGGTGGATGAGATCCGCCCTGAGTACCTCAAGTCTCTGGATGTTGTAGGGCTGTCATGGTTGACACGCCTCTTCAACATTGCGTGGCGGTCGGGGACAGTGCAGGGGACTGGCAGACTGGGGTGGTGGTCCGGAGGGTGTGTTCCAACTACAGGGGAATCACACTCCTCAGCCTCCCTGGTAAGGCCTACGCCAGGGTATTGGAGAGGAGAGTCCGACCGATAGTCGAACCTCGGCTTCAGGAGGAGCAGTGTGGTTTTCGTCCCGGCCGTGGAACACTGGACCAGCTCTATACCCTCTACAGGGTGCTCGAGGGTTCATGGGAGTTTGCCCAACCGGTTCACATGTGTTTTGTGGACCTGGAGAAGGCATTCGACTGTGTCCCTCGTGATGCCCTGTGGGGGGTGCTCCAGGAGTATGGAATCGGGGGCCCTTTATTAGTGGCCATCCGGTCCCTGTACGAGCGGGGCAGGAGTTTGGTCCGCATTGCCGGCACTAAGTCGGACCTGTTCCCAGTGCATGTTGGACTCCGGCAGGGCTGCCCTTTGTCACCGGTCCTGTTCATAACTTTTATGGACAGGATTTCTAGACGCAGCCAAGGGCCGGAGGGTGTCTGGTTTGGGGACCAGTGGATTTCGTCTCTTCTTTTTGCAGATGACGTGGTCCTGCTGGCCCGCTCTAGCCAAGACCTACAGCATGCGCTGTGGCGGTTCGCAGCCGAGTGTGACGCGGCTAGGATGAGGATCAGCTCCTCCAAGTCCGAGGCCATGGTACTCGACCGGAAAAGGGTGGCTTGTCCTCTTCAGGTTGGAGGGGAGTTCCTGCCTCAAGTGGAGGAGTTTAAGTATCTCGGGGTCTTGTTCACGAGTGAGGGAAGAATGGAGCGGGAGATCGACAGACGGATCGGTGCGGCTGCCACAGTAATGGGGGCGCTGTGCCGGTCCATTGTGGTGAAGAGAGAGCTGAGCCGAAAAGCAAAGCTTTCAATTTACTGGTCGGTCTACGTTCCTACCCTCACCTATGGCCATGAACTTTGGGTCATGACCAAAAGAACAAGATCCTGGATACAAGCGGCTGAAATGAGCTTCCTCCGTAGGGTGGCCGGGCACTCCCTTAGAGATAGGGTGAGGAGCTCGGCCATCCGGGAGGGGCTCGGAGTAGAGCCGCTGCTCCTCCACATCGAGAGGAGCCAGTTGAGGTGGCTCGGGCATCTATACCGGATGCCTCCTGGACGCCTTCCTCGGGAGGTGCTCCAGGCACGTCCCACCGGGAGGAGGCCCAGGGGACAGCCCAGGAGACGCTGGAGGGACTATGTCTCTCGGCTGGCCCGGGAACGCCTTGGGCTCCCCCTGGAGGAACTGGAGGAGGTGTCTGGAGAGAGGGACGTCTGGGCATCTCTGCTGAGTCTGCTGCCCCCGCGTCCCGGTCCCGGATAAGCGGAAGACGACGAGTACGAGTACGTTGCAAGTTTAACAGTGCTGGAAATTTTGATCTCTGAATGAAGAAAAATTATCATTATTAAATGATTAAGATGCATGCCTGCTGATTTGTTTGCATTCAAAATGTCTTAATATTAATATTGCATGTTTTTGTGTCAGAACATGTTTTCTTCTTTTCAAGCTTGGATACTAGCTTGAAAAGTAGATGGATCTATAAAAAGATCCATCTTTGATCTCTGCTGTCAAAACCCTTATGCTACCCTATATATCCTAAAAAACCTAATGTAAATGTAAATGTAAAAATCATTTAGGTCCAGTATTAGCCCAGCTATGCTCTATAGGTCATATATAAAATATTTTGTTGTTTTTTTTTACAGCCTCTGGCTTGTCATAGCAACACTTCTCAGAATTTGGTGACAAGCAGAATAACAATTTCTTCAATAAAGATCATATTTGGCTAAATAGTCTGTGTACATGTACATGTATTTTACTTTTTGCCATGCTTGTACTATAACTTCAAAAAAGCATAAAATTCATGGTTAAACAATTTTAAAAACGTCCTGCAATGCGGTTTGTTTCAGGATGGGCCTAAGGTAATCAGTCCATAGTAAGCCCTCTCACATTCACTCAGACCTCCATATGGACTTTTTGAAGGGCAATGGTTCAAGTAAAACAGAGCTTCATCTCTTAGCTTGCTGTTTAGTTTTTTATTTTTTGTTCTTAGTTTAAGATCAAACTTATCTTTATCCCAGCTCATGCTAGGAAATGCAAACTTTGCATGTACTTTGTTTAGCCCAGAGCCAAATGGAAACCCAAAATGAGGCATACAGGGCATTAGACCATAGCTTTATACAAGTCTGTATAAATGTTTAGAATTTTAGTTGGATAAAACTAAATTTTTTGGGAATGTTTGATACGTGCTGCTTTAACTTGCAAGACGTAATGCAAATGAATAGAGACGGAAGTTAAAATTAGAAAGATGAAATGAGAAAGAAGCAGTCACTGGAACCAAGGTTAGCTAGAGAGATAATAAAAAAAGAACAGATTTAATGCAAACAGTAGGAGAGATGTGCCATCCCACCAGACTGAATAGAGTATTGACTGTCATTAAAGGAGACACTGACCATCTGTTTGTGTGCATCCTCACACAAAAATGTGTTTTTGTCCTGCCTCCTGCAGGACAAAAATACATCTCTAGTTGGGTTTTTGGTGCATGCTGGGATACTGATGTGCTTTGCTGAAGAATCCTCTTCTGTGTCTTCAAACTTTATAGTTTAAAGAAATGCATTTTTATTTCAATAATGCCTCAACATAATAGGTCAATGCAAACACAACAATTTAACAACAGCTGAGAACTAATATACTGTTTAATAGCCCCAAAGTTATAGCAAAGAAATGTGAAGATGCTTATGGACTGTTACTGCATAATATATACACGTGCACACCTGCCATTGCAAGCTAAAGGACAATATTAAAGGCTTTTACTTCAGAGTGGTTTTTCAGCTGTTGATGGTTTGCAGAGTGTAAAAGGCTGCTACTTCCTCTAAACTGCCAGGAGGTGTTAATTGTTCTCATTTGTCTTGAAATAATCTTTGTCAGACACATTTGTTTTGTGTGTGTGTTCCATTTTTTAAGGGTCCAACGATGCAAAGGCACCAGTGGGTTTGGTACTTGTCCTTTTCTCTTTCTATTTTTGCCTGACTACCCCAGCAGTCTCTCTTTTTCACTCCAACATAACTTCAGTCAGTCTCCAGAGCTTTTATGCGCTTTTACTTTGAAAGAGATCTAGGAACTTTTGTCTCATTTTTCAGCCTCTGTGATTGATGGTAAGTGTTAACAATATAGGCTTCAGAATTAGCAGCAATTCATGCTTAACCATTACCTCATGATTAACCACAACAATAAGGACATTCCATTAGATGTTCTGTTATCAGTGTCTAATCATATTTTTATTTATCTCTGGAATAGAAAGTGATTGAATTACAGACAATCACCAAACATTAACATTGTTTTAATCATTAAACAAAATGTCAACAAAAATGCTTATTCTAACTGAGGAAACGGTTTGGACACCCAATTAGGGGTAATAGCTAATCTTCTCCTTCATAGTGGATTTTACTTCAGAGAAAGTCTCTTGTAGCCATCTACCACTTTTTGATTTTAGTCTAAGGAAAGCAATGAGAAATTTGAAGAGTTTCTTGGCGTGTACGGCATGTTTTAAGTCACCCCACAGGATGTCCATAAGCCCTGGGCTTTGACCAGGCCCAGGTGGATTTACTGGTATGTTTTGGGTCAAAGACTAATTGTAACATTCCGTTCTGTTTCAGATTTATTTCTCTTGCAGATGGTCTCACATTTTTCCCAAGCTCAAGCACCTTCTGATTTATGGTAGAATTAATGGTCAGGGTTGGATAAGTTACTTTGAAAATGTAACTGGTTACAGTTACAAGTGACTCCATATAAATGTAATAGCAGTATTATTGTAATTTTGTTTCACAAATTAGTTTTACCTATTACATTTAGTTACTTTTTAATTACTTTTAATTTGGATTTCCCATACACAAGAGATACAAGACAAAAAACCATACGCGCACTCACTTGTAAGGGCAATTTAGAGAGAACACTTGACCCAACGTGTGCTTATGGACAGTTAGAGGATGCCAGAGTACCCTGAGAGAGCCCACATATGTACATGGAGAACATGCCAACACCATGCAGAAAGGTCCCAGGCTGGGATTTAAACCAGAAACAAGCTGCTGCAAGGCAAAACTACTAAAAACTGCCCCACAATGAAACCTTAACATGGCCTTGAATGAGATATTTTATCTGGAAACTAAAATAATTTGATTTATTGTTTTTCTCATCAGAAAATGCATGTAGATGCTGCTACTGCTGTAACATAATTTGCATGATGACTATTTTTATATCACTTTGGTTTACATATTTTCTTCAGTAATTACAGTTACTTTTATTTTTTTTTATTTTTTTTAAATTTTTTATTTTTACCGTGTCTTGTCCGGCAGAGTATCGCTCAGAATTGTTGTCAGAGTGCCAAGAAATTGCCCAACAGATTTACTTTCACAAGCAGAGCATCACAGCTAATGCTTTAAAGCTCTGCTTGATATTTATAGAATAAACTTTATTATAAACTTCTTTGGAAATATTTCAATTGTTACGGACACGGAGACTGAAATGAAAAGGAAAAATTAAGTGTGTGTGAGTGTGCTTTTTGTGTGTGACAGAGAGAAAAGAGAGTGACAGAGAGGGGTGGTAACAAGTGTAAATAAGAGAAAGATGAGAGACAAAAAAGGAGCAGATACCCAATAGCCCATCCTAGGGCCCACCCACATCAAACAATGCAAACAACATGAGCTGTGCTTTACATTAGATTTGCCAGATATCTAACCTCTTATCTAACTAGTGTTACATGTTAAATATTAACCAAGTCGAACCAAGGTTGTCCCGCATGCCCCGGGCCTGTATATCCAGGATGGTCTCCTTCATTTTTTTATTTTCTCCGGACAGCTGCGTCATTCCATCGGTGAGTGTTTTCACGCTATCCCTCAGTGTTTGGTTCTCAGCTGTTAGCGAAGCGAGTTGTTCTTGGCTAAACTCCAGAGACTCCCTCAGAGCTTGAAATTCCCTATGTAGAACCTCCACCAGGGCGAGACGGGCATCCAGGCTGGTTAGCTTCTTGTCGATAGAGTCCAGGACATCAGCGTAGCTTTTCTCTGGAGAGATAGTGGAGGTGCTGGTCGAGCACTCTGAACGCGTTGCGTTTTGATGTTGGTGTGGCCATGGGTGGAGATTTTTGCGGCTTGCCCATTACAATGTTATCAAAACATACGTCCACGTAGCTCTCCAGGCTGTCCAAGGTTTCCTCGTCCAGTTTGTTTTATTGGAAAAATATGAAACAGTGGTTAGTATTTTACACGTTTCTATGTTCGGCTTGAATTTATTGGCTTGTTTTACCTGAGTTCTGTCGTGTTTGTTTACCAATATACCGCCATATTACTTACGTACAACCCTCATGAGATCTCAGCCGCCCATCACCAGATCTGCCTACTTTTATTTGGTTTAGAATAACTTAATGCAGTTACCTGTAAATGGTTCCTCCCCAACCCTGTTTATGGTGGATTCTATGATGGTGAGCTGGCCAGATCCTGCTGCAGCAAAGTATCCCATGAAACCTCGAGCTTTATGCGTCACAGTTGTTAAGAGATTATTTTCCTAGAATGCTGTTCCTCTCTGATTGTACAAGCATGCACTTTCATATCAAGTGCGAGACTTATTTTAGCATCATATGGGCTGCTTTCAGGGTAAACATTCTTGGATGTCTAGACCTTGGAATGTTGGCAATTGTTTTGAATGTTGTCCACTTGTGGACAGACAGATTTGAAATTCATTTGAGACCGCTTTAAATTCCATACCAGATTCATTAGCCCTTACAGCCTTCTGTCTCAAGGACTCAGAGCACTCTTTCTATATCACCACGGTGTTCACTCTTACACCAACACTAAAGAGCACAGCGAACTGCCTGAAGTTTGAACAGGACAAACCTCCTTTAAAATGTGGATTAACAATGTGCCCCTAATCTGACATCATTGTGTGTAATTGTAGCAATTGTACGTAGGAATAATTATAGGGATGTCCTACTTTATTCCTCACTAGAAATTATGTTGCTTTATTAGACTTTGCCCTGCCCTCTTTGATTTTACATATCCAGATGCATGTTGAGACAGAAAAGACAATACAGTAACCGAGAAATGTAAAAAAAGGACATAAATGGGTTCAGGGAAATCTGTTGGGTAAGAAAATGCAATAGAGATATATTAGTAGAAAAAATATATACGTGTTTAAGAATGAAAATGACAGTAAAAATAACTAGGAAAATTATTATATATTTTTGAGAATTTTTTTTTTTTAAATATGCATGGTGGCGTAGTTGGTGCCACTGTTGCCATGCAGCAAGAAGGTCCTGGGTTTGACTCCCGGCTGGGGTTCTTTCTGTATGGAGTTTGTATGTTCTCCCCGTGCATGTGTGGGTTCTCTCTGGGTACTTGTCCTGTATGTCTCTGTGTTGCCCTGCGATGGGATGGCGACCTGTCCAGGGTGTACCCTGCCTCTCGCCCGAAGACTGCCCCAGCCCCCCCCATGACCCACTATGGAATAAGCAGTATAGAAAATGAATGAATGAATGTTTTAAATATATTTGGGTGGTAATATGAAAGAAATAAAAAAAGCTAGCTAAAATAGAATAGCAAGAAATTCATCAGTATTTAATAAACAAAGCAAAAATACAGTGTTCAAAAAAAAGTATGATTAAACATTTGTGTGAAAATTTGTGAAGACAAAATAGGCATAATGGCACAGAGATAAATTACAACAGTTAAAGATTAAAATAGAAATAAATGTTTATATCTGATTAACTTATCAGTTATTTCATTCAGTGGAAAAAGGGGGCCTCTTGCGAGCCTGAGATTGAAGCAACATCTCAAGACATCAACCAGGATATTAAAGCTTTGCACTAAGTATTCTGAAGATATGGTATCTTGTTCTGAGCCTTTCAATCCTTTAGGTCTAAATTGAGAGGCAGAACTGAATGTTATATTACTTGTTTAACATTGTCTAAATTTCTTCACAAATTCTGTCCAACCCATCATACTGATACCACAGATCTGAGTAAAAAAGTGAAATTCCTCTTTTTGCTGCATTTCACTGTTTGTTAAGTGTTTGTCTTTCTGACAGTTGTTAAATCTCATTCACTTTCTTTCACACACAAGAAAATCTGACATTAGAAATGCAGGACATTCTTAATTTTAAGATGCTAAGTGGGGAGAGGAGTAGCTACACTCAGATTACGTTTGCAGAGGACAACATTGTCCTTAAAAGCTTTTTTTCTAAAGCTTTTAAGGTTGTAAGCAAGGCAAATATTCTCACTGACTCATCTTTAAAAGCGAGATGGTGTCAGGATGCATATCTCTTTGCGAGAGTAAATGAAGAAATAATAGAAGCAAAGAGTGCAATTTATCTGTGATGTTTCACTTTATCATCAACAAGCACTTAACTTGCAAGTCCTTGTGCTCATTCAGCAAATAACACAGCTCAAAATGCATTGTTGGATCTTAAGTATCATTGCCACTTACAGGAAATAATATTTGGATAAAATAAAGAATAGCTCAAGGTGCTAAAGCAGTATATAATTTGCTAGATCAAGTCATCGTAGAGATTTTAAACAAAAGGTCTTAAAATTAAATTTATTTTTGTTTTTGTGCATTTATCTCACTTAAATGTTTCAGAACTTGAAACAAAATTCTAATATGAGAATTTATGATTTAATTTACTGAGGGAGAACAGCTATCCAAACCAACCTGGCCCTATGCATTAAATTACGACTTAACTGTAACTAATCATGTTTTTTTTTTTGGAAAGCTGAGTACAATCCCACGTGCCACAGCTAGACCTGATTACTGCCTGAACAGCAGAACCAAGAAGTTAGCGCCATTATTAACAAATGGTGAAAACATGGAACAATAATGAACCTTCATAGGGGTAGCATTGTTGGCCACTTCTGGCTCAATTATGGGCAGTGTTCATGATTCAGCAATCAGAAAGAGAATGGGCAAAAATAGATCCATTCTAAGACACAAACTCCTGGTTACCAAGAAGAACACATAGGGTTGTTTTACATTTGTCTAAAACATCCTGATCCTAAAGATTTTTGGAAAAATACTCTGTGAACTGACGTGACAAAGGTGGATTTTTTTTTAAATGCGCACCCATTTAATCTAGGTTAGAACTATCATAATCTTTCAGAAAAAGAACATTGTGCTGACAGTCAAGCATGGTGGTGGGGGTCTGATGGTCTAATTGATGAAACCAGGAATTCTGCTCTTCTTCCAGAAAATCCTGAGGGAGAATGTCTTACCATCAGCTCATGGCCTTCAGCTCCTGTGCACCTAAGTTAGGGAGCAGGACAATACACCACAGCGCACCTCTGAAGAGGTCAACAAATGAAGGCCAAATAAAGGTTTTGAAGTGACCTGCTCAACATCTGGGCTTAAATGTGATTTAGATGCTATGGCAATGACTCATTGCCAGTTGATGCCAACACTTTATGACAGTTGTTGAAACCAAGGGGCCAGGATAGTTTTGTTAACTTTTTTTCCCCTGATGAATAAAATAATTATTTGAAAACTGCATTTTATCTTTACTAAGCAGTGGATATCTGAATAGTTTTAATCCTAAACATTTAAGTGTAAAAAATAAAAAATCTATAAGGGGTTTTTTTTTTTTTTTATGATTCACAGATCCTGCAATCTGTGAATGTGTAATGGAGCTTGATTCCCTGCTTTGATAAGAAATAAATGGGTTTACTAAAGTATGGCAGCAAGATGAATACAAGAATGTCTGACTCTTTTTCCTATTTTATTCCACACAAATAATAGTGTTGAAGCTATTATTTGCGGTACTGAACTTTTGTTTAGAGGCAGATGGACGTTTCATTTGTCAATCAAGGCTAACTGTTAAACTGGAAGAAGCATTACTCTTTCTTTAGCATCTGCAGTTTCAGTGTGGAACATGACTTTGCAATTGTGATGTTTAAAATGTCCTCTGAAACAAGGAAAGTTTGAGAGCAACACATCGTTGCTTTTAATGTTTTTCTTTTATTCGTTTAGGCATCCACACATTTGACGTTCTGGGCAAAAATTAGTTCAATGTTAAAATGAAACACTTTTACAAGGATATTTTCCCTTATGTAGGACTTGTATCCCATTTTTCATGTTTCCTCTCCAGCACTTTAACTTTAGTAGGGTTTTTATAAGTGTGTTATTTGAGGGGAAAATAGGAATTGAATTTTTAACCTTAACTTTAAATCAAGGTGATTCTGCAATTGTCGGTGTAAAAACAGAAACATTACCTGGACCAGGACTACTTTATTACAACAGCACATCTGTAAAATCATAGAGTATAATAATTTAATAAAGATAAAGTATTTTAGTCACCCCAGTGATCCAGTTCAATGACAGTGTGCACATGTAATGTGTATGAAGCTCCAGGATGCTGACATGTTGCTGTAACTTTGTCAAACTGAGTAAAATAATTGGTCCCTCAGAAATCAAACTGTTGCCGCCCTGTTATCCATCAAAAAATGACTATCTTTTCTCTGACGGACGACAGAGGAGGGTTCTCTGTCATGCCGCAGTGCCATGGAGCTAGTGTGAATTACCGCATTGCCTAGAATGTCTCTTTTGCGACGGAGAGCAAAATGCACAGTTGATGGAGTCAGGGTGAACTAGCGGTAAGCTGCTTGTCCTTCCTCTGAGCTTTTAAATATTTGCAACTTCAGATAGAATCAACGTAAGCATTGCTGAAGAGACACAGTCACATTGCATGGATGTGGCATTGGACAGAGTCATTGACACAGGAAAAAGACACAGGATTATTCAGGTTCTCATGGCAACTCTGTGCTGCGAAGCTTGCTCATTTCATACTTTGGAGACTTGTAATGTCACACTCAGTTTATCAGCTGCAGTTGTTCCACCTCATCCCTCCTCTGCTTCAATACTGAGGTATATCACAGCTGTCAGAATATTTATATTTTTCACTCATAATAGGCCCGGTGTATTTACTGATGTACAGAAATATCAATTTCAGAGAAATAAATGATGGGCTCAATTGATAGAATATCTACCCTTCAAACTAAACAGATTGATCTTTCTAGACAGTAGGTGTGTTAGTGTCCTTAAGCAATATGTCATAACCCACAATACTGCTGATAGTGTCACTGTAGAAGAAATAATGTGGTATATAATATACTGAGCATATTGTTGTGTACATGTTTCTAATAGTCACTCAAAGATGTGATCAGGGTTTGTGTGAATGAACAAACGGTGTTGTTTTGTAAAAATTAAAAATAATTAAAAAGAGACTGACTATTTTCTATATATTTTTCAAATAGATTTCGAATTCCAGTTGTAAGATGATTGTATATTTGTAGATGTTACATGTACACTATAACATAATGTTACTAAAAAAATAGATATCTATATTGTATTTTAATCTCGTACCAAATATTTATCAGGTGGAGCTTGTGTATCAGATTTCTCGTCTGCACTAGAACAGCTGGACTTTAGTGCGATCTTTTTGTTTATTTAGGCCAGTGGAAAAGGCATAAAATGAAGAATTTTCTCTGATGTGCTTATTGGATGTTGTGCAATACTTTTGTTTATAGTGAACATCAGTGCTGAATAACAAAGGTCAGATGCTGGCAGTTTACCCTCCCCAGAGATCTCTATGATTTTACATTTTGAAATATTTGGATCATTCTCTTTGTAAGCCAAAGCTGTTCTCCTCTCATCAAAACACCAAACCATCCCTCATATTTCACTTCAGAATCAGCTTTATTTTTTAAGTTTTTGCACACAAAACAGGGAATTTGTCACGTAGCTCTCAATGTACAGACATTTCAAATATAAATATATGAATTTTGTGGGAAATACAAATTATTTTGTTAAGAGAAATGCGTATACATGCAGTATTTTTACAAAAGAAGAAGACGATGTTTAATTTGTGAACATATTTATTGTGTTGATTGCCAGCAAAGTAGCTCCGCACTCTAACTGTTAAGTGCTCATCAGATAGACAGTTTTGGAGAAGAAACCGTCTGCATTGGCTTGTTTTTGCAAAACTGAACGTAAAAGTCAAAACAATTTGTGTCCAGGATTTGTGGGGTCTACAGAAATTGTTAGTTACCCTTTTCCTGAATCTAGCCTTGGATGGGTAGAAGATCAGCTCTGACGATCTGATCCTCAGGCGTGATTGCTCTTTCCTGTCTGGCCTTTTCCTGTTTTTTGTCTGAGTCAAATCACACAATGATGAACAAACAGGACAAACTGAATAATTGCAGTGTAGAAGATGACCAGCAGCTCCTGTGGCATGTTGTACTTCTTGAATTGTCGAAAGAAGTGCAGTCTCTGCTGGACCTGCTTACAAACAGTGTCTAAGTATGTAGACTGTTTCAGGTCCCAATAAATGGTGGTTCCTGGGAACTGGAAGCGATCTATCATAGACTCATTTCAGATGATGTTGAGGGCAGCGAGTGTGTGAGTTTTTCTCCAGATGTCATCTCCACAGTCATGAGCGTTAGCCCACTCATGCACCAGGTGGTTCTTCCCGCACCAGTTGGTAATGAGTTTTACAGATGGGTTTGCTGAGGTTCAGTCATTTGTCTAAAGAGTAAAGAGGGGCAGGAAGATAACACATCCCTTGGGGGAACTGGTGTTGATGGGTCTTTTGCTGGAGAAGATGCTTCCCAGCCTCACCTGCTGCTGCCTGTCAATCAGGATGCTGGGGATCCATGCTTTTGTGTGGATGGGATGGGGGTGGAGCTTTTGGAGCACAAGGGAATCTTAGCTCTACAGAAGAAAGTAAAGGTAAAATAGATGTACTGATAGCAGCTTTCCACTCAGGTGTGTTAGTTGCCAATGTTTTTTCCTATCGGAGTTTGGTTTATTGTAAATCAGAATTACCAGCAATACCAGCAACAGGATCAGTGGTTTTCCTTCTGGATCAGTTTATTATTGGGTATTGAATTGCATACTGAATATGCTGGCTGTGCAACTATTTTATTCATTTTCTATTTTCTTGTTAAAGTAGAATGTTTGATATTCACATCAGATGTAATGGAGATGGATATAAAGCTGTGACCTTTTGTTTTCTTTTGCTCTGATTATAAAAGCATGTTGATGATGTTTGAGTTTTTCAATCTGTGGCAGTCTCCATGAAGGTTTGTAATTATTTAAGCTCTGCTATTATTCTTTTACATGCTGAATTATAAGAAACATTCAAGAGACTGAACAGCTTTACATTATACTACACATGTAAATTTAATGTTTAGAAGGGAGTTAAGTTATATGCATATAAATAAGAACAACCATTCCAAGACATTATCATCCAGGTTCAGTTTTATAAATCACAAATCCTAATTGTTGTTTATTATAGGTGTTCCAGCCTTTGAGACAAAATTGCTAAATTATTTAATAATAAATAAACAAAAAAGCAAGACCGTGGATCAAAACAATGTTGTTTTTTTTTTCAAACAAGATAAAACAGATTTAGATTTTTGAAGTTTTGTGTAATTGTTCTATGTCATTTACTCTAATTTATTTAATGATAAAACTGAGTCTCAGTTTTTAATTTTAAGAGATACATTTTGCGCAATATTACCCACGGTTGATTTTGTCAAAATAAAATGTAAATCTTTGCTTAATTTCTTTATTTTTGGTTTTTTTTTTTTTGAACTGGGATTTTAGTGACGGGAAGACCTAACACTTTGTAAAACAAACTTGATATTCGTTACATCTAATTTATCTGAGACACAGTTCTATATTCGAAACCCTACAGGGACCTTTATTTTCCCCAGCATGCTGCAGAAATAATGGACTCTCTTTACAAGTAAAAACTGTCTTATTGGGTTTATGATAATTGATTGAATAATCTTGATCAATAATTATAATTACAAATCATAATCTGACAAAATCAATTTCTTAACCAAAAATCCTCATTCACGAATCGAGACCAGAGAGGTTTCTGGTGTTGTAATTGTGGCTCAACGCCTCTGACAATTACAACTGTTAAATACTCCGTAATAATTAATAACTATTGCCGGAGATGTCACTGTTTAATCGACCGTTTCTGCTGAAACGGGTGGAACTTGAACCTTATTTTGACTGATACATCACTTTTGCCCACAATGAAACACCAAACGCTCTCTCTTTATCTATGTGAATATTTATTCATTTTCACCTACTCAACATGCAAAATTCTACAAACACAGGGGTAACACATCTAAATAAGCAAAATCAACAAACGGTAGTGGGTATGTATTGAGTCAACTAGCAGTTTATGGCACTACAGACGAAGGGAGAGGGGGATATGAGTGGTGGCGAGTGGTGGGGGTTGGCGCGCAGCTCCGACTGTCCTTTATGGTCTTCTGATCATAAAACTTCCCCCTAACTCCTGAGCACAAAGGATTGATAACTTTTGGCGGCAAGCTAGCACAGTGAGACTGAAGACAAAGGTAAAATGGAGAATTTTACCATGAGGTCATTTTAACAGTCCAGTCTTGCAATGCACCCGCGTTGACTCTCAGATAGTAAACACAAACAGCTCTGGGAACGCGGCGGATCCCGATATCACATAACACATCAAAGTTTCAACAAGCAAGGTTACATGCACATATTATTCAGAACACATGAGATCCTAACCAGCGATTCTGATCGCTTCTACAACCTCTGACCCTGCCCAGCCCTTCTAATAAAGCAATAAAAGATCAAATAAAAAGGTTGGTTTTACTTGGTGTCGTCTTCTTCCTGAGTGAGGGAATTCGAGCGAAGAAAAGTGGGGGTAAGTTAATGTGCGTCCACAATTAACTTCAGGGGAAGCGGTCAGTTTTCGTCCTTTGGTCTTATTGACAAAAAGGAAAAATATGATCTGACCATCAAAGTCAACTTGAAAATGAAACACGGTAGCGGTTCGTCTCTACGAAACTCCGTGTCTTCAGTTATGTGTTAACTCACGTCTTCGATCGGCAAAGTGAAATCTCTGGCCTTCTTAGTCCAAAAACCTCAGTTATGAATGGTTCGTTGTCCAACGAGAGAGAATGAATGAACTCTGCACAGAGTTCTTCTCTTAAAGTGATGCGCTTCAGTCGCTAGACCAGTTTCTAGCAGAAGGCGAGTTTTCAAACATGAGCGCCTCCTATATAGCACCCTGTGACGTCAGACTTGGGAGCCCAGTCATATCAGTCGCAATGCTCGATGGGATATGTAGGAGCGGGCTGTCCTGGGTACAAAATGGCCGATGCCATTGGAGGGGCACAGTGACATCCAACAACGTGCAGATAATCCAATACTCAGCAAAGAAGTGGTCCAACAGTCTAGAGTTTATTTGTGAACCTGACAAAAGAAGCTTTGCAAGCAACTGTAGTGCCATGAATCGCTGACATTGTAAGGGGTTGGGTAGAATCACTATACATGGTTCAAAGAAAGATAATTAAGGGTTAAAATGGAAAGAAAAGGCACGTTTATATGAAATATAAGCAGCTAATCTTGTTGCAGTGTGCAGCTGTGTAATAGTTATGCCTCTCAATCTGTTTATGTTCTTCCTACTTTTATTCCTATATGTACGAATTAGGAGATATAAATCTTTTCGGAAAAATAATGATAATGTAATGATAATGTAATGATAATGTTTTGACAATGTTTTTGTGCTCAGTGTCCTAAGACCTTGGGACCAGCCATTAAGTTTGATGCCAAAATATCGAAACAGGTTAGCAGAAGTAGTTGTAATCACGTGCCAAATTGTATACATGTACTCATACTCGCTTATCTTCCGCCTATCCAAGACCACGTTGCGGGGGGAGAGGGTCAGCAGAGGCCCAAAATTCCCTCTCCCCAGACACCTCATCCAGCTTTTCTTGGGGTAACCCAAGGCGTTCCAGCCGAGAGACATAGTCCCTCCAGTGCGTTCTGGGTCATTTCCTGGGTTTCCTCCCTGTGGGATATGTCTGCAACACCTCCCAAGGCGTCAAGGGGGTATTTGGAACAGAACTATCTCTGACTCATCTCGATGTGGAGGAGCAGCACCTTGTTGGGTGTTATGATTATTGATTGATTAATCTTGATCAATAATTATAATTACAAATCATAATCTGACAAAATCAACTTCTTAACCAAAATCGTCATTTATGAATCGAGACCAGAGATGTTTCTGATGTTGTAATTGTGGCTCAACGCCTTTGACAATTACAACCGTTAAATACTCCGTAATAATTAATAACTATTGCCGGAGATGTCACTGTTTACACTGATCTAGGAACGCGGCGGCTCCAGATATCAACATAACACATCAAAGTTTCAATAAGCAAGGTTACATGCACATATCATTCAGAACACATGAGATCCTAACCAGCGATTCTGATCGCTCTACACCTCTGACCCTGCCCAGGCCTTCTAATAAATAAATAAAAGATTAAATAAAAGATGGGTTTTACTTGTTGAAGTTTCCTTCTGGGTCAGCGAGTGAGAGGGAAACGGGGGGGAGGGGGGGGTTGAAGCGTTGTGCGCGTCCGCAGTTACACTCTACACTCCAAGAGAGCGGTCAGTCCCGTCCTTTGGTCTTCTTGACGAAAAGGAAAAAATAGGATCTGACCATCAGCAGTCGACTAGGGGTGAAACACGATGGCGGTTCGTTTCCTCGAGCTCCGTGTTTTTATTTACGTGTTAAACTCACGTCTTCGATCGGCAAAGTGAAATTTCTGGCCTTCCTAGTCCAGAAACCTCAGTTATGAATTGTTCGTTGGTCAACGAGAGAGATAAATAAATGAAGACTCCCCGTGGGATCTCTCCTTCTCCAGAGGACGCTCCAGTTGCATGGTAACCTTGTCAAGATTCCCAGCTGAAAGCGAGTTTCGAAAATGTCCGCCTTCTTATATAGCGTCTTGTGACGTCAGACTTGGGACGCCCCGTCATATCAGTCGTGATGCTTGACGGGATATGGAGGAGCGGACTGTCCTGGATACAAAATGGCCGCAAGCATCAGGAGGCCTGGTGTCTGTGCAAGTAGTCCAATATTCAGCAACATATCGTTCTTTCAATTCAATTCAATTCAGTTTATTTATGTAGCGCCAATTTGCAACACATGTTGTCTCAAGGCACTTCACAAAAGTCAGGTACATACATTCCAATTAATCCTAATCATTGAACAGTGCAGTCAGATTCAGTTATTTATTCAAATTGGATACAAAGTTTTTCTGTCTAAGGAAACCCAGCAGATTGCATCCAGTCAATGACTTACAGCATTCCCTCCTCCCGGATGAGCATGTAGAGACAGTGGACAGTCACTGGCGTTGACTTTGCAGCAATCCCTCATACTGAGCATGCATGTAGCGACAGTGGAGAGGAAAAACTCCCTTTTAACAGGAATAAACCTCCAGCAGAACTAGGCTCAGTGAGAGCGGCCCTCTGCCACGACCGACTGGAGGTTTGAGAGAACAGAGCAGAGACACAAAGAGAACAAAGAAGCACTGATCCAGGAGTACTTTCTATGGGAAGGAAAAGTAACTCCTTTAGTTGTTTCACCTAGAAAGAAAGAATAGATAAACTCTGAGCCAGTTTTCAAGGTTAGAGTCTGAAAGATAGCACATAGAGTTAGTCACAGTAAAAGCTCAGTCAATTGCCATGTCTAGGAGAGAGAAAGGGTTAAACACTGAAAGAGGGCCATGTGGATCATCGGTAGAGGGTGAGCATTAAGTTGTTGCCAGCAGAAGCTTGGATGATTTCCCTCTCCAGAAAGGTGTCACAGGTAGATACAGAGTCAGGCCAGGTGTAGCTTCTAGGAAGAGAAAAGAGAAAGAACAAAGTTAAAAGCTGAAATAACAGCAAATAATGCAAAATTGGAGAATAGTGTGAGAATGTAGCGAAGAGGGTGAAAGTGGTCATTATGTCCTCCAGCAGTCTTAACCCAAAGTTCATGCCCATAGGTGAGGGTTGGAATGTAGACCGACCAGTAAATCAAGAGCTTCGCCTTTCAGCTCAGCTCTCTCTTCACCACAAAGATGTATCATATCCCAATAATGTATGTATAATATTCTATTATACATACAATATTGTTTAATTTTGTTTAAACTTTAGTTTTGTAACTTTTGATTTGTGGTCAGATTTATATTATCTGTCAATGATATGTGGTGATATGTCTCCTAATTTTATACATCACAGTTGTTGACATGCCAGTTAAAAATGAAAATTTCTATTTTGTAGTGGTCAAACCTGTAATGATTAAGCTCCGGGGTGCTGTTAACCTTAATGAGCTGCACTTATTACAAAACACTGATAAATTTGTCTGACTGCTGTGTGAAACAAAGTAGGACACAGTTCTTATTTAGATGTTGCAAAGCTCTCAGGTATCTTGATGAATGATATGGTGGAAAAGTGCATTTGACCATTGACAAATATATTAAAGTCTTGCCCCTTGTCTGTGTGGCATGTTTTATTCTAAATAATAAATTTAAGATGGCAAAATGCAGGGTTTTGTCCTGACTGTGAGTGAGGCATTAGGTGAGGCAGTACAGAAGTACAGAAAATGTCCACTTTTGGATACAAACCCAATACTACATGACTGAGATTCAAATGTCCAGTATATGAGCTGAAAGGTTGACATAGTAAAATAAAATTAAAAGAAAATAAAAGTGGTGTGAACGTGTATGAATAATTTGAATCCAATTATCTTTATTTTCTCTTTCACCACATTTAATGTATCTTTAATGTTGTTTTTTTCCAAAGCGTGTTTTCTAAAACCTTATCTTATATTTGGGATCCTTTTTATAAATCCAGAACTAAGCTATATTGAAGCGGTTTGCAATATTTAAATATATTTTCCAACTAATTATAGGTGTTTTGCCTATTTTTTATTTTTTTTTCCCCCCAGTTCCATCTTCTACTTATTGGCTCCAAATTATGATATGCTTCATCCTGGATTGCCCTCCTAGATTACCTTCCTGTGTCCTTAAAGACAAAATAGGTGAAAACCAATTTATTCTAATAATCATGATGGGTGACAGTGTACTGGACGTTTGTCAATGAGCTGCACATCACTGTGTGGTCAGTTCACTTAAGTAGGAAGCACTGTGTTATATAGTCTTCTAAATTTTAGAATCAAAAATGTGTATTATTTGTCAGCAAGGCCTCCTAATGATGTGTTAGAATTTGAAAAGATGAAAAGAGCTATATTCTTCAGCTACTTTTTGGTAAACATCCATTAAGGCTTCTGCACCGCCTTTCCTAACCGGAAACTTTGTGTTAGATTCTGTTTGATGTTATTTTTTTTCAACGTACACACACACCTATGATTAATACAATTTTAATGTACACAAAGCATAAAACTCTCCACTCAAGTAATCTGTTCAGTATATTTGTGTAATTGTAGGCTGAGCTTATTTACAGGTCTTCACTGACCTGTGCTCTCCACACAGGTCAGTGAAGACCTGGTTTTGGATAGTGTGTTCTGATGGTCTGTGCTACCTTTTTGTTTTGTTTGTCTACATTTATACCCATAATATAATTTATTTGTAATGATTTTATTGGCAGGCAGTACAGTGATCACAGCTGAGAGGTCAGGTGGATGGTCTTATTGATGCTTAATTCATGTATTATTAGACAGGGCCAAACCTGTGAGGATTCAACTGAGTGATAATCACCCTATGGACAACAATAAAGTTTCCATAGTTGCCACTTGCCATTTAGTAATGGTGTTTTTCCTGTTTCTGTCATGCATTCTGCAAGCATATTAGAGCTGTTGTTGAAAATTGCTGTGGTCTACAAATAAAGTTTGCTGTTGCTCTTTACTGTAATCATCACATGCAAAACAGTATTTACATCCTTTTTGCTTCAAGCTAATGTTCTGTGGTCTTTAATGTCAGACAATAATGCACTTTTTGCTTTTCATCTGCCTGAGATTAGCTGCTTACCTAGGCAAATTTATGTTCTGTAGGAGGTAATTCCATATGTCCTTATATGATTGAATCTGTATGGCTAGAACAATGTGGCCATATGTTTCCCGTACTACCTACTTATCTGGTCAGAATCAGGGGTTTGCACTGTTTTTGACTTTCATAAATATAATCTTATGCCAGAAAGGAAGAGGGGAGAGACTGAGGTCTCAACAGGATCTCTAAGTGTGTTTGAAATAAAACACATCACCACATCTTTAACATTGTCTGCCTTTTTATTTTTATTTTCTTGATTTCTAACTTTTGTAGTCTTGCAGAGTCTCAGTTACTAGAAAAACAGTAGTACATTTCTGAGAGTTTTGGATTGTTTTGTGCTTAATGTTCTTTTATTTGAATTATTCCGACTTCACTGCAACATCAGTTTCGTTTAGTTTATTTTAATTTTCTTTAGATGAGAATATCTCACTCTTTGCCCATCCATCAAATTAATTTTTAAACATCATTCTTTTTCCTTGTTTTTTTATCTTTTTTTTTGTGTTTGCATTTACCAACTTTACCCATCAAGATAATCAGAATCACTTTAAAAGATGGGCACGCCGCGTGGTGTAGTGATGGAGCCCGCAACCCATATTTTAAGGCCTCAGTCCTTGAAGCAGCCATTCCGGGTTTGACTCCCGACCCAGAGTCAAACATGCATGTCTTCCCCATCTCTCCACCCTACTTCCCGTCTGCCTACTTTTGCCACAAAGAAATATAAAAAACGATGGGACAAATGATAGGAACTGGCTGCAGGGCTAAGAGCAAATAGACTCATACCAAGCTGAAAAATGAAGTATGGAACAGGTCAAACAATGAAACAGGAGCATGACAAAAAAGCTAAAAGAGGAAATCTAAAATAGTAGTCAGGAAAGAAATTTATTTTCTTTTCTTTTGCACTGAAATGTTGATTGTGTTCACCTATAAGGAAGATTTCTGCCTTTGATGTGGATCCTTGTTCCAGTGGTGTTAGTTTTTGTTTAGTTAGTTCGCTGTCCTAGTGAGAATTACTTTTATCATAATCTTATCTTAATTAGTCTTCCGTCATTGCAGTGTTTGTAGCTAAGAGACCCAGATGCTACATCCTGATACTTAGACTTACATTTTAAGAAAACAAACTGGGTCACTGAATTTACTTAAAAATATTATTCAAATCATGTCTTGTCAATTTTTATTAATCCATTAATAGGTACTGTCTCATTTTGTGAACTGAATGTAATATTTTTGCTTTTTTCATTGTTTCATTTTCGACCCACAAGCTTCCTATTTCATCATGTTCAGCATATTAAAAAAAAGCAAAGATTAACTTGCTCAAACTGAAAAGTGAAAAGTTTCTGGAATAATATCACATGTCTAATAAGACAAACTCTTGCTCATGAATGATCATTCCACAGAGCCCCAATACGTTACAGGATATTTGTTTTTTGTTTTATTTTCCTATTTCTTTTGTTCTATCCTCAGAGGAATAAAAAAAAAAAAAAAGACTTGCCCATGTGTGACTGCAGTTTTAAACAAGACAAGTGGTGTAAGGGATTTGCTTCACTGAGTCTGACATCCTTTCACTGTGAGGAATCCAGCCTCAATAACACAGGTGAAGGAAAGACATGTAGGGCAGTTCAGCCATCCTGGGGATTGGTGGGCGTCAATCCTTTTCTGCTGTAAAGCAGAAAGCAGCAATTTTCTTCAGTGAGGAAAGACCATACTGCAAATTGCAGGGCCCTTTGTCAAACACTCCTGCCCATGTGTTGTGTGCTAAGGGCAAACCTGCTGCAGACTGTTGGTTTCTATTAAATCCTGAAAACCAGTACTTTTTACTTGATGTTTTATTGACTTTATATAATTTTAATTCAGCTTTATGTATTCTACACCATAGACATATTTTTACTTATAGACATTTTTGTTATTTCTTCTGGTCTTTGTGTCAACACATGACACACGAATACATACAGTATTTATGGCAATTTGGGTGTAGATTTCAGAACATCCTGTATTACAATTTCACAATGTAGCTAAAGTTTTGATCCCAATCCTAACAGGACGGTTGCACAAACTTACACATATATTTTCTTAGCCATATTTGCTGCAGACACATGCAGGGTGTGTTTTGTGTCTATGTTCCAAAGCTTATCCCACAGAATTTTTCTGCATGTCCTAAAAATCTGTGCCACCCTCACTTAGCTGTAGGTCCCATTATGTATGCCATAGTGGAACCCTGCGCTGTCATATGTTTGCTCCATGTTACTAAACATATACATGTATGTATGTATGTATGTATGTATGTGTGTGTGTGTATGTGTGTGTGTGTGGGGGTATGTAATTTTGACACCAAAAACAAAACACAGAGGACAGTCAGGTACACATCAAAAAGGTATGTAGCTTGCTCTGCCCTTAACTGAATTACTTTCAAACTTTCATACTATGAGAAAAATAAGCTGACATCTGGTTGGCTACCTGTTGCATCAAATCAGCCCAAACTCCCGTACATGTTTAAAATGCAGGTCGAAGGAATCTCCATTGATGAGAGGGAATTTTCCCATCAGCCACGCATGACTCAGGTACAGCTTGTAAACTGGGTTGTTTATATATATAAAAAAAAAAAAAAACGTCAAAGTGCCTAAAATATGTTTAATTCTCAAATATGTGCGCAGTCTTATTTAATAATTTCTAAACATTAACATTGACTGTTTTCAAGTGGCTATATCGTGGTATATTTATCTATTTAGGCATTGGTTATGCCTACTTAAACTACTTTATTCACCAAATAAACATTAATTAACTAAATGTCCTGTCCATTCTATACCTTCCACTTTTTAAAACCCTTAGAAAATCATACAATCTAGTTATTTTTAGAAATTGAAAAAATTGCACCAGCACCGATCAGTGTTAGGGCTGAAACATGCTTTCAACGTCCATTAGTGCAAACTGAATCTGCCAGGATGGATACTATTTTTTTGCACTTAGGAATATGTACTTTTTGTCATACAGCAAAAGGTGGCAACAATGCTTTACTTGTTCAAGTGACATTTTTGTTTTAGTAGGAATTTCAAGATGGTGTTGACTCACTGCCCAAAAAGTTGATAGGACCAGTTCTCCTCAAATTGTACTTCGTCAGAACAAACATCTTTGTTTTTTTTCCTATGCCATTTTAATTATTTTCCTTAATTTGTCACTGTCTGCTCACATAGCACAATCAGAAATATGGACAAAGCCATGCTGGCTCCAGGTGGACACTCTGGGGCAAGGATATATGACAATATTTTTGTCATCCAAGCTTGTTGGTTGAGCAGATGGACAGAAATGTTGGTAGATCTGTGTGAAATATTTGTAATTTATAGAATGAAAATATAAATATACATTTTAAATGCTACTAATTTAAGAGCACTCATAACAGATGAATGGAACATAATTCAGAGAGTTGCTCATTATTATTTTTGATTGGATACGTGGAGAACTGTTAGGAAAATGAGTAGAGGACCTGTTGAGAACTCTTTCAATGAAAACACCAGTGATAAAATGTCTTACCAATCAAAGTGTACCTTTGCAGATACAGTACCCATATATCTGTGCACTGTGTATTAAGATGTAGCATGAGATATCTGTTATTCAACAGAGTTGTTTATACTCTTTGTATGTCAATACTTGCCTGATTGTATTGTCATGGGACCACATTGATTGAGCTACATAATGTTCTAAATTTGAAAAATGATGAACTGATGGACATTTAGATTGGGATGAAGGAAAATTAAATCACCTCGTAATAGTAATTAGATGGCTGCTCAATCATGCATGTAATCTCATTCAGGTGTGACTTAGCACCCAAAATTTGGATGATAGAGAAACTGGTAGGTCATCTAACAACCTTTTTTGTCATTAAATCCATGTACATCTTTTTCCTTTACATGGCATGATTATGACATGGCATGATTGCGCCAGTGTCTTCAGTGAGCCGTCTTTTCTGGTTACTCTGTCTGGTGTTGTTAGATTTTTCCATTTATGTTGCTCTGAAGCGGTGTACGCTACCAGTCTGTGATCACCAAACACTTCTGAGTTTTTGGCCAGTTAAACTACAAACCTTTGATCAGAGAAGGCAGTCAGGGAAGACTGTGTTTGCTGGCTTATTGGAGAATCTTATTATAAGCATGTTTGTTTTGGGTCTGGGCCACTGATGACTTTGCTTGTATTGATTATCTTATTGTAACTCAGTGTATGATTTATCAGACTCATGAAAAAGATCACACACTTGATCTGGTTCTGTCATATGGCATCGGAGTCTGCATCACCAAAATGAAACACAAAAGGATTTTGGACCATTTCCCTGTCTTGTTTAATGTTGTTATATCAGAAGCAAGGTTGAATAGGGACAAACCAGTGTACCATTTCCTCATGATAAATCACCGGACTGCTGATCTCTTTTGTTCCACCTTCACCAGCTTAGCATTCAGTGATCTTGGCCAGTGTGGTAAATAAGATGTTGATCTACTGCTCCATCTTTTTAATTCAACATGCTCTGGCATCCTTTTTTCCGTTGCTCCACTCAGGACTAAACGGATCAAATCCACACCTCAGCCTTGGCTGAATGTAATCACACAGCACTCAGGCACTGGTGTCATTACACTAAAAGTAACTGGAAGAGAGATAAACTCCAGGTCTCTTGGAAGATCCTATTAAACTTTTTTTTTTCTTTTATCAGCATTTCAGAAATCTCTTATTAGTTTTTTATACTAAGATAAATGGTTTAAGCTAAATTATTTCATCGCCTTTGCTGAGTAATGCAACAGCTCTGTTCTCATTTGGGAGTCACATCCAGTTAAGCCCACTGCCCAGCAAAGCGTCACTGACCCCTTTTCTATTGTCCGGGCATGATTTTGCACTTTTTCCTTCTACATTTAAAAGTCTCCAAGCTAAGTTTAATGTTCCCAAGCAAAACTAGGAAAATGGCTATTACTCAATGATCTTTTTTTTTTTTTACAAACAATGCTTTCTCAACTCAACACAATCACCAGTGATGAATGAATTAGTGATAAACTAGACTGCAAAGTTTTGTCACAGAGGTTCTGTGCTATTATTAATATGCATTATGTTTGTGATTTAGACCCATGTTTTCTAATGTTTAAACAGAATTCTGAAATATACCGTTTTCGATCTTTTTGAAGCGCACAGTGCAAAAAATCAATACCATTTCTAAATATTGAAGTCATTAAGCTCTTATAATACTTATAAGCATTATATGAGCTACAACATTTAATTTCCCTTTGAGATTAATAAAGTTTTTTATTTATTTTATTGAATAAGATTGAACTGATTTTTATGCATTATTACAGTAAGTTACAACAGTCCACAGGTTTAGTTGACATAGAATTGGCCAAAGGCATGTGCAGTCTGTGAAATATCTCTTGCTTTGGGATATTAGGAAATAAGTATTTATGTCATCGTTTCACGAGCTAATAAAGCCTTTGCTTCTAGAGATCACAACTGGTCAGTGAGAAGCAAAGACAAGTTGCCTTTAGCTGATACAGAACAGACTGAGATTCAGATCAGAGAGAATATTAAAGAGAGTAGGCTCTGCTGAAAAATAAGCAGCATTGTATATACAAATTGCACTACAGCACTGTGCTCTTAGTTGGCATACACCCACACATACATTTGTATACAGGATATATACTGTATATATTCATATGCATATCACATATCACTCATGTAATGCTAAATCTTAAATTGGCCTAATGTAACCCTTGTAAACTGTGAGAAACAAGCATATCTAAAGAAAAAACAAAACATGACCGTATTTCTAAGAACTGTAGTGCCAAATATATATAGAAGTATGTCAGCATATTTGCCATGTGAAGTCTGAATAAGGGACGAGGCACAGATTTTTAAACCTTTTGCAGTTCTTGAGATACAGTCCCGAAGGGATGATTGTTGTGCACACAGAGCAACCAGTTGTCTATAGATATCCATAATTTGCTCACTTTCTGGAATTTCACAGCAAAAAACACAAATATGTTATCATTAACCAAAGTAATTTATTGTGATGTAAACAAGATGCACTGCCTTTGTTGCGTTTCCTCCTTCAAACTCTAGTCCTCACTAAAGAAAAACATATTGGCACCAGAAGATTTTAGAGACTAAGTGGTTCATTCTTTTCATAAATTAAAATTAAAACCAAAATTGCAGTTTTATGCATGATTAAATTACTGGTAAAACTCTTCTTTTAAGAATTTTTACATTTATTACTTTACATACTTAAATGTTTATTTTGTTTATTTGTTTAATATTTTTCACTTCCTGTGCAAATATTTTAGATTAATTTCTTGAAGAGGTGAAGCGACATCCAGCACAATTTTACCACAACACACTTTACCTTTCTGTTTTCCTCTTTGTCAAAGCCTAAGCTAACTAAAGTTTTGAATGAAGGTTTTTGCTTATGTTGCAGCAGAAAGCTCAACTATAATAGGAGCAAAACAGCCATAAATCAAACTCAGTCATTAGATTGTGGATAATTAGCTGTGGGCCTGCTGTGATTGAGGCCACTGGGATAGAGTCACCAGAAATAGACAAAAGAACCATTTTTTTTTCAGGACAGAGTCCAATAACAGAACAAAAAAGAAACTGGAGCACCAACAGTCATTAACTTCAGACTGTGAGCTCAAATTAGCTTCTGTATCTGTGGTGTGACTGACACACCTCTGCAGATTATGTCAGAGATTAGAAAACAAATTAAAGCACCTCCTTTTAGAGTGGTACACAAACAAATTTGAATAGTAAAAAGATGATAGTAATCCACCTACTGTGAATATACATTTGCTGTGAAAAACATTTGGTTAAAGATGTATAGTTCAGTGTTGGTTTATTTCACAGTCACTATGTGCCTTCATCATGTAGCTCTTCTATATGTGTAACATCTGCTATGATTGCTAATTTGATATAATAAGTTCATCACACTTGGGAGACTGAGGGGTTGGGGTGAATTAAATTTTTGTGGATGTTTTGAAAACAAGCCACTATTACTGTCAATTGTTTTAAATTGTATGTTTTAAGTACATAACCTATGTACAGCTATTTGAAAATCATAATGTCATAGTCCCGCCTCTTACCTATCCCTTGGCCTCAAGTATGTCAGACCAACAACCAGCAAGTTTTAAGCTGTACTTCTCCTTCTTTTCTGTTTTTTTTATGACTGTATTACACTGTATCAAACAAACCTGGTATATTGGTGAAAGCCTCGTGAAATTCGGGTCATTATTTTGAAGATATTTCTAGAAATTAGGCCCCTTTTTTGAGGAACTCTTAAGAAAGGACAAATTCTAAGATTGCTTCAGAATTTTTTTTTTTATTATTATTTTGACACAGCTAAAAAACTGATGTTTGCACAGCTATCAATCCAACATTTAGCAGGTGTAAAATAAACTTGTGTGAGTAGGACACCCAAACTGTTCAAACTTAGGAGCCCGCTTCTTTCAAAATCAAACCCAACGCACCATTAAGATTACCACAGATATATTAGTAGGAATATTTCACATGCACACACCAAGTTAATGTCTTCAAAGTCATTTGTAGGGTGAAAGTAATGAGCCTTCTGACCAACATACATAAACTGTCAAATGTTAGTAGTGAAGTTAATTGATTGTTTCAGTAGGTAATGTTTGAATGTTGACTAACAATCTGAAAACATTTTAAACTCTTCCTGTTTTATAAAATGAGTAAATGAGTCTGAAATACAAGAAGACACTGCCATTTGAGTCTGAGGCATGGTCATCACTGAAACCAGGCCCCTTGCCTGTAGCACCTTACCATCTCATTGCCTGTGCCTGAGAGCTCCTTCTTTGCCATAAGTTTCTGCTTGAAGGTTTCCAGAGTGGCACCCAAGTATTCATGCTGATTTGCTACCTTTCTTTTTTTGATGACTTAGTGGCACTAGTGGTTTTTATTAACAGTATTCATACAGTATTCTGGCAGAAAGAGAACATTCACGATCAGCAATAAGAAAGTGTGTGGGCAAGAATTTGAGCCATTGGAAAGTTCCCAGGCAACAACTATTGCTGACCATGAAAATAACACAAAGGCTAATCTCTTATTTCCCAAAGAAAACCTTTAGAAAAATATTCAGTAAACTGGTAAGAAAAAAGGGGAATATTTTTAGAAAGGGTGCATTGTCTTACATCTAGCATTGAATGAAGGGTATAAGGGCCAAGAGTGCCAAGGGTGGCAAAACCACTTATTAGGTTTAGGGTACCCTGCATGTTTAGGTTTAGCAATTGTTGTTACTATAGGGCATGGTTGGTTTGGTTAGCTTTTGTTACATGAAGTCATTTTTGAAAACTGCATTTTGGATTTTCTCAGGTTATCTATGACTAATGACAGGCCTTTTGACATCTAAGCAACAACAACAACAAAAAAAACATAAAATTGAGGTAATCTGCAGGTGAGCAAAACAACTTTCATAGCACTGTAATTACATTTTCCCTTTTAATTCTGACGTTAAAATGGCTTTTAATTGTCTACCACATTCAGTGCACTTACATCACTGAATGAGAGCAAACTGCCTTTTTTAATGTAATGCTTTGGTCGGAAATATATGTAGTTTAAAGGAAAATTTTCTCTCATTAAATATATAAAATTTCAGGGATATAAAACCATTTTGGCAACACAAATAGTCTCAACAAGCATAGATCCCCAGTGTTCTGTGTTCCAAGACCTACAGAGGTCCTGTAGGACAATAATTTACAGATGAAAGGTAACCAGAAAGAAAGGAGACACTGACACATTATTTTAAAGATTATAAATGATAATCCAACACCTTAGTTTGTAGGGTAAGGTCAGAGATAATGCATGGTATTTCTCTTTATGAAGAGAAAGATAATGGGAAACATAAATAGTTGGCCACATTTTGTGATGGTGGGGCTGAGAGTTCAAAGCAGATTTAAACATGTTCTGTGAGTAAAATGAACAGTGGGTTATGCTCTCAGATTGTGTGACTGGTATAGTTGTGTGAATCGTGAGAATGTGTTTATGATCTACAAACAGTGGAGTGGTGCAGAAGAGACTTTTTGGTACACAAAAAAGGAGGGAAAAATCGATTTTGCCAGTGGTAAGAACACAAAAGTGTGAGAATTGCATTCACAATCCAGTGTAAAGGGAAACTAACAGAAATAGCTTTTAGTTTAACTACTAGACATTTGCATAAAATTTGCTCTTATTATGTATTTTCAGAACAAAATAAATGATTCTGTTCAGTAAAAAATTAGGTTTATGTCTGTCTTCCTTGTTAAGAGAAGTGAGATGACAGGAAGAGAAATGATGTAATGAAGTTAAAAGAAGAATCATTAAGATTCTCTGCACTGACTCTCAGAGTAAATCCATTCTCAGTGGGTTGTTAAGTATTTTGAGTCCCTCTTTAATTTCTTTCCCATTGTTGTCATCCATAACCTGTTCTTTACAGCTGCTACTTCTATACATTCTCCTCTTTTCTTCCTGTTTCTGTGTTCATTCTGCCTCAAAATGTAGCAGGTTTTTGTAGGGAACCAACATAATAAACAGAACTCTTTGCTCTCCATATGATCAGATCCATAAAAAGTTCACGTTATTTTCTCAGTGTCAGCCCTACTCCTGTATACAAGTTTTTAACAATGCACAAAGACTTATCTTGGGAAGGCTTTGTAAGGGAGAGCGGTTTATAGTGTAGCCGTGAAGGACACCCTGTGTATATAATGTTCAGTCAAGTGTATTAGCTTTCTCCACAAAAAAGAGGTTCTCCTTCTACTTCCTCAGTCCCAAGTTGTAGCACATAAAATAGTGTAAAGGTTATGCATCAATGATTCCAACATCTTCTGATGATTCTGAGCTGGTGGTTACTGACAACAGAATCATTCAAACAACGTTTTTGCTTTTTGCAGCAAAGGATTTCATGGTTGACTAAATGGCAGGGAAATACATTTGTTGCTGGCTCGGAAACACAGACTCTTCACTCCCTCACAGTCTGCTCAAGTTTTTAGATGAATTTGTTATGAATGCTGACTTTCTGTCTCCTCGGACAGTATCTTCACTCAATCTATTAGAAATGATTTTTTAGCATGTCAAGAGGAACGCAGGCAAGTGTTTTTTGGCCACGCTGAGATTTTCTTTATTTTGGGTTAGCATTTTCTCATTATATTGTAGCAAGTATTGACAGTGAGGAGCCTTTTTGCTATAATCTGAAAATTGTTACATGTTGCATGTCTGAGATAATTTACCAGATGGCAAAAACATTTATCATCGTGATTTTTGGACTGGATGGGCCCCATACATTAAAAAGAAGGTGGGGTTAGTCAATTGTGAGTATGCAAGTTAGGTTTTACTGCGATGAATTAGTGGGTCATCCATGGTATTAAACAATTTCAACATCACCTGAGCAGCAATGCTTTTGGTGTTATTTGTGAACGCATTCCATTAGTCAGAAAAGTTCATTAATGGTGAATGTTAAGTGGATCTGAGAGTTAATTTTGCAAGCAGTCCATTGTTTTAATTACATCTATCCCTTTTTGCTGTTTAAGTTCTCTCCTTTATCACAGACACTTTGATCAGTTAGGAGTTTGACTGTCTGATGTATAAGAGACACTTTAAAAATATATATTGATGATAACATTAGCTAGCAGTCCACAGCCTGACATCTTTTCATTACTCTTTATAAAGCCTTGTTGTCTTCTTTATGATTTAAATCCATGCATGTATCCTGTTTTCACATAACACTCACTGAGTATGCTTCAGCTCTAGGATTTTAGGAGCCAAATTAACATGATAAATTAATTTCAAGTGTATGTATTCATTCAGTGTAACCTCACAGCAGCAACGGCCCAAAAAAATCCCTAATCCATCCTTAGCTGTAAGCATTAGCATTGCTCATAATTCGTCTTGTTTTCAGCTCTACTGATTAAAGCTACTGATAAACATTACTGTTGTCATACACTATTCCAGTGCTCAATAAAGGGACCGAGTAATTAAAAACCCCTCCATAACATTTGAGTTAACAGCACCATTTTTCTTTTTGTTTTTCTTTTCTATTAGAGGTAATCAAACTTTACCCATTATGATAAGAAAATATGCCCTACATTTGAATTTGAATATTTTCAATTAGTTCATTTATTTCAGTAACTCAATTCAATAAGTGAATTACGTTATATAGATTAATTACTGTACAGACCAAGCGTTTGGACACACCTTCTCATTCAAAGAGTTTTCTTTATTTTCATGACTATGAATATTGTAGCTTCACACTGAAGGCATCAAAACTATGGATTAACACATGTGGAATTATATACTGAACAAAAAAGTGTGAAACAACTTAAGATATGTCTTATATTCTAAGTTCTTCAAAGTAGCCACCTTTTGCTTTGATTACTGCTCTGCACACTCTTGGCATTCTGTTGATTAGCTTCAAGAGGGAGTCACCTGAAATGGTTTTCCAACAGTCTTGAAGGAGTTCCCAGAGATGCTTAGCACTTGTTGGCCCTTTTGACTTCACTCTGCGGTCCAGCTCACCCCAAACCATCTCGATTGTGTTCAGGTCCGGTGACTGTGGAGGCCAGGTCATCTGGCGCAGCACCCCATCACTCTCCTTCAAATAGGTCAAATAGCCCTTACACAGCCTGGAGGTGAGTTTGGGGTCATTGTTCTGTTGAAAAATAAATGATGGTCCAACTGAACGCAAACCGGATGGAATAGCATGCTGCTGCAAGATGCTGTGGTAGCCATGCTGGTTCAGTATGCCTTCAATTTTGAATAAATCCCCAACAGTGTCACCAGCAAAGCACCCCCACACCATCACACCTCCTCCTCCATGCATTACGGTGGGAACCAAGCATGTCCATCCGTTCACCTCTTCTGCGCCGCACAAAGACACAGTGGTTCGAACCAAACATCTCAAACTTGGACTCATCAAACCAAAGCACAGATTTCCACTGGTCGGATGTCGATTCTTTGTCTTCTTTAGCCCAAAGAAGTCTCTTCTGCTTGTTGCCTGTCCTCAGCAGTGGTTTCCTAGCAGCTATTTTACCATGAAGGCCTGATTCACACAGTCTCCTCTTAACAGTTGTTCTAGAGATGTGTCTGCTGCTAGAACTCTGTGTGGCATTGACCTGTTCTCTAACCTGAGCTGCTGTTAACCTGCGATTTCTGAGGCTGGTGACTCGGATGAACTTATCGTCCACAGCAGAGGTGACTCTTGGTCTTCCTTTCCTGGGGCGGTCCTCATGTGAGCCAGTTTCTTTGTAGTGCTTGATGGTTTTTGTGACTGCATTTGGGGACACTTTCAAAGTTTTCCCAATTGTTCGGACTGACTGACCTTCATTTCTTAAAGTAATGATGGCCACTCATTTTTCTTTACTTAGCTGCTTTTTTCTTGTCATAATACAAATTCCAACAGTCTATTCAGTAGGACTATCAGCTGTGTATTGTACCCACCTCTTGCACAACACAACTGATGGTCCCGACCCCATTTATAAGGCTTGAAATCCCACTTATTAAACTTGACAGAGCACACCTGTGAAGTGAAAACCATTTCAGGTGACTATCTCTTGAAGCTCATCAACAGAATGCCAAGAGTGTGCAGAGCAGTAATCAAAGCAAAAGGTGGCTACTTTGGAGAACCTAGAATATAAGACATATTTTCAGTTGTTTCACACTTTCTTGTTCAGTATATAATTCCACATGTTTTAATTCATAGTTTTGATGCCTTCAGTGTGAAGCTACAATATTCATAGTCATGAAAATAAAGACAACTCTTTGAATGTCCAAACTTTTGGTCTGTACTGTATACACAAACTAAACTTTTAGACCCTTTATTTCTGTTAATTATGATGATTTTTCACTTACAACTAAAATAAAACGATGCAGCATAGGTCTCCAGGGTCAGGACTCAAACCCTGGATGGCTGAAGACTGAGGCCTCTGTGTGTGCGTTGCGTAATTTTCCACTATGCAACACCCAAAAGGGAACTTTTCATCTGACAAACAGCCTCATTGGATATTCTCATTTATAGAAAATGACAGTAAATAACTATGAAAATCTATTGCACTGATTGTACAGTTGGAATAAACCATACAGGGGTTTGTCAATTAAACAATAACTTGTTGTTTCTCATTTCGTAATCACAGAATAGCCCTAACTAAGTCTTTGAATTTTATTGGAAAAATTAACCAATATGTTCCAACCTTCAACCAGCCTTAATCAACACAGAACTTCGCAAACTTCAGTTTGTTTACTCCATTGTTCATCAGACATGACAAAAACTACAAATAAAGTTTCAAAAGGGAATTTTACATTATTGAACAAAATTTTGTTTAGTCAGTTGTAATTTCAGTTTTCAAAGTGCTAGCAACTTGTTTGGTTTTAAGAAATCTGCTGCACAATTATGTGTGTAAATGAAAGCAAATATTAATTCACTGAGGTTTATATTTCACCTAGTGCACATTATGTAAATTATTTGCTATGGTGTAAATGAAAAGGAATAAAAAGTCAGTGTCTTGATACCCATTGAAGCATCCAGTGGCATCCAATGTTATGTGGTTCTGAGGTCCCTACTGTCTAGAGATTAGGTGCTAATTAACTGAGTAAATGAAGTGTGGTGAAGAGATTAGAATAAGCCTTTTTCAGGTTTTTTAGAGCTCTACTCGTCACCACCCACCTCCCTAGGAATTATTAAATTCTGCAGACAACTTATAAAATATGAAAACAACATCCATGTTGAATAAAATTTCTTAAAACCTATGCTTCCTTTTGAAATTGTTTAGGTATATTAAATAATTGTAAATTCACCACTGAATTATAGTAATGATCAGAATAACGGAGTGACAGCTGGAAAAAACAGTTAGCTTCTCTGAAGGATAAGTGTGGGAGGACTGCAGGTTTGATAGAAGCTTACTGTCACAAAGTTTCCATATGAGTAGAAATGAGTACAGATACATATAGAACCAAGTAACTGGGGGCCTGATTATTCAACACAGTAACAGGAGAGGATGTGTTGACTCTGAAATAGAACTGGTACGTTTGACCATACATATTTTGCAATGATCTCCAATTCTGTGAGGTTAGATAGTCTCCTTGCCATCACCCTAATCTGCTCACTCCACAGATTATCTATGAGAGTCAAGTTGGGACTCTGGCTGGATAACACCAAAACATTAATATTACCCCCACTCAGAGAAAAAATGCCAGGGGTATGAAATATCCCTCTGGCGGTAATAAAGATTAATATTTTTACTTCTTTTTTTTTTTTTTTTGGCATGTGAGAATCGAAACATGGCCTGTATGAAATGTGTTGTGGTAGACAGACACATTTTATACCTGAAAAAGGTTCAAAATGACCCACACTGCAAGGTCCTAAATGTTGAAGATGCAACATGACAGTACACAAAACCTTAAAGCTTAGGGCAGATGGTAGACCTGTAAATCGAGTTATGATTATTTGCCCTTCCGCTTTGCCTTAATTTAGCTTGTTGTGAGGATTAATGTTCTAACATTCAAGCTGGAAGTAGCTGTATCATTAATAAACAATATAATTATTTTAAATGTCCTTCATCTCTGGTCTTTAGTGCAGCCCCACAGCTTTAAGGTGTCTTTAATATCAATGTTGCAGAATCTCTCACCAGATGTAATCAGTCTGAGTCAGCTGTCTGCTCCTTGCCATGCAGGACTAAACTGTTTCTCTGTGTTAAAGCTCATTCAGCCTCTCACAATATGCCATTTTACTTGAGGTGCAATCCAAGCTATAAGCACATCAGCAAACATGTTTTATTCTTAGACTGATGCTGTTTTCTTTGTTTTGTTTTTTTAAACAGTTCTATACTGTAGTTTTTAAAATGCATAATACTCACAGATATACCAGTTGAATGTGTGTAGGTTTTCCTTGTGGAAATCCTGTTTATAAATAGAAGCATGTTTGTTATTATTTTACGCCACTGAAAAAGCCAGCAGAATAAGAATCAAAAATCTAAATTATATTTTATACCAATGTTAGTAATTAAAACATTGCAGCTATGCTGTCTGACAACAACACTACCTTTGAGAAGCAATAGAGCAGGACAGCAGTTCTACAAATATTCATAGCAATGATTTAAAAAGTACCACAAAACAAATTAGGCATGTTCATTCGAGTACCCATCTATCCATTCGTCAGTCCGTCCTTCCATCTGTTGTCTATGCCTGCTGGGTCTCAGGGCAGCTGATGCCTTTTCTCCAGTGGTTATTAGACAAGACAGGTTGCCAGTCCATCACAGCTGACAAGTTCATTCAGCCTAGATTTAATCTGACTATAATTGTGCAAGGCAAGCCCAATTCAAATAGACTACTAAATATTATTCTCAAGGCCCCAAAACAGGACTACCTATGGGCTACACAGACATTAAGCAGAACTGGGTTTAATTAAATTGAGTTGGCAATGCTCAAGGCTCTCAGCACAGGCCCCAGCATCGCCAAGGTGTGAGGCCCATTCCATTCCCTTCTGCTTGCATCTTTAATTCATATTTTATATCCCATTGAGGTGTGGAAGACAAAATGTATGTCCTTCCTATTTTCTTAGTGAATGTTGAATGATGTTGCTGGTTATCTGTAAAATTATTTATAAGATGAAATACATTTGTTCTGATCAGCAGAGTTCTCAAA
Source organism: Girardinichthys multiradiatus (assembly GCF_021462225.1). Classification (NCBI taxonomy): domain Eukaryota; kingdom Metazoa; phylum Chordata; class Actinopteri; order Cyprinodontiformes; family Goodeidae; genus Girardinichthys; species Girardinichthys multiradiatus. The sequence continues at coordinate 12,622,132 of NC_061810.1, read as the reverse complement.
ACCTCTTCACTTACTTTGTGCTGTGTCGTCTGAATGTAATGTACTTCTTTAGTGTTTTGTTCTAGTATTCTTAGTAGTACTCACAAGAGTTTATTCCTTGGTGTTGTTTCTTTGTTTCTTATATGGGGTAATTAACCAGATTACTTACATTTTATAGTTCACAAATACAGTATTCAAGCTGGAATATCAGATGTATAAGGAAAAAATATGTTGGTTCAAATGAAGACATATAAAACATGTTGATTTATACAGTTAAATTTAGGAGGGAGGGAGACCCTGCTGCCCTAAAGTGACTTCAGCACTTTTGTTTGTGCTGATGCTTTTTCATGTAGGAGGAAGAGCACTTCCATTACTCTGAGAGTCAGTGATATTTTGTTTCTCGACTCACTTTCCAAATATATTCTTTCAATAAAGACAAGTATCTTGCAAAGTGGCTTAATGACATCAGATCGTTTTGGGGTCGCAATTTGTGGGGAGAGCTAAAAAGGTGTTTGTGGGCAAGGTCGCCTTCCAACCTCACTTAGTTACACCAAATCTGTCAGTAGGAATGAACCAAAATTCTTGAAAAAGTATTGTCAGAAAATTGTAGGAGAAGACATTGATCCAAGTTATGAAGCTTAAGAGATAATTCCACCAACTATTAAGGAAATATATTAAAATTCTTAAATTGGAGAAAATTAAAAGATAATTCTTTAAAAACAATCTCTCTCATTACTCCGGTATTTAGCTATCCAATGATACAATGTTGCTAATCCTTACTAACTTAAAAAGGGAAAAGTTCAGTGAATTTATTTTCATATGTTTTGGAGTTTGTGTAGAACAATCAGTCCTGCTACAGGCAGAAAAGTGGAATTTTCAAAAATGGATTTAATGTTTCTTTGTCAGGCTGATGATCTGTCCAGATGCAGAAGATTCCTTGTTTTTTATTGTAAGAATCCAGTGAATGCTTAATTTAAAACACACAAACACACACACACACACACACACACACACACACAAACATACACCATGAATGCCAAAACTATGATAATATTTTAAATGAGCTGTTTTCCTTTGGATATCACTTTTTTCCATCTTCCTAAATCTAAAGAGAGGTAAAGATGTTTTGTTTGGTAGAACCTCAAGGTATAAACAGATAGGTGACATAACTGTGCATTTTACACAAACAAAAGCCTGCAAATATTATTTTTTAATGTTTTCTTTGTTATTTTAAAAATGATTTTTATTTTTGGTTTGGGGTTGTTGTTCGCTCACACACTGTTGTAGGAATGTTGATTCTGAATTTTACAGTTTACTTCTCATCTTTGTTTTTGACTCTGATGGCTGAAACACAGTTTACATTTCATATCAGAGCTGACTAGCTGCTCATTTTGTTTGTGAAACTACTTTAGAGAGAGCAAATTCTCCATGGTTGGATGGTGGTTTACACAAAACAATTCTCCAGAGTTTACTCAGATTGCTCTAAATATATTTGCTAATGTTCAATACTACTCATTGATTTTTTTTCCTTATAACATACAATGTCTCTGTGTTAAATTATTTATGGAAAGTATTCAGTTTTATTCTTTGATGTTTGATCAGGTAGACCATCACACTCAGCTCACACACTGGCAAACTATATGCCATCTTAAAGTATTCAAGTGATAAATTCCAATGGGGTTTTGGGCTCTTTTCTCATTCTTATTTTGTGATTTTAATGTGTCTTCTAAACAAAATAAATCCTGCCTTTAAAAGGTGGATCACACATGATTAGTATGCAGTCAACAATGATATGTTATGAATTCAGATCGCCCTTTAGTTAACAAAGCTTTCTGCTTTTTCAGATTTTCTTTAAAACATCAACAGCAGTATTATCAAATTCCTTTGTTTTGGCTTTTGGTTTTTTGACAGTCTTCGTGGTTTGGCTGTTGTTATGTGTTTTTATTACATTATGATGGTAGTTTAGATTTGTCTTGTCGTGACTTCTTGAATGTGGATCAGTTATAAACAGCATGGAGCACAGTTTCAGGCGGTATTACAATTTAGAGGTGGTGTACAAGTATTGAAGAGTGTGTCCCAGTGAGTTCTTTTAATTCTGGAGTTTGGCTCTTTGGGTAAATCTGGGCAGAAATCCAGTGGTTAAGCTGACGTTTGTTGCGTATGGTTGCTAGGGGTTTAGGTTTTGTGATTTGAGCACTGCATTAATTATTGCTGAAATGTATTATTCTAATTATAAATTAGTGAATGTTCATTTTCAAGACACAATAGTTTGTTTCGCTTGTCTCTGCAACCCTGAACCTCAAAAATGTAAAACACAAATATATCTTATATAAACTCAATAAAAACATAAATTTTCATTAATATTACAAATTGATCAGATTGACTTGTAGTGCTGTGAAAAAACTAAAGCTGTAGAGAGAAAAGGAAAAAATGGAAAAATGTTGCTGGTGGAAAAGAAAACAAGTGAAGTTGAGTTGAAATGTAATATGTTTTTACTTACCTATAAGAATATTTGATGTGTTATTTGGATTGGGACAGAATGGATCATTGGTGCATGATGTGAAACAATATTAATAATTACACATTAAGTGAACCCTTCTTATTTTCTGAGTCTCTGCTTGCTGAACTTTGTAGCTCCCTTTTTTTATTTTCTGTTCTCGCCCACATGTCTCCTGTTTTATTCAACTCATGTATAGCTTCGTTTAACTCCCAAATTTATGATTATGCTGGAAAATTGCCTCAGACAGCAGCAATAATAACTCTTGAATTTGCTCATAGTAAAGAAACAAAAACCCTTTTCATGTAAGAAAATCAAGTACTTTCCACTGCCTGACTGATGATTATCATTCAGACCCTACAGAAAACAATTATAGACAATATAGTCATGATTGTGACTGTGGTAGCTAGCAATGTGCCTCACAGTCAGAATCACCTGATAAGACTTTTTTAACAATTTGCAACATCGGTGCGCAAGTTTTGGTTTTCATTTGTGTTTGTGTCCTCATCATTTACTTGTTTTTTTCAAAACGTTTTACCAGATACTTACCCACATCCAGTGTCATTCTCCACCCATTCCTCTGTATAAAGGCTCACTGATTGTTTCTTAATTTGATCTTCCTGTTACTCTGCCCTTACTCCATGTCCTGTTCTTCTTGTCCAAGATCTGTTAGTTTTCTGTTTATATTATCAAACTTTTTCTATGCTCATTCCAAGTTCCAGCCTTTAAAACGAGCACCGCTCCGTTTAATGTCTGTCTGCTCGCTGCTAAATACCGCAGTTAAAAGCAAAGGAAGAGTAACTACTTGTGTTTCATGTTATTTTGCTGAATTACAACAACACAGTACAGCTCGAAAACACCACTTATGAACAGAAATTTCACATACACTACACGAGAGCGCATGCGCGCTTACCTCCAAAACAGAATGGTTGCCAAGGAGATCGGTGCGTTCAATTTAATGGACTGGGAGATTTTACACAGGTGGTGCACAAACATAAAAAACCGTTGCTTGCATTAGGACAGGAAGAACAATAAATAACTTACCATCTACAGAAAACTACCGAACTGTCAAATTTTTTATTTAAAAGAAAAGACGGAAACTGAAGATGAAAAGTTATGAATTAGAAAATGGTTTATCATTGTTTCATACATGGCAGTTCTTTAACAATTGAAATATATATATATGTATATATATTCTACATTGTCAAGTGATTCATATACAAACAGCCTACAGTAAAGTAAAATATCGATACATTTTAATTAGTTTCAGTTTGGACTTTGCTGAGAGAGAGAGATCTCGAGGGGGCCACAGATGAGAGTAACAATTAACACACACACGCACACACACATATACATATATATACACCCCCAATATGACCCCAGTGCCTCAACCCTCCCCTAGCTCCGCCCCTAAGTACTGGCAAGAATTTAAAACTACTTTCACTCCTGGTCACTGTATTCTGCTATGCAACACCAATTAATATTGTAAAAGCAGGCAAGCTCCAAGCAGAATGCAGGCATGATGAAGTGTAGGCTGTCAGTGGTAAATAACTGAATAAAATGTTTTAAATATGCTAAACGGTTCCGCATTGTACTGGAAACATAACTAACAAAATCATTCAGACAAGTCTGAAGTGATCACTTTTTTAAGTTCTATTTACTCAGCAGGAGGTGGGATACACAGTGGACAGGTGAGCAGTCCATCACAGAATACACAGCAAGACAGCACTGACAACTATGCATACACATTCACATCTAAAGAAAATATGGAGTGGCCAGTTACCTAACATGCATGTCTTTTTGAGAAAGAATGCCGAGAGACCACCCACACATTCATTGGGAGAACCAAGCAAATTCAGAACCAGGACCTTCCTGCTGCGAGGCATTCCGTTTGTATAACAATTAGGCTATATTCAAACTGCAGGTCTTGATGCTCAATTCTTTGCTGAAATTCGACTTTTTTTGTGTGTGATCATTCAAACTACTACCTAAATGCAACCGCCATCAGACTTCCACAGCCTGAACCCTTCACTAGCCCCATTTTGACCTTCATGCGCAGAAAGAGAATGTAGACGTCACACAGCAGCACACTGTTTACTGAAGTAAAAATGGACATTGGGCGTCTCTGTGTTATTATTAACTTGCTGCAATTGGAGCCAAATATTATGACCACATCATAACAAGATGAAGAAGGGTAAGAAAAAAAGAGAGCACAACTATTAACAATGGCTTTTTGTGGAGCAGTGACTGATACTTTTGTAGAGAAGTCTGTGTGGATGTGTAGTTAGAGACGGGACAATAATGTAAAAGTCGAATGAAATGCGATATGACCGTGATGGCGGATGCTTTAGAAATCACATGATACTTATCTGATTTAGCACCACATATGAAAGTTGCACAATTCAGTTTTTGGAGGTGAAAAGAGTTGCGGCATTCTGACGTCGGATATAGTTCACAGTTGCCTGCAGTGTGAACATAGCATTAGTTTCTTCAGTGATAGCAGCATCAAGAAAGTTAGACATGACCTATTAAAAGGTGAGGGGAGACAGTGTAGGCAGGAGGTCAGGGGAGACAACTGACACATGACAACACAGCACATTTACATTATAGTGAACAAATTGCTGGTTCCCAGAGGTTGGTACAATGGATGGCTAACAGCATTTCTTCAATGATCAGGATGTCTGGCCTTCTGCCATGAAATAGGACAGCAACATATTTGACACAGTACAGCCAGCAGCAGACAAAACTCGGTTAAAGTCAGGATTAAGTCAGGATTAACACAGACAGAGAACGAGATTCAAAACAGCAGCTGTTGCAGTTTCAGAGGAGTGGTAACGTAATAAAGTCAGAATGGATGATCTTTTTGGTCAGGGGGATTTGTTTAATTTTCAACAGAAAAATGTAGGAAGAGGAGTGAAAACAGTACTACAAGGTGGTAGTAAGATGCAGATTAAATTATTCTCTCTGGGACGTTAGACCACGTGGAGCTGAGAAGATTTTAGAGGTGTTTAATCTCACAGCATTTCCTGACAATATAAATCTGCTCACCAGCTACATTGTTGACAGTTCTGTGTCTCTAACTAAAGGTTTAAGTTCAGGCTTCAGGGAGAAATATATTTTAATGGTTTCACTCAACAACTTAATTCCTTCTTGGCATGTTCAGTTCTTCTTTACCTTGGTGACTGTCAAAAGTGCTATTTTAGTACAACATGAAGTCAGATGTAAAAACATCTAATGCTTTCTCTCCCCAAATAATTAACATGGAAAATGAATCTTAGAAAACATTTCAGGTCATAGTTTAGACTTAGTTGGGGCTAAACTTTGTGGTTTGTGTGATGGAAAAATGGATCAAAGAAATAATTATTTGGGGTTCGCCTCTTGAGACAGTGTGTGTAGTATTGAATATTGTTCATCATGAACATAAATTAACTTTGTGTTGTGTGAATTCTAAATACAGCTCATAAAAGCTTTTCTGAATATTTATAGCTTTATATAGGTTAATGAGGTCACAGAGTTGACTAATCTGTTTCTGCAGGAGTGGTGATATCCTAGGAAACATCTGTGGAAACATTAAACAAGAAAATGTCTATTCAAATATGAAATGTATACACAGTCTGTCATTTTCTACATGCTGGACAAAAACATCATCTGTAACACCAGAACCAAAATTGCCAGGATAACTGATCTTACAACAATAACATAGTGGATCGGGGACACTATTCATTATGTTTTTCTAAGTTACATGTATGGCTGAGATTTAACAGGATTTTTTTTTTTTTTATGTTCTGAAAGAAATAAGAAACTCTAAATTGACTGTGACTACATGTTGCCTTAACTTATTCTGAGTCTACCATCAATTATGCCTTCACACATTCACTGTGAAAATACAAACAACAATTTTGTGTTACATTTTTCAGTTTTGCATATTTTCACAAGGCCTTTTCTTTGTTTTTTTCTCCTTTTTATAGAGATATTTAACTCAATCTTCACTTCTTTTTCTACTGAATAATATCCAGAGAGCTGCTTGTTATTTTTCAGAAGCTAATGGTATTTGACACAGGCTTTCTTTACAGATAACCTTGCATTGTTATTCTAAGTATCAAGGAGAGTCGTCAGATGCATACAACACAGCTGTGCTCATCTAGAAGTTTAAAATATTACATATAATTCTTACTTTGATTATATCTGATTAACAAAATATTTCCCAGCAACTTAATTATTTATAACTAAATGGAAAATATGAGTACAGAGAGTATCATACTCATCAAAATGCAAATTTTCTGCATATTTTCAAATTCATCTTAACATTAAATATATAAATCTTTAGAAAGACAGTTTAACATCCCAGGCTGTCAACACAATAAACACCTTACAGCCTGAGTGGTTTACTGCTCTGCTGTGAAACAGAATAAGAAATATTTGTACTACTCCAACCTGCCTTTCTTTTTTAATATCTAATACAAATACTAAAAACATTCGGCTGTATATACACATACATGTACATACTGCCTTATTATTTTCATTTTTTAAATTTTATCTGCAGACTATATATTTATAGTTAAAGTCATTATGACGTACGAGTACGGGGAACCGAAGTCACATTCCCTGATATGCATACAAACTTGGTCAATAAAGATGATTCTGATTCTAATAACTGTTAATATTGCACTTCTGCAAAGACCATTTTTTACATTTGATGAAATTTATATTATCAGCTATACTTCTGAGTTCTGTTTTCTTGTATCCAGTGCTTCTCTGTGTTCTCCTTGTTTCAAAAAAAGTACAGACATGCCCCTCAACACTTCTGTTTTTCTTTCTCTAAAGCTGATAGAAAAACAGAAAACACATCCACAGTAATTGAAGAAACAGAGGCTTGACTCCTTATCAAGCCCAAAGCTTAAACCATTGTTTACTTTTTAAAAGCACAATAAAAAGACAATTTGAAGTTTGAGAACTACATTTCTTTCACTTTCAGGTTAGAGGACCTAAGTTCTTGAGTAGTAACACGTTTTAACACAACCAATCAAATGTTTGTTATATGTTTCTCATGTATATGTATATATACTGAGAATAACAGTGTTTGGTATTTGGTTTGTCAGTAGGATGCAATGTTTGTCTTTACTCATCACCCACGGCCTTTCATCAGTTGTTCTGTACAACCGATCCCAACTTATATGGTTGTCCTGAGTTTGATTTTTAATGCATTTTAATGCAAATTGTTCCCAATCTAAATAAAAGTTTAATCATCTTTGTCTATAGCACAATCATCTATATACATATCTGCTGAAGAAGTCTGGATTAAATGCTTCAAGCAATCTCTGATTTTAGACCTTAAATATTTATGTGAAAACAGACAGGCAGTATCCAACCCTTTTAGAAATTCAGTTATCTGTTAATAAAATTTCAGGGAGGAAAGTTAACATCAGTAAACATCTTAAAGAAGCAAATATTTTGAAGTCTCCCATTCTATTATCATAAAGTGTTTTTTGTTTTTTGTTTTTAAGTTGATAATGTTTTGAGTTTCTTCAAAGGGAAAATATACATTACAGATTCACTTAAAATCTTGCAATTTTTACTGGAAATTTGAGAATTCAGATTTAAACCACACGTCAATTAATGCAACTCACATTTGTGTGTGAAGGATAACAGTGCTGAACTGATGATTTAAAGTCATTTTGTATTGGGGTTTTGAAAAGAAATGGCTTATGGACGTTTGCTCTTATAACTACCGTCAGCAAAACTGGCATACCTTGTTAAAATCTCAAGGGGCAGGGACTCTCAGCAGCTGCAGGTGTGAACTCCATTTGTGGGAGGTCAGGCATCTTGATTTAGATGTAATACACTCCAAACTGAACATCACACTTACTATAGATGTGTTTTCCTCTCTGATGTTTTTAATGGGACACTATAATATCAACATAGACACAGAGTCCATGTTGGCTGTGATCGTTAACACATTGACTAAAGCAGCTAAATGTGTAGCAGCAGAAAGCTGTGTTTCCTCTTTGTTGGTCTTGCCTCTGTACTTTAAAACGGGATCCTGTAAGTAATAATAAGACCACTTTAGAATGAACTGACTGTATTGTATATGATGAATGACTACAGTGTAATTGCTGACACATTCCTGCTCCCATGACTTGTTTCTACTGTAGGTAACCATTGGTTATTATCTATGAATCAGAGTTTGTGATGCAGGATGAGAAATGACCAATGAAGCTTGACCGTAGTTATGATCTACTTCACTGGAGGGAAAATTGCTGGGGGTCAGACATTTATCAAACATGTTCCTTTGTGGAATTGAAAGTGCATCTTTCTGTTCAGCACATATTTGCCTCTTTTACATTCATGGTGCCAGCACTGCAAGGCTCCACCCCACTCAGCCTCGCTCTACTCACCACAAAAGCTGTTGTGTTTCCATTGACTCACTGACGGCTGGGGTTATGGCTTCAAGCCCCACTTCCAGCCATCACCATCGTGCGATGTACTGCTATTAACAAACATGAGATATGTTTCAAGTACAAACATGCAAAGTAAAAAAAAACAAAAAAACACTCACTGTAGCACATCATGTCCTCCAACAGTGATTTTGAACCACCGCCATGACTTTTGATTAGACCCACTCCATTCATTGTGGACCTTAATATTGTAGTAGTTGTTCTTTTTTTGAGTTTTTCCCAGTACTATGAATGTGGAGTAAAATCCATGGCTGGTCATTCTCTGCACTAACTAAGCAAACACCTTCTCATGCTGCTGATATTTGGTTCCTCACGCCCATGGTCAATCAGTAAACAGCAGTCAGTTCACTTCACATTTTTGTGAAGTGAACTGACTGTTCAAGCGGGGCATTTCTTCGTTTTACTTTTGTGTCGACCAACAGCTCTCTTAAAGACATCACAACCCATTAGAATCGATTCAGAGCCTTAAAAAGCAAAATTAGTATTTTCAAGTCCAAAGATTAAGCTTTTTAGCAGCTGTAAGTTAAGATGAGACAACTGATCTTGATTAGCAATTAGTAAATACAGTAATATAAGTAGAGAGGTAAAAAGGTATAACATTAGATGAAGTTAGGACTTCCCCGTGGATAAAGGTTTTAACAGACAAAAATAATAATTTAATAATTTTAATAATTTGACTAATGATCTCTATCAAATTTAAAAGAGCTGTCAGAGATCCCTCCAAGGTGTGATGATGAGAGATGTCAAACAACAGAAGACCTTCCATTCTGCCACTGGATTTTCTTTTATCATTTCAGGTTTAACCAGTTTGATCTCACACTCAGTTGACATTATTTAAGCCAGTGATGTAAAGATACAAAGAGAGATGTAGCTGCATTATGTGTGTTGCCAATATCTCCACTTATGCCTGCAGCGGTTTCCCTATCAGTCTGAGAAGAGCACTGCTGCTTACAGTTTGATCATGTTCCCTATCTTTTCCATCTATCCTGTTTACATATCAAACTCCCCACTTGCAGGCCTCACTTCCCTTTCAATGCACATCACATGCTTTATATTGTAGATATACATTGTATCTGTATGAAACCAGCACATACTAAAATAATGTGCAAAATTGCTTACAAACAGTCTAATATAGAACTAGACAGCAAAACCAGACGACATGAACATTGCATTAGACCCCAAGAGAGGCAAAGGAATTTGTTCATAATTTACAGCAAAATAGCTGTTTTGCAGTATGTAAAGCCTGTTTCATATTTCGCTGGAGTTTGCAGGACCAAAGTGCAGATCAGGTACCTTGAGGCCGCATGGCAAGTTGAACAGTTTTTTTTAAAGACAGAAGAACTTACGGGGAGGCAGGGCACAGAAAACAAATTAGGTAACAGGGATGAAGCACGTAGTCAGCAGGACGATCCAGTAGTGAGAACAGAAAACCAGAGAGAATACATACCGAGGTAGTTTGGGGAATGGACCTATGAACCAGGAGAGCAAATCAGAGGGAAAATCAGAAACAGCTGGTAGGAGAAAAATATGCAGGCAACTGAAGGCGGAAGGCTAATTAACTCAGATGATCAGAGAAAACAAAACATATCAGTAAACATAAATAAGTAAATGATGGAACTAACTAATGAACACTAACAAGAAGGAACCAGGGCTACAAGGAGATACAAACTAAAACATCTAAGTCAGGAATCCCAGAATGTAATCTAAACACAGGAATGAATGATGGTTCTTATAAACATGAATGAACTGGCAGATCATGACAGCCTGTTTATTAAGTTTAATTTTAATTAACTTTTCATAACACTTTTACGTAATGAGAATCATGAAAATCATCCAAATCTTGTCTAAGAGTTTATTAAAACAGACGGTTATATACACCCAGACTTTAGGTTATCTTTTAGTAATGTTACTTAACTATTATATTGCTTTAAGTATCAATATCTGGACAATGCTGGAATGTTTATTTATGATCAATTTACTCTCTATATTAAAATGCTGCTGTTTATGATAAAAGGGTTCATTCTGTTCAATGTGATGAAGCTAAACTTTGCTTTGTTTCTTAATGAGAAGATGATGTTTCATAATTCAGGTCTCCTACAGGTTGTAGATAAAATCCACACTGGTGTGGTTTTGTGTTCCTGTTGCTACACAATAACACCGATCAAACTGGATAGAAGAGCAAGCAAGTTCTGTTGTGTTTATTGTAATCATCATGTAACTTAAGATTGTTTGAACATTTCTTCTTCTCCATTGTGGATTAAACAGTGGTTATTAGATTCAGGAATGAATATGTTTAAATATCTATGTGCTGCTAAAACAGCTCTAAACTTTCAGGGCCAAGACAATACCCTGATTCTGTTCAATTTTGGTTTTCTTTTTTACTAGCTATGGCCTCAGAGCACTTATTTCTTCTCAAACATATTTAAGAAGCTTTACTCGTGAGACACTTAGTGAATTGTAAGACAATTTGCATTACAGAACATTAGTCAAGTAAAAAAAAAAAAAACTTAGTTTTGTTTGGATTTTTTTTTTAAACTAACATGTTTGTGTGGTCTAATCCTTTGTTTTCCCAACAAAATATACCGTGATAAGTTAGGTTATTATCTTGTATGTACAAGTTGATTGTTGTGTCTAAAGAAAATATTTTGGTCTCTTCTTTACAGTCTTCAGTTTTTTAAACATTTATCATGCATTGCCAGCACCTGACGTCTTCACCTCATATCCAAAATGCCTTAGTCCACCCTTTCTTTGGTTTTTGGATTTTTTTGGCCAAAACCATGTTGTCATTCATCACATCCTGTCAGCTTCTGTTCTAAGTTAAAAAAAAAAAGGTAAGCATTGAAATTGGACCTAAGGAGACAAAGTTTAAAGCACTTTAGCAGCTAGACAGCCTCAAACAAAAAAAGTTATGTTTTTGTCAAAATGTACAGAAAATAATTGTGTTATTTAATATAGCATACACCTGACTGCAGGAGCTTTGAAAAATATTTCACTTTTCAGCTTTTACCTTTGATGAGTTGTATAACTCCTGCTTCTCCCTCAGCTCGTAATAGTGTCACGTAATTTTAGGAAAAAATCAAAAAACTGTTTGAATTGGTTTCACCTCTGGTAAACGTCTGAGCTTTCAAAAGTTGCTGCAAAGCAACAGTTATGTGTAACACTTTAAAGATGACCTTTAAAGCAGAGTACACAGCAGTTGCACATTCAGTTTGGGTGTGGCTCAGATTTTTGCTTGGCTTCCTGCAGCTTTTTGAGGGTTAAGTGAGCACAAAGTTAATTTCTATTGAATGCATAACAGTAAAAGAAAATATCAGTGCCGACATCTCGGTACCAGATATTTCATGCAGAAAACTAAATCTGCTCACCTGACATGTTAAAGAAGTCAATTCCAAGAGTGATTCTCTGACTTGAATCAGAATCAGAATCATAGAAAGTGTTATCAAAATGTATACTATTGTGTTTAATTCATTACAGCTCAGCAGAAAAAGTTAGGCATTTGGATGCATATCTGTGAAATAGGGGAGATTACACAACATTATCTAACAAAATCTTGAGACCAGTTTGCCCAAACAGCTCCATGTTTTGCTCCCCTTTGATTCAAAAAACACAGTCAGATACAAGTACTCATGGTTATGAAGCCAACACACAATTGTTTTCTAATAATGAACACAGCAGAGCCCTTGTTAGTATTAACTTTGGGAAACAGATCCTTCAGTAACACAGTGAACCGTTACTTTAGTCCTAGGAGGATGGATGTTTTTCCCAATAGCTGACTTGCAGGCAAGTCAGAGCTAAGCAAGCCTGTAGCCCCCTCTTCAGTCAAGAACCATTTGCCAGCAAATAAAATACATTTTTAGTTACTCATGTAATTCATTTTCAACAGTTTAAAATAACTATAATTGTCTCCCTGTGTTCTCACACATAAAATGCTATAATCCCAGCATTAAATTTAATCAACATTTGTGGGATAATGTGTTCAAATATATTTAATTTGCTTACCTTCTAAATATGCACCACCAATGTTTTACCAAAATTTTTACAATAATTCTATAAAACTCCTTTGAAATTCTTGATCAAACTTATATTTTTTTTCCATAATCTCCAGCTTTATCAGAATTTCTAAAGTTTAACAGTTAATAAAGAGTACAATTGCTCTTAGTAAAGCTGGAGGATAAAGGCTCTGAGATTATCATTAATTAGAAATTTAGCCTTGCTGCTTTGTGAGAAGTGAATGAACTAAATCATTGTCGGTTTTCAAAACTTTCCTTCTTCCCTCTAATTCAAACCTGTTGCTTTGTATTACAAAAGGTTTTTATGCAATATCCAAACAATAACATAATGCTTGGTGAAAAAAGGTGCATTTAAATGCTTCTCATAGACTGGTTAGAAAGTAACTTCATGTCACAAAGATGTTAGCAGAAATCATAAAAGCTAATTAGGTTTAGCACCATGGCTCTTCTGGCAAAACAAAAAATATTACAGCTAACCAGACCAAATGTCCATGTTTTGGCTACTAATTTCTTTTCACTGAAAGTTATTTAAAATGGCAAAGTAAATATTTGGGAAATGCCTTATAATCAGAGATAAATTTCCCATAAATAAACAGACAAACTGAACTATTAAAAAAATAAATAAACAAAGAGCATGAAGGGTTTTTAGAGAAGCAATTTACTCAAAACAACAATTGCCCTGGAAACCTACATTGTCAAACACTGTATAAATAGGCTTTTTTATTATTGATGCTTAAATTGCTTAATACTTTGATTAGATTTAATGATATGCTAACATTGTGGAACCACTAAGAAAATTTGAGTATACTAGTTTTTTATTGGTTGAGTTATTCCTCTTCCACAAACAACTGTAAATCCATCCATTGACATTACTTTGCAGAATAAAACTCCAATGGTATCAAAAGCTGCAGGGTTTGTTAAGTTGCTACATTTTTTTGCGCATTTTGCTGTGGGGAATTTTGTTAGTTTCAGGGACAATATATCCGTGCTTAATGGATGATTGCATCCAGCTAATAAATATTTAAGTATTTAACTGAAAACATAACATTTATTTATTTCCGTCAGACATGTCTGTCACCCATAATGTTTCCTTTATAGTATAAATTATGGATATTTGTCTTAAAAATGCACAACACTTGCAGAACAGAAAATAATCGACTGGCTGTGTGAGACACCAGCTGAAAATAGCTAAGCAAAAACAAAAAAAACAAAAAACAGTTTTGAGACCATATTGTGTTTTGCTTAAAGTTTCCTGAGTTATATACTTAAATGGGGTTAATTAAACAAACGTTTCCAACTAATGAGCTTTAAAAAGGTTTGCTGTTTTTTTAAATACACTTTAAGTGTAAAACCAGATACATGATAGTTTGTGTCAGTGAGAGTCTTGCACAACAACCCATGACCATCAAATACTAAATATGTAGAAAATCAACAACAAATTTCAAATCTGAAGAGATCACTTTGCGTCACAACATTTCTGTGCTTTTCAAGCAGCTTTTGGCCGGATCAAGTAAAGTTAGCAAGTAGCTGAATAATTCTAGCCATTTGCATGTATGGAAAAAGTATATGATCATTTTACTACAAATAAGGTGAGAAGAGTTTTTTTTGTTTATTTTTTTATCACCTTGGTGACTAAGTTCATTAATAAGTACACCTGCAGTTTCAGATTAGTCTGTTTTGCTCATTAGCTCAGAGGAGATCCAGCAGTAAGTGGAAGATTCTTACTCCTCACCTTGTTGACATTTTTCACCTTCCTGCACTCTTGTAATCTTTCTTCTAAATGATGTTTTGTTTTACAAAATCACATTATTGAAATGCATTTAGAAATATTTATGGAGAAATATGACAGAGGCTGGTAAGCATTTTCTTTTTGTTATAATTACAAAACTGAATATGATGAAAACACAGAGAGAGTAGGATTTTAGGAATGACTGGACCATAACCACATTCATCAACTAAATATTTGGACGAGAACATTTTTGAGCTCATATGATATGATATGATATGATATGATGCGTGGGTTCTCACCGGGTACTCCGGCTTCCTCCCACAGTCCAAAGACATGCCTGTTAGGTTAATTGGTCACTCTAAATTGACCTTAGGTGTATGAATGAGTGTGTGCATGGTTGTTTGTGTGTTGCCCTGCGATGGACTGGCGATCTGTCCAGGGTGTACCCTGCCTCTCGCCCATAGACTGCTGGAGATAGGCACCAGCTCCCCCGCGACCCACTATGGAATAAGCAGTAGAAAATGACTGACTGACTGATCTATTTAGCAGTGATTGGTTCTCGCTTAGAGATATGCACCACATTGTAAAACAAAAATCTAAATTTAAATGAACCTTTTTTGCAGCACAACTGAGGTCAGACTTTTCTCAATTATTTCATCAGTCGTGGAACTTAATAAAATGCTTTACCAAAATGATGTGAGATTTTATGTATTTCAAAACCTTTCAAAACAGGAAAACTAAAGGCAGACATAAGCACAAAGAGCCTAAAACGGAGTAAAATAGCAGCGGCAGAGCATTTCTGCACTCAGGCACACAGAACACTAAACCTTTTATCACACAGTCAGAGTCACATCTTTGTGTTGTCGTTTAAAACATAATCATTAAACCATGAGAAGTTTCATATAGTACCTTTGGGTACTATAAGTCTAATTAAAGTATGTCCGGGTGCTTTGAGACTGGACCTATTATTGCTCATGGATGCCTCTCTGTTCCCAGCTTTGCATTTACCCTGAAAGAAAGCATTACTTTTCTCCCTGATTGTGTGCAGCATTTATCCTTAAAATACCTGTTTTCATCCTCTCTTGTGTGAGAACTCAGAAGATAAAATTGTTTTTTTCTCAAATGTAATTCTGACTCTGGAAGTATTAAATATATGATAAATTTGTAAAATAATGCATGGCACGAAAAATGGCAAAAGTGTAGATTTGTTCACATGCATTTGAAAACTGCTCGGTGCTTTAACGTTCTTTTTTCAGTAACTGAAGTAATCTCTGTCATAGCACCGAAACAACAAAATCAAACTGTGAATTCTAATCAGGTTTGTGTAAAAGATATTATTGACAAGGTAACTATTTAGTGGATGCAACACTGAAGTTCCGAACTATCTTGTCTAATACCTCCTTCAGTCAAGAGACTTTAAAGGTGTGCCACCCATTTGTGTGTTGGATTATAGCTTTATTATGTTCAATTAAATTTAATTAGACTCTTTGTGAAATAATGAGCGGTCTGTGAGCAGTAAAAATGGAAACACTGAGTGGTAGTTTATATACTATTGGTGATTGCTCACTTTTCCTGCTGGCTTCTTTCCAGTTCAGTTTGATTTAATGAAAAAATATGCAGTTGTCTGATAACACACTGTTCTTTACTTAAATGGTCCAAGTTTGTATTCTTTTCTGATTAAACATTTTAAAAAGGAAACACATCAGAATTGTGTCCTTCCACAGCCCACATAATGCTAAACTTTCATTAGTATTAGATCTAACTTAACTTAATCTTTAGACTTTCACCCTGTCAAGGAATGAATGAGTATTACATTATGCTATTTAGATATCTTACAAGATCTCTGAGCACAGTCCTCCTTGACATAGTGGTTAAAGGATCATAACATTTCTTTATTATCACTGTTGGAGAACCATGCGTTCCTGTCAAATTCAGCTGTTATATTTTGTCCTTCCAGCTCCAAACATGGTAATTATTCTCAACCACATTATATTTGTTTCTTTGGTAGCTTAAGACATGACTGCAGATGTGTGAAATTGGATTTTAACAACTTTTTGGCTTTTATTTTATTGTCTATGTAACAGTTTTATCACTGCCTGTTTATACATTTATGGGTTAGGTTGAAGCTAGCTGCATTGAATAACAAGAATAAAACCAACAACATGAGGGGTTCAAAGGGGCATTAATCATGTAAATCTGAAAGAAAACGTGTTGAAACATACTTATTTCTAAGTATTCATTAATTAAATAATTCTGAGTCAAAGTGATAAAATTGTGAGCACTGCAACAACAAACATGTTGATCTGAATCTGCTGATCTGCAATGTACTTTTCAGCTGGAAAAATGGCAGATCTCTCACTGAATCCTTTTGACCCTGGGTGATTGGTGAAATATTTTTAAGTGTTTAAACACAGTATGCTCTGCTATTTGACATTATTAAAATAGTTTGATATATAAAGTCTTGGGGTATTTAAAAAAAAATCCCTCTGTGAGACACGATCTCTGCTGTAGAAGTCCTGCTTGGCTGAAGTCTGCAAACTAAGTAATAAGAATGTACTGAAGATAAACATAAGATAAAATGTCATAGACAGAACAAGGTTAGCTTTTTTCACATCTTTAAACCAAACACGGACTGAATTGCATTATACATTTTCTACAAAGCAGATAATATATTTTATAGATTACATGTAGTATAGAAATACTTAATATACTTAGTATATTCAATGTGTAAATTTACCAGTTTTGACTGATACTTAGAAGCATTTTGCTGCTATCAGTTATGTCCAAAAATGATAATACTGTATTTTCTAGTCCATTTATAATTTCCACTCTTTGACAGACATTAATTCAGTGTACTGAAGATTTAGCATTTGCTAATTGAGTCTAATTATATTGAAGAGTGTATGAGGTGAAAATTGAGCCAATAATGTTAGCAGGTTATCCCAAGATGAAACCTTCTTGTTCTGTCTCCTACTTCGTCTCTAACCCTCATTACACGGTTCAGTTAGTTCAGGAGAAAAAATCTCTTGGTAATTTACTAGAGGGTGGCTGGACAGACAGAGCCATGATGTCAACAGTTCTCTCTAAATGCAAATTAACAGTTTAAACTGACAAAAAAGTTACAGCAGAAGAAACTTTTTTCCACTTATTTTAATGCAGACTTGTTAATTTTTTTTGGCTAATTTAGTTTATGCAACTTTTCTTGCACATGGAAGTGAAAGAATAACTGTTGTTTTCAACATAATCTTTACTACTCTACTTAAAAAAAATAGTGTGCAGTAATTTTAATTTGCATCTTTCTACAATCACCGACTATCATGTATGTCCATGTGATGTGAAATTTTAAGGAGGCAGAGTAATTTGCTCTTCATACACACATTTTCAGAAAATTTCTAGTAGAGAGAAGAATTCATGGTCCTATCAATCACAGCAAATTGTTACGGTCCTGAAGCACCAAAGCAACCCAAGACCCTTAGACTACCCACACCAGGTTTGTTTGCATACATGATGTCCTATTTCTAACTCATTTGGTCTTTAGTTTCATGCCATATGTAAATTGACATTTATATAACAAAAAGTTCATTTTGTTTTGTCAAAATATTCTATATATAATATTTATAAAACTGCATATTGGAAGAAGCCGTAGAAAATGACTGACTGACTGACTGACTGCATATTATATGTTATATTTTAACTCTTGCATACCATCTAAATAAATTTGGTCCTCTGTCTCAGCATTTCATTTCAAACCTTATGGAGATGCTGGTTGCTTACATGTGCAGAGGCAGTTGTGCGCTACAAAAAGGACCTCAAGATCTAATCATACTTGCATGGCTGACTTTATTAAAATAAATCAAGACTGCTTCTGGCATCAGAGCAAACTGGCCACATCAAAGAAATAGGAATCTGTGTTTGACTTTTGTATGTTTTCGTGGGTGGATGGATGTTTGTGTGTGTGTGTGTAGAGTACATGTTTGTGAGATTCAAAGTTGTTCAAAGACTGCGGGGGTTAGAAGGAACAAGAGTAGCAGTCCCTAGGTCATAGAGGTACAGAGAAAGACACAGGGCACCCAACACCCTGACCCAACATAGCAGTCACACCCCACAGTGCAGGCCAAGACCAAAGACCAGTCAAAAGCCAAGCACCTGCACAACCCCCCAGCAGAAAGACACCCTAGCACCAAGAAGAGAAGAACAAAGGAAAGGTGGGCATAGTGCCAACCCACCTGGTGAGATAGCTCCAGGGAGGCTAAGAGGAAGGGATCCAACCTAGAGCCCAGTCCAGTTGCCAGGGGCCCACACTTCATCGTGAGCCATAGGCCACCAACCAGGAACACACCATAATGGCTCTTACTGTGGTCCACTGGATTCCCAAAGGTACAGAAATTACTTTGTAACTCTTTACATGCTGAGACATTGCTTCTCATCTGTTCTTGAACTTATTTGTATCACATCATGATGGTTGACTTAAGAGATATCTTGGCCTGCTTCATGTTGTAAGTCAGGTTTTGTTTAAGTGATTGATTCTGTCCTGATAATTAACAGGCCTGAGTGTGCCTGGTGAAATTGAACTTGGCTTTTGTGATTGATCACAGTTCATTCATGATTTACAAGGTGGATATTTTTTCACAAATTATATTATCATTTAAGAACAGATTTTTGTGGGTACTCAGTGTATACCTGATATTACATTTTCTGGATGATCAAAAATGTGTTAGTGTGGCAGAAAGAAGACATATGTACTTTTTACACCATATACAGGTCCTTCTCAAAATATTAGCATATTGTGATGAAGTTAATTATTTACCATAATGTAATGATGAAAATTTAACATTCATATATTTTAGATTCATTGCACACTAACTGAAATATTGCAGGTCTTTTATTGTCTTAATACGGATAATTTTGGCATACAGCTCATGAAAACCAAAATTCCTATCTCACAAAATTAGCATATCATTAAAAGGGTCTCTAAACGAGCTATGAACCTAATCATCTGAATCAACGAGTTAACTCTAAACACCTGCAAAAGATTCCTGAGGCCTTTAAAACTCCCAGCCTGGTTCATCACTCAAAATCCCAATCATGGGTAAGACTGCCGACCTGACTGCTGTCCAGAAGGCCACAATTGACACCCTCAAGCAAGAGGGTAAGACAAAGAAATAAATTTCTGAACGAATAGGCTGTTCCCAGAGTGCTGTATCAAGGCACCTCAGTGGGAAGTCTGTGGGAAGGAAAAATGTGGCAGAAAACGCTGCACAACGAGAAGAGGCGACCGGACCCTGAGGAAGATTGTGGAGAAGGGCCGATTCCAGACCTTGGGGGACCTGCGGAAGCAGTGGACTGAGTCTGGAGTAGAAACATCCAGAGCCACCGTGCACAGGCGTGTGCAGGAAATGGACTACAGGTGCCACATTCCCCAGGTCAAGCCACTTTTGAACCAGAAACAGCGGCAGAAGCGCCTGACCTGGGCTACAGAGAAGCAGCACTGGACTGTTGCTCAGTGGTCCAAAGTACTTTTTTCGGATGAAAGCAAATTCTGCATGTCATTCGGAAATCAAGGTGCCAGAGTCTGGAGGAAGACTGGGGAGAAGGAAATGCCAAAATGCCACAAGTCCAGTGTCAAGTACCCACAGTCAGTGATGGTCTGGGGTGCCATGTTAGCTGCTGGTGTTAGTCCACTGTGTTTTATCAAGGGCAGGATCAATGCAGCTAGCTATCAGGAGATTTTGGAGCACTTCATGCTTCCATCTGCTGAAAAGCTTTATGGAGATGAAGATTTCATTTTTCAGCACGACCTGGCACCTGCTCACAGTGCCAAAACCACTGGTAAATGGTTTACTGATCATGGTATCACTGTGCTCAATTGGCCTGTCAACTCTCCTGACCTGAACCCCATAGAGAATCTGTAGGATATTGTGAAGAGAACGTTGAGAGACTCAAGACCCAACACTCTGGATGAGCTAAAGGCCGCTATCGAAGCATCCTGGGCCTCCATAAGACCTCAGCAGTGCCACAGGCTGATTGCTTCCATGCCACGCCGCATTGAAGCAGTCATTTCTGCCAAAGGATTCCCGACCAAGTATTGAGTGCATAACTGTACATGATTATTTGAAGGTTGACGTTTTTTGTATTAAAAACACTTTTCTTTTATTGGTCGGATGAAATATGCTAATTTTGTGAGATAGGAATTTTGGGTTTTCATGAGCTGTATGCCACAATCATCCGTATTAAGACAATAAAAAACCTATAATATTTCAGTTAGTGTGCAATGAATCTAAAATATATGAATGTTAAATTTTCATCATTACATTATGGAAAATAATGAACTTTATCACAATATGCTAATATTTTGAGAAGGACCTGTAATGTGTTTAAGAGAAAAATCACAAATGGAAATCAGTAAAACTTGTTGTAAAATGGAGAAACCTTTAATCTACTAAATGTGCTCTCAGATGGTTGCGCTTCTATTGCTATAAGTCAGACATGAAAAATTGTTGTCTTTGTTTTCCATGACTTTTGCTAAACATAGAACTATTGGCAAGTCACAGAATAACCACGCTGTTGTAAGAGTAGACATCTAGTGTTCAGTAATCTGCAAAACATTTTTTAAATTTCGCATGGCTGGCCAATGGTTCAGGAATTGTCCAAATGGAGGTCAGGGCTGTTAGCTGAAAGCATGTTTTTGTTTTTTTTAAAAGCGTTGCACCACTTGTTTGCTGAATATTGGACCATTTGCACATTGCTGGATGCCACTATGCCTTTCCATCGTCATCGGCCATTTTGTACCGCAGGATAGTCTGTCCTACAAAACCCAGCAGCCATTGCGGCTGATATGACGGGGCCGTCCCAGGTCTGACGTCACAGGAGGCAATATAGGAAGGCGAACATTTGAAAGAAGCTGCCTTCAGCTGGAGACCTTGACACGGTTACCACGCAACTGAGGATTTTGGACCTCTTCTTCTCTTTTTGGAGAAGAAGAGGTCCCACGTGGAGTCTTCATTTATTCTCCTTCGTTGGCCAACAAAAAATTCATGAAAGAGGTTTCTGGAATAAGAAGGCCAGAAATTTCACTTTTCCGATCGAAGACGTGAGTTTAACACGTAACCAAAACCACGGAGTTTCAAGGAGACGCAACTTTCCCTTCTTGCTTGGTTCTAGTCGACTGCTGACGGTCAGATCATATTTTTCCTTTTCGCCAAGGAGGCTAAAGGATGAAGATTGACCGCTCTTCCCGAAGTTAACTGTGGACGCACGTTAACTTCCAACTTCCCCCCTCCTCCTCTCTCCCTCTGCTCAGAAGGAAGACTTCAACAGAGTAAAACTCATCCTTTTATTTTTATTTGATTTCGTTATTAGGAATAGCGTGGGCAGGATAGAGTAGGAAATTTTAGTGCGATTAGAGTCGCCATTTAGAGTCTAATGTGTTCTGAATTGTATGTTTTGAAACTTGCTGGTACTTTCGGAGGCTGCCGTGTCTCGCAAGTGTGTCTTTACCGTGCAAACACCTGCGAGCAGGTGCGCTGTGAAACTGGACTGCTATAATAACCTTATGGTGAAAATCAACCATTTTCTTTGTCTTCAACTTTACTGCTTACTGGCTTGCCGCCAAAAGTTTTATTACCCTTTGTCCTCGGGGTTTACAACCTTGCTGGGGGGGTAAGGTTTATGACTGTGCATCTCACTGAGCTACACTTTCTGGCAGGCTGCGTTCCCAAAGCTTCATTCAACACCATATTGCCTTGTCATATTATCACTTTGGCCATAAGTGCTGGTTTGATCTCATACACACCCACTGCTGTTTTGTTTTATTTTGTTTAATTAGATATTTTGCCCTTTTGTGTAGAACTTTGCATGTTTGATTAGGTGAAGATTATTAAATCGGAAGAGCAGATTGTATCAGGCTGTGATTTAATAAATATTCACATAGATAAAGAGAAGGCGTTTTGTGTTTATTTTGTGCAACTTTGATTTGTCAGTCAAAATAAGGTTAAAGTTCCACACGTTTCGGCAGAAACGGTTGATTAAACAGTGACATCTCTGGTAATAGTTATCAATTATTCCTGAGTATTTAACGGTTGTAATTATCAAAGGCATTGAGCCACAATTACAACACCAGAAGACATCCATGGCTTCGATTTATAAATGAGGAAATTAATTTTGTCAAATTATGATTGTTAATTATAATTCTTGATAAATATTAATTAATTGATAATCATAATTCCAACAAAATGATTAAATAATTTGAGAAAATTACAACCCATTGTAATTGGTTTCAATTAGAACCCTTGAGAGGTTAAAGTTGAAGAAACAGTTTAAAAAATAGCTACTGTGGTAAGGTGAGTGACATCAGTAGTACCAAGTCAAGAAACATTTGTCAAAAAAACCCAAACATTTCAACTAGGTGTTGGGGCAAGTATGTTTGAGGTGTCTAACTGTAATGTACAACATGATTAACTATAATATAATGAATCAAAATGGAATAGCAGTAGAATTGAAAATGTTTGCGATAGAATTGTCTGAATATCAACATGATCTCACCAGTGATGCATATCAGCTGTTTCAAACCACCTGATCAAGATCAATTAAGTCATGTATAGTTTCAGAA
The DNA here is from genome assembly GCF_021462225.1 of Girardinichthys multiradiatus. Classification (NCBI taxonomy): domain Eukaryota; kingdom Metazoa; phylum Chordata; class Actinopteri; order Cyprinodontiformes; family Goodeidae; genus Girardinichthys; species Girardinichthys multiradiatus. Next base: position 12,598,854 of record NC_061810.1, on the reverse strand, counting down.
CTAATTATTGTTTTTAATCTTTAATAAAATACTTAGTAGACTGTAGTTGTGGCTACAGTTGTTCATGTTGCACCACATTATTAATGTTGCTTGGCTTTGTGGTGGTTCTCTTTTTATCAAACTGCTGATAAATATGAAAGTCTGTCATATTCTTGTGATATAGCCAATTAGTTAGCAAGTCATCTAAAAGAAAATCATCTATATAGTTTTCATCACTAATTAAGTGACAAGCCTTTCTCAAAATATAATTGTACAGAAACTTGTCGTTAAAGGGGACATATCAGGCTTTTAAATCCTTCCTTTTCACAATTTAATCATTCAGATGTGGTCTATATAAAGTGGAACTGCAATGCCTTCCATAATTCCAGTTCCGATTATTGTTATGATTATATTATTTAATATTAATATTCTTTTAAATAATAATTTGATCTGTTAAGTGTTGCCCTGTGAATACCACCCTAATAAAGCGGTGGTATTAGGACTATAATGAAAGGTGTGAGCCAAGCTCTGACATTACTGAACAGCAAAATTCTGCACACAAGTGTAATAAATTCACATAATTTCTAAAATAATTTAACTCAAGGTCAAACATTTTTCAATCAACAAACTCTGTACTATGCTAGTATACTAAAAGTATACTTGTATGCTGCTATTTAAGTTTGGTGTTTGTGTATTTGTTAATTTCACTGAGTCTGGTCCTTTGTTTACCTTCTGTTGTGTATAATGGAGTTTTGACGAAAGTTCAATCTTGAAGACTCACCCCTCGTCTGCTCCGTCCAATGACTCCGCCATGCGTCCCCGTTCTGACCAATCAATATCAGGTCCACATTTCCTCTTCAGCCAATCACCGTCCAAGACTTCGCTTTAAAGATCTTCACTCACAGATTTCCTCGCTCTTCAAACTGAGCTGTGACCCTCCTCCTCCCCATCTACATCTACACCATCTGGCTTCCAAGCTCCTCCCGATTCCCCTATCTCCTCAGGCCTCCACTCCACCACCAGTCGGATCCCAAGGGGGAAGGACATCTTCAATTCTAATCAAAAATTGTTCATTCAAGCTCATGTCATTTTCAGCGTTCGTATCTTCCTCCGGGGTCCGAGCGCCAAATAAATAAATATCTGTAAATAAACTTATCTAATCGCCACCTATGTGTCTTCTCATTTGGAGTCTTAAAGTATTGAAATGTTAATTGGTCTCACTCCTTCTGTCTCCCTGCATTCTGTTCCACACCTGTTCCTAGTTTCCCTTGATTACATAGTCTCTGTGTTCATTGGTTCACGCAAAATTTCTGTTTGTATTTAAGCTCTTTAGTTGTCATTGTTTATCGCTGGTTCCTTGTCGTGTCGTGTTGTTGTCATCCTATGTTGTGCCGTTATGCGTGGTTCGGCTACTTTGTGTCCTGGTCTGGATCTGGCTCCTGGCATCTCCTTGCACGTTAGTCCTACCACAAAACCAACAAATTATGACAATACTAGCATACTAGTATCCTGAACCTACCAAGCAAATGGAAAGAATAAGAAAGACCAATACATACAATATGAACAAGTGAATCAAAGATGGTTAACCATGACAAATAAAGTGATGCAACATTACCATTCAATGTTATTTATGTTGAACCAATGATCATCTTGAGGAATCTGGAAATGGGGTTAAGTTAGTCTTCGAACTAACCTAACCTCAATTCCAGATAATAACTGGTATACCTTCAAACCACTATTCACAGTGCAAGATCAGATAAAACATTAATTAAAACAATGTTATTTCAAAAAGTGATTTGCTGAGCAGCTAGTCTGCTAGCATTTAGTTTTCTCAACACAAACAAAAAGCAAACGTCATAAAATAAACATTTTTCAGATCATTTAATCTTAGACTAATTTCTTCTGCCCAAACACTACCTCTTACATGAACCATGCAGAGGAAACGGTTTTGTGGGCGACAAGTTGAGGAAAGCGAAGTTTTCCAGTCATCCACGTATGCCTGAACAAAGGGACTAGCATTGCAGCTACTCTTAGTAGCTGTGGGAGGCGATCAACTGTTTGGCTGGCTCGCCTGAACTGTACGAAGAAGGCATGTTGTGGCTCCTTTAGTGGCCACGGCGTGACAGGTAGCTCTCGCTACTTGGAAAGGTGTGTGGTGCTGATATCCCCTTGTCCTCTGTCAGGCCATGCAGAAAACCACTTCAATTAGAGCTGCGTCAAGCTTGTCTTAATTACTCCCTTTATGAATGAATGTTGATTATTGTGAACAGCAGATCATTATTTAACTTGCACACGATCATAATCACTTTTGAGTCCAACTTGAAGAGTGCCTTCAAGCCATTAAGGAGACAACTTGCGCGCTGTGTCGCTCCGTTAGCTGCGGGTGCAGTCGGATTGAGCAAGCGGAAGGGGAAACATGTATTTGTTCAGCTCTGACTCCTCATCTTCCTGGGCTAAGCTAGAAGTAGGTTAAAGTGATTTAGTTTGAAAGTTCCAGAAAGTTCATACCGGCTTTTGATCAGAGTCAATGTTCATCCATGTTGTAACTCATGGCTGGGGTCCCAACATTCCTTAAGTTCCACTGGATCCATAAGCAGGAAAATAATTATTTTACATTTAATGTTTTACCAACCTGCATCTGGCCAGAGTTGTTGCTTTACAATTGCATGATTCATTTACAATAACTACTAAACAATGATGAAGTCTTATTTTTCTTTTATTATCATCAGGTAAACTCATATCAGACAACTACAGAAAATGTTTTAAGTAAAATCTTTATTTATTAAAATAAAATAACCTGATAATCCATCAAGAAGTACAGGAAATCTATACCTTGACTATTTAATCATAACCAAATATTCACATAAAGTAGAAGATTCACTGACAGTGGAGTAGAGTGAAGAGCATAAGTAGGAAACTCCATCAAAACCTGGAACGATCTCTACTCCTGCAGAGCTGTCTGCATAGAACTATGCACAATTTTAAATATTAAAGAGTTCATACTCTACTAAGTTAGGTTAACATGAAATGACAATTTTGGGGGAATGTGTATTTTTGGAAAATTTTGAATTATTTGATCATCAGCACTGCATTAAAAATATTTCTCTTACAGAACTGGCGAAACAGTTTATAATTAATGCTAACAATAAAAAATGCCAAACAAATCTGGTGAAAATAATTTAGTTTAATATTCTGGTACTTGCAGTTATTTACCACATACCTACTAAACACTCTATATTCACTTTCAGCCGCCACAAAGAGAGAACTGGCAGTGGAAAATCATGTTAGCTTACCTCACCTTAGCAGCCAGACCAGCCTGTAAGTGGAGCTCTACTGCTCCGAAAACTCAGAAAAAACATTTCAAAGTAGGCTCATTCTTGATGAACTGACAGCACAGATGAAGTTTTGAGTTCTACCTTCTTACTTAAATACATCTTAAAACTACTTTTTATGACAAATTAATTGTATAAAAATTATAAATTTGAATACTTAGTTCCGCCATTACTGCAGCTGCTAGGGCTATGCCTTTAACCTTTAACAAATCCTTGGGGAAATCTGAAAAGACATACTCCAGAGTAGGACCATTTACCCGTTAAAGTAAAGCCCCAAGAAAGTGAAATTACCTGGGGACGTTTGTATCGAAACATGACATTTAATTATATGTCTCTTTGGTTTGCCAATGTAGCTTGTTTGTATTGGATTCTGTCTCCTTGGAAGATTGCTGTAAATGTTAAATGTCATATAGCCCTGTAAATAGAGCCACAATTTTGTGAATAAGTACACAATAACTATTGCTTTCTAGTTCCACTATGTCATCACTAAATAAATGTTGTAAAAGAACCATGGATCATCAAATTGGACCATGGTATGGGTCATTTTGCTTGTGTTCCCTACCAATTTTACCACTGACCGATGTCGGTCTTTAGTGCAACATTTCAGTTTCATGCCTTAAATAAATTTTAAATCTCTGTGTGCCTCACAGTATGCACCAGGTCTCAGCTACTCCCAGAAAAAAAAACATTTTGTGGGCATGTTATAACTTTAATTGAGTAGATCAGTGAACATCTCCCAGTATCTAGAAGAAAGATGAAGCTCTTAGGAGTAAGTGAGAACTACAGAAAATAAAAGACTGAGTGTATAGGTCCTCACCTCTGACAGGATTTCCTCACAGCAGAATGAAAATGTTTGTTTTATCTAGGGACTTCTGGACTGTAAGTGGTGGTTTTTATCAAGCAGTCTAATACATAGTTAAGTGGTATTGTACTATTCTCAGACTCAACATTTAGTTTGAGCATTATAAAGTGTGCAACATAATGACATTGCAAAATTTTAAAAATATATTTGACTTTATTTTATTTTTTTTTATTTGTGTTGGATTAAAATTATGCGTTGATGTCTTTCCACTTAATGATACTTCAAAATATAAGTGTAGTTAAGATGTTAAAACAGTGAGACCAGCACATATGTTTTATAATTTGATATAACAATGAACAAATTCTACCATAAACCTTTACATGCAGTTGAGACTTTATTGTTACAGTAGTATTGGCAACCTATTAAACATTTTTGGCTATATATATATATATATATATATATATATATATATATATATATATACATTTTCAGACAGACAGAGCTGGTTGTCCTTGCCGACAGATATGTGTAACTCCTCTCACACTGTTCATAGCTCTGAAAAAATTGCTGTTACCTTCTATTCAATTGTGGGACTTTTCACTCTTGTACCACAGCAGTGGTACTGACTATGACAAAATACAGTTCTGTGATTCATTATATTTTAAGCACTAAACATAAATTTTGAAAATAATTACACCATATAACATAAATTCAGCTTATCTATAATGATAACCAAGCATTTTGCAGGTCGAGACAAAATACTTCCTACCTCACAACACATAAATCTTCTGTCTATACTGACTGTAATTTTCTATAAAGCACCATCACAGCTAGTTTCTAAAACAACAAACCACTCATGCTAAAAGTGGTTGGATCTGGAGCTTGCAGCTTGTTGCTTTCACTTCTGGCAGTTTCCTGGTGTGTTGTGTTTTTGTTCTCATATACATGTTCAGGTCCATCTCTTTTTCTGTTACTGATTATGAGTCCTGACTGTCAACAGGGTAAAAAGTTCTGTTTAGTTTGACAGTATGAACGTTAGTCATATGGATAGACCTGCTGCAGGTCTTATATTCTGTAAGATAAGTCTGACAAAACAATGCAATAAAGTGGATGGCATTAATATATTTCTCATCTAACTATCTGCATTGGAAACCACTTGGTGTTTAATTCCAGCATGTCGATCATCGTACAGATCAGCTAACCGGCTGCACTTCTTCATGTCAAGCTTCATTAAATGTCAAACAGTAATTGCTCTTTGCTGTTGGGAGGGATTATTCTTTGCTCCTGCTGACTTTTATTCTTCCAGTTAATGGGTTGATAAAAAGTATTATCAGTCAGTCCAAAGACACAGTAGACAGAACTGCACTTATTGCAGTCAAGATTAACCTAAATTAACTTTTTTCTAAAGGCTTATTCATCTTCCTGTCTAACTTTTCACAACATTTTATAGCAGAAATATTTATATGGTTGTTATGAGCTCTGGAGCTACCTTTTAAACGCCACTGTGAATTAGATTAATTGGCAAAACTACCAAAATAGCAGCTCTAACAATTTAAATGTTTCATCACAAACAAAATTACAAGTGGTTTCAGAAGAAACAAAATGCCAGTTTTAATGACTACTGCAGCCTTAAAATTAATCATCCCAAATTGTTAGGATCATTGTCTTGTTTACAGATCCAATTACGCCCAAGCATCCAAGAATTTTCTGATACTCGATTTAATCCTTCTTACTCTCAACAGGCAGCAGGTTTCCAGTACCAAAGGATGCAATCCAGCATCATCCCTGAGCATCACTGAATCACTGCCATGCTTCAGTTTAGGCATGCTGTTATTTTTATCATATGTTTAATTTTTCCTCCTGCTGACAAGAAACTGATCCACAGGCCCCAAAAGTTTCAAATTTGATTAATCTCTCCACACAACAGAATCCCAAAAGCTCTTTGTGCCATTTATATAGTTGTGAACAGATTGCAGCTGACTTTAATTGTGCCTTTGTGTGAGTTGTGGTGTATGCCTTGGAGTTCATGCCTTGAGCCCTTTAGTGTTTGGTGCTTACAATGAAAACTGAAGAATTTGTGAGTGCTGCCATTAAGTCTTGTTGAATGTTTTTTTACGGTCAGTTGATGGTTTCTGTCCACCTGCCTGCTCAAGAATTTTGTGGCAACCATTAGTGGCTTCCTGTTTCGGCCACGTCTAGGTACTGTACCACTAACTTCAAATTAGTGGACTAGGATTCCAACTATATAGTTATGAACATCCAGGTCCTTTGCTATATTTTTGTATCATTTCCTGGCTTTCTGCAGGACAATGTTCTCTTTGCTTTGGGATGATTTAGTCATATTTCTGACATTCTGTCAGGGTGTGGTTTTGGGATGGACCAAAGCACAGACAAGAGCTCAGGCACAGCATTTCAAGCAGTCTTCAGTTTATTCAAAATATCAAAAAGGAAACAAAAACACTGCAGATGTAAACGAGTCAGAAATCCAAACTTACAAAGTTTCTGCAGGAACATGCGGAACTCAAAACATGGACGAGGGCAACGAACGAAGGTGAGAGAGAAGAGGAACCAGCAAAGGGCAATGAAACAAAACCAACTAATATACAGAGGGAGAACAAAGGCAGGTAATCAAAGGAACTAAGAACAGGTGAGACAAGGAGGCAGGGAGGCAGATGGAGCAGGTGAACCTAATAAAACCAAAGCATGAGGAAAGGGACTAAAGACAAGACAGTAAACAGACCTAAATGAAATTATAAACCAGGATAAAAATAAAGCGTAAGAATCAAGGATAAACATGAACTGAAGGAAACTGAGAAACTGGAGGGAACACAAGAACCTAAGAACTTAGTAAAACAGAAACCATAAGGAAACCCCGACTACAAAAGTAAACAATCTCAAACCAACCCTGATAGAATAAAACTAAGAATGAAGCAGAGGAAATGAGGACTAGAATAAAAGTAAACAATAACTAAAGCTAACCTATAGAGGAGAGGCTGGAGAACAAAGATGAACTAGGGGAACAAAGCTAAGAAGAACAGGAGAATAAAGGGAACTTAAACCAAGTAATAACTAAAAGGGGAAAACAAATGACAAAAGGAGTAACAAAAAAGAAACTAATAAATAAGAGAGTGCCAGAGAACTCTGATAAATAATAATAATAATCATATTAAGGAAACCCTTCTAAGAAAACAGGAAAGCGACACCAAGGGAACTAGGAGCGAGGAGAGCACACTGGGGGGCAGAAGCTAACCAAAGCAGAAAACCTCAACAAACATGAATATAAAACACAAATAAGGAACATCTAGCTAAAAAGGTAAACAAAAACACAAAACCAAAAGCAAAGACCAAAATGTCACACCAGGATACATTCAGTGAAATATTACTGCCAAATATCTGGATATGTGAGTTTTTTATTTTGTTTTTTTTCGTGGGGCACACTTGATGCAACCAATGAAATCTGTCAGGTTTGCCTGAAACCACAACTTTTTTGCAGATATGTGCTTTTCATCTATTCAGAGGGTTGGATATTTTTGAGATTGCATTAGTCATTTGAACAAGGACTGTGTAGAATCATCATAATATTAGTTTTATTTACACATATAAACTGTTCCTGTGTGCTTTGTTTAGTGCAGACAGAAGATGATTGACATATACTGATAAAAACCTCTGGAGAAAATATTTGTTTACTTTGTTGTTTACCTTAAATAGTTTCAGTTTCACTGAAAATAAAAATAAAAATCTACTAATCTCATTGCTTCTCAAGTCTCTTAAAATAATCAGCAAATCTTCTCTCCCTAAAGTCAAGTCAAGTCAACTCAAATTTATTTATATAGCGCTTTTCAACAACAAGGCACTCAAAGCGCTGTGCATGAGGAAAAACATTACAATGATACAGAAAATCAAACACAGAAAAACAGATCAAATGACACTAATAATCCTTGGGAGTTTACTGGTAAGAGCTGGTTCTGATCCAATCTTTCTAATAGAGATAATTAGCTCATTAGGTCCTCTGTGGTAAGGAATTCATCCTGTGCTAGAAGAAAAATGATAATATTAATCCCTGAGGTCGCTGGTATGAGGCAGTTGTGGTGCCATCATTCAAATAAGCTGGGTCACTGGTATAAAACATTTTTAGTCCAAACTTTTTAAATACCAATAATGTTTGGCTGTCACTGGTATGATATAGCTGTAATACAATCCTTTTAAGAAATCTAACATTCTCTGGACATTGGTGTAAAAACAGCTTTAGTCCAAATTTTCAAATAGTAATACTATTTGGCTTTCGCTGGTAATCCTTCTGAGAAATCTGAAAATCTATAATAAGTAATGACATCACACAATTAGGTAGATGAGAAAAGAGACCACATTAGGTAAGAAGAGGGAAAAAAAATCATATTTCACTCTTTATCCTTAACAGGATACAGTTTGAGATTGTAAAAAAAACCTCAGCACAAAGAAGCAACATACTGTACAGGTCCTTCTCAAAATATTAGCATATTGTGATAAAGTTCATTATTTTCCATAATATAATGATGAAAATTTAACATTCATATATTTTAGATTCATTGCACACTAACTGAAATATTTCAGGTCTTTTATTGTCTGATACAGCTCATGAAAACCCAAAATTCCTATCTCACAAAATTAGCATATTTCATCCGACCAATAAAAGAAAAGTGTTTTTAAATACAAAAAACGTCAACCTTCAAATAATCATGTACAGTTATGCACTCAATACTTGGTCGGGAATCCTTTGGCAGAAATGACTGCTTCAATGCGGCGTGGCATGGAGGCAATCAGCCTGTGGCACTGCTGAGGTCTTATGGAGGCCCAGGATGCTTCGATAGCTGCCTTTAGCTCATCCAGAGTGTTGGGTCTTGAGTCTCTCAACGTTCTCTTCACAATATCCCACAGATTCTCTCTGGGGTTCAGGTCAGGAGATTTGACAGGCCAATTGAGCACAGTGATACCATGGTCAGTAAACCATTTACCAGTGGTTTTGGCACTGTGAGCAGGTGCCAGGTCGTGCTGAAAAATAAAATCTTCATCTCCATAAAGCTTTTCAGCAGATGGAACCATGAAGTGCTCCAAAATCTCCTGATAGCTAGCCGCATTGACCCTGCCCTTGATAAAACACAGTGGACCAACACCAGCAGCTGACACGGCACCCCAGACCATCACTGACTGTGGGTACTTGACACTGGACTTCTGGCATTTTGGCATTTCCTTCTCCCAAGTCTTCCTCCAGACTCTGGCACCTTGATTTCCGAATGACATGCAGAATTTGCTTTCATCCGAAAAAAGTACTTTGGACCACTGAGCAACAGTCCAGTGCTGCTTCTCTGTAGCCCAGGTCAGGCGCTTCTGCCGCTGTTTCTGGTTCAAAAGTGGCTTGACCTGGGGAATGCGGCACCTATAGCCCATTTCCTGCACACGCCTGTGCATGGTGGCTCTGGATGTTTCTATTCCAGACTCAGTCCACTGCTTCCGCAGGTCTCCCAAGGTCTGGAATCGGCCCTTCTCCACAATCTTCCTCAGGGTCCGGTCACCTCTTCTCGTTGTGCAGCGTTTTCTGCCACACGTTTTCCTTCCCACAGACTTCCCACTGAGGTGCCTTGATACAGCACTCTGGGAACAGCCTATTCGTTCAGAAATTTCTTTCTGTGTCTTACCCTCTTGCTTGAGGGTGTCAATAGTGGCCTTCTGGAGAGCAGTCAGGTCGGCAGTTTTACTCATGATTGGGGTTTTGAGGGATGAACCAGGCTGGGAGTTTTAAAGGCCTCAGGAATCTTTTGCAGGTGTTTAGGGTTAACTCGTTGATTCAGATGATTAGGTTCATAGCTCGTTTAGAGACCCTTTTAATGATATGCTAATTTTGTGAGATAGGAATTTTGGGTTTTCATGAGCTGTATGCCACAATCATCCATATTAAGACAATAAAAGACCTGCAATATTTCAGTTAGTGTGCAATGAATCTAAAATATATGAATGTTAAATTTTCATCATTACATTATGGAAAACAATGAACTTTATCACAATATGCTAATTTTTTGGGAAGGACCTGTATATACGGAACAACATTATCTAAGGGGATCCGGTGAAGGCGGTGTGAAGGGGTGCATATGTTTATCTTAAGCATGTGTGTGTGTGCATGTGAGTGTGTGCAAAGTAAGTCTGTGAAGCAATGTCACAGAGGCCATTGTCCTTGATGATATGATGGAATGTTCATCAACTGGCCACACAGTTTTGAGCAGGTCCACAGGTGTCCTCAGGGAAGGAAGGGGGCAGAGGGACCATAGCGTCATGTTTACATAACTTCCAGGAGAAGTTGAAGATACCCACCCATCCATGGCTGTGCAGGGGAGCCAGATTCAGAAAAACAACAATTATTTGGGTTAGGCTGACTCTTAATTGTCTGACATCCTTGAGAGTCTCGATGGTGCTTCTCAATGGCAAATCCAAACAGCCAAATTCCAGGTCCTTTCCGCCAGATATGAGCGAACAACTTTCTCCAAGATTTATCCCAGGAACCGCAACCTGCCTGCGATCCTGTGTAAGGATCACATCCAGTCTGCGATTCAGCTCACGTAACATCTCAGTCCATCCTGGACTGCCAATCCAGATGCAATCTCCCCACCCGCCACGCAATAATGAAGAGGTGTGTCAACCATGACAGCTCACAACATCCAGAGACTTGAGGTACTCAGGGCGGATCTCATCCACTCCCGGGATTGCCGCCATGACAGGCACCGCAGACATAACGGCCACAGCTACGGGCGGCAGCATCGACAATAGTCCACTCAGACTCTATGTCTCCAACCTCCCTCGGAATCTGGTCAAAACTCTCCTGGTAGTGGGAGTTGAATACATGTCTGGCCAAGGGGTCTGCCAGACGGTCCCAGCAGACCCTCACTATACGCCTGGGCCTGCCAAGTCTGTCCAGCTTTCTCTTCTTCCAGCGGATCCAACTCACCACCAGGTGGTGATCAGTGGAGGCTCAGCCTCTCTCTTCACCCGAGTGTCCAAGACATACGGCCGAAGGTTCGAAGACACGACAACAAAGTCGATCATCACCCTGCTGCCTAGGGTGTCCTGGTGCCAAGTGCACCGATGAACAACCTTATGCCTGAACATTGTGTTAATTAAGGACAATCCTTGAATAGCACAAAAGTCCAATAATGAAACACCACTTGGGTTCAGATCAGGGAGGCCATTCCTCCCAATCACTCCCCTCCAGGTGTCATTGTCATTTCCCACATGGGCGTTGAAGTCCCCCAGCAGGATAATGGAGTCCCCGAGAGGGGCACTATGCAGCACCCCCAACAGGTACACTACCGCTCAGCCCATTGGCCGAAACATCAGTCAAAGACGACCCCCTCCTTGAACAAATATATATATATATATATATATATATATATATATACCACTTATTCAATAGTGGGTCATGGGGGAGCTGGTGCCTATTTCCAGCAGTCTACGGGCAAGAGGCAGGGTACACCCAGGACAGGTCGCCAATCCAGGGCAACACCGAAACATACAGGACAAAAAACCATGCACACGCCCATTCACACCTAAGGGAAATTTAGAGAGACCAATTTACCTAACAGTCATGTTTTTGGACTGAGGGAGGAAGCCGGAGTACCCGGTGATATACACTTACCGGCCACTTTATTTAGTACACCTTGCTAGTACCGGATTGGACCCCTTTTTGCCTTCAGAACTGCCTGAATCCTTCATGGCATAGATTCAACAAGGTACTGGAAACATTCCTCAGAGAGTTTGATCCATATTGAGATGATAGCATCACACAGATGCTAGAGATTTGTCAGCTGCACATCCATGATGCGAATCTCCCATTCCACCACATCCTAAAGGTGCTCTATTGGATTGAAATCTGGAGACTGTGGAAGCCATTTGGGTACAGTGAACTCATTGTCATGTTCAAAAAACCAGTCTGAGATGATTCGTGCTTTATGACATGGCGCGTTATCCTGCTGGAAGTAACCATCAGAAGATGGGTACACTGTGGTCATAAAGGGATGGACATGGTCAGCAACAATACTCAGGTAGGCTGTGGCATTGACACGATGCTCAATTGGTACTGAGGGGCCCAAAGTGTGCCAAGAAAATATCCCCCACACCATTACACCACCACCACCAGCCTGAACTGTTGATACAATGATACAATGTCGCAGCAGAAATTGAGACCAAAAGTATCAGACTAGGAAATGTTTTTCCAATCTTCTATTGTCCAATTTTGGTGAGTCTGTGCGAATTGTAGCCTCAGTTTCCTGTTTTTGGCTGACAGGAGTGGCACCTGATGTGGTCTTCTGCTGCTGTATCCCATCCGCCTCAAGGTTCGACGTATTGTGCGTTCAGATATGCTCTTCTGCATGCCTTAGTTGTAACAAAATCAGCTCAAACCATTCTCGCCATTCTCCTCTGACCTCTGGCATCAACAAGGTATGTGCGCCCATTGAACTGCCGCTCACTGGATATTTTCTGTTTTTCGGAACAAAAAGTGCGTGAAAATCCCAGTAGATCAGCAGTTTCTGAAATACTCAGACCAGGCCGTCTGGCAACAACAATCATGCCACGTTCAAAGTCACTTAAATCACCTTTCTTCCCCATTCTGATGCTCGCTTTGAACTGTAGGAGATCATCTTGACCATGTCTACATGCCTAAATGCTGTCATGTGATTGGCTGATTAGAAATTTGAGTTAACGAGCAGTTGGACAGATGTACCTAATAAAGTGGCCGGTGATTGCATATGTATAAATATATGTATGTATGTATATAGTTTGGTAGCTCAGTCCTCTACTCTACAGCTGGTTAACTGTGTAACAACAATCATCATTCAGTGGCAGAGATGCTGTGGCATCCATTCAGCTTGAAAACAAATCTATCTCCCTGATGAAAATCATCACTGTGACGAAGTTTATGTTCCATTCAGTGTACACTTCTTTGTGTGTGTCTCTGTAAGGACCTTTGTTTTCTCATTAGTTTACCCTCCATGCAGTGAGGATTAAATGAGTTTTGAAACAGGGATGACACACATCTTGATACACACAAAGAACACAAACATTTAACACAGAAAGAGAGCTGATGTTGCAATTTGTTATTAAAACACAAAGGCTTGATGAATGAAACATTGGAACAAAATTATGTAAACTGAACATTATGTTATTTATTGACTGGTCTCATCAATACAGTATCATTTTAGAAAACAAGGTTAAAAGCATTTCTAGTTTTCTGATCATTTTTTATCCATCCTTTCGTCTTCACTTGTATTTCTCAGAGGATATGAATTGTAATCCTTTTTCTAATAAGGTTGTTGGACCATCACGCTTTAATCTGACATTTATGTTGCTTATAATTGGCATGGTTCCAGAAAATTAAAGAAAATTATTATGTTTAATTTGTTTGAACCCCACCTTCTTCATAGCTGTTTTTGCTGTTGCTCTGATATGTGTAGTTATGAAAGCAAAAATTTAACATGACACCTTATTAAAGCTTTTTAATGAGATTCCTCAGTTACATAGAAAATTATAATTTTGGTTTTTCAGTGACTCTGTGTATGTATGATCCTCTCAGTTATGTCATCCAAAAGGTATGTAGCTTTTTTGTAGTGCAGACCTCATGTTTCTCAGGTCTCTTCTCTCTTCTGTAGTGATTAAAATGTTGAGCAGCCTGGTGTGACGGGACAGATATACCATTCATGAAAATTATTTTCTGCAGTCGACTGTGATATTTCTTCAGGAAGTTGCAATTTTTGGTTATAATTGTGCCAGCAGCCGTAACAGAGTGGCCGTGGTTTGCTCCTATACTGGGCTGAGCACTTTGTCAGAAGGTCTTGAACAATTGCACTCTATAGCTGGCTAGACAGTGTAAAATTCTCTCCTGGTAGAAGATAAATAGCGACATTTTTTTATCGTCTTGTCCTTTTTTTCCCAAAATGTCTTCTTTATATGCTGTTATTTAAGAAATAATAGGAGAGAGACATGTTATGGAAACATTTGATCTAATGAATCTACAGTAATAAGTCACTGTGGGTGGCTATAAATGTGAACAGGCATTTAAAACGCTAACCATATCAGAACACATGATTTATCACTCTTAAATTCACACTTTGTTAGAACTTATTGTAAAATGCAAACACACCTTTGAGCTCTGTGGCATGGAGGACCTTTTCTTTGTGAGGAAAGATTCAACATTTAGAATCAAATTATAGGTGTATTGTACTGTACTAATGATTTTCACTAATTACAGTTTTATTATAATTAGAATCATTAATCAATTAGAATTATTTAATGTCTCTGTGAAATGTTGAGTAAAAAAATGGTTGATCTTAATGTCAATTATGTAGTGCTGTCACAATCCATGATTGGAAACCTTAACCTCTTGACATACTGGAAAGCTGCCGTTTTGTATAGTGACAGCCTCTATTGCCACAATTTAAACTTGTCTTTACTTCACTGATGGAGTTTACTTCAATGATGCATTGCAACACAGTAGCTAACCCAGACCATCCATTATATTATGTCAGGCAATGACAGGCAATGCTTTTTGCAGTGGAATGTACTGCTGAGAGCATCTAAAGGTGTCCATATTCCACAGAGAAAGGATTCAATCAGCACAATCTGATGCAGATAATTGTTGGTCGTAAAACAGTTTCTCCAATATTTAAAGCACCGCTTGCATTCAGACAGCTTGCTAGACAACCACAACACAGGGCTCAGCCAAACAAGGGTTATACCCCGGACATTTTTTACCCATTATGTCCATAGGTTCCTCAAGACCAGCAGCACTCTCTGAAAGCAGACACAGCCTATAATATTGCAAGGTCAACTTGTATGATGTAAATGACGAAATCATTCATAAACATTATGGGGGGGGGGCAGGGGGGGGGTGGATTTGGTTTTCCTTTAATGATTTAATTGGTTACACTATTTTCAAAGACATTAAAAATCTTTCTTTGAATGTTTTTTTTTTTCCATTTTAATATGGAGAAGCAGACTATTAACCAAAATTGAAGAAAAAAAAAAAAAATTGAATAAAAGTACATTTTTAACTTTGCGATAAATCGCCTCTGTTTTTCACTAAAATATGTGTAAATAAATGTACTTTGCAGCATAAAAACTAGAAAGGTAAGATAGATCTAAGGAACATTGTATATAAAAATGTATTTAAGGATAGGTAATAGAAGAAGTGAATAAGACAAAAGTCATAAATCCCAGAAAAAATCATAGTCAGCAAAATACATTTTTTTATCATTATCTTGTTCTGTGTCACTCCATTTTGGTTTCCTAAACAAATCTAGATAAGCAGTGGAAGTTATTTATATGGTAATACACTAAGACACGCCACACATGTAGTCTGGGGTCCCCTGAATGTAAATGAAACCTTTTTCTGAGAATTGGACTATATATGTATATTCTGATGTTTCAAATCAATTTACTTAGCTGACTTATTATGCATTATACTATTATTCTGGGTTTCAAAAGAAAATCCTTGACGTGTAACATTAAAGTACGTTAAAGTGTATGATTTTTTGCTCATAGCTTTATATGGGCTTGAATTTCTCAAAGAAAACAATAGCTGCCGTTAGGATTCCTGTGGCTGCTTTGAAAATACTGTATGCCCAGGTCAGTGTCTTTTCACTGAAGTGATGCAAATTTTGTTTGAATGTTGTTTGAGCATGCATTTTAAGATACTGTTTCAAATAGTTTCTTACAGCTGTTATAAGTGAAAGTTGTCAGAACTGTAGCAGATCAATGGAACAATAGCTTCCTACAAGTCCACCATAATATAGTTATGTATATTCAGCTTCTGAGTCAAGAGCCTAGAAATATAGTTTGTCTCTCTTAGCAGATACTGATCACATTTCACCATCTCTCTTTCACCTTCTCAGGGGAGCTGAGTCTATTTCCCTTATCAGGCAGACAATAAGTCAAAAGACTTGGAAGAAATGAATAAATGGAAAGAGACATACATAATAGATTAGGAAGCAGTTGCAATGGATTTGAGCAAGTGCTTTGCAGCCAGAGACTAAATGAGCTTTCTGAATAAACAGTGAGAAAATGGTGGAGATGTGGTTTGACCTGATAAACAGATGACAATGAGAGATGTGGATTTGGGGAGAGTGGAGAGAGGAAAATAAAAAGATGGACAAAAAAGACAGAGACAAAAGTGAAGATAGGAAAAATAATAATGAAAATAGAGAGCAATAATGTTTATGTGTACAGGTGTGTTTTAGCATGTGTTAACATCTTTTGGTAAAAAAATTTATTTTCTCACCTTCTGTTCTCTGCTTTCAGTCATTCAATTTATGTTTAATTTGTTCCCTGGTGTTTCACTCTGAGGTTGTAACTAAAATGCAAAAATGTAGAATTTACTTGTTTCCATTTAAAATTAGCTTTTCCTGAATAGTTAGACATTACAGGTGATTTTTTTTTTTTTTCCACTGGAAGATATGTTTCAAGATTAACATTGCAGAGCTGCTTTTTACTTTCTTTCTATATATGTAATTACATGAATGCCATATCTATGACTTACTGAATATCCAGTCTCTACATCCGTGATGTGCCAGTTCATTTTCTAACCGTAACCCTAACAAGTTCTGAGGTCACCTCAGCCAAATTAAAATGAATTGATTCATGGTCATAGTGCACCACCTATTTTGAACTATGTTGACAGCTCCAACTTGAACTAGTTCTTGTTTAGATACCATAATAAAGAAATATATATATATATATATATATATATATATATTCAATTCAGTTTATTTATATAGCGCCAATTCACAACACAAGGCACTTCACAAAATTCAGGTACATACATTCCAATTAATCCTAACCATTGAACAGTGCAGTCAGATTCGGTTATTTATTCAAATTGTATAAAGTGTTTCTATCTGAGGAAACCCAGTAGATTGCATCGAGTCAGTGACTTGCAGCATTCACTCCTCCCGGATGAGCATGTAGAGACAGTGGACAGTCACTGGCGTTGACTTTGCAGCAATCCCTCATACTGAGCATGCATGTAGCGACAGTGGAGAGGAAAAACTCCCTTTTAACAGAAAGAAACCTCCAGCAGAACCAGGCTCAGTGTGATATGCCAAGACCGACTGGAGGTTTGAGAAAACAGAGCAGAGAGACACAAAGAATACAGAAGCACTGATTTAGGACTACTTTCTATGGGAAGGAAAAGTAAATGTTAGTGGATGTAGCTCCTTTAGTCGTTTCATCTAGAAATAAAGAACAGATAAGCTTTGAGCCAGTTTTCAAGGATAGATTCTAAAAGAGAGCACATATAATTAGTTACATTAAAAGCTCAGTCAGTAGCTATGTCTAGGAGAGACAAAGGGTTAAACACTGAAATACAGGGCCATGTGGATCATCGGTAGAGGGTGAGCATTAAGTTGTTGCCAGCAGAAGCTTGGGCAATGCCCCTCTCCAGAAAAGTGTCACAGGTAGACACAGTTTCAGGCCAGGTGTAGCTTCTAGGAAGAGAAAAGAGGGAGAACATAAAATGAAAAACTGAAATAACAGCAAATAATGCAAAATTGGAGAGTAGTGTGAGAATGTAGCGAAGATGGTGAAAGTGGTCATTATGTCCTCCAGCAGCCTAAGCCTATAGCAGCATAACTACAGAGATAGTTTCAGTTTCAGTTTATTTATTTATATAGTGCTTATTTACAACAATGTCATCTCAAGGCACCCCACAAAGGGTCTGGAACGGCACGGGGCCGCTGGGGAGGCCAGACCAAACCACCGAGTGCCAGAGCCCGACCAGCCCAGAATGGGCCACGTGTAGGGGCGCTAAGTAAAATAATAAACTGATAAAGTTTGTCTATCTAGAGCCCACTGATGGCCAATGTTATACTAAAAACCACAAGGATTGGGATACCTCTCTCTGTCTGACTGATTATAACCATTGGAAAAGAGAAGGAGTCATTCAGGTAGCAGAAATGGAGGGTGTGTTTGCACCTGAACCATAACTGAGCCGGTTTAGGCTAAACCTGACTCGCCCTTACTCCATCCAACAGGGAGGGAGGAAGGCGGAGGTAAAAAATAAGGAAGATAGCCTAAGCCACTCTAACTATAAGCTTTATCAAAAAGGAAAGTTTTAAGCCTAGCCTTAAAAGTAGACAGAGTGTGTTGAAATAATGTATCAGAGGATGCTCAGCAGATGACACGTCTCTTAAAAGGTTTAGAGAAACTGTAGGGAAAAGAGAGTCAGTCACTGTGGAGTGATGTGTGTCTTCTTTATCCATGTTTACCTTCCTGGCTACTTTTGTAATTAAATGTCAGCAGTAAGTAATGGTGCTCTTTAGACTGTGAGTGCATCAGGTCTGAAAGGAAATGGGAATGTTTGCTAATTGAATGCAGACAGAGGCAATGCTGTGATTGAACAGCTGAGAAGCATGACTTAAAAACACAGAAGTTTCTTAATGAAAACAGATTTACATATTTTTTAATCAGCTTTTTTATGTGTAATTTCTCCTGTTAACCAACTCAAATTAGCTTATTGTTTAGACATCACATTTTTGCATTTTATAAACAGTCTAATGATCAACTGAAGGACTTGTTATTTGACATATATTAGTAAAATTATCCTCGGACGTTTAACAGTAATGTCTCCGGGAAAATTGCAAGTAGTTGGTTTTTAAGCTAAGCAGTCACTCCCCAACCTGAAAGCAGCTAGTAATATTTTACTGCTCACAATGGGAACATGGATGGCCTTTTCTAATGGAGTTGTCCAATTTATCAGGACCAATGAATTCCTGCAGTTTTAATTAGTGATTTGTTTGCTCATGTAAGAGACAACAGAGATAATAATATTAAACTCTGTCTCCTTAATCTCGTTACAAATCTTATCATCTCTTTATCTCCTTAATCACACAACCTCAAAGCACTAATGAAATATTCTGATGGGTCTGCAGCACATGTTGCTCTTCTTGAGATGTGATTCAATTGATTAGAAACATTAATTGGTACAACTGAAACCAAATTTTCATGATTATTGCTGATCAAAGTCCTGAATGCTTCCAAAGAGCAAAAACATTCTTGTTACTATAGTTTTATAGCGCATGTTTCTTAATGACAGCTAAAAGTTAATTTCAAACCCTCAGTATGTCTTACAAGGCTAGACCCCAAAGTCAACAACGCCCCCATTTTTAAGTACATCTAGAATTATTCTTGCAGCCTATAACTATTTCATCAACATCCTTCATAAGGCTCGCTCTACTTTTTTTTTTTTTTCATGCCACAAGGATTTCTTAATAAAACAACTCTTTGGACTAAATACCAGATTTCATGGCATAGCATGGAACCATTAAAGTTGAAACCACCTTGGTCTGCTAATCAGGAACAGACTGAACTAAAATGTATTTAATATTGTGAAACACAAAATGCAAACATACACAAATAGCGCTGTAATCTGTCAATAACCAGCCTAACGCTTTTCTTCTAAACTGACCAATAAATGTTTTATAAAATCATTACTTCATAGGAGTCGAAACCCGACTGTTTGGTACTTTACTGTGGGCTCTGGAATATTAAAAAGCAGTTCAGGTGTTGAACTCAAACTCTGCAGTTTTTCAAAGAGGTGATCAAAGCACACGGAGGATCTAAAGTTTTTTGATTTGCTTTGTTTTAGCTGTCTTATATAGAGAAATAAAAACATTTGAAATGGAATATGATGTCTTGGTTCATTAAAAACGTTGATGTTGCTAAAATTGAAATAAATAGTTTGAGAGAGTGTAGCCTACATGGCTTGCTAAGATCCAGTGCCTTAAACATCACTAATGCAGCAATGTAAAATCCAGATTTGATTGGAACATCAGTTGTCTTCAAGGTAAGTATTGGACTGCTGGGATTTGTATGTCTTATTTCTCCAAGCAAGGATGGAATTGAGCAGCAGATATGATATGTGTTGTGCAATGAAATGAGAAGAGCTTGTTGTAAAGATTAACAGTCAGAAAAGAATAGAAAAGGTCATGCCACAATGTGGAAGATGAAGGCGGAAACAGTTTAGAGCTTCTGTGCTCTGTGATGAGCTAGACAGAAGTCTCAAATTGGCTTCTGGAAAGGTATTTAGGTCCTACAGCTGTTTTTTTTTTTCAATTAATTCACTATACAGTCTGTGAAGCATAAGACTGAGTAAAACATGAAATTAGAAATGATAAAAAGGGCCAACGGCCAATGCAAACTACACCACCACCTGACAACAAAAAGTGTTTCATAGAAGGTAGTAGACCAATTTACATAATTTGAATTAAGGTCTCCTCTCGCTGATCGTAAATGTATCTTGGTGTACAGCTAAGGTCTGATAAATGGGGGATCTTGTAAAGAGGAAGTGAGAGAAGACACAGTAAAAATAAAAACCCAGTGGGAAACATCTGTTTAATTCACTCCCTGTCTCGTGTCAACCTCTGTAAATTGAATGTCAGCGTTGATGATGCTTTCCAGACTGTAGCTCTGCTTTAAAAGGTGTGTTGGTAAGGAAGTGGTAATGATCGATCGATCAGGAGAGAGGAGAGAGGTGTCAGTACAAATGCAGCAGCAGATTTCCTGGAAACAAAACTCCACTCTCAGCCAGAGAAAATGACGCCTTGCCTCCCCCAGTTAAAAGTCTGGGATTACATCTCTTTATTTAATATTGCAAAAACAATGGAATGATGCCCAGTAATTAAATACAAACCAAAACATCTGAAACAGTTTTATGCTTTCATTTAAAATTTGTGAACTCCTAAAAGTATAATGGAAGAGAAAAAAATTAAGAAGGAATATTTAGGAAAAACATAATACAACAATTGGTCCTCTATCCAACAGAAAATGATGTCCTGCTGTGCTTCTTGATGTTCCTGCGTCTGTGCAGTATTATTTTTCTTTACTGTGATTAAAGTCATCCCTTTCATTACTGAATGGCAGGTGGATGTGGAGTGTGCCTTACTGTCGAGGCTGACATTATCGTAGAAACCAGCTCTTTTCATGTTTTTGTTTTTCCAAGTGTCCTGTCCTGTTACCTGACAGCTTAGCCAAATTAACTATGGTGGTTCTGGTTATCTTTTACTGTCAGAGGGACATTTGGGCTCCAACACGGGAAAAATTAGACTTTCTGCACAGTTCCTTTTTACGGAGCCCACAAGGGGACATGGGGGAATTTTTTTTCGTTTGCGTCCCCACGCAATACTTTTGCATTCGCTCACAATACTTTTGCGTTCGCTCGCAAAAGTTGTTAATCACCTTGAGAAAGCTGTGCATTTTGGAACAGCAGCACAGATGACAAACTGCTCACAAACAAACAGCACCAATATGGCATTGATATGGTTTATTTGTCATATTCAAGTTAACATGCAGTCAACAATGCAATTAAATGCTTAGGAAAGGACGAATCCTTCAAATCAGTATAAAAACAAAAGTGGCATGCAAAAAAAGTACACATCATACAGCAGTAATTAGCAAAAAAGTGTCAGATGTGGTTTTGTGCAGTATTATTGTCCAGAGTTCAGCAGTTTGACAGCATGTGAATAATAACTGTCATTAAGTCCGATTGAAGATCCTTTTATTTAAGGCCGATTTCAAAATAAAACTCAATAAATCTCAAAAACGGGTCTTGCGAGATAAAGCAAAGACTATTGCATGGGAACGCAAAAGTTTTGCGTTTGCTCGCAAAACTTTTGCGAGCGAATTTGTTGTAATTATGAATCTGAGAATATTATTTAATATTTAATATTAATATTTTAATATTTAATCAAATAATAGTTCGGTCTGTTAAGGGTTGTCCTGTGAATACCAGCCCAGTAAGGCGATGGTATTAGGACAAAATGGAAAGGTGTGAGACGAGCTCTGACATTATTGAACAGCATAAACTCTGCACACACATGGAATTAATTCACACAATTTCTTAAAATACAAGAATTTATTAACAAAAATAAGTCAACTCAAAGTCAAACATATTTCAATCAACAAACTCTTTACTATGCTAAAACAATCCAATTAAACTACCAAGCAGAATTAAAGAATGGGTAAGATTAATGGGCTATGTACAATATAAACAAGTTGATTAAAGATTATTGGAAATTATGACCAAAAGAGTGATGCAACATTACCATGCAATGTTTATGTTTGAGAACCAAGGATTATCTTGAAGAATCTGGAAGTGAAGTTAAGTTAATCTTGGAACTAACTTAGGCAATAATCAGCAAACGTTAGACCACCCTTCACAATGCAAGATCAGATAAAATATTATTTTAATGAAATAATATTTTAAAGAATGATCTGCTGGATAAGACCAACCTTATGGATGACTAATTCTCAACAGTGTCTAATTAACTGCCTTCTTTTATTCAAATAATATTTGAAGAAATATTATTAAGGGAATATTTTGGAAACGGGCCAAATCTTTCTGGAGAAATGGGGCTTAATGGTGTTTACTTAATTATCAAATCTAGTAAATGATGTTTAGGAATTATTATTCACTAGTGATGGAGTTGTTCCATAAACTCCTGCATGCTTGTTTGTTTGGGTAAAGCTAAGACATCCTATACTGTTACTAATAAAAACTAAGTAATAAAAAGAACACGGAGGCTGCGCAGCTTTTAGATGCCTGTACAGGGAGAAGCTTGTCCGAATACTTCTGAAACTTCTGATTACTTCCCCCAGAACAGCAGTTTTTATTCAAAAGCAAGGCATGAACACAAATAAATTTTAGAGTTTCAGAGCTGTCTGGCACTCTGACATTCAGCTGACTTTTCAGCACTTCCTGTTTTTCCACTTTTGACCTTTATCTACAGACATGCAGAACTCTTACACATACAGAAATATATTTTTGTTGTGAGGCAGACATCTTACAGAGAAATATCTTCACTGTTAATGGGCAGATATCAAAATCCAACACACACACAGAGAAGCCTGTTAGCAGGCCTCTAAATTAAACAATACATTTTATTTCACACATTATTAAACATACTTGAGCATAGCAATACAGATCTTATAAACATAGCATGAATATTTTCCAACACTAGCTTGAAAACCAACAACCTTTCTGTTGAATACTCTTTAGTAGCAAGCACGTGTTCTTACCGGTTAGCAGTTAAGCTAACAAAGAAGTGGATAGCTTATCACCAGAATCAACACATACCTTTAAAATGCCAGGGTTAATAAAAGGGTTAAAATGCATAAGCGCGGACGGCGCATTATGAGCAATGTTCTGTTTAAAATCACCCTTTAAATAAAGTTTATCTTAACCTTAAAACATACAAAGAACACAAACCGGCACGTGTGCTACAGATAGCCTGCTAGCACTAAGGTAGCCGAGTATCACAAAAACAAAACTAAACTTCATAAATGAAAACGTTCAGATTATTTCATCCTAACTGTTAATCTGCCCAAACCTAACCTCTGACCATGGTGAGGAAATATTGTCCAAGGGGCGATGAAGTTTGAAGAAGATATCCACAGTGAACAAAGGGTTAGCTTCCCGCTAACCTCCTCAGCTTCTCACGATCAGAAGGTGTGTTCGTTCTGTGAACAAAAGGGTTAGCTCTGGAGCTGTAGCTGGGCGCTCCGTCATGTCCGCTGCGGTCTCTGCTGTCTTCCTTCCAGACTGGGAGACCGCGTCTTTGCAGGGGCTTCTCTCGAACACCGTTTGCGTCTGCAGGGGCTTGGAGAGACAGTCAAGCAATGCTTGTACCTTAATTACCCCCGTTCATGAATGAAAATACCGGATATACAGACAGTATTTCATCCGTACTCATCTTTGCATCGATCAATGATCGTATGGGTTCCTTGGATCCAATTGAAGAGTTTTTGTCTTTTTGCCAGCAAAAGACATCAGCGCGCTGGGCCTCCCCGCACCGGTCCTTATCGAAGGCCGTGTGGAAAGTGGGCGGATGTAGCAACAGCTGTGCTTTTATTTGGGTAGCAGCGTCACAGGAAGTCCACAGTTATCCCGTTTCCTGGCTGTGCCGGAAGAAGGTTAATGCACTTTATTTTAAAAGTTCCAGAAAAGTCCGTACCGGAGTTTAATGTTGAAATCCATGGCTGTGGGTCCCAACAAATGCAAAAGTATTGCGTGGGGACGCAAAAGAAAAAAAATCCCCCATGTCCCTTTGTGGGCTCTGTACCCTTTTAAATGGTAAATGGACTGAACTTATATAGCGCTTTTCCAGTCATACACACCGCTCAAAGCACTTTACACTAGAGCCACATTAAGCCACCCAATCGCACTCACATTCATACACCGATACGCAGATCGGTAGGCAACTTGAGGTTAAGTGCCTTGCCCAGGGGCACATCAACATATGGCAGGAGGAAGCTGGAATCAAACCCACAACCTTCTGATTGCAAGACAACTACTCTTCCTACTGAGCCACAGTCGCCTGTATTTTTCAAATACACTGCCTGGCCAAAACAAAAGTCGCCACCAAAAAAATAGGTAACACCCTGAATACTTGTTTTTAATAATGCGTTGGACAGTTCTTAACCCAATTTTGGTAGTTTCTGAAATCTCTTTAGATGTTTTCTCTGCTTGATGCATGCCAATGATTTGACCCTTCTGAAACAGACTGACATATTTTCCACGACCACAGGATGTGTCTTTCGACATGGTTGTTTAAGAAATGAAAAGCAACTCATTACACCAGTTGGGGTTAAATAACTTGTTGCCAGCTGAAACATAATTGCCCATGCAGTGATTATCCAATGGGAGGCTCGTACCTATTTGCTTAGTTAAATGAGGCAGCAACTTTGGCATGATATACCATAGCTGGTTCAGGTAGCACACTGAACAGTTTAGAGCAATTATAAAGAGACAAGGAGGAAAAGAACAAAACCATTAGATGGAAACAGAGAAACAAAAGTCATGACAAACAAAACACAACCCCATGACCTAATCTGCAGAAACTCTGAAGAGATAAAAGTGTGACACATCACATCACCGAAAATGGAGAACAGTGCCACAAAATATTATTTGAGATTTATAATAATATTCTTTGTTAAACTGCTACTATGGAAAGTTATTGTCGCGTTCTGTGGTTTAGAGTGACCAAAGCACAGACAAGAGCTCGGCAGCAGCATGTTTATAGGAGTCTTCTTACTTTATTTAAAGAATAATCCAAAGGTTTTCCAAACGTAGCAAAATCACTGCAGATACAAGAAATCCAAAAACTTACGAAGTTGATACTGCAGGAACATAGTAGGCAAAGTACATAGACGAAGGTAGGTGAACAGAGATATGAACGGGGATTCGAATGGAAGGAACCACCGAGGAAAAAACAAGAACAGAGAGCTTATGAACAGAGGGAAGTGGAGTATGGACCAATGAGAAACTGAGGCAGGTAATCAGATGAGATGGAATTCAGGTGTGGACCAGGTAGTAGAGAACTGAGGGAATGTGAATAGTTGCTAAGGAGACAAGGCTAGAAACAAAACGAAACATGTGGGAAGCTAGATAAGAACATAACCAAAAGAACCTGACTACAAAAACAAAACTATAAATAACAAAGCTCAAGGAAACAGAATTAAGCAAAACTATGGACAAAGATAATAAACCAAAAGAGACATAAGAACCTAGAATAATCATTATCTAAAGTAAACCGAGAAACTAGAGGGAATAGAAGAAACACCAAAACCTAATAATTAAGAAAGAACCCATAAAGAAACCCTGACCATAAATAAAACCTAAACCACAGAAAGGGAACCAGGACGAGGAGGAACAGAGAAAATAAACTAGTAAACAAAGAGCGCAGGTGAACAAATATTTAAACATAAATAAACACAGATATACTAAAAGGGAAACTAAACTAGAAACTACAAGACAGACAAGGGAACTAGCATACAACAAATATAATTAGAGTCATAAGAAAACCATAACAAATAATAGAAAATAAACTACTAAAAGAACTTAGAAAAATTCCAAACTAATAGAAAACACAAGACCACAACAAAACCAAAGATGTCGCTTCATGACAGTTATAAACAAGCAGAATATTTGTACATTTAAGTCTCTTCTGGTGTAGTATGGATTTTATTAATTCATCAATGCGGTTTTATATACAGACCTATATACAAATTAAAATAAGAATGAATTGCCCTTCTGAAAGAGTTAGGTCTGCTTGGAATACCTCCTAGTACATAACATGCTGACTGACATGTGCCTCACAGCCCTGCAGGTCAAGGGTATGTTTCTGATTCCCTGTGATGGCTTAATGGCTTAACTTGCCAGTGAAGGAAGTCAACGCAGATACTGTATGTTTTGATTACACATTATGTGAGCTACATTTTGTCAGAGACAGCAACTCTCTTAACATTAACTAGGTCTTTTGGGAAATGGTGCGTGAATAATGATTTTCACTCGAGTGACCCAGCTTTATTAACTGTGGAATGAATGTTTCATTTTGCAAGGCCAAAAGGACATTTTAGTTCTTTCCTCAGACAGGGAGGGAAAATTAATCAAAGGTCACTCAGTGTCAGGTCAAGTAAAATACAATATCGGGTTGACTTTATTTCTTACAAAAGGATTGACTGGAGGCTGAGAAGTGTTTTGATTAAAATATAGATTTATATGCATATGGTCAGTATTATTAAGTATGGTTAAATTATTCTTTTTAGAAAGCAACAGTTAGGACCAAACAGATCATCAAAAACTTTCACCCAGAAAAAATGTGTTTTGGGCTATAGTGTTTTAGTCTGAGTTGTCATGTTTGTTTTTCTGTAAAACGTACTAGTTAGATTAACAACTCTTAAGATTATCATAAATCAGTCCAACTTAAAAGATTGGTTTTGGTTTGTTTTTGTAAGAGTGGCTGCATTTCAACACATTCTTTCACCACATATATTGGAAAAATGACATTTCAGCAACAAGATTCTTCATTGTTCTTCATAGTTAGAAAGATGGGAATTATCTATCTTCCACAGAAGGCTACAGACTATAATACAATAAAATATAAGATTTTAAATCTGTTAGATGACTGATTTGGACTGTTAAGTTCAGGATAAGAGAGAAAAGAGTTTTATTTTTTAAATCTGATACAAATAGTATAGATGTGCATACAGATTAGCAGAAACACAAAGGGAAAAGAATGGGGCTTTAAAAGTATTCATAAAATAATAATTAGGCAAAATAATAATGGTCTCATTTCTCCTCTTGTTTCTTTTAACTCTAAAATATGATGGGAGGTTCTGAATGCAGTGAATATTTTTGGTCAAGGCCTTCCTTTTCTGTTCCTGCTGGGAAATTGATTTTTTTCAAATCAAGGTATCATTTGTCTGTAAACAAGTAACAGATTCTGACCCAGCCACTTCCACCGTTAATTGGAAATTTCTGGGACATCAGTGATTGTGGGCTCATACAACTGTAGAACTAGATTGCAAAATCCTAATTCATGATTTATTTTACATTTAGCCAACATTTGGTTCTGATTATGGTCTGTGATGTTAATTTTTTTTTTTATTCTAAAATGACTCTAAAATAAATGATAATTGTTTTGTAAAATAAGTCATACATGTCTGTATAATTTATAATTCAACCTGGAAAGACTCACATAAAGGAGAAACAACAAGAAGACGGTTAAAGAATTTATTAATGAAAGATTATTTATTTGGCACTCAGACCCCTGAGGGAGACGTAAACGCTGAGGATGAAGTGGGTTTGAATAAACATCTTAGGATTATGATTAGGTACATCTCCCTCCCCCCCCTTCCCCCGGGATCTGATCCTGGTGGTGGTGTAGGCCTTGGTATGGAAGGAGTTGGGAGCCCATGGTGGAGAAGGGGTGGAGGAGGGTCGAAGCACAGCAGAAGAGCGGTGTTTTCCATGCAGAGGGTCTTTAAAAGTGATGCCCTGGGAGATGATTGGCTGAGGAGGAGTGCGGACCTGCCGTTGATTGGAGCAGCCAGTGAGGAGTGATTGGACGTGGCGGGGCTGGTGAATCTTCCATGTTTAATTTTCGTTTAAACTCCATTGGTCAAATTTTAATAATAATTCATATATGTAAGAGTTATTAGAGTAAAAGTAAATGGGGAAAAGAAAAAACAAGTCCCTTGCTATTTTTTTATGCTCATTACCAAGACATGGCTCATTTCAAACACTGGATTTCTACAGACACCTTTTTTCTGCCGGTTTATAATTAACCAGTTCTTTGTTGTATGTATGTGTCAGGTTCTGCCATTTTGGGTTCTGGTTTGTGTTTTTGTTCTGTGGGGTTTTGATAGTTTATTTTTCTTATTTATTCCTGAATTCTTGTGTTCTTGTGTGTACTTTATTTCAGCATCATTAGTTGTTTGGGTTTGTTTACTTTTTAGTTAGGTTTTCCTCTATGTTTTCAGGCTACTTTATTAGTTCTTATTTTCCAAATTTTTATATCTTAGGTTGTTATAGTTTTCTTGGATCTGTTTCCCTGGGTTTGTTATTTAATCCCTTCCCCCATGGTTTAGTTATGTAATCAGTTTCACCTGTTCCTCAGCCTCCCTGCATACCCGGTCCACACCTGACTCTAATCTCTGCTGATTGCCTGCCTCTCATTTCTTTGTTCCACACTTACTTCCCCCAGTTTAAAAGATCCTTGTTTTCCCATTACCAGTCGCTCGTTCCTTCCGTTCATTACTGTCTTGTGTCTCTGTTGGCATTATAGTTTATTTTGGAAACTTCATGTAAGTTTTGGATTGCTCTTGTAAATTTTGGAATCGTCTCCTGTAAAGCTTTTGAAAAACCTTTAGATTAAAGAAACAAGCTTTCCCTCGTCATGTTGCTGCCTAGTGCTTGTCAGCATTTTGGTCCACTACAGCCACAGACCGTGACAGTAAGTAAGCAACACAGAATACTCATTCTGATGCATACTGGTTTCAAGGATGTATAATGGAAAGTTCAATAGCCAATGAGAAGAGCAAATAAGCAAGATCCCTAAATCTCTTATGTCTGTTCAATTACCCACAACAAAATATTCTTATCTTGTTTAACACAACATAATATATAAAAAAATGTGATGTTTTTTTTTTTTTTTTCACATAGGTATTGTCTACATTTAGCTTTAACAAAAACATTCAAAGTCAGGCTTGGTTAGCCCATTTGATCAACCTTAACCACTTTCAACCACAGTTAGGCATAAGTAGATGTATTTATAAGGATTTCATTTTACTTCCTACCATATTTTCGTCTATTTTCATCTAAAGATGGAAGGCAATGCCGTCTTTGTCTATTCAACAAAAATTTGCTTTTGTGGACTTCATGTTTTCTGTTTTTTGTTTTCACTGTAGTGTGTAATTGTTTTCATAGACTTAGCAAAATTGTAAACTTTTGATTACAATGAAATCTTCCTATCTCTTTGCATAATTTGGTGGAGCTCTGGAGTCCAGATTGATAAAAATTCTAATCTTAACCCCCACTCCCCCCTGGAAACGGGGGAAACTCCAGGTTATTTTTTTTCTGTTTATTGCTCCAACTTCCTTTACTTAAACATAGACATGTGTGGTATCCTCTGAAACATCAGACCCTTGGCTAAAAGCTGATATAAACCATTTCTACGAACACCAAACACAGTTAAAACAACAAGCAGTTGAATTGGAAAAATGTAGGAAGTAAACGCACTCTACAAAATGGATTTCCCGCATGTCCCAGGCCTCTGCTTCCTGATTGGTGGGATTGACGTGAAAGACGTGGACATAACTTGATGAAAACGAGGGGTCATTTGTGCAATTTGGGCAATCCAAACTCGGGTTATTAGCATGCGTAATGCAGGTTAGTATAAATACTGAGAACGCTGTACCACAAGGAGCTGTTACACATCGGACCTTCCTACCTCTGGCTGTTTGTAGCCTTCTTCATGATATTTCTAAAATGTTTATATAATGTACAATGCAGGAAAAATTCTGTCGAGGGAAACAGTCTTCATTTATTTCTGTGTGCCATCCTCATTATCTCTGAAGCAATAGCTACTACTGTGATATTTACACTTCTGATTGAATCTCCAGAGTGTCACCTTTAAGTTGACACCAAGCTTATTTAAATAGAGTTTGTAGTTGCTAAGAAAAACTAATTTACATTTAGCCATGTAATTTTGAGCACAAACTTCACAAAAACGCCTTGGGTAACAAGAGGTTAAGGAAAACACAGAGGTTTCCTTCTTTTGGTCTTCCTATACTAATCCACTTTCCTCACCTACAAACTCTTATATAGTCAGATAAATATTGATTGGCTGTTTGTCAATGTTGCACTATTTGATGATATGAATAAATAAAATATAAAATGATCAGAAAAGCCGTTCATTTATTTTTTTACTAATTGTAAATGCCAGAAACCATCAGACAGACCTGGGTCGAAAAGCAGTGATTAATTTATCAAAACAGCGGTCAGTCATTGATTAAATATGGCAACAATAATGTAGGGCTCCATCTCCTCTGCAGTTGAGGTTCACTTGTTTATAACTGAGGCCCACAGCAGTGAAAATTTTCTGTCTCATTTAGAATGTCTGACCTTTTACAATGTCCGAGCTACCGCAACCTGTTGGCGGTCAAACGTCTCGGAGTTCCTCCAGTTCTTGGTCCCCAGAAGTGATCACACGCTTTATCTAACTCTGACTCTTAAAAGAACGACTCTCAAACAGTTTCTAACTTCTAGCTCCTTTAATCTAAATTAGGCAGAGGAATGATTACAGAGATCAGCGCTGAGGCTCCCGTCTCGGACCGTCGCAGTCCGTAAAAAGATGACGAAGAGCCCCGAACGAAGGTCACATGTAGTTTTATATCTGGCACTCCAATGCAATGGATGTGCCCTCCTTCAGTGATTATCAGTAGACTGTGTCACCACTGTGGTGTCTATCTGGTAGGTTGTGTAGTAGCAGATTTTCATCCTTAATCTAAGTGTGCTGTGGCTTTCTAATCAAACCAGTTATACCGGCTGCTCCACTATCAAACCCAGTGCCCCAGCCTCAGGTCATTAATGACAACCCTTGGGCCATTTATCCTTGTAATGTGTGTCTATGAGTATTCATATCCTATTGTAACAAAAGAGACATTAGGACTTATGTTTTATATTACTGTGGTATAAATGGGAAAAACAGCTATGAGTAATATTAATGAAGGTTATTCCTGACAACAAACAAAGAAGGAAAATGATGTGTTTATATAGAACTCCCCATGAGTTAGGAAAAATCTGCTTTTTCAACACCAAAACACGCATACAACCAAAAGTCCAATAATTTTGATTTATAATTTTCTTTTTTAATATGCAAACAAAAAAGCACATTCAAAACATAAAAAAATATATAGTTAAGCAGAATTACATTGAGAGTTACATTGAGAGTTGGTCAAATATTTACCAAATCAAACCTGATTTGGGTAGTATTGCTGTACATTTTGTTAGCACTCTAAATGGTTGTGATTACAGTGGAGTGGATAATAAATATAGTTAGCATTCTAAATACTAAAAATCCTTCACAGCAAATTGTAATCAAGGCAACAAACAGTATTTGCTGTTTTATGTCTACAGTTTGTTAAAAAATGTCTGGAACATAATTACTGATAGCTTTTATATTTTGAGTTCCTCCTAATTAAAGGATCTACTTTTATTTGTCAGCTGGAGACAGGCATCTTATAACACCTCAGATTACTCTTTGTGCAAGCTATTCATGTTTTTGATGGATGGATGGATGGATGGATGGATGGATGGATGGAAGCCTTTCATTTTTATCTGAAAGAAAATTTTGTTTCTAATATTGAAGGAACAGCTACTGTTTACCGTTCTCTACTGTGTGAGCTCTTGACAAGGAGACATTTGTCACAAAACAATGGGACGTTTATCAGCAGGCCTGCTTTTAACATTTCAGATAGCTTCTGACCTGACAACTACAAACACAAACCAATACAGTATTTCAGAGATGACAGAGTTGACAGAAAAGCCTCACAGATAAAGATAATGCTATGTCTCATGTTGGAGCAACAAATATATGCAGCCTGAACTCACATGGTGTCCTCTACTGTTGTCGTGTTCCTACAAGGACAACAAACGCATCTGGATGATAACAGGAAACTTAAAGGAAGAAAAGGATATTCCATTTACACTATGTAGGCCTTTTTCAAGAGCAATGATTTACATTGAAGCATTTTAATGTCTAATGTCAATGATGTGAGAGCATTCTTAGTTTGTCCACCATTTATACACCAGTTTATTGCAGTGTGCTGAAGCCCATGGCTTTAATGAGAACCAGAAAAAGGAAGAGACATTTAGAGGAACAGGTGTTCAAGCACCTGTAGCTTCCACTACCCACAACAAAATGTAGATGTGCTTTTAGTTTTGTTTCATTTAGGAAACAAACAGAGCCACCAAAAAAACTTTCTGGATTTAAAGGGGACATGTCATGCTTTTAAATTCTTCCATTTCACACTTAAATCATTCAATTGTGGTCTATATAAAGTGCAACTGCAGTGCTTTGGTCCTAATTCCTTGTTATTGTAGCTCCACAGGCTCCTCCTTTACCCCTGTTCTGAGGTACATCTGAGAGCAACTTGTTTTGGTGCTGTCTCTTTAAATGCTGTTGATGTCAGGTTTTGGGGATGTTTGAGTTTTGTTTTGTAGCTTTTATTCATGATTACTTTCAATATGGTGCCTTGGTTTATTTACTTTGAGAATGTTTTCTGGTTGTCACTTTTTATTCTTTATTTATTCTTGAAACCATACCGGCAATTGAGGCATTTCACACCCCCGCCAAAGAGAGGTCAAGGATCGCTGCACTTTAACCTGTTCGACCATTTTTCTAGTTTGATAATTTTATTTAGCCCTGCAAAAACATGACAAAAAAGGCAAAGACAATACAAAACTGTTAATGTAACTATTCTAATACTATTTAAAACACGCAGTATGGTTATGTCCTCAAGGAGCTAAAAGCAAACACACAGCACAAACATAAGCAGAAGGCACGATGCTACTGCCATCAAAACAATGGCCAGGATGTCATATCAACACACAATAAATTCATGTCTAAAATAAAGTTTGACATTTTATTTGAAGCTTACCGCTTTGCTGCATCCGTCATTTCCATAGACAGAAGAAACTGAACTTAATCAGATGAAGTCTTTCAGAAACTCCTGCTTGATGCTGGCCGAGGTTGCTCTTCAACAAGTAAAATCCACCTTTTATTTTTATTTCTTTATTAGAAATAGCGTGGGCAGGGTAGAGTAGGATTGTTAGGGTGATTAGAATCACCACTTATAGTCTGATGTGTTTCTGAGTTGTATGTACATGCAACACTGTATTGAAACTTTGATGTGCTGTGTTGATTTCTGAGGCCGCCGTGTCTCGCAAGTTTGTGTCTTCACTGTGCAAACACCTGAACGCAGGTGCACTGTAGAACTGAACTGCTATAATAACCTTATAGTGAAATTCTACCATATTCTTTGTCTTCAGTTTCATGTCTTACTAGCTTGCCGCCAAAAGCTTTATAACCCTTTGTGTGCATGGACCCCCGCTCAGAGTTGGGAGATGCTTTATGACCTAGTATAACTGAGTTACAGTTTGGGACGGGCAATCTCAAACTCCGTTCAACACCAAATTCCCTTGTCATATTATCACTTTTGCCATAACTGCTGGTTGATTCCATACATACCCATTGCTGTTTTGCTTAATTTTGTTTAGTTAGATATTTTGTGTAGAACTTTGCACGTTTGAGTAGGTGAAGATTATTGGATCGAAGAGTTGATTGTATCAGGCTGATTGGGTTAATAAATTTTCATGTAGATAAAGAGAAGGCGTTTTGTGTTAATTTTGTGCAAGAGTGATTTGTCAGTCAAAATAAGGTTAAAGATCCCCACGTTTCGGCAGAAACGGTTGATTAAACAGTGACATTTAATAATTGTAATTATCAAAGGCCTTGAGCCATAATTACAAAACCAGAGGTTTTGATTCATAAATGAGGATTTTGTTTAAGAAATTAATTTTGTCAAATTATGATTTTTTATTATAATTCTTGATAAATATTAATTAATCAATAATCATAATCCCAACATTTATTTATTTATTTTTTTAATCAACAGGTCTTTCTGGCAGCATATGCCAAGCAAGCCAGCAAGTTTGGAATGGTGCGGGGTTTCGGGGAGGTTAGATTAAACTATTGAATAATGGTTGATCATGAATTATTTTAAAGCTTGTATCTTTCTGGGTATGTTCTGCAGAGTTTAGATAAGGCTGCTTATTCAGCTTTTATAATTCAGTATTTATTAGATTTCTTTTTTGAAATAACAGTAAAGAGAATAGAAAAATGTTTTAACTAAATTTGGCAGCATTTTGTTATTTCAAAGGTTTCTCAAAGTAGCAAAATGAAAAAACAGCGACTTGACACTGCAGATTTGCTAAATGTGTCTGAATGTGGAGAGATAATATTTAATGTAATCTATTTCTATCACTTGTTAAAGTTCACGTGCTATTTGCAGCATATATACCTGCAAAAACAACAGTGTGACAACTGTTGCCATTTATTAAGCTTGCCATTAGTGGGTTGACAATAATGAGTATTTTAATAAGTCTATTTGAGTTTTTGTTTTTGCCTTTCAGGATTACCTGTGGGGCAAAAGAATAGATTATATGAAAACTAGTAACAGAAAGAAGAATTTCTTCTCAGTGTTATGTGATTTATATTAGATAGGAATGAGATCACTCTGCAAGTTTAAATTAATTAGATATTAATTCAATTCAATTCTTGCCCCTGATAATCTTCCATAACATCATTGATCTGTCCTCATATAATGCCTTTGTGGCAGATCAACCTGACCTAGATGTCAGGGAAGAAAAACAAGAGAAGGATGTTCCTTGAGCAGTTGGGAAAGGCTCTTGTCATCCCGTGCATTGAGAGAAGGGAGCGCCTGCTTTTTGCGTTATAATTCACTTTCTAAAAAATATAAAAGAATAAGCTGTTGACAATAATGTTCCAAATTATTGACTGTTTTTTTCCCTTTCAGTATAATTAATTCAGAAGCACGTACTTCACATTTATATAATAGCAATAATAAACCTTTACTGTGTAAAAACTGTTATGACAGTTGGTTTGTTGTTAAAAATAAAATAAAAAATAAAAAGTGTACTCATTTTACTGGTGATCGTCTTCTGTTATTGTGTAACAAAAAATACATGATAAAAAAATGAATTAAATTGAGTTGAACTGATAAATAACAGGTTGTTTCATAATGCAAAATAGATTTTGGATTTAAAATTCAATTAAGGTGCTTTATTTTGGGGCTTTGGTAGGGCGGGTCATTTTTGACCCGTAGGACAAGAGGAGTAAACAGAATGTTAAGATCGCACAAGGGATACGCAAAACACTTCCTGCGTACGAAACGGGAGAAAATGAGCACTTTGTTGGAGAACTGTCGTTAGATTCAAAAGAGTCAGCAGCACAAGTAATTACTCTGCAATCCGTCATTGTTGTTGATATCTTCGTGTTTTGTGGGTTTTAAATTGGTCGGCAACTGTTATGTTGTGTGCATACTTGTTAATTTCTACTCATTTCAGTAATACTGCGTATGAACCAGGGATTCACCATAAGAAAGATTCCACATGACAACAGAGACGAGGATGTTTTCAAACCATTACACTCTGGAATCTGTTCCCAAATAATGCCATTTTCAGTGAGAACATTTGCCATTGTCGTGTAAATGAACCGAGGAATGCTAAACCTTTCCATTTTCCCCAGAAAACCCAGTGTCTACAAGGCCTCAGAGTTGTAAAAAGTTGTTTTGTTGTTTTTTTCTCTTTTTTTGACATGTTGGATTCTTGGAAATTTTAAAACCCTAACCCTAACCCTTTCATTCAGAAAGGTTTGATGAGGAAAAACCCATGTACTTCTGGAAGGCAAAGAAAATTGGCCCAAACACTTCTTATATTCAAAAGTGCAAAACCCTTAAGGACTTTCAAAGGTCAAGAAAAAAAGTTAGCTGCAACAGAGATGGTATCCAAGTTCACATTGTAAAATTTTGCAGTGTATCCATATTTGTAGGTTTTTTTTTTTTTGTTTTTTTTTTATTCAAGCAAATCTATTCTTTTTCCTACCCTCACCTATGGCCATGAACTTTGGGTCATGACCGAAAGAACGAGATCCCGGATACAAGCGGCTGAAATGAGCTTCCTCCGTAGCAGCTCTCCCTTGCAGTTAGAATGAGGAGCTCAGCCATCGCAGCCGGGCTCTGAGTAGAGCTGCTGCTCCTCCACATCGAGAGGAGCCAGTTGAGGTGGCTTGGGCATCTATATTGGATGCGTCTTGGACGCCTTCCTCGGGAGGTGTTCCAGGCACGTCTCACTAGGAGGAGGCCCAGGGGACGGCCCAGGACACGCTGCAGGAACCATGTCTCTCGGCTGGCCCGGGAACGCCTTGGGCTCCCCCCGGAGGAGCTGGAGGAGGTGTCTGGAGAGAGGGACGTCTGGGTATCTCTGCTGTGTCTGCTGCCCCCGCGACCTGGTCCCGGATAAAGTGGAGGACAACGAGTACGAGTTTGAGAATCCTTTTAACAATAGGTAGCGCAGAGAATATCTTTCAGCTGTAAATGATAAATGAAATAATCAGACATAATTTATAAATCCAACCACCAAGAGAAGCTCTGAGATGTTTTCAGTGTGTTTTTTTTCTGCAGCACTGATGAAGATTCCTTCCACTATTGTTTTTTTAGCTTGCTCCTGTCAGAGAGGTTGTTATTAATATCTTGTGTTCTGCAACTGAATCACATGGCAGCACTATGCACTGAATTAAACCTCAATTAGACTCATACTTGGAACAAAAACAACAATACCAACACTTGCTTTGCCCAACATTCTCTCCCTCATCACCTTCCCTGAGTGTGTATAGGGTCTACTGCTGTCACCATAAAGGTCAGGCTGCCTGTGTTGCAGTTCTGGCCCTGCTGTCTTGGGAGGCTACTGAAAGGCTCTGAGTTTAACAGAGACACAAACAAAAAGGTAGGAGAAAGAGAGAACTGAATCAGCTGCTGCCAATTTGCCCACAGGTTTCTTCTACTTATGCTGAGTCCTACACTCTAACAAAGGCTCTGCGTTCATGAATATCTTACAATTTAAAAATTATTTGTTTTCTGTGCAAAGGTTAGGTAATTAATCCTAAATCCCTTGTTAATCTTCTCATCTCTCTCCCTTTCTCTTGACCTACGTAAAAAATTAAGATATGTCTATAATTTCTTTAGATTTATGTGACAAACAGAGGGCTTGCCTTCTAATAAAATTGCAAGCCTTTACAAAAAAGACAAAAAAAGTTATACATATGCAGTATATGTATTAGGGAATAACACATACAATAAATATTATCCAATTAGGAACTCTGCTGCAGCTAATTATAATTTTGGCATACAGCTCATGAAAACCCAAAATTCCTATCTCACAAAATTAGCATATCATTAAAAGGGTCTCTAAACGAGCTATGAACCTAATCATCTGAATCATCGAGTTAACTCTAAACACCTGCAAAAGATTCCTGAGGCCTTTAAAACTCCTGGCCTGGTTCATCACTCCAAACCCCAATCATGGGTAAGACTGCCGACCTCACTGCTGTCCAGAAGGCCACCATTGACACCCTCAAGCAAGAGGGTAAGACACAGAAAGAAATTTCTGAACGAATAGGCTGTTCCCAGAGTGCTGTATCAAGGCACCTCCGTGGGAAGTCTGTGGGAAGGAAAAAGTGTGGCAGAAAACGCTGCACAACGAGAAGAGGTGACCAGACCCTGAGGAAGATTGTGGAGAAGGGCCGATTCCAGACCTTGGGGGACCTGCGGAAGCAGTGGACTGAGTCTGGAGTAGAAACATCCAGTGCCACCGTGCACAGGCGTGTGCAGGAAATGGGCTACAGGTGCCGCATTCCCCAGGTCAAGCAACGTTTGAACCAGAAACAGCGGCAGAAGCGCCTGACCTGGGCTACAGAGAAGCAGCACTGGACTGTTGCTCAGTGGTCCAAAGTACTTTTTTCGGATGAAAGCAAATTCTGCATGTCATTCAGAAATCAAGGTGCCAGAGTCTGGAGGAAGACTGGGGAGAAGAAAATGCCAGAAGTCCAGTGTCAAGTACCCACAGTCAGTGATGGTCTGGGGTGCCGTGTCAGCTGCTGGTGTTGGTCCACTGTGTTTTATCAAGGGCAGGGTCAATGCAGCTAGCTATCAGGAGATTTTGGAGCACTTCATGCTTCCATCTACTGAAAAGCTTTATGGAGATGAAGATTTTATTTTTCAGCACGACCTGGCACCTGCTCACAGTGCCAAAACCACTGGTAAATGGTTTACTGACCATGGTATCACTGTGCTCAATTGGCCTGCCAACTCTCCTGACCTGAACCCCATATAGAATCTGTGGGATATTGTGAAGAGAACGTTGAGAGACTCAAGACCCAACACTCTGGATGAGCTAAAGGCCGCTATCGAAGCATCCTGGGCCTCCATAAGACCTCAGCAGTGCCACAGGCTGATTGCCTCCATGCCACGCCGCATTGAAGCAGTCATTTCTGCAAAAGGATTCCCAACCAAGTATTGAGTGCATAACTGTACATGATTATTTGAAGGTTGACGTTTTTTGTATTAAAAACACTTTTCTTTTATTGGTCGGATGAAATATGCTAATTTTGTGAGATAGGAATTTTGGGTTTTCATGAGCTGTATGCCAAAATCATCCGTATTAAGACAATAAAAGACCTGAAATATTTCAGTTAGTGTGCAATGAATCTAAAATATATGAATGTTGAATTTTCATCATGAAATTATGGAAAATAATGAACTTTATCACAATATGCTAATATTTTGAGAAGGACCTGTATAACGCAGACCGGATTTTGTTTATTTGCAGAGTACATTATCTTTTCTCCAGATTTCTTTGAGTCTGTGCTAGAGTCACATTTATGCTAACTGTGTATGATGTCTAGGTATTTGTTTGATGTTTGGTAAGGGCTTTTTTGAGCTTCTGTAGGGACAGGGCTCCACACACACTTTCACATTGCCAGGGGGCATTGAGTTGCTTGGCATAACATTTCCACCACTCTCTCAACTCACTGCCATTAACAGCATTTTGTCACGCCCATGGACAAGAAGCAGCCTGTTGCAGCAGGGGAGACGAGAATGTGAACAGTGGGAGAGCAGAGGTGTAATTTGCCCCAGAGGTGAGATACAGGACTGGCACAGTTATGGGCTTTCAAAATGAAAAACTCAAACTCTGGATCTAACTCAGTCACAACATTTTCTTACTTCACTACTGCATTCTCACTTGCAAGGATGATGCTTCAATGTATAAAGAATGGTAAAGGTTAGAAAAATATAAGTGAAAATATAAATGATCAGTAATCACACATTTGACTAAATGCTATCAATGAGTCCTGACACTACTGCATTTTAGAAAAGTTCATGCAAGTGATCCCTACTGCAGCTTTAAGACTGAATCAGTGGCTTCACTTATAATTTCAGGTTGTATATCATGCTATGCATAGGCCTCTTAGCTGCTTTTCTAGATGTTACTCTCCTTGCTTGACCAGTCAAGTTAGGTGGATGGCCATGTTTGGCTTGGTTTGCAGTTGTGTCAAAGCCTACTTCCATTTGTAGATGACAAACTGAACAGAGCTTTGTGACATATTTTGAGATTGGAAAGTTGTTTTATAACCTAACAATACATTGAACCTTTCCCCAGGTTTCTACATGACCTGCCTGCTTTGTTCTGTGATATTCATTATGCTCTTTATTCAGTAATACTCTTATCATCTGAGGCCTTCACAGGACAGCTGGATTTATGCTTAAATTACACACAGTTGTATCCTATTTATTAATCTGGTGACTTCTGAAGACAACTCGTTACATTGGATTTTATTTAGGGCTAACTCAGGATAAAGGTCTGAATCTGTACATTTGCCATAGGTTTTAAATCTTTGTAAAAAAACACTCAATCATTTTTCTTCCATTTCACATTTATGCACTGCTTTGTGTTGGTGTATCTCATAAAATGCCAGTAACGTATAATAAAGTTTAAGTTTATGTGAACAAATTTGAAAAGTTAAAGGAGTATTAATACATTTTTAAGCCACTGTACCTGTAAAAACACATCAAGGAAAATGAATAAGATGAAAAACCACATTGAAGATGTTTTTGGAAATTGGGATCCAAATAAACTTCTACATTCATAACAAGGTGGCATCTGTGAGGTGAAATAGTTGTAAGAAATGTAATACATATTCCAAATGTTCTCTAATTTCAGAAATGTTAGTCTTGCAGCTTTGATTCTGTCAATGGGGATTACATCTAATGAAATATTGTATCAATACAATGTAAAATTCCTCACGTTACAAGCAAAAAAAGAAAAAAGGCAAAGCTTGCAGTGCCAACTTGCACATTCTTTGTTCTTTATAAAACAAACTTTTTCACAAATCAAAGAGGCAGAAAAGCTTCAAAATGTTGCTGCAATTAAAGAGACCTAAACTTGCATTTCAGTAGTCTAGCAGCCTCTGAATCCTTCAGTCAAGAAGATACAAAAGCAACAAGAAACACATCAACTGCTCCTCAGAATTTATTTGAAACAGAATTGTGTTTTCCAACTTCTGAAAGGACTTAAGTTGAAACTTTATTTTTAACAAAGTATGAACGAATGTGGAAGACTGCAGGAGATATAATATATATTTCTTTATTATGGTATCTAAACAAGAACTACTTCAAGTTGGAGCTGTCAACATAGTTCAAAATAGGTAGTGCACTATGAACATGAATCAATTCATTTTAATTTGGCTGAGGCGACTTCAGAGCT
This sequence comes from Girardinichthys multiradiatus, assembly GCF_021462225.1. Lineage (NCBI taxonomy): Eukaryota > Metazoa > Chordata > Actinopteri > Cyprinodontiformes > Goodeidae > Girardinichthys > Girardinichthys multiradiatus. The sequence continues at coordinate 12,557,987 of NC_061810.1, read as the reverse complement.
TGTTAGGGTTACGGTTAGAAGATGGCACAACGCGGATGTAGAGACTGGATATTCAGAAAGTCATAGATATGGCATTCATGTAATTACATATATAGAAAGAAAGTAAAAAGCAGCTGTGCAATGTTAATCTTGAAACATATCTGCCAGTGGAAAAAAAACAAAAACAGAAATAACCTGTAAGTACGTGTATATACTGGTCCTTCTCAAAATATTAGCATATTGTGATAAAGTTCATTATTTTCCATAATGTCATGATGAAAATTTAACATTCATATATTTTAGATTCATTGCACACTAACTGAAATATTTCAGGTCTTTTATTGTGATTTTGGCATACAGCTCATGAAAACCCAAAATTCCTATCTCACAAAATTAGCATATCATTAAAAGGGTCTCTAAACGAGCTATGAACCTAATCATCTGAATCAACAAGTTCACTCTAAGCACCTGCAAAAGATTCCTGAGGCCTTTAAAACTCCCAGCCTGGTTCATCACTCAAAACCCCAATCATGGGTAAGACTGCTGACCTGACTGCTATCCAGAAGGCCACTATTGACACCCTCAAGCAAGAGGGTAAGACACAGAAAGAAATTTCTGTACAAATAGGCTGTTCCCAGAGTGCTGTATCAAGGCACCTCAGTGGGAAGTCTGTGGGAAGGAAAAAGTGTGGCAGAAAACGGTGCACAACGAGAAGAGGTGACCGGACCCTGAGGAAGATTGTGGAGAAGGGCCGATTCTAGACCTTGGGGGACCTGCGGAAGCAGTGGACTGAGTGTGGAGTAGAAACATCCAGAGCCACCGTGCACAGGTGTGTGCAGGAAATGGGCTACAGGTGCCGCATTCCCCAGGTCAAGCCACTTTTGAACCAGAAACAGCGGCAGAAGCGCCTGACCTGGGCTACAGAGAAGCAGCACTGGACTGTTGCTCAGTGGTCCAAAGTACTTTTTTCGGATGAAAGCAAATTCTGCATGTCATTCAGAAATCAAGGTGCCAGAGTCTGGAGGAAGACTGGGGAGAAGAAAATGCCAGAAGTCCAGTGTCAAGTACCCACAGTCAGTGGTTAGGGTTCATGTGTCTTGATTTTAAACAGAGAGGGATTGAGGACTTGGTACGAAAAGCCCAAAGATGTTGCTGATAAAAGCATAACTCACTCGTCTCCCCCCTATCCCTTTCTGTGGCATGTAGGAGGGAAAAGCACTTAGAGCAGACATGAGTGATAAACAATGCAAAAGTTTTTAAACCCTAACAATAATATAAATCACATAACACTGAGAAGAAGTTCTTCTTTCTGTTACTAGTTTTTATATAATCTATTATTTTGCCCCACAGGTAATCCTGAAAGGCAAAAACAAAACTCGAATAGACTTATTAAAATACTCATTATTGTCAACCCACTAATGGCAAGCTTAATAAATGGCAACAGTTGTCACACTATGTTGTTTTGCAGGTATATATGCTGCAAATAGCACGTGAACTTTAACAAGTGATAGAAATAGATTACATTAAATATTATCTCTCCACATTCAGACACATTTAGCAAATCTGCAGTGTCAAGTCGTTTTTTTCTTTTCATTTTGCTACTTTGAGAAACCTTTGAAATAACAAAATGCTGCCAAATTTAGTTAAAATATTTTTCTATTTTCTTTACTGTTATTTCAAAAAAGAAATCTAATAATTACTGAATTATAAATGCTGACTAAGCAGCCTTATCTAAACTCTGCAGAACTTACCCAGAAAGATACAAGCTTTAAAAGAATTCATGATCAACCATTAGTGTAAAATAAAGAGCGTTTGCAACAAGCTGCAGGAGATGGTATCAATCTCATCCGTTGACTGCACACCGAGAGAACAAAAGGGACAAAGAGAAGTCAAGGAAACAGGAGTTTTGTCTCGTATTGATTGTTTGTGAACTTGATTACCTTCAAGCATGGACACTTGAAGTTACTTTATTTTACATTACCAGTGGTAGGATACCTGATAAAAAGCCTTTATTTCATTTTGCAAACAAATGTATTCCCTTCATCTTTGTTTGTCCTCATGCAGTATAATTGCTTTAAAAATGTGTCAATGATAACATCTTGTTTTATTTTCTGAACAAATTGTTCAGGCTGAAATTAAATCCTGATTTGGGAGGTCATGGAAATAAGCTGAAAAAATGCAGGTGTTACCACAGCAAGCATTGTTCTTTTGACAAAGCTCTCACTACAAGCAGATTGTAGTCACTTTAAACAGTACTTCTCTCATTGCTGAGTTATCAGTATGATATGAATATTTCACTTCTGGTTTCTGACTCCCCTCTTTAAATGGACTGAACTTATATAGCACTTTTCCAATCATACAGACCACTCAAAGCACTTTGCACTAGAGCCACATTCACCCAATCGCACTCAAAGATTCATACACCGATACGTAGGCAACTTGAGGTTAAGACATATGGCATATGGGAACTGGAATCAAACCCACAACCTTCTGATTGCAAGACAACTACTCTTCCTATTGAGCCACAGTCACCTCTTCAGTATTTATTGTCAAAGAAGAGTGGTATGTTTCCACCAGGAATAATGCACTTCTTCCTTTTGGTGTTAATATTGGCTGGAAGACAATTAAAGTGAATGCATTTACTAAGGCTGTCTATGCCAAATAATGGTCTTTTATATTTTGACCTTCTTCTCATCATTTTCTGACCTGGATTGCCAGTTTGACCAAGAGCTCAGTGAAAAAGTATGAGTTGTGAAATCCAGCCTGCAGAGCTAAGTGAAATCATTCAGCTCTGCTGGTTACTCAGAATGGTGAGATTAATGTGAAACATATGAAGCAATTCGTTAAGTATGAGGCCAACTTATGTGACTAACAGGAAATAAATCTGTTGTCACCGAAAGAGATGAAGAGCAACTCCTTTTGCTCCAACTCAGGTCTGCTGCACTGGAAGACGTTCTTTGTTTAGTTCCTTTTAGTTAAAATATTTCCCTGTGTTTGATGATTTCACATCCTCTGCTTCATGCCTTTCAGTAGCTGGATTTCATGTGTTGCTTTAAGTTAGTCTCTTTCAGCATAATGGTTAAATCTACGTTAAGATGAATATGTCACGCGAAGCTGTCACAAGACAAAGATAATGAGTTTAACAGATTTGTATGTGTTGCTCAACATAAAATCCTATGACACAAAGCTCAGGTCTCTGCTCATTAGTTATAATTGATACAAAAAGTTAACAACTGCTCACTTTCAGATGTGCTACAGTACAGAGAGGGATGTAAATGCATGTCAAAAAAACCCACGTATGAGAGAGGAAGTGCTGAGAGAAACCTCCAAGTCACTGCTTAACTGTTTTATCCTTAATAATTTTAGCAAGCTCTAAATTCTGCCCATCTCCTTTTATATGTAGGATCACTTCTGTTGGTAATGAGCTCCACACTTCTCCGCTAGCAGAGGCCCACTGAGTCCAACACACTTGAACTGGATCTGAACCAGGGAGTGATGTTTTGCTCTGCTGTCATTGGACTCTTTGTTGGAGCCAGTCTTCCTAACCCTCAAAGTCTAAAGGGAAGCTCTAACGGGTTTTCAGGTCATCTGAGAGCTGCAGCATTGCTGCAGACAGCTCAACTTTAATGAGAGCACAACAGTCATAAATCAAATGATCTCAGTAGAGATGTAGATGATATGCTAAAGGTCTGCTCTGATGAGAACAACTGGGATGGAGTCCCCAGAAATAGACAGAATAACTTTTTATTCAGGACAGAGACCAACAGCAGAGCAAAGCAGAAATTAGAACTCCGAGGACCATTAGCAGCAAAGTCTATGCGCCTTAAGATAAAGTCTTAGTATTTTATACTTTTTCAATTAGTTTTGTTGTTTATTACAAGTTGGCCCTCCCACATTTGACGCAACCCATTCTAACTCCAGCTTGTCACATACAGGGGTTGGACAATGAAACTGAAACACCTGGTTTTAGACCACAATAATTTATTAGTATGGTGTAGGGCCTCCTTTTGCGGCCAATACAGCGTCAATTCGTCTTGGGAATGACATATACAAGTCCTGCACAGTGGTCAGAGGGATTTTAAGCCATTCTTCTTGCAGGATAGTGGCCAGGTCACTACGTGATACTGGTGGAGGATAACGTTTCCTGTCATCTGCAGAGATACTCGGATAATTCTGCAGTCGTGGGGTGGATCAGAGATGGACAAGAAGCTGAGTACAGAAAGGCGGTTGACCGCTTTGTGGCATGGTGTGGAAACAATCATCTCATTTTGAACGTGACTAAAAGGAGATGATTGTAGATTTTAAGAGAAAGAGGAATAAGTCAAAAACTATTTCTATCATGGGAGAAGAAGTGGAGGTGGTGGAGGAGTATAAATACCTCGGTGTTCACCTGGACAACAGACTAGAGTGGAGATGCAACTGTGAAGCCGTCTACAAGAAGGGACAGAGCAGACTGTACTTCTTGAGGAAGCTTAGGATGCTGCCTATCTTCTATAAGTCTGTTGTGGAGAGTGTGATCTCTTCTGCCATCATCTGCTGGGGAAGCAGCATCAGAGCCAGGGACTTAAAAAAGCTCAACAAGCTGATAAAGAAGGCTGGCTCTGTTCTGGGGACTCCTCTGGAACCTCCGGAGATCATTGTGGAAAGACGGATTCTTCATAAAATGAAGAACGTTATGGAGAACCCTGAGCATCCTCTTCATGAGACTTCCTACAACAACAGAGTGTCTTCAGTCAGAGGCTTCTTCAGATCTGCTGTAAGACGGAGCGCTACAGGAGATCCTTCCTGCCCACAGCCATCAGCATCTACAACGGCTCTTTGAAGAAACCTTCATAATGAGTTACAACAACATTTAATTTCCCTTTGGGATTAAAAAAGTATTTTTGAATTGAATTTGAATTTTGACTTGCCGTGGTTTTATGTTTTTTGGATACAATCCAGGTTAGCACCCGAACATCCCTTTCAGACAGCTTCTTCTTGAGTCCACAGTTAATCCTGTTGGATGTGATTCGTCCTTCTTGGTGGTATGCTGACATTACCCAGGATACCGTGGCTCTTGATACATCACAAAGACTTGCTGTCTTGGTCACAGATGAGCCAGCAAGACATGCACCAACAATTTGTCCTCTTTTGAACTCTGGTATGTCACCCATAATGTTGTGTGCATTTGAATATTTTGAGCAAAACTGTGCTCTTACCCTGCTAATTGAACCTTCACACTCTGCTCTTACTGGTGCAATGTGCATTCAATGAAGACTGGCTACCAGGCTGCTCCAATTTAGCCATGAAACCTCCCACACTAAAATGACAGGTGTTTCAGTTTCATTGTCCAACCCCTGTACTTCATTAGAAGCCTTTTCCACCGTCCAAATTATCAGCGGGTGTAAAAAACAAAAAAGCTATATTTATCTTACTTGTATTAACTGTATTAACAATAAGTTGGATTAACAATAGAGTTTTTAGGGCCTTTACAAACTCCACAAGAACAGAGAAAGTTGTTATTTTACTTAAGGTGGCAAGAGCAAAAACAAAGTTTTGTTCTGGCCAGGACATTTCCTACTTTGCAAAAACTCGAGTGCAGAACCCTCTGGGAAGACCTCATAGATCCCTCCAACGTTCGAATTTGTCGGTGTAGTAACCACATCCACTTCAAAATCTGATCATTCACAAAATATTGTCCAAACACCACAAAGAAAAACAATTCTGGCCAGAACAGCTTTTAAAAACAAGTTTAAAAAAAATCCCGAACCAGGGCTGCATGAACAGAATGATCCCATTTTGTTCTTGTGGCCCTGGGAGAGAAAATATATTTTGCATTGGCCTTAATTTATTTATTTATTATTTTGCATGTCTGAGGGTGAATGCTAACATCTAAGAGTTGAAGCTAACCATCTTTAAAACATTTTTAAAAGATTTTTTTGCAGCACAAGTGGCCTTTATTTTTTTCAGTATTTTTCTTAAAGTAGGCCGACAGAAAACGGGTGGAGATAGAAGGGGAAGACGTCACTGGGGCGCGCCTGAACCCCCACACCAACAGCGCCACGGCTGATGCTAACCATTTTAACACTGTTCTTCCTAGCTAAATACCATTGGTCGGTGGGTTCTGTTATCCTTATGAGCTGAAGTGTGAATAAGATTTGTAACATCCTATAGGACCTTTTTAAAGCGCTGTCTCACTTATTTACCTGAGGAATTAGAAGCTTTGAATAAGGGAACCAACTTTAAAATCAGTTAAATAGTTGATGAAAATGATTTCCTCTGTGAAGAGGCCAAGAGAAACAGATGCTAGGTCAAATATAAATCACAAATAGTTTTTAAGAAGCACATAAGTCCGTCAGTTAGTAGTTGCATTTTTTTGTACATGTCTTGTTTTGGCATTCAGACATACCATGTAGTAAAGCCATTTGCATACATGTGCCAGGGTAATTTTGCTTTATGAAAATAATATCTAATTTTCTAATTCACTTTATTAAATCAAGACTGGATGTGTTATCAAAGTATGCAGGCAATATTCCTGGAATTCAAACCTGTTTTTGCATGACCTTCAACAATTTAGATAATTTGTGTGCTGGTGCATAGATGTGTGGGTAGAATTGTGTTTGTGCTGAGTGGGTGTATGTGTGCATATTTGTCACCTGAAGGTGCGAGTTGTTAGAATGGTAAAAAAAAAACTGGCAACACTGAGCACCCAAGAGCAGCAAAGTTCAGGTGAGTCAGTTAGTGTGTTAGTGTAGAGGTGGGTAGTAACTAGTTACTCTTACTCAGTTTTACATTTGCTTTAGTAACTTTTTGAAAAATATGTACTTCTTGGAGTAGTTTTCATCAGTACTGTACTTTTTAGTTTTACTTCAGTAATAAAGTTACTGTGACTTAAGTACAATTTCTGGCTACTCCACCCACTTCATTTGCTCCTTTTTATGTAGGAATAAGTCGGCCATTAATACCAAGTGGACACAATGGATCTGCATCATCTTTAGAAAAAAATAGGCCACTCAAGATCAAGTGTTTTAGAAAGTTCTGCTTAACTCTTATCCTAGATAAACTGAATAAAATAATTTAATTTTTCCAGTGTCACTTTTACTCATCATATTCTAAAGAAAACAGTATTGAAATAAATTTATTGGACCATACATTTATTGCTAATGTGCAGAGCTGCTGTAAATATGGAAACATGGTTAAAACTGACATATTGGACTTTGGCCCAAAGTTTTCAAGCCTTAACCAACAAGTAAAACGTTACTCTAAACAGTTATACCCATAATTATTCATACCCCTGACAAATCTGGGTTCATAGCAATCTTTTAAATTATGAATTTTTACCAAAATGCTTATTCTGTTTTGATTTAATATTGGCAGGTTAGGGTGGCCCAGCCAGAGTCCCGATTGAATTACTCTAAAGATTAGAGTGATGACAATGAGCTCCTCACCGAAGATAAAACCTCAAAAGACCAACGGAAACATATTGGATACTATTGTAATTCCAATTAAAATTGATTGCTGAATAGGGTATAGATCATTTTGACATGCCATTTTTACCTAAATATAAATGAAACAGAAATTGTTTTTTTCTTTTATATTGTTAAGTTATTTTGTCAGGGATGTCTGCTTCATTCCCTAACAACATGAAAAGGGTTGAATAGAAATAATTTAAAAAAATAATATGGCAGGTGTATGAATTATATTTGGTTTAACTCTAAATGACTTCAAGCATATAGCTTCCACATAAATAAGGAATTCCCCTCGCAGTGAAAGACACGCAGGCAATCCTCTCGGTGAGCTCTTCAGCAGGGGTCGCTACTGTCTGTGTGAAAGCAGCAGTCAAAGCAGCGATCGGGTCTCCAGCTTTTATCAGATCCCCTCAGATTGGGATTCTTACCTCCGCTTGGCTTCACCTGCAGCGCTTTCTCTGTTGGAAACTACCGCTGGAGACGGAGCTTCGTCTGAAAGAGTGCGGAGCTTTTGCACCTTACAACCGGACACCATGCGCTACTTCTGGATACCCACGGTTTGGATCTTCGGGATCGCTTTCCTCTATGGATTTCAAGGCAAGGGGTCGTTTCATTATTTTCTCTTTAAATGACCTGACGGTTTTTTCTCCCCCCCCCCTCCCCCCCTCCCCCCCTGCCGACGTTGAGAGGAAAATAACACTTTCAGTGGATATTTAAATGTGCGTCTCTCCGTCTGACGCTGACTGGAGCTCTGAAGGTATGTGGACTCTCTATCTTCCCTGAAAACACCTGACAAGGCAGAGAAGTGTCTGCCGCCGCGGTGAAGCCCCAGACTTCACCCTATGTATCAGGATCGCTGTTTAGTCGTAATAAAGTTGCTGATGAGGGCAGATGAGGCAGTCTCTGTGTTCAGTAGCTGGATGTGACACACAGGAGAGCAGCACTGGAGGCTGACGGTGCAGCTGACAGCCTCAGCAGAGTTGGAGAGTGAAAAGATGGGCTCATAGCTCCATTGTAGAAATCTAGATTTGTTTGAATCACTTACCATCTTACACTTCATTTTGCTTTTCATAGTTGTGTATAATTCAGTTTGGATTGATCACTTTTGACCAATTTGACTCTTTGGAAGAGCTCTCATGTTGGCAGGGAGACTATAAATGTGGAGTGTGTTCTAGGTGGCTGTAATTCATGAGGGTGTTTGGAGATGACAAAGAAGTGCCACAGGAATCAAGAGTGAACTCTGTGGGAGCCAGGAGAAATAGGAAAAGGGAATTCATTTTTATCTCATTTCTCCTGCCTACCTTTGTAATTACATGTCAACAGAAATAATGACTCTCTGCTGACTGTAAGAGAGCACTCTCTAAAAGAAAATGTGCCTATATCTGATGTTGCGGTTGTGACTTGATATGCTCAGTTTGGGTTAAAGAGTTTGAAAACTGTTGAACACTTCAGCCTGAGTGCTGCAAATAGAAGTGACAACGGTTGCCTGATGAGCTTTTCTCTGCTCTTTAAACCAAAACCAACCCTCAGAGCTGTCAGACAGAGGGGCTCCACAGAGGGACCTTTGCTTCCCACTAATGGGCTTCCTACGAACTAGTTGTCCACGTGGCTACTTTAATTTTAGGAATGTGTTATACTTTACTACATTGTCCATGATTTTGAATGTGCTTTAATATCTAAAAATTTTTATTTTTTGTATTTTGTTTTACTCCTAAAAGAGCCTCTCATTAGTTCAAACACAAATCCCACATCTCACTAAACTCAACTTACCCATCAGCTGTTGAATAACTCTTCTGTTCACTTTGTCCTGTTGTTGTTACATCATTCTCCATCACTTTGATGATTTCAATAATGTTTTTTTTTTATGTTTCTGTCTGTTCACCATATGTTCACCAATGCCTTGCACCTATGCCAGAACAGAAAATTTAACTGCAGTCAAACTCTGCATTACCTCTCAAAGACAGTAATGCCCACTGCAGGTGTACTTTTAAATGCTTAGATCCCAACTGATTTGCACATTTGACCCTAATTGTTCCTGACTTTCTCTAAGTGTAGCCAGTAAACACAAAGGAGGCCTGCGTTTGAAAACGACATAAACAGTTGCAATTTAATATGAATACTTTATTTCCTCTTTAGTACTCAGCTCAGCTGCTGTCTCTTGTTAGCAAAGTATTTATCTTGTGTTGAGCCCAGCTTCCTTTGCCTAACAAGACCAGCTGCTTGAGCATAAATTATATTTTATCATCATTACTTTGTTTTTTTCTCTTACATTTTCTGGACTTGTTTTGGCAAATGAATTGAAAGAAAAAATGCCCTTTCAATAATATCTAAAATATTATTGTTTCTGTTCAAAAAGAACACCATAGTAGTCTTGTAGTTCTGTTTGATAAGGAGAGGTGCTTCACTATCACAATGCAGAAAAACCTTTCCTAATGTTGCTGTTCCTTCTTAACAAATGATGTATGCTAACATCTGTTGCAGGAATGTTAACTGTTTACAAGACACCTACGGGCATTTTAAGGCAAATATGTTTACATACAAGAAATCGATGAGAACTGATGATGGATCGGCTTCTTAAAAGTTTCAGTAGAACATTTCAACCGCTGCCTGTCTTAAGCATTGATGGACAGGGGAGGAAGAGGCGAAGCACTAGGGGTAGGTGCATGGGTAGCACTAGATTCAGCCCAACAGGACATCTTCACTGCACTGTGTTAAACAAAACAAAGAATGGAGTTGAGTCAAATTGAACAACTTAATCCCCTTGTTTAAATGCACATCTCTTTTTCTTCTTTGATAAACACTCAAAAGTTGTTTACTGAACTGCAGAACATACAGTGCTATGACAAAGTATTCACACTCTTATAGATCTGTTCTAGTTTTGCTTTTTATTCACACTTAATTTATTCATATTATGAAACAAATTTTGATCTCAAACAGGGATGACCTAAATAAATGCAACATGCATTTTACAAATGAGGATTTCATTTATTAAGAGCAAAAAAGCTATACAAAGCAAACCGGCACTGTTGGAGAAAGTAGGAGCTGACTGTGCTGAATCATCAATTAACTGTGATCAACCACAAAAAAAGATGTACTGGCGCAATAACTGTCAGATCTGTAGAATTAAGAAATTAGTTTGCGAGAACCTTTCTGAAAACATTAAGGATGCTTAAAGATGTCAAAAAGCAACACATCATGCCCGGATTTATAAAATTCCAAGAACAGATAAAAAAACTGAGTCACTGACATTAATTAGTCAGGAAAGGGTTATATAGCCATTTCTAAAGCTCTGGCACTTTAGCGAACCACATTGAGAGCAACAAGTGGAGACAACTTGGTTAACATGGAGTGACTGTATAACACTCTCAAACAATTACTCTAAGAGTGCAATGATGACTCATCCAGGAGGTCACAAAAGAACATAGAACACCATTAAAACACTGCAGACCTCAGGCCTTGTGCACACACTGTTTTTTGGTCTGAAACAGAAGTTCTGTTGTGTTTCTACTATTTGTCTACATCACCCCAGAGAGGATGGATCTAAAAACATCCCGGTCTCCGTTGTTGTGTACACAGGAAAAACAAAATTTTCCTGTATGCGGAAGCCCTGGCACATGCCCAGTATGACTGCAATCATTAGAAAAGAATGCACACAGCACAACGAATAACGACCAGTTTTAAAAACCACAGATTGGGTGGCATGATTCCCAGTCAATGTTCTCTTGAAATTTATACGTTTTATAATTCAAAGTCACCTGAAGCAACAGTTGAACCTCGTCCCTGCTATTTAGTGGTGGTGTTTTTTTAAAGCAGGGAGTGCAGTGACATTACATCATTTCCTACTAGACCGCAAATAAAATGTTCTCATATTGATGTGTTAATAGAAATGGAAAAACAATCCTGTTTTTAATGGACTGTTGTCGTGTGCACAAGGTCTCAGTTGCCTGAGTTAATGTCAGTAGCTGCATTTCCATTACAAATGTTTTCAAAATTTAAATGATATTCTGCCAATGTTGAAAAAACACAATTTTACAAATATGGTGTTTCCCTTGAATAGGAAATACAATTAAAATCACACGTGAATAAGTTTGTTCACACGATAACTCATTAAAAAACATGGCAGCGACAGATGTAAACACTTGTAAATGCTTGCATTTCTTTGCTTTTTGGAATCTAAAATTTTGGTAATGCCCCTGTTGCAAACTAAATAAAAAAAATACTCCGTCTCCTGGTGAATCCAAGAGATTCACCAGGAGGAGGATGATGCTGCAACATCATCCTCCGACTACTTTCTGTCATCTTCTTCTTCTGCCAGTAGTACCATTGTTGATCACAAGACTCGTGTGATGCGGAAAAAGTGTATCTGTTGTAGTTTTGCACAATACACCAATTTCTTATTGAAAGACTTTTTTGAGTTTTCGAGTTTTTTTTTAAACTGCTGTGTGAAGCAATTTTTTTTTTCATAATTACAATTTGTGCAATTTGATGGTCAATTGAAACTCAGCTAGTGTTCATGTTTCAACAATGAAAAGGAGACTTGTCAAAATAGCAGCTGTTGGAAAGTTTCAGGGTTAAAAATAGTGCTGACCAAAAAGAACACAAGGAGCCATTCACCAAAAAACATAATTCCTTAGACATTCTAGAAAATGTTTAATGAACTACTGAGGATCTATGAATCCATTGTTAAGAACACCAAAAATGTCCAATTTTTAAAGTCAGTCGAAAGGCAACTTAGACCTAGGTCTAAGTTGTAAGATGTAATCACAGCTCATTCTGGATAAGCCCAACCATAATCAGTCGAGAGTTAATGGATGAGTCTTTGGACAAAAGCATTCAACTAAGATTTTAACTGTACAGGTCCTTCTCAAAATATTAGCATATTGTGATAAAGTTAATTATTTTCCGTAATGTCATGATGAAAATTTTACATTAATATATTTGAGATTCATTGCACACTAACTGAAATATTTCAGGTCTTTTATTGTCTTAATACGGATGATTTTGGCATACAGCTCATGAAAACCCAAAATTCCTATCTCACAAAATTAGCATAACATTAAAAGGGTCTCTAAACGAGCTATGAATCTAATCATCTGAATCAACGAGTTAACTCTAAACACCTGCAAAAGATTCCTGAGGCCTTTAAAACTCCCAGCCTGGTTCATCAAGACTGCCGACCTGACTGCTGTCCAGAAGGCCACTATTGACACCCTCAAGCAAGAGGGTAAGACACAGAAAGAAATTTCTGAACGAATAGGCTGTTCCCAGAGTGCTGTATCAAGGCACCTCAGTGGGAAATCTGTGGGAAGGAAAAGGTGTGGCAGAAAACGCTGCACAACGAGAAGAGGTGACCAGACCCTGAGGAAGATTGTGGAGAAGGGCCGATTCCAGACATTGGGGGACCTGCGGAAGCAGTGGACTGAGTCTGGAGTAGAAACATCCAGAGCCACCGTACACAGGCGTGTGCAGGAAATGGGCTACAGGTGCCGCATTCCCCAGGTCAAGCCACTTTTGAACCAGAAACAGCGGCAGAAGCGCCTGACCTGGGCTACAGAGAAGCAGCACTGGACTGCTGCTCAGTGGTCCAAAGTACTTTTTTCGGATGAAAGCAAATTCTGCATGTCATTCGGAAATCAAGGTGCCAGAGTCTGGAGGAAGACTGGGGAGAAGGAAATGCCAAAATGCCAGAAGTCCAGTGTCAAGTACCCACAGTCAGTGATGGTCCGGGGTGCCGTGTCATCTGCTGGTGTTGATCCACTGTGTTTTATCAAGGGCAGGGTCAATGCAGCTAGCTATCTGGAGATTTTGGAGCACTTCATGCTTCCATCTGCTGAAAAGCTTTATGGAGATGAAGATTTCAGTTTTTCAGCACGACCTGGCACCTGCTCACAGTGCCAAAACCACTGGTAAATGGTTTACTGACCATGGTATCACTGTGCTCAATTGGCCTGCCAACTCTCCTGACCTGAACCCCATAGAGAATATGTGAGATATTGTGAAGAGAACGTTGAGAGACTCAAGACCCAACAGTCTGGATGAACTAAAGGCCGCTATCGAAGCATCCTGGGCCTCCATAAGACCTCAGCAGTGCCACAGGCTGATTGCCTCCATGCCACACCGCATTGAAGCAGTCATTTCTGCAAAAGGATTCCCAACCAAGTATTGAGTGCATAACTGTACATGATTATTTGAAGGTTGACGTTTTTTGTATTAAAAACACTTTTCTTTTATTGGTCGGATGAAATATGCTAATTTTGTGAGATAGGAATTTTGGGTTTTCATGAGCTGTATGCCAAAATCATCCGTATTAAGACAATAAAAGACCTGAAATATTTCAGTTAGTGTGCAATGAATCTAAAATATATGAATGTTAAATTTTCATCATTACATTATGGAAAATAATGAACTTTATCACAATATGCTAATATTTTGAGAAGGACCTGTATAGTCAAAGAACTGAACACTGTACGCAAGACGGAAAAACTGGTTGAATCAGGCTTTCTCACTGATGAGTGAAAAAGACTCTGATCGCTTTTGAGTGGAAATTGAATTTTACTTATTGTAAAATTGACTGGTTTACAGATTCTTGAGTTGCAGATAAAGAAAAAAACTTTAAATTGCTTTGAAGAAAAATTCCCTCTGTGTTTTTAAGACCAAGTAATTCAAGGGTTTTCTGCATTTATTTGTTTTTGCCACTGGGGTCAGATTTTGACAAGGATCTTGTTAGTTCAGTCTTTAATACTATGGATTTAAGATCATGTTAATATATGCATGTAACAGTTTATGTCAATATTTGTACTTAGCTATGTGTGTGGCAAATGTTGTATTGAACATGTAATATACAAATAGCAATAATACAGCATTACATCAGAAGCATGTTGGTGACTTACATTATACCGAGATGAAGTTTGTACCTGTTTCCATAAGTTTCTTCTACAACACGTAATGTTGTGTGAAATACACAAAATGTGATTTTAAAATTGTTTGAGTCAATTAAAAGGAATTCATTTAAACAACTACTGATGAAGTAGTTGTATTGCTGAAAACCACTTAGCTACATTTCTGATAACTCAAGGCAAACGCTGGCCAGTAAATTCGTACCTTACTTTAATGCTTCTTTTGATTTATGTGCCTACATACTGTACATTCCTATCTGCAAGCTAAGCAATTGGTTATGTTTGCATAGGGTAGTAAAACTATGCAACTAAAAAAATTATTATCAGTAATTATTTGATGTGCATGAGTACAGACTACTTTAAATTGAAACAAACCCACTGGCGAAGAACTAACACAGCAGCCAGCCAGTGCAGTGTAATATTAGGATGGTAAAACCACAGTAGGACTTCACTTTTAATTATAAACCCTGGGTTCTTTGTTGGACCATTAGTTTTGTGTTTAGGTGTGGACCCTTACAAATGAAGTACTTAGTGTTAGTATACCTGAAAGTGGTTGTTTGTCCCGCAGTTGAAAAAAGGTTAGAAAACTGAGAAAGTGTGTCTTTTGAAAAAGAAAATAACAGCTAACACAAAGTTCTAAAACAAGGCGACTATACTTGTATTTTAGTATAGAGGCCTGTTTTTAACCTGCTAATGTTATACTATGGCTCTGAGCTGCCGTATTTTAAAACTGGGTTTTAGGAGCAATGCTTTAAAACTAGAAAGCCTGCCTGTCCTCTGTGGAAATAAAGTAATAAAACAAGGAAACAGAGGCAGAGTCAGAAATTCAGAGAACTCCTATGGAATGATGGAAACATGATGAGATAAGTACCTTTCA
This sequence comes from Girardinichthys multiradiatus, assembly GCF_021462225.1. Lineage (NCBI taxonomy): Eukaryota > Metazoa > Chordata > Actinopteri > Cyprinodontiformes > Goodeidae > Girardinichthys > Girardinichthys multiradiatus. The sequence goes on along the minus strand of NC_061810.1, from coordinate 12,542,787 downwards.
GTGGCATAATCAAGTAAAGAAAGTTGGACCACAGACTGAAATTTTATTATGTTTCAGTTAATGCAAAAAATGGGTTTTGAATCGTAATTTAAAACAACTCAGGTATTCAGCATTTTGCAGTTTTCTGGAAGTTTGTTCCAGGTTAGTGGAGCACAAGAACTGAATGCCGTTTCTCCATGTTTGATTCTGTTTCTGAGGATGCAGAATAAACTTGAACCAGAAGAACTGAGTGGTCTGGAAGGTTGGTACAAAAAGAAATTTTTTTTTTAAAGTATTTTGGTACAGACCTGAAAAAACTGTTGTAGTGGTCAATTTGACTAAAGATAAACACATGGAAGGGTTTTTCAAGATCCTTCTGGTACATTAGTTCTTTAATGCTGGAAATGTTCTTCGGGTGAAGGTGGACTTAGTGATTGTCTTTTTGTGCCTATGAAGGTTCAGGTCTGAGTCCCAGATTTTAGGCCTAATTAGTGTTTTTTTTTTAGCAATCATCCATTAGCTTTACTCTTGATCGCTCTTCTTCTAGTCCAAAAAAAATTACTTAAGTTTTGTTTTAATTCAAATGAAGAAAATAGTCACCTGGTGACATTGTAATGTAGAGCTGAGTATCATCTGCATTGCATCTTCTTTGTTATAATCTGAATTGAGGAGCATGTAGATATTAAATAGGCAATCGACCCATAGTCTCCGGATCAGACCGGATAGACGACCATGGTATATGGAAGACCATATACCATGGTCAACAGTGTCTAATGCTGTGCTGAGATCCAGTGATACAATCACAGTCTGCATGTATGTGGATGTCAGAGCCATTCCCTTCAAAAATGTTTAGCTTATTTTTTGATTGATTTATTTATTTACTTCAAGATTTATTTATGAATTTATTTATTTACTTCAACATTTACTTATTCATTTATGAGGGGCCTGAGTTTTCTCTGTGGGGCAGGTCTGATCAGAGTGCACTGCCACAAGAGACAGCGAACCGCAGCGAAGTACAACACGAACAACTGGAAAATACTGAAAAGGAAGCAGGACAGACAAGATGGAGACAGCAGACGAGAGGTGAGGACGCGACTTGATTTTGGCTTTCCGGACGAAGGCGCCGCCTGCTCTGTCTTGCTTAAAGTAAACAAACAAAAATGTTTTAAAATAAATAAATACTTAAATCACAAAATAAGCTACAAATTATATATTTTTTTTATATATTTGTACTTTAGGCTGCACGGTGGAGCAGTTGGTAGCACTGTTGCCTAGCAGTAAGAAGGTCCTGGGTTCAACTACCGGCCAGGGGTGTTTCTGCATGGAGTTTGCATGTTCTCCTTGTACATGCTTGGGTTCTCTCTGGGTACTCAGGCCTCCTCCCACAGTCCAAAAACATGACTGTTAGGTTAATTGGTTTCTCTAAATTGCCCTTAGGCATGAACGAGTGTGTACATGGTTGTGTGTCTCTGTGTTGCCCTGTGATGGACTGGCGACCTGTCCAGGGTGTACTCCACCTCCTGCCCATAGACTGCTGGAGATAGGCACCAGCTTCCCTATTTGTATTTTATTTCATGGGGACATTTATTTATTTGATGGAATATTTATTAATAATTTATTAATAACCATATTTAGTTATTATATAATTTTGAATGAAACAGTTCTCCACGGACAAGGGCAGTCTTTGCACAAAAACGTGACTGGAAGACATCAAAGTGGCTGGTCATTGTTAGGAAGGTATTTAACTGTTGAAACAAAGCTTTTTCAAGCCTCTCACTGATGAATGGAAGATTTTAGATGGGCCTGCTATTTTGCAACTTGTCTAGATTATTCTTTTTAAACAGTAGTGTGATAATTGCTGTTTTTAAGGTCTGGGGGAAAACACCTGACAAAAAGGATTAGTTGATTATTTGAATCAAATTAGACACTAAAGAAAGCTGTGGAGGATAAGCCTTATTGATTTATAATAGGATCTTGGAGTAGTTGATTTGGTGGAATTGTCCCATTTTGTCCAAATTTCTTCTGACTGGAAACAACAGTTGTACTGAAATTGATATTGATTCAGAGACTACCCTACTAATTTTTTTGACATTTCTGAGGAAAGAAGTTAGCAAATTCATTGCTGGCCCTGGTGGAGTTCAGATGCTACAACCACGGAGGGTTTTGTCAATCTGTCGCCCTGTCGACATATATGAGGGACCAAAAATGCCAAAATGAAAAATAAATATGTAAATAAATAAATACACATATAAATGTATAAATAAATACATAAATAAATAAATACACATATAAATGTATAAATAAAGAAATAAAGAAATATAAGAAGAAATAAATACACATATAAATATATAAATGAATAAATATAAAAATAAATAAATACACATATAAATGTATTTATTTATCTATTTATTCATTTATTTTCTCATTTTTGTGCATTTATACATTTATGTATTTATTCATTCATTTATTTATACATTTTTTTCATTTATACATTTATTTATTCATACATTTATTTATTTCTACTTTTATTTATTTATTCCTACATTTATTTCTGTATTTCTACATTTCCACATTTATTTATTTCTGCTTTTCTGTCTCCGTATGTTAATGAGGTGGGTGGTGCTAACATTTGTCTTCAGCACCATTGGTTAGCATTGTGTGTATGATCCCGATCCTGCTGCTGCCTAGACTCCAGTACCGAAGTTCTTTTGTTGGCACGATGGAGGGTTCTCTTACAGCCATTGCCAATGATTTAAGGTCATTGGCAAATGATACTGACCAAAATGACTACCTCCATCTTTGTTTTGCACGGGTCATGGAGGATTTCAATCAGCTCCAAGCTGAGATGGATGTGGAGGTTGACTCCACTATATTGGACAGTCTGGAGGAAGTTGGCCGCCAACTTACTTCGGTAAAGTTAGAAAGATATTCACAGATTCGGCTTTTCTGGATCAATAACTCATCAGCGGAACATTGCCTCTACAAAACCAACACCTCTCTGCAACCACAGCATGGCAGACAGTGAGCATCAATCATATTTTCCTCAAAACGAGCCCAACACCGCGCTGGGAGACTGCGCGGGAGACTGGGAATTTCATTCCACTTCACGATTGTGTCCCACTTGTTGATTCTTGACAAAAAATTTGAATGAATCTTTATGTTTGAAGCCTGAAATGTGGCAAGAGGTTGACCAGTTCAAGGGGGCCGAGTACTTTCGCAAGGCACTGTATCTGTTACTACTTGTTTGCTCCTCAAAATATAACAAATAACACATTGTTAATTTATTTATTAATGTATTATGAAGCTACTATACATAAAATAGTAGCAATAGTAGCAATAATCCGGTTAACACAACCACTGAGACATCTATCTATCTATCGATCGATCGATGCCAGTTGAACACAGGGCAATAAAGAGACACACAGAACAAAACACTGTATTGACAGATTCAGTTGCACTCACAATTGTAATTAAAAAAAATATCAGTGCTTCTCAGGGCTTCTTTATGTTGCTGTCTGTGTCTACCATCTACTTCACAGTGTGGTTCAGGTTGGTGTAAAAGCAGCTGCAGGAGGGAGGCTTTATGATATGATAGACAGACCTCTGCAGTCTGCATGTGTTGGTGTGTAATTTCACTGCCAAGGACTGCACTGAACTCCTTTCACACAGCTTCTCCACTTTCAGTTATGCTTTCTCTCTCCTTTAAGATCTGTTTCATGTTGTTATGAAATATATTCAAGCTGGCATCTCCTACGCTATGAATTGTATACATCTTCTCTCCATGATTTGCATATGCTCTTTTTTCCCATGCAAACCCCCAAGTAGAGCCTAAATGCTCCTGGTAGCTTATTGTAAACTCTGTTTTGATTAATGTTTGAGGCTCTAATTGATCCACACTTCCTCAGTCAAACGCAGCAGTTTTTGTTGTTCAAAATGGTCCAACCTGATGTGACATATTTTTCCAAGTGGAATGGCTTTATTACTTGAAAGTGAGCAATGTAAAATACTTAAACACCTTCGTAAACAACAAGTTGGTCTGTCTTAAATGATCAACAGAAGAATCAATAGTTAGATTACGAATCTGAAAAATCCTTTGGACTTGAACAACTACATTAAGGTGGCTTGTCAGTATGTTTTAGTGTTGCAGCATGTACCGTAGTTTATAAAACTTAAATAAAAATCAGGGGAGCATGTTGTATGAATATGAATGCTGAAGTTGTTGCTTTAAGTCATCAATTTAGTGTCACTTCATGAACCGAGCAACTTTAAAACATGAGCTGAATGCCATCTGCGCTTATACCAGAGAGTGACTAGGAATAACTACTTAGCATGCTCCATGGCTACTGGCATCTCAGTATGTTGATGGTCTCGGTGGTTTCGCATTAGAGAGGTTCTTAAAAAAGCTATCAGTATTCTACCTGAGTTTCATCTGTCACTTTCTGGACTGTCCATGCTGTCAGTCATTCATTTCACAACTTCTCTCATGAGGACTAGTCTAATGCCAGAGTGCAACACCTTAAAAGCATACAATAATGGTGATATAAGTATTCATGTTAGAGTCTGTTCTTTTTTAAATACAGTTGCTCACCCATATGAGAGCAAGCAACACATGATTAAAGTCTTTACCCTAGGAGTTCAGTGTTAGTATTTAACACCTGCAGTGTGCTCCCTTTGTTATGTACACCCACACATGTACACACACATATTTCTACATTTCTTCACTGGGGTTTTCACAGTGGGAATACAGCAGCTACATTTGCGAAACAAATTAATATCCAAGCCTTTTCACAGCAAGCACATCATCACAGTAACACAGTTCCCATCAGCTTCTCATCTTAACTACGTCACTTGGTATCAGCATTAGCACAGATGACTGACCTCTTAACACATTGCTTAAATTATCTTAGTGAGGATAGATAACAACCATAAGAGTCTGAAAAGTAGCTGTGAGAGAAGCAACTGATTGTGTACATAACAAGGAATTTTCATTCTTCAAACTTCGATTGGAAAGTCGTCCATGGTTGGAGAAGAGATTAAAGAAGACCAGAGGGGTCAATGTGAAGGTCAATGGGAACTTTTATGTCTGGCAGAAATGGTACTGGCTGAAACACATTCCATAATATCTCTATCAAGATATTTCCACCAGCAATGACAGCAAAGTAGTCTAACAGTATGATTAACTTTGGCATGGCATGCAAGAGAGAAGAATGAATGGATGACATGACAGCAGGTGGATGAAGGGACATAAAGATGGCCAAGGAGACCCCCAATGGGATCCGGTTCATCCTGAAGAGCACAGATCCCAAATAGAGGCCCAACTATGAATGACTAAGTGTGAATGGGTTCTGGTTCATCACGGACATCTTCGGAGTAGATGTGTAAGTGACATGCTGCTCCATACTCTAGCCAATTTATCCATTCTTCCAAAACTAGCTTGATGGCTAGAAGTTCTAGATCTACAATGTCGAGGTGCCTTTCAGCAGCGGAAAAGCGTTTGGAGAAGGCACAAGGGTGGAGCTTATTGTCTGATGATAATCTTTGCGACAGGATGACACCAAACACAGGATCCCTTGGATTCTGTGGTTGGCGTCGCCAGGATTAACTGAGAAGACGGCTAGATCAGGATGGGAGCTGTGAGAATCTTTTAGGCTCAGAAAATGCATTATCTGCTTCAGTGGACCAGGAAAAATTGTGTTTGGAAGACTTCTCTAGGCTGAAGTCCCTAATGAAATGCCTGTAGAAGTTGGCAAACCCAAGAAGCAGGTTGGAGCTGCTTCTAGTATTTGGAGTAGGCCATTCATGAACTGCTTCTATGTTTTTCTAGATCAGTTTTCACCTGCCCACCATCGAAAAGGTAGCCCAGGAAAGTCCTAAATATGGCATGAAACTCGCACTTTTCAGCTTTTACAAAAATACATTGTTTGGAGAACCTGTCCCACAAGTGTTCAATGTTCTTCAAGATTTTATAGATTAGAATTAGAATTGTGTCAAGGTAGACAAAGGTAAGGACAGACATATGCACACCAACCTGAACACAGCTCTGTGGATAAGACTTGTCTTTTTGCGCATTTGTTCTGTTTGTTTCCGTGTTCATAATGGTACTTTTTTTCTCCCGTGACCGTTTTATTTACTCCACGCTGCATATTTCTTTCAGATATTACTTCATATTCTGTTGCCACTGATTTTCAGCACTCATGTCGGTTTTTACTTCAGTGTGTCTTAATTTAAATTATGAAGCAATGTACAAATAGTCATATACTATATTTTATTTTGTGCTTGTAAAAACGGTGTCTGAAACACTATACAGCGATAAGGCAATGCTTTTTAAATGATTATTAAAATGTTTATAGACAAGAAAAGCTATCCAATCCACTGCATAGAAATTAATAATTCTAGGCATGCTATTTGTTAATTAAAATATAATTAATTTACAGTCAGACATGGTGGTGATGATAGGATGGTCTAGAGCTACTTTGCTGCTTCAAGACCTGGATGACTTGCTGTAAAAAATGTAACCATAGATTCTGCTCTATGCCAGAAACTCCTGAAGAAAAATGTCATGCCATCAGTTTGTGACCTTAAGATTAGCAGTGTTTATGCAGCTGTAAAACAATCAAAAACACACTAGCATGTCCACCTCTAAATGGTAAAAAAACAAGATTTTGGAGAGGCCGCAACAAAATTCAGACCTTGATTTTATTGAGGTTGTGAAGCATGACCTTGAGTAGTGTGGTTATGCTTCAAAACCCTCCAAGAGTGGGCCAACATTCTTTCATGGCAATGTAAAAGACTAATTCCCAATTATGGCAAACACAAGGCTTACACACGCAGTTATTAGGTTTAGGAGGGACTTACACACTTTTCACAAAAAAACTCTTCCTAAATACAGAACCCAGATATCAATAGAATATAATGTTTTGGTGAGCAATGAAAATGTAAGCAGATGTGAAATAAGTAATTAATCATGAATCTTTTCAGTGTAGCTCATTTGTGGTAACATCATACATTTTCTCCAGTTTTGTGGTAATGCGATTTCTTGATGTGAATGAAAACTACTTTCCTTTAACCAAAGTGACTGGAATGTGTTATTAAGCATCATTTTGGAGATGGAGTAGCTCAGTTGTTTTACATGTCTGCCATCCAATGTTTTTGGTCAGATTATATAGTTGGCCATTAAATGCCAAACTATGAATCAAACTTGTAAATACTTCACTCTTACGTGAGGTTGAGTTGTACACTTACCTTTGCTTTTGCATTGTTTGCACCAGAAGCTTTTAGTTTTTATCTACTTGACAACTGTAGTCTTTGGCTTTACATGCCTCTCTTGTTATTTCCTCAGCTTCTGCAGCTGAGGATCAGACCGCCAAGGTCTCCGGCTTCGGCCACCACCCATAACACATTGCACCCAACTCCTTTGGCCCCCCCCATGGGTGGTGAGCCCTTTGGAAGGAGGACCCATGTTTCCTCTTTGGGCTGTGCCCGCCAGGCGCTCGCCAGCATGCCCCACCTCCAGGCCTGGCTCCAGAGTGGGGCTTCGATGACCCGCCTCCGGGCAAGGGAATACTGTGTCCATTTTTTGCAATCATCATAAGGGGTCTGTGGGCAGCGCTTTGTGTGATCCCTCAACTAGGACCTGTTTGCCTTGAGTGACCCTACCAGGGTCATAAAGCCCCTGACAACATAGCTCCTAGGATCATTGGGACACTCAAACCCCTCCACCACGTTAAGGTGGCAGCCCGAAGAGGGGTAATATATAATAATAACCCACATAATAACTATCTCCACTATTTTGTAACTATACCATCCTTATTTTTTATATACTATGTTAAAGAACCTTAAAACAGCAACGTTTTCATAGCGAGAGAGTTTTGTTGTGACATTTTTTATCTACATAATGCCTAAAACACACACACTAACATGCTGTCTGTTATAAAGTGAGGTATGTCAGAGCTGGAGCCATATACAACCTCCTTTGTTTGACATTTTCTTCCCCCATTACACTGGTTGAGGTATATAACAAGGGAAGCTGTTATTTGCTTGTTTGTATGTTGTAAAATAGGATTTTGTTTTGGCCTCAATAGATACTGTTCATTCGTCTAGCTGTAATCTTTTTTTTTCTTTTTTTTTTCATTTTGCTCTTTTTGTCCTCTTTTGAAATGCATATCAGGTTTAGATTTGCTTTTACATTATACGTAGCATATAAACTAGTGTTTACTGGAGCAGGAATTGTCACAGTTTTGTTTGTGTACCCATACCAGACAACACTGTCCTTTACCTTCCCATTTTTAAGCATTTCTATGTAGCATCGTTCACAACCTTGATGGTGGCAGAGTCAGGATAGTCTCTTCACTCTCTCTTTCTTTTTTTAATTTTCTTCTTGACTTTTCAGAGAGGACAGACTAAAAGAAGCTGAGATATCACTTTATAAGATACTTTGACCCCTCGAAGCACACTTACACAACAGGTCAGATGTTCTCTGCCTCACCTGATGTCCTCTAGTCTTCTGCTGCTTTTAAACTCGTGTCTCTTCTCCAGCGACTGCCTGTGAGAAATTATTTAGAACAGTTTTTCAGTGAGTTTACAGATAGTGAATAAGTGAGAGTACAGGTTCAGGCAGGCTATCCAATCTGCTTCAAACTAAATACAACATATCAAATATATCCTCCCAATGGGGACAGTTCATTGAAACTGCAAAACTTTGTTTTATTCCGAATGTCTATGCTGTTGTTTCTGTCACTAACTTCTTTTTAGAATCTGCCTTTGGGATTTGATCTGATGGTGTTCAGATGGCCCCATAGCGCCGATTGTATGGCAGCCCAGCTTCTCTCTTTCTGCCCCAGGGCAGCTTTGGCTATAATGTAGCCTACCACTGTCAGTGTTTGAATGTGTAATTATAATGATTATATTATTTCATATTAATATTTAAATATTTTATTCAATAATAATTCGGTCTGTTTAGTGTTGTCTGGTGAATTTCAGCCCAATAAGGCAGTGGTATTAGGACAATAGTGAAAGGGGTGAGCCAAGCTCTGACATTACTGAACACCAAAACTCAACCATTTTCTTAAAATACAAGAATTAACAAAAATAAAGCAAACATATTTCAATCATCAAACTGCATTTTCATTTTCTTCTTCAAGACTGCTCATTGTGTGACACAACTAAAGAAAAAACTAAGAAAAAACTCATGCCCACGCCCACAAAAAGTGTTCCATAAATCAATTTGACTTCAAAATTGATTGCAATTTCAAGCGGCGCAGGAGAGCGACGTCAGTGGCAACACTTCTGGCAACACGTCCTGCCCCTGACCACACCATTACACATCTTATACGTTAGCGAGCTGTGTGCATTGCTCTCGAGACAAAATGAAAGTTCAAAGATTGTGTTCAGAGACAGTGGGAAATCACCATGTCCAAATCTGTACCAGACCTGCTAAGGGAGGCCGCAGCTGCCCTGGAACGGCAACAAAATCTAATAGTATGTCTCTGCAGACCAGAAACCGCAGTTTCAGTCCTGCACGTTCAAAACCTGCAGTTCTAGACCGCTTTTTTTTGCCATTTTTTTCCCACACAAATAAATAGAAAGGATTTCCCTTTGTGTATCGATAAGCTACTTCTGATCAATTTAGCCTGAGGTCTTTTTTAGCAACAGCTATTAAAGCAAATTAGAGCACTGATTTTAATAGTTTAAAGATTTTGTGCACCCTGATACCAAACAGTTTGAAAGTGTATTACATTAAACTACTAAATAGTAATAAAAGCTTTATGCTTACACAGAAATAAGTTATATGTAATAATGTATACATAAAAACATTCACGTGCTTCAGCTGACAGCAGGAAAGTCAAGTCCTGAGAAATGTGAGAAATTCAGCAAACAATTTTAATAATACATGTACAATACATACACATGTAGCGTGCCTCAAGTTTATTTATATAGCGCTTTTCAACAACAAGGCACTCAAGGCGCTGTACATAAGGAAAAACATTACAATGATACAGAAAATCAGTAAATCAGCAAATCAGTAGTGGCAACTTTGGCTCAGGTTGTAAGAGTTCGCTGCACAGGGGCAGCCTACTGCTCCCTAAAGTGATGAGGTAAAATGCGGATGTCAATTTCTCCATTGTGAGATCAATAAAGTCTAAAATATTATTATTATTATTAAGCAAAGCAAAGGGTGGCTATTTTGAAGAATCTGAAATATAAAAATGTTTAGATTTACATCACACTTTTTGTTTACTATATAATTCCATATGTGTTCATTCAGTTTTGTTGCCTTTGGTGAGAATCTACAATGTCAATAGTCATGAAAACAAAGAAACCCATTAAGTGAGAAAGTGCATTTAGCACTTTTGACTGGTAGTATGTATGTATGTATGTATGTACGTATGTACACACACACACACACACACACACAACAATAGTTTGATTGTAGTAAATAAGCAATTTGATTCACGTTTAATACTTACTTTCCGATCGCCATCCATGTTGACTCGGACAAGGAAATAGATGGTGCTGTCGTGGAAGAGAAGAGATGTAGAACTGCAGGTCAGAAACTTCGGCCTTTGGGTCTGCAGACACATGCTTCTCACAAAAACAGCCGTAAACACAACGATTGTGCGATGGTATGAGGGAGTGCAATTATGCATGCAGGTAAGCCTAATCGTGGAAAATATTTGTCGGGCTTTCCTCCTCGTCTCCGCCACCTAATGTACAAGTTGCTTAATGGTGCGGTCTGGGGCAGGAGAAGAAGAGTTGCCACTGACGTCACTCGCCTGCGCTGCTTGGAATTGCGAAGTCAAATTGATTTATGGGACACTTTTTGCGGGGGCAGGCATGAAAACGAAAAAGCATTTTCCTTTTAGTCTTTTTTTTAGTTGTGTCACACAATGAGCAGTCTTGAAGAAGAAAATGAAAACGCAGTTTGAAAGATCTATTGGCAATTTAATTTATGAGTCAAAAAATGCAGCTCTGACTTTAAAAGGAAAAGCATTTCTGTTAATACATTTTAATTTTCAAATTTGGCATTTCAAAAGGAATTTTGGTCACTTTTAGCAGGGACATATTTTGAAAATGATATGTTAAACGATATTTAATTTACAGTGCCTTGCGAAAGTATTCGGCCCCCTTGAACTTTTCAACAGTTTGCCACATTTCAGGCTTCAAATATAAAGATATAAAGTTCTAATTTTTGGTGAAGAATCAACAACAAGTGGGACACAATCGTGAAGTGGAATGAAATTTATTGGATGTGTCAAACGTTTTTAACAAATAAAAAACTAAAAAGTGGGGCGTGCAATATTATTCGGCCCCTTTACTTTCAGTGCAGCAAACTCACTCCAGAAGTTCAGTGAGGATCTCTGAATGATCCAATGTTGTCCCAAATGACTGATGATGATAAATAGAATCCACTTGTGTGTAATCAAGTCTCCGAATAAATGCACCTGCTCTGTGATAGTCTCAAGGTTCTGTTCAAAGTGCAGAGAGCATCATGAAGACCAAGGAACACACCAGGCAGGTCCGATATACTGTTGTGGAGAAGTTTAAAGCCGGATTTGGATACAAAAAGATTTCCCAAGCTTTAAACATCCCAAGGAGCACTGTGCAAGCAATCATATTAAAATGGAAGGAGTATCAGACCACTGCAAATCTACCAAGACCTGGCCATCCCTCTAAACTATAATTTTGAACAAGGAGAAGACTGATCAGAGATGCAGCCAAGAGGCCCATGATCACTCTGGATGAACTGCAGAGATCTACAGCTGAGGTGGTAGAGTCTGTCCATAGGACAACAATCAGTCGTACACTGCAAAAATCTGGCCTTTATGGAAGAGTGGCAAGAAGAAAGCCATTTCTCAAAGATATCCATAAAAAGTCTGGTTTAAAGTTTGCCACAAGCCACCTGGGAGACACACCAAACATGTGGAAGAAAGTGCTCTGGTCAGATGAAACCAAATCGAACTGTTTGGCCACAATGCAAAACGATATGTTTGTCGTAAAAGCAACACAGCTCATCACCCTGAACACACCATGCCCACTGTCATACATGGTGGTGGCAGCATCATGGTTTGTATCCTGGGCCGTCCCTTAGGCCTCCTCCCGGTGGTACATGCCTGGAACGCCTCACCAGGAAGGCATCCAGAAGGCATCCGGTATAGGTGCCCAAGCCACCTCAACTGGCTCCTCTCGATGTGGAGGAGTAGCGGCTCTACTATGAGCCCCTCCCGGATGGCCAAGCTCCTCACCCTATCTCTAAGGGAGTGCCCGGCCACCCTACGGAGGAAGCTCATGTCAGCCGCTTTTATCCGGGATCACGTTCTTTCAGTCATGACCCAAAGTTCATGGTCATAGGTGAGGGTAGGAACATAGACCGACCGGTAAATCGAGAGCTTCGTTTTCAGCTCAGCTCTCTCTTCACCACAGCGGACTGGCACAGCGCCCCCATTACTGCAGCAGCCGCACCAATCTGTCTGTCGATCTCCCGCTCCATTCTTCCCTCACTTGTGAACAAGACCCTGAGATAATTAAACTCCTCCACTTGAGGCAGGAATTCCCCTCCAACCTGAAGAGGACAAGCCTCCCTTTACCGGTCAAGAACCATGGCCTCGGACTTGGAGGAGATGATCCTCATCCCAGCTGCTTCACATTCGGCTGCGAACCGCCCCAGCGCATGCTGTAGGTCTGGGCTAGATGGGGCCAGCAGGACCATGTCATCTGCAAAAAGAAGAGACAAAATCCTCTGGTCCCCAAACCAGACCCCTCTGGCCCTTGGCTGCGCATAGAAATCCTGTCCATAAAAGTTATGAACAGGACCAGTGACAAAGGGCAGACCAGCATGCACCGGAAACAGGTCCGACTTAGTGCCGGCAATGCAAACCAAACTCCTGCTCCGCTTGTACAGAGACTGGATGGCCCCTAATAAAGGGGCCCTGACTCCATACTCCTGGAGCACCCCCCACAGGGCATCACGGGGGACACATTTGAATGCTTTCTCCAGGTCCACAAAACACATGTCGACCAGTTGAGCAAACTCCCATGAACCCTCGAGAACCCTATAGAGGGTGTAGAGCTGGTCCAGTGTTTCACGGCCAGGTCGAAAACCACACTGCACCTCCTGAAGCCAAGGTTCGACTATCGGCTGGACTCTTCTCTCCAATACCCTGGCGTAGGCCTTACCAGGGAGGCTGAGGAGTGTGATCCCCCTGTAGTTGGAACACACCTTCCAGTCACCCTTCTTATGAAGGGGGAACTCCACCCCTGTCTGCCAATCCAGAGGCAATGTCCCCGACTGCCACGCAATGTTGAAGAGGCGTGTCAACCATGACAGCCCCACAACATCCAGAGACCTGAGGTACTCAGGGCGGATCTCATCCACCCCCGAAGCCCTGCCACCACGGAGCTTTTTAATCACCTCGGTGACTTCAACCTGGGTGATGAAAGAGTCCAACCCGAATCCACAGCCTTTGTTTCCACCAGGGAATGCGTGATGGCAGGATTGAGGAGATTCTCAAAGTACTCCTTCCACTGCTCGATAATGTCCCCAGTTGAGGTCAGCAGCCTCCCACCCCCACTGTAAACTGTGTTGGCGTGGCACTGCTTTCCCCTCCTGAGGCAGCGAACAGTTTGCCAGAATTGCTTCGAGGCCAACCGGTAGTCGTTCTCCATGGCCTCACCAAACTCCTTCCATGCCCGAGTTTTTGCCTCTGCCACTGCCCGGGCCACGGCACGCTTGGCCTCACAGTATCCGTCAGCTGCCTCAGGAGTCCCACAAGCCAACCACAGCTGATAGGACTCCTTCTTCAGCTTGACAGCGTCCCTTACTGCCGGTGTCCACCACCGGGTTCGGGGATTGCCGCCGCGACAGGCACCGCAGACCTTACAGCCGCAGCAGCATCGACAATCGATGTCTCCAACATCCCCTAGAATCTGGTCAAAGCTCTCCCGGAGGTGGGAGTTGAATACATCCCTGGCCAAGGGCTCCGCCAGATGTTCCCAGCAGACCCTCACTATGTGCTTGGGCCAGCCAAGTCTGTCCCGCTTTCTCCTCCTCCAACTCACCACCAGGTGGTGATCAGTGGACAGCTCAGCCCCTCTCTTCACCCGAGTGTCTAAAACATGCGGGCAAAGGTCTGATGATACGACAACAAAATCAATCATTGACTTCCTGCCTAGGGTGTCCTGGTGCCAAGTGCACTGATGGACACCCTTATGTTTTAACATGGTTTTCATTATGGACAATCTGTGACTAGCACAGAAGCCCAGTAAGAAAACATGTCCCCTAGAGCCAGCCTAAGCTGAGTTTCGACTATCGGCTGGACTCTCCTCTCCAAAACCCTGGCGTAGGCCTTACCAGGGAGGCTGAGGAGTATGCGGAGGCTTCTCCCCCCAGCGAGGTGACATTCCACGTCCCTAGAGCCAGCCTAAGCATTCGGGGATCGGGCCGCTGAGGTCTCCACCTTCGTCCTCCACCCAATCCTCTTTGCACCGGTCCCTCACGGTTCCCCCTGCAGGTGGTGGGCCCACTGGAGGATGGCCTCGCGTCTCTCGTTCGAGCTTGGCCCGGCCAGGTCCCGCGAGGAGCAACCCGGCCACCAGGCGCTCTCCGATGAGTCCCGACCCCAGGCCTGGCTCCAGGGTGGGACCCCGGCTCCGCCGTACCCGGCAACGTCACATGCCTCGATATTTTGTTCCTCACGAGGGATTCTTGAACCACTCTTTGTCTGACCCATCACCTAGAGCCTGTTTGCCATGGGAGACCCTACCAGGGGCATTTAGGCCCCAGACAACATAGCCTCTAGGATCATTTGAGCACTCAAACCCCTCCACCACGTTAAGGTGGCGGTTCCATATATAATTCTAACAGAGCACTTTGTTCTATGACTGCAGGTTTACTGAGTCGGCTGAGCTGGGGGGCAACAAGCAAACCCACCCCAGCCTGCCGCCTCTCTCCGTGGGCCATTCCACTTAGTTATTTGGTGATTATAAATAAAAAGGTACTTCCATTTAGAAAGCTCTGCTTGACATATATTGAGGCCATTACATATAATACTTTCTTTGGTGGACAAATCCGCATTTCTGTCTGACGTTCAACTTCTTTTTTGTGAAGTAAATGTTCACACATACAGGTCCTTCTCAAAATATTAGCATATTGTGATAAAGTTCAGTATTTTCCATACTATCATGATGAAAATTTAACATTCATATATTTTAGATTCATTGCACACTAACTGAAATATTTCAGGTCTTTCATTGTCTTAATACGGATGATTTTGGCATACAGCTCATGAAAACCCAAAATTCCTATCTCACAAAATTAGCATATCATTAAAAGGGTCTCTAAACGAGCTATGAACCTAATCATCTGAATCAACGAGTTAACTCTAAACACCTGCAAAAGATTCCTGAGGCCTTTAAAACTCCCAGCCTGGTTCATCACTCAAAACCCCAATCATGGGTAAGACTGCCGACCTGACTGCTGTCCAGAAGGCCACTATTGACACCCTCAAGCAAGAGGGTAAGACACAGAAAGAGATTTCTGAACGAATAGGCTGTTCCCAGAGTGCTGTATCAAGGCACCTCAGTGGGAAGTCTGTGGGAAGAAAAAAGTGTGTCAGAAAACGCTGCACAACGAGAAGAGGTGACCGGACCCTGAGGAAGATTGTGGAGAAGGGCCGATTCCAGACCTTGGGGGACCTGCGGAAGCAGTGGACTGAGTCTGGAGTAGAAACATCCAGAGCCACCGTGCACAGGCGTGTGCAGGAAATGGGCTACAGGTGCCGCATTCCCCAGGTCAAGCCACTTTTGAACCAGAAACAGTGGCAGAAGCGCCTGACCTGGGCTACAGAGAAGCAGCACTGGACTGTTGCTCAGTGGTCCAAAGTAGTTTTTTCAGATGAAAGCAAATTCTGCATGTCATGCGGAAATCAAGGTGCCAGAGTCTGGAGGAAGACTGGGGAGAAGGAAATGCCAAAATGCCAGAAGTCCAGTGTCAAGTACCCACAGTCAGTGATGGTCTGGGGTGCCGTGTCAGCTGCTGGTGTTGGTCCACTGTGTTTTATCAAGGGCAGGGTCAATGCAGCTAGCTATCAGGAGATTTTGGAGCACTTCATGCTTCCATCTGCTGAAAAGCTTTATGGAGATGAAGATTTCATTTTTCAGCACGACCTGGCACCTGCTCACAGTGCCAAAACCACTGGTAAATGGTTTACTGACCATGGTATCACTGTGCTCAATTGGCCTGCCAACTCTCCTGACCTGAACTCCATAGAGAATCTGTGGGATATTGTGAAGAGAACGTTGAGAGACTCAAGACCCAACACTCTGGATGAGCTAAAGGCCGCTATCGAAGCATCCTGGGCCTCCATAAGACCTCAGCAGTGCCACAGGCTGATTGCCTCCATGCCACGCCGCATTGAAGCAGTCATTTCTGCAAAAGGATTCCCGACCAAGTATTGAGTGCATAACTGTACATGATTATTTGAAGGTTGACTTTTTTTGTATTAAAAACACTTTTCTTTTATTGGTCGGATGAAATATGCTAATTTTGTGAGATAGGAATTTTGGGTTTTCATGAGCTGTATGCCAAAATCATGCGTATTAAGACAATAAAAGACCTGAAATATTTCAGTTAGTGTGCAATGAATCTAAAATATATGAATGTTAAATTTCCATCATGACATTATGGAAAATAATGAACTTTATCACAATATGCTAATATTTTGAGAAGTACCTGTATTCTTTTGGTCTTTTAGATAACTGGTAGTCAGTGTTTGTGATAGTTCTTGCTCCGTAGGACACAATTTATAATTTTTGTCATTAGTTCTATTATGTGTAACATACGCATCTTTTTATTCTTTAATTTTATTCCTTACACTCTAAAACAGAGAATTGTCTTTTTTTTTTTTTTTATTCCAAAATGTTTCCACAGTAAGTTTGTGGTGTAAACACATTGCATTCTTGTCAACAAATGTTCATTGAAATGCAACGAGTTAAATATTGAAAGTAAAGTGCCTCGAGATAAGCAGGTGGAGCTATAAAGGCGCAGCAGAAGGAGGCTGTGCAAACAAGGGAAAATACAGTGGAAATAGTGATGGGAACATAACATTACTGTCATTGTTGCTGAGCTTAACATTTTAAGAACTTTATCTTATGGCTTCAGGCTAATGTAGAATAAATTGAATCAACTTC
The DNA here is from genome assembly GCF_021462225.1 of Girardinichthys multiradiatus. NCBI lineage: Eukaryota > Metazoa > Chordata > Actinopteri > Cyprinodontiformes > Goodeidae > Girardinichthys > Girardinichthys multiradiatus. The sequence continues at coordinate 12,525,624 of NC_061810.1, read as the reverse complement.
CTAACCTGAAAGCAGTGGTTCTCCACCGTGTTCTGTCTGCAAACCTCACATCAGTATTATCTGCTAAAATACAAGTATTTCCTAAAAATTTATTTTCATACATTTGTTATTTTATAGCTCTATAGATTTGACTATTTACTAAATACAATTAACAACTGCTCAGTACATTAATTATTGAATACTCACAAAGATTGTATTTGCTAAAATAACAGCAAATAACAAAAGGCGGTTGGACTCAATGATTTATTGGCTGGCCCCATCAACACGCACCAGCACAGAACCATTAAAATAAGTAATTCCCAAGGTAATGGAAAAATAGGTTATGGTTCTTGGTGAATATTTTCTGATCTTTAAGTGTTTTTACTATAAACGACCTCCACTCCCTCTTAATCTCTTGGCCAATGTTGACCTGAGTCCCATCCCAGATCACAATAAGACCATTAGTTTCCAATCATTTGATTAGATGTTACCATTGATTCCCACAGGAAATGAGTCGATACAGCAACATCTGATCAGATCTGCTAGCTCCATAATGGAGAGTTATTGGGGATAAAAGGAGGGAATGGAGGAGGTAAGAGTTCACATTAACAATGGGGTGGGGGGGTGGAAGAACATGAAAAAGCTTAATGTGAAATATACACACATCCACACCACCCAGCATCCTGTAGTCCCTGACTCTGCAGCTCCTTTAAGCAGCCTGAGGGCTTCACATATCATTACTTTAGCTGTGAGAAGTACAAATGTTTAAATATTTAGGCTCCTGATTTTGCATTTGCTAATAAACAAATGAAGTTAACTAATTAACCTTAGTTTATTCTGACTTGATTTATATTCTGTACATGCTCAAAAGATTACAATCAACCCATTTAACATTTCTAATAGTATTTAGCAGGTCAGTTACTTTACTTTGGTGTACATGTTAGTTTTGACTTTCCTCTGCTTTAGGTTTTACTCTAAAGTAACAAGACTTTAGAAAAATAAATGAGAGCAAATTCTGTTATGTAGTTAATGTATCATTAAAAACTTTGTTGAAGTTAATAGACAGCGATATTACAGCAGGATGCACTATGAGGGGAAGTGAAGAAGTGTTAACCTGCATGCAAGGTTTAGTTAGATCCTGTATTTCAAATAAATTTAATTATTTTATCACATATGAATTCCCTAGCATCAGTGGCCTTTCTCAATAAGACAATGCACTCTATGTTCCTGCAACAAAGGTGGAGGAATTGTTTGAGGAACTTATTTTACACAAATTTTTATTTAGATATATGCCATGCAAATTAATTATTGATTGATTATTTTCCCTTTGATTAGGCAGCATAGTTTGGATAAGAATAGAGCAAAAACACTGTGACATAATGCATTAATGTCTCCATCATAAATATTATTGTCAAAGCATCTCTGCAGTTATTATCTGTAGTTGCAGTAAACATTAAAGCGCTTTATTTCATAATGCAGCCTGTTTCATATGCACAGGTTATTGATCTGGGACAATTTTGGAACAAAACAAAACATTAGTTTGCCTAAGGTAACAGTCCCTGAATTTGTGGTTTATTTTTCCACCAAGTGAGTACAAAAATAGGGTTAACTCTTTATATCTTACAGGTCATCTAACTTGAGAGGTGAACATGACCCACTGAGAGGTCAAGAGACACAACAGACAGAACACCAAAGCGGAGCTTAAAGCACAATCTTCTGCAAAGATTTCACACAGCTAGGCTGATGAATGACAGACCTCTCAATGTTGATTTTATATGCCTGTTGGTTCACGGGGGTTGATTACAACTATAGTATTGGATGGATGGATGAAAACATTTAAGAAACATTTTTGAGACTCATGTTTGTTTTATTTTTCCTCAAATTCTTTTCATGCTATATGTGTCCCCAATATTACGTAGTGTAAAGATGGCTGTTCTGGTCCAACAGGGAGGGATTTCTGTGTAATTGATACCTAGTACTACGCCTTAAGTGCAGACTGAAGTTGGGAATCAATGCCTTTAAGAATAGACAGAGAATCTCAGCTATATGGTTGAAGGTCAATAAACAATACAATCAAGGAAAGTATCATGCCTGTTGTCTGTTACAGACGACCATGTGTTCTTTTTGTTTATTTAAACATACTTTATATTCTATTTTGCTCTAATTTAGTTGCTCACAGCTGCATTTTTTCTACTTTTGATAAATAACCAAAACCAATAAATCCTGTGAGTTAGACGAAAGTGTGGTTTTACATATTGATCTACCAGTTTTAGTCTCTTTGAGATATTATAGTTACCTTGCCTGTTTCTGTCCTCACCCTATGTATTTTGAAGCAGAAAAATCTTAGTAATTTGATGAATCTTTTCTTTGTTTGACCTTGGGTTTTGGTTGTAGAATGGCAGTGTATCTGCATTAGTTACGAAATCAGCTGCAATCACTGTGAAATCCTACAGACATAACAGAGGATGTTTGGTGAGAGAACAAAGGCAGCTTATGTCTTTCAACCAGGATCTCTTCAAAACTGACTTTTGACTTTAGAAAAGTCTTTAAGAAATCTCAAGTCAGTGTAAGGATCAGGAGATCAGTTAATTGATTTATTCAGTTCAATTCAGTTTTATTTATTTAGTGCCAATTCACAATACATGTCCTCTAAAGACACTTTAGAGTCAGTCAAATCGGATCAAACAGATTTCAAGTCCAGTACATACATTCCAATTATTCCTATCAAAACAGTGCAGTCAATTCAGTTTATTATTCAAATTGGTTAAACGTTTTTCTATCTAAGGAAACACAGCCAATTGAATCAAGTCAGTGAGTCAGCATTCATTCCTCCTGGAGTAACATGTAGCGACAGTGGAGAGGAAAACTCCCTTTTAACAGGAAGAAACAGAACCAGGCTCAGTGTGAGCGGCCATCTGCCACAGCCAACTGGGAGTTTGACAGCAGTACTTTCTATTGGAAAGAAAAGTGAAACATTAATGGTTTTAGTTCCTTTAGAGGTTTCATCTAGGAGAGAAAGACAGCTAACCAGATGAACTTTGAGCCAGTTTTCAAGTCTAGAAAGAGAGCACATACAGGTCCTTCTCAAAATATTAGCATATTTTGATAAAGTTCATTATTTTCCATAATGTCATGATGAAAATTTAACATTCATATATTTTAGATTCATTGCACACTAACTGAAATATTTCAGGTCTTTTATTGTCTTAATACGGATGATTTTGGCATACAGCTCATGAAAACCCAAAATTCCTATCTCACAAAATTAGCATATAATTAAAAGGGTCTCTAAACGAGCTATGAACCTAATCATCTGAATCAACGAGTTAACTCTAAACACCTGCAAAAGATTCCTGAGGCCTTTAAAACTCCCAGCCTGGTTCATTACTCAAAACCCCAATCATGGGTAAGACTGCTGAACTGACTGCTGTCCAGAAGGCCACTATTGACACCCTCAAGCAAGAGGGTAAGACACAGAAAGAAATTTCTGAACGAATAGGCTGTTCCCAGAGTGCTGTATCAAGGCACCTCAGTGGGAAGTCTGTGGGAAGGAAAAAGTGTGGCAGAAAACGCTGCACAACGAGAAGAGGTGACCGGACCCTAAGGAAGATTGTGGAGAAGGGCCGATTCCAGACCTTGGGGGACCTGCGGAAGCAGTGGACTGAGTCTGGAGTAGAAACATCCAGAGCCACCGTGCACAGGCGTGTGCAGGAAATGGGCTACAGGTGCCGCATTCCCCAGGTCAAGCCACTTTTGAACCAGAAACAGCGGAAGAAGCGCCTGACCTGGGCTACAGAGAAGCAGCACTGGACTGTTGCTCAGTGGTCCAAAGTACTTTTTTGGATGAAAGCAAATTCTGCATGTCATTCGGAAATCAAGGTGCCAGAGTCTGGAGGAAGACTGGGGAGAAGGAAATGCCAAAATGCCAGAAGTCCAGTGTCAAGTACCCACAGTCAGTGATGGTCTGCTGCTGGTGTTGGTCCACTGTGTTTTATCAAGGGCAGGGTCAATGCAGCTAGCTATCAGGAGATTTTGGAGCACTTCATGCTTCCATCTGCTGAAAATCTTTATGGACCATGGTATCACTGTGCTCAATTGGCCTGCCAACTCTCCTGACCTGAACCCCATAGAGAATCTGTGGGATATTGTGAAGAGAACGTTGAGAGACTCAAGACCCAACACTCTGGATGAGCTAAAGGCCACTATCGAAGCATCCTGGGCCTCCATAAGACCTCAGCAGTGCCACAGGCTGATTGCCTCCATGCCACGCCGCTTTGAAGCAGTCATTTCTGCAAAAGGATTCCCGACCAAGTATTGAGTGCATAACTGTACATGATTATTTGAAGGTTGACGTTTTTTGTATTAAAAACACTTTTCTTTTATTGGTCGGATGAAATATGCTAATTTTGTGAGATAGGAATTTTGGGTTTTCATGAGCTGTATGCCAACATCATCCGTATTAAGACAATAAAAGACCTGAAGTATTTCAGTTAGTGTGCAAAGAATCTAAAATATATGAATGTTAAATCTTCATCATGACATTATGGAAAATAATGAACTTTATCACAATATGCTAATATTGTGAGAAGGACCTGTACAGTTAGTTGCTGTAGAAGCTAAGCCTGTAGCTATGCCTTGGAGAGACAGGGTTAAATACTGAAAGACTGGGCAAAAGTGTATCATCTGTATAAGGTGAGCATTACATTGTTGGCAGCAGCAGGTTGGCCTATGCCCCCCCCCAGGAGGGTGCCACAGCTAAACACAGAGCTAGGTCAGATGTAGCTTCTAGAAAGAGAAAAAACAGAGAGAACATAAAGTTAAAAGCTGAAATAACAGCAAATAACGCAACATTGGAGCGTAGTATGAGAATGTAGCAGAGTGAGGGAAAGTTGTCATTATATCCTTCAGCAGGCTAAACATATAGCAGCATAACTACAGAGATAGGTCAGGATAACCTAAGCCACTCTAACTGTAAGCTTTATCAAAAAGCAAAGTTTTAAGCCTAGCCTTAAAAGAGTGTCTGCCTCACCGACTAAAACTGGGAGCTGGTTCCACAGGAGATGAGCCTGATAACTAAAATATCTGCCTCCCATTCTACTTCTAGAGACTCTAGAAACCAGCAGTAAACCTGCAGTCATAGAACGAAGTGCTCTGTTAGAATTATATATGGAACCGCCACCTTAACGTGGTGCAGGGGTTTGAGAGCTCAAATTATCCTAGAGACTATTTTGTCTGGGGCCTAAATGCCCCTGGTAGGGTCTCCCATGGCAAACAGGCTCTAGGTGATGGGTCAGAAAAGAGTGGTTCAAGAATCCCTCGTGAGGAACAAAATATCGAGGCACGTGACGTCGCCCGGCACGGCGGAGCCGGGGTCCCACCCTGGAGCCAGGCCTGGGGTCGGGACTCATCGGAGAGCGCCTGGTGGCCGGGTTGCTCCTCGCGGGACCTGGCCGGGCCAAGCTCGAACGAGAGACGCGAGGCCATCCTCCAGTGGGCCCGCCACCTGCAGGGGGAACCGTGAGGGACCGGTGCAAAGAGGATTGGGTGGCGGACGAAGGTGGGGACCTCAGCGGCCCGATCCCCGAATGCTTAGGCTGGCTCTAGGGACGTGGAATGTCACCTCGCTGGGGGGGAAGGAGCCTGAGCTTGCGCGGGAGGTCGAGAGATATCGACTAGAAATAGTCGGGCTCGCCTCCACGCACAGCGTGGGCTCTGGGACCCATCTCCTTGAGAGGGATTGGACTCTCTTCTACTCTGGAGTGGCCCACGGGGAGAGGCGGTGGGCTGGTGTTGATTTGCTTGTTGCCCACCAGCTCAGCCGTCTCGTGTTGGGGTTTACCCCAGTGGATGAGAGGGTCGTATCCCTACGCCTTCGGGTTGGGGAGAGGTCTCTGACTATCATTTCAGCCTACGGTCCGAGTGGTAGTGCAGAGTACCTGGCCTTCTTGGCGTCCCTGTCGGGGGTGCTGGATAGTGCCCCTCCCGGGGACTCCATTATTCTGCTGGGGGACCTCAACACCCACGTGGGGAACGACAGTGACACCTGGAGAGGCGTGATCGGGAAGAATGGCCTCCCCGATCTGAATCCGAGTGGTGTTTTGTTATTGGACTTCTGTGCTAGTCACGGATTGTCCATAACGAACACCATGTTAAAACATAAGGGTGTCCATCAGTGCACTTGGCACCAGGACACCCTAGGCAGGAGGTCGATGATCGACTTTGTTGTCGTATCATCAGATCTTCGGCCACCTGTTTTGGACACTCGGGTGACGAGAGGGGCTGAGCTGTCCACTGATCACCACCTGGTGGTGAGTTGGATCCGCTGGAGGAGGAGAAAGCCGGACAGACTTGGCAGGCCCTAGCGCATAGTGAGGGTCTGCTGGGAACGCCTGGCGGAGCCCTCGGCCAGGGATGTATCCAACTCCCACCTCCGGGAGAGCTTCGACCAGATCCCGGGGGATGTTGGAGACATAGAGTCCGAGTAGACCATGTTCTCCGCATCTATTGTCGATGCTGCTGCCCGTAGCTGCGGCCGTAAGGTCTGCGGTGCCTGTCGCGGCGGCCATCCCAGAACCCGGTGGTGGACACCAGCAGTAAGGGATGCTGTCAAGCTGAAGAAGGAGTCCTATCGGCTGTGGTTGGCTTGTGGGACTCCTGAGGCCGCTGACGGGTACCGTGAGGCCAAGCCTGGGAGGAGTTCAGTGAGGCCATGGAGAAGGACTACCGGTTGGCCTCGAAACGATTCTGGCAAACCGTCTGGCGCCTCAGGAGGGGGAAGCAGTGCTTCGCCAACACTGTTTATAGTGGGGGTGGGAGACTGCTGACCTCGACTGAGGACATTATCGGGCGGTGGAAAGAGTACTTTGAGGATCTCCTCAATCCTGCCATCACGCATTCCGTGGTGGAAACAGAGGCTGGGGACTCAGGGTTGGACTCTTTCATCACCCAGGCTGAAGTCACCGAGGTGATTAAAAAGCTCCGCGGTGGCAAGGCTTCGGGGGTGGATGAGATCCGCCCTGAGTACCGCAAGTCTCTGGAAGTTGTAGGGCTGTCATGGTGGACACGCCTCTTCAACATTGCGTGGCGGTCGGGGACAGTGCCTCTGGACTGGCAGACTGGGGTGGTGGTCCCCCTTCATAAGAAGGGTGACTGGAGGGTGTGTTCCAACTACAGGGGGATCACACTCCTCAGCCTCCCTGGTAAGGCCTACGCCAGGGTATTGGAGAGGAGAGTCCAGCCGATAGTCGAACCTTGGCTTCAGGAGGAGCAGTGTGGTTTTCGACCTGGCCGTGGAACACTGGACCAGCTCTACACCCTCTACAGGGTTCTCGAGGGTTCATGGGAGTTTGCTCAACCGAGAAATCTTTCAGCATAATCATTTTTTTCTTTTTTTTATGTTTTCCTCTTTATTTTAGTTTGCTCTCTATTTTAATCTTTATTTCATTTGTCATCATCTTAATGACCTTTTGTGTTATTTCTGTGGCAACAATTACTCTTTAAACAGATGACACACTTTCAGATTTACATCACCAAAGTTTATTTTTCACCAACAACAGAGATTTTATCACACAGAACACAATAAAACATATGAAAGAAGCACCAAAACAAAAACGACTGAATTTCAGTCAAGAAAACTTACAAAGCATTCTATTCTATTAGGCTGTGATACGTGCAGTGCATAAACGAGCTTGCAAATATCTTGGTTTCTATAAATGTAGTAGATCACTTGGATTTGTTACACATGTCCTGTAGACCTGGTCAAGTTGACCACCTTTATGCTTTTCTATATCTGAGTGTGTCACCTCAGTCTCTCGTGAGCTGCTTGTCTGCAGGGTGGAGTAAGACATCTTTGAGTGCAATGTTGTGCAAGAACACATTGAAATAAGTGCTGTTAATGTTTTTTAGGAACTTTGTTAAAGATATATATTTTTACATGATCAACCAGTAATGAGTACAGCTTACTCTGGCATGATTAAACTCTGTTCCATTTAGAAGAGAATATTAGAAGTTAACTAAACTTTAGGTTTTACTTTAGCTTCTTTACTGTATACATTAATGAACTGTAGCATATATCCCTATTGGTAAGAACATGGTGACAGCTGTGTGTGTGTGTGTGTTCCTGTCTTGGCATCACAGTGAGAACCATTTTCCCGATTTCACCATCAAATTGAGGACCGTTTGTACCAAAGTGAGGACATTTTGCTGGTCCTCACGACCTATTTTGCTAACGGTTAGGTTTAGGACTAAGGTATGAATTGACTTTAGGTTAAGGTTAGGGTTAGGCATGCACTGGTAATGGTTAGGTTTAGGGTTATTGTCAGGGTTAGGGCATAGAAAGGGTTGAAAATGACTGAAAATCAATGGGAGTCAACACATGGTCCTCACCACTAGCAAATCAAGAGTGTGTGTGTGTGTTCTTGTTCTTGTTGCTGAGTGAGAACCATTTTTCGTATTTTTATCACAAAGGGAGGACATTTTGACAAAGTGAGGACATTTTTCTGGTCCTCACTTTTTCAAATTCCGTTCTTGGGACAGGGGTTAGGTTCAGGACTAGGGTATGAATTGAGTTATGGTTAGGGTTAGGTATTAACTGGTTAGGGTTAGTGTTAGGGTCAGGGTTAGGCACTAAAAATCGAGGAAAATGAATGGAAGTCAATGGAAGTGACCGAAAAGTCCTCATAAAGATAGTAAAACACGGATGTGTGTGTGTGTGTGTGTTATAGTGTTGGTGTCCGAGCAGGGATTGGTTCAGGTTGCTGCATGCATACATATCTGCCTCTAATGGGACCCAAAATTTGAAATGTTTGCCTCTCCTCTTCATTCAAACTTGGCTTTTATATCTTCTTCTTCACCTTAATAGAATTTTAGAATTTAATTCACTTCAATACTTTACACCAGGTTTGTCGCTAGTTTCTGTTGTGTCTGGCTGTGCCTATTGGGTCAGTAAATTAAACCTGTTTGTACACTAAGCAGAGTTAGAGGAACAAATTGCAACTTAAAGCATTCAATCACACCTAATGTTGCTCTCTGACATGTAGACAGTCAGCAGGTAAATCTTCATTGCAGTTTGAAAATGAATTAGCATTTGAAAAATCAATTTAAAACACCCTTTGTCCTGAGTAGTGTGTTCTATGAAGAATTTTGTTTTGTATGAGAGGAATGTTAGCATTTGGGTCATTCTTAAAGTGTTTTCACAAAGTTTACTCCAACAGTTAAAATCCGTACTGGTAGCTAGACCAGTGTCCCAATTGCTGATAAAAGTTAAATTGTCTACCTCTAAAAGTTTCATATAAGATTTGAGATTAACTTTGGTGGTGTAATTTTTATTTGTTTAACCCTACATTTGGACTGGATATAAGATTTTAGTTGGGGATATTCAAAGATTTTTTTCAGTGTCTATCCATAGGTGATGTAATGGATTGTTTCCAAATCCATTTATACATATATAGTGTAATCTATTTGCCAGGTAAAATTTATAGAAATTTAGGAGATCCAAGACTTCTTGCCTTTTAGCTTTTTGTAAAGTTTTTGAAGTTATGCTCGGAGGTTTAGATGTCCATAAACATTTTGACATGATCTGAATCTCAGTTTTTTAACCAAGTTCTCTGTGATTTATGTTCCAGTCAGTTTTGTAATTTCTCTCAAACTGTATTTTTTTTTAAATATGCATATAAGATGTACTAATATATGGTTCAGCTAATAACTGTCTGATCACTAATTTATCTACTTTCTTTTTTCTGGGTGCTCTTTTCTGATTTGCTTTACCTTCACCTTTGGCTCTTCAAATACAGGTAAAGGAAAAACATTTCTTCTGAAAAAATATTTCTTCTGTAAAGCACATATGTGGCTTCGTCTTGTCTGCTCTGTGTGTGTTCAGTGTCTTCTTGAAGTTAGTAAAGCTTTCCCTATGGCATTCTAGATACAAAGTGTAGACAATGAGTTAACAAGGGTTGTTTCTTGTAATTTTATCACCGTAGTACCAGTAGATCCCTACTACATTAAACTGTTTTGACTGACCAGTTGCTCAGCGCATATGTTTTCTTACCTCATGTGGTGACAACTATATGTTTGGTATGTGTGATGATAAGTCAGAAGGATCAATTGTCTTGTTGACAAGCAACTGTTTTTAAATATCTGTCTCTGTCTGTCTGTATTTCAGGTATAGTAGATATTTCAAAATCAGGATAGATTTTGGCATCACTTTTGAAGTAGCTTGTCCTTAGTCTAGAAGAGCAGTCAGATATTTGCTCTGCTGTGACTTTTTAACATCATGTTAGTCATGCAGTCAGTTTGGTCCTTTGCAACAGTGTGCTCATACATAACAAGCTAGTGTGTATAAGCAGATAGCTTTGTTGTGACTGAGTTTACCTAATGGAGTGAAATGTTTTCCTACTTCATTTCTTTGCTGATCAAAAGTAAAACTGACTCAGAAACATTTCCGTATTCTGAAACGGGTTCCCTTAAATGCAACAATTAATTGAAAAATAAAAAAAGTTTGTCCAGAGCTTAAAATACACCATGGAATGAGCATTTTTGACACTTTTTGCAAACAACCTAAAGTGGTTTCAGTTAATAAAAATAAATGTTCATACAATTATTTTATAAAGCACTGCTTTCTATATATAAATTGATCATCTAACTGTGTTGTGCCAGAAAAAAAACACTCAGATCACAACCCAAAAGCAGTGTTTGACATGGTTGACATGGCAAACATGGTCAAGGGTTTATTTTGGAAGTAGACATTGATCTGACAGGAGATGTGGAAGAAATCAAATCTAGGTTCTGGGGAGTCCTGACAGGAGAATCCTCTGGGGGACAGATAAGGTATTTGCTTGTCTAAAAAATCACCTTCAAAACTGCAGCAAGATCGAGTCAGTAGGGCAGACTCAATGGGATAAGTGTGTACATGGAGGATTGTGTTAAAAAGAATGAACAGTGACTACACTGCTTTAGAATTTTGTTGCTATTTCTTGAGGTATATAGGTCTCACTTTGAGTCTTCACTTTTTATCATAGAATGAACTGACCCACAAAACTCTACTGTCAAATCCCCAGTCATCTGTTCCAAGCTGACAGTGAATGTTGGATCTGAGGCCTGTTAAATAGTGTTATCTTAAGTCTTCATTCTCATTGAGCTCACACACCCGTACTCATACTCATCATCTGTTCAGATACACAAAAATTTCCCCAAAACCCACAAAACGAAACCACCACGAAACAGCATGTTTGGTTTGGAAATTTATTCATGGCCCTGAAGTGAACCAGCGTATGCAGGAAGAGGGGCAGGCAGAGAGCGGCTTCCCATAATCAGACTTCCTGCATCGGGTCAAAAAGGAGGAAGACCCCATTGAATCCACGGAGCATGAATGAACAATATCCAACCTAAAAGTAACTTCACTGTGGTCAGAAATCTGCTGTTCTGGCAGTTTTCCAGATAATTATCCCAGTGGACCATTTAGTACATGAGAAAAGCATATATAATACATTCTTGCAAATACAATGATACAAACATTATTTTTATTTTTGTTTATTTATGTCTTTATTTTCTATTTATTATTATTTTTTTTGCATTTCAAGCAGATTAGTTTAATGGGACCATGTCAAGCAGTAACATTAATAGTGGCCTGGTGCACTACATTGATGGCTGACTACTCTCAATGTGGGGGAGGCCACATCACTTTAACATTTTTACTTTGACTGGTGCTCAAATTCTTTGCATTCAACGAATGCAATAAAATCCTTGCAGGCCCAAACAGGATAAATTGGTGTAATAGATAGGGACAATAGTTGCTTTTGTACATACATTTCATAAACGTCACTTTAAAATCATTTTACTAAAATCAGAAGAGTTTAATGTTTGTATTTTCTTAGATTAACATTTGGGCAGTCAAATCATCTTTTTCTTATCAATAAATTTCATGCTGCTCCACATCCTTTAACTGTGATTTGGAGACATAAAAATGAGTATCGTGAACTATAAAACATACAACATTCTTTCTTTTACATAATACCACAGGGACTTTTATTTTATAAAGCGGTGTGAAATTGTATGTTTTTTTTTATATATATTTCCATAATATGGGGAGTGGTGGCCTAATGGTTAGAACAGGAGGTTTGTGTTCCAGAGGGGGACACAAGGGGCCAGGATTGTACCCCACAGATTACCACTCTGGGTCCCTGAGCAAGACCCTTAGCCCCAGAATGCTCCCCGGGCACCGCACAATGGCAGCCCACTGCTCCCTGTAAGGGATGGGTTAAATGCAGAGGACAAATTATGTTGTAATGTACCTGTGCAATGACCAATAAAGATGATCAAGATGGCGCCGCCACCGATGGCAGCCTCGGAGCTTCGCTCTCTCTTTGTTTTTGTATTTTGTGTGTTTTTGTTTTTCGAGCCACAGTTCTGTGGTGTCGGGCCACAATCCTGTGGTCGTATTCAGTAGAGAGGAACTTCTCAACATCAGAGAGTCCTCTCTTGGGATTTTTTCACCATCTTTCATCGATCCGAAGTTCACTGAGCTCCTGGCAAGCGGAGCTGTGGCACTATACGGGATACTGCGCCGAAAGCGTCGAATGGGAAAGCGTGCTAGCGCGCTGGTAAAGCTCCGCAAAAGAGGACTTCGCACACCACTGCCTTCAATCCACCTGACAAATGTCCGCTCTCTAAACAACAAGATGGACGAGCTGCTTCTCCTCACCGGTAAAAACTCAGACCTCCGTGGATCAGCGGTTCTCTGCTTCACCAAGACATGGCTGAGTGAAAACATCGCGCACTGCTATTGCCGGACTTCCAGCTGTTCAGAGTGGATCGCAGCGCGGAGCTATCAGAGAAGAGGCGAGGAGGTGGAATCTGCTTCTATATAAATGAAGGGTGGTACAGAGACGTAAAAGTGCTGGGGAAAACATGTAGCCCTGATCTGGAGTAATTTTCCATAATGTGTAAACCGTTTTATTCACTGAGAGAGTTTTCCTCATTTATAATAATTGGCTCATATTTTCCACCGCGTGGCTGCACTTCTGCCGCGGAAAAACATCTTGCTGAGCTGATTACAGACATGGAGAAAAAATACAGAGACTCTTTCATCATAATACTGGGAGATTTTAACAGAGCAAACCTCTCCCATGAACACCCCAAATACAGACAGCATATTAAGTGTCCCACCAGAGACCAAAACACACTGGACCATTGTTACACAGCTTTAAGGACTCATATCATGCTGTTACCAGGGCTGCTCTGGGTTCTTATCCACCTCATCCACCTCGTCCCAACCTACAGGCAGAAATTAAGAGCTTCCAGACCCATGGTTCATACTGTTAAGAAGTGAACTGAGGAATCAAAGCAGACGCTACAGTCCTGCTTTGAAAGCAAAGACTGGACTGTTTTCGAAACTTCAGCCACTGACTTAAACCAACTAACTGATGTGGTGACATCATACTTCACTTTCTGTGAGGACATGTGTGTGCAGACCAAGACCTTCTGCACCTTTGGGAATAACAAGCCATGGTTTACTCCACACCTCAGGAATCTGTGCAGGGAAAGGAAGAAGCTCACAGCAGTGGAGATTGGGCGCGGTACAGGAGGGCCAGGAACAAACTAACAAAGGAGATCAAAGCAGCCAAGAGAAGCTACAGTGAGAAGCTTAAGAACAGCCTTTCTACTGGTGATACTTCAGCTGTATGGACTGGTCTGAGAAACCTGACTGCCTATAGGAGCCCCCCCACCCATCCTGAACAGAGTCATCTCCTGGCCAACCGTCTGAATGGCGTCTACTGCAGACATGACAAGAAGCCATTCACACCTCAAATCATCCCCTCCACATCCTATTCAGGAACAAATTTGACCCATAAAACAACCAACCCCCTACCTTCAGATCCTCTGCCTGCACTAAAGATCTCCGAGGAAGATGTAAACAGGCTCTTTCAGTGCATGAAAACACAGAGAGCTGGAGGACCTGATAACGTCTCCCCATCATGCCTGAAAGTCTGTGCAAATCAACTCGCTCCGATCTTCACAAGGATCTTCAACAAATCACTGGAGAAATGTGAGGTCCCCTCCTGCCTCAAACGATCCACCATCATCCCGGTTCCCAAGAAACCCACCATCGTAGGATTAAATGACTACAGGCCTGTAGCCCTGACGTCTGTGGTCATGAAATCCTTTGAGCGGCTGGTGTTGAAGCACCTGAAAGACATCACAGGCCTCCTGCTGGACCGCCTGCAATTTGCTTACCGAGCAAACAGGTCAGCAGATGATGCTGTTAACTTAGGTCTACACTTCATCCTGCAACACCTCGACCACCCAGGGACGTACGCCAGGATCCTGTTTGTAGACTTCAGCTTGGCCTTCAACACCATCATACCAGACATCCTCCACCAGAAGCTCACCCGGCTCAACGTCCCAGCCTCCACCTGTCAGTGGATCAACAGCTTCATGACGGGCCGACAGCAGCAGGTGAGACTGGGGAGCATCTTCTCCCACAGCAGATCGATAAGTACTGGTGCCCCCCAGGGGTGTGTTCTATCCCCACTCATCTTCTCCCTGTACACAAATGACTGCACCTCATCGGACTCGTCCGTGAAACTCCTTAAGTTTACAGATGACACCACTGTCATTGGACTGATCCAGGACGTGATGAGTCTGCATACAGACAGCAGGTGGATCGGCTGGTACACTGGTGCGGTCAGAACTACCTTGAACTGAACCCACTCAAGACTGTAGAAATGGTGGTGGACTTTCAGAGAACACCACCCCCATACACCACCCTCACCATCCTCAACAACACTGTATCGGCCGTGGACCATTTCAGGTTCTTAAGAACCACCATCTCTGAGGACCTGAGATGGTCTTCACACATAGACACTGTTCGAAAGAAGGCCCAGCAGAGACTGTACTTCCTGAGGCAACTCAAGAAGTTCAACCTTCCACAGGAGCTGCTGGTCATCTTCTACACTGCCATCATTCAATCTGTCCTGTCTTCATCCATCTCAGTGTGGTTTGGCTCATCCACAACACAGGACAGGTGCAGACTGCAACGAATAATCCGGAATGCAGAGAGATTAATCAGGGCTGACCTTCCCTCCATCCAGGATTTATACAGGTCTAGGGTCAGGAAAAGAGCTGCTAAAATCTCTGCAGACCCCACACACCCTGCACATAAACTATTCAGAGCTTTACCTTCAGGCCGCCGCTACAAAGCACTGTTCACTAAAACCAGCCGCCACAGAGACAGTTTCTTCCCCCAGGTTGTTTCTCTGTTGAACATTCAATAGAGTACAAAACAACAGCATACAGATGTTGCAAATGCACCTTTTTTATTAGATATGTGTATATTGTACATTGTAAATTGTAAATTTGTATATTCTGAGCAAAGTGTACCGGAGGCAAATCCCTTGTTTGCATGTACAAACTTGGCCATGAAAATCTACTACTATTAGATGCCATTTCTGCCTTTGCAAAAAGGCAAAAGAGATTATAGTACAAGGAGGCCCATGCCTGACCACCATGCGTTCTCTGCCTGCATGGGAATTATCTTACTTTTATGGTTTGAATTGTGGGTGAAAAAGGCTAGTCATAAACGATTTTAAATACTAGTGATCTTTCCTAAATGGGCCTGAAGGGGAAAGGGGGGAGGTGATGTGAACCAGCAAAGGTTGTTGGATCAGTTTAATACTCAGCACAATCTCTCTTAGTTCTGACCCCAATGTGAAGTCCCTTAAGATCCGCTGGCTGTATGAACATTGTGTGGTAGTTTATTAAAATTAAAAGGCTTCTGATGTTGAGCTTTAGATCTATACTTCAGACTATGGTTATGGTTACACATTTGTCAGAGCTACACACCACAAAGGAAAAAACAGAGTATGATAGAGGTTAAAGTGTAGAACTGGAATTGCTTTGTTAACCGCTGGCAAAACGTGCATGTCAGACTTTCATAAGTGGAGTATTTACACTTACTACAATTACAGATGAGAGCCAGGGGTGGTTAAAAATGAAGATAGTCCCTAAGTTTAACAAATATATACAATTATGATACCGCCACTTGACAAGGCTCTTGACTTTAGGTTTATCTTGATTACTTTCATCAAGTTATTAAATCGCTGTTGTCCTTGGCTTCAATTTAGATGTTCTTACAATTGTCTTCATTTGAACATTTTGTTTTGAGTCAAAATAAGTGTTTATTTTTATTTGCCAATAAATATCATACTAATAAAACCTGTATATATTGGCATTTTTCTGTAAATAAAAAAACAGTAAAATATAACCCAAATTCAACAAAGGTTTAGTTGAGAAAATATTATTTAAATTAGTTTCAAAGCAGGAAAGGAACCTACAGTGTCATCCACCTGAAGGAATCCCAGCAGCTGAGCCTTTCACACCTAGTTTGGATAGCAGACTGAAGAACTGGGCCAGTATCAAGCCAGCAAGCAAACTGGCACGCCAGCTAGCCTCCAGTCAGACGCCGCCCCTCAACCCTACTCCTGAAAAGGCACTTTCAAGCTAGAAAATAGGAAAACACCTGGTAACTTATAGGGGCAAAAAAAAAAAAAAAACACAACTGTGTTGAAATGGGTTATAAGCATAACATAGGTTTTAATTTCCATTTAATTTACCTTTGGGATGCCTGGCAAAGTTCCACGGCCAGGTCGAAAACCACACTGCTCCCCCTGAAGCTGAGGTTCGACTATCGGCTGGACTCTCCTCTCCAAAACCCTGGCGTAGGCCTTACCAGGGAGGCTGAGGAGTATGAGGAGGCTTCTCCCCCCAGCGAGGTGACATTCCACGTCCCTAGAGCCAGCCTATGCATCCAGGGATTGGGCCGCCTAGGTCTCCACCTTTGTCCGCCACCCAATCTTCTTTGCATTGGTCCCTCACGGTTCCCTCTGCAGGTGGTGGGCCCACTGGGGGATGGCCTCGCGTCTCTCGTTCGGGCTTGGCCCGGCCGGGTCCCGCGAGGAGCAACCAGGCGCTCTCCGACGAGTCCCGACCCCAGGCCTGGCTCCAGAGTCAGACCCCGGCTCTACCGTACCGGGCGACGTCACGTGCCTCGATTTAATCGTCGTCATGAAGGGTTCTTGAACCACTCTTTGTCTGACCCGTCTCCTAAAGCCTGTTTGCCATGGGAGACCCTACCAGGGGCATTAAATCCCCAGACAACATAGCCTCTAGGATCATTTGAGCACTCAAACCCCTCCACCACGTTAAGGTGGCGGTTCAAGGAGGGGATACCCTTACCTGCTAAGGGTAATAATTGCAATTTGGATTTTGATACACCCCCCTTTATGGCAGGTGGATTAGATAAAATTTGGGATTTAATCTGGCAATAACTGCTGTTCTTTCAAAACATAAAACAAACTACAAAGTTCCTGAAGGGATACATGCATCAAAATTAGATCAGATACAAAACTTAACTGCAAAGTTAATTCAGTTTCAGATTGTGGTCTTACACAAAACACAGCCTCTGAATACAGATGTGCAGCAACTGTCTGGACAGTGAGGTTAACTGAAGTTAAACCAAGTCTCAAGTTATTGCTTACACAGAAGAAACCAGACTGAGTCAGAACTTCTAACATTTTGCCTATGTAGCAGAGTTGATTGTTACTAGCACAGAGATATTAGAGTTATTAATTTTGATGAAAGTCTAAAATTGTGAACTCCTGGAAAGTCACGAGTTATAATGTTCTCTTAAATATAATCAGTGACATCTGATGTTGGAACTCTGATGTTTTGAGTCTTATTGTGACCAGTGACAGCTGGTTTTAAGCTCATCACTTGGTGCATCAATAATGTGCAGTTGTGGTTTATTTATTCTCATTTATGTATAGTGTAAGCTGTTCATAGTAATTCCCACCCATGTTGTGATTATGAATCTGAGAGTATTATTTAATATTTAATATTAATATTTTATCAAATATTATTTCGGTCTGTTAAGGGTTGTCCTGTGAATACCAGCCCAGTAAGGTGGTGGTATTAGGACAAAATAGAAAGGTGTGAGCCAAGCTCTGACATTATGGAACAGCAAAACTCTGCACACACATGGAATGAATTCACACAATTTCTTGAAATACAAGAATTTATTAACAAAAATAAGTCAACTCAAAGTCAAACATATTTCAATCAACAAACTCTTTACTGTGCTAAAACAATCCAACTAAACTACCAAGCAGAATTAAAGAATAGGGAAGACTAATGGAATATATACAATATAAACAAGTTGATTAAAGATGATGGAAAATCATGACCAAAAAAGTGATGCAACATTACCATTCAATGTTTATGTTTGAGAACCAAGAATTATCTTGAAGAATCTGGAAGTGGAGTTAAGTTAGTCTTGGAACTAACTAAGGCAACTATCAGCATACCTTTAGACAACCATTCACAATGAAAGATCAGATAAAATATTATTTTAATAAAGTAATGTTTTAAGAATGATCTACCGAATAAAACCAACCTTCTGGAAGACTAATTCTCAACGGTGTCTAATTAGCTGCCTTTATTTATTCAAATTATATTTAAAGAAATATTATTAACGGAATATTTTGGAAAAGAGCCTAATCTTTCTGGAGAAATGGGGCTTAATGGTGTTTACTTAGTTATCAGATTTAGTAATATAATGTCTAGGTACTATTATTTACTAGCTTTATAACTAACAACCTTTCTGTTAAATGTTTCCTAGCAGGCAAGCACGTGTTCTTACCTTGTGAGCAGTGAAAGCTAACAAAAGAAGCTGATAGCTTTGCACCAGAATCAAACACACACCTTTAAAATACCGTTAATAAAAGGGTTAAAATGCATGAGCCCGGACGGCGCGTTATGGCTGATCTTCTGTGTTTAAAATCACCCTTTAAATAAAGTTTGTCTTAACTTTAAAAACACATAAACACAAATCTGAGCACGTGTGCTGCAGATAATCTGCTAGCACCAAGATAGCTGAGTTTCACACAAACAAAACCAAACTTCATAAAACGGAAAATATTTAGATCATTTCAATCTAAATCCTTCTATTTCTCTGCTCAAACACTTAACCTCATGAACTGTGGTGAGGAACGTTGTCCAAGGCGGCGAAGTTTGAAGAAACGTCCACAGTCAACAAACTGTTAGCTTCCAGCTAACCTCCGTAGCTGTGGATGAAAGACGGCTCGTTGTGTCCGCCAACCACACTGCACGTTAACACGGTGATGCGGTCTCTGCTGTCTTCCTTCCAGACTGGGAGACCGCGTCTCTGCAGGGGCTTTCTGGAACACCGTTTGCTTCTGCAGGCCTCAGAGAGAAAGTCAGGCGATGCTTATACCTTAATTTCCCCTTTTTATGAATGAATACTTGGTCATGTCAATCTAACTCCTTCTCTCTGCCCAAAACCTAACCTCATGAACCGTGCTTAGGAATTGTCCGGGTGACGACAAAATTTGAAGAAAGCTCTGTGAACAAAGGGTTAGCTTCCAGCTAACCTCCGGAGCAGTGGCTGGGTGGCTCGTTCTGACCGCTGACCACACTGCATGTTGCCACAGTGATGCGGTCCTCCTTCCGTTCGGGAACACAGTTTGCTTCCGCTGGCCTCAGAGAGAAAGTCAAGCCAGGCTTGTAGCTTAATTCCCATTCATGAATGAATCTACCGGATACACAGACAGTTATTCATTTGTACTTATCTTAGTGCATATGATCGTTGATCGTATGACACTCTCGGATCCAGTTGAAGAGTTTATGCCTTTTTGCCAGCAAAGAGACATTAGCGTGCTTGCCTCCCCTATCCCAATGATCACCGGTGTGGAAAGACAGGATGTAGCAAGAGCGGTGCTTTTATTTGGACAGTGACATCACAGGAAGTCAGCAGTTACCCTGTTTCCGGGCTGTGCCGGAAGTAGGTTAATGCAAATTATTTTGAAAGTTCCAGGAAGGTCTGTACTGGCCTTTGACGTTGTAACCATGGCTGTGGGTCCCAACAAAGATTTTTTAAAATAATAAAACTGGTTTTATTTGCAGATGAGACAAATATATTTTATGACAGATCAACTGATGAAAAATGTGAATGGAGAAGCTAAAACAAAACTGAATTATTTTTTTTGGGGAACAGTGGGTTTAAAATAGTACTTGTAATACAATTGAATAAAGTAAAGATAGATGGATTGTCCGACTATAATTATCTTAGTGGTATTATTAATGACAACCTCAGCTGGAAACCTCATATAAGATATGTTAATAATAAAGTGTCAAAAAAAACATCTTTGAACAAAATGTCATTAACAAAATATAAGGTATAATAACTACTGATGACTATATTATAATTGATTATAATAAAAATAATAACAAATGGGTAAATGGTACTATCAGTGTTAATATCATTCATATTGTACCAAAGAAAACATTTGGTTATGTATAATTTCAATATATATTAATAAAGAGTTTGATATTTATTGTATTATTAAATATTTTATGAATAGGGGAGACATGTTATTATTTATATATATATATATATATATATGTATGTAATATATGTAATATAAATCCAATACATATATCTGTATGTATATGCTGGGACAAGATAAGTTAAATATTATTATATTACGAAGGGGTGAACACAAATTCAATTCAATTCTATTCAAAAATACTTAATTAATCCTAAAGGGAAATTAAATGTTGTTGTAGCTCATATTATGCAGGTTTCTTCAAAGAGCCATTGTAGATGCTGATGGCTGCGGGCAGGAAGGATCTCTTGTAGCAGTCTGTCTTACATGAAATCTGAATAAACCTCTGACTGAAGACACTTTGTCGTTGTATGACAGTCTCATGAAGAGGATGCTGAGGGTTCTATCTTTTATGAAGAATTCTTCTTTGCACAATGATCTCTAGAGGTTTCAGAGGAGTCCCCAAAATCGAACAGAACAGAACCAGCCTTCTTTATCAGCTTGTTGAGCTTTTTTAAGTCCCTTGCTCTGATGCTGCTACCCCAGTAGAGGATGGCAGAAGAGATCACACTCTCCTCAATAGACTTAACAGGTTTTACTTTAACCCACCCCTTGTAAATATGTGTAAAAAAAATACTCTTTCAATTAGGCACCATGTGGTGGTAAAATAATTTGTAAAAATATTCACTCTTCCAGACTGTACTGCAGTTAAATCACTCAGAAAAAAGCAACACATTCCTGTGGGTGAAACGTGCAAAGACATGATGTTGTATTTTTGCACCTGGCACATTTAAGAACAGCATTACTGCTACATTTACTTATGGGCTTTTAGTGACACGTGCAACCATCCAGCCATCATTTCTTTTGTAGTAACATATCAGTATATTAGTACCCAGGTCAGACTAGTTTTAGATTACACGCTCACTGGCCTCATTTGCTACATTTGCAGAAGCTCCAAAATGACTTCCTATATTGCAGTTTCCGCAGCTTCATTTGTGTTAACATATACATTCTAGAGGATCAATGCATTTCGGTGTCTAGACTTGGTGAAGACAACTTATTGCCAATTAAACTGAGCATTTGAATAGAAAACTTTTAACTTTTTGTTGATGGTAGATGGACTTGACTAAATATTTCTGAAAGTGTAGATCTGCTACGATTTTCAGATGCAGTTGTCTCTCGAGTTTTATAGAAATTGGTCTGCAAAAGACAAAACATCCAGTGACCAGCAATTATGTGGATTAAAATGCTTTATTGATGTAAGTGGAAAATGAGCAGACTAGTTGTTGGTGATGAAAACGCAACACCAGCTGACATAACCATTTGTTACATCCAAGGTATGCAGAACACAAAACACTTTCAACCATTCTGTGGCACAAGAACACACTAGGTGCCACTCCTGTCAGCTAAGAACAGGAAAGTGAGGCTGCAATTTACACAAGCTCACTAAACCTGGCATTAACAGGTTGGAAAAACATTGTTTGGTTCAATGTGTCTCAGTTTGAGCTGCAACATTAAGACAGTATGGACAAAATTTCACTGAAACAACCTGAAAGCCAGGATCGATTCTGCCTTATACAGGTCCTTCTCAAAATATTAGCATATTGTGATAAAGTTCATTATTTTCCATAATGTCATGATGAAAATTTAACATTCATATATTTTAGATTCATTGCACACTAACTGAAATATTTCAGGTCTTTTATTGTCTTAATACGGATGATTTTGGCATACAGCTCATGAAAACCCAAAATTCCTATCTCACAAAATTAGCATATTTCATCCGACCAATAAAAGAAAAGTGTTTTTAATACAAAAAACGTCAACCTTCAAATAATCATGTACAGTTATGCACTCAATACTTGGTCGGGAATCCTTTTGCAGAAATGACTGCTTCAATGCGGCGTGGCATGGAGGCAATAAGCCTGTGGCACTGCTGAGGTCTTATGGAGGCCCAGGATGCTTCGATAGCGGCCTTTAGCTCATCCGGAGTGTTGGGTCTTGAGTCTCTCAATGTTCTCTTCACAATATCCCACAGATTCTCTATGGGGTTCAGGTCAGGAGAGTTGGCAGGCCAATTGAGCACAGTGATACCATGGTCAGTAAACCATTTACCAGTGGTTTTGGCACTGTGATCAGGTGCCAGGTCGTGCTGAAAAATGAAATCTTCATCTCCATAAAGCTTTTCAGCAGATGGAAGCACGAAGTGCTCCAAAATCTCCTGATGGCTAGCTGCATTGACCCTGCCCTTGATAAAACACAGTGGACCAACACCAGCAGCTGACACGGCACCCCAGACCATCACTGACTGTGGGTACTCGACACTGGACCTCTGGCATTTTGGCATTTCCTTCTCCCCAGTCTTCCTCCAGACTCTGGCACCTTGATTTCTGAATGACATGCAGAATTTGCTTTCATCCGAAAAAAGTACTTTGGACCACTGAGCAACAGTCCAGTGCTGCTTCTCTGTAGCCCAGGTCAGGCGCTTCTGCCGCTGTTTCTGGTTCAAAAGTGGCTTGACCTGGGGAATGCGGCACCTGTAGCCCATTTCCTGCACACGCCTGTGCACGGTGGCTCTAGATGTTTCTACTCCAGACTCAGTCCACTGCTTCCGCAGGTCCCCCAAGGTCTGGAATCGGCCCTTCTCCACAATCTTCCTCAGGGTCCGGTCACCTCTTCTCGTTGTGCACCGTTTTCTGCCACACTTTTTCCTTCCCACAGACTTCCCACTGAGGTGCCTTGATACAGCACTCTGGGAACAGCCTATTTGTACAGAAATTTCTTTCTGTGTCTTACCCTCTTGCTTGAGGGTGTCAATAGTGGCCTTCTGGATAGCAGTCAGGTCGGCAGTCTTACCCATGATTGGGGTTTTGAGTGATGAACCAGGCTGGGAGTTTTAAAGGCCTCAGGAATCTTTTGCAGGTGTTTAGAGTTAACTTGTTGATTCAGATGATTAGGTTCATAGCTCGTTTAGAGACCCTTTTAATGATATGCTAATTTTGTGAGATAGGAATTTTGGGTTTTCATGAGCTGTATGCCAAAATCATCCGTATTAAGACAATAAAAGACCTGAAATATTTCAGTTACTGTGCAATGAATCTAAAATATATGAATGTTAAATTTTCATCATGACATTATGGAAAATAATGAACTTTATCACAATATGCTAATATTTTGAGAAGGACCAGTACTAATCATTAAGGCTGCTGCTGGTGGTGTAATGGTTTAAGGGATATTTTTTTGGCACATGTTGGGCAATCCAATCTGGTACTAGCAAGGAGTTCTATAAAGGTGGCTTCAGAGTGTATGCACTGTAAATATTTTCTTCTACGGTTCTGCTGTAAAGATGATTGTTTCAAATATTTCATCATTTATTAAACAATCTATTTACCAATCATATGGGAAATCTTTTCATTTTTTATTGAGAAATCAATTCTTATACACATAAAAAGACACATAGATACACATTAATCTATTTCTAAACACGTCTCATTTCAGCCCCCAAAAAATCACAATGAGCTACCATTTGAATTAAAGTGTAAATTTGTTATCAGTCAAATTAATATATAATTACCTGCATTTACTGAGCATGGTTATCAAACAAAACAACAAAGAATAAACAAACTATTTCAACTGATCAAAAGGTCTGAAAATAAAGGGGGGCAGTTATCATTCTTAGAATATTTATTTTTATTTCAATTTTAATGGACTTTCACAAAACCTTGTATGAAAAGACTTCATCTGTTATGATTTCTATTTTCACTTAGAGGAAAGTGACGAATGGACAGGAATTGAAGTTCTCTCCCTTTTTCATCCATTCTTATCCAGTTCCAAATCAGAAGAATAACATAATATTCCCTACTCATGTCCATGGAAATGACAGCTCAGGTCTCAGGTTAGAAAGAAGGATAACAACCTTTTTTTTTTTTTCTCTCTTACTACTGAGGGAGTCTGGGCCCCTCATATCCATGACCAACCTATAAGGAGAGTAGGTGGCAGGTGTGTCCAACCGACTAGGATGTTTGAATTGAAGACTTCTTGCAGATCTCATCCGGGACCCGGTCTCAGTATAAAAGCTGGTAAATGAAATGTACCTGGGACCTCATGTACGAAAAAGTGTGCAGCTTTCATACTAAAAGGTGCGGGGCACAAAAAAATTCAGATGTTTGAAACTGTGCATAGGCATGTCACCGCACACGGTGATAGTATAAAGCTATCATGAGTTGAGGAGTCCATCGTGCCACTGCATTTGTGAGACACATTTGCGCATCACAAATATGTTGAACATATATTAAATTAAATTTCTGTTCATAAAAAGCATTTTCACCTGCAGATGGGGCCCTTTTAGCAGGATGAGTGCAGTCCATAGCTCTGATTACATTCAGAAATTGGCTTCTTGCTGCAAATGAGAGCTACAGTTTAGGGAAACTTTCTATATATGAGCAACATACGGATGAGGCCGACCCATATGGCTCATGGATGACTGTTAAATACCCGACCTATCAGCCAGCTCCATCTGAAAAGCTCTGGTAAAAGGACTGCAGTGTAGTGAGAACTGGAACTGGCAACTGAGACGCACGGTTCTTCCTGGTTTCCCTCTGTAACACTGAGGCCGGCTCTGTGCAGAGTTCCAAAATAATTGCTTTGGGCAATGTAAACCGCATGCATCATCATATGCCAGCAGATGAGTACGATTTCTGAAAAAAATGCTCCCTCTGACTTCTTCCATCAGGGATGTCCTCCAGCTGTGCTAAAGCTGCCAACGTTCCACAATTACGTGCAACTTTAAATAGCTATTTGTAGACGTGTGTGATTTCTCCAGCTTGTCCACCTTAGGAATCATCAAACCTGACTTGTTTGAAATTAATCTGCAGATCCGACACAGTTTTCCTTTTCAGTGAGAATGACAGTGTCCCTTAGATGATTCACATGCATTTTATGATCCTCAGCATACAGACCAATGAGCATTGCCATCTACAGATGACAAAAACAGAGGGAGTTTTACAGTTTACGTCCGAGTGACGTTTCTATCATTTTCCGAGGTGTGTTGCGTAATTGTATGAGACTAAATGTAAATGTCAGTTTGATTGCTTGGGTTTAAACAATAAAAGCTCAAACTTATGAACAAAGCATCAGGTTTGATGCTCCATGAATGAAATAAAGTTAAATGGTGTCATGTTTCTGTGTATTTAGGTGAAGTTTAGTTCTCTGTAGTTTATTATTGTCGACTGAAAAAGTTTGCATATATTTTCCCCACACAATTTCACAGCAGGTCAAATATTTGCTTGGATTTATGCACACCTTCTCGCAATGTTAATTTTTGTACATGCCAAGCTGTGCGTGAAACATTGCGCCGCAAGGTTTTTGTGCATAAGCACACTTCGTACATGAGGGCCCTGGTTGTGGTGAGTGTGGGTTTCCCAGTGAATGATAATGGAACACAGTCTCATTACGAGAAAAATGTCTTCCCAGGAAGGCTTGTAGAAAAACAAAACGTTTCCAGATGGAGGGAAAAAGTTTCAGTAATAATGCAAATAAGATAACACTGATGATGTTGAGGACAACACAGCAAAAAAATACTCTCTTTAGAGAGCAGTGCTTCATACATTTCACTATATGGGGTGCTTCTTGTTATTCGTTGTTTCTGTAATTTATCATTTAGTTGAGGTTTCCAGATTAATTTTTTTTCCAGTTGCCCTGACCTCCTGGAATTTCCTGCCACCTCTGTTGCAGATCCAATGGAGAGGAGACACTCAGGAGATGTCCCATATGATCAGTTGGCGACAGATGTCAAACCCTTGGGTTAAGGGCCTCAACAAATGTTATCAAATATATAGATATTTTCACACAAAATCTTAATTAAATAATTAAGACACTTTATACATGACGTTTATCATTGTAACCATGTTGATATTAAAAATCACAGTAAGAATTCAATCCGTAATCATTCAAAGGCAGCACTTCAAAGTGTGACAATAATTTATGTTTAATAAGGAAAGCTATAAAATAATAAGAGGGGATTATTTCATTGTCTAGATTCCAAACACAGTTTCTCTATGTTCATACAGTTTTAATTATAGCAGCCGGCAGCTTATCAAAGCTCCAGGGCCAAGACAGACTGACTGGATTACAGTTGTAGGCTAGTGTGTACAGTTTCTTATCCCTGCTTCTCATGGTGCTGTTTTATACAGTTCAAATTTGTCTGTATTCTTCTTTGAACACAATGATTTAAAAAAAATATGTCCTAATTTGTGTTGGAAAACTGATACTCTTAATGGAAAAAAGTTAATCAATATGTCATAAAAGATAGTGGTTATGTGGTGGCCATTTTAGTATTGTGGGACCTTGAATTGTAAACCAGCCTTGAAAGCAGGCTCAATAGATTCAAGGATCAATATTTTGTCCTAAATAATAGATCTGCTCTGCATGCCAATAAATCATTTACATTTCATCCATGTGACCAGTAGTCATCGCCTGTTCTACTCCATTACAAAACAAGATATTTTTTTTTCCTGACTTTGACTTCATGCTGTATTTTTCATCACATTAGTCTAATGGGATTCCAGCCAACTTTCACTTTGTTTCTGCACTGACAGCATTGCCACTGGCAAATTGTAATGAAAACATTGTTCTTTTTCTTTGGGCCTGAAATAAAAATGTGATAGAACATGGGATAAATTACTTACATTTCAAACACAATTTACCTCTCTGAATATTTCAAGATAGGGTTCTGGAAAAAAATTAGAGACTTCTGGTCATAAAATTATTTTGCTGAAACTTTCATCTTTTTGTCTTTCCTCCATCATCTGGTTTCATAAAAAGACATTGATCAGACATTATGAAGAGACTTCAGAATTGAGGTCCTAACCCTAACCCATCACCTAAATAAACTTTGTTAGGCTGCTTTGCTTTATAATTATGATATTGAGATTCGGTTTGTAGTTTTTCTTCTTCTATGCTGGGACATATTGTGGAATGTAAACAAAGACAGAAAATTGAATTGTATTCATGTCTTTTAAAGTTCATATTAAAGTAAAAATTACAGAGACCTGATTTCTGAAAGGGTTAGGCTTAGGAATGTTTACCACTGTGCTGCATCACAGTTAAGACATTTAACCGACTGTTGTGTTTCTGAAAGGAAAGTGTTTCCTGGAATTAAAGCAGCTTAACAGTTTGAGACCTCCTTTGTCATAGATTTCTATTCATAATGTGCCAAATGTTTTCAAGAACAATTTTCCTTAGGTGGTCTAGTACACAGATTATTTTGCTCTAAGACTGAGCAGTGTTTATGTCTGTATTTCAAGTCTGATTGTTTGTCTGAAGTGTTTCTGAGTGCTTAGCAATATTTCTATTGTTTCTGTATTTCTGTGAAAGAGCATAGTCCTGTAATACTCTCCTCTCTGTTTCTTTCATGGTAGATTATATACATTTTTTTGTTTCCTTTCCCATTAAAGTGATCATTTTTAGCACCTTTTTCTTTTGTTTAGTGCAATGACACTTTTCCAGCATTTTGTTGTTCTTCTGTCAGTTTTTCTTTCTTGTGGTTAATTTAAAATTAAATTAAGCTTACATATATTACATGAATACTTCACATTCTTTTATATATATAGTATTCAAAATGCAGACTTCCAAATGCTCTATCTCCCACTTCGTTCTGCATTAACACACTTGAATGAATGTCTCCTGTTGTTTATCAGATGCTTGTTTTTCTGACCTCACTGAGTGCACTTCATTTACATTTGTTGTTTGTTTCTTTTTTTCATTTAAATGCCTTAAATGACATTCTTTTTTCCGTGTCAGTTTTAGTCCCAGTTTTTGTTACTGTATGTTCTTCAGTGAAGTGGGCTGCTAATTTACTTTACTTGTTTTGGGAAAAGCGTCAATGTAAGCAGACTAATTAGGATCTAAATAATAATCTAGAACCTTATTTTTACTTTCTTAATAAACAAGACAGAACATATTCTTTACAGAAGGTCAAATAAAGAAATAAAGATAATTTCCACAAACATCCTTTACATTCTTTTATTTATATTTACATTATTAATTTATATTTAAATTATTACAGTGGATTGGAAAAGTCATAATCAAAAAAGTTTCACATTTTTTAACATTCCGGTTTGTATTTTGTATAATTAAATAAAAATCATTGTGGTGCGCATTTGTATTCAACTTAATTTTCTCTGATACAACCAAATTCAATTCAATTCAGTTTATTTATATAGTGCCAATTCACAACACATGTCATCTCAAGGCACTTCACAAAAGTCAGGTACATACATTTCAATTAATCTGAATCATTGAACAGTGCAGTCAGATTCAGTTATTTATTCAAATTGGATAAAAAGTTTTTCTGTCTAAGGAAACCCAGCAGATTGCATCCAGTCAGTGACTTGCAGCATTCCCTCCTCCCGGATGAGCATGTAGAGACAGTGGACAGTCACTGGCGTTGACTTTGCAGCAATCCCTCATACTGAGCATGGATGTAGCGACAGTGGAGAGGAAAAACTCCCCTTTAACAGGAGGAAACCTCCAGCAGAACCAGGCTCAGTGTGAACGGTCATCTGCCACAACCAACTGGGGGTTTGAGAGAACAGAGCAGAGACACAAAGAAGCACTGATCCAGGAGTCCTTTCTATGGGAAGGAAAAGTAAATGTTAATGAATGTAGCTCCTTTAGTCGTTTCATCTAGAAAGAAAGAACAGATAAACTCTGAGCCAGTTTTCAAGGTTAGAGTCTGAAAGAGAGCACATAGAGTTAGTCACAGTAAAAGCTCAGTCAATTGCCATGTCTAGGAGAGAAAGGGTTAAACACTAACAGACAGGGCCATGTGGGTCATCGGTAGAGGGTGAGCATTAAGTTGTTGCCAGCAGAAGCTTGGATGATGCCCCTCACCAGAAAGGTGTAACATGTAGACACAGAGTCAGGCCAGGTGTAGCTTCTAGAAAGAGAAAAGAGAGAGAACAAAGTTAAAAGCTGAAATAACAGCAAATAATGCAAAATTGGAGAGTAGTGTGAGAATGTAGCGAAGAGGGTGAAAGTGGTCATTATGTCCTCCAGCAGCCTAAGCCTATAGCAGCATAGCTCTGGATAACCTAAGCCATTCTAACTATAAACTTTATTAAAAAGGAAAGTTTTAAGCCTAGCCTTAAAAGAAGATAGTTTGCCCATCTAGAGACCAGTGATGGCCATAGTTATACTAAAAACCACAACAATTGGGATACCTCTCTCTGTCAGATTGACCATAACCATTGGAAAAGAGAGGAGGTCATACAGGTAGCAGAAATGGAGGGTGTCTTTGCACCTCAACCATAACTGAGCTGGTTTAGGCTAAACCTGATTCCCCCTTACTCCATCCAACAGGGAGAGAAGAAGACAGAGGTAAAAAATAAGGAAGATAGCTCAGGATAACCTAAGCCACTCTAACTATAAGCTTTATCAAAAAGGAAAGTTTTAAGCCAAGCCTTAAAACTGGACAGGGTGTCTGCCTCACGCACTAAAACTGGGAGCTGGTTCCACAGGAGAGGAGCCTGATAACTAAAGGATCTGCCTCCCATTCTACTTCTATAGACTCTAGGAACCACCAGTAAACCTGCAGTCTGAGAACAAAGTGCTCTGTTAGGAACGTATGGAACATTTAGATCTCTGATGTATGATGGAGCTAAATCATTATATGTGAGGAGAATTTTAAATTCTATTCTGGATTTAACAGGGAGCCAATGAAGGGAAGCTAAAGTAGGAGAAATATAATCTCTCTTTTTAATTTTCATCAGAACTCTTGCTACAGCATTTTGAATCAGCTGAAGGCTTTTAACTGCATTTTGTGGACATCCTGATAGTAATGAATTACAATAGTCCAGCCCTGAAGTAACAAATGCATGGACTAGTTTTTCAGCGTCACTCTGCGACAGGAAATTTCTAATTTTGGCAATGTTCCGGAGATTAAAGAAGGAAATCCTAGAAACCTGTTTAATATGGGATTTAAATGACATGTCCTGGTCAAAAATAACACCAAGGTTTTTTACTTTATTATCGGAGGTCAATTTAATGCCATCCAGGTTAAGTGATTGACTAAGCAGTTTCATTTTTAAAGACTCCGGTCCAAAGACGTCAACTTCTGTCTTGTTAGAATTTAGAAGCAGAAAATTTAAAGTCCTCCAAGTTTTTATGTCTTCAAGACAGGCTTGTAGTCTATCTAACTGGTTGGGCTCATCAGGATTCATGGATAAGTAAAGCTGAGTGTCATCAGCGTAACAGTGAAAATTTATTCTATGCTGCCTGATAATTTTACCTATTGGAAGCATATATATAGTAAAGAGAACTGTCCCAAGTACTGAACCCTGTGGTACTCCACAATTAATCCTGGAGTTTAAAGATAATTTATCATTTACATGAACAAACTGGAATCTGTCAGACAAATAAGATTTAAACCAGCCTACCACCTTTCCCCCGATCCCTACAGAATATTCCAGCCTTTCTAAGAGAATATTATGATTGACTGTATCAAATGCAGCACTGAGATCTAACAGAACAAGTACAAACACAAGTCCATTATCTGAGGCCATAAGAATATCATTAGTGACTTTCAGTAGAGCTGTTTTAGTGCTATGATGAGCTCGGAAGCCTGACTGAAACTCTTCAAACAGGTCATTGCTGTGTAAATGCTCACACATTTGATTAGCAACTATTTTCTCAAGAATTTTAGATAAGAATGGAAGATTGGATATAGGTTTGTAATTTATTAAGTCATCTCGATCAAGCGAAGGTTTCTTAAGCAAATATTTAATTACAGCTACCTTAAAAGCCTGTGGTACATATCCATTTACTATGGATAAATTAATCATATCTAAAATGGGGCTGGTAATCAGAGGGAACACTTCCTTAAATAATTTGGTTGGGATTGAGTCTAACATACACGTTGAAGGTTTAGATGAAGTTAATATTTCTGATAACTCAGGAAGCTCCACAGGATCAAAGCAGTCCAAACACAGATCAGGTTCTACAGTTACTTCCAATGTTGTCTCACTTGCTGATGATGAAGTAATCATCTTCGGGAGTATGTCAAAGATTTTCTTTTTAATAGAATCTATTTTATTTAGGAAGAATCCCATAAAGTCATGACTGCTGAGAGCTAAGGGAATGGATGGCTCAACAGAGCTATGAATCAATTCAATTCAATTCAAAAATACTTTATCAATCCCAAAGGGAAATTAAATGTTGTTATAGCACATATTATGAAGGTTTCCTCAAAGAGCCGTTGTAGATGCTGATGGCTGTGGGCAAGAAGGATCTCCTGTAGCGCTCTATCTTACAGCAGATCTGAAGAAGCCTCTGACTGAAGACACTCTGTTGTTGTAGGACAGTCTCATGAAGAGGATGCTCAGGGTTCTCCATAATGTTCTTCATTTTATGAAGAATCTGTCTTTCCACAATGATCTCCAGAGGAGTCCCCAGAACAGAGCCAGCCTTTTTATCAGCTTGTTGAGCTTTAAGTCCCTGGCTCTGATGCTGCTTCTCCAGCAGATGATGGTAGAATAGATCACACTTTCCACAACAGACTTATAGAAGATATGCAGCATCTTGCTGCAAACACCAAAGGACCTAAGCTTCCTCAAGAAGTACAGTCTGCTCTGTCCCTTCTTGTAGATGGCTTCACAGTTGCATCTCCAATCTAGTCTGTTGTCCAGGTGAACACCGAGGTATTTATACTCCTCCACCACCTCCACTTCTTCTCCCATGATGGAAATAGTTTTTGACTTATTCCTGTTTCTCTTAAAATCTACAATAATCTCCTTTGTTTTAGTCACGTTCAAAATGAGATGATTGTTTCCACACCATGCCACAAAGCAGTCCACCACCTTCCTGTACTCAACTTCTTGTCCATCTCTGATCCACCCCACGACTGCAGAATCATCCGAGTATTTCTGCAGATGACAAGAGTCTGTCTTGTACTGGAAGTCTGAGGTGTACAGAGTGAAAAGGAAAGGTGAGAGTAGAGTCCCCTGTGGTGCTCCTGTGCTGCTGACTACCTGGTTAGACTCACAACCCTTCAGTCTCACAAACTGTGGTCTGTTTGTCAGGTAGTCTTTGATCCAGGAGATTGTTGAGGCCTCCACGTGAGTCTTCTGGAGTTTCTGACAAAGCAACTCAGGTTGGATTGTATTAAATGCACTGGAGAAATCAAAGAACATGATCCTCACAGTGCTGCTGGCTTTGTCCAGATGACAGTGGGTTTGTTGAAGCAGGTGTATGATGGCGTCTTCAACTCCAACTCCACAGCGATAAGCAAACTGAAGGGGGTCCTGATAGTTTACTGTTTGCTTACTCAGGTGGGCCAACAGGAGTCTTTCTAGGACCTTAATGATGTGAGATGTCAGGGCAACAGGTCTATAGTCATTGAGGATTGATGGGTGAGTTTTCTTTGGTACCGGAACAAGACAGGAGGTCTTCCACAACACCGGAACCTTCTTCTGGGCCAGGCTAAGGTTGAAGAGGTGCTGCAGAATCCCACAGAGCTGCTCTGCACAGGCCTTCAGGACTCTAGGGCTGACATGATCTGGACCTGCAGCCTTATTCCTATTCAGTCTCTCCAGTTGTCTCTTCACCTGACTTCTTGAGACACACAGGTGGAAGGGGGAAGAAAAGAAAGCATCAGCATCTTCTGATATGGTTGATAATGAGGAAATCAAAAGTGGAACAGATTCTTTAAAGGTTGTTACAGCACTGTCTGATAATGATCTACTATAAGGAAATTTTCTTTCAGGTGTGGAGTACTCGGTTAAATTAAACTCAAATGTTATTAAAAAATGGTCAGACAGGACAGGGTTATGAGAAAATATTGTTATATCTTTACACTCAATGCCATATGTCAGCACAAGGTCCAGAGAATCAAGACAAAGGTGGGTAGGTTTGTTAATGTTTTGAGCAAAGCCAATTGAGTCTAAGATAGCATTAAAGGCTATATTTAAGCTATCACTGTCAGTGTCAACATGAATGTTAAAATCCGCCACTATAATAACCTTATCTGTATTTAACACTAACTCAGATAAAAGGTCTGAATACTGATCTAAAAATTGAGAGTAAGGGCCTGGTGGACAGTACAAAACAACAAACAGAAGTGGTTTTAGTGCTTTGCAATTTGGATGAGGAAAACTAAGGATTAAATAAATAAGACTTGTGTTTAAAACCATGTATCATTTTTCTTCCAGTTGAAAATTGTGAGCTACTTTTGTTTGTCAATCCCATAATCCCTGTACATGTTTTGAACTGTGTTGTGGTATTTGGACAAAATGTGAAACGGTAGGCATATGAATAACTTTCCAAATCACTATATTTGTGTTCTATTTCACATGATAAACGAGCCATTCAGACTCCAGCTGTTTAATAAACAACACTTCACCTGTTGGGCTGTTGTTTCTGAGTGAGTCGCTGCCAAAACCCGAGAGGTTCAAAGTCAAGAACAATGCCAGCTGCTTTACTTCTCATTCAATTTAGATGTTGTATTTATCACCATAGCTGTGACAAAATTGATCATTGTCCATGTAAAAAATGCAAGAATGAAGTTCACAGCAAAGTAGGAGATTATTACAGGTCCTTCTCAAAATATTAGCATATTGTGATAAAGTTCATTATTTTCCATAATGTCATGATGAAAATTTAACATTCATATATTTTAGATTCATTGCACACTAACTGAAATATTTCAGGTCTTTTATTGTCTTAATACAGATGATTTTGGCATACAGCTCATGAAAACCCAAAATTCCTATCTCACAAAATTAGCATATCATTAAAAGGGTCTCTAAACGAGCTATGAACCTAATCATCTGAATCAACGAGTTAACTCTAAACACCTGCAAAAGATTCCTGAGGCCTTTAAAACTCCCAGCCTGGTTCATTACTCAAAACCCCAATCATGGGTAAGACTGCCGACCTGACTGCTGCTATTGACACCCTCAAGCAAGAGGGTAAGACACAGAAAGAAATTTCTGAACGAATAGGCTGTTCCCAGAGTGCTGTATCAAGGCACTTCAGTGGGAAGTCTGTGGGAAGGAAAAAGTGTGGCAGAAAACGCTGCACAACGAGAAGAGGTGACCGGACCCTAAGGAAGATTGTGGAGAAGGGCCGATTCCAGACCTTGGGGGACCTGCGGAAGCAGTGGACTGAGTCTGGAGTAGAAACATCCAGAGCCACCGTGCACAGGCGTGTGCAGGAAATGGGCTACAGGTGCCGCATTCCCCAGGTCAAGCCACTTTTGAACCAGAAACAGCGGAAGAAGCGCCTGACCTGGGCTACAGAGAAGCAGCACTGGACTGTTGCTCAGTGGTCCAAAGTACTTTTTTCGGATGAAAGCAAATTCTGCATGTCATTCGGAAATCAAGGTGCCAGAGTCTGGAGGAAGACTGGGGAGAAGGAAATGCCAGAAGTCCAGTGTCAAGTACCCACAGTCAGTGATGGTCTGCTGCTGGTGTTGGTCCACTGTGTTTTATCAAGGGCAGGGTCAATGCAGCTAGCTATCAGGAGATTTTGGAGCACTTCAAGCTTCCATCTGCTGAAAAGCTTTATGGAGATGAAGATTTCATTTCATTTCATTTTTCAGCACGACCTGGCACCTGCTCACAGTGCCAAAACCAATGGTAAATGGTTTACTGACCATGGTATCACTGTGCTCAATTGGCCTGCCAACTCTCCTGACCTGAACCCCATAGAGAATCTGTGGGATATTGTGAAGAGAACGTTGAGAGACTCAAGACCCAACACTCTGGATGAGCTAAAGGCCGCTATCGAAGCATCCTGGGCCTCCATAAGACCTCAGCAGTGCCACAGGCTGATTGCCTCCATGCCACGCCGCATTGAAGCAGTCATTTCTGCAAAAGGATTCCCGACCAAGTATTGAGTGCATAACTGTACATGATTATTTGAAGGTTGACGTTTTTTGTATTAAAAACACTTTTCTTTTATTGGTCGGATGAAATATGCTAATTTTGTGAGATAGGAATTTTGGGTTTTCATGAGCTGTATGCCAAAATCATCCGTATTAAGACAATAAAAGACCTGAAATATTTCAGTTAGTGTGCAATGAATCTAAAATATATGAATGTTAAATTTTCATCATGACATTATGGAAAATAATTAACTTTATCACAATATGCTAATATTGTGAGAAGGACCTGTATGTGGTACTTTTTAATGAATGTATTGCAGAGCCTACATTTCAGTTAGGTCTTATGCTTTTACTATTTCTGCAACCAGACATCTACATGAACCTTTAATGAATATGTTTGATGTGTTATCCTTCATACATAGCAGACTATCAAGAAAGCATTATGCCGACTTAGTAAATCTAAGAGTCCAAAAACAAACAGAAAACCTTGAAGGTGGAATTACTGAGATTTACTAGTACTTCAGCTATTTAGCTCTTAATGAATGCAAAATTCAGTCTTTTTATTAGGGCAGATATCACTTACTGCTTACTATTACTCATCATGATACAGAAGAAGTACTTTATAAATAGTATTCACATTGTGTCCTGTTTTTCTTTTATTAAATCGACAAAAAAAGTGTATATTTCAATAGCTTTTTAATGTCTCACATTTAGAAAAGTATCGACTGCCTATTTATAAATTAACTGATTCACTTATTTTTAATGAAAGTTTGACTATCAAAAGTATTGATCATATTGGAATGTACCTGAAAGTGGCAGCAGCCTGGAAGGTATTTGATTCACAAATAAACTAATAGAGGCTCTGCACAACTTGTGAGGATCTGACCTGCATATGGGAGAAGGCTGCTCTGGCAGGTTGCCTGTGATAGAAGCTCAATGGAAGCTGCAGCTCAGGGAGATCAGATGAAAAATATTAGGTTTAAATGGTAATGCACAGTTCATGTTTAAATATAATGGAGCACTGAAGCGTTACCTGTAATCCCAGAAAGGCTTTTATTGAGATGGTGTTACATCTTTGTAAACACATTACAATTTCATGATGTAAAAATTTGTTTTAATTGCGTTATTCTTTTTAAGCAGTTTAAGAAAATGTTACCCACTTATCTTCAAAATTGCCTTGCACAACGTTTACAGATACAACAGAAATAGTTGCCAAATACACTATTTTTAGCAGGTTGCTTTAGTCACAGATTTTTTTTATGTCAACACCTCTCGATTAATACCAGTTTTCAGAAGATGATTACTATTTAGCAAAATTTATTTAATACTAATCCAACTATACATACATATACATATGCATTTTTCTTAAATACATATATACTGTGTCATTTCATTGTGGTTAAACTGTGTTGGTGCAAATGAAGCTAATTTCTTGGCAGCTCTATCTGAAGTGCAAAACTGATTTTGTGAGAACTTTGGTAGAATTTAGTACTTAATTCTGTGTATTCACTCTTTCCTAGTTTGTAATATAATCTATAATGTTTACCACAATAATGGCAACATCCATGTTCGCCAGATCACAATTGAACCAAAACAAAAAGTTCTTTGTTCTGGCAAAGTGAGAAACACAGCTGATGTTTGGAAGAGTTTAAAAGAGTAGAGCCCGCAGCATTGCTGAAGTGACACAATCTGCTTTCTCCTTTCAATTAATATAATTATCTGTCTGTTCTAAATGCCTTCAGGTGCATGTGGGGCTTCTGGTTGGATGCATTTTGTTTATCAGTTTGCTTTGCAACTGTGAATGTTCTGGCTGATTGAATGAATGAGATAAGCCTATGCAAACCAGTTTGTGCATACAGATTAGTGTAGCACTATTGTAGTTTCCGTATCCTCAGGAACACACACACCCATCCATTACATGAATAGTTTTCTGCACTATAGCTTAGTTTACAGATTTAAAAAGCTATTCAATCAGCATAATTTGTAGCAATATAATGGTTACTGACTTAATAACTTGATTGCATTTGGTGAATTTATGAGTGTTACCCCTCTGGAGATATCTGAGTGGCTTCATAAAGTTTAAATGTTGTGTAAGCAATACTATACAATCCAACATTTAACATGATCAAAACTGCAGCATACTTCTGGGAGTAATGGGATTTAATAGATACATTGTAAAATTTATCCCAACATTAAAATTATGTTTTAATGTTGGGATTATGTTTTTTATGATCTTAACCCCACAGAAAATCTATGGGATTAAAATAAACCAGGGCTTCTTGTCCAACATCATTTGCTGACCTCACAAATGCTCTTCTTGAAGAAGGTCAAAAATTGTCATAAACACACTCCTACACCTTGTGGAAAGCCTTCTCACGAGTCTATAGAACATTATGTTAAACCTTATCAGTTAAAAATGGCATATAATTTAAGCTAATATGTGCGTGTGAAAGAAGACGGGCATACGTTTGTCAATTTAATATACAGTCATATTTAATAAATTAGAATACACGGTCCGATGAGATCCATTTGTCAGATTAAAAATAGCCTTTGAAAATAAGAACCTTTAAGCAGGTATTAAACATATTTTTCACTAAACCCACATTTCTGTATTATACATCTTTTTTTATTAGTCTGATGTAATATTCTAATATTAAATGCTGTGTTTGTATTAGCTGTAAGCAGAAATTCATCATAATTAACAGAAATAAATGCTTAAAAATATCAGTCTGCGTGTAATTAATCTATATAATGTTTCATGTAGTGAAAGAGTTACTGAAATAAATGAACTTTTCAATATTTTGATTTATTGAATGAGTCTGTATATTGTTAATGTGTGAAAGGATCATTTAGGCAGGACCTGTTTTCATCAATCACACTTAAAAAGTTGGGTGAAAACGCTATTTCTTTCGTAGACCTTATAGACTTTCTTAGTAGGCTATAAGATTTTCTCGTGTTGTCTTGTTCCCTCATTCAACCCCATGTTTTGACTTAGTCTTCCTCCATGCTAGTTGCTCAGAAAATACTTAGTGGTAAAGGGGGTATATTTTAATTTAATCAACAATGTTTTAGACAGACTGCTGTTTCAATATACTGTAGTGAGGAGTGGCCTTACTTGTTGTCGATCATGTAAAAATATGTAATGTTCATCACAAAACATAAAAATAATATATATTTTTTATGGTTAATCACCTTGGGCAACATCATCGCCAAGTCTTAACATCTCAGTCCTTTGTACTGATGATTCTTGTTATACAACAGAAATCTTCCAGTATTATTTTACTGTGAAGCATTTTTCCTTTCAGGTGCCCTTTTTGGTTAGCCTTACCATAAAAAAAATGATAGGTATAAAATTAATAGCTAAAACAATTTACATGACATCTTAACACTGTGTACAGAATTCTACATTTATGGGACAGCAGGTCTTTAGTGACTTTAAATCAGTAAAAGAAACAGTGCTGTGAAAATGTAATTGCCCCCTTACAGATTTCTTTATTCTTTGTCACACTTGTATGTTTCAGATCATCAAACACATTTTATTGTAAGCCAAACTGCATTTTTGAATAATGAGCTAATTTATCAAAAGAAAAAAGCAACACAAACCAGCCCCTATGCGAGGAAAGTACTCCTAACCCTATGTTAATTGCATGATGTATGTAAATAGACATTCAGAAAGTCATAATGATCCTCAAGATGTTCTTTGGAAAATGTAAGAAAGACCTTTTCCACAGAGCAATTCACACTGGAGCAGACACAGAATGTAGTCAGTCCGGTTCTAGGCATGCATATGAGGGGTGCAGGCAAAAATGTGAAGGGGGCGTCATCATGGGTACACATTATGCGCATGTTTATTGTTGTTGTTGATTAGTGTTTTCTTTATGGAATAGGGGTAAACTGTGTAGTACTTGGTAATTTGCCAGACTGCACTGTTTTCCTCCCAGTTGGGCTTCTTTTGAACATGTTGGGCTAGAAAAAAATAGCTTTGGGTGGGTTGTTAAAATTTGGGCTGCTTTTCACTACATTTGGAGGGTTTTCAGTAATTATTCATGGGAAAATTCTATCAAAATAGTTGTCATTGGTGGCAGAAAAGTACAAACCTGCACATCTCAAAATGTTGTGTCCTTTTACTCATTAATAGCGAATTTATTTTGAAAAAGAGAATCTGTTGAACATGACATCATCAATCAGCGATGGTCATCGGTTAATCAACCATGAGTGTAAAATTATATTGGTCAATTGTAAACGCCCAAAACGCTGTTAAGAGTTTATCTAATATACACAGAGGTGCAGCCTTTACTTTGTTAAGCTTTAACTTGATGTTGTGAGACAGCAACATGCTGAAGTGGAAAGTACAAAAGATATCCAGAAAGCTAAAGCTAAAACCAGACCAGAACATGCACAGACATTTTTGGAGGCAGGTGCTTATGCTAAAAAAGGGCATCCATTGCCAAATTTATTTATAAAATAAAAAATAAAAATCAGGATATATTTATGCTTTTATAGCCTCTCCTTTCTTGGAATTATGCTGCAAAATTTGTAAATGAAATAAATCAAAGTTCTGTTATGCATCGTAATCAAAAGAGACTTAACTGAATCAAGTGAGAAGACATTAAACATTATTTGACTGTTTTCTGACAGAGTTGAAAAATTACACTAATAATAAACCATTATCAATTATCAATATAACTCACCACATTTTCATGTAGCTCAACTTAAGAACCACCTTTCATTTCAAATCGCAAACCCACTTTAGGTAGTTATTGTTAGCATTAGCTCTATTATTATGCTAATAAAATCAAAGAGATAGCTAAGCAACATTTTCCTATTTATTCATCATTTTGTTTGAGGATGGCATTGCCCCTCTTGCCCCTGCGTGAAGCCGGCCTCGGTAGTCAGTGGGAATTAGGGCTTATACTTCTTGTCTGACAGATCATATTTAAACTGTTTCTCTGGAATCTACAGTATCAGGCCTGGTGTGGTTAGTAAAATATACAAAAATCACAATAAATCACAGTTGATTCAGGATTTACAATAGTGAGAGACCATGTGTTCACATAGGACCAGGTTGTTTTTCTCTCTCAATAAAAATGTAAATAAAAAAGTCATTTCTAAACTATGTTCATTTTCAGGTTCTCGTCTGATATAAAAAATTGTCTGACCTGTATGGAGCTAAATTGGGGCCATAAAGTTTGTTCAAAAGAAAAACATTTGAACCTGAAAAATAATTTTGAATCTCCCCCCAAAAAATTTGAAAACTGGAAAAAGGTTTTGCAGCTGAAAAAAAACCAGATGTGAAAATATGTTCTTGACAGATTTGCACAGCATTTTAAGTCCGTGTTGGAGATTTTCCATGCTCTCAACATAAAGCAAAAGAACTGCCAGACTAAGCGGCGGTATGAAACCAGATGCAAAACGAGCCGGTATTTTTCGGATATCCTTGCATAATTAAACCTGGACTTGTTTTCACATGGACTGGACTCGGGTTTTGGTTTCTGGTGCATTTTTGATTTAAATGTGTTTGGTCTCCATTTAGTGAAATGACTCACAGCCAGGGGCAAACTAGCATATGGGGCAACTGGGGAAATCGCTGGCTTAGTGGGACGGTGGTTCACTCCAGCGAAGTGAACCACCGTTTTATATATATATATATATAAATCTCTGTTTGTGTCTGGCATGCGCAGTGCACCTCTCTGCTATATATATATATATATATATGTATATTTATACACTGCTCAAAAAAATAAAGGGAACACTTAAACAACACAATATAACTCCAAGTAAATCAAACTTCTGTGAAATCAAACTGTACACTTAGGAAACAACACTGATTGACAATCAATTTCTTATGCTGTTGTGCAAATGGAATAGACAACAGGGGGAAATCTTTGGCGATTAGCAAGACACACTCAATAAAGGAGTGGTTCTGCAGGTGGGGACCACAGACCACTTCTCAGTACCTATGCTTTCGGGCTGATGTTTTGGTCACTTTTGAATGTTGGTGGTGCTTTCACACACGTGGTAGCATGAGACGGACTCTACAACCCACACAAGTGGCTCAGGTAGTGCATCTCATCCAGGATGGCACATCAATGCGAGCTGTGGCAAGAAGATTTGCTGTATCTGTCAGCGTAGTGTCCAGAGCCTGGAGGCGCCACCAGGAGACAGGCCAGCACACCAGGAGACGTGGAGGAGGCCGTAGGAGGGCAACAACCCAGCAGCAGGACCGCTACCTCCACCTTTGTCCAAGGAGGAACAGGAGGAGCACTGCCAGAGCCCTGCAAAAGGACCTCCAGCAGGCCACAAATGTGCATGTTTCTGCACAAACAGTTAGAAACCGACTCCATGAGGATGGTATGAGGGCCCAACGTCCACAAATGGGGGTTGTGCTCACAGCCCAACACCGTGCAGGACGCTTGGCATTCGCCAGAGAACACCAGGATTGGCAAATTCGCCACTGGCGCCCTGTGGTCTTCACAGATGAAAGCAGGTACACACTGAGCACATGTGACAGACGTGACAGAGTGTGGAGTCACCGTAGAGAGCGATCTGCTGCCTGCAACATCCTTCAGCACGACCGGTTTGGCAGTGGGTCAGTAATGGTGTGGGGTGGCATTTCTTTGGAGGGCTGCATGGCCCTCCATGTGCTCGCCAGAGGTAGGCTGACTGCCATTAGGTACCGAGATGAGATCCTCAGACCCCTTGTGAGACCATATGCTGGTGCGGTTGGCCCGGGATTCCTCCTAATGCAGGACAATGATAGACCTCATATGGCTGGAGTGTGTCAGCAGTTCCTGCAAGATGAAGACATTGAAGCTATGGACTGGCCCACCTGTTCCTCAGACCTGAATCCGATTGAGCGCATCTGGGACATCATGTCTCGCTCCATCAACCAACGTCACGTTGCACCACAGACTGTCCAGGAGTTGGCGGATGCTTTAGTCCAGGTCTGGGAGGAGATCCCTCAGGAGACCATCTGCCGTCTCATCAGGAGCATGCCCAAGCGTTGTAGGGAGGTCATACAGGCACGTGGAGGCCACACACAATACTGAGCCTCATTTTGACTTGTTTTAAGGACATTACATCAAAGTTGGATCAGCCTGTAGTGTGTTTTTCCACTTTAATCTTGTGTGTGACTCCAAATCCAGGCCTCCATTGGTTAATAAATTTGATTTCCATTGATGATCTTTGTGTGATTTTGTTGTCAGCACTTTCAACTTTGTACAGAACAAAGTATTCGATGAGAATATTTCATTCATTCAGATCTAGGATGTGTTATTTGAGTGTTCCCTTTATTTATTTGAGCAGTGTATATAGTTTTTAATAAGTGCCACTGTTTGTTTTAGTAGCCCGGGCTTTTTTTTCTGATCTACGCTCTTCATTGTCAGCTCAGCTGGCCGCCCTACAGCGCATGTTCATGTGTTGCAGATCAGCTGTTCGCCAGCGCGCAGCAGAGCTGATCTGCCTGACTAGAGCAGAGGAGAGGTTTGTCCGAGATACCGCACCCTGTTGGCGGTCCGACCTCTCGGAGTTCCTCCGATCCTTGGTGCCCAGAAGCGATCACACTCTATCTAACACTGACTCTTAAAGGAACGACTCTCAAACAGTTTCTAACTTTCAGCTCCTTTAATCTAAATTAGGCAGAGGAATGATTACAGAGATCAGCACCGAGGCTCCCGTCTCGGACCGTCGCCGTCTGTGAAAGGATGACGAAGAGCCCCGAAACAAGGTCACATATAGTTTTATATCTGGCACTCTGATGCAATGGATGTTCCCTCCCTCAGTGTTTATCAGTAGACTATGTGTCACCATTGTGGTGTCTATCTGGTACGTTGTGTAGTATCGGGTGTCCATCCTTAATCTAAGTGTGCTGCTGCATTCTAATCAAACCAGTTACAGCCTGCTCCCCCATCAAACCCAGTGCCCCAGGTCATTAATGACAACCCTTGGGCCATTTATCCTTGTAATGTGTGTCGATGAGCATTCTTATCTTATTCTAACAAAAAGGAAACATCAGAACTTATTCTACATATCATTATGATATAAGTGGGAAAAACTGCTATGAGTCATAAATAAAG
Organism: Girardinichthys multiradiatus; assembly: GCF_021462225.1. Classification (NCBI taxonomy): domain Eukaryota; kingdom Metazoa; phylum Chordata; class Actinopteri; order Cyprinodontiformes; family Goodeidae; genus Girardinichthys; species Girardinichthys multiradiatus. The sequence continues at coordinate 12,482,293 of NC_061810.1, read as the reverse complement.
GTTATCCTTAACAGGTTGATATGGCAATAGTTTAGAGCACAATGATCCAGAAAAATATCAGCGCACCAGAAACTGTCGCCTCTTGCGCACTTGATGTCGCGCTTGCCCTGCATCTGTACAGGGCGGTGGGCCGGGGGTTCAGCTCGTGGGCCGGTGGTTCACGGGCTGAAGTGAACCACCGGCCCACCGCCCTGCGTCTGTGAAAGGCGGTTATTAAAAACTAAACATTCACAAAATAAGAAATGCCTAAGCCATTGGTCCACCGGGGATTTCCCCGGTTGCCCCATATGCCAGTTTGCCCCTGGCTGTGAATCACTTCACTAAATGAAGACCAAACACGTTTTAATCAAAAATGCACCAGAAACCGAAACCCGGGTCCAGTCCATGTGAAAACAAGCCCAGGCTTAATTATGCAAGGATATTCCGATAATACCGGCTTGTTTTGCATCTGGTTTCATACCGCCGCTTAGTCTGGCCGTTCTTTTGCTTTATGTTGAGAGACTGGGGAAATCTCCAACACGGACTTAAATGCTGTGCAAATCTGTCAAGATCATATTTTCTCCTCTGAGATGCGCGTTGTGTATTCACGGAGCTGCTTCTATCGGTGAAGCATGTTATCTTTCAAAACCAATCACATATTAATAGAATATCGATGATGTATTACAGATAATTCCAGTTTCAATGGTCCCTGAATGCAACTGCTGGGAATATGTTGTTCAGCCGCTGTGTTGAGCTGTCAGTCATGATTCCGCACCCCGTGATCTGAGGCCCCGCCCCCCACGCCAAAACAGGGCCAAAAGTTTGAAGCCGAAAAAAAAAATATGCAAGTTTGAAAAAAAAACCTGAATCTGAAAAGTAGTTTTGAACTTTTTTTTTTCCAGTTTCACATCTGTTTTTTATTCAGTTTTTTATTCTCTCTCTTTTCTCTTTCTAGAAGCTACAACTGGCCTCACTCTGTGTCTACCTGTGACACCTTTCTGGAGAGGGGCATTGTCCAAGCTTCTGCTGGCAACAACTTAATGCTCACCCTCTACCAATGATCCACATGGCCCTGTCTTTTAGTGTTTAACCCTTTCCCTCTCCTAGACATGGCGATTGACTGCACTTTACTGTAACTAATTATATGTACTCTTTTTCAGACTCTAACCTTGAAAACTGGTTCAGAGTTTATCTGTTCTTTCTTTCTAGGTGAAACGACTAAAGGAGCTACATCCATTAACATTTACTTTTCCTTCCAATAGAAAGGACTCCTGGATCAGTGCTTCTTTGTTCTCTTTGTGTCTCTGCTCTGTTCTCTCTAACCCCCAGTCGGTTGTGGCAGATGACCGCTCACACTGAGCCTGGTTCTGCTGGAGGTTTCTTCCTGTTAAAAGGGAGTTTTTCCCCTCCACTGTCACTACTTGCATGCTCAGTATGAGGGATTGCTGCAAAGTCAACGCCAGTGACTGTCCACTGTCTCTACATGCTCATCAGGGAGGAGGGAATGCTGCAAGTCACTGACTGGATGCAATCTGCTGGGTTTCCTTAGACAAAAAAACTTTTTATCCAATTTGAATAAATAACTAACTCTGACTGCACTGTTCAATGGTTAGGACTAATTGGAATGTATGTACCTGACTGTTGTGAAGTGCCTTGAGACAACATGTGCTGTGAATTGGCACAATATAAATAAATAAAACAAAACAAAAACTGAATATTATATTTTTTTGGATGTAAAATGTTATTAAACTATTAGTTGCTCAAGTCATCACATGGTCTCAAAATATGTCTAATATATGTTTATGTGGTTCCAAGTACATGCCTGTAAAATTGTTGCACTCAGTCTATCTATGTATATTATTTTACAATCCCCTCACTTATATAACCACACTCAGAAACTGATTTCACAGTAGAATGTCCCTTGTGGTTATTTTACTTCATTAAGTCTTCTGTGTCCCACAGAGCTAAATGAGCTCTCAAAGGCAGAAATTGTGTCAGTTCTTGTTTAATTCTGGAAGCTGTGGAGCTTCTAAAGCTCATATCTCAACAAAGCAGTGCATTTACCAAATCTACATTCGCACAAACATACAGAAAGCATATGAATTACTGCTGCATGACAGACATCCATGGGCCTGGCGTGAAGTTGGGTTGACATTGAAACTGATTTATTGCCAAAATAATACCATAAACATATTTCTTTTCTTTACATTTTTTTTATAAGGAACAACTTTCTATGACAGTTTAATTTTTGCTTAAACCAGCAACGTAGAAATATAGGCCAGGGTAAGGCACTGTTACTTTAAATTTCAAAAGATCCTCAGACAGAATACGGAAAGAATAAGCTTTTATTACAGTTGTATAATGTTACAGTAGTAAAAAAAAAAACCAAAGACAGCATCCACTTGTAACTGTAAATTAGAAAACCATGTTTAAAGCCATTTTAACTGTGAAGTGCAGGGGTGGTGGTATCCTGTTGTGCAGATGTTTTGCTGCAGGAGTGACAATACAGAACAATATAGAACAATATAGTAAAAAAAATATATATATGTAGTAAATAGTAAAAAGCAATATATGGAAATATTGAAATAGCATATCAAGACATCAGCCAGGAAGTAAACCCTTATTGTCATGAATTTGTCTAAAACCACCAAACAGCCAAGGTGATATATGCTATACCACTAATGTCTGCTGATGCATATTCCAGAAATAACAAATGGTGCATTGAAAGCACTTTTCTGCAGAGTTCTGCTCAATTATGCCTTTTTAGCTTTTTTGCATACTAAATACCTGAATGTGCATAATTTGTTTTTGCTATATAGAAATTAACATTCTTAGCTTAATTTACAAACTGTTCACAGCAACAGCAAAAATAATTTAACATTTTACACACTCAGGCAAGGAGTGTTAAGAACTGGCTCTGTTGCTTTATGAAGGTAAGTTTGGGCAAAACTATTTGTGCATTATGACTGTGAATTTGAAGTCAAAGAAAGTAATGCTATGGGAGTTTTGTATCTGTAGATTGTTTTTCAGTCTTTCACAAATACAAAACAGCAGTTTCACCTCTTCAGATTCTCAAGTACAAGTGAACAAATTGTATTCTTTGAGTTACACATAAAAACCTCTTACATTCACAGTTTTGCTCCAGCTATTCCAAAACAAATGTTATAAAATAAATTCACACACCTGTATTAACATCTTCTCAAAAATATTTTTTTCCCCACATTTTTTCTTTAACACAAACACACATCAGTGAACAACTTCAATAATCTGCTGCTGTGAGTCACAAATGCTGCTTTACAAGATACACCTTTTGGTGTGCTTTTACTTTTGCACAAATTGTATGAGAGGTCAAAGTAACAAAAATTAACTTGAAATTAATTGATGGTGTGAATACTGAACATGGTAAAATTGAGTGCCGTAAAAACAAACGTGATTAATTTTGCCTCTGTGAAAATTATAATCAGTTAATTTGGATGTAATTAAAATGATAACATGGCAAATGTTATTGCTATAAATATTAAGGTTCTCAAAGTTAATGTTGCCTGTTTTCATTCACTGCCTTGATTTTAGTGCCTCCATTTTTACCACTTCAGTTTTATCATTCATTGCGTTCAAAGTATGATTTTTGTTACTTCCGGTAGATCGGAATACGGCAGCAGCCCCAGCGCGACAGCAGAGTACTTGTAGTCCATAGCCAGTCACATGCATTTTCAGTAGTACAGCAGTGATATCATTGTCCACGCAGGGAGTCACAAGCGAAGAGCGCCCAGATTCAGTGTCCAGACTCTCCACCCCAGTCTCTCTTTAACACAATGAGCAGGGAATCAGGCACCTTCTCCGTAAGAGGGAGGGAACACTGCTTGGTCGGCGGACTGCTTCCAAAGCGAGCTGCCACAGAGAAACGTCGAACCTCTTTTTTAAATTAAGTGGAATCTTAATAAACAACTTAATAATTAATAACTTAATTATTCCACCATCATCAACAAAGTTATGCTGAGGTAAGGGCAGGCACAGCTGGTGAAGGCTAAGTCCAAATTCCCAGCTGATCACTATCGGCCTTCGCAGGACCTGGTCCACGTGCAAGTTTTAGATGTGTGTCTGCTCCAGCTCACCTGATTCAAATTCTGACATGACCTCCTATACAGACATCAAGAATGAAGGGTCAAACTGGACAAAATTAATACAATAAAATCATCATTAAATAAATAAATGTTGTGAATGTCCCATAAATGAAGTAAATGTAACATGAAAGAAATGTAACATTAAATGTGCCATTAAATTAAAGGTACCATTTATTTATTTAATACATCATTAGAAACGATAAATGTACCATTATATCATGAAATGGATTATTATGCAATTAAATGTGCCACTGAATAATTAAGTGTTGGGGCCATCCATTTGGTCGCACATTTTGACGCACAGCTCAACAGACGTCGCAGCTCTGACGTCACTGGGAGTATAAACTGGCTGAGATGCAGAGTCTCGGGGCCATTTCCGCCTGTCGCAGGACACTGTATAGGAGGCGCATTTCTGGAGAGAAAAGAGCTCGCAGGCGAACTTTTGCTCTACAAGGCCATTTCCGGAAGAGCTTGAAAGCTGGAAATCTGTCTGATACGAGAAGATCAGAGGATTTATTTGCCGATCGAAGACCACGCCAACACCTGGCGCAGGTAAAAAAAAAGAAAAAACCTACAGAGGTTCTATTTCCAAGGAGATGAGTTTCCTCCTTGTGTATGCAGTCGACTAAAGGTTCTTCATCTTTTCCCCTCCTGGACGGATGAGAAGTTACCGTTTTTCTTTAATTCGATCACGGATGCGTGATCCCCCCCCCCCTTTTTCTTCAGACCTGATCCATCCTCAACCTGTGGAGAGAAGAAATCAACTTCAAAGTAATTTCGTTCTTTTCATAGTAAACCGGATAGGTGCATTTAGAGGTCTGGGCAGGATGAGGCAGTTAAGGTGATGTAGTATCACCAGTAGTTAATCTTAAGTATTAACTTGTTGCATGCAATACTGATTGAATTATGTCATTCTGAGCTGTGTTTTGATTTGCTGCGGAATCGTGGTTAATGTTTTGTCCGGCTAATCCCAAATCAAACAGGAGTTTGAAGTTGGACTTTTAAAAGTTTTTCATTCAAGGCAGCTGCGGTCTGGGCCTCACCCAACCACTCTTTGTTCCAGTTTTATTGCTGAAAATCTTCCACTGGGTTCCCGCCTCAAGAGTTTTATGACTCTTTGTCAAGATTTGGGGCGTTCATCTGATAGTGGCTAAAGGTGCGTGGCCCCACCGTTTCATCAGCTGATCGCTGCGATCGAGACATCAACACGACAGGAGGACTTCTTCCCATTTAACCCAAATTACACATTTTGTCCATAAACTGCTGGTTTGATCTTTATAGACACTAAATGCATATATATATTTTTCTTTTATTATTATTGTTAGGTAGTCATTGTTATTCCCTTTGTGTAGAACGGTGCTTGTTAGTTAGGTGAAGGTTTTGGACCGGAATAATGGTATATCAGGATTATTTGGCTTTACTAAATCTTCATATATATATAATTAAGAGAAGCATCTGTGTTTATTTCGTGCAAGAGAGATGTATCTGTCAAAACAAGGTCAAAGTTCCCCCACCTTCAGTGAAGCGGTTGAATAAACAGTGACAGTTTGTGGTTTTGGTTAATAATCTGTAATTATTAATGAGCTTTGAGCCCATAATCACAACACCAGAAGATATCTCTGATTTCTATTCGTAAGTGATGATTTTTGGTTAAGAAATTAATATTTTTCAAATTATTATTTTAAATTATCATTCTTGATGAATATTATTTAATCAATAATCATATTCCCTACATAAGTATAATTTTAAAGACGACGTGACGTAATTAGTGGTACACTTAATATTTAATGGTACATAAAATGTATTTATATTTCACAACATATTTATTTAATATCTTCCCTTGATGAAGCCTTTCAACAAGGTCCGCGAGGGGACATGGGGAATTTTTTCTCTTTTTGCGTTCCCACGCAATACTTTTTGCGTTCTCACGCAATAGTCTTTGCGTTATTTCGCAATACTTTGTGGGATAGTTTCCAAACCAGATAACTGCAAAAATGAAACAAACACTACACCCGTTTTGAGATTTATTGAGTTTTATTTTGAAATCGGCCTTAAATAAAATAATCTTCAAATCAGACTAAAAGATAGTTTTTATCCACAAGCTGTCAAACTACTGAACTCTGGACAATAATACCGCACGAAACCACATCTGTGACACTTTGTTTGCTTATTGCTGCTGCATGATGTGTACTTTTTTTTTTTGTACGCCATTAGTGTTTTTGTTTTTATCGTGATTTGAACGGTTCTTCTTATCCTAAGCATTTAATCGCATTGTTTACAGCATGTTAACCTGCATATGACAAATAAACCATATCAATGCCATATCAGTGTTGTTTGTTTTATGAGCAGTTTGTCATCTGTGCTGCTGTTCCAAAATGCCGAACGCAAAAGTATTGCGTGGGGACGCAAAGAAAATAAATTCCCCCATGTCCCCTCGCGGGCTCCGTACCTTTCCCTTCTACTGTGGCAAAGGCTCTTAAATCTTTAGTGCACATGGAGCAGTTTTGTTGGTCAGATGAGACTTGACACATGATGGTACTTTTGGTTTGATGAATGGAGAGATGCAGTGTTGATTTAATCCAGAATCTGCCTTACAAGTGTCCCTTTATCACTGGTGAACTTGATTACGACTAAACACGTTTTACAAGCAGCAGACTGCGTGTTAACACTGCTACATTCAACTCTCTTGAACTCCGGTAATATTTGCGACTTTCCTGTCAGCTCTATGAGTTTAATAGATAAGTCCTTACTTCTGACTTTACGTTACAAATCCAATTTTACCACGTACAGTTCTCCACCTGCGTTTGCTCTCTCCATTCTGAACGCAGGTGGAAAACATCGATCAGCACTGTTGGCTTGTGGGTCGTGTAGTTCGTTTGACTCGCATTATATCATTGTTTCAGTGACCCTTGGCCTCAGTTCAACCCTCCATCAGTGACTCCTGTGTGAGGTTTAAATGATCCACTAAAGCAGAGGAACTTTGGATACAGTGGTATATTATTCATGGTCTGGGGTCAGAATTGCAAAAGCAGCTTTATTTTTTTTTAAATGGGTAGAAATTGGCTCACCAACTTGTTTTGCATTTCATTAGAAGCCTTTTTGTCTTTATATAAATATGCACAACATTTGAGTCAAACTGTTATGTTTCTCAGTTTTAATACTATCAGATGAAGAAGGAATTGTGTTTCAGTGTCCAAACAGATAATTGTGACCAAAAAGATATCATGGAAAACACATACATTTACAAATAAGTTTTTGATCTTAATCACTTCAAATGGTGTGACAAGTGATTGCACAATCAGCAAGTAATACGTTTCATCAAGCATGGAGTTGAGTACTCCAGCTGAATAACCTACTGGTCAGGTGAAACAAGAACAAAATGGTAAGGCTTAAATCCTCTCTGCACAGACATGAGGAATGATCTGGAGGTCTGATGTAATAGAAACCAAAGCAATTGTTCTGTTGTCGTAAATGCATAGAAAATACTTTTAAACCAGAGACCAACAACTTGGGGAAAGCTTAGTTCCAAAGTCACTAGTACTAAAATCCACATTAGATAAAAATATTTACTGTAAGTGAAGCAGTTCTGAATCACAGCTTAAATAGGACATAACTGTGGTGGAATTTATTTATCCGTTAAAAGATTTTGCCATAGTTGAGGCTTAGTCATAAACAAAAAAGATGTAATCCATCCAAGATACATAATGCCTTACATCTAATTTATACTTTAAAAAAAGCTCAACACTGCAGCCAGAGGTCAGTAATAAAGTAGAGACTAGGATTTGTTGCCATGAAGAATGGGTCATGAACCCATTAACTCAGTTCCAACTGAGAGTGGTGAAGATGAAGAACTCAATAAAAAGGAAGACAATATGAGAAAGAAGAATGTGGTGCTTTTTTCACTACTCCCACAGACCCTGTGTGATAGTCAGACCTGAAAAGAATGTGATAAAATCATTGGTTATCCTACATACTGTGAACCTATATGTGACATATTTGCCTACACATAATAGGAATGATATAGGATCATGGATGTGTCAAGATTTCACATCTGTTAAAAATTTAAAACTAAAAAGGATTCAGAATATGTTTTGTTCAGCTAGATGTCAGGATCAGTTTTACATGTGGTAATTACAAATATATGCAAATGCAGATGAATACATATATTTTGTTTTAGACTGCACACTACTGCACTACTATTGATCTCTTTAAATTCAAAGGTGTGCATATATTTTCTTTATATTTTGTAGAATTGCCTTTAAACTATATTAATTTATTAAAATATTATGTCCCCTTTAACAAGATGCAAATTTTTTGCGTTACTGATATAATTTTTTTGAAACATTAATAGTTAATGTTTTGTACATGGACAGATTGGGTGTCTGGTATCCGCCCCAAGAGTGTGCATTTTGGTTTGGTATCTTATGTTGGTATTAGTCCATACCTTGTAGATTCTCTGTTTCATTTCAGTTTCTCCAGTGCCCATTATTAATCCATCCCTCAGTTTGGTGCTTAGATTCTCCCCCAGCTGCTCTCCATTCTGTTGATTGTAGTGACCTGGTTTCCATGTTTTGTATCATGTCTCCATTTTACTGATGTTGTCACCTTGGTTCCTGTTTGCTTCCCTTGTGTTCTGTGAGTTTTCAGGTTCATTATTAAATATGATCTCCAACGTGCGTCTGCTTCCTGCGTCTGCGTCCTCTTGCTATTTGTGTCCAGTTCAACATACGCCAAACATGACACATTCATGTTGCATGCATTATTGGAGGAGTTAAAAGATCTGTACCATTATCCCCAAAATGAACATTATGAAATAGGGGTTCAAAATTGGCAAAGTCAGGGGGTTGATCTGGAGCAAGGTTAGCAACAAAAAGCAGTGCTGTAGCTGTTCTGTGCTCTTAGCTGTGCCTGGGCATGGCTATGTTCTCAAATATGCTATCCAGTAGTTCACAATCACTTTATTCAATCTTATTTTTTAGCTTATAAACGTCTACAGAGAACAATGAATCTTAGCCCATTCTTACACAGTCTCATGTAATTTGTTCACTTAAGCATGCACATTGTAAAAGTGCATGCCTCTATTTCTTGAGACAACGATGTAAAAGTAGATGTTCAATTATAACTGCAATCAAGTCTTTCAAAACATCAAGCCACAAAGGAAACAACATTGACTATAAAATGGCAAGCTCATCACATACATTGACCAAAATCACAACAAATGACAACGTCTAGGCTCTAGACTGGTCTCAAATGGCCAGGTGATCCCTCAGCATGTATCACCATCTCAGCAAACAGGTTATACCCCCCCCCCCCCTTGATATCAACTCTCTCAGGAGTATTAACAGTTTTAACATTCCCTTCATTACTCTGTCAAATCGCCATTTAAACCCTTGTGGTTTTCTGAATTACTGCTGCAGTAATGACTTGTCTGGCATTAATTATTTCTTTCTTGCTTTTTTACTTCATTTGAGCTACATAAAACTTTATTTCTTGGGTCCAGTAGACAATGTCAGGCTCCTAAATTCTAACCAATACCAATTACAGGGGTTGGACAATGAAACTGAAACACCTGGTTTTAGACCACAATAATTTATTAGTATGGTGTAGGGCCTCCTTTTGCGGCCAATACAGCGTAAATTCGTCTTGGGGATGACATATACAAGTCCTGCACAGTGGTCAGAGGGATTTTAAGCCATTCTTCTTGCAGGATAGTGGCCAGGTCACTACGTGATACTGGTGGAGGAAAACGTTTCCTGACACGCTCCTCCAAAACACCCCAAAGTGGCTCAATAATATTTAGATCTGGTGACTGTGCCGGCCATGGGAGATGTTCAACTTCACTTTCATGTTCATCAAACCAATCTTTCACCAGTCTTGCTGTGTGTATTGGTGCATTGTCATCCTGATACACGGCACCGTCTTCAGGATACAATGTTTGAACCATTGGATGCACATGGTCCTCAAGAATGGTTCGGTTGTCCTTGGCAGTGATGCGCCCATCTGGCACAAGTATTGGGCCAAGGGAATGCCATGATATGGCAGCCCAAACCATCACTTATCTACCCCCATGCTTCACTCTGGGCATGCAACAGTCTGGGTGGTATGCTTCTTTGGAGCTTCTCCACACCGTAACTCTCCCGGATGTGGGGAAAACAGTAAAGGTGGACTCATCAGAGAACAATACATGTTTCACATTGTCCACAGCCCAAGATTTGCGCTCCTTGGACCATTGAAACGACGCTTGGCATTGGCATGAGTGACCAAAGGTTTGGCTATATCAGCCTGGCCGTGTATATTGACCCTGTGGAGCTCCCGACGGACAGTTCTGGTGGAAACAGGAGAGTTGAGGTGCACATTAATTCTGCTTTGATTTGGGCAGCCGTGGTTTTATGTTTTTTGGAGACAATCCGGGTTAGCACCCGAACATCCCTTTCAGACAGCTTCCTTTTGCGTCCACAGTTAATCCTGTTGGATGTGGTTCGTCCTTCTTTGTGGTATGCTGACATTACCCTGGATACCGTGGCTCTTGATACATCACAAAGACTTGCTGTCTTGGTCACAGATGCACCAGCAAGAAGCGCACCAACAATTTGTCCTCTTTTGAACTCTGGTATGTCACCCATAATGTTGTGTGCATTTCAATATTTTGAGCAAAACTGTGCTCTTACCCTGCGAATTGAACCTTCACACTCTACTCTTACTGGTGCAATGTGCAATCAATGAAGACTGGCTACCAGGCTGGTCCAATTTAGCCATGAAACACACTAAAATGACAGGTGTTTCAGTTTCATTGTCCAACCCCTGTACATCAGAGAGGAGAAGATATTAAATCAATTAGTTGAAGTCTTACCTTCCCTTCTTTAAACTATCATTGTCTCATTTTCGTTTGACTTTAGAACAACAATGGTTTGAGATGAAAGCTGCAACAGCAATGTAAACATATACCAGAGTTCAAACAGAATAAAGTTTCCTACTGCCCAATAACTAATGACTCGAATATTGACTTAGACCTTTTTGTTGCAAGACAGCTTCAGTTTAAACACACAGGACAAGTTGTGCATGCACTGGACGTCTTTATTGACATAGTAATCCACACATCTTGAGTTAGAGCACTGCCTGGGATTATTTACATAATACTGTTTCTAGCCAATCATGCTGGATTTCTGACAATCGCCTCCTTCAGCGGTTGTGCTATTCTCGTTCTGTACCCTCTAGGTGTTTGCGCAAAGGTTACAATAGTTTTGTCCACTTTGTCTTCAGTGAAAAAAATTCTTCTGGTATTTTATTTTTAATGCACTTTTGTATTGTAAATAAGTAATACGTTTTTCAATGTTGTGTTTTGATTTTGTCATTATAATTGATTTTCTCTCATTTTTATAATGGATGGTGATACTGACAGATTGTTTTTTTTGTTTTTTTTACTTTTCTTTTTGTTCGTGGAGTCAATGCCGTGGAGTCAAGAACCTTTAGGAGCCTTTAATAAACTTGACTGGTAAATTAGGACATAGACCAAAATGCAGATAAGAACTTGGAAGCAGCATAAGGAGATAAGGATTTAATAAAATAGACAAAACGTGCAGCACTGCATGAGAAGAACTGGATTTAGAGCACAGGCAGAAAAAATGGCTTGAAAATAGTGAGTATAAGAGAAGGAGCCAACTGAGAGCAATGAGAAGCAGAGAGCTTATATACTGAGGAAGGTATGTAGAATAACAGAATGCAGGTCTGTGTAATCAGGGGAGAATGTGGAACAGAGGAGGCAGAGTGAAAGTAGGGAGTTGAAGGAGGAAGACTGATTAACCTGTTGAGCTGAACAAAGATACAAGAAAACCTAGGGGAAATAACTCAAAATGTACAAAGAACAGAAAACCAAAAATAACTAAGAAACCATATACAAAGAAATTACCTGATAATGCAACACCTTAAGAACACAAGCACAAAAGAAAACCAAAACCTATGGCCTACAAATGTGGCATAAGTAACTCTAAATCATCTTCAAATTGGAATTTTATAAACTCATCTATGCTTGACTGGACTGTGCCAAAGTGCTCGACTCCAAATTGGAAAATAAATTAATTGAAACAAATGTCAGTGTATAGGAACAGATTTGTTTCTTCGGTATGGTGACCAAATAACAATAATCAGTCATTAGTTATTGGGCAGTAGGAAACTTTATTCTGTTTGAACTCTGGTATATGTTTACATTGCTGTTGCAGCTTTCATCTCAAACCATTGTTGTTCTAAAGTCAAAAGAAAATGAGACAATGATAGTTTAAAGAAGGGAAGGTAAGACTTCAACTAATTGATTTAATATCTTCTCCTCTCTGATGTACAGGGGTTGGACAATGAAACTGAAACACGTGTCATTTTAGTGTGGGAGGTTTCATGGCTAAATTGGACCAGCCTGGTAGCCAGTCTTCATTGATTGCACATTGCACCAGTAAGAGTAGAGTGTGAAGGTTCAATTAGCCGGGTAAGAGCACAGTTTTGCTCAAAATATTCAAATGCACACAACATTATGGGTGACATACCAGAGTTCAAAAGAGGACAAATTGTTGGTGCACGTCTTGCTGGCGCATCTGTGACCAAGACAGCAAGTCTTTGTGATGTATCAAGAGCCACGGTATCCAGGGTAATGTCAGCATACCACCAAGAAGGACAAACCACATCCAACAGGATTAACTGTGGATGCAAGAGGAAGCTGTCTTAAAGGGATGTTCGGGTGCTAACCCGGATTGTCTCCAAAAAACGTAAAACCACGGCTGCCCAAATCACGGCAGAATTAAATGTGCACCTTAACTCTCCTGTTTCCACCAGAACTGTCCGTCGGGAGCTCCACAGGGTCAATATACACGGCCGGGCTGCTATAGCCAAACCTTTGATCACTCATGCCAATGCCAAACGTCGGTTTCAATGGTGCAACGAGCGCAAATCTTGGGCTGTGGACAATGTGAAACATGTATTGTTCTCTGATGAGTCCACCTTTACTGTTTTCCCCACATCCGGGAGAGTTACGGTGTGGAGAAGCCCCAAAGAAGCGTACCACCCAGACTGTTGCATGCCCAGAGTGAAGCATGGGGGTGGATCAGTGATGGTTAGGGCTGCCATCATGGCATTCCCTTGGCCCAATACTTGTGCTAGATGGGTGCGTCACTGCCAAGGACTACCGAACCATTCTTGAGGACCATGTGCATCCAATGGTTCAAACATTGTATCCTGAAGACGGTGCCGTGTATCAGTATGACAATGCACCAATACACACAGCAAGCCTGGTGAAAGATTGGTTTGATGAACATGAAAGTGAAGTTGAACATCTCCCATGGCCTGCACAGTCACCAGATCTAAATATTATTGAGCCACTTTGGGGTGTTTTGGAGGAGCGAGTCAGGAAAGCTTTTCCTCCACCAGTATCACGTAGTGACCTGGCCACTATCCTGCAAGAAGAATGGCTTAAAATCCCTCTGACCACTGTGCAGGACTTGTATATGTCATTCCCATGACAAATTGATGCTGTATTGGCCACACAAGGAGGCCCTACACCATACTAATAAATTATTGTGGTCTAAAACCAGGTGTTTCAGTTTCATTGTCCAACCCCTGTATATAATTTAACCTCACAATAAATGGAGCTGCTATTTGAAGGCCTCAGAGGTTTGTTAGAGAACAAACAGCATCATGAAGACCAAGGAACACAGCAGACAGGTCAGAGAGCAGTTTAAAGTGGGGTTATCCTCTTTCTCTAAAAACAGTAACACGTCTTTTTAACTAAGATAGTTCTGAAATAATCCAGCTTTTCTGACAATCAATAACGTATCTGTAATTTATAATAATGATTCCATGATTTCATCAGTCATGGCTGTAAAATTAGAACCAGTGTAAGGTAAGTTACTTTTCAAATGTAGAAACTACAAGTTACCTCATTTAGAATGTAAATGTAGTAAATTGATTCAATTCATTTAACAAATTAATGTAACTAATTGTTCTTCTAATTTAAACAGATTTGGATCTGTCATAACAGCTTTAACACTAAAAGCTTGTGGGCTTAAGGCAGTTGAAGTAGCAGACAAGTAAAAGTTGGAACTTACAGCTCTTAAAAAAGAGCTGCCTTGTTTTGGTTTTTTTTATATTTAGGAATCAAACCAGAATAACTCATGTTATCCCAGAAATAATCACTGGAAATATAAAAATTTTTATTGACTCAGACTTGTTTAACCTAGCTCTAAGGCCACAACGAAAAAGGAGACACACAATGTATAAAGATTTTAAAATATTAATTGATTGAATTCAAATTTAGGCATAAATCAAAGTTCCTAATATAAGACGTGGAGGTCAGTGAAATCAGATGTGTATGGTTTGCATGAATTAAGAATGTATGCGAAAGTGTTCCCATGTGCTAGCAAAATAAACGAAACAAAACAAACAAAAAGTAGCCACATATTAATGGAGGAGAACAGAGGCAAGTTAGCTTGTAGTAAAGCTTTAAATAGCGGAGGAACTTTTCAAGTCCTCAGGAGATTCATTAACAATAATCAAGACTGTTGTAGAGAAAAATTAAAAATCCTAACCCAACCACAAGGGGATCAGCAGGGGTCGTAACAAACCTGAATGTATGATTCCTGAAAATGTTAAATTTTGCTTTAGAGTTTTTTTCATCGGAAAGTGCATCTAGAAGTTGCTGCATTTTTTATTTGGTTCAACGATTCACACATAGACCTCATTATGCTGGGATGCGCTACTTAGGATTTGCATTTTGAATTTCTAAAATCCTAAAAACAATTTTAATGCTAAATGTTAAAGTAAAATAGAAGTTCACTATCTTATCAGTTCGTACAACTCAATTGACCAGGAAATCAGCACTAAAGTAATCTTTTGCTTTTGTAAAAACACATGACAAATGATGATTTATGTCTTTTGTTTTTCTCATTTTCTCATTTTAATCCATTTGTGACTTCTTGAAAACATACTAGAATCAGAATCAGAATCAGCTTTATTGCCAAGTTCGTACATACAAACAAGGAATTTGACTCCGGTACACTTTGCTCTTTGTTTTGTTTTTGCATTACAGAATATACATATTTACAATGTACAGTATACACATATATAATAAAAAGGTGCATTTGCAACATGTGTATGCCTGGGGAAAGAGACTGTCTCTGTGGCAGCTGGTTTTAGTGAACAGTGCTCTGTAGCGGCGGCCTGAAGGTAAAACTATAAACAGTTTATGTGCAGGGTGTGTGGGGTCTGCAGAGATTTTAGCAGCTCTTTTCCTTACCCTAGACCTGTATAAGTCCTGGATGGAGGGAAGGTCAGCCCTGATTATTCTCTCTGCATTCCTGATTATTTGTTGCAGTCTGCACCTGTCCTGTTTTGTGGATGAGCCAAACCACACTGAGATGGATGAAGACAGGACAGATTGAATGATGGCAGTGTAGAAGATGACCAGCAGCTCCTGTGGAAGGTTAAACTTCTTGAGTTGCCTCAGGAAGTACAGTCTCTGCTGGGCCTTCTTTCGAACAGTGTCTATGTGTGAAGACCATCTCAGGTCCTCAGAGATGGTGTTCCTAAGAACCTGAAGTGGTCCACGGCCGATACAGTGTTGTTGAGGATGGTGAGGGTGGTGTATGGGGGTGGTGTTCTCCGAAGGTCCATCACCATTTCCACAGTCTTGAGTGGGTTCAGTTCAAGGTAGTTCTGACCACACCAGTGTACCAGCCGATCCACCTGCTGTCTGTATGCAGACTCATCACCGTCATTCCAATGACAGTGGTGTCATCTGCAAACTTAAGGAGTTTCACCGACGAGTCTGATGAGGTGCAGTCATTTGTGTACAGGGAGAAGAGGAGTGGGGATAGAACACACCCCTGGGGGGCACCAGTACTTATTGATCTGGATCGGGAGAAGATGCTCCCCAGTCTCACCTGCTGCTGTCGGTCCATCAGGAAGCTGTTGATCCACTGACAGGTGGAGGCTGGGACGTTGAGCCGGGTGAGCTTCTGGTGGAGGATGTCTGGTATGATGGTGTTGAAGGCCGAGCTGAAGTCTACAAACAGGATCCTAGCGTACGTCCCTGGGTGGTCGAGGTGTTGCAGGATGAAGTGTAGACCTAAGTTAACAGCATCATCTGCCGGCCTGTTTGCTCGGTAAGCAAATTGCAGGGGATCCAGCAGGGGGCCTGTGATGTCTTTCAGGTGCTTCAACACCAGCCGCTCAAAGGATTTCATGACCACAAACGTCAGGGCTACAGGCCTGTAGTCATTTAATCCTAGGATGGTGGGTTTCTTGGGAACCGGGGTGATGGTGGATCGTTTGAGGCAGGAGGGGACGTCACATTTCTCCAGTGATTTGTTGAAGATCCTTGTGAAGATCGGAATAAGTTGATTTGCACAGGCTTTCAGGCATGATGGGGAGACGTTATAAGGTCCTCCAGCTTTCTTTGTTTTCATGCGCTGAAAGAGCCTATTTACATCTTCCTCGGAGATCTTTAGTGCAGGCAGAGGATCTGAAGGTAGGGGGTTGGTTGTTTTATGGGTCAAATTTGTTCCATTCAGATGGTTGGCCAGGAGATGACTTTGTTCAGGATGGGTGGGGGGGCTCCTATAGGCATTCAGGTTTCTCAGACCGGTCCATACAGCTGAAGTGTCACCAGTAGATAGGCTGTTCTTAAGCTTCTCAATGTAACTTCTCTTGACGTCTTTGTGTATATATATATATATATATATATATATATATGACTGTTAGGTATTATTTAGTCAACTCAGAGGTAAGAACGATACAGAGTCAGTTTTACTTGTGACAAGGGTAGCCCACTTTGCAGTGCAACTACAAAGTTTTTGACACCCTATCTCTTTATTTATATGCACAGTTCAACACAGTTCAGACAGGGTGTATGTGTGTGTGTGTGTGTGGCTGGTAGGAGGCTGGTTCTCTTGGGAAATACAGGTCCTTCTCAAAAAATTAGCATATTGTGATAAAGTTCATTATTTTCTATAATGTAATGATGAAAATTTAACATTCATATATTTTAGATTCATTGCACACTAACTGAAATATTTCAGGTCTTTCATTGTCTTAATAAGGATGATTTTGGCATACAGCTCATGAAAACCCAAAATTCCTATCTCACAAAATTAGCATATTTCATCCAACCAATAAAAGAAAAGTGTTTTTAATACAAAAAACGTCAACCTTCAAATAATCATGTACAGTTATGGACTCAATTCTTGGTCGGGAATCCTTTTGCAGAAATGACTGCTTCAATGCGGCGTGGCATGGAGGCAATCAGCCTGTGGCACTGCTGAGGTCTTATGGAGGCCCAGGATGCTTCGATAGCGGCCTTTAGCTCATCCAGAGTGTTGGGTCTTGAGTCTCTCAATGTTCTCTTCACAATATCCCACAGATTCTCTATGGGGTTCAGGTCAGGAGAGTTGGCAGGCCAATTGAGCACAGTGATACCATGGTCAGTAAACCATCTACCAATGGTTTTGGCACTGTGAGCAGGTGCCAGGTCATGCTGAAAAATGAAATCTTCATCTCCATAAAGCTTTTCAGCAGATGGAAGCATGAAGTGCTCCAAAATCTCCTGATAGCTAGCTGCATTGACCCTGCCCTTAATAAAACACAGTGGACCAACACCAGCAGCTGGCACGGCACCCCAGACCATCACTGACTGTGGGTACTTGACACTGGACTTCTGGCATTTTGGCATTTCCTTCTCCCCAGTCTTCCTCCAGACTCCGGCACCTTGATTTCCGAATGACATGCAGAAATTGCTTTCATCCGAAAAAAGTACTTTGGACCACTGAGCAACAGTCCAGTGCTGCTTCTCTGTAGCCCAGGTCTGGGGAATGCGGTACCTGTAGCCCATTTCCTGCACACGCCTGTGCACGGTGGCTCTGGATGTTCCTACTCCAGACTCAGTCCACTGGTTCTGCAGGTCCCCCAAGGTCTGGAATCGGCCCTTCTCCTCAATCTTCCTCAGGGTCCGGTCACCTCTTCTCGTTGTGCAGCGTTTTCTGCCACACTTTTTCCTTCCCACAGACTTCCCACTGAGGTGCCTTGATACAGCACTCTGGGAACAGCCTATTTGTTCAGAAATTTCTTTCTGTGTCTTACCCTCTTGCTTGAGGGTGTCAATAGTGGCCTTCTGGACAGCAATCAGGTCGGCAGTATTACCCATGATTGGGGTTTGGAGTGATGAACCAGGCTGGGAGTTTTAAAGGCCTCAGGAATCTTTTGCAGGTGTTTAGAGTTAACTCGTTGATTCAGATGATTAGGTTCATAGCTCGTTTAGAGACCCTTTTAATGATATGATAATTTTGTGCGATAGGAATTTTGGGTTTTCATGAGCTGTATGCCAAAATCATCCGTATTAAGACAATGAAAGACCTGAAATATTTCAGTTAGTGTGCAATGAATCTAAAATATATGAATGTGAAATTTTCATCATGACATTATGGAAAATAATGAACTTTATCACAATATGCTAATTTTTTGAGAAGGACCTGCAGATAACGGTGATTTCACACACAGGAGGGAGGACTGCATTCAGAGACAAGCTGCATACCAAAGAGCAGACTGCAGGTGCATTACAGCACAAAGTTTTTACATGAGTGATAATAAGTCCTCGCACCCATCCAACAGTCCCTCCTTTTATCACAAGTAAAAACATTTAATATAAAAACGAGTAAGAAAAATACTCTGTATGAGCGTAAACCCACGGACGGTAAACAGATTATATTTAGTGGGAAATACTCATACGGCCCCGCCGCCCTCGGCGACCATTAAAAGTTAAATGTTGATTAATACTTGAAATCATAAATATAAAAGAATAATACTTGAAATCATAAAAATAAAAGAATTAAAAAATCTGCCCTTTTTATGTCATCATTGTACTTTTTCTCATTTCACTTAAGCAACAACTTCTTTCGATTTTCTGCTGTAAGGTCATTTTATGAAATACAATGTATGAGTACACTCAGGCTTTTGATGTGATTTATTTACAAACATGTCATCATAATTGTTCCATTCATTTTTGTGCATTTCTACCTAGTTCAGTGTTGCATATGCTACCATGAACGATACCAGAAATTCTGTAGGAATGGATGTGCGTCATGTTCTTCCGTCAGTGGTCTGAGATGCATTCCATCAGATGTCCATCTCTTCTGGTGCGGTATCACCTCCTGTGGATCCTGCTTTAGATAGAGAAAGAGCCCTGCTACCAGAATTAAGCTCAGGCTTATCAGTCCTGTCCACATGTTACAGAGAGCCATTTTATAATTCAGATCAGCTGTTTTCTTCACCGGTTTGAGACGCTGGGCCATATGGGTCCTCCAACTCCTTTGAACCCGGACTTCCTTCTGCTACCCCGTCGGTTGATCTGGCTCCTGTAATGGCAAAACTGGCTTACAGTGGCTTTTATGGGTCCAGGAAGGCCTCTCTGCTATTTTCAGAGCTGTGGGCGTTGTCAGGACTACTTGAAACTGCCCTTTCCAGCAGGGGGTGCTCCAATCCTTCCTGTGGAGTGTCTTAATCAGGACCAGGTCTCCAGACCTCAGGTCGTTCTGTGGGATAGGAGCAGAGATTATTGGCAGACCACTGGACATTTGTTTTTCTTTTGTCTGCAACATTTTATTCATCCACTCAGCTAATTAAGTTTCCTGTTGTGCTTTCTCTATTTCATTCATGTCAGAGGGCAGAGAAAACAGTCTGCCATGTACTATTTCTTTGAGAATACAAATTTATATCAGCAACTTGGTGTCACGTGATCTCAGACTCAGAATATAGTGGGTGGAGTTATACAATGATGTACAGTAGGTGGCAAATGGAGTAAGACCAGTTTGATTTGGAGTTATTCTCATCCATAATTAACCAGGGATAGGCATTCGGGCCATGGCCTCCCTGTTTTTCCATTGTTTTCCTTAATGTTTAACTGAAACCCTAATGCTTTAGAATTTAGTTCTATTACACTATTTACAAAATGAGTTCCATTATCTGACCTTATAATCTGTGGGATACCATATGTGGGGAAGAAATGTGTCACTAGGTTTATCTATTGCAACTAGGCAATATTTCTTCCCCCGTGTTTGCAACAAATTATGCATGATCTGCAAAAATTAAATTGATGCTTTACCAGATGTGACATATTCCCCCCTTGACATGTGGGTCTTCCCAATGTGTCACTGTAGCCGCTGTGTTGTATACATTTTTTGGGAGGATTGGTTTATCTTCTATCTGATAGATGTCATCTTTTTTTCTGTGCTCCTCTCTTTAGCCAGGCCTTTATTTCTGTCTCAGGTGCTGACTGTTGGGCGTCTTTCAGCACGTCTGTGTCTATAAATAGCAGATCTGACATTTTCTCTTTAATAGGTTGAAATGAGTTAGTTCTGTCCCTGATGATGTTTTAAAAACTCTATTTTGCCAAATCTTAGCATGGTGATGTACTGATCCGAAAACGTATTGGCTGTCTGTGTATATAGTAAGTATTTGTCCCTCATGTAATTCACATGCTCTTACTACAGCATATAACTCTGCAGTCTGGGCTGAGCATGTATTGGGTAGAGATTTAGCTTCTATTATCCTATCGATGGTTGTTATTGCATAACCAACTCTATTCTTTCCATATTCATCTTTAGATGCTGAGCAATCTACAAACACAACACATGAATCTGGTATAAGGGTT
Organism: Girardinichthys multiradiatus; assembly: GCF_021462225.1. NCBI lineage: Eukaryota > Metazoa > Chordata > Actinopteri > Cyprinodontiformes > Goodeidae > Girardinichthys > Girardinichthys multiradiatus. The sequence goes on along the minus strand of NC_061810.1, from coordinate 12,461,515 downwards.
TGAGAAATGTCTTGTCTGGGTTTTGTGTCTTCTTCAACTTTTGCTTTATAAGAATGTGGTTTTCCATCTTCTGCAGTAGGTATTAGAGTACTTGGATTTAAAGGGCACATCTTTTTAGAGTTATGTTTGGCTGTAATAATAATAGCGATGTCAGTGTGATATGCCTTGCATGTAGCGTCAGGTGCTTCTCTTAATATTCCTGACTTCAACATATCTTATATTAGTGGCTTAGTACCTTATTCAGCTTCTGGCTTTAAGGGGTATTGGCAGACTAATGGCCTTTTTTCAGATATTAGTTTAACCTTGTATGGTGGGAACCCCTTTATAAGCCCTACATCAGTTGATGATTGTGACCACAGTTCAGGTGGGACAGCAGCTAGGGCAGGATGCATGTTGCTCTCTTTGCTCTCAGCTAAGCCCTGTATTTGTCACTCTGCCTCATCTAAATGTGTCCTTGGATGAACTTTGACTGTCTACCCTAGAGTGAGCTTCCAGATTCCTGTATTAGGATCTACATTTGACAGTGTCAGTGCTGTTCCTGCAGAGGTTTAAAGCCTCCGTTTTTCCAAATTCTTATTATTCTTTTTTTATCCTCTTTTATATGTCCTTATTACATTTAAAAATGAGATAAATATTTTTGGTAGTTGCTATTATTTTAAATAATGCTTGGTTTAGTTCTTATTAAAAATAAAAAATAAAAACTCACTCACTGATGAACACAAAAAATGAAGTGCATATTATATCTTATAATCTTAGTTTATCTTACCCAGTTTTATAGATACAACATACAGTTTCAGTCAGCTTTGTATTTAGTTCAAGTAACTAAAGTTTTTTTCAATTAACTCAAGTTTTCTCTATTTCAGTCCAGTCCAGTAATTCTGTTAAGGTTCATTTCATCTTATGTTAAGTTCGAGTGTAATTTGATCATTTTGAACCTGACTGGAAAACGTCTAAACATCTGTTAAAATCTTTTTGTTTTACTATAGAGAACTGACCTAATATTATTATGGTAATGTTCAGGACTCTAATTTTTACATAACATGAAACAGACATTTATTTCACAAAAACAGAAGGTCAAACAGACATTTGGCCACATGAAAGTTTAAATACCCTGTTTGTAAAATAATTGTGAAAAATTGAAGATGGGTCTATGAACTTTATTATGGTTATCAGTATTTTCAATACAGGTAGAATCTTTGCCATCTTTATATGATTTTTCGGAAAATATTCTGGAAACCTTATTAAGATATAAATTTGGCAAAGATCATCAGAACATCAGACCTTTATTAGCGCTTTTAAGGTCCCTCAAAGATGCATTACAATGAAATCAGTCATTCCCATTCACACACATTCACACACTACTTACTTATTTCTCTGTCACAGTAATTTTATTTGCAAAAATTTGAACATAACTTGACTTCTATTATTTTTAAAATGCACATTGTTTCCTCATAACCCCTTTTGTTTCCACTAGGTCTGTTTTGAACGCTTCAATTCTTTTTTATTCACCAAGAATCAATAAGGTGGTCTTAGTGGGGTCCACCTTAAAGGTGTTGTCTGTTGGGTGTCATGTTATCATTGTCAGGTCAGTGAGGTTCATAGGTCAGTCAGAACCTTGGTCATTTGGTCTGTGCACATAATGTTTCATAGATCCAGCCTATGATTAGTCAGCAAAACTTCCACCTATAGGAGAAAAATTGATTGTTAATGAATGAGCTGCATTTCCTAGGAACACTGTCTTCCTCCTGGATGAGCATCACCTGTTGAAAAACTGTCATCATTGTTTGTTTCACATATTCAATCAGATCTTTATATTATACCAGTAGGTGAAGTTGTTAGTATCTCATGTAGACTGACATATACTGTTACATTTGGAGAGGATCTCAGATTAAATAAACATAGTTAGAGCTTCAATCCAGGTTCATTTTGTGTCTGCAGACTTTAGCCAATTTTTCTTTTTTTTTTTTTTATACATAAAGAGCAAGATTCAAAACATTTTCAAAAGGCAGATTGTGGCAGAATGTAAACAAAACTGCTTATTGATTGACAAAATAACATTCAAGCACACAATCACCATATTAAAAGGCTCTACTTCTAGAGAATCACTAAGCTTCTGGGGTCCGGTTTTGGCCCGCGGACCTTGAGTTTGACACATGCAGGGTAGAGTTACAATTTTTTTCAGACCTTTCAGCAGAGACAGGCTTCTGCTGTTTGCAGAAGTTTAATCTTTGTTTTCAGGCAGCTGCATCTCTTTGTCAAGTTCATTTCACAGAGCTGAAATTTAACTTCTCTCAAAGAGGAAAAATCAAGAATGCACACAATCTGAGCCAAATATGGAATTATTTCCCTGTGAAATGAATCTTTTGCATTTTATCATGGTATTGTTGGTAGTATAACACCATAGAATGATTTTTAAAGCACCTGTTTCTCACTAATGCTTGCCTACAAAATATTTTACTCTCAGATTACTTCTTTAACAACATTCTGTTCTCCCTTCTCTAGTCATTGTTCACTGGGTTGTCCAGTTGGACAGTTTCCATGTTGTCCACATTGTCACCTCCTCTTTTAACTTCCTTTACCACGTCCTCTAAAACCACCTCTTAGTCTTTATAATTTGGGGCTACCTTGGTATTCTAAACTGGGATGGGTGGCGGTCTGCCCCCCTTTATTTGTTTTCAGTTAAGCTGAGTTTTTTTTTTTTCCTGTGCTTTTCTTAAGGCCTCAGTATTATGGCTATATCAGTTAAAGGCTGCTCTTGTTGTTTTTTTAACTCATCTTTTTGTTTTAATCTGTTTATCAACTGTGTGCACTCAGGGACTGAAAAGTCCCCTTTGAAATTATAATCTGGCAAGATTTTTTATTGTCTCTTGAATCTTTTGAATGCATAATCTCCAGTTTAAGATCCCCGTGTAGTTTTAGGATTTCAGTGATAATTAAGTTACCTGAAAATCCGTATTTTTATGCCATCGTGTACATATTTCTGTTAAATCAGAGCTTTTTCTCTGTCCCTTCCCCATTGTTCTTTGTTATTTTTCTCTTTTTAGTTTTCATTATTTATAGGTGGCACGGTGGCGCAGTTGGTAGCACTGTTGCCTTGCAGCAAGAAGGTCCTGGGTTCGATTCCCGGCCGGGGGTCTTTCTGCATGGAGTTTGCATGTTCTCCCCGTGCATGCGTGGGTTCTCACCGGGTACTCCGGCTTCCTCCCACAGTCCAAAGACATGCCTGTTAGGTTAATTGGTCACTCTAAATTGACCGTAGGTGTATGAATGAGTGTGTGCATGGTTGTTTGTGTGTTGCCCTGTGATGGACTGGCGATCTGTCCAGGGTGTACCCCGCCTCTCGCCCATAGACTGCTGGAGATAGGCACCAGCTCCCCCGTGACCCACTATGGAATAAGTGGTAGAAAATGACTGACTATTTCTAATTTTAGATCCCCTTGTAATTTTAAGACATCCTTTGTATCTAATTTGCCCAAAAACCCATGTTTTTTTATTTTTTATTACATCTATGACAGATCATACCTGCTCCTTTTACATAGTTCTCCATAAACTTTACATCCCCTTCTAAGTCAATTAGTTTACTTTGTTTCTTCCCCATTATGTTTTATGTTAGTTTAATTGTAGTATGAATGTCCCAGATAAAAGGTCACTGGCATGAGACTTATGGAGAGGACATTAACACGGCCTTCTACTGCGACTAATTCGCAGGGGTGTTAATTTTCTGGAATGAAATCCGACCTGAATCTCCAAAGTCACCAGTACGTAGTTTTAATCTGGGCAAAGGAAAACACAGGACTAGCAGAATCCTACTGATTCTATTAAAATGCTTAGTCCTCCATATACACACACAACACAGTCACACAGTTAGTTTCAGGTTCCTTGTAATTTTTCTAAGTTAACTTGGTGTTATTTTATGAGCTCAATTTACTCCGTTCTTTTTACTTTTATAGCGCTTATTCTATTCCCTCGCAGGGGAATAACCCTTAGTCGTTTTATTTCGCCCCCTTCTTGGCGGGGCCCTACCTTAATTTGTCACTATTCCTTTCACGGTGGAATAAAACCATCCCAATGCAGTGTCCTTTCCGGCGGCACACTACGAAACAACTGTTACTCTATTCCCTCGCAGGGGAATAATCCTCAGTCGTTTTCTTTAATCCCCTTCACGGCGGGATTGTACCAAATTTGTCACTATTCCTTTCACGGTGGAATAAATCCATCCCAATGCAGCATCCTTACCGGCGACACACTACCAACGACTGTTAAGTACTTTTCTTATGAACTGTATTTTAAAACTGTCTCACCTCGGAGTTGACTTCTTGGTGACTCTCTGGATCCTGTGAGAGTCACCCCGCGCCGAGGAAGGCGATAACCCACTGGTCAGGTATGAATTCACACACACCGGGACTTTCAGCCACTCCGGCTAATGGAGGCTGTGCAGCGGTGCTTCGCTCGACGTCAGGCTTCCCCCACGGATCCCAGAGTCACTGTTAAAGCAAAGAGAAATAAGGTTATTGAATTAATCCGGCTACGAAGGACCAAATAATGTTAGGTATTATTTAGTCAACTCAGAGGTAAGAACGAAACAGAGTCAGTTTTACTTGTGACAAGGGTAGCCCACTTTGCAGTGAAACTACAAAGTTTTGACACCCTATCTCTTTATTTATATACACAGTTTAACAGACAGTTCAGACAGGGTGTATGTGTGTGTGTGTGGCTGGTAGGAGGCTGGTTCTCTTGGGAAATAGATAACGGTGATTTCACACACAGGAGGGAGGACGGTACTCAGAGACAAGCTGCATACCAAAGAGCAGAGTGCAGGTGCATTACAGCACAAAGTTTTTACATGAGTGATAACAAGTCCTCGCACCCATCCAACAATGACAATATATATATATATATATATATATACACAAAATTAGCATATCATTAAAAGGGTCTCTAAACGAGCTATGAACCTAATCATCTGAATCAACGAGTTAACTCTAAACACCTGCAAAAGATTCCTGAGGCCTTTAAAACTCCCAGCCTGGTTCATCACTCAAAACCCCAATCATGGGTAAGACTGCCGACCTGATTGCTGTCCAGAAGGCCACTATTGACACCCTCAAGCAAGAGGGTAAGACACAGAAAGAAATTTCTGAACGAATAGGCTGTTTCCAGAGTGCTGTATCAAGGCACCTCAGTGGGAAGTCTGTGGGAAGGAAAAAGTGTGGCAGAAAACGCTGCACAACGAGAAGAGGTGACCGGACCCTGAGGAAGATTGTGGAGAAGGGCCGATTCCAGACCTTGGGGGACCAGTGGAAGCAGTGGACTGAGTCTGGAGTAGAAACATCCAGAGCCACCGTGCACAGGCATGTGCAGGAAATGGGCTACAGGTGCCGCATTCCCCAGGTCAAGCCACTTTTGAACCAGAAACAGCGGCAGAAGCGCCTGACCTGGGCTACAGAGAAGCAGCACTGGACTGTTGCTCAGTGGTCCAAAGTACTTTTTTCGGATGAAAGCAAATTCTGCATGTCATTCAGAAATCAAGGTGCCAGAATTCTGGAGGAAGACTGGGGAGAAGGAAATGCCAAAATGCCAGAAGTCCAGTGTCAAGTACCCACAGTCAGTGATGGTCTGGGGTGCCGTGTCAGCTGCTGGTGTTGGTCCACTGTGTTTTATCTAGGGCAGGGTCAATGCAGCTAGCTATCAGGAGATTTTGGAGCACTTCATGCTTCCATCTGCTGAAAAGCTTTATGGAGATGAAGATTTCATTTTTCAGCACGACCTGGCACCTGCTCACAGTGCCAAAACCACTGGTAAATGGTTTACTGACCATGGTATCACTGTGCTCAATTGGCCTGCCAACTCTCCTGACCTGAACCCCATAGAGAATCTGTGGGGTATTGTGAAGAGAATGTTGAGAGACTCAAGACCCAACACTCTGGATGAGCTAAAGGCCGCTATCGAAGCATCCTGGGCCTCCATAAGACCTCAGCAGTGCCACAGGCTGATTGCCTCCAACACTTTTCTTTTATTGGTCGGATGAAATATGCTAATTTTGTGAGATAGGAATTTTGAGTTTTCATGAGCTGCATGCCAAAATCATCCGTATGAAGATAATAAAAGACCTGAAATATTTCAGTTAGTGTGCAATGAATCTAAAATATATGAATGTTAAATTTTCATCATGACATTATGGAAAATAATGAACTTTATCACAATATGCTAATATTTTGAGAAGGACCTGTGTATATATATATATATATATATATATATATATATATCAAGCAGAGCAATGTAGCATTAGCCGTAATACTTGTGAAAGTAAATCTGTTGAGCTTCTTCTTGGCACTCAACAATTCCAAGTGCTACCTTACCCAGCAGGACATGTTAATTGAAAAAAAAGAAAAGAAATTGCAGGCAAGTAAAAATCCAACTAGTCTGTCTTACTTTTCTCATTATATAAACATGTTTTAAATATTTGTCTATATTAGGTGAATTCACAGCAAGGCACACTGTTCTTTACCCTTTAATGAGTTTTTGGCAGGGTTTACAGGACAAATTAATTTTAGACAAATGTTAATGCCCAATCTCCATGGTTCTCAAACTGTGGAACATGTACCACTGATTTTATTACCTCTGTGATAGAAGCAATGCTGACATTTAGGGTAAGGCAAGTCTATTTGTATGCCCTATTGATACATAAAGTAGGTTCAGAGTGATTTATACGAAAATAAAAAAATTTATGCAACAAAAGTGGAATTAAAAACAAGAAATACATTAAAAAAAGTATAAAGTATAAATGTACACTTGTACAAAACAAAGGTAGTTAATACTTTTAAGGTGATATGTGATGTAAAGTTAAACCACATATAACAATAAAGCTTGAAACAGATGCCGTGGGGTATGTCAATGTATTCAAAATAGCTAGGAACAGGTGTCAGAGGGCTCTAAGTATCAGAGCTGTTTCTGCAGGAGGTGAACAAATTCTAGAAATAAGGAAATCAGGTAACTTCATTCTTATGACACTTTGTCAGGTATGATCATCTACTTCAGTGAGATTATTATACAGTTATTTTTGACACTGTAATTTGTTGTACATTTTTATATGGTATTTTTAATTTCAGCTCATTAAAGTTTTGAATTTTTGGCTAGGGCACTTAAGAGAACACCTGTGTGGGTCCAGCAAATATTTGAGACAAAGTATCTTGACAAAAGTGAGCTTTTCCAGAAGACTCCTGATGTGCAGCTGCTCATGTAGTCTGCTGGTTTCAATATAGTTTAGTTTCTTATACTTATCTCCAGCTGTGATCTGCTTCACCGAAGGGAGATCTTCTGAGGGCCAACCACTCTCTGTACTGTAATAGAGACATGCTGTAATGCTGGGAGTGTTTCCATCTGTCTTTTGGTCACTTTGCCCCTTGGTTACATTTTTCCTTTTGTGTCCTTTTGTGTCTCTGTGTTGCCCTGTGATGGACTGGTGACCTGTCCAGGGTGTACACCGCCTCTCGCACGTGGACAGCTGGAGATAGGCACCAGCTTCCCCCTGACCCTGTATGGAAAAAGCGGGTATAGAAAATAATGGATGGATGGAAATGTGCTTTTATTTCACAAGGACTGCACAAGGGCTATAACTTCAATTACCTGTGTGGCAGAGACAATTTGTAGAGCACAACCGTGCAGAAAACAAAATGTGCACCAGCGTATTGCCAAAAAGTGATTGTTTGCCAGACACTGATCACCTTTTGCAGAAGTGAGATACGTTGCAGTGTTGGCGCTGTCTTTAGTCCTCCACGTAAATAGTTCTAGGATGCTGAAAACAATTATCTTTATTTTCAATTATCTTTATTTTCATTGACTAGGCTCTTTTTGACACTGTAGCCAAAAGTGAAGAAAATGTACCTAATTATATCTGTAACTACAACGCTAACTCACAAAAGAGATATTTTAGTCTAATCTTAATATTTCTAAATTTGTCTGTTTTCAACCCAAAATTGTCTGATTCTAGTAAAAAGCATGTTAGCTGAAGCCTCTTCAGCCCATTCATCACTAAGAAGATAAGCTTCTGTCTGTGGATGATAAGCTCCAAAGAGCTTTGTAGATACAATGCAGGTGGGTGAAGAATATGAAATCCCACTCCATATTTTCAAAGGATGCTAGGAAAGTAGATGAACCAAGAAGGAATGATCTACCTTGCAAAACCCTATCTGCATCATTTTAGATCAGTTGAGTCCAAATGGGACTTCCCAGGTAGGATGACTGTCCATCAATCTTCTCCACCTAATGTCATGCACACCATTGATCCTCCCAGCAGCAGTAGAATCATCTGAGAGGTGAGCTGTACTGAAATTCAAAGATGTTCAGAGAAAAACTTTGGAAGCACTGTTCTTGGGGATCAGTGGTTAATGTGAGGGACCACTTAGCACCAAAAGACTTAATCAGACTTCCCAATCAGTCAGCTAACTGTCCACCCTAATTTCACTTAAATCAACAAAATTGGTAGAATAGGTGAACTTCTTACTCCTGATATTGTTTTCTTCAAAGCAAATTGAACCAAACTTTGAGTTGGAGTTATGGATTAAAACCTGTCCTTGTGCTCATTATTGATTTGATAAGTCTTACCCAGCTCTTACAGCCAGGTGAACAGATTTACCAGAACATGCTTCATTAAGCTGTTCAGTTTGTGGCTGGAACTACCTTTTGAATACCCTGGGTATAATTTAGTTCTTGTTGGTTGTTGGGCCAACGTCCATTTTGACAGGAAATTAACTGCTAGTACGCCTCCCAGCATGCAATAGAATATAGCGGCTAAGGCTAAAGCTAAGTGCCATTTCCAGCCATAGTGTCCTGTTGATACTTTGCCAGGAGGCAATCTCTAGAGAAATAGAAGCTTATGGGCAGGTTTACTTTGTTTCCACACTGCCCATTCCCGAAAGAGCTTGACAAAGCTGAAATCTGGCTGATATAAGAAGATCAGAAGATTTATATCTCGATCGAAGACTACACCGCGGCCCAAGATGAAGTTTAAAAAGAAAACCACAGACGTTTCTTTTCCAGGGAGACATCTTTCTTCCTTGTTTGTTCACTTTGACTGCCACAGTTCATCATATTTTTCCCTGTTTGGACAATGGAAGAAAAGTTGACCGTTTTCAGCTGTTCACAGACATGTGACTACTCCACTTGTTGTGCATGAATGTTATTGAACTGTTAGACTACACTCATCTAAACCATATATAGGTCTAAACCAGGACAGCTGATAGATGTATCATTGAATCGTGTGTAAATGAGGTCTACATTCAGCCTCAACACTAAAATCAGGTTTATTTCTCACTGAGACTGTGGTAATTGTGTTAAGGGACCAGGGGCCTCATGTACGATAGAGTGTGCAGCTTTCATACTAAAAGTCTGCAGTAGGAATACATTCTGAAACTTGTGATGCCAAAAAAAATTCTGATGTACAAAACCGTGCATAGACATGTCACCACAAACGTAGCCTTCATACATCCCATTTTGCAGTGCAGTCTGGGCAGCTGCACTTGGTGCTTGGAGCTCTGCCCATAAACACAAATGCAAAGTATTATAAATAACTGGAAGTCACTCACCACCTGTCAAAATAACCATGGCAATGGTGCTTAACTGAACTGAACTGGTTCCTTTCGGTAGAATAACGCTATGAGACTTTGTCTACACACCATGAGGGCTATTTGTAGTCAGTTACAGCAAACCAACAACCACTTGAATTACATCAGTGACTCAAACCTGGCTCGTACCTGTCTAGTTCTGCTGTGTGTGTATGTAATCCACATGGTGCTGACTAGCTGTTGCACTGACCTCATTCATAGTTCAATGCTGGTCATCATGATGTGAATATGCCTACCATATTTCTATTTGGAAAACTGTCCCTTTAAATCTACCACCATTCAGGACGTCACATAAAAATATGTAATTAATGTAATTAGCTAGTTGCTAGCCATCGTCCACAGAGGTTTTTTTCCCAACACAACTATTATAATTAAAATAATTATAATTATAATTTTTTTTTGTAGTATAAAGGAATCATGAGTTGAGAAGGCAAAAGAGTCATTGCATTAGTGAGACACATTTGCGCATCACAAAGAGGTTGCACATATTTTAAATGAAAACGCTTTCTATTCACTATAACACTGAGGCCAGCTCCGTGCAGAGCTCCAAAATAATTGCCCAGGACAATCTAAACTGGCTAAAAAGCGCTCCCTCTGCCATCTTCCATCGGGGATGTCCTCCAGCTGTGCCAAAGCTGCCAATGTTCCACAATTACGTGCAACTTTCTGTAGCTATTCATGGATGTGTGTGATTGTCTAGAGCTTGTCCACCTTAGGACACGTGCAAGAGTTTTGCGTGGCTACCGCACATTTTAACAGCAGGTCAAAAATTTGCGTGGATTTCCACACACTTTTACGCAAAGTTCATTTTTGTACATGCCGAGTTGTGTGTAAAACATTGCACTGTAAGGTTTTTGCGCATCAGCACGCTTCGTACTTAAGATCTCAGATCCTAATTTTTTTAATGTATTTTTGTTAAGGTCCTAGTTAGTAATGTTCTTATCCTCTGTTGAACCAGTGACTGTTCACATTTTCTTTCCTCTTTTAAAAGATTTCTTCAAGCACTGACATATCAGAATCAGATTCGGATTCTTATTGAAAGAAGTTGAATTATTGATTCCATTGGACTATAGGGGTAAAGCTGTATACATCTTCAGCAAGGGAGGTTTATCTCTATCAGAAGATGAATGCTGAGCGTGGAATGACTCGAATCCATAATATATATTCTGTCTGCAGCTCTCTTTTCCCACCATCCTCGGCAATGTTAGATCACTCCAGGAGGCGCTCATGTGTATTTTGGTGTCCAAATTGAGCTTAAACATGAAGATGGAGGTCTTTCAATTGATCCCTCCATCCAACTCCTTGATCTGCAAAATGCAGTAGAAATAGCCCATAATTGGAACTGTCACTGTTTAAAACAAACAGTTGACTTAGAGACTTTATGCATCAACAGTCATTATATTTGAATCCCATTGTGAGTTCTTTCATAAATGTGTCAGATCGTGCTGAAACTCAAAGATGCCCTCCTACAATAATCCACTCTACTGTGCCACAGGAAGCTATTGTGAACTCTAGATTAATAGCAGTAACACAAGCATGCCCTTTAGCCTCCGTAAGATCTCATAAAGCTTCTTTCAGTTACTCTCTACTGTGAAGTAAAGGTGTTTTGGGTTAAAAAGTGGATCCTGGGCTGTACATTCACTTCAGTGAAAGAGCATGAATTGTATGAGTCTTGGTACAATGTTAAACATAAACATGAATGTCTGTTAATGTCTGGTCTTATTTAAGGAAATTGATCTATAAAGAGATCACAAGATTTTACAGGATTTAATTACTGTATCAAAAATCTGTAAATACAGCTTATTTCTCTTCAACTGTGACTGACATTTAACGTGCATCATAAATTGATACACATATTACTATTGGTGGTGCAGTTGGTAGCACAGCAGCCTTGCAGCAAGTCTTAGGTTTGACTCCCAGCCAGGGGTCCTTCTGCATGGAGTTTGCATGTTCTCCCTGTGCATGCATGGGTTCTCTCCAGGTACTCCGGCATCCTCCCACAGTCAAAACACATGATTGTTAAGTTAATTGTTCTCTCTTAATTGCCCTTAGGTAAGAATGGGTATGAATGGTTTTTCCTATGTGTCTCTGTGTTGCTCTGCAATGGACTGGCGACCTACCCAAAGTGTGCCCTGCCTCTCGCCCGTAGACTGCTGTAATTAGGCACCAGTTCCCATGTGACCCTGTACAAAAACAGCGGGTATAGAAAATGGATGGATGTCGCTATTGGTGAATAAATATTTAGAAACATTGTCGCTAAAATACTAATGAATATTAAAATCACAAATTTTATTCTCAGAATATATATCACTAAAAGATTTCAAAATATGTGGTGCTATGAAAAGCCCTCTTTAATTTTGTCACACTTATTATCATAAAACAAATGTTAGATAAAGATAAGCTGAATAAGTTAAAGGTGCTATTTATAAATGTTGTTTTCATTTATTACAGGAAAATAAGCTATCCAAATCAAACTTTCCTATGTATTAGTGTTTTATACTGCATCACATGGAGGAATTCTAGTCCACACTTATTTCCTAGAAAGATTGGTTAGTTTCACTAGCTACACCAAGTCCTGATTTCAGCCAGACTTGTAGAATCAAGAAATCAGTTCAGTAGAACCTTCATGACAACATGAAGTAGGGTAAAATAGCATGCCCCAGCCCCACACCAGTGTTCATAATTCAACAATAAGAAAGAGTTTGGATGAAAATGGCATCAAGACTCTAGGTCCTGATGAGACAAAACTGTATCACACCATTACATCTGCTACAGCAGTAACAGCAGGTAAGTGATTATCCATCATGAGAAGTGGAAAAGTGTTCCAGTTTCTCTTCCTCCCCATAGCTCCATGGAGTGCACTGCTTGCATGCTGCCAGGTTCCTCACCCGTCGTTATTGCCATAGTCTACCGACCCTTCCTTTCCTTTCTGCTCCCTTCCATTACCACTATTATCCACTCCTTCCTGACAACTGAAACTGTTCCTGCTTCCTTCAAAGTTGCAGTCATTTCTCCAAATTTAAAGAAAACCTGGCTTGGACCATAACAATTTAAATAACCTTCGCCGCATATCCAACCTTCCATTTATTTCGAAAATCAAAACAGTTGCCTCTCATCTTCAGTCCCACCTAACCACCAACAATTTATATGAGCAGGTCTAGTCCGGAATTCGCTCCCACCTTGGCACTGAAACAGCCCTCATCCTCCTGGATCTGAGTGTGGCCTTTGACACCATCTCACACTCCATCCTACTCCACACACTCTCTTCTATACGCATCACAGATACATCCCTCTCCTGGTTCCATTCACACCTCTGTGGACGCACTCAGTCCATTTAACTGAAAATGTTCTGTTCCCACCCCTCTCCTGTCACTTTTGGCGTACCCCAGGGCTCTGTCCTGGGGCCAATTCTTTTTAATATTTATCTCCTTCCCCTCGGTCCATCTTCTGTCACTTCAACATCCGGTTTCACTGCTAAGCAAATGACACCCAGTGCTACCTCTCCTGCAAACCACCCTCCACACTACTCCCCTCCCATCTCTCCTCTTGGCTCTGTGTTTTCAACTCCTTGTTCACAAAAAACTTTCTTAAACTTAATTCAGATGAAACTATTATTCTCTTAGTTGGTACCAAATCCACCCTCTCGATAAACCAATATATTTTCTCTGACCATTGATAATTCCTGAATCTCCCCCTCCCTTCCCCACCATCCCCTCCTTGATGGGGTGACGGTGGCGGTTGCTGGGGACTTAAAGTGCCATACAAGTACAGGCCATTTCCATTTACCATCCCTTCAGGTAAAGAGTCTGTGTGTCATCCTCGAAAGCACTCTCTTCTTTCAATCTCATGTTAATAACATTCCGGTCTGCTTATTTCGTTTCATAAACAGCCTCTGTCCCTCCTTCAGCCCCCACTCCACTTCTGTCCTAATTCATAGCCTGGTGACCTCCAGTCTTGACTAATGTAATTCTCTCCTCTACGGTCTTCCACAAAAATCCCTAAATACACATTGAATAGTTGAGAACTCTGCCTCCCGTATCGTTACACAAACCCTCTACTTCCATCACATCACTCCCGTATTACAATAGCTACACTGGCTCGACATCAAATCCAGAATTGAATTTAAGCTACTCCTAATTACATTCAAGGCCATTCACAACCTTGCCCCACCTTACCCGTTCCAGTTCCTCCACATTCACACGCCCTCCCGCTCCCTCAGGTCTTCCTCTATATATTGAATTACTGGTGTTTTGTTGGTTTTTTGTACTTTGTTTGCTATCTTTAACTTGTATTGTATCATGTCCTTAGGTGTTTCATATCACATACCTAGCATTTTAAACAAGATATGTGTAAATGTTTGCGATCCACTCTATCTTTGTCATTTTTACCTTAACAATATTATTTTCATAGGCTTTAAGTAAGCCCACTGTGGGTTCGGTGCATGCATTTTTTCATAGGTGCACACTACAGGTATATTTTTTAGCTTCTGTCATTTTCTTTAATTCCTGTCTAGTTCTGTGTGCCAGTGTTTTATGTTAAGTGATGAGGCATCTGGGGCATGAGGCATCAATCTTGATACCAAGATGGTGCAGACGATGGCAGCCTCGGAGCTTCGCTCTCACTTTCTTTGCGTTTTTTGTGTGTTTTTATGTTTTTGGAGCCTCAGTACTGTGGTCTCAGGCCACAATTCTGTGGTCTCATTCAGCAGAGAGGAACTTCTCAACATCAGAGAGAAGTCTCTTGGGATTTTTTCACCATCATTCATTGATCCGAGCTTCACTGAGCTTCTGGCGAGCGGAGCCGCGGCACTTTATGGGATACTGCGCCGAAAGCGTCGGAGGGGAAAGAGCGACGGTAAAGCTCCGCCAAAGAGGAATTCGCACACCCCTGCCTTCAATCCATCTGGCAAATGTCCGCTCTCTAAGTAACAAGATGGATGAACTGCTTCTTCTCACCTGTAAAAACACGGACCTCCACGGATCAGCAGTTCTATGCTTCACCGAGACATGGCTGAGTGAAAACATCCCGGACTGCGCATTGCTGATACCGGGTTTCCAGCTGTTCAGAGCAGATCGCGGTGCGGAGCTATTGAGGAATAAGCAAGGAGGCGGAATCTGCTTTTATATAAATGAAGGTTGGTGCAGAGACATAAAAGTACTGGGGAAAACATGTAGTTCTGATCTAGAGTCATTTTCCAAAAACTGTAAACTGTTTTATTCTCCGAGAGAGTTTTCCTCGTTTATAATAATTGGCTATATTTTCCACTGCATGGCTGCACTTCTGCTGCTGAAAAAACATCTCGCTGAGCTGATTACAGACGTGGAAAAAAAATACACTGACTCTTTCATCATAATATTGGGAGATTTTAACAGTTCAAACCTCTCCAATGAACTCCCCAAATACAGACAGCATATTAAGTGTCCCACCAGAGACAAAAACACACTGGACCATTGTTACACAGCTTTAAAGGACTCATATCATGCTTTACCAGGGCTGCTCTGGGTTTTTCAGATCATTCTCTTATCCACCTCGTCCCAGCCTACAGGTAGAGATTAAGAGCTTCCAGACCCACAGTTCATACTGTTAAGAAGTGGACTGAGGAATCAAAGCAGACGCTACGGTCCTGCTTTGAAAGCACAGGCTGGACTGTTTTCGAAACTTCAGCCACTGACTTATACCAACTAACTGATGTGGTGACATCATACATCAGTTTCTGTGAGGACATGTGTGTGCAGACCAAGACCTTCTGGATCTTTGGGAATAACAAGCCATGGTGCACTCCACATCTCAGGAACCTGCTCAGAGATAAGGAAGAAGATCACAGCAGTGGAGATTGGGCGCGGTACAGGCAGGCCAGGAACAAACTAACAACGGAGATCAAAGCAGCCAAGCGAAGCTAGTGAGAAGCTAAAAAACAGCATTTCTATTGGTGATACTTCGGCTGTATGGACTGGTCTGACAAAACTGACTGCCTATAGGAGCCCCCCCCACTCATCCTGAACAGAATCCTCACCTGGCTAGTCGTCTGAATGGCTTCTACTGCAGACATGACAGGAAGCCGTTCACACCTCAAATCATCTCCTCCACATCCCATTCAGGAACAAGTTCTTCCCACAAAGCTACCAACCCCCTACCTTCAGATCCTCCGCCTGAACTAAAGATCTCTGAGGAAGATGTGAATAGGCTCTTTCAGCGCATGAAAACAAAGAAAGATGGAGGACCTGATAACGTCTCCCTATCATACCTGAAAGCCTGTGCAAATCAACTCGCCCCGATCTTCACCCCTATCTTCAACAAGTCACTGGAGACATGTGAGGTCCCCTCCTGCTTCAAATGATCCACCATCATTCCGGTGCCCAAGAAACCCACCATCCTAGGATTAAATGACTACAGGCCTGTAGCCCTGACGTCTGTGGTCATGAAATCCTTTGAGCGGCTGGTGTTGAAGGACCTGAAAGACATCACAGGCCCTCTGCTGGACCCCCTGCAATTTGCTTACTGAGCAAACAGGTCGGCAGATGATGCTGTCAACTTAGGTCTACACTTCATCCTGCAACACCTCGACCGTCCAGGGACATACGCCAGGATCCTGTTTGTAGACTTCAGCTCGACCTTCAACACCATCATACCAGACATTCTCCACCAGAAGCTCACCCAGCTCAATGTTCCAGCCTCCACTTGTCAGTGGATCAACAGCTTCTTGACGGACCGACAGGAGCAGGTGAGACAGGGGAGCATCTTCTCCCACAGCAGATCGATAAGTACTGGTGCCCCCCAGGCGTGTGTTCTATCCCCACTCCTCTTCTCCCAGTATACAAATGAGTGTACGTCAGCAGACTCGTCGGTGAAACTCCTGAAGTTTGCAGATGACACCACTGTCATTGGTCTGATCCAGGACGGTGATGAGTCTGCATACAGACAGGAGGTGGAATGGCTGTTATACTGGTGTTGTCAGAACTACCTTGAACTCAACCCACTCAAGACTGTGGAAATGGTCGTGGACCTTCAGAGAACAACACCCCCATACACCCCCCTCAGCATCCTCAACAACACCGTGTCAGCTGTGGACCACTTCAGGTTCCTAGGAACCACCATCTCTGAGGACCTGAGATGGTCCCCACATAGACACTATTCGAAGGAAGGCCCAGCAGAGACTGTACTTACTGAGGCAACTCAAGAAGTACAACCTTCCACAGGAGCTGTTGGTCATCTTCTACACTGCCATCATTCAGTCTGTCCTGTCTTCCTCCATCTCAGTGTGGTTTGGATCATCCACAAAACAGGACAGGTCTAGACTACAACGAATAATCAGGTCTGCAGAGAGAATTGTCAGGGCTGACCTTCCCTACATCCAGGACTTATACAGGTCTAGGGTCAGGAAAAGAGCTGCTAAAATCTCTGCAGACCCCACACACCCTGCACATAAACTGTTTAGAGTTTTACCTTCAGGCCATCGCTACAGAGCACTGTTAACTAAAACCAGCCGCCACAGAGACAGTTTCTTCCCCCAGGCTGTTTCTCTGATGAACATTGAATAGAGTACCAAACAACTGCACACTAAAGTTGCAAATGCACCTTTGTATATTTGTATATTGTATATATGTATTTAAGGATATAAAGATATATGCACAAATATATCTATTATGCAAAAAAATAAAGAAAAAAAAAAGAAACCCAGAGAGCAAAGTGTACCAGAGTTAAATTCATTGTTTGTATGTTCGAACTTGGCAATAAAGCTGATTCTGATCTGCCAAGTAAGTCAAAAATGTCAATAAGAATGAAAGAATAGCATTATATTCTTTAATCAGATGGCGGAGAATAATTACCAACAAAAGATTTTTGCATTCATCTGTCTAAATACTTGATTTGTCAGTTTTATTTTAGGATGGAAGCCAAAAGTCATCTATTACAGCCACTCAGATCCTTTGGAATGCCAACAAACTACATGTTGATTTGTAGCTATAGAACCAAATAAAAGAGGCAATTAAAATGACAGTACAGCGGCCGGATTCTGTCTCACCAGCCAGCCTGAAGCACTACGCTGATCAGCTGTCTCCAGTCTTCACAGACATTTTTAACACCTCACTGGAGACATGTCATGTGCCAGCCTGCTTCAAGTCCTCCACCATCGTCCGTGTTCCCACGAAGCCAAGGACCACAGGGCTTAATGACTTCAGACCCGTCGCCCTGACCTCTGTGGTGATGAAGTCCTTTGAGCGCCTTCTGCTCTCACACCTAAAAGACATCACCGACCCCCTCCTGGATCCCCTGCAGTTTGCCTACAGAGCCAACAGGTCTGTAGATGATGCAGTCAACCTAGCCCTTCACTTCATCCTCCGGCACCTGGATCCTGGCACAGGAACCTATGCCAGGATCCTGTTTGTGGATTTCAGCTCTGCCTTCAACACCATTGTCCCAGTTCTGCTACAGGAGAAGCTCTCCCAGCTGAGTGTGCCCGACTCCACCTGCAGGTGGATCACTGACTTCCTGTCTGACAGGAAGCAGCGCGTGAGGCTGGGGAAGCACGTCTCTGACTCCCTGACCATCAGCACCGGTTTCCCCCAAGGCTGTGTTCTCTCTCCTCTGCTCTTCTCCCTGTACACCAACAGCTGCCCCTCCAGTCACCAGTCTGTCAAGCTTCTGAAGTTTGCGGACGACACCACCCTGATCGGACTCATCTCTGATGGTGACGAGTCTGCGTACAGATGGGAGGTGGACCATCTGTTGGGCTGGTGCAGCCAGAACAACCTTGAGCTCAACGCTCTAAAGACAGTTGAGATGGTTGTGGACTTCAGGCAGAACCCAGCCCCACCTGCCCCCATCACCCTCTGTGACTCCACAATTGACACTGTAGAATCTTTCCGCTTCCTGGGAACTATCATCTCCCAGGATCTCAAGTGGGAGCCAAACATCAGCTCCCTCATCAAGAAAGCCCAGCAGAGGATGTTCTTCCTGCGGCAGCTGAAGAAATTCAACCTGCCAAAGACTATGATGGTGCACTTCTACACAGCCATCATTGAGTCCATCCTCACCTCCTTCATCACCATCTGGTACGCCGCTGCTACAGCCAAGGATAAGGGCAGGCTGCAGCGTGTCATTCGGTCTGCTGAGAAGGTGATTGGCTGCAGTCTACTGTCGCTCCAGGAACTGTACACCTCCAGGACCCTGAAGCAGGCAGGGAATATTCTGTCTGATCCCTCCCACCCCGGTCACAGACTCTTTGAGACTCTCCCCTCTGGCAGGAGGCTGCGGTCCATCCGGACCAAAACCTCATGCCACAAGAACAGTTTTTTCCCATCTGCCACCAGCCTGGTTAACAAAGCCCGGAAACCACCCTGACACTCTCCCTTTCCCCCACACCCCCCCCCCCCCCTTTTTGCTGACAGGACACCTGTAACTCTATGCGTTACATTAACGCTCAGCATGGACTCCTGCTTTACTTGCACTGCCATACTTGCACAATGATCACCTGCACTGTTGTATTGCTCTTGCATCTTATACTGCTCTATATTTACTCTCACTCACTTAAAACTGTGCACATATATTTATTTTATACTGTTTAATTTGTACTGTATTGCACCGGCTACGCCAAAACAAATTCCTTGTATGTCCAAAAACGTACTTGGCAATAAAGCTTTTCTGATTCTGATTCTGATGTATTGGTCTTTCACTTCCAATGTTATTTTTGTGGGAATTTCAGGCATTGTAATGTTTTCATCCTGCTTTGACAGAGAATGGATTAGTCATCTGTCTTTGGTTGAATTTGTTACAAACAAAAACCTAAGGCTAAATGTAAATGAACATGCATGTGTTATCACATTGATGTCTCAGCAAGCAGATGCATCCGTGAGCTCTAAACCTTCCTTATGCAAATCAGTTTAAACAATCGCTGCACTATTTTCTTGCAGTGGGTTTAAAAAAAAAAAAAAACAAGACAAAGAAAGAACATTGGAAAAGCAGGAGGGAGACATGCTTCTACTTTTCTTTGTTTGTAGTAAAATGGAGACAAATAACTGTATTTATGTAGTTGGTCATATTGAATTATTTTGTATTTCACAGTTCCATGGCCTTCAAGTGACCCCATAAGACATGGGCAAATTATTAAATTTATTAATTAAAAAATATGTCTTAGGTAAATGGTACATATACACATTATATAAAACAAGATCTTAATTTTCCTTCAGAGTCTTCCTCAGCAAAAGCAACAGTGATTCAAAGACATCCTGCTGACTAAGTCTGTATAAAACCAGAAAAAGTAAAAAATTATTTCAGTAATTCCATTCAGTGAAACTTGCATATTATATTAATTTATTACACAGATTATTATTTTTCAGATGTTTATTTCTTTTAATTTTGATGATTATAACTGTCAACTAATGAAAACACCAAATTCAGTATCTCAGAAAATTAGAATATTGTGAAAAAGTTCAATATTGAAGACAATACTGACCCACCATCATACCAATGATGGGCAATGCTAATAAAGTTTGTTTCTAACCAAAACGGTCAGAGATATTCATGCCAGTTGTTGGGATTATGAATCTGAGAATATTATTTAATATTTATTATTAATGTTTTAATATTTTATCAAATAATATTTCGGTTTGTTAAGGGTTGTCCTATGAATACCAGCCCAGTAAGGCGATGGTATTAGGACAAAATAGAAAGGTGTGAGACGAGCTCTGACATTACTGAACAGCAAAAACTCTGCACACACATGGAATGAATTCACACAATTTCTTAAAATACAAGAATTTATTAACAAAAATAAGTCAACTCAAAGTCAAACATATTTCAATCAACAAACTCTTTACTATGCTAAAACAATCCAACTAAACTACCAAGCAGAATTAAAGAATAATGAAGACTAATGGGCTATGTACAATATAAACAAGTTGATGAGAGATAATTGAAAATCATGACCAAAAAGAATGATGCCAGATTACCACGCAATGTTTATGTTTGAGAACCAAGGATTATCTTGAAGAATCTGGAAATGAAGTTAAGTTAGTCTTGGAACCAATTTTGGCAATAATCAGCATACCTTTAGACAACCATTCACAATACAAGATCAGATAAAATATTATTTATTAAAATAATGTTTTAAAGAATGATCTGCTGAATAAAACCAACCTTCTGAATGACCATTTCTCAACGGTGTCTAATTAGCTGCCTTTATTTATTCAAATAATATTTAAAGAAATATTATTAAGGGAGTATTTTGGAAAAGAGCCAAATCTTTCTGGAGAAATGGGGCTTAATGGTGTTTACTTAGTTTCAAATTTAGTAAAATGAAGTTTAGGGACTATTATTCACTAGCTTGAAAACTAACAACCTTTCTGTTAAAAACTCTTTAGTAGCAAGCACGTGTTCTTACCAGTTAGCAGTTGAGCTAACAAAAGAAGCTGATAGCTTAGCACCAGAATCAAACACATACCTTTAAAATACCGTCAATAAAAGGGTCAAAAAATGCATAAGCACGGACAGCGCGTTATGATCAATATTCTATTTAAAATCACCCTTCAAGTAAAGTTTGTCTTAACTTTAAAAACACACAAACAAAGAACACAAAACTGAACATGTGTGCTGCAGATATTCTGCTAGCACCAAGATAGCTGAGTTTAACACAAACAAAACCAAACTTCATAAAATGAAAAACGTTTAGATCATTTCAATCTAAATCCTTCTATTTCTCTGCCCAAACACTTAACCTCATGAACTGTGGTGAGGAACATTGTCCAAGGCGGCGAAGTTTGAAGAAACGTCCACAGTTGACAAACTGTTAGCTTCCAGCTAACCTCCGTAGCCGTGGATGAAAGACGGCTCGTTGTGTCCGCCAACCACACTGCACGTTAACACGGTGATGTGGTCTCAGCTGTCTTCCTTCCAGACTGGGAGACCGCGTCTCTGCAGGGCTTCTCTGGAACACCGTTTGCTTCTGCAGGCCTCAGAGAGAAAGTCAGGCAATGCTTATACCTTAATTTCCCCTTTTTATGAATGAATACTGGGTACACAAACAGTTATTCTCTGTACTTAACTGGTGCATATGATCACGTGATCTTATGACACTCTTGGATCCAGTTGAAGAGTTATGTCTTTTTGCCAGCAAAGAGACATTAGCGCACTGGGCCTCCCCTATCCGGGTCCCACACAGGAGCAGTGGAAAGAGGTCGGCTTGTTGGAGAGGGGGTGCTCTTATTCAGACAGTTGCATCATGGGAAGTCTGCTGCTACCCCCCTTGCTGGAAGTCAGTTAAATGCAAGTTATTTTTCCAGAAAAGTGTGTACCGAAGTTTTAATGTTGTTTCCATGGCTGGGTCCCAGCACAGAGGCCTGCTGAGGATCACTTTGTAGGGCTCTGGCAGTATTCATTCTGTTCCTCCTTGCACAAAGCAGCATATCCTGGTCCTGCTGATGGGTTAAGGACCTTTGATGACACCAAGAGTAACTGCCTCTCTTCTGGAATCTCTTCTATGCTCTTGAGACTGTCCTGTGTGACACAGAAAACCTTCAGGCAATGTGATATATTGATGTACCATCCTGGTAGAGTTGGACTGCCAGTGCAACCTCTGAATGGTCAAGGTGTCAACTCATGCTACAAGTGGTGACACTCTGGCCATATGCAAAACTACTGAAAAGCAGCCAATAAAAAAAATTAGTAGGGAAACATTGTCTGCGGCCTCCACCTGCAAAACCATTCTTGTTTATTGGGTTGTCTCATCGTTGCGCCTTTAGTGCACCTGTTGTTAATTTTATTAATATCAAAACTGAATTTGATTTGCTACCCAGATTGGTAAGCAACTAAACTTTGCAGCTGTAACAACTTAAATTTTTCTGGGAAGGCTTTTCATAAGCTTACTGAAGCACATTTCTGGGATCAGACAGACCTCAGAAGGGACCATCCCCAAACTTAAAGTTGTGAGCTGAAGCATTGAGTGTTTCTTTCAGTGGATTTAAGGGGCTGAGCCAATCGCCTGACGCACACCTTCACACATAATCTATTATGCACCAAAATGTACACTTTACACAGTGCAGTCAAGCACTGCACTGCACTCTACAGTCGTTCTACTGGCAATTGCTAAACCCACAGATCCATTGGATTGCCAGAAAGAGAGGCATGATTCATCACTTTCAAGAACATGCCTTAGATGTTCTGGAGTCCAGTAGAAGCAAGCTTTACAATACTGCATACAACACTTTGCATTGCACTTGGTGACATAGGACCTCGATGCTAGTGCTCAACTATAAAACTCATTGCATGAAACTTTACTCACTGTTCTTGAGCTGATCTGAAGGACATATGAGGTTTGGAGGTTTGTAGCTTCTGATTGCAGAAAGTTGGTAACGTCTCCATACCATGTGCCTTAGCATTCGCTGACACTACTCTGTGATTTTGTGTGCCTTATCACTTTGTAGCTGAGTTTGTGTGATTCCCAATCCCTTGCGCAGTTCATGGTGAGTACTTAGTAGCAAATAAATTTCACTTCTGCACTTATTGCGCTGGTAGCATCCCAACTGGAATTTACTGAGCTTTTGAGAACAACACATTCTTTCACAAATGATTGCACAAGCTGTCTGTGTGCTAGAAATAGGCTGATGGAGGGGTAGGGATTAGTTTTCCAATGGCATGTGTGGAGCTTTGTTTCTGAGATATTCACGAAAAACAACCTATGCCATAGTTTATTCTCTGACAGTATCTGTAAATGAATGATACATGTGTGATACTGAAATCATAAATGTTTCATGCTGCTGTGAGCACTGTAGTGAAACAAAAGCAGAAACAGATTACACATAACTGAGAGACATTTTCAAGAAAAAAGTATTCCTCACACATCTCTTTAAGGACCCATAGTATTCCAGATTTTATTCACTCTTGACATGACAGTTTGGAATAAAGTATCTTTTACTGCTCTCCGTGGGTGGCAACACAGTCAAACACATCAGCAGGGAAGAAATAAGGACCGCACAGGAGGAGCAGGAGAAAGATGGAGAGGCGGGAGTGACCATTTTCAGTCTTTGCTTCATAAATCACAAGCTTAAAAAAAGTTTAATGCAGATAAATCCAGCATGATAAAGGCGTGAATATATGGCCCCCTCCGAAGGGTAAGACACATCTATCCATCTATAAATAATTAGTAGGTATGTTCAGACTTTTTACTTGTATATTAGTGGATGGAGAACCAGGAGGACTGAACAAATATTACATTCCCACAGCAAACTGAATTTTATATATTTCAGTCTTCTCAATTGCTGTTTAGTCTTAAACCTTCTGAATAGATTATATGAGGTGGCTTTTAAATTCTTTCGAACAACATAATTTTAGTGATGTTCAGTCAGACATCCTTCACTATTAGATGTATTATGAACAACACATCACTGTTTTGCTGTGATTTATTAGTTACTGTATGGCAGCTTGTGTTTAAGTAGCTATGCATCTATCTACCTTAGATATAAAATAAAGCCATGTAGCCTGCTTCTGGACATGAGAAATACAAATGATGTCGTGCTTTCTTACCTTTATCTACTGGAGCCAGTAAATAATTTCAAAAAGCAATAACTTTATTTTTATACAGAAGGTGAAGACTGATTCAAGGAACTATATCAATAAAATGGGACGTATAGTGTAATACCATGCATTCTCAAATCAAGAATGTCTCTTGGGTTTCTCTCAGCTACTTTTAAAAAATGCCATATGGATAAACTGTCATGTTGCAGCCCATCAGTCTTTTTAAAATGAGTTTAGCAAAAAAAAAGCTAAAATTAGGGATTTGACATGTGTCATGATTGACCATAATGCTGAAAACCCTGGAACCTTTTACTATTGTGGATTTCTATGGGTCTAAACAAAGTCAATCAGTGTACCCTCCGGGATGCCTTTGTTTCCCTGTTTCTCTCCCAGGTTAAAAAGGGCACAGTGAAGCCTTTTAGACTGCCTATACAGATGTCGAAGCTTGCCAGCAACCAAAATAATCAATACAGGTTGTTGATTCAACCCACTTTGCTAAATGAGTGATCTCCTGCAGATAGGCTTTATAATTAGAGTAGTTCAAAGCTTAAATAGATGCATTATACTGCAAATGGTTATTCTGCAAACCTGCATTTGACAAGCTATTTCCACACTCTTTCAGAACAAGGATTGTTTTCAGTGTTTCTGGGGTGTCTGTGATTGTTTTCTTCATTTTTATTTTTGAACTCCATTATTCATCAGAAACCACACTGTTAAATGTGATTTGCTGTTGTAAACAAATGAAAGTTAAGGAGACACTGCCTCCAGATGTTTTCAATTTGCCTTCAGCATGCATTCCATATTGTGCAAAAGTCTATTGAGTCATGTTTTTCGCTATAGTTAAATAAATTCTTGAAATATAGCAAAAAATTATCCAAACTGTCACAAAGAACAAGTTTGTTATTTTTTACACAAACTCCTCTTTGCAAATGCTTATACAGAATGTTATGTCCTAGATGTGTTCTTTTACATAGTTGTTAGCAATAATTTCTCCTTGATTATTTGTAGCATCTCAACTGCAGTTAAATACATGTTTTTTTCTAGGTTTAATCATCGAGGTCGGCTTATATGCTTTGTGAAATAATACACAAATTAGTTAATCAAGGACTCATGCCATGTAGACCTGACTGTATTTGTTGGAGAAAATTAATCTGACGCTGCAGTGGATTTTTTCTGCATAATTAAATACTAAAGACAGGCAAAACCACACTGAGTTTTGTTAACAGACACATCTAAGTTATTTGAGTCTAGCAGATGTAAACCTTTGAGCATGGCAAAGCTTTGTGCAGTTTAATTAGACATCCTGATGGCTGATGAGCAGGTGAAGTCATTTTCCTGCTAGCGTAACTTAATTAGCAAGTGATGGCAAAGATCAGCAGACACTTGAGCTTTGTCATATTGGCTCACAATATTAGACAGTAAACAAGAGAGTGCAGTTTAAACCCATGGTTTTGTATACTTGTATGCTTGTGTTTAGGCTGTGAGGCAGGTTTGTGAGCTATAGGACAAGGATTCGTTGCTTTATTTTTCTTATTTGTGTTGATGGTATTACTGCATGGGTGTGTAAAAATCTCCTCATTGCATGACACTTATTTTCCAAAAACATCAAGGTCTGCCAGTATATCTTATGCCTGAGTGATGAAAAAAAAAAGTTATGAAGTTGTCAAACATTTGGTTTTGGCAGCTGGTCTGACTCACTCAAAAATGTCACTTTGAGCATTGGCAGTTTTTATGCATATTGCGTTTTTTGGTGACATGTGCCAAGGGCTTGCTATTTATATCTAGTTCATAATTTATCATTCAACAGGCATTAGGTTTGTTCCAATTTGGTCTTAGGGAAAATGTTGACAATGCTTCATAAATGTCAAGCTTGCACAAGCACAAGATAGCAAAGCTGGCAACCTCTTTTTAGGAAACAATACTTGGTTTCACTGCTTAACTAGAAAAAAGTGGGTTGTTTACAGCTTAAGTAAACAGTTGATTTTTAGTAAGTGTCTGAGCAGTGCTTCACGTGAAGCCCTTAGGTGTTATTTTGTATAGAGTATGTATTTTGTGAAGAAACAGTTATTGGATCTGTAAATATGGTAACGTAATATAGTTTATTGCAATTTTTTCCCTAATATATGCCTTCTATAATTTTACAGTAACAGCATAAAGTACAGTTATTTCAGCTATAGATGGCTTAACATCCAAACATCAACAGCAGCAGAATGGTATCTCAAACCTCATAAGAGTTGCTGACTTACAGATGGCTCAGGACTTCCACACAATAGCAGATGCCTCACAGAATCCCAAGCAATGCCAGGCCATTCCGCAGGGCTAATTTTAGCTATGATTGGCTGCACATTGATACAAAAAGTGTTGGTGTGAAGAAATTCAACCCTATTTCATGACCATTATGGAGAAATCCTCTGCAAAAAAAGCACAATTTGTCTTTTTGTTTGAACAGTGACCTATATGTATATGTTGTGCAAAGCATTGTGCAACCATGGTAACAAAGCACTTAACGCAGGTTTTAACAAACACTGGATAGGGATTTCATTCTGGGCTTTTCCCGCTGGCTGTAGATCATCTTTTTAAATATAAACCAACACATAAATAAACACAGCCATGAGTCAACTGTATCCACATGCTTTTTCCACAGTGCTGTGGAAAGGTATTTGTTATGGTCCTGGAGTCTGAAGCATCTCACAGGACGCACAACATATGAAGTCCAGATCAAATTACATTTTAACATAATAGTTTTATTACATCCATGCCTGGACACTATAAATGAACTGGGAGTCTTGGCAAAAATAAACAAAAGGATAGAAGTCATCACAAACCAGCCAGCTGTTGACCGTTACGGAGAGGGGAGCGGCCCGAATCTATGTTTCAAGACCTCACCCTACAACAATTGGAGTAACACCAACAGTCAGATACTTGTCAGGATTCCCTCGCTCGCCTGGTGGGTGAAGCTTATCCCTTCCAGCCAATCAGCTATACAGAGAAACCAAAATTAGTCAGGCACTCATTCATAAACGGCCATTCACAGGGACACGTCACAGTATTCCTTACAGTGTTTTTGCCTTTTAGTCACACACGTTTCAATTCATCTGTAAAATTAAGAAATTATGTCAATAGAACCTCTCTGACAACATGAAGTAGGCTATAAACATCTCAACACATCATGTTCTATTTTATTGGTCTAGAAAGGGTTAAAAAGCCATCACTAATGCATAGGGACTCCAGAAGACCACATGGAGAGACATTATTCACAAATTTAGAATACAAAACAGTGGTGAGCCATCCAAAGAGTGGCCAGCCCACCAGACTTTCATTGACGACTCATCCAGGAGGTCACAAATGATCCCAGAACAACAACGTTCCGCTGGCCTCACTTGCCTCAATTAATACCTGACATAGTTGATGACAAAAAACAAAAAACAACTCTTGATGATCCCAAGTTTTGGGAAACATTTTTAGAAGGTGTGCACCCTATAACATATGGTGTAAAACTAACACAGCATCTCAGAAAAAAAGCATCATACAAAGAGTCAAGGATGGTAAAATAGAGTGCCTCAACTACAGTTGCCATTCTTCTGACAATGGTGCTACACAGAAGAATTATGAAGGATCCACTCTTAATAATGTGACCACTAAGAGAAATTGCAGCAACAATGTTCATTTTGTTATAATGTGTGTTCCCATGGAAAAAAGATGCCTGCTTGCATTGACAGAGAAAGTGGATGTGCCACCTATTTAGATCATTTTTGTTTGTTTCTTGATGTCTTAACATTTAATTTCCCTTTGGGATTAATAAAGTATTTTTGAATTGAATTTAACTGAATTCATTACACTTTTAGTGAGTTACCTTTATTACATATTGTAAGACAGATGGTTATAATGGTCTGGCTGTTTTCAGAGTGGGAAGCTGTTAAAGAATTCCTGTTCTAGGGCATATGATTTGGTACATTTAAGGGGTTATACAGGAGTTAGAATATACACAATACTTCCTGCAGTTTTAACCATGTTCCTTATCTCAGCACAAGTCATCTTGCTTAGTGACAGTATTCTTTCACAGCATTTATAAATGCCTAAAGTAGACAAATTGCTTACATCTTAAGCATTTTTTGTTGCAAATAAAAGTATTTCAGACAGTGGAGAATGAATATTTCCCTCTTGAGCCCTGCTGATTTGAAGAGACAGAATAAAAATAAATAATAAAAATTACTTCCTTGCCTGTTGAGTATGAGTTCTTTAACATGAAGATAGTCCTGTAATGACTGTCATCTACTTTGCTGCAATGGCCGATATTGAGCTGGCACTTTGCCTGGAAGTAGGACAAATAGAAAGCATTGAGCTGTTAGCAGAATACTGATCCTCTTAGAGACAAAACCACAAAACTTGGATGGATGATTCAAGCTCCAGCATGTGGCCATCACTATCTGCGTCTAATACCAGAACAATGATAAAGTTTTCATGGAGTTGTTATTGTTTGGCTGTGCTGAAATAAATTAACAATACTGATAAAGTATGGTTTGGAGAGTTGGATTTTTTCTAATTTGTTGTCCAACCTAAACTTTATAGCTAGTGCAGTACATTGTGTGTAATATATAAAGTGAGACAGTTTTCTTTAAATATTTGTTATCTAGTTCAAGAAGAATCCAGCATTTACACAGCTGGACTATACAATTTTAAGGAGGTTAAATTGTAAAAAGGAATCCAAACCTTCTGCAGGTTTTTGCCTCTGACAAATTTGTTCATTACATTAATAGTTTTCTCCTCCCTACTGATAGTTATAATCACTGAGACATTTTTTATTAATGTTGTTAATCATGTCAGGGAGTTAATTCCAGCAGATGTAGTCAATAGTATTATTTTGATTAATAACGTTAATAAACGTTGCACTGTATTTGACGCTGTATTTGGCGCTGTAAAAGCTATGGTGGCCGACAGGTGCAAACGTGCAGGATATGACTAAATGCGCTGCAAACACATAAACATCCAAAACACACAAACATAAAAAACAAAGAACAACATTAAGTATCACCATGAGTAAGCAGATTCAGAAATTGTTTAAGAGAATGGTGACTGACCAAACTCTCCTCTAATTTGCGCTAGGACACCTGTGCATTAGGGCAAAACCAGACACTCAATGGTCTGAGCGTGAAAGCCCAATTACAAAGTTTGAACCCTGGAAGGGACAAACACTTATTTCCCGCTGCATTGTACTTAGTTTAACCCGTGGCCGATTTCCATTCCATTTATACCTAGTAACAGCTGATTGTAGTTTTGACCAGCAGGGATCATCATTGAGCTGACAAAGTTTACTCTAGGAAGAATCTTCATTGTTATAACTGAAACCCTGCTGTGAAGAGAATTGTTAAATTTAGAACATCTTTCCAAATCAGGAACAATTCAATCAAGAGTCTTAACAAATTCAATTATATTTTGAGTTGTTTGGTAGATCTCTATACCTGAATATGTGAAATGCTTAACCACAGGCACTAGAAGGGGGACCTGGGTGTCATTCATAGATTGGTTTAAATGCAACAGTGCTGATTTCTACCAATTTATTTTAAAACTTAAAATGTTTCCATATTTGTCGTATATCGTCAAAATATTCGGCATACAGTTAGTAATGTCACCAATGCAGAGTAAAATGTTTTTCGCATACAAAGAAATACAAGGACCACAAGTGGTATTAATGGAAACAGGTTGGAACGTCAATGATAATCTAATAGGCTAAGTTAAAGGTTCCAGAGACAGAACAAACAGTAAGGGGCTCAGAGGACAGCCCTGTCTCAAGCCCCTTGAAATAGGGAAGAGTGGACAACAAGTTCTGCCTGTAATCACTGCAACAGATGGGTTTTCATCAAGTACTTTAATCGTTTTAATAAATAAGGGGCCAAAGCCTATGTGTCTGAGCAGGGACCCAAGAAAAAGCCACTCCAAGCAATCAAAGGTTTATATAGCATCCAGAGACAATATGGCAGCAGGCAAGTTAGTATCCTGAACTCTTTCACATGTAACGGTCCTTGAACATTATCTAAAGCCAATCTTGATTTCACAAACCCTGTTTTATCA
Source organism: Girardinichthys multiradiatus (assembly GCF_021462225.1). NCBI lineage: Eukaryota > Metazoa > Chordata > Actinopteri > Cyprinodontiformes > Goodeidae > Girardinichthys > Girardinichthys multiradiatus. The sequence goes on along the minus strand of NC_061810.1, from coordinate 12,431,318 downwards.
CCATGCACCAGATATATATCTCTGCAGTCTCTTAGCTAATACCTTCGCATAAATCTTATGTCTGCATAAGAAGTATGGGCATATTAATGCAGAATTAAAATTTCTGAAATGTCCTTGAGGCAATCAAAAACTAAATCATATTTATACGCAAAGGACCTAAATGAGACCAGAAGGTTTGATAAACCTCTGAAGGTATTCCATCTGGGCCAGGGGATTTGCCCCTATTCATGTCCTTGTGGGCCATCTCACAACCCTGTAAAGTAATAACACAGTCTAAATCAGTTGACTCAGAATCAGACAGATGGGGTAGTTGTCAAAGGCGGATTGAGAAAAAAAAAACGCCTTCTGAACTATGTAGTGACTGATAGAAGGAAGCAAAAGTAGAGTTCACCACCTTGGAGTTGGTCTGAAATCTGATTCAGACCTAACACAAAAATAGCAGCAATGGGTTCATCTGATTTGAGTTGTAAAGCCAACAGGTGGCAGGGCCTTGCAGAGTGAAAGTGATATGTTTGTCTTGTCTTATGCATGTGAAATTCTGAATGATGCCTCAATACTGCATTATTATCTTTCTTAACCAACTCCTTTTGAACATATCACTTGTCATTATATTCCTTCTGTAGTAATGCATCGAGAGAAATGTGTTGCTATTCTAACCTCTGTCAACCTCGCTGCATGCTTTTTCTTTCTGGAAGATGCATAGAAAGTAGCATTAGATCTAATATAACCCTTCACTGCTTTCCAGGATATCCTGGGATCAGACACTGAGACTTCATTGAACCGCAGAAATTCCTTAAAGTTTGTTTGAAATTACGTTATATAATTGTCATAGTGCAAAGCGACACATTGAATCGCCACCTAAGTGCTGTTGGGACCACAGCCATGGATACAACATGAAAGGCCAGTAAGAACTTTTCTGGAACTTTCAAAATAAATCACATTAACCTACTTCCAGCACAGTGAGGAACAGGGAATAACAGCGTACTTCCCGTGGTGTCACTGTTTGAATAATAACCCCGCTTTTGCAACAAACTGATGTTGGGATTATGATTCTTGATTAATTAATATTCATCAAGAATTATAATTAAAAATCATAATTTGAAAAAATCAGTTTCTTAACCAAAAATCTTCATTTATGAATCGAAACCAGAGATGTCTTACGGGGTTGTAATTGTGGCTCAATGCCTTCGATAATTACAACCGTTAAATACTCAGTAATAATTGATAACTATTACTAGATGTCACTGTTTAATCAACCATTTCTGCCGAAACGTGGGGAACTTTGATCTTATTTTGACTGACAAATCACTCTTGCACAAAATAAACACTAACACCTTCTCTTTATCTACGTGACATTTATTAAATCAACAGCCTGAAACAATCCGCTATCCGATTCAATAATTTTCACCTAATCAAGCATGCAAAGTTCTACACAAAAAGGGTAAAATATCTAACTAAACAAAATAAAAACAAACAGCAGTGGGTGTGTATGGAATCAACCAATGTGTAGCTCAGTGAGATACAGGCAGTCATAAACCTTCCCTCATGCAAAGTTGTAAACTCAGCGCACACAAAGGATCATAAACCTTTTTGGCAGCTAGCCAGTAAAACATGAAGTTGGACACAAAGGAAACGGTAGAATTTCACCATGACTACGCTTCCTACTGAGCGAATCTAATCGCACTAAAACCTACTCTACCTTGCCCATGCGATTCCTAATAAAGAAATAAAAATAAAAGGATGGATTTTACTTTGTTGAAGTCTTCTCTGAGCAGAGGGAGAGAGAGAGAGGGATTGAAAAGTTTCCACGCGTACACGGATAACTCAGGGAAGCAGTCCATTTTCGTCCTTTGTGGCCTCCTTGGCAGAAAGGTGAAAAATATGACGGACAGTCACTAGTTGACTGGAACAAAAAAAAACAAGGGGGAAAAATTCCGTCTCCTTGAAAACTCCGTGTTTTTTTTTTTTTGGTTACGTGTTAAACCCACGTCTTCGATCGGTAAAGTTGAAAACTTACAAGCCTTCTTATTCATGTAAGTTTAATTCGCTCAGTTTCTCGTTGGCCAATGGGGAGAATAAATGAAAATCCACTTTTCTTCTCCAGAGAGATATTTCAGATGTTGGTCCGGTCTCCAACATGAAAGCAAATGGTGGGCCGTCTCATACTCTGTTATATAGTTGGCGGTGGCCTCAGGGCTGCGACGCCCCGTCTTATCAGCCGCGGTGCCCGCTGGGATTTGTAGGAACAGGCTATCCTGTGGTACAAAATGACCGATGACGTTGGAAAGGCATAGTGGCGTCCAGCAACATGCAAATGGTCCAATATTCAGCAAACAAGTGGTCCAACATTCCTCCCTAGGTTCAAAGGGTGAGATGCATCACAGTCTTTGAAGCTACTGGAACCATTATGTCCTTACCTGAACGATCAGTGATCCGTGGTGAAGTAAAACAAAACAAACTTTCTCTGTGTTCCTTAAAAGCCTATGATTGGGCAGAGTAGAAGTTAGCCTGGGCAGGGCTAAACTCTGACTAACTCATACCTTTCTGTGTTGTTCAACGAGAAAATATAGGACAATACATTCATATCATCATTACATTCTTTTGGCCATCAGCTTTTGGTAACCCTGAGACAAAATGAAACCACAATAAAAGATACCGTACATATATATAAAAAAAACAGAAATCATGGTTCATAGCTTATTCGTCCAACTTCCATTAGGCAATGGAACCTGGCTATGTCATTGGCAAAGGTGGTGCTATGAACCATGGGGGAATGAATGTGAGGGAATCAATCCTGACCTGTGACGCTTAACCTGCCTGAATGCGGTGTGTAATCTTAAAAAAAAAACGAACGTTTAAAACAGGTTTAGGCTTAAACCATTAGCTCTTCCAAATGATGATGGGTTTTGATATAACTCCTGTCTCTAGATTATCTAGATGCGAAAAGAGGGAGAAAAATAATAATTTAATTGCAGTACTTAGGCTATAAGCCAGGTGAGTTTGTGGAGGTTGCAAGGTGTCTGCTGTGGTGGATTTTCTCTACTACGTTCAGCAGAACTAGGCCAGTACGTATCTGTGCCTCAGTGGGACTGTCTACAGATGAACCAACCTCCTTTAATAAGATTTAGCATAAAATCTCTGGCAAGGTGTGTGTCCATTACATCATTCTTAATCACTTTTGTGAGGTCTGCTGTGCATGCAGAGTGTTAATGGAAAAATATCGTGCCAATTTACAGTTTAACACTGTGTCCTAGAAGGTAGTTATAGTTTTAACTGTTTCTGTTGAAGAGAAGTTGTTAGTGATTAGTGCATGTTAGTGTGAGTTCATGAAACATGCACCTATTTAACTAGTCTTACGCACTGGTCTCTCCTTTCCCAGACATGGAAGCAAGCTCTGTTCTTGGGGAGGAGAGTTCGATGTAGAACTTCATCTGGTTCAGCAAAAGAGCAGCAGCTGGGATGACTGTCAATCTTTTCTGACAAGCATCCAACCCACTTAATGAAGCTGCATGTCACAGTTAGGAGGAACTTGTTACCTCCAGCTAATTTTGAGGCTGGTTCGACCCGGTTGGTCTGAAGGTGGAACCAGGGTAATGTAACCCCCCTTCGCTGAAGCGGAGGTTGACTGATTGGCTAGGATGGATAAAACTGGCAGCAGGTTAAGCATCCTTGGATGTAGACCTGAGTGTCGTGAGACAGAGGCCAGTACGCTGTTCTGTTGGAGGGTGTGGAGTGTGGCTTTGTAGCTCTTATGGCCCCCTACAGGGGAGTAATGGGCGTAGGCTAATGTGACCCCCCTTTGGTCTGTTGGAACAATGCTGAAAGCATGGGATGGCTGTTTTATTCCAATCTGCACACTGGAGGTGCACACTCTGGCTGTCTTAAGGAGAGGGCGGAGCCCGTCTGCTAAAAAGAGTGTGTGGCTGTGTTGTGCCTCAGTTAAGAGGGGATCTTTTTGGCACATGCAGTCATACAGCTCTCTACCAGTTGATAACTGCCCTAGCCAGAATGCTAGTAGCACTTCTGGTATGAGCATGGTTTCCAGGTGTACACCTTCTACCACTTGTGGTAAGTTTTCACACCTGGGTTCTTTGAAGAGCAAAGCAATGCATGACAGCATCTAGGAGGAGTTTTCTGGATGGCTGGTGCAGCTGTGTCTCAGAGGTGCCCATGACTGGCTCTGACGAGGGCCTGAGAGGCTGTTTGGGCTCCTCTAAGCTGGTGACCTGATTGGTCACACAGGGTGATGTACTGCTTGCACCCAGTGGTTTTGGCACTTCCGCCTGGACCCAGAGTTGGTCCTGGTGGCAGTCAATGAGTGGGGCCAGCCTGTCCAGCAGGTCCTGGCCACCAAGAAAAAGCTCTTTGTTTAATGTGCACATATAGATGGGGTGCACCAGAGTCATGTCTTTGAGTGTGATGTCCAGCTCCACCCAACTAGTGATGCCAATTGGTCTTGGGTGCGGCTGGTGATGTTTACATCACAAGCTTCGACCTGAAATGGTTCATTGAGGGAGAGCATGGCTCTACTCACCTCCTCAAACAAGGCCGAGAACATCAGGGTGATCTCTGATCCCTTTTTAAAATGGGAACTCCGTTGGAAACATCCTCCTATAATGACCAGACAGTATAGACGATGTGCATGTCCATTTTGGTTCAGTGTACCTGAGAACCTTGGAAAGATGGTTTGTGGTGTTTCTCTTGGAGAGGTCCCAAGGGGTACTTGGAGTTTCCCAGGTTTGTCTCCCCATCCGATCAGGTAGACTCTGATGGCTGTGGAGACTGGGTCCATGCCTAGTCATGCTGACGGTAAGTTTGGGTCTGGTTTAACCGGAGAGTCGGCTTCCTGTTTCAAGGGTTGTGGGGGCGTGGTGGCCTGACGCACTGCTTCTGTCACCATCTTGCGTAAGGCATCCTCCATCTCTTTCCCCATAATCCCTTCTGCGTGTTGGTTCCTACCTTTTTCCATCAGTTTTGCCTTTAGGCCTCAATTGATGGTCAGGTCGTCTATTCGATCGGAAGTGGTCCCTGAACCTGTTCTTAAAATGGGTTCCTGTTGAAGGCATTTCCTGACCTTCTAACACAAGGCTGGTTCTTCAGTCTGGACCTGTAAAACCCTAGCCTCGCCTTGGTCGGGCAAGCACGCGGATCTCTTGCATGCTCAGGGTCTTTGTTGTGCAATACATAGTAACATCGTATCACACACTTTCATGAATGTTGTGGAGGAACAGGGATTTAAAAGCATGTTCCTACTCAATGCTGGGAGCATTGCGTCCTTGGAAGTAAGCAGCTCACAGGCGCCGATAATACTCCCTGGGTGCTTCGCTTTTCTTTTGCTGGATAGCGAAAGCACCAAGTGTGGTGGACCCGGTCCATGTACACATAATATTCTTCCCTTAGAGCTTCGCAGGGGGTTGAATAACGGTCTCGGACTACGGGTTCAGGGTCTCCATGAAAACATGGACGCTCCTGGATGTTGTTTTCCAGATGAGCTTCAATTTTTCCCTTGCTGATGGGCAGTACAAATCTAGAAGACAGCATTCAACTTCCTTAAGATAATCATCAATGTTTGATTCTGCATTATTAGGGTCAAAACGCTCTATCTCTTTGGCCAGAGACTCAAGCTGGTGGGTGCGCAATCCACTCTCAGGGATTGGTGCCGGCCCATCTGAGTCATCATCGGAGAGTTTACTCCGGCTGCACTCAGGGTGTGTTGGTGCATCACGCTAGAGGCTGACATTTTTTCGTGAGTCCCACGGGTCACGGGATTCCCACGGGAAACCCGCGGGACGGGAGACAGCATCAGTAAAGATCCCGTGATTGGGACGGTACAGGATAAAAAATGAACGGGAGCAGACGGGAGCGGGAGCTAACTAATAGGAGGGAAAATAAACTAGGATCAATTGTCCTTGGAAATGTAAACGGAGACTTTGTTATAAACGTTAAGGAAAAAAAACTTGGATCGACGCCGCCATTGTGTAGTTTTTTTCCAAGAAGCCTATACTATAATGTGAGTCAAACGAACTACACGACCCACAAGCCAACAGTGCTTCTGCTCGGTGTTTTCCACCTGCGTTCAGGATGGAGGGAACAAACGCAGGTGGAGAACTGGACGTGGTAAAATTGGATTTGTAACGTAAAGTCAGAAGTAAGGACTTATCTATTAAACTCATAGAGCTGACAGGAAAGTCGCAAATATTACCGAACTTCAGGAGAGTTGAATGTAGCGGTGTTAACACGCAGTCTGCTGCTTGTAAAACGTGTTTAGTCGTAATCAAGTTCACCAGTGATTAAGGGACACTTGTAAAACAGATTCTGGATTAAATCAGCTCTGCATCTCTTCATTCATCAAACCAAAAGTACCATCATGTGTCAAGTCTCATCTGACCAACAAAATTGCTGCATGTGCTCTAAAGATTTAAGAGGTAAGGTACGGAAGCCCGTGAGGGGACATTGGGAAATTTATTACTTTTGCGTCTCCACGCAATACTTTTGCATTCGGCATTTTGGAGCAACAGCACAGATGATAAACTGCTCATAAAACAAACACTAATATGTGATTGATATGGTTTATTTGTCATATGCAGGTTAACACGCAGTAAACAATGCGATAAAATGCTTAGGATAAGAAGAACCGTTCAAATCCCAATAAAAACAAAAACACTAATGGCGTACAAAAAAAAAGTACACATCATGCAGCAGTAATAAGGAAATAAAGTGTCACAGATGTGGTTTCGTGCAGTTTTATGGTCCAGAGTTCAGTAGTTTGTTTGACAGCTTGTGGATAAAAACTGTCTTTTAGTCTGATTGAAGATAATTTTATTTAATGCTGATTTCAAAATAAAACTCAATAAATCTCAAAACGGGTGTAGTGTTTGTTTCAATTTCGCAGTTATCTGGTTTGGAAACTATCCCACAAAGTATTGCGAAATAACGCAAAGACTATTGCGTGGGAACACAAAAGAGAAAAAATTCCCCATGTCCCCTCGCGGACCTCGTAGAAAGGCTTCATCAAGGGAACATATTAAATAAATATGTTGTGAAATAGAAAAAAATTGAATGTACCATTAAATGTACAATTTATTTAATACATCATTAAATATTAAGTGTACCACTAATTACGTCATGTCGTCTTTAAAATTATACTTAATTATTCAGTGGCATATTTAATTGCATTATAGTCTATTTCATGATATAATGGTACATTTATTGTTTCTAATGATGTATTAAATAAATAAATGGTACCTTTAATTTAATGGCACATTTAATGTTACATTTCTTTCATGTTACATTTACTTCACTTATGGGACATTCACAACATTTATTTATTTAATGATGATTTTATTGTATTAATTTTGTCCAGTTTGACCCTCCATTCTTGATGCCTGTATAGGAGGTCATGTCAGAATTTGAATCAGGTGTTCTGGAGCAGACAAACATCTAAAACTTGCAGAGAAGGGGTCCCTGAGGACCAGGGCTGTGAACCATTGAGGTACAGTTTCTAAATTGTGAAGGTAATGCCTTTTTGACCTTTTGTTCAACAAGTACAGTTCTCTTACTACAGGTCCTTCTCAAAATATTAGCATATTGTGATAAAGTTCATTATTTTCCATAATGTCACGATGAAAATTTAACATTCATATATTTTAGATTCATTGCACACTAACTGAAATATGTCAGGTCTTTTATTGTCTTAATATGAATGATTTTGGCATACAGCTCATGAAAACCCAAAATTCCTATCTCACAAAATTAGCATATTTCATCCGACCAATAAAAGAAAAGTGTTTTTAATACAAAAAACGTCAACCTTCAAATAATCATGTACAGTTATGCACTCAATACTTGGTCGGGAATCCTTTTGCAGAAATTACTGCTTCAATGCGTCGTGGCATGGAGGCAATCAGCCTGTGGCACTGCTGAGGTCTTATGGAGGCCCAGGATGCTTCGATAGTGGCCTTTAGCTCATCCAGAGTGTTGGGTCTTGAGTCTCTCAACGTTCTCTTCACAATATCCCACAAATTCTCTATGGGGTTCAGGTCAGGAGAGTTGGCAGGCCAACTGAGCACAGTGATACCATGGTCAGTAAACAATTTACCAGTGGTTTTGGCACTGTGAGCAGGTGCCAGGTCATGCTGAAAAATGAAATCTTCATCTCCATAAAGCTTTACAGCAGATGGAAGCATGAAGTGCTCCAAAATCTCCTGATAGCTAGCTGCATTGACCCTGCCCTTGATAAAACACAGTGGACCAACACCAGCAGCTGACACGGCACCCCAGACCATCACTGACTGTGGGTACATGACACTGGACTTCTGGCATTTTGGCATTTCCTTCTCCCCAGTCTTCCTCCAGACTCTGGCACCTTGATTTCCAAATGACATGCAGAATTTGCTTTCATCCGAAAAAAATACTTTGGACCACTGAGCAACAGTCCAGTGCTGCTTCTCTGTAGCCCAGGTCAGGCGCTTCTGCCGCTGTTTCTGGTTCAAAGGTGGCTTGACCTGGGGAATGCGGCACCTGTAGCCCATTTCCTGCACACGCCTGTGCACGGTGGCTCTGGATGTTTCTACTCCAGACTCAGTCCACTGCTTTCACAGGTCCTCCAAGGTCTGGAATCGGCCCTTCTCCACAATCTTCCTCAGGGTCCGGTCACCTCTTCTCGTTGTGCAGCGTTTTCTGCCACACTTTTTCCTTCCCACAGACTTCCCACTGAGGTGCCTTGATACAGCACTCTGAGAACAGCCTATTCGTTCAGAAATTTATTTCTGTGTCTTACCCTCTTGGCCTTCTGGACAGCAGTCAGGTCGGCAGTCTTACCCATGATTGGGTTTTGAATGATGAACAAGGCTGGGAGTTTTAAAGGCCTCAGGAATCTTTTGCAGGTGTTTAGAGTTAACTCGTTGATTCAGATGATTAGGTTCATAGCTCGTTTAGAGACCCTTTTAATGATATGCTAATTTTGTGAGATAGGAATTTTGGGTTTTCATGAGCTGTATGCCAAAATCATCCGTATTAAGACAATAAAAGACCTGAAATATTTCAGTTAGTGTGCAATGAATCTAAAATATATGAATATTGAATTTTCATCATGACATTATGGAAAATAATGAACTTTATCACAATATGCTAATATTTTGAAAAGGACCTGTAGGTGCATTTTTCTTTCGTTTCAGCAACTTGAAACATAAAAGTGATGTCATTGTTCAAAGGAAACAGTCACTTAATAAATAATTAAAATACAACTATGTACATTTTGTTTATTCAACTAAGATAGGCATGTTCTGTTTCCTTGTTTGATATTTTATTATTTCTTCATTATTATTCTTTTTACTTTAACTGGCCTTTACTACAGCTAAAAACAGGGACCTAACTGGTCCTTCAAAGAAAGAAATTGCCAAAAGACTAAATGAAGAAAACAAAAATGGGAGTGGCACAGGAGTGGGAGTCGTTCTGAATGGGAGCGGGACGGGAGTGGGAGTCAATTTACCAGGAGTGGGACGGGACAGGATTTTTTTCGTTATGCTGGCCTGGGATTGGGATGGGACAAGACATTTTTCTTTGGGAGCGGGATGGGACAGGAGAGAAAATCCACTCCCGTGTCACCCTCTACATCACACCTCATCCTCGGAGGAGGTAGCTCACGGTACATTGGTGGGCCCTCTGCTTCCCGGACTCGGGTCCTGGGCAGAGATTGAGGGCAGTAGGAACCACCTGAATCCCAGGGGCGGCTCTCCTGTCGCCTTGGCGGAGGTGAGGGATTGTAGAGGACCGTACTGCGAGTCACGTTTGAAGGCTGCTCGCCTCTAAGCCGTGAATTATTTACTCCTGCTGGATCCCCAGCCAGGTATCGTTCATGACTGACCTCTTCCACACAGGTCCCCAGCGGAACTGGATGGAGGGACACAGCGCACTATTGTCTCTTTGCTGGCAAGCAGACATAACTCTTCAAACTGGATTCAAGAGTGTCATACGATCATATGCACTAAGTTAAGTAGGAATGAATTGCTGTTTGTGTATGCGGTATTCATTCATAAACGGGGGTAATTAAGGCACAAGGTACTTGACTTTTCTCTCTGAGGCAACAGAAGCAAACTGTGTTCCAGAGAATTCCCAGCACAGATCCTGTGCCTAAAACGCCGAGTGGAGCCATTTTTCCCGGTCTGAAGGAAGGACCATGGGATTGCATCACCGCAGCTACAGCAGTAACGTGCAGTTCAGCACGGAGGTTAGCTGCAAGTTACCCCTTTGTTCACTGTGGAAGCTTTTCTCAACTTCGTTGCCCCGGACCACTTTTCCTCAGCATGGTTCACGTAAGAGGTATTGTTGGGCAGAGAGAAGTAGTTTAGAGTGAAATAATCTAAACATTTTTCGTTTTATGACGTTTGGTTTTGTTTGTGTTGAAACTCAGCCGTCAGCCAACTCTGCTCAGCACTTGTGCTCAGTTTGTGCGTTCTGTGTCTGTTTTTTTTTTTTTTTAAAGTTGAGACAAACTTTATTTAAAGGGTCATTTTAAACACATAAGATCAGCCATAACACCTGCATCCACGGTTATGCATTTTAACCCTTTTATTAATGGTATTTTAATTGTATATGTGTTTGATTCTGATTATAAGCTATAAGCTACTTTTGTTAGCTCCAACCGCTAACAGCTAAGACCACGTGCTTACCTTCTAAAGATCATTTACCCAAAAGGTTGTTTACAATCTAAGAAATAATATTTCCCTAAATATTATTTTGCTAAACTTGAAAAGTAAGTAAACACCATTAAGCCCCATTTCTCCAGAAATATTTGGTTCTTATTCAAAATAATATTTCCTTAAATATTATTTTACTACTTCCTTAATAATATTTCTTTAAATATTATTTTAATAAATAAAGACAGGTAATTAAACACCATTGAGATTTGGTCATCCAGAAGGTTGGTTTTATTCATCAAATCATTATTTGTTGTTTTATCTGATGTTTTATCTGATCTTGCATCTTTAAGGGATACCAATAATTGCTTAACTTAGTTCCAAGACTAACTTGACTTCATTTCCAGATTCTTCAAGATAATCCTTGGTTCTCAAACATAAATAACATTGCATGGTAACGTTGCATCACTCTTTCGGTCATGGTTTTCAACTATCTTTGATCAACTTGTTTATATTGTACATAGCCCATTAGTCTTCCTTATTATTTAATTCTGCTTGTTGGTTTAGTTGAATTATTTTAGCATAGTAAAGAGTTTGTTGATTGAAATATATTTGACTATGAGTTTACTTATTTTTGTTATAAAACTTTTGTATTTTAAGAAATTGTGTGAATTCATTCCGTGTGTGTGCTGAGTTTTGTTGTTCAATAACGTTAGAGCTTGGCTCCTCCCTTTCAATTTTGTCCTAATACCACCGCCTTATTGCGCTGGTATTCACAGGACAACCCTTAACAGACCGAAATATTATTTAATAAAATATTAAAGTATTAATATAAATTATTAAATAATATATTCATATTCATAATCGCGACAGTGCCTTCCTACAGCTAGGAAGAAGGTTGACAGAGCAATAAACAGGTTTGTGATAAAGACCACGTAACCGGGATGTAAACAGCATCATGAAATTCAGTAATGACTCTGCTTGATGCAAACAATAAATGCAATTTGAAAATAATTTGTGTGTACCAGAAAAAAGAGTAATCCTTAACAGAGGGATGCATATTTCTCCAAATATCAACCATGCCTGTATAGCTAGCCCACTGCTGCAATGCCCGTGATGCCAAACGTTGGTCCCTTGTTTCTGAGCTCCCAGTGCTGTCCATGTTCCTGTCCCAAACCACATTGAAATCAGCTCCTAAAATACCCTGTTATATACCGAATTCAAGAATAGACCGAGTATGTGTGTTATAAATTTCCAAGTGAAACACATTGAGAGCATGGGCAGAAATCAGAGCAATGTGTATCCCATTAAAATACATTTTAGCAATAGCAACCTGCCCTTTACTGTCTGACCAGGAATCCATCAAGTTAAATTTTAGGTTCTGTTTACAAACCACCATGACCCCTTTAGATTTAGTTGCTGCTGAAGGGCTTGCAAAAATATGATAGAACTTATTAGCAAAACGACCCACGTCTGTAGACAATAAATGTGATTCTTGGATCATAGCGAAATCAAAATTTCTCCTAAGTAGGAAATCTAACACTATGGCTCCCTTGTATGTTTTTTAGACCTCTAGCATTGATGGATATAAAATTGAGGCCTGTCATTTTTTGTCGGACTTTGAATTGGTATAAGAAAATCCCAAAAAAGCCAGCTTTGGCTTTGGAGCCCCGAAAAGAAACCCAATGAACCCCTTAAAAGGAAGAAACAAAAACATAACCATAACCACCCAAACTTAGTGAAGAGGAGGTAACCAGCAATCTCAATCAACCCTAATTGTTCCTTAACTGGAAAAATTAAACCCCTCTGACACAACAGACCCCCACACCATCATCTCAATATAGATAATACAAATGTCAAAACCCAGCATTCAGCCAACCCCAGCACAAAACAGTGAAACCCCCTTGTAAGTATGCTCAATAAAGCCAAATTAGAAAACTTGATAAACTAAGAAATACTACTCATAACCTAACGAGCTGATGGAAAAGCATTCAGAGTTTATTGATGCTCCACAAAGCCTTCTTTGTGTCGTCAAAACGAAACTTGGTTCCCCCTGGAGCTGTGCAAAAAAGTAATGCTGGGTATCCAATACCAAAAAGAACTTTTCCCTGGTGAAGTAGACGCTTGCATTCGGTGAACAACTGACAGCGTGCCTGGGTTGCTCTGAAGAAGTCCTGGAAAAAGTGGATCTTATGATTTTTCCAGTGAACGTCACCCAGCGCTCTTGCCAGTCTCATCACTCGTTCCTTTTCTTTAAACTTTAAAAAGCTCACCACAAAAGGTCTTGGAGGAACACCCGGCTTTTAAGAATCTCAAGAAGCACTTGCTTTAGAAAGAAAATTGCATACTGATTTTCAGCTTTCTCTGGGAACGTGAATGCAGAGATTAAAGCGTCTTTCTCTGTTCTCCAAATCAGCCAGTTTAAATGACACCAGTGTTGTGCACACGTATGAAAAAAGAGAAAAAAAACTGTCATCTGCCCTTGCGACTTCAGTTGGTTCTTTAGAGGCGTAATGTCTTCTGAGGTAAGAAAGTTATAAGTATTATTGCCTACTGACGAGTTCATCCTGTAACCACTCGAACCCCCGCTGTGTCCATCTCTTTCGCTGTGTCCTTGGGAAAGACACTTCAACCGCCTTGCCTGCTGATGGTGGTCAGAGGGCCCGGTGGCGCCAATTGTATGGCAGCTTTGCCCTTGTCAGTCTGCCTGAGGGCAGCTGTGGCTACAAAATAGTCTACCACTATAAGTGTATGAATAAGTGGATGACTGAGAGGATGACTGATTATTGTGTAAAGCACTATGGAGTCATTGGACTAGATGAAGCACTATACAAGTACAGGCCATTTACCATTCACAAAAAATAAATCTCTGAAGTGAAGCATGGACGTGGAAAGGGATGCTTTTCTGCTAAGAATACTAGACAACTTCACTACATTAAAAGTACAATGGACGGGGCTATGTACCATAAAATCTTGGACAATCTTCTTCACTCAGCCAGAACATTGAAAAGTTTTGGATGGGCTTCAGGATTATAATGATCCAAAGTATCATCTCAAGGAGAGAAACGGGTAATTAAAAATAATTTCCTAAATTCTTTCTCTGGGAGTGAGGGGCAGCTGAGTGGGATAAAATTCCCTCTGAGAACTGTGGAAACATGTTGACCAACTAAAATAATTTCCTATTGTTATGCTTACTGATTGTTTTTTTTTTTTGTTCCCACCAAGTCATAAGCTTTGCCACAGGGTCAAATATGTATTTCACATTTTGACATGTAAATGAAGTTGTAAATGGATATACTGTTATAATACTAAATACTAAATTCCCCAAATGTAAATTGTTTAGCAGTTGTTCCTCTGACAGAATTGTTTACACCAAACCTTTGTGGTAGACACTACAACACTGTTATAAAATGCGAGTGCCACTGTCCACAGTAAAGTAAATGTAACATCAACATAGACTGACAAGGCTCAGATCAAAAAAGAAACTTTGCTCCAAAACTGACATATTCAAACTAAACTGCAGTTTAAGGCTGCCTCCATGGGCAAGCTTGATGCCTTCTGGAGAGAGGTTTTATGGTTTGTGGAGACTACAATTAGATAATATTGCCACAATAACAAAAAGTGTGTTGGGAAGAGTCACCTGTGGGGAAGCATTCTATATTGGGAAAATCTTTAATTTATGAAAAACCTACAATGAATATAATATTTAAGTATTGACACTATATGTAAACCTAATGGAAAGGCAGTTGGAATCCAAACTTTATTAGCTGCTCTTTAAGAAAATTATACAGAATGTATATTAAGCACATTTGTATCATTTTCCATTCATTTAGTTAAGTGTGTTAATAAAATACAAAAAGCTGTAAGTCTTGTACAGTGAGTGAAGTCATCATTATTATTTATTGTGTGGAAACTAGCAATGTCTTTCAACACTGTATGCCAGCCCTTTGAATCTATAGAGAAACCCTCCACAGAAAAAGTTAAATGCTGTTTTTGGCACTTGCTGGAAGAATTATCAGTGTCTGTAGAAACAATTTTATATGGATCATAAATCTAATGTTCACCTCAATCCATCTAACAGCTTGGTTGGAATATGACAATGTAAAAATCCAAGTGACAGATTTATAAGCAAAATGTCATTGCTATACCTAATAATATGCAAATAACATTGTACAGAAGTTCTGAGATAGAAAGGAAACCATAGTGGCTACAAGTCTCCATGCCAGTGTATTTGGCTGCTTTTGAAACATAAAGTGCTGCAGAGTTGAACAGTGCTTTCCTCCAAAAAGATTTCTTCTTTTTTAGCTTTCACTTCTCACTTACATTTCAAAAAAATGTTTTATTGGATGATGATAACCTAAGTAAATATATATATATATATATATATATATATATATATATATATATACTGCTCAAAAAAATAAAGGGAACACTTAAACAACACAATATAACTCCAAGTAAGTCAAACTTCTGTGAAATCAAACTGTCCTCTTAGGAAGCAACACTGATTGACAATCAATTTCACATGTAGTGCAAATGGAATAGACAACAGGGGGAAATCTTTGGCGATTAGCAAGACACACTCAATAAAGGAGTGGTTCTGCAGGTGGGTACCACAGACCACTTCTCAGTACCTATGCTTTCTGGCTGATGTTTTGGTCACTTTTGAATGTTGGTGGTGCTTTCACACTCGTGGTAGCATGAGACAGACTCTACAACCCACACAAGTGGCTCAGGTAGTGCAGCTCATCCAGGATGGCACATCAATGAGAGCTGTGGCAAGAAGGTTTGCTGTGTCTGTCAGGGTAGTGTCCAGAGCCTGGAGGCGCTACCAGGAGACAGGCAAGTACACCGGGAGACGTGGAGGAGGCCATAGGAGGGCAACAACCCAGCAGCAGTACTGCTACCTCCGCCTTTGTGCAAGGAGGAACAGGAGGAGCACTGCCAGAGCCCTGCAATAGCTGGTTTCATAGCTTTTCCCCATAATGAATGGAATTATCAATGGAGAACTGCTTTATGTCTTTACTCAGGGTATCTTTATTCAATGTTGAATGTTGTTTAATGATCTGAAACATTTCGATGGGACAAAAAATAAAATAAAATAAATTAAAATTAAATGACAATATATTTTCAAGGGGCACACACTTTTTCACAGCACAGCAAACATGATGAACATTTTATGCTGGTGTCAGCTCTACTATAGAGATATACTTATGCAATAGGTAATGCAGACATCACTGTCTAATTCAATGCATGGTAAACCAAAGTCAGTCTTATAGGCTTACAATATTACCTAATGAGATGCCAACATTTCTTGATTAAACAGACAGACGTTTAAGATATTATTGTACCCATTCTTAAATGTTGAACTAGACAGTAACTGTAAATGTGGCCAAAATGATCATTTTAGCTGCCTTGAATGTGACTCTTTTGTTCGGTAAACAGTCTATGAGCATATGTCTTGTATGACATGTCATATGGCATTTTCTTTAGATCGCTATGACAGTTTATATTCTGTAGAACAAATTACTTTCTTGACAGAAACTGTGCTTAGAAAAATCCTGGAAGTCCTAGAAGATTGTTCTGATGGAAATTAAGACAGGCATTTCTCAAGACACAAACAATGCAAAAGGAGTATCAAGTTTAAAAATGAAAATTATGTTTTTCTTAGTTTTTTATTAAATAAGTGATATGTTCAAAATTATGTATAGCTTTCTAAATAATCAAAGAAAAATCTCAATTGGCTTCTAAGCTTTAAACACTTCTTCTAATTGCTGACCAACTTTTAGCATGTTTCTACTAGTGTTTTGACAACTTATCTTTTGGTAATGAACTACAAGTTGTTGAGGTTGGAAGGCCTCCTTGCAATAGCCTCATTTGTACCTCCCTCAACAGACTCTCTAAAAGATTCAAGTCAGGATTCTGACTGAGCCACACAAAAATTTTAAAGATATTTCCAGTCAGAAGAACCGTGTTGGTGACCAAGAATATGTCCTTTTGGTAACAAAAATATCACATTTACCTGAAATCTCTTCTGATATATTGGGCCCTATGAGAATAAAAAAAAAAAGTAAAAGTAACAAGGTTGTGAGCTGTTTTATTCTCGAGACCCAGGTTTTCTTCTTGCGTTGTTTTTTAATTTTGCCTTGTAGACTTCAGTTTAAGAACCTTGCAATCTCCACGACATTATTGTTTCAGTTAAGACATATCCAATGTTGTTTTATCCCACAAGTATGATGCCTCTTTTTGACAGCTTTAGCAGTGTGCAATGACAATTGACACTGAAGTGTATGATGGAAAAAAAAAAAAAAACAAGATCAAGGAAGCCGAAGAGGTCATGGGAATCTGGAAAATATTCAGAGTAAACCCGGGTTTCAGGGTTTTAGAATTAAGCCGATAAAGTTGGTGGGAGATGGAAATTAAACATGATCCTGCTCCTTTAAATCTACTTGTCATTGTGGCTTTCTCATTTACATAAACGATTGCTGTTCAAATGTTCCACTGAATAATTTCCATGACCAGCAATGTGGGAGTAGAAAGCCTCTGTTGGCCTCTTCAGCTCTTATCTGTCTCTTTTCTCTTTTATTAGTCAGCACAAATATTTATACCAGTATTTGAATAATGCGAATGGAAATTATAAAAAATTATTTGAGGGATGTCGAGCGGAAATTGCAAGAAGTTTAGGAATTGGAAGGATCCGAGGTGGGAGACTCTTCCAAACTCTTAATAAGTCGTCAAGAAATTAAGAATTTGACGCACAGCAGGAACAAATAAATGAGTCCTCCTCAATCTTTGTGCTTTTAAAGAAATAATATCTTACAAGTAATTATGAGAATATGATGTATTAATGATGTTGCAGTTATATTTTGTCCTGTAAATGTTTTGTGATAAATATATTTATATAACACAGTGTATCTGCTTTTTGCCTTTAAATGGTGCTACTTTATGATGAACGAAGCATGAATTTTGTTATTTTAACAAAAGTGACTAATGTATATATAAAAAAAACAACATTGTAATAAAAAAAGGGTGAAAACTGTTGTTTAATCAGGGAAGTGGAAATGTCACTGGGACAGAGAAGAGAAAATATGATGAGGTGTTTGTAGAAATGTAAGAATGTCTTTAAAAAAAAAGCAAATCTCAAAAGAGGAAAATGTGAGAGGAGAAGGATGATATGTGTGGTTTCATTGTGTAGCTCTGCTGTAGGCTGTGCAGCTTTGATTGACAACACAAGTTCATTCTGGGCTTTTACAGGTCAAAGGTCTGCCTTGATGTCTCCCACAGGGGTGAGAGACCTGATGTTTCAGAAATAATAAATAGTACTTTTAAGGAGAGTGACCAACACATTCAGAGATATGGTTCCCTGAACCTTCCTAATGTGTCTAATGATAAATTATCAGAGTTGAAAATCACACCAGCATTGAACAAAACAAAAAAAACAAAAAACATGAATATCAATTTCTACTTGTTCTGTTACAGGTTAGCATTAACATTGGTCATTTATTATGGTAACTGAGCCTATTTTGGATACCTAGTTTGTAATTTATTTAGTCTAATTTATTAACTGGAAGATTTTAAAGATAATTGTTTAGGTCTAATTGTGCCTTGAGGGGAGTCTTAAGGGTGCTATGGAGAGGCTGTGGGGTAAGGGTGGGGCATTTGGGTTTGGAGGCATGTGTTCGATATCTGTGTCTTGTTTGGGAGTGGCCCTGTGGGGAAATTTATGTTGGGGTTCATAGGTGCTGGGGGGCTCTTGGGGTTGAGATAGGAATTCATTAGGGGTTTGGGACTGTTTCATCCCAGGACGCTTCTGGTTGGCGGGCTTGTTTGGACCAGCTAGTCGGGGTCTGGGCCTGGTGTGGGCTGGTGTTGGGGCGGTCTGCCGTCTCCACCCCGGAATAAAGGGGACCACCTCCTGGGTCCGGGGGGGGTTTGCCCCTCGGGGATATCGGTACCAGGACCTGGGAGTATAGATTATGTATGGGGATTGTGAGTGAGTGTATGACGTCCATTGTTGTGTGTCTTGATGTTGATGTGGGTGTGAGTTTTATATGTGTATGCATGAGGGTGGGAATGTTTGATTGTGACTGTGTGCACCTGTTTTGTGTCAGGTTGGGTCTTGGGCTGCTCCCTCTCCTGGATCAGCTTAGCCCCCCCCATCAAATGTGTGGCCTATTTCCTCCCTGTCACACTCCCTGCCGGTGGCTGGTGTCTATGCACGCTGATGTATTGGTGCTTCTTGGTGTTCAGGACTGGGTGATTTGGTGTGTGCTGGCTCACTCCCAGTGGCTACTTGCCGGGGCCTGGGCCCCCTGGCACTGTTGGGCCTCTGCTTCGGAGGTGGTGTGACCCAGATCTTGGATCTCTAGGTCCATGGCTGGGTCTGCTCCAGTGTGGATGGATGCCGCCGGGGCCTATGGGCTTGTCGTTGCAGCTCCCTGGGGCTTCTGCTCTTCTCTGGGGTGGTTGCAGTAGTCCTTGCAGTGGTTCCCATGCTCTGGGGGACTTTTGGATGTCTGTGGCTCAGATGTCCTCCGGGTCTGTCTCGGGTGCAGGGGGGCAGGTCTGTTGCTCCTCACACTCGCTATTGCTTATTTTTTATGGAAAAACCTTAAATACACAAGCGCGCTCACACTTACACCCTCAGGAGTTTGTATTCAGGTGTGAACAGATACACAGATGTTCTATATTGAGCCACAGTTACCACTAAATACATCTTGCATTTATTAGTACCGTGCACTTTTTGGTAACATTGCTGTTGTTATATACACTCACCGGCCACTTTATTAGGTACACCTTGCTAGTACCGGGTTGGACCCCCTTTTGCCTTCAGAACTGCCTTAATCCTTCGTGCCATAGATTCAACAAGGTGCTGGAAACATTTATCAGAGAGTTTGGTCCAAATTGACATGATAGCATCACACAAATGCTGCAGATTTGTTGGCTGCACATCCCTGATGCGAATCTCCCATTCCACCACATCCCAAAGGTGCTCTATTGGATTGAGATCTGGTGACTGTGGAGGCCATTTGAGTACTTCAGAACTGCCTTAAGAACTGGCACCAACAACCATGCCATGTTCAAAGTTAATTAAATCACCTTTCTTCCCCATTCTGCTGCTTGGTTTGAACTGGAGCAGATCGTCTTGACCATGTCTACATGCATTGAGTTGCTGAGATGTGATTGGCTGATTAGAAATTTGCGTTAACGAGCAGTTAGACATGTGTACCTAATAAAGAGGCCAGTGAGTGTATGTTTCTGTAGTTGTAGAAGCAGTCTTCTAGAGTGTTATCTTGTATTCTCTCGTCCTTCTTTCTGTCCTCTGTTCTTTTCTCCTTCTGTCTTTTTCCTTTTTGCCTGACCTCTCTCTCTCTTTCTTGCTTGTTTTTATTCTTTTCATTTCCATTTTAGTGTCCACTGCAATTGAAATAATCCCAAAAGCAGTTTCTGATGAAGTGTCTGTCTGTCTGTCTGTCTGTCTGTCTGTCTGTCTGTCTGTCTGTCTGTCTGTCTGTCTGTCTGTCTGTCTGTCTGTCTGTCTGTCTGTCTGTCTGTCTGTCTGTCTGTCTGTCTGTCTGTCTGTCTGTCTGTCTGTCTGTCTGTCTGTCTGTCTGTCTGTCTGTCTGTCTGTACATACATACATCAACAGTAAATCTGTTGGACTTTTTCTTGGCACTCAGACAACAATTGTGCTGACAGGACAGGTTAAAAGATGGCTGAGGTGACCCCTGTCCTAACAAAAGTCTAATATTGATGCTAGCTCAAGTTCTAACTTTCATCATATATCTAAGCTGCCTTTTCTTAGTAAATTACTTGAAAAAGTTGTTAAAATCCATCTCAGATCCTAGTTCCATAGGTTAAAGGTTTCTGAACTTTCTCAGTATGGCTTTTTAAAGCAGCACTCCACTCAGACTGCTTTAGTGAAAGTTTGTAATGATCGTTTAATGCCTGGGGATGGTGTGAAACGTTCAGTGTTGGTTCTGCTTGATATCAGTGCTGTTGGTAATGTTGACAACAGAACCTTGTTAAATAGGCTTAATGTTTTGGCCACCATTTCTGGCTCCTCATTGGGTTGGTGCTCCTCCTATATGTCCAACAGGACATTTTGCATCGGGTCAGACAAGTTCTCTTTGGACTCTGCTCCTCTGACCTGTGAGGTCCCACAAGGGTGGGTTCTAGGCCCAATTATTTTCATCCTACTTTATTCCATTAGCTGGCATTATTCAGGTATTTTATGATATTTATTTTCATATCTTTGCAGATGACAACCAGATGTATGTATATTTTAAAAGCAGCTGGATAGGCTGTCTACCCTCATCCAATGT
Organism: Girardinichthys multiradiatus; assembly: GCF_021462225.1. Taxonomy (NCBI): domain Eukaryota; kingdom Metazoa; phylum Chordata; class Actinopteri; order Cyprinodontiformes; family Goodeidae; genus Girardinichthys; species Girardinichthys multiradiatus. The sequence goes on along the minus strand of NC_061810.1, from coordinate 12,410,356 downwards.
TTGTCTTAGGTCAGTGACTGGCTCAATAGCAGTTTTCTGGTTTTAAACACAGATAAGACAGACACCCCAATAATTGCTACTAGCCACCTGCATGCTAAAATTAATCATACAGTTGATTCCTTTTGCCCATCAACTAAATCTGCAGTAAGAAAGCTAGGAGTTATATTTGACACTTCATTTGACTTTTCCATTTCTTGTTCCTGTTTCTGTCATTTTAGAAACATCTATAAAATACTGCTAAGGTCTCCCAAGCAGATTTACAGAACATTTTTCATGCATTTGTCATCCCATTTCTACTATTGTAATGAGCTTTTTATAGTTTCGGACAGATCTTCAGTTTCACACCTCCAAGATATTTAGAACGCAGCAGTCAGACTTCTTACCCAAATTAGGACTCGAACCATGGTTCAGCCATGTTGAGGACTGAAGACTATACATGGGTTATGCACTCTACCACTGCACCAGTGCTGCACCCTAGTGCTTGTGTGCACTTTTGTCTGTGAAAAGCGCTTTATAAATGCACTTTAATTACTTACTTACTAAATTAACCATGGTTAATTACAGCTATTAGATTTAAATTCTAACAAATATATATATATATATATATATATATATATATTATATGGCCAACATTATTCACTGGGCCATCCAAATCATTGCATTCAAGGGTTCCAACAACTTCACGTCCCATGCCCCACAGCTATATAAAATCCTGTATTTAGACATGCATACTGCTTCTACAAACATTGGTAAAAGAATGTGTTGTTCTTTGGAGCTCCATCATAGGATACCACTTATGCAATAAGTCCAGTCATGAAATTGACTCAATAAATCCTTTACAGTCCAGTGTTAGTGGTGTTAAAACAAAGTGAAAGCAGTTGGTAATGACAGCAACTCAGTCACCAAGTAGTAGGCCACACATCATTATTGTGTGGGATCAACAGATGCTGAGGCATATAATGCACAGATGGTATCAGTAATTACAGACTTTCAAACTTTGTGTGGCCTGCAGATTATCTCAGGAAAACTGCATAGTAACAGCTTAAAAGAATGGGTTTTCATGACTGACCAGCTGCATCCAAGCTTTACATCAACAAGTACAATGCAAAATGTTGGATGCAGTGGTGTAAAGCACATTGCCACTGGACTATGGAACAGTTGAGACATGGTCTATGGAGTAACAATCATGTTTCTCTGTCTGGCAATGTAGTGGACAAGTCTGGGTTTGACAGTTACCAGGAGAAGAGCACTTGCCTGACTAAGATACAATACCGGTCAAAAGGTTTAGATACACTTTCTCACTTAATGGGTCGCTTTATTTTCATGACTATTTAAGTTGTGGATTCTCACCAATGGCAAAAAAACAATGAATATACAAACATGGAATCATGTAGTAAACAAAAACTGTGAAATAAATCTAAACATTTTCATATTTTAGATTCTTCAAACGAGCCAGCCTCTGCTTTGATGACTGCTTTGCTTTCTTGGCGTTCTCTCTATGAGCTTCATGAGGTGGTCACCTAAAATGGTTTTCCAAGGAGTCTTGAAAGAACTTAAACACAGTAAACATAGATTACTTCTGATGTTCTGGACAAAGAGTCAACAGCAATTTACTAAAACCTCTAAAATCAAATCCAGTGTTATGGTTTATTTTTCCCTCAGTTTGAACTGTGGAAAATTGTAATTATGAACTAAAATTATTCAACAATCGGGATCATAGTGTTATTTTTGTGCATCACAAACCAGACATGGCATCTGTTGTATCTTTGTGCTTTATATCTTTATAACAATATTTTGTTAAAGGCTTTAAATAAGTTCACTCTGGGTTCTGTGTGGGTGTGTGTTGTATATGTGCACACTGCAGACTAGTTGCTATTTGGCTTCTTTGATTAGTTTTATTCCTCATTTGTGCTGTGTGCCAGTATGTTCAGTTAAGTGATGAAGTTGGTGCCAACAATGTTTGCAAAGTCAAATGCAAATGTCAATAGGAATAAAAAAACGGTATTATCCTCTTTAATCAGATTGTTCAGAATAATCAGAAACAAAAGCTTTTTGCATCCATCAGTCTAAACACTTCCTTTCAAGATGGCAGCCAAACCCAAATGTTATGAATTTCGGTTACTTAAATCTAATCTAATCTAATCTCAGTACTGAGCCTCTCTGAATAAACTTTTATTTTCATTTTGTGCAGGTACGTATAAATTCACAGAAATTAACAACAAAAAGATGTGTGTTTCCTGTTGCAATGGTCACAGCAGATAATAGCCAATGATAAAAATTTTTGGGTTGCTGTGTAGCTAAAAAATTAAAATAGAAAGCCGAAATGTTTACTCAAAGGTTTGAGTCAAAGGTCTGTTCTAACTCCAGACCTTTAATTCAAAACCTGAGTTCAGTTTTTCTAGCCACACCGAAGCCCGATCTCTGCCAGACATGTTGAATCAAGAAATTGACAGTATGAACAGTATGAAGTAGGCTAAAAATTCAAAGAAACTAAAAAACAGGTTAGAGTCAGTGACAACTATCAGTCTGAAAAAGTTTAAAGAGCGGTTTGTAAGGATTTGGGACTCCAGTGAACCACAGTGATAGCAATTACTCACAAATGGAGAAAACATAAAACATTGGTGAACCTTTCCAGGAGTGGCAGGTGTACCAAAACTACTACAAGGGTTCTTCAACAACACATCCAGAAGGTCACAAATCACTCCGGAGCCCTGGAGGTTTTAGTTGCATTAGGTAAGGTCTAACTATAAGAAATAGAAGGGTTAGAAGTTGCATCCACGGGAGAATTTCAAGGTCAAAATTACTACTGACCAGAAAGAACAGAAAGTATCATGGTGCAAGCAGTGTGCATGTCTAAAACCTGTCTAAAACCTATGGAAACCTGTTAAGCTTTTTGAGAGAATTATTGATTTGTAAGAATAACTAATTATGAGAGCTGTGATTACTTATAAAACCTTTTTTCTTTCTTTTTTCTTTTTCTCAGGAGAAGGTGACATAATTCTGAAGCTTATTCCCACTCAGTGTGAATACTTAGCTTTTTGTTGTTTGTTTCTGTTAATGCTGAAAATGGCTGTTGAAGATAATCTGTTAGATGGAGAAGTGAACAACAGCTGAGTTGTCAAAGCTGTTGCAATGTCAGTTAGTTAGAAAGAGCTGGTTTAAGAGGTTTTTTTTTTCTTTTTCATTTTTCTTTGTAACCGTGCTGTGTACATTGTTAAACCTTTTATGAACTGTATTTTAGTTATTTGCAAATGACACCGGACTTTCTCCACAGGAGCAAATAAATATTATCCGTACCACCTGTGGTCTGCCTGTCTAGAAGTTCCAAACAGAGGAATGATGGAACAGAGAAAAAAGATGTTCAGAAATTCAAGATTTGCTGGAACAGAGAAACACATGATGTTTTGTGATGAGTCTGCATGGAATTACAGAATCACAAAAATTAGCCGTATTTATTGAGCAACACCCTCACTTTCATGTGCAGTGTCATATCTGTGTTGTGAATGACCCAAGTGCAGAGGCAGACTGTGGTTAAACGAAGTACTTGGTTAAACAAGGGATAACTTACAGGGAGGAATATCAGGGATAGCAGGTCAAGGAACACAGGCAGAGTAACGGAGAGAGTAACAGGCAGTGTATCAAATGAACCCAGCAATGAACAATGAAAAACCTGAAGCTTAAATACTGAGGCAGGGGTGGAAAATGACACATGAATCAGAAGAGGTAATCTGAGGTTAAGTGGAACACCTGTGGCAGAATAAAGGCAGGGAAGGTAGGGAGACTTCTTAACCCCAAATGAGCTAAACTAAAACAGAGAAAAACTACTAAACAAGGGAACATGACTAATGTTTATCTGAATCAAATTGCACAAAGAACAGAACACAAGAATAAACTAAGAAACTAAACACAAAGGAATAAATTAATATGGAAACACCTTACTTAGATAATGATTACAGAAAAATAAACTGAATAAGGTAAGACCAATAGAACATAAATAAACAAGAAATGGAAACCCAAACACCCAAGGATTGTAACATACAGTGTAAAAGCTACATAGTTGTCTATGAGTTTGTGTAAGATGAGGAGAAATAGTGTTGTAATTATTATTCTAATTATATTATTTACTATATTTAATTAAATAACAATTTGGTCTGTTAAGTGTTGTCCTATAAATACCAGCCCAATAAGACAGTGGTATTAGGACAGTAGAGAAAAGGGTGAAACAAGCTCTGGCATTACTGAACTGCAAAACCTTGCACACACATGGAATAAATTCACACAATTTCTTAACATAAAGTAATGTATCATCAAAAAAAATTCAACTCAAAGTCAAACATATTTGAATCAACAAAGTATTTACTATACTAGAACAATTAATCTAAACTACCAAGCAAAATGAAAGAACAAGGAAGACAAATAAACTATATACAATATCAACAAGTTAATCAAAGATGGTTAAAACTTTGACCAATAAAGTGATTCAATGCAATTTATGTTTAAAAACCAAGGATTATCTTGAGGAATCTGGAAATGAGGTTAAGTTAGTATTGGAACTAACTTAGACAATAATTTGTATACCTTCAACCACCAATCACAATGCAAGATCAGATAAAACATTATTTTAATAAAATAATATTTAAAGGACTGATTTGCTGAATAAAACCAACCTTCTGGATGACTACTTCTCAATGGTGTTTAAATAACTGTCTTAATTAGTACAATAAATAAAGAACATTTCAGCTAACAAAAGAAATCCTATACCTTCCTTAAAGTCGAAAATGTACCTTAAAATACCATGCAAGAATCAAAATGCATAAGCATTGATGGTGCGTTATGGCCAATCTGTGTTTTAAACTACCCTTAAAACTACCCCATGTCAACCCTAACTACCCTAAGGTTGTCTTAGCTTTAAAGCACAACACATAACAAATTATTAGCCGAGCAGCTAGTCTGCTAGCACTTAGACAGCTGAGTTTCTCAACACAAACAAAAGCAAACATCATGAAATAAACATTATTCTAATTTTTTCATCCTTAACTAATTTCTCTGCCCAAAACACCACCTCTTACGTGAACTGTGTTGAGGAAAAGGTTTCCTAGGGCGAGAGTTGAGGAGCGAAATTGTCCCCCGTCCAGCCTTGTGTGGGCAGAACAAAGAACTTTTGTGTCTGCTCCGTAGCCGCTATATGGGTGCTTACACTGGGTCAGTACACTGGACGTTTGCTGAGCTGGTGGCTCCTACACCGTCCTCATTCAGTCTCCAATTAGAGCTGCTGGGGCTTTCTGGTAGCCTCTCTGGACCTCAGAAAGGAAGACAGACTTATCTTAATCATCCCCTTTTTTATAAATGAATGATTGGTACTCTAAGAGCAGATTTTTACTTAAGTTTGTGGATCCAAATTGAAGAGATATGTCTGCTCACCTGCAAGGAGACATTCGCCTGCTGTGTCTCCCCTTTCCGGCTCTCGCTGGAGATCCACGTGGTAGAGGGTGTAATGTGAAAAGTAACCCATGACTGGGGTCCCAAAAATAGGCTTTGAATATGTGCTTAAATGTAGAAGAGGATACCACAGTAGGGTGTTGAAAATATACCAGTCTATTTTATGTTGTTAAACCCATTAGCTAGTATCTGATTTGAAGGCACCAAAAGGTTCTATTTAAATTCATTATGTTAAGGGCAAATTATTTCCCTTCAACTTGAAACCCTGAAAGATCATCTCATCGTCACACAACCCTGGACTCAGCTGAGGCCCAATGCCCTGGTCATTGCCATATTAACCGAGCAGGTGGCAGCTGGAGAAGCAATATTGTCAGCACCAGCCACAAGGGGAGTGTAATAACCCACCCTAAAACCCATCCTAGCGAGCCTAGCCCTCCCCTCAAGTGTGAAACCCAACTAACCAGAATCCATACCAAACTCCAGAATGCCTGGGGAGACCAACAAAGCATAGAAACCATACACTTCGCAATTGTATTCTGAAAAACTCTTTGCTATGCCAGTAGGGCCCCCGACATCCTAGCCAAGTAAGACAAATCCCATTGAGCCACCATATCTAAAGAACCCAACCCAGGCAATGCAACATCTCCAGCAGAAGAGACAGCAACAGGCCAACTGTGATAAAGTTAAACCACCAAATGCCGCAAGTTGATTCACAAGCCCCCCAAAAAACCCATCAAATACTAGTTGTGCCAGTAACCATCAAGTCATCCTTAGTATGAGTCTTGCTTAAATTAAGTTTATTAACCTACATTTCTTTTTAGTAAGATGACAGAGCAAAGTGCTGGACAGTGCAAAGTGCTGCCTGTCCCTGCAATTAGGCATTATTTATTCTATATGTTTACTTAGGTCTATGTATAAACATAATATTCTGTAACTGAAGGTTATCATGTAAGAATTCCATACCCACTCATATATAGATGCGGAAGATAGTGGACTATATAAAGTATGTTGGCAATCTTGACCGGATCGGGGAAAAGGTTTATGATGTTTTGCCAGAACAAAACCACGTTCTTTAAAAATGTAACTTGAAATCTGCTCAGCTCTCGAAGTTTCCATGTATTATCTTTGCTGAGGCATTTACACTGTCATTCTGAGGCACTGGAAGAAGGGAGCGGTTCTCTTCTGGAAGAAACTCTGCTCTGGTGTGGTTATCAAAGTTGGTCTAGAAGTTTCTCTGGAAGAGAATTGTTTGCTTCTTCCAAATTATGTCTAGTTCTGTTGTAATTTGTAATGTTATTTAGTGCACTTCACATGTTTCTGACACTTGAGCTAAGTAAAACAATTCATCTAACATGCAGCCTTGTTGTATACTCGTACTCGTACTCGTCATCTTCCGCTTATCCGGGACCGGGTCGCGGGGGCAGCAGACTCAGCAGAGACGCTGATAGGTATTATTTAGTCAACTCAGAGGTAAGGAACGACACAGAGTCAGTTATACCTGCGGCAAGGGTAGCTGTGCAATACAAACTACGAAGTATTAGCCCCCTCTCTTTTTATTTATACATGCTTGGTCACACACAGTTCAAACATCATTCAGGGTGTGTGTGTGTGGGGGGGGGGGGTCAGAAAGGTTAGGGTTCATTTGTCTTGATTATAAACAAACAGAGGAAGTGGGAAGTGGGGACCCCCTGTTTTATCACAAATAAGTCATGAGTAAATACATGTAAAATGAAACACTCTGTGTAAGCACAAACCCACAGGATGGAAAACAGATTATTTTGTGGGAAACACTTACACGGTTCCTCCGCCCCTAGGCAACCACCAATCATGTCAGAGTGAAACAATATAATAAAACAAAGAAACAAACTGTAATAATAAAAAATAAAAGAATTAAAACAAGCCTTGTTCATATCATCTTTGCACTTTTTCTCATTTCACTTAAACAGCAACTTCTTTCGATTTTCTGCTATAAGGTCATTTTATGAAGTACAAGTATGAATACACTCAGGCATTGAAGATATATTCATTTACAACATGTCATCATAATCATCTGCTTTTTGGATCCAGTGTCCATCTTGTCCATCTCTTCTCGTGTGATGTTACATCCTGTGGATCCTGTCTTAAACAGAGAAAGAGCCCTACTACCATGTTTAAGCTCAGGGTTATCAGTCCTGTCCACACGTTACAAAAAGCCATGCTAAATTGGGCACAGGTCAGTTGTTTTCTTCGCTGGTTTGAGATGTTGGACCATTTGGGTTTCCAACCCCTTTGTACCCGGTCTTTCCCCTGTTACCCCGTCGGTTGGTTTGGCTCCTGTAACGGTGATATTAGCTTACAGTGGCTCTTGTGGATCCAGGATGGTCTCTCTGCGATTTTCAGAGCTGTCGGTGTGGTCAGTAGAACACGATATGGCCCTTTCCAGCAGGGGGTGCTCCAATCCTTTCTGTGAAGTGTCTTAATCAGGACCAGGTCCGCAGGCCTCAGGTTGTTCTGTGAAATCGGAGCAGAATTTACTGGCAGACTACTGGACAACTGTACTTTTTTTGTTTGTAATATCTTATTCATCCATTCAGCTAATGATGTTTCCTGCTGTGCTTTTCCTATGTCATCCATTTCTGATGGCAATGGAAAAGGCCTTCCATGTACTATTTCAAATGGAGTGAGACCAGTTTGATTTGGAGTTATTCTCATCCATAATTTAACCAGAGATAGACATTCAGGCCATGGCGTCCCTGTTTCTTCCATTGTTTTCCTTAATCTATTTTTTATTGTTCCATTTGTTCGTTCCACCAGCCCAGCAGATTGTGGGTGGTAAGAACAATGGTTTTTTAACTGAAACCCTAATGTGTCACTAAACTCTTCGCCACTGTGAACGCATCACAGTGTTTGGCAGGGTACATCTCAACCCACTTTGAAAATGCATCTATAACCACTAATCAATATTTATTTCCCCCTGACCATGATAACTCTATGAAATCCATGTGTATCGTGTGAAAAGGATGAATTGCTGCTGGGAACTGGCCTCTTTTGGGTCTCATGTTTTCCTGCGGATTATGTTTGCAGCAGATAATACATGATCTACAAAAGGTTTTTGCATAATCAGAAAAATTTATGGTATGGAAATATAGATTTACTAATTGTACCATCCCCCCGCTCGACACATGGGAAACCCCATGTGTCGCATGGGCTTGTATACATTCTTTGGTAATATTGGCTTATTTTCCAAATGATAAATGTCATCTTTCTTTATGGCCCCTCTATTCAGCCAAGATTTAACTTCTGCAGCTGGTGCAGATTGTTGTGAATCTTTCAGCACATCTGTATCTATAAATAGGAGATCTGACATTTTCAAAGTGAGGGGAAGTCTCGAAGCTATTTTAGCAGAAATATCAGCAAAGGTGTTCCCCTTTGTTTCCATTGTTTCATCAGATTGATGCACTTTACATTTACAAAGTGCTATCTTTGCAGGTAGCTGGATAGCTAACAGCAGTTGTTTTAACAGATTAAAATGTGTCAATTATGTTCCAGCTGATGTTTTAAACCCTCTATTTTCCCATATTTTAGCAAAATGGTGAACAGAACTGAATACATATTGGCTGTCTGTATAAATGGTTAGGATTTTTCCTTCATATAGTTCACACGCTCTGATAACAGCATACAGCTCTGCAGTCTGTGCTGAGCATGTATGGGGCAGGGCCTGTGATTCTATAATTTTAGTTTCAGTGGTTACTGCATAACCAACTCTGTTTTTTCCATATTCATCTTTTGATGCTGATCCATCTACAAAGATTATTTGTGAGTTTTCCAGAGGAGTCTGAGAGATATCTTGCCTAGGTTTTGTGTCTTCCTCAACCTTTGTTTTGCAAGAATGTGGTTTCCCATCTTCTGCTGTTGAAATTAATGTGCTAGTGGACCACATCTTTGCAGAGTTATATTTGGTTGTGAGAGTAACAATGAGGTCAACGTAATATGCCTTGCATGAGGCAAGAAAGGAAGTGACGTTTGTAGCAATATAAGTGACACTAAATGAGGAACTTTCAGTGTGAGCAGGTGGCACAGAACAATTTCAGCTGTCTGTTTCACAGCTTCTACTGCTGCGATGCAGCTCTGCAAACAATTTGGAAATCCAGATGCCACAGAGTCCAATTTTTTAGAATAAAATGCTAAAGGTCTGTTTTTGGAGCCAAATGGTAGGGTTAATACAGCTTTCATATAACCCTTACATGCATCTACACAAAGTGTGAAAGGCTGGCTATAATCCGGCAGAGCTAAGGTGACTGTTGTTTGAAGCAGATTTTTTAGCTCTGTGAATGCTACTTCTCCTTCCTTAGTCCATATGATTTTGTCTTTTAATGTCATGTCTTTGCCATAGATCATAGATTGCAAGGGTTGTACAATGGCTGCACAGTCTGGTAGCCATTCTCTGCAAAAATTACACAGTCCCAGAAAGGACATCATTTGTTGTTTAGTTCGTGGTTTTGGGGCTTCTTGTATAGCTGTTTTTCTACTACTTAGGAGGGAACGACCATGTTGTGATAACATATGTCCCAAATAAATCACTTTCTCCTTGCAAAACTGCAGTTTATCCCTAGAGGCTTTGTGCCCCGTCTGATAGAGATGTTTCAAAACTGTTATGGTAGCTTCCTCACAGTGTTGTCGAGTGTCTGAAGCTATGAGAATATCATCTACATACAACAGGACTTGACTATGTTCAGGCACCTCACAGGTGCTCATAGAGTATCTTAAGGCTTGTGTATATACATGTGGACTTTCACTGAAGCCTTGTGGTAGTCTGGTGTAAGTGTATTTTTTCCCTTTAAACTGAAAGCCAAATAAATGCTGTGACTCTTCATGCAGTGGTACTGTAAAGAAAGCGTTGCTAAGATCTACCATTGAGAAATATTTTTTATCTGGAGTTAATGAATGCAGTAATGTATGTGGATTCGGGACGTCCGGAATCGCATGTCACACTATTTTATTTATCGGTCTAAGATCCTGAACCATCCTCCACTTCCCTGTGCTGGCTTTCTGCACTGGAAGGATATGTGTGTTGCATGTAGCATCAGGTGCTTCCCTTAATATTCCTGACTTCAACATATCCTGTATTACTGGCTTAATACCCTCTTCAGCTTCCTGCTTCAAGGGGTCCTGGCGAACTACTGGCCGTTCTTCAGATACTAATTTAACCTTATATGGTGGAAACTCCTTTATAAGTCCTACATCAGTCGATGATTGGGACCACAGTTCAGGTGGGACAGCAGCTAGAGCAGGGTGCCTGTTGCTCTCTTTGCTTTCAGCTAGGCCCTATATTTGTCACTTTGCCTCATCCAAGTGTGTCTTTGGATGAACTTTGACTATCCACCCTAGAGTGAGTTTCCAGATTCCTGTGTTAGGATCTACTTTCCAGTCAGAGCTTGTTAATGCCTCATATCTCCCTCTTTCAGCATGCTGTATAAAGTTTTCTAATTCTTTCCACTGACCCCCCACGGGTTTAGTTAATGACAGATGAGGTTTACTGCCTTTAAACTGTTGGAGCTGTCTTCCTGACAGTATGATTGAGGTGGAGGATTTCCCTGTTTTGGGGTCAACATACAGGTGCTGTATGGTAACAGTCTGATTATTTTCTCTGTGAAAAACAGTATCATACTGATAATCTGGCCCTGCATTATTTTTATATCTCATGGTTACATGGAGCTCAGTATCTGGCATGTACGGAGCTTCCTGGGAAGTTTGTTTTTCTCTGGTTCTCCTCCAATTTGTTGCGCTCCAGCCTCCTGTCCTGCTTCCTGCACGGCAGGGGGCCGAACACCTCACTGCCTGGATGCGACCACTGTTTCCTCATGTGGGCGCACCAACAACACAGCTGTCAGCTTCTCCTTCCGCTTCTCCTTCTTATCTTGCCTCTGCATGTTTCTTAATTTACTTTGTTCCAGCCATTTGTCTGAGAAATTATACTCGACCTTTCTCTGTTCCTTTTTAGTTGGTTTCTTGGTTTTCATTATTTCTAATTTTAATATGTATGGTTGATCTAGCTTAGTTTATGAGCTCTCTTTATTATTCAACACTTAATTTAATTCCCTTCCGGCGGAATGTTACCAACCAAATTATCCAGTTCACTTTATGGCGCCTAGTTGTTTTTAATCTCTTTACAGTGAGATCCTACCTAAATTTATCACTATTTCTTTGCGACGAAATAAAACCTTCCCAATGCAGTGTCCTTAACCGGCGATACACTACCAAACGACTTTTAAGTACTTTTCTTGTTTCATTTATATAGCGCTTACTCTTATCACATGTACTGTATTTTAAAACTGTCTCACCTCGGAGTTGACTTCTAGGTGACTCTGTCGGACCTCCAGAGTCACCCTGGCATCGAGCAAGACAATAATCCACCGGCCAGATGCGAACGTCACACACCGGGACTTTCAGCCACCAGGCCTAGGTGCGGCTGTGCGGCAGCGCTTAACTCAACGTCAGGCTGTTCCCGGAGATCCGCCAGTCACTGCAAAGAAAGATAAAATCAGTTTAGTTCTTATAACATCCGGCTCCGAAGGACCAAATTAATGATAGGTATTATTTAGTCAACTCAGAGGTAAGTAACGACACAGAGTCAGTTATACTTGCGGCAAGGGTAGCTGTGCAATACAAACTACGAAGTATTAGCCCCCTCTCTCTTTATTTATACATGCTTGGTTACACACAGCTCAAACATCATTCAGGGTGTGTGTGTGTGTGTGTGTGTGTGTGTGTGTGTGGGGGGGGGGGGTCAGAAAGGTTAGGGTTCATTTGTCTTGATTATAAACAGAGGAAGTGGGAAGTGGGGACCTGGTGAATAGCCCCCAGATGCTGCTAGTAAAATAATAAAAGAATAAAAGAATAAAAGCATAACTCATTCTTGTGACCATCTCCCTTCCTGTAACATGTAAGGAGGGAAAAGCACTTAGATGAGTGATAAACAATACAAAAAGTCATAAAAACCCTAACAGACACCCAGACGTCCCTCTCCCCAGACACCTCCTCCAGCTCCTCGGGGGGTGCCCAAGGCGTTCCCAGGCCAGCCGAGAGACATAGTCCCTCCAGCGTGTCCTGGGCCGTCCCCTGGGCCTCCTCCCAGTGGGACGTGCCTGGAACACCTCCCGAGGAAGGCGTCCAGGAAGCATCCGGTATAGATGCCCGAGCCACCTCAACTGGCTCCTCTCGATGTGGAGGAGCAGCGGCTCTATTCCGAGCCCCTCCCGGATGGCTGAGCACCTCACCCTATCTCTAAGGGAGTGCCCGGCCACCCTACGGAGGAAGCTCATTTCAGCCGCTTGTATCCGGGATCTCGTTCTTTCGGTCATGACCCAAAGTTCATGGCCATAGGTGAGGGTAGGAACGTAGACCGTCCTGTAAATTGAGAGCTTTGCTTTTCGGCTCAGCTCTCTCTTCACCACAACGGACCGGCACAGAACCCCCATTACTGTAGCAGCCACACCGATCCGTCTGTCGATCTCCCGCTCCATTTTTCCCTCACTCGTGAACAAGACCCCTAGATACTTAAACTCCTCCACTTGAGGCAGGCACTCTCCACCAACCTGAAGTGGGCAAGCCACCCTTTTCCGACTGAGGACCATGGCCTCGGATTTGGAGGTACTGATTTTCATCCCAGCCGCTTCACACTCGGCTGCGAACCGCCACAGCGCATGCTGTAGGTCTTGGCTAGAGGGGGCCAGTAGGACCATGTCATCTGCAAAAAGAAGAGACGAAATCCTTGTTGTATAATAGATACTAAATTAGCAGTGCATTTTGCTGTCTGGATAGTAATAACTATTTTTATTCTGTAAAATTTAAAGATGCACTTTGCATAATAAGTTACTTAGATACAAATCAAATCAAACACAGCAGTGTCTTTCATAGAAACACTGTTCTTATTCCAATCTTCAAGCTGAATGGAGTTCAATCTACTTTCCTTATCACAAAGCAGAAAACAATGAGTTGAGAAGCAGAAAGGGCTTGAAAGAATGAAGGGTGGAGGTGGAAAATAACATAACAGATAGTGGTGGAAATTGATTTTAAACAAGTGCTTTTGTTCCACAAAAGCTCTGCTTCTGAGGAGAAAATGTTCTAACTGAATAAGAAGTGAGGTGGAAATGTGGTTTAGAGCTGATAAAAGAATGCTAGAGGGAAGGTAGATGGAGACAATGGGATGAAAAGGCAGATAAAGTGTGAATAAAGAGAATGGGAGAATAGGCTAAGCATAGGCAAAGAAAAACAATGTGTAAAAGCAAGATTGGGCAATGAAAAGCAGACAAAGCAGTGGATGAAAAGACACATGAGCTTAGGGCATGTTGTGTTTAAAATGCTAACATTCAGATAAATATGAGGCAGCTCTTTTATTTTTTTCACCATCAAAGTTATCACAGGGGTGTTGTAAACTGAATTTGAGTCAGCCAAAACGTCAGAATCCAAGAAATAAGCTTGGTTTGATAACAAAGGCATTTTAGTGATGTGAAAACTACCCAGATATAAATAATGCTGCAGGTAGTGCTCACATACCTACAGCATTATGACTTAATATAGAGTATATCTGTGTAGCTGCAAACACCGGAATGCAAACACCTGTAGGTCTATGTGTGTGTGCGCACTTGTCCACTTCCCCTTTTAATTTTTTACATAATTTTTATTCCGAGGTGACAGTGACAGACTGAGTCGGCTGTTTATAGCCTATGAGCTCCAATTAATTACATGAAGAGTAGTGGTAGGTTTTTGTGAAGTTTAGTGATGTTTTTTTAACTACTGAGGTGCCCAGACACCATATAGTATGACAGAATGTCTGACAGAATCAGAGCCATACATTTATTGTCATATCTGTCCTTATAAGCAGGTGAAAAAATATCATAATATTAATAATACTATAATCAAATTCATGTCACCATCAATTGCAACTTTATTTTATGTTCTTATTAAAACATCTGTGTGAATCCTTTGAATCAAGTGAGGTGTCTCTCTTTGTCTGATATTTATTAACCTTGTCAAACCCTTTCTGACACTTTAAATCTGTTGCAAATGACCCATCAGTCATGATCTGCATGGGTGGAAGATACATTTTGACATTGTGGTTGCGGTATTAAATGAAGGTGGGGAGCAATAGTGAAGGGAACCATGTATCACGTTATTGTGCACATTTTCTGCAGTCCGGTCACATAAAAGCCTTGTTATCCATTCTTCTTCTACTTTAGATGTCATTTTCCACTTGGCTTTCACCTTGGCAGAATGTCTTTCTTTTTCAAACCACCAGAATTTTCTACATTGGTTCATGAAGTGGCAGTTCTTGAATGTCAATTCTCTCTCCCATTTCTCTCCCTCTCTCTGCCTCTTGCCTCCTTGTTCAAAAAGAAAATTATTCCACTGATTATTTCTTATTTGGTTGAAATAAAGCTGCTGCAAATACCTAGATCGTTCTATGCCTCAAGACTTATTGTTTTTTTTATGTGTTACATAAGAGTTTGGACTTTAATAAGTCCAAACTCTTAATAAGTTTTATTTTATTGGTTTATAAATTATTTGGATCATACGAGCTTATAATCAAATAAATTGTTACTTGAGTATGCTTAAATATAATTACTATAACTTAGCTCACCATGAGATTGCTTTAAGAAAGCAATTTGATGTTAACAAAGTGTAAAGGATGTAGTCAATAGCATGATAAAAAAAAGATGAACTTTTAATGACTCACAGTAGGGTGCCGTTGATGTCAGATTACAACAGATAATATAATAGTGCATTTCATCACTTGTTTGTCACAGTATCTTTCTAAAAACACCCATCATAATCAAAGAACATCTGCTGAGTCTTTTGTAACGATACGTCTTAAAAACTAAATACACAGCTTTTACCAGAAAACATATTGATAACAGGTCTAACATTTGCACATTCATCAACTTCTTTCCAGTAACAGTTACAATCATGGACAAAAGGCGTTTTAACATACTGTTTTATTGTTCTGTATTGTTCATTTTAAAACAGTTATACAAAGACTGACATAGATTGGAAAAAGTACTGTCTCTACAGTTAGAAATCACAATTCATCTAAAGGTCACTGTTTTGCAAATGAAAAGTGTTCTTTTAAAGCAATAAATAACAAAATTTGAACAAAAATACATATGTTGTTATTCATATCAATATGTGGATCTTGTCTTCAGGGGAAAACCCTGCAGGTTGTTAGCTGTTCCCTACTCATTAGATGGATTGTAATCAGTGAAGATTATATTTTAGGTACATCTAAAAAAATATATTGGGGATCATGGGGAATATTGCTTACTTGACAGGTGTCCAGAAGTCATTGAGGTAGATAAAAAAGTATGATTTGGTTCGACGGAAACAAAACGGGTCAATTATCTCAGTCCCACGGTAGATGGGAGCCAGAACTACAGGTCCTTCTCAAAATATTAGCATATTGTGATAAAGTTCATTATTTTCCATAATGTAATGATGAAAATTTAACATTCATATATTTTAGATTCATTGCACACTAACTGAAATATTTCAGGTCTTTTATTGTCTTAATACAGATGATTTTGGCATACAGCTCATGAAAACCCAAAATTCCTATCTCACAAAATTAGCATATTTCATCCGACCAATAAAATAAAAGTGTTTTTAATACAAAAAACGTCAACCTTCAAATAATCATGTACAGTTATGCACTCAATACTTGGTCGGGAATCCTTTGGCAGAAATGACTGCTTCAATGCGGCGTGGCATGGAGGCAATCAGCCTGTGGCACTGCTGAGGTCTTATGGAGGCCCAGGATGCTTCGATAGCGGCCTTTAGCTCATCCAAAGTGTTGGGTCTTGAGTCTCTCAACATTCTCTTCACAATATTCCACAGATTATCTATGGGGTTCAGGTCAGGAGAGTTGGCAGGCCAATTGAGCACAGTGATACCATGGTCAGTAAACCATTTACCAGTGGTTTTGGCACTGTGAGCAGGTGCCAGGTCGTGCTGAAAAATGGAATCTTCATCTCCATAAAGCTTTTCAGCAGATGGAAGCATGAAGTGCTCCAAAATCTCCTGATAGCTAGCTGCATTGACCCTGCCCTTGATAAAACACAGTGGACCAACACCAGCAGCTGACACGGCACCCCAGACCATCACTGACTGTGGGTACTTGACATTGGACTTCTGGCATTTTGGCATTTCCTTCTCCCCAGTCTTCCTCCAGACTCTGGCACCGTGATTTCCGAATGACATGCAGTCCAGTGCTACTTCTCTGTAGCCCAGGTCAGGCGCTTCTGCCGCTGTTTCTCGTTCAAAAGTGGCTTGACCTGGGGAATGCGGCACCTGTAGTCCATTTCCTGCACACACCTGTGCACGGTGGCTCTGGATGTTTCTACTCCAGACTCAGTCCACTGCTTCCGCAGGTCCCCCAAGGTCTGGAATCGGCCCTTCTCCACAATTTTCCTCCGGGTCCGGTCACCTCTTCTCGTTGTGCAGCATTTTCTGCCACACTTTTTCCTTCCCACAGACTTCCCACTGAGGTGCCTTGATACAGTACTCTGGGAACAGCCTATTCGTTCAGAAATGTCTTTCTGTGTCTTACCCTCTTGCTTGAGGGTGTCAATAGTGGCCTTCTGGACAGCAGTCAGGTCGGCAGTCTTACCCATGATTGGGGTTTTGAGTGATGAACCAGGCTGGGAGTTTTAAAGGCCTCAGGAATCTTTTGCAGGTGTTTAGAGTTAACTCGTTGATTCAGATGATTAGGTTCATAGCTCGTTTAGAGACCCTTTTAATGATATGCTAATTTTGTGAGATAGGAATTTTGGGTTTTCATGAGCTGGATGCCAAAATCATCCGTATTAAGACAATAAAAGACCTGAAATATTTCAGTTAGTGTGCAATGAATCTAAAATATATGAATGTTAAATTTTCATCATGACATTATGGAAAATAATGAACTTTATCAAAATATGCTAATATTTTGAGAAGGACCTGTGGGCCCTCCAACCATCAAATTATGGCCAAAAGCTTTTCAAAATAAGCCTGTTTGTGAAGAAGAAAATAAAGCATAATAATTTAGTCCCATACATTTTTTTTCTCTTTCTAATTGTCCTTGCAGTAGTGGTCAACAGCCCCTCCATCCTGAACACAAAAGTGGTTTGGTTGACGATGAATCTTTGAGTTTATTAAGCCCCATTCAGTAAAATCTAAAATGCTCTGTGCACTACTGGCAGAGACAGGACAATATGCAGCCCCAATCTGTCCCTCTGCTCTAACTTAGGCAGGTGCTCTATGACTTTGATTTAAAAAACGGTACAAGTCTGTACAAGACAAGATCAGAATTCTGCTATGTTAAAACAGTTCATAGTTTCATAGCAGTTCATGTCAACCCTAATTTTAAAATCATCTAATCAGTCACATTTACAGTAGATGCTTGTTGACACATAACTATAGTTTGTGTAGTACTGTACACAGAATAACATGGTAGGTAGCATTTCACAACAATAAACCTCTTATGTAAAAAAAGCTCCACAAGAGTATGTTAAGCATGCCTAGCTAGAGTAAAGGCCAGATCTGCTTAATAAATTCTGTTTTGCAGTGTGTGCTTGAGTTAGGAAAAATATTGTTCCAACCACAACCTACCTTGATTTTCTGAGTAAAAAAACTCTATTGACTGTAGTTTTTATAGTTGTTTATTGCAAACATGATGGCAGGGTAAAGCAGGGTTTCCATTACGCATGTAATAGAAGTCAGGCTTTTCTGAGAAATAGAAAACAGTTTGTCAGAATAGAAAAATAAATGCAAAGAGGACCCATCCTGTTCTTGTAAATAGCATGGCTGTCAGTGAAATGTTTATCTCTGTAATCAGGATTGAAAAAGATTAGAATGTAAGCTACCTATCATGGCTCTGACAGCTTATGCATATGTTTGCCTGTTAAACGGATACAGATAATTTACTACCCAGTGACGTTCGTGGACCGCAGGCTGCTAATGGTTTAAAACAATCTGTTCATACGTTCTGCTCAGTCTGAATATGATAAATGACTTTGGGTCATTTCAGAACAAAATTATCTTATTTCCAATATTATCTTGTTACACTTGGTACATAATTAAAAGTATACTTCCAGCTTCTCATAGCGAAAGCAATTCTATTTCTGTTCTCTAAGATATTCTGCATCACTTATTCACTCACACCACACTCCATACATGAATGCATATTGATGTTTGACAAGGAGTAAATTTGATATTTTATCAGTTTTCAAAAAAAGTATGAAGTGGTCTAACATCTTTTGAATTTTCAATGAAATATTAAATTATAGATTTTAAAAGATTAAAAGAAAATTGTAAAATTTTCATGAATTCAATTTGGTATCAGATTTGAATACCTAACTTACAGCATGGCAGTGTTATTGGCAGAGTAGATACCATGCGTTTCATATAAGTTTAAATTAGAGACTTGATTTAGGAAAGATTATGTGTGAACATCTGTACTACATGTAGCTTGTGTTTTCTTAGTACCAGTTTAGGTGATGCTAGTTTAAGTGAGTAATTAAGTACATACCTTATCAATGTTGAATAGACACAAAACCTTTAATTAAATTTTAAGAAACAATAATATCCACAAACAGCAGATTTTAAAACTGGGGTAGATCTCAAGCTCTGGTTTATGTGTTTTCCATGCTCTTTTATTGTTCAGTTACTCCATCTTTAGTGCTTCACATAAACATTTTCCATGTGCAGGGATTTTAAACAGCTCTGCATTTGTCCGTTACATGTGCATCCCAAACCATAGGCCCATTATAAAAATGTTCAATATGAATGCATGCTTCACACCCCTAGTTTTATGTATTACCAAGACTTTGTCAGAAGATGTAGACATAATTTATCTTGTAGAGAATTTATATTATTTATTGAAAGTTAAACTGTACTGTCATAACTAGTGAAGTACTAGACTTACAGTTTAGAATTTAAGCACTTGCTGCTTTAGCTAACTCAAGTTTGCAGAGTCTCTTTTTTTCATCCACTTTAACTCTCTCACGCATCTAGACGTTTCATCTGACTCCACTCTAATGTTCAGACCTCTGTTATTTTTCAGTTAATGTTCTTTGGGATCCCTTTAAATTTTGAAATGTGCCAAAAAAGTGAAATTGCTCTCTACAAAAACCTGCCTTATTAAGTCCAGACTCCCTGCAATGTGCTGATTGCTGCTACCCTTAACCTTCTATCTGACTCCCTCTTTGTTTGCAATGTAACCCCTTTTCACATTGACAGGTTTGAAGCAATCCACTTGTTAATGATGCATAATTATCTTGGAGTGTGTGTGAGGTGAAAACAGATTTCTCCATGCCAGGATTGTTGACAGCTTGACCTGTTTAGGCAGTAAGGGGCAGCCGTCTGTCATTCCTGTCAAATCCTCTGAGTCAAAACCGCCTCTAGTCATTTTGGTGTTCTAAGCAAGATTATGGTTTGGTACCCCCCCAACCCTAAATGGTAATGGACAACAGCTTTATGTTTTAAAGGTTTAACGCTTATGCAGATATTTCATCTTTAATATGTCCTGTAGAAAATATAAATAAATATTAAAGGTTGCAAGCTGTAGTCACTGTGTAAACTGTATTTGTCATTAGATATATTTTGTTTTACAAATTTGTACCATTATAACAAATAAGAAATAGAAGAGTCCTTTTAAAGGTTAACTATGTGGTAATCTGTATTCAAATAACTAGAATATGTGTGGAGACTAGAATTCACGATATTGTTTTGTCTCTAAGGAGGTTTAAAAAGGTCTATGTTATTGGCACAGTAAAATAAACTTTTAGAGCCTCTATGTTTGGACAAATTTGCCAAACATTTCCTCAGTGCATCTCTCCAAGAAAAATCTAGATTTCATTTATCTGTCCCTCCATATGCAAAACATGTCGCTGTAGCGGATAGACTGCACCCAAAAAGCACCAACAACCTGACAAAGATGAAGATGTTTCTACCAAACAGCATTTAGAGCCGCTCTGTTCCTCACCAGAAATAATGGCATGGTCCTAGAATTCAATTTGCCAACCATTTTCTTGAGACTAATTGAATTGTGGCAAAATAATGGTATTTTTCTATTTCATTAAAATGTCTGTTATACTAATAACACTAAGAAAGTAATAAAGACATATCTGATTATTTTGTGAAATGTATTTAAGAATATAATCGATAAGAAATAAGGTAAAACAGTTTCATGTTGAGCTTCTCAATTTTCCAACCAGTTGTAAAATGGAAAAGCTGTTCCCTTTTTTTCAGAAGCAGATACATGTAAAAGGAGCAAATGAAGGAAATTAACGCTGACTGAACAATCTGAGACTCACAGCCTGTTCACACTTAAAAGTCCATATAAATTAACAGTTAAAGTATGCAAACAGTCCCTGCGATGGACTGGCGATCTGTCCAGGGTGTACCCTGCCTCTCGCCCATAGACTGCTGGAGATAGGCACCAGCTCCCCCGCGACCCACTATGGAATAAGCGGTAGAAAATGACTGACTGACTGACTGACTGAGTATGCAAACATTGGCTGTTTGGGCACTCAGAGGATAAAATATAAATGGAGTAAAAGAGATTCATGAACTTTTTAAAAACACGTTTTGATTCATTTTTGAACCGGTAGGGCCTCTCCTTAGCTTATTCAGAGGAAATACAGTCCAACAACCATTCAGCTGCCAAACTCATATAAGGCTGTTCAAACATAAGTTCAAAGCTACTGTATCATAGATGGGAAACACAATCAGCATCTTATTCAAAGCCTCCAATTCCAAAATTAGTAAGTGAAACGGCTGTTTCAGAAACTACAAATTGAGAGCTAACATCAGGTTCCAGTAACAACATAACACAGCCCCTAAAGCTACGTAGCTGAACTGTAACTCAAGGAAAATGTTATAAAGGAAGCATCCACTCTAAGGCACTCTGCAAATCATAAATTAGAAGATATTCCAAGGGAAAAACCTAAAAGTGAATTCATTTACATATTTCTACATCTGCTTAGTTTGGATCAGTTGATTGTGGGACAATGCTTGGGAGTTTCACTTTATGGCGCATTTGATTGACTTCTGTGGGAGGTCTATCAAAAGCTAAAAAACAACAGGGCCACAAGGGATGTGGTTGTAGTTTATATTTTCAGAATTTGTATTTTCAATACAGAGCATGAGCAACGTGCACCAGTCAGGTCTGCATACTATTTATTTAGTGAAAAACCACAAGTGGGGAATGAATTCACAGCATCAAACAACTCTGAGGTTATCTTTCTTCCTTCATTTTCTCTTAATAAAATTATCTAGAAGAAAGCTGGGTGGGTGGGAGGACATCTAAAACAGAACACTGTGAGTATCCCATCAGCTTGTGTAGATCCTCAATCATTCTTGGCATTAAACAGTTCCTGCAGCGCCGAGGAGTTCCCAGTTCAAAGCCACCTTTTTTTTTGAGGAGATAATCACTGGGTAACTAAACTGAAAAAAAAGTGTTCTGTTTACAAAAAAAACATATCAGTCACTTGTTAAAGTTAATTAGGTGGTGCCATTATTGAATAGTTCCTAATTAACAAATGTATCAAACTTTTAAGGAAGATGCATTTTTTCAGCTTTTCTTTTTTAATCTCCTGGCTCTTTGAACTTTAAAAATTACTGCATACATAGCTGCAATAATTTAAACACACCACACACGCACACTGAAAATGCAGCCATAATGAATTACTCTGAAGTATTTTAATGTGCAGATCAAAGTATCTCTACCAGTCTGAGGCTTCTGTCTGCATCTGATAAACCCTAGCGTGAAACTGATAAAAGTATATATGGCATCTGAACTGTGAAATGGATGCTTTGTCTGCCATTTTTCCTGCTCGGTGGGCTAAAACTTTAAATGAAAGGACTCACTTATCGAGCTCAGTTAAGATTAATGAGACCCACTGACTTCCTCGCTGAGCTGATGTCATTATGCAAACACATGCAGAGGTAAATCATAGCCATTTCTGCTCTCAGATACAGATCAGCAAGCACCATGAAATTAGATCATATGTGTCCCCAAAAGGCTTTTCTTACTTGCCAGTTGTTCACCACCAATTCTGTCAGTACCATCCTGTGTCTATTGGCTGAGTGTAAATCATATTCATGACTGGAGACTGCAGTATAATCAGCTCTTAAAGAGAACTGGTTATTTAAAAAGCCTAAAATCTAAGAACTTTCAGTCTTTGAGTGTTTGTCTGCACAATAAAAAGGAGTTTTGACTGTGGTTTGTCTTTGTCTTTTAGAAAAGTATGTGTAATTTAATGAATGTGTGTTAATTTAAATCGATTGGATGTCTTTTGAATAGATTCTTTTTATTTTCTTTGTTACAGGTAAGTGGAGCCTCTGAGTCCCACCAGGAGAGAGTGTAAGGAAAAACACATTAAAACATTTCCTTTCTTTGTGTGCAACCTTTTTTCCTCACTTCTAAGTTATGTTTGTAACTAATGAAAACACAAGAATGGGACTGAAACTGCAAAAAATGTGAAAGGGAGACAAGCATCTTTTTTCAGGTTAACAGGTTACATAGACCTTATTTCCCCAGATTATGTTTCATCACTTGACACATCTAGCTTGTTTGCTTTTGAGCCACTTTACTCTTTGTACAAAACCCTTCATTTGCACCTACATAGCTCGGTGTTTGAATGTCTTGTGGTCAAAAAGTCCATTGTCCGTGTACTTTTTTGGTCATTTGCAAAGTTCTCCTCCTAAAGTTTTTTTATTTTGTTTCGCTGTAATGTGATTAGACCTCTGTTGGTTTTCTTTCAAGATTTTTCTTAGGCTTGAGTTGCAAGTTGTTGTTTTTTTTTAAATCATTCTTTGCAAAAGTGATCTATAATGTGTTCTTTCAAGTCTGTCAAACGATAACTTTGAAAAAGTTGAAAATACAGACATTAGAGAAATAATTTGAGGAAGCAGATCCTTAAGAGCAGTTTTTTAGGTTATGAAATTAAACATTACTGTTTTTGTGCAGAAGGTGCATTTGTTATATATTGTTACCTTTAGGAAGTTGATAACTTCAGAAAACATCTAATTTACTTAAATATTAAATTATTAAATATATCATGCATTGTATCCTGTGTATTCACAATTTCCATTTGCTTTTATTGACTTCTGTCTATATATTTACTTTTATTTCGCTTATTTAGAATTTTTACATATTATTGAGTAATTGAACAATTTTATTCTTTACTGTTAGTATAATTTTTTTTATATATTATTTCATGTGTTACCCAGTGGCACAATTTGTATTACTGTTGCCTTGAAGTAAAATGTTCCTGAGTTTGAATCCAAGAGACCGAGGTACGTTCATGGAGTTTGAATGTTCTCCTTGTGCATGTCTGGGT
The DNA here is from genome assembly GCF_021462225.1 of Girardinichthys multiradiatus. Taxonomy (NCBI): domain Eukaryota; kingdom Metazoa; phylum Chordata; class Actinopteri; order Cyprinodontiformes; family Goodeidae; genus Girardinichthys; species Girardinichthys multiradiatus. The sequence continues at coordinate 12,386,561 of NC_061810.1, read as the reverse complement.
TCTCTCCAGGTACTCCAGACTCCAAAAATATGTTTGATTGGTTAATTTAGTTTAATTTAGGAGTGTGGGCATGGTTGTTTGTCATGTGTGCTTCTGTATGGCCCTGGGTGTACCCAGGGCGTACTCCAAGTCTTCCCAAGCCTAGTGACCTGAAGATGGGCACCAGTGGGAGGGATGGATGGATGGATGGATGGATGGATGGATGGATGGATGGATGGATGGTTGGTATCATTTTACTGTTTTTAACACAACACATAAGTTTAGGTATCTTTTTACTCATTCTTTATTTCCTCATATAGTAAAGGTCGTTCTCCTCAGCAGCTTTGCTTGTGTTATTTGAAAGAAGGGTTTCTCACCATGTTTGAAGGGGTGTTGGCATGTATATGATATGTGTTATCATAATGCATGTGGATATTTCTAATGGATAGTTTTTTGTTTTGTTTTTCTTTTAGGAAATGTTGTGGGTGGGGGTTGTTTTGTTCGTAACTGCTAAAGTACTTTTTATTACTTTTTAAAAATGCTGTATAAATATGGTTCAGTTGATAAGGTAAGGAATTATTTTGAATGATAATAATATCTCATCATTGTGATCTATGATGAGTACACCATGCTGCAGGTGTTATGAATATGTGGCTTTTTTTGGAAACTTTAATTTCTGTTCTACAGAAATATCTAACAATGACAAAAAACATTACACAAATATTCACTCACCGGCTACTATATTAGATACACTTTGCTAGTACCGGGTTGGACCTCCTTTTGCCTTCAGAACTGCCTTAATCCTTCGTGGCATAGATTCAACAAGGTACTGGAAATATTCCTCAGAGAGTCTGGTCCATATTGACATGATAGCATCACACAGATGCTGCAGATTTGTCAGCTGCACATCCATGATGCAAATTTCCCGTTCCATCACATCCCAAAGGTGCTCTATTGGATTGAGATCCGGTGACTGTGGAGGCCATTTGAGTAGTGAACTCATTTTCATGTTCAAGAAACCAGTCTGAGATGATTTGTGCTTTATGACATGGCGCGTTATCCTGGTGGAAGTAACCATCAGAAGATGGGTACACTGTGGTAATAAAGGGACGGACATGGTCAGCAACAATACTCAGGTAGGCTGTGGCATTGACACGATGCTCAATTGGTACTAAGGGGCCCAAATTGTGCCAATAAAATATCCCCCACACCATTACATCACCACCACCAGCTTGAACCGTTGATACACGGCAGGCTGGATCCATGCTTTCATGTTGTTGATGCCAAATTCTGACCCTACCATCAGAATGTCGCAGCAGAAATCGAGACTCATCAGACCAGGCAACGTTTTTCCTAAGTTCTATTGTCCAATTTTGGTGAGTCTGTGGGAATTATAGCCTCAGTTTCCTGTTCTTAGCTGACAGGAGTGGCACCTGGTGTGGTCTTCTGCTGCTGTAGCCCATCCGCCTCAAGGTTCAATGTGTTGCACATTCAGAGATGCTCTTCTGCATGCCTTGGTTGTAATGAGTGGTTATTTGAGTTACTGTTGCCTTTCTATCAGCTCAAACTAGTCTGGCCATTCTCCTCTGACCTCTGGCATCAACAAAGCATACAGCTGTACTCTGTGATGATACATATACACAATGAGAGGTGTAGGTGAGCTTGAAAAACTGCCAGCGTGTTCTCTTAAGTGACACAACTGGCCTCCTGGATTCCTCCAAGTAGTTCAAAGCTACTCTGCCCTATTAATTCAGAAACTGTGGGGATTATTAAAAGTGGAAACTTCAAATATCACTATTAGACAAAACTCAAGACCTATGAATGCTCATGTCCAAACAAATCTGAAGTAAGGCCACAGATAATGAAGGAAGTAAGAGACACGTTTGAAAAATTATAGGAAATAATACTTACAGGTCCTTCTCAAAATATTAGCATATTGTGATAAAGTTCATTATTTTCCATAATGTCACGAGGAAAATTTAACATTCATATATTTTAGATTCATTGCACACTAACTGAAATATTTCAGGTCTTTTATTGTCTTAATACGGATGATTTTGGCATACAGCTCATGAAAACCCAAAATTCCTATCTCACAAAATTAGCATATTTCATCCGACCAATAAAATAAAAGTGTTTTTAATACAAAAAACGTCAACTTTCAAATAATCATGTACAGTTATGCACTCAATACTTGGTCGGGAATCCTTTGGCAGAAATGACTGCTTCAATGCGGCGTGGCATGGAGGCAATCAGCCTGTGGCACTGCTGAGGTCTTATGGAGGCCCAGGATGCTTCGATAGCGGCCTTTAGCTCATCCAGAGTGTTGGGTCTTGAGTCTCTCAACGTTCTCTTCACAATATTCCACAGATTCTCTATGGGGTTCAGGTCAGGAGAGTTGGCAGGCCAATTGAGCACAGTGATACCATGGTCAGTAAACTATTTACCAGTGGTTTTGGCACTGTGAGCAGGTGCCAGGTCGTGCTGAAAAATGAAATCTTCATCTCCATAAAGCTTTTCAGCAGATGGAAGCATGAAGTGCTCCAAAATCTCCTGATAGCTAGCTGCATTGACCCTGCCCTTGATAAAACACAGTGGACCAACACCAGCAGCTGACACGGCAACCAGACCATCACTGACTGTGGGTACTTGACACTGGACTTCTGGCATTTTGGCATTTCCTTCTCCCCAGTCTTCCTCCAGACTCCTTGATTTCCAAATGACATGCAGAATTTGCTTTCATCCGAAAAAAGTACTTTGGACCACTGAGCAACAGTCCAGTGCTGCTTCTCTGTAGCCCAGGTCAGGCGCTTCTGCCGCTGTTTCTGGTTCAAAAGTGGCTTGACCTGGGGAATGCGGCACCTGTAGACGATTTCCTGCACACGCTTGTGCACGGTGGCTCTGGATGTTTCTACTCCGGACTCAGTCCACTGCTTCCGCAGGTCCCCCAAGGTCTGGAATTGGCCCTTCTCCACAATCTTCCTCAGGGTCCGGTCACCTCTTCTCGTTGTGCAGCGTTTTCTGCCACACTTTTTCCTTCCCACAGACTTCCCACTGAGGCGCCTTGATACAGCACTCTGGGAACAGCCTATTCGTTCAGAAATTTCTTTCTGTGTCTTACCCTCTTGCTTGAGGGTGTCAATAGTGGCCTTCTGGACAGCAGTCAGGTCGGCAGTCTTACCCATGATTGGGTTTTTGAGTGATGAACCAGGCTGGGAGTTTTAAAGGCCTCAGGAATTTTTTGCAGGTGTTTAGAGTTAACTCGTTGATTCAGATGATTAGGTTCATAGCTCGTTTAGAGACCCTTTTAATGATATGCTAATTTTGTGAGATAGGAATTTTGGGTTTTCGTGAGCTGTATGCCAAAATCATCCGTATTAAGACAATAAAAGACCTGAAATATTTCAGTTAGTGTGCAATGAATCTAAAATATATGAATGTTAAATTTTCATCATGACATTATGGAAAATAATGAACTTTATCACAATATGCTAATATTTTGAGAAGGACCTGTATTTACATATTTACTTCACAACATGAAAATGAATGGGCCTCTACAGTTGCTTGGGATTTTGGTCAAAATAATCATGTTATTCATGATAAAGCTTGAATACTGGGGCTGAAAACAGTGAAAACAAAAAAAAACAAAAAGTGAAAAATCAAATCAACTACTCCTGTAACCGTTATGTACGAAAACAGCTGGATGAAGCTATTAAAAGGACATCACTTCGGATTGGTTTTTGGCGATCCGAATAGATGGCAACATACAATAACCAGAGGGCAAGATAATTTCAGCATTTTTAGAAAAGGAAAATATGGACACTGTTGCTTTTTGGTTAATATTCTTTCACATTTGAATGAACTAGGCTTAAAACTACAGAGCAAAAGGAAATAGTTTTTTTGTTTTTGTTTTTGTTTTTACATGATGACAGCTGTTTGCTCATTCCATAGGAAACCAGATGGGAGACACTGTGCACCTTCTGTCAGAGAAAGAAAGACAGATTTGCATTTGTTGACCTTGTTAACAAGCTGATGGCAAGTTTCTGCAAATGTTTTGACAGCTTCAAGTACCTCATCCTGCTTGTTCAGAATGCAGTCCTCATGGCTGGATTTTTAAAAGAAGCCACACAGATCTTCAAGTGGACAAAAGCAAGGCCTCTTTGGAAGCATCTTATAGGTCTTTGGGCAGATGTGTGAGGAACTGACCTTAACATATTCTGGTGACAAATGGTCTAAGAGATAGCTTATCCAAATCTTAGAGAAGTAGTGCTGTACCTTTTTTAAAGAATTTTCTGGTTCCGGTGGCCTTAATTTATCAGTAACTTGACAGGAAGAAGGACAGAGAGAGAATGGGAAGACATCCAGTAAAAGGCCCAGGTCTCGAAACCGGGACACCTGCATTGAGGACAGCGGCCTCTGCATGGTGCACCAGCTCTACTGCTGAGCCCCACCGCACCCCAAGCTCTGTACTTTTTAACAATGTTTGCCCTACCTCCACTTGTGAGTCTGCTTTCTTTGCAATGAATATTAAAAATAAATATATTTCAGCATAACAGATGAGCCCCTACACACGTTTGTGAGAATGGTCCTGACACGATTCCAGCTAAATGTTTATGGCCCTGTTGGTCAGTCAAAAGTCAAATGAATGTTAAATGTTAGAGAGGCTAAGAGTGTTTAAACTACATATACATATTATGTTTCATGCATATCTAGCTAAGTTGCATAACTTAATGTTCCTTTTTTTAATAGATGGGAAACCTGGCTCTGTCATGTTTTTTGGTACAGATCTGACCCACATGCAGAAATACACTCAGGAGAAATAAAGCAAGTTTTTAAAGTGTTTATTTCACAAAGGCGGATGTGTGTGGTCAGTAACCCGGGAGCTTGCCAACTGCACAGAAAGGGGAGAGCAGGTAAGTCAGATAGCTGGAGCCTATACGGTTGCTATAAGATATGAAATAGCTTACTTTATAGCTGAACGGAACTGCCAGGGGGAAACGAGAGATGTGGAGTCTGGATGCACAACTTAGGTTTTCAGATGTTGTTTGACAGCTAGTAGTGCTTGTGTTAGAGGGTGAACAGGGTACGTTTATTTCTTGGTCCGGATGGATAGATTGCCAGGAAGCTGCCAGCTTGATTCTTGTCCAGGTAAGCAACGGAGGTCTTGAAACCTTGTCCAGAAGTCAAAGATCCAGTAGACACAAAACTCCTCTGGAGAGGAAGCCAGGGTACCTGCCAGAAGGTCTGTTGGTCCAGGTAGACAGCCTAGGATGGAGGACACATGGAGATTAGACTTAGATACAAAGTAGTCAGAAACTTAGCTTGGCTTGAGCCTTGTTACCACTGATGGCAATCACTCAGGTGCCAAAGTGTTGGCAGCTTCCTGCTTAAGTATGCCTCCAAGTTATCAGAAGATTCACCGCACCTGTCACCACGCAGCCAAAAACTCTGGTGCCATCTATGAACTGAACATGGTTAAAAGCAGGCAAAAAGAAATAAAAACAAAAAATATACAAAACTCCAGACCCCGACAGGTTCTGTCTTTCTCTGTTTAATCTTGTATCTCTGCTAGACACACCAATTAAAAGTAATATTGCCAGCTCAGAGGTTATATAATTTTCTTCTAGATGAAGTCACTTAAAGAGTTGCTGCTTCCATTAACACTTTATTTTCTTTTAGCATTGAAAGTTCTCCTGCATCATTGTTTTTTTTTTTTCTAAAACACCCAGTCAGTCATGGGAGATGGCCACTCACACTTAGCCAGGTTCTACTGGAGGTATCTTCACTGTTCAAGAGGAGTTCTCCTCTCCACTACTATTACAAGCATGATCATTATGAGGGATTGCTGCAAAATAACAAGTCAACGTAATCAACTTTCCATCTTTGCTACATGCTCTTTCAGAAGGAAGGAATGATGCAAAGTCAGTGACTCTAAGCAATCGGCTGGATTTCCTTACCAGTTTGTATATTGTAGTGTACTTGACTGCATTGTTTAAAACCTTAAAAATTTATTTATGTAAGTGAATTTTATATGTCTGGATGATTGGATTTAATTATATGGGGTAAGAACGCTGTCAAAAACAATGTGTATGTAAAGATGGAAATGTGTGCATATTAGTCAATAGTTGTGCTTAAGTAAAATCCAAAAGAGGTATTGTATATTTTCTCTATAAGAATACAAAATAAAATGTTACAGCTTCAAGAAATTACAAACACAAAGTTCAAGTTTACAGTTGTGGTTTATTCTTTATGAATACAATATGCTATAACAGTTTGTGAATACGATTTATTTTCCATGAGAATACGAATTTACATCAGCGACTTATAGCGGGTGGAGTTATACAATGATGTACAGTAGGTGGCGGTATGTACCTCTGAATTTGTTGCATACCGCCAGCAGAAGAAGAAGAAGCAGCAGCACTAACGCTAAGATGACGGACCACCTACTGTACATCATTGTATAACTCCACCCACTATATTCTATGTTTTAGTTTTGTATTTTATAAAAATAAGAACAATCCTTTATTTAAAATACTCTTGCCTCTTCCCTCCCTATCCCCCTCTATTCCTAATATTCCTTTTAGACTGAATTATCTCCCATTACCTTTTTCCGTCATCCAATCCGAGCACTACGTTTACTGGCAGTGAGGAGTGTGACAGCGCATGCGCAGTGCGAATCGACTAACTCCACTAACCAGCCTGAGATCACGTGATGCCAAGTCGCCTGATGTAAATTCGTATTCTCATAGAAAAGAAATTGTATTCACAAACTGTTATAGCATATTGTATTCATAAAGAATAAACCACAACTGTAAACTTGAACATTGTGTTTGTAATTTCTTGAAGCTGTAACATTTTATTTTGTATTCTTATAGAGAAAATATACAATACCTCTTTTGGATTTTACTTATGCACAACTATTGAATAATATGCACACATTTCTGTCTTTACATACACATTGTTTTTGACAGCGTTCTTACCCCATAGAATTGACTGTATATTTCTGGATGTAAATTGGATGCATTCTTTTCCATATTTATTTCAAAAAGCTGTTTATTTTCTTTCAACACAAAAAACTGATTTACTTAAAACAAGAAATAGGTATTCTTTCATCTTTTCAGTTTAAAATGCAGTTCAAAAATGAACTGTTAAAAACAAATTAATTTTGATGTGATTATTATTTTTCCCAACCCCAGTCCTTAAGGAATTTTTTACTGAGTGAATTTCCATGAAATGTAGTGAAAGACCCTTGCTCTATATTATTACGTAAGGATTCTCTGACCATTAAATGTTTCTTTGGAATTTCATGTATCTAACCTTACATATAATTGCATCATTGCTATGTCTTGATTTGGATGGCTCTTAGCGGTAGTTCAGTGAGACAATTTATTTCAGGCTGAACTTAAAGGCAGGCAGGAAGTAGCACTAGAAGGCAGGCAGGAGCAATAATGCAGAGTGCAGCTGGAGGTTTTGCAGCTTAAATAGGCCTTCCAAATCATTAGAGTATACGGAATATATATTCTGGACGGTGAGAGATCATGTGTGAGACAGCAACAAAGCTTGAGTTGACCGAATGAATTAGCTTGTATGGCCTTATTTGTCAGTCCAAGCAACATTTATACCTTACAATATGGTTTCATTATGGCTTTTTAGCTTAATTTCATGAAAGTTACAACTATAGGAATAAAACTCAAAAAAGTCCTAAAATTGTCGTTAGTCTATTTGGCAATATTCTGTTGCACACTTTCATGCAACTATGGCCCGTTTTGCCAGCAGGTTTGTTATGTGATGTTTGTGAAGTATTTAAATGAGACCATTTCCATCCCACGAGGTAATTTCTTACTTGGAATTGTTCAGTGTTGCTATTCAGGCTGAACCCCATTGCATCTCTTTGTTAGAGCAGCGTAAAGAGGCCTTGTGAGGAGTGTTAGTCTGCTGGCTGATGGTAAAAATGATTGCAAAGTGTCTTTGTCTTCCCATCAGTCCATAATAAGCCCTCTCACAATCACTCAAACCTTCGCATGGAAGTTTTTGAAGGACACGGGTTCAAGTAGAACGGAGCTTAATCACTCGGCCTGTTGATTTGTTTAGCTCTGAGAGATTGGAAGAAGCGTTGTGGTACAGAGCTGATTTGCTGAGCTTGTTGACATTCTCCGTCGTCTTTTCATCATCTCCCACAGTTATGGTCTTAATTGGTATCATTAAAATCCCAGCTTGGTAAATAGATTCCTAACCTGTCACTGCTATACAAACACTGTAGAAAATTCAATGGCTGAACAAGCATTTCCATCCACACTGTGTGCACTATGATGTATAACAAACTTGAAAGACGGTGTTTCATCATCATACTGTTTTAAATAATCTTTTCTTTACTGCCTGCTAACTTTGTGATCTACTGTGAAATGCATTTTTCTCAAACTTTCAAAGGTCTTTTAATTTGATGATGAAATGGATTTTTTAACATTTGAAAACAATGACAGCAATAAATTAAAACTAAGTGATGAAAACAAAGACAGCAGTTTTTGTATACTTTTAATACCATGTGTTTATTGTTGTCATTTGTTTGTTTTGAAATTGGATTGATATTGTTTTGACTTTCCATGTTAATTTCAGTGACATTTGTCTGTAAATATATGATAAGCAGTTACCATCGATATTACGATATTTTAACTCTTAACTGGACTGCTCATTTATTGTTGACAGCAAGATACCAGTTTTTATGTACACCAGTAAATTATATCAAAGAATAAGCCCTGGAATGTGGCATAATTAAACCCAACTGACTGTTGTTTTCTAAAATAAAAATAACATTCTCAGGCAGCCTGATTTGTAGTTATTGTTTATGCCTAATAGCAGTTTATCTAACGGTCTTCCTAAATTCACCACTACTAACATTAGCACTATCAGTATGTCAAGTTCTGTTGGCTTTTGTTGATTTCTGACAGAATATTTAAATAATAAATAAATTATTTCTTTCTGTTATATGCCTAAACTCTTCATACCTATAAATGACAACTTTACTGTAAATACAGCTGACAGAAAGTCACTGATGCAGTTTTTCTAATGGACAATTCCTCATCTGCTTTAACAAACTTGATTCAGGTGTTCTGGAATTGGGCCACATCCAGTACACGAAGAACAACAGCTGTTAAGGACCAAAACTGCCCAGGAGATAAAAGATGAATGCCTAGCAAATGTTTATTTATTTATTTTTTTGTTTGTTTTCATGTTTTTAAGTCCTGTTTCACTCACGTAGTGCATTCATCACATACTACCACTTCCTCAAAACAATAATTGTAATTTAACTGGGACTGGTTTAGACAGACTTTAACAAAACAAAAATATAAAAAATGTGCAAGTGCACTTTGGAACACAAATGTTTCTCCTTCATCTAAACGTGCAGCTTTTTGGTAAATAAAGGAGAAGAAGAGCGCATAAACAAAGGAAAAGAAGAAGACACTCTCGTGGGAGATAAATAAAACAATTTCAAAATGAAAGGTCCATATCCGCCAATCGTTATCAAACATTATACTTGAAACTTTGAGACATAATATGTCATAGCTGTCATTGGTTAGTTTTCCACTCTCTTATCACTCTCTTTTTCATTCGTAATAAGCATATTGTTTTCTACTTACCTTACCAGTGGCTCTTCTATCTTCCATCCCTCATGGTGAGAAATAACTTCTTGTCATCATAAGCCAATTCAATATAATCTCTTAGCAGTGTGCATGTGATTTTTTTTAACAAGTGGAATATAAAACATGTTGATTTAACCGTTCCTAATTAAAGCTTTTAGAGGCTTACAGATTATGATTCTTTCTCCCCCATCCCAATCAAACTCATGCATGATTCATTACCTGTTTTTCCGAACTATGTGAACAGATGGTTTATTATGTTCGCTGTAGTTCCTTAAATGAATGGAATTCCTACTTTTTGACATTGCCTTCTACTTTTCTGGAGGACATTCTTTTTTCTCATTTCATCATCTTCTTTCTTCAACCACCTGCTCATTTATGTTCCTCCATTTTTATGAAAATTGCTAAGTCTTTATTAGTTTTATTCTGAGAAAAGTGGTAATAAACTACATTTGGAACTGGTTAAAGATTGCGAGGTTGAAGCTTTGGGGTAATCACTTCTGCGATAGAAAAAGGACAAAGAGGAGAAAGAGAGGGGAGGGGAAGAGGAGAGGCTCAGGCAGTTGAGATTTAGTCAGCTATTGACTCGCGTGAATTGGATTTGGTCCTCAATCAAATGGCGGGAGTTGACCCATTCACCCAAAAACGAACCAGCTCGAGCATATAACAGAGATGTATGAACAGAGTACCTTAAATGTGTCGAATACTAAACAAATAAAATTAAAAAATAAAAAATAAATAAAAACGTATATCTGCCATATCAGTGGAAGTTGGAAGGTGAGATGCAAAGAAACAGAGAAGGTTGTTAAGAATGAATGAAAGACATGGCAAGGAAGCTGGGAGTGAAACCATGGCTACATAGAGAGCTGCAGCTCAGAGAGATAAAACACAGATCAGAGGGAAAAAGCAGAAGTGATGCCACACTGTGCCATCCCTCCAAGAGGAAGAGAGCGCTGAATACATTTATCGGGACACTGTGTGTGTGTATTTCTGTATATCCTGTCACCCGCCTTCTGCAGGACAGAAACACATTTCTTACTCTGTTTGTTTGTGTGCTGGGACATTAAGATGTTGTGCTTAAGATTCTCCTTTTCAGATTTCTGATTAAATTCAGATTTTTTTTTATCTGCCAGATTTTTTATTTCTGCTTCAAAGACGTTTTGCAATGGCATTCAGAACCATTTAGTGATGCTTTGTCCTAGTTCTTGTATTATTATAGCACACAGTATATAAGGAGCTCCTGTCACTACAAGGTAAAGAAAAAGAATAACAGACTTTTAGTCAGCAGCAGTTCTTCAGCTTTTGACAGGTTGCAAAGTAGAAGGTTGTGGTACTCTTTCTGAACTGCAAGGGGTTGTTTGTTGTTGGTATTTGTCTTCTCTTTGGCATTCTGTTTGTAAGGCAAGTTCTTTTTTTTTCCTCTCTGTTTTTAGTGTTCAATGAATGCAAACCCAGTGTCTCTTAATAGTAGTCCTTTCCCTTCACTGTCTTTGCCAGGCTTCTCCAGCAGCCCCTTTTTTTTGGCATTTTTGTTTTTCATTCTTCATAAGAAATGGAGGTAATTCAAGACAGTGTGTTTCATTACTCACCCTACACACACACAAAACCACATATGCAGCTGTTCCCCATAAACAATAAATCAGTGGAGCTGGCTATAGTGTAGCTCATTTACTCTCATAAGCTTTTTCAAATACGAATAATTTTACAAATGTCTTCTAAATATATAATATATTCCATTTTTATCAATGGTCACTGACCACAAAGATGTCCAAACTGCTTGTTTATAAAGCTAAACACATTTAAATCTATCTTAGGCGCAACGATGGGCCAGCCTTTCCTGTGACTCTGTGCCAAATTCAGTTGGCACACACTTTATTTCACCCTGGCATGGAGCAGACCCTGTCAGCGACTGGTCCTACAGGAGAAATCAGCTAATTAGTTATATACAGGTGAGACACAAGGGCTTCTGGCAGCTGCTTTGGTTGAAGGACTGGCTTCTTATTCTCCATTACCAGTATTATAATTGTATGCTTTTATATCCTTAATTATATAATCACTACTGCAAAAGTGTGTTATGTTTGCTGGAGTGTGACATTTTGCGGGTAGATTGGTCTTTTAAGCGGATTGCACATATTTATATTTTACTTGTTTTTTGTATGTTTTAACAAATTCAGGTAAAATTGGTAGTAAACATTTAAAAATTTTTGCAGAAGTGTTTATACCTTGACCTTTTTACATTTGTCACATTACAACTACAACCATTGGTGGGGGGGTTTATAAGGATTTTCCGTGATCAACAAAAAGTAGAGCATTATTGCGAAGTAGAAGGAAAGAATACATCGCATTTTGAATTGTTTTTAGCCTCTACCATCTTTTGCTGCATTGACAGCTGCAGGTCTTGGAATATGTCACAACTAGAGACTAAAATCTTTTCTCTTTCCTCCCAGCGAAATTGTTCAGGCTTTTTTAGATTGAATAGAAACCAGCAGTTTTAGGTCTTCGTAGATCCCAGATTCTTTGTAGCATATAGGTCTTGCTTTGTACTGGGTCAGTCCAATACATATATGCTTTTATAAGAGTTTTTCAGGAAAGCCTTTTATCTTAAAAGGCATATCTTATTTTATAAATTCAGCCGAGGGCTTTGATAACATTACATTTTTAAGATTGCTTTTACTAAACTATCTGGATGTATTGATGTTATTAATGTGAATGTTTTTAATTTGTCCACTGTACAGTGCTTTGAGAGCTATGTGTTGAAAGGTACTAATATTGTACTTACTTACATATTGTACTTGTAGATATTGTGGCTCCTGCTGACAGTGTTTCCTAAGCAGAGCAGCCTGAAGGCTATTACTAGCATGTTCACTTTGTATTGATGAGTTTTTTTGTTTTTTTTGTTTCTGCCGTTGACTTGGTCAAGTGAGGTTCTATGAGCAGGTCAACAACATAAAGGTGCGCGAATAGTGCTTTGCATAGAGGAGCTGTTCCCAACAAGAGTTAACCGAGCACAGGGTGCAGAGCAGGTAAAATGATTGAGACAAGAAGCTGCAGCAGTCAATACAGCCTCTCTTTCAATGTGAATGCCAATGTAAGGGGTAAAAAACACATGAAAGCACAAGAAAATGTGATTTGAAAAACCTCACAGCCCAAAACACAGCAGCGTGGTCTGCTAGGAGTTCAACTAAGAGAATTACAGACAGTATACCAGAAATAGTTAAATTTAGTCTGGAACCTTCATACTGATAATTTAAAAATGCTTAGATTTGAACAGAATTATCTTCACTGTCTGTGCTTCATCCTGAGTGTTGTTTTTTTCAGACTTGGGGCTGGCTATAGTATAGTAGATTCATCAAGACATTTATGAATGTGTTCAAAGAGGTTTAAAAGCATTTAAACCCAGTTTACTATACATTAGGTATGTTGCAGCCCATACACTTGCAGGCTTTACATATTTATTTCAGTGTCCTTGTATAAAAAAGTGTAATTGAACATTTATTTTTCCTTCTTCAGCTCCTTGGAGAATGACCAGCTGGGTTCTAGCCAATGTCACTGCAGCTCTCTCGGTGACAGCCATATGGTCCTTGTGTGTGTGTCACCTTTGTCACATAATAACCTTTTGTTGGGTTATTGTCGGAGTTTCTCAGCAGTGAACAATGAACACGTCAGCATGCAGGGGAACAGGGCGTGACAAAGAAAGTCACATGAAAGAGAAGGTGAGAGATTTGCAGGTGTTGCATCTTGCTTAAGTTAGCGTCACCGCATGTAAAACTGTGTGTCCAAAATACATATTTGATAATGTCATGTTGAATGTAAACATGCCTGTCAGCTAAAAGACCAAAGAAAGGCGTGATTTTTTTTTCCACATAACCAAACTTGGTGTTTGAGCATTCTTGTGGATTGCTGCTGGAAAAGCTTTTCATTCGGAATACCTGTTGTTTGTGTTGTAAAAGGTTTTGTTCACACACCAAAAACTGCGCTTACACATTATTATGACCATGAATCATGAATAAATGAATGAAATGAGCTATAACATTTAATTTCCCCTTGGGATGAATAAAGTATTTTTGCATTGAATTGAATTGAATGATTCACTGCGACTCTGATTCTAGGTTTTACTCTCATCACTGCACTCACACTACCCGGTAACATTCGCTTACCTGCATTATTCTGTTTATTATTCCGCAAACCCAAGTGTGCTCTTCTTTGAATTTCTCTTTCATCCCAGTGTGTATGTGAATTCATATTCTGTTCAGCCATGAAGGCAAACATAGATATCTCCACTGGCATGACAGGGAAGGCGCTGACGCAACCAGTGGCTCGAATCCTTAAATTCAAACAGTCTTCCACTGCACGGCTTGTTCGGGCCATACAAAGGGCTGAGAGTAAATCTCTCTGTGAAATCCCTGCTTGTTTACCAAAAGTGTGTGTCAGTAAGTGTGTGAGAAGAAAGAAGGTAAGGATATAAAAATGCATCAACCACCTGATGCATGTGCAGTGAGTAGACTGGATTTGTTTGCTTAGAATATAATGTGCATTTCCAATTTATTGCACAACCCCTTTAATCTCTTTATCCCACCTCTCCTCTCCTTAAAAGAGGAGTCATACAACAGCTTGTGTATTGCATTGTGTGTAGGTGTATGTGGGAGCTTTTTGATGACCACACTTATCTTGGCACTCAACAAGGCTTAGCCTTTTTTTTTTGTTTCATGCTGCACATCATTAAATCGCTACCAGATTTGTTTGAATTGTCACATCTGATTGTTAATGTCGCAGCTTATGTTACGGGTAGTGGTCTTTTAACGCTGCAGCACAAAATTCAAACAGCTTCACAAAGATGTACATCTAACTGCTGGGTCTATTAAAATATTAATCTATGCGCCATTTGCTGCTTGCCAAATGGTAGTCACAGACATTTGTCAGACAATCAAGTCACCCCAATGCACGTCTACAAACCTGTACACCTGCTCATGCATACCATGATCTCCATGTATACTAATGGCAAACAGATTCTATGAATGCATTTCCCATATAATTAAAGAATGTTCACATGATGGTTACAGCTGCATGGGGAAGGCAAAGGAGTGTCTCTGGACTGATAGAAGTCACTTATGAATATGCAAACACAGCTGCATACTGGTGCACTTCCTAAAATTATGTTTTCTAAAAAGAAAACATCCCAAAAATGCCTTGCAAAAGTATTTAGATCTGCAGATTTTTTTCACATTTTGACAAAACGCAAAGCTAATTGGATTTGTTTTTTTTTTATGAATAAAAATTATTGAATAAAAAACTTTGCACAACTACCATTTGCTGCAATCACAGCTGCTTGTGTTCTGGAGTAAGTCTCTCCCAGGTTTGCACATTTTAAAAACATTTTTTTGCCCATTACTCTTGGTAAATACAAAAGCTTACTTGGATTGATTGGAGTGTCTATAAACCCTGACTTTAAAATCTTGCCACTTATTCCAGCTTCAATTTAAGCATTGACTTTGACTGAGACACTAAGTCTAAACTGGCTTATTGTAGCTGTGGCTGAATGTTTAGAGTAGCTTACCTGCTAGTAATGCCTTGTTTAGCTCCATCAATCTGTCTATCAACTCTGACCAGATTCTCTGTCCCGACTAAGAAAAGCATCCCCACAGCATGAAACTGCCACCACTATGTTTTCTTTCACACATAGCATTTTGCATGTAAGCCAAAATGTTCACTTGTGGTTTTATCTGATCAGAAAATGTTCGGCAACATTCTATTCCATTAAGGCCAGATTTGTAAAGTGCACAGTAGTCAACAGACTTCCACCTGAGCTGTGGATTTCTGCTGCTTCTTCAGAGTTACCATGGGCCTCATAGCTGGTTCCCTGTTTAATAAACACCTTTCCCCGTACATAATTTTTCTTCTACTTCACAATTATGCACTACATTGTGTTAGTCTATCAAAAAGAAAAAGAAAACATTCTAAGGAACACATTGAAGTTTTTAGTGTTCATAAAATTTTAAAGTTGATGGAGTATTGATAGTTTTCTGAGACACTATACTTCTAAAGATAGAGGCATGAGTTGATGTGTGCTTCCATCTTTAGTAATGACTCAAACAAACTTTATGTTGTTTGCTTTAATTTTATTTCCGAGCTAAAGCACTGAAACCAGTCAGCACTCAGCTTCATTTGCTGTGTAGGTCCTTGGTTTGACTCCTTGTTCATTTGCATGTACAGCATACCGACACACATTGCTTCAATCAAACGAACCTTTGCTTTCAGGGGAGCTGAGTGCTTTCCATTGTTCAATTTGGCCTTATCAGAGCAGCATTGTAGATGAGTCTCTGAGCCACAGATTAAATGTCATTATTTAATGAGAGCAGACCAGGATGGATGCAGCGTGTAATTAGTAAGACACATCCACTGCTATGATAGATCCATCACTATAGGAGAGACAGAAACACTTTATGTATGTGTAAGGGGTTTCTGTGTGGGTGTCCCTGCCATTGACTTTGTCTTTCAACCCCCCTGTGGGTGTGTGGATTTAAACACTCGATGCATCAGATCATGCTCATTATTCTTCTGGTAAATTTGTTTTTACCCCAGATGAACACAACATTCACTTAGCTGATCAGATACCTCTCCAACAAGGTAACATTAAACATCATGCAGCACCACACTGGGAATGTAATTTCCCAGGTTTTCCTGCTTAAATATGGTAATAATGTTGAAGCTTGGCTATAACAACGTCTTCCATGACTAATGGTGGGATTCACTATCTATTTATCTCTGTCTCCCCTTTTCTTTCCCCCCTACACCCATGCAATTTCAATTTTCTCTTTAGACACAGTCATAAAAATGCAGCTGGTATCCCATTTATCAAGCTAAAACATGACATATCAAGCACAAATCTAAAAATACAGGCTCAAAATGACACACTAATACACAACACAGCATTACTGCAGAAATTGGTCTGAAAGTGTACAACAATAAGGCAAGCAGGTAAACTGTGAAGATTTGCTGACATCTAGTGATTTGAATATGGTAGTACAAGTCACAATTATAAGCGCGTTACTCTATGTAACATCTGTGTCTATTTTAAACATTTATTTTAATTTTCTATAAAGTTTTTAAACTGATAATGTGTATCTAAGGGGTCCACCTATGATTTCATGAAGATGTTTGGAGATAATGATGATTAAAACCTGTTTTTATACAATTAAAATCATCTCTTAGGTGAAATCACACAACATGATAAAACATTGGATTTCTTCACTCAGCTGTACTCTGCTGTAGCTGTTAGATTCTATGAAATACTGATGGCATGATAACCTTGTGTACAAATATCCTTGTAATAATGAAACAGGTTTTATTCAAAACATACATGCAACAATTATTCCTACTGCTGCTAAAATAATCCAACGTAATGATAATTACATTTATGTTAATGTTATCTAAAATTAATGTTCTCAAACTGTGGTACCTGGGCCTAAAGCTTTAATGGTACTTGGGCAGCCTTTAGTAGTACAGTCATTTGGCTCAGTCATTTACAAGGTAAACATTTATGTGGTAAAGAGCTCCTAAAACACAAAAATATTCCAGGCACAACAATCTTTGATTTATCATGAACTTCTAAAAAGAAAAGTGACATGTAGACATTTACTCTTTAAATCGCCACTGCAAACTGAAGTGGAAAGCTGGGAACCAGGATCAATTGCTGGTGGCTACTTAGTGTGTGCTCCACTTACTCTTAACTTGGACCAGAGAATAACATGAAACCCAACTTAACTGTGTTCAAGTTTTGAGTTTGAAAACCAGCATATTCGAACACTGAAATACTCGGTGACAATGCTAATTACCAATAGCAATTCAAGCTAATAATGTATTGCTCAACATTTTGTACATTAAAACATTATAGCAAAATGCTATCTAAAGAATATTTTCCGATGAGAGAAAAAGGAATGATATAAAAATGATTAGAACTTCTCTTTATGTAACTGTCACTAGGCTTTATATGCAAGGCAGCTACATTAGATGTTGAGATCAGGGTTTGTGAGAAAACCCAGCCATCTTCTATACACTTTGAATTAAGTATACCATTGTTTATTTTTTTCCAATTCAAATATAGCAAATGTTATATTCTGAGAAAATCTGCTACTACACTGTTGATTATCTGCTCATGTATGCTGGCAGTGTGAAAAACATGTTAGGCAGGTCTAAACATGAGGCAATTTATAAATAATTTGGGACATTTTGTGCAACATTAAGTCCTGTCATATCTTTAAAGTACAGGTCCTTCTCAAAATATTAGCATATTGTGATAAAGTTCATTATTTTCCATAATGTCATGATGAAAATTTAACATTCATATATTTTAGATTTATTGCACACTAACTGAAATATTTCAGGTCTTTTATTGTCTTAATACGGATGATTTTGGCATCCAGCTCATGAAAACCCAAAATTCCTATCTCACAAAATTAGCATATCATTAAAAGGGTCTCTAAACGAGCTATGAACCTAATCATCTGAATCAACGAGTTAACTCTAAACACCTGCAAAAGATTCCTGAGGCCTTTAAAACTCCCAGCCTGGTTCATCACTCAAAACCCCAGTCATGGGTAAGACTGCCGACCTGACTGCTGTCCAGAAGGCCACTATTGACACCCTCAAGCAAGAGGGTAAGACACAGAAAGACATTTCTGAACGAATAGGCTGTTCCCAGAGTGCTGTATCAAGGCACCTCAGTGGGAAGTCTGGCACCTCAGTGGGAAGTCTGTGGGAAGGAAAAAGTGTGGCAGAAAACGCTGCACAACGAGAAGAGGTGACCGGACCCTGAGGAAAATTGTGGAGAAGGGCCGATTCCAGACCTTGGGGGACCTGCGGAAGCAGTGGACTGAGTCTGGAGTAGAAACATCCAGAGCCACCGTGCACAGGCGTGTGCAGGAAATGGGCTACAGGTGCCGCATTCCCCAGGTCAAGCCACTTTTGAACCAGAAACAGCGGCAGAAGAGCCTGACCTGGGCTACAGAGAAGCAGCACTGGACTGCATGTCATTCGGAAATCACAGTGCCAGAGTCTGAAGGAAGACTGGGGAGAAGGAAATGCCAAAATGCCAGAAGTCCAGTGTCAAGTACCCACAGTCAGTGATGGTCTGGGGTGCCGTGTCAGCTGCTGGTGTTGGTCCACTGTGTTTTATCAAGGGCAGGGTCAATGCAGCTAGCTATCAGGAGATTTTGGAGCACTTCATGCTTCCATCTGCTGAAAAGCTTTATGGAGATGAAGATTTCATTTTTCAGCACGACCTGGCACCTGCTCACAGTGCCAAAACCACTGGTAAATGGTTTACTGACCATGGTATCACTGTGCTCAATTGGCCTGCCAACTCTCCTGACCTGAACCCCATAGAGAATCTGTGGGATATTGTGAAGAGAACGTTGAGAGACTCAAGACTCAACACTCTTGATGAGCTAAAGGCCGCTATCGAAGCATCCTAGGCCTCCATAAGACCTCAGCAGTGCCACAGGCTGATTGCCTCCATGCCACGCCGCATTGAAGCAGTCATTTCTGCCAAAGGATTCCCGACCAAGTATTGAGTGCATAACTGTACATGATTATTTGAAGGTTGACGTTTTATGTATTAAAAACACTTTTATTTTATTGGTCGGATGAAATATGCTAATTTTGTGAGATAGGAATTTTGGGTTTTCATGAGCTGTATGCCAAAATCATCCGTATTAAGACAATAAAAGACCTGAAATATTTCAGTTAGTGTGCAATGAATCTAAAATATATGAATGCTAAATTTCCATCATTACATTATGGAAAATAATGAACTTTATCACAATATGCTAATATTTTGAGAAGGACCTGTATATTCGTCCCCTGAAGAGTAAAGTGTCTGCAAGTCATGGGCGCGACATTTGACACTCTGTAGAAGTTGGGTGCAAGTGCAGGATACATGACGTATGAGCGCTATGGTGCTCATGTGGAGGAAACATTTGACATTTCCAAAAACGTCTTTGGCAGCCTGGTTTATGCTGTTATGAAATTGTATGTGCTACAATGTTTGCTGCATAGGAAGACGATTTGGGATCTTTATGTTCAAATAGTATCATGTCATTTGTTGCTGTAAAAATGAAAAGCTACTGTGCAATGATGTGAAAGTAAAAGAAAACAATGATTTGGAGGAAATAAATAGCATCTTTCAATAAATATTGCAGTGCCAATTAAACTTTTTACTTCCATTTGACAGTCAGTTGGTCTGCGGGTTGAAGTTTTTTCATTTCTCCCCACTTGTGTTTGCTCGCCAACTCTGTTTGCTGTTGTCCAAGTCTTTCCAAATCTTCATTCAGTGACTTGAACTTATTCACCCACATGTCAGCAGCCTGTAGCACAAAATCTCTGACAGAGACACCGGGAATGTAACTCAGGTCGGCGCTGTCCACTGCACATTCGTGTGGATGGGTGATAAACTTAAAAAGACGAGTGCACTCATTAAATTCTCCGAATCACACTTTGAATGACTGCAGGAGATTAGATGTGAAGCCCGCTGGCTGCCGGAGATCAAGATGTTGAGCAGGGTCACTTGCTGTGCATGCATCTTTAAACTCTCCCAGTAAACGACCTGTTTCAATGTCGGCGATGAAGAGTTCCAGATGGTTTTCAAATGCAAACACTGCTTGTTGAATGGATAAGACTGTATTACCAACGCCTTGCATTTTCACATTGAGCTGGTTCAGATGTTCAGTCATTCCACGAGATAGTAGAACTTCAGGAGCCATTCAGTGTTAGCTAATTCAGAATGTTCGATGTTTTTCATTTCAAGAAAAGTCTGGATTTCGCTCAGAAAAGTCACAAAATGGCTGAGCACCTTCCCTCTTGACAACCAATGCATATTGCTGTGCAAAAGCAGACCAGGATAGTTATTCCCAACTTCATCCAGCAGTTTTTTAAACTGGCGTTCATTTAAAACTCGGGCAACAATAAAATTGACCACCGAATGACCAGCGACATCAACTCACCAAGCTGCTCGCTACAGATCTGAGTGCAAAGCGCCTCCTGATGTATGATGCAGTGAAAACTTAGAATGGGTCTCTTTTCATATTCAGGAAGAAGCGCCACGAATCCTTTGTTTTTCCCCACCATGCACGGAGCACCATCTTTACGCACTGAAATAAGTTTATCCATCGGTAGATTTGTTTCTTCAGCAAACTCAGTGAAAGACTGGAACAATTCCTCCCCTCTTGTTGTCCCTTTCAGAGGCAAAACAGCAAGACTTTCCTCATGTAGTGTGTCACCGACAGCATACCTTGCAATCACGCTGAACTTGGATAAATGGCGTATGTCTGTTGACTCATCCAAAGTGAGAGAAAGGAATGGTGCTGCATTTATGTCCTTCACATGTGTTGCCTCAATTTGATTTGCCATCATGATGGTACAATCGTGAACAGTTAATGCCGACAGAGGCATGTCTTTTATTTGTTTCATTATCTTGTCTTTATCCGAAAGGTCATCAAAAAGTTCATTGGCAACATCAAACATGAATGTTTTGGCATACTCCCCATCTGTGAATGGCTTTCTGTTTCTCACAAATGCTAAAGCACCAGCAAAGCTAGTCGAATTCCAGTCAGTCTGTTGGGTCCAAACACGCAGTTGCTGCTGACTAGCTTGCACTCTGCACAGTGGCTGTTGACATGCTTTCTTCCTGCTGTCCCCCACTGTATATTTTGATGCAAATGAATAATGGTGTGTGTCGAAGTGTCGCTTTATATTTCACCATTTCATCGATGCAATTTTATCATTGCATATTAAATACTCTGCAGAACCTGCTCTCTCCACAAAGGTGAATTCCTATGTCCAATCCTGCTGAAAAGTACGATACTTCTCATCTTTTTTTCTTTTAGCCATCTTCTTCGTCAAAAGGGTTTCTGCAATTATCTAGCTGACTACTTGATTAAAAGGAGGGAAGTTTACTTCCTGACCTCACAACGACCTGAGTACATTACGCATTATCCCATAAACATTTGGTGTTGTCATGGAGGACAGCTGTGATTGGCTCCAGCCGTCTGCAACCATGAACATGAGCGGTAGGAAATGAATGGATTGAAATACATGAAAACATTTTATAATTTTATGGTTATTATTTTTTTTTATTAAAGATTGTCTGCGAGCCAAATGCAGCCATCAAAAGGGCTACATGTAGCTCGCGAGCCATAGGTTCCCGATCCCTGCTCTACAGCATACGGAATGTATGTATAACTTTGGGCTTTTCATGTGGATTCACTATGGCATGAACAAATCAGTTCTTATTTTATCCTCATGTTATGTGGAGAAATAGCTATGGCTACTATAGATATAGCTAGTGTAGATATACTTTATTCATGTCCTGAATGCCTTACTATTTTTTTAAAGCTGTGTTTACCATGAGGGTTCACACTTCTATGCTTTGATGGCCAAATGTCAGTGAAAGTGTCAGCATGCATGCTGCGTTTGTGTATATAGATAAGGAAAGAGCCGAACGCAGTCAGATGTGACCTGCTGCCGGCTTTGGTCTTCACTGCACAGATGAGGGCGAGTGCACACTGCTCATTAGACACAGCCCAGCAGTCCTCTCTGAAATCTCACTCAGTCACAGTCAGACACCAGAAGACACACGCTTATAAACACATCCACCGCACTCAGTGCCTTTCTCTCTCGCTGTCTGATGTTTCTATGGCAACGGCAAGCAGTCAGAAAAGTGGGAAAAGAGGAGCTGTTGTTTCCAGAGCCTGCCGGTAATTAAGCTTAATGAAGAAATTTGTACACAATTCATGAGTTGTTCTGAACTTTAATTGAAAAATTGTTTAAGCTCAGTCTTTGAAAACAGAGTTCAGAAAGAAAATGTAATCAAAATGATGAGAGTTGATCACATTGATCTGAGTTTTCAATTCTGATAAATTGCGTCATCAGCACAACATACATGAACAAAAACCTTTTGCGTATGGCAGATTTCTTTTTGCATTCTTTAAACTGTATAGGAATGAAAATGTTAACCTGCCCCAGGTGATGTCCTCACTTATAAATAACCTAATCATTGCTCCACTTTATTTATTAAACATTGCTGTTTCCTACTGGATGTCTTCATAATTAGTCCTTATTTTTAGCCATTTCACATTAGCTAATACCACCAACCTTGACAGACAGGTCTACGCTGATCTCTTGTGATGACGATGTTTATCCAACTTTTTGATTGTTTGCCAGCTGTCTAAACATATGCAGAGCAGATGGAATAGGGTGCTACTTTTAATTAATGCCACTCAGAGCACACTTGGCAGCCATGGAATACAGTCAGTTTAAAGGCGGCTGCCTCTCAAGAGTCACGCTGGCAGCATGTGGCTGTGTGTCAGAGTTTGTTGCCTATATAACTGCAGCCTCAAAACATCAGAGAGAAGCATGAGATAAATGTGACAATGTTGATTAAAAAAGTATACAGAAAAGAGATGATTGTTGGTTTATCCAAATGTTTTAAAGCGATACATTATTTTCCTAGGTTTGAATGCACCATCCAGGAAAAAAAGAGTCTGTCGATGTCATTTAGTAATAGCCAACTTCTCTTTCTCCCAGATGAAAAAGGTTTTCTTGTGTTTTTCTTTGTGTTTTCTTTGTGTTTCCTTTCTGAGATAAATAACTGCAGTCCTCTTACATTCCATGTTCCATGAAGGCCCAAGATCCTTTGCCTCAGTTAACCTAACCACAATAAAAAATATACTGTTGTTGGCAACCAGGTGTTATATCAATGGGGAAAGCAATATGACTCAGCCACTGAGAGGATTCTGTGGAGATGAATGCATGTAACCTTGAAATAGGTGTCTAATTGCTCCTCTTTTTACCCACCACTAGAAGCAGATAGAATAATTTGTGGAATAATTCAGGAAGAAATTCTGTTAAATGCTAATTTAGCCCCTTTACCTTTTCTTTTTATTATTGAGCAGCGCCTTGATGAACATCTTTTTTAGGACAGTATAATAACATCTTTGACAGAATCCCATCTTCTTTCATTTTCTCTTTGACCTTATGCTATAAATTTTAGTAATGATTCAAATGTAAAATTCTTGCTACCAGATTATTACGTTTCGTTTTTTTATTGTATTTGCTCTAAAAATATTATATTGCCAGAAAATGCCATCTGGGATGTCTCTTCAGGCTGCCAAACAGTACATTGATCTGTTTTTGTCAGATAACTTATTTAACAAATCTTGCATACCTAATTTTTCTAGAAGATTGGAGGAAGTTCAAACCAGTGGTCAATCCTAGGATGCCAGAGAAGCAATGTTGTTTTTGAAATTGATTTCAGTTTCTTTGTCTTTGCATTCTTAGGACCAAGTCAAAGTTGTTCCTAGTGAATACTGGACTCTACCAGGGCTGCCACCTGTCTTTGGTTCTGATTGGGATGTTCAAAGACAGGATATTAAAGTATAGTGGTGATAAGGAGAGTGTTTGGTTTAGGAATTTTTGGCTCTCATTTTTTAAGCCATGACCCTTATCATCGGAATGTGAGCAGTGTTTGTGCCTGAGTGTAAAGTGGCCTGGATCATATCCTCTAAGTCTGAGGCCATAATGGAAAAAATGTGGACTGCTACCTTCAAGCTGGGCTTCACTCCTCCTTCTTTAGAGACTGGTTAAGGAGATTCATCATTCAAGAAGGTGGGTGTTGAAGTGAGCAGCTGCTCCTCCATATTACAAGAAAACAGTTCAGGTGGTTTAACGATTTGATCAGAATGTCTGTCAGAATGGCAATTCCTCCTTGAGGTTTTCCCACTAGGAGGAAGAACTTTCTGGAGGAGTTATGTATCCCCTGTTCCATGGGAACAACCCACTTGGATGGATGGATGGATGGATGTTTCTAAACTACAAAGTGTTTTCGTTGAAAAGGGGCAGATTATAAGCTTCTTATTTACATCACGGCATACCATATATATGGCATCTTTATGTTGTCTCACATTCTTAAATTTTTTGAATAAACCAAATATAATGTTCCTTTATTTTATGACTGAACAAGAGCAATGACTGGCATTGAGTCAGAATCATAAAGCCTTATTAATCAATGAATCTATACAACAGCTGTTAAAGGGAATTTAAAGGGGAGATTCTCACAGTTCCTGCATTGATGTTCAGGAGCTGCCAGTGTTGTTAAACTGTAAGACAGCTGGCAACCAGCAGATGTCTCCCCATTTAAAGGAAGGAAACACTGTTCACAGAAGCTCCCATGAGTCCTTTTAGTTTCTCAATTATGATGTCAAAGAATATGGCCCTATCTAAAAGAGTGTTGATAAACAGACACATGCCTTCCATCACTGTGAATGAGGCAGTTGGGTTTGATGGATTGGCCTTATCGCAGATCTCTGAAAGACGAAGAGTGACACCAGATTTGTGTATTTATTTGAAACTTTGTGTATTTCATTTCTGTCTTTACTTTGTCATTTTAAACCAGAGTGAAATTCAATATAGAGGCATGTTAGGTGTTTAATACCTCTCACATCTGTCCTGTTAGCATTGATGCCATAATCTCCATAGAGGTTTGAGTGTAAATTGAGCTTTAAACATTGATGCCAGCACATATTCGACCAATAGCTTTACTTTGTATTGGGTTTTGCAAAGCAGCTGTTTGAAACAACCAAGATTTATGGGTATTTTATACATGCTGATATCTGTACAGAATGTACTGAAGTCTAATTGGGAGGAACTTAATAATTAATCTATGTAACTATTAATAATAAATACTACAAGCCTTTTACTTTGTATCTCTAGGTCTTTTTTGTTTTTACCATATTTTGCTGTTATTATGTTAGAGGATCCAGTGAACAAAAATCGTAAATTTGTGATAAGTTGTATAAAGAAATTTGGATTCTAAGCATTCAGGACAATATGAAAGGTTATAACATCAGCTAATCCTGCCTATTGTCTCATTATTTAGCTTTCTTTTTTTCAGTAATAATCTTTTTTTTTATCTTTGTATTTTGATTTTTTTCCATATTCCTTCTCTCTGTTTAGGTCTCCTTGTTTGTGACGTTTTCACAAACAGAGCACACATTGAGCAGAGCTCTTGTTCTTCACTCCCGCTACTCTGTGCTCGGCTTTCTTCTGTTTTATTCAAGGCTTGCAGCTTGTGATCCAGACATGGCCTCCATACCGGCTTCCCTTGAAATATAGCTGTAAGCTACATGGCTCCTCCAATTGCAGCATGATGCTTGTTGATTGTAGAAATACAGTAAACCAAGGGTTATTTCTTTCATTGTCAAATTATGATTATTTAATATTAACCTGATTTTGTGGTAACTGCTTAAAACAGAAGCTAGTAGGTGTCTGATATAGTGCATGTTTTGTTTGGGCTGGAATGAAATATGTTGAGCTCATTAGTTGCTTTTTTCGGATAACTGAATATCCATCAAAAAGGAGTGATTACGATTACAGTGGCACAAATGGCCAGTGAAGTTTTTTTTAATGCTTCCTGAACATGTTGGGTAAAATGGTTTTTATTTGAAGGTAGAGAGCTTTATTAATAACTGTGTCTAGGACTCTCAGCAGGGGGTGAGCAAACACCACTTCACTCTTCTAAAATTTGGAAACTTTAGTATTTATAACAAGAAAGCTATTGATGTGGGGTAAACAGCATGGCACCGTAACTTTGAACTTTCCACTAAGTTTTCCACTTTTATTATTGCTATCAGCAATGTCCAGATTTAAAAGAGGCAAGTCTATTTTGGAAGTAATTTCTTTCACTAGAAATCCTGCAGAGCAGCAGCCTCATCGGATTAAGTATACTCAGAGAAATGAGTGAAGAACATTCTCACTGCAGTTGTTTTAAGTTTAAATCTCTGCCCTTTTTAAAAAGTTAAAAGTTGAGTCCTGCTAATTTTATATCACAATTAAATTATTTCCATGTTACTCAGCAGCTGCAGATCTGGATAAAAATTATGTTTTCCTGGTGATTTTGTTTTCTGTCAAATCTAATCAACACTAATAACAGATTTATTCTGTTTTTGCATTTTTGTCACACTAAAATGTTGCAGGTCATCAAACAAATTTCAGACAAAGATAACCTGAGTAAACATAAAGTGTATTTTGTAGGTTACACAGCAGGACCACAGTAGGTTACACAGCAGGACCATAATCTGAAGAACACCAGCAAGTCTACCTCTGAATGGCTCAGACTTCCAGGCTTTAATCCCACAGGCAAAAAGCTCCAATAAAAACAATACTGCATCAAAGAGTAGGCTCTAATCCTTCACAACGATATAAAAGACTCCTTGCCAGATATCATAAATACTTGATGACAGTTGTTGGGTGGCACAGCCATCCAGGACCAGGTTGGTTTGAATAACTATTTCCTTCTTAATGACAAAAAAAAAAAAAATCATAATTGTAAAATTGCCTTTTGTATTTTCTCAGGTTATCATTGCCTGATCTAAAAGGTTGCTAGATGAACAAAAACTAAAAATTTTGACTAAAATTTTGAAAAAAAGCAAAAATACAATAAATTTTTAAGAGCTAAATACTTGTGATCTATAAACTGTGCAATTAAATAAAAAAAATATATTTGTTTATTAATAAAAAAATAAATAAACCTCTTATTAACCTAAAATACTGTTCAGTAGTTCCAGTATGCTTTTCCTGGCAATCTTTAGTCAAAGGTCTACAGAAAGCTTCTAAGGTCTCAGATGTTTGTCAAAACAAATCATTGAGCAGAAGGATACAAGATAATTTCCAAGGAATTACATCCACTACAGGACACAGTAAAAACTGTCATCTTCAAGTTGAGAAAATATGGCATCAAAAGTGACTTCAATAAAAACTGATTATCAATGAGGCTGGTGAGAAACTTGCAGAGTTACAGAACTCCTAACAGCAATCTACCAATATCAGTATTATTCAAATGATTCACTTTGCAGTTGGTTAGCCAACTCAGAGCTTTTTCTTATGAAGAAAATCTTCCTGGGCTGTGTAAATGTTTCCATAAACACATTTGAAGTCTCCTACAAGCTAATGGAAAACTGTTTTATGGTCTGATTTCACCAAGGTTCAAGTTTTTGGGTAAAATCCAAAAAGTATATGTTGTACAAAAAACACCACCACCCACCACCATAAGAACACCATAACCAAAGTGAAGCATGGTGTTTGGATTATCATGATGTGGGGCTGCTCTTTTTTTGGCAGTTCTTTTTGTTGGCCTGAAACTGATTCTTAGTCAATGAGGGGAAATTATGAACAGTTCCAATCACCAGCAGACGCACAACCTTAAGACTTCTGCCAGAAAGATAAAGCCTCAAAAAAGCTTTTTTTTTAAAGAGCTGAAAATGTCAAATGTCCAGAAGCTTTTTGTTTGCTTCCAGTGAGGTATTCTCACAAATTCATCTCACACAAAAGTATCATAGGGAAAAATGGGAAAATAAACAAGTTCTTGACTTTAAACCTAATATCCTAATCCATCTATCTACCTGCTTCTTTATCTGTTTTAATCTTTTCATCTCGGACCACATTAAAGTCAGAGAACACTTTCCTTTGGTCAATGTCGCCCCTACACGCAGAGAAATCAGTCAATGTTTGGATTTAAGAAATCCTTCAGCAAAGACGTAACGAAAAGCTAAATTTTGACCCCAATCAAATAACTCAACACCTTTACGAGTGTCCTTGTCAAGCTCTGAAATGATGATTAGGTTGGAAACTTGGAGGACGGGGAGGTGGTCATGCCTGAGTTCATCTATGTGAGGGAAAACAAAGACATGGCAGTTGACAGAGAGGGGTGAAATCCCAACCATGAAAAGCTATGTTACCCTCTTCCAAAAAACATAAAACAAAGAAAAAGGGACAGACTATTTCTGTTCAGACAGTGATAGCAGAGAAGCCAAGTGTTGTATATCACCAGTGAATTTGTCACAAACTGCAGGTGTTTGAGTTTTGATTTTCTTTTGTGGATATTTTGGCAATTTCTTTACTGCTTACTTTGTTCTTTAGGTTATGCTTTCCTTATGGTTGTTAATGTTAGGTTTTTTTCTTATCAGTTTATTATTTTGTATTTTGGTGTTTTAATCCATCTAAAGTTCATTTCCTGTTCAATAGTTAATAGTCCCCTGGACTTCTCTGTGTTCCTACTTATCTGTGTACATTAGCCTTCCTCCTTTGGTTACTCTGCATTTTCCCTGCCACAGCTATTCTACATTTAATCTAATTAGGTCTTTTGGTTCATTGCTCATTTCTCCACCCTGCTTCCGTATTTAAACTCTGTTGTTTTCATTGCTCACTACTGGATGCTACTTTTTGCCTGCCAGTTCCATGCCATTTTCTTCATCTATTTCTCTGCCAATGTTACGTACAAGTTACCAGTTGAGTTTTCATTAAATGTCTCGACTCGCCATACCGCTCCTTAGCTCCTGTTTGCATTTTGATCCTGGAAAGACTCTATCCCACAGGACAAAATTATTGTAACATAAAAAAGTAAGCTGTAAAACTAACAGAAATGTAGATACCCCAAAAGTGTATGGGGTACCTTCTTTATTCAGGTAAAAAAGGTGGTGGATAACTGTCATGATTTGGGGTTGTTTGGTTTCGGATTTTTTCCTTATGTTTTTCACTGTTCAAGTTTTGAATCATGTTTCTGTTTATTTTTCTGGTCATGCTTTTGTTTTGTCGTCTTGTTCATGTTTTGTCAAGTTTCGTTTTCGGATCTGGTTATGCTTTTGTTTTTGTATTGTCATCTTGATCATGTTTTGTCAAGTTTGGTTTTTGGATCTGGTTATGCTTTTGCTTCATGTTTTTCTAGTTTGTGTCCAAGAGTCTCTGTTTTGCTCCAGTCACGTTTTGTTCTGTTAATTAAGTTTATTCAGTTCACCTACTTCAAGTTAAACTGTCTCCTTGCTCCACCTGGTTTTCACGCCATATATTCACACCTGTTCTGTTAGTCGTCGTGGAGACATTCCTCATGCTCATGTCTTGTTCTCTAACCAAGTCTTGTCTTTTTGATCATGCCATGCCTGTCTTGCCTGCCCGTTTGTTTTGTTCCTGCCTCCTGCTGAGTGTGAGTTTTTGTTATTAAACCTTTTTTCACTTACCTTCTCACTGCCTGCTCGTCTGCATTGTGGGGTCCAATATCAAGTAAACCGTGACAGATAACAATGGGCCATGAAACTTAAGGAATACATTAATTTTCCATAAAGAGCTTGACTTAATAACCTTAAACACTGCCAAGTTTGGAGGCTTTAGATAAATTAAAATAAATGAATTTTTTTGTGGGGCAAATTGATGGAGGAGAATGTTGTGTTTTCCTTCCAAGTTCATCATGATTCAATAATATTTGCCCTTTTAGGTATAGGCCACATTGGCTCCGCAACAAGCTTTGGCTAAAAGATTTATTATGACCAGCCCACAGAATGAATACAAAATAGCAACTGTTGTGTCACAAACCTCTTCAAATTTTACTGTGACCATTAATCTGTGGCATTGTGCTGTGTTTTACAAACATTTGCAGTAGTCATTAACATTAAGGCCTGTCAATGATTGTCTACACTGTTTGCTGGAGGAAAAATATAATATATTTCGTAGTGCATAATCAGTTTTATAATTATCCATTTATATACAAGGAGCTCTGAGTCAGTTATTCAGCCTGCAATTGATAAAAATGTTTTACAAGGCATCAAATCTTACAGTCAATAGCTGCTACAAGATGTTAAAATGGTTTAGGATTGCTTTAGCAGATCTTGTTTTCGCTGTAGTGTCTCATAAAATGATCCATACCACTTGAACCTTTCCACATTTTATGTTACAACTACAAAGTTTAATGTGTTTTTATTTATGAACTTTAATGTAGTTGTGCTCAACTCTTTCCATTTTCAGATTAAACTGTAGCCTGTGATATATCCACAACTAGGTCGTCTGGATGTTTTTTTTTTGTTCACTGAGGTACTCTAACAAGCCTCAGACTTCTCCTTTTGTCTTCCACTTGCATGTGGTGTGCAATTTATTGATGGTCATTTGCAAAACCTAAAACCCCAGGAAAATAATTCAAGGATGTCTGGCTCTCTGGAAGCAAAGTATAAAGAAGTAAGGGGTAGTTTAAAATTTTTACCCAGTACTGTACTGTCACTTCTTTTTTTTTTTTTTTTTTTTTATATCATGACCTCCTACGTCCTGTTAGTAAGATCTATTGATATCCTTCAAGATACAACAAGAAATAGATCAATGTTTGATTGCAGCTGCTGGCCTTGTGTTATGTATGACTCCTACATACTGAGCCACTGTAGTTTGATTTAAAGTGTTGAAAACTAATATCACTGTAAGAGGAATTGGTCATCCCTTTTAGTCACTGTGCCAAATATGCTTTCTCCACTTGCATCCCCCGAAGGCCAGATATACAGGGGTTGGACAATGAAACTGAAACACCTGGTTTTAGACCACAATAATTTATTAGTATGGTGTAGGGCCTCCTTTTGCGGCCAATGCAGCATCAATTCGTCTTGGGAATGACATATACAAGTCCTGCACAGTGGTCAGAGGGATTTTAAGCCATTCGTCTTGCAGGATAGTGGCCAGGTCTCTACGTGATACTGGTGGAGGAAAACGTTTCCTGACTCGCTCCTCCAAAACACCCCAAAGTGGCTCAATAATATTTAGATCTGGTGACTGTGCAGGCCATGGGAGATGTTCAACTTCACTTTCATGTTCATCAAACCAATCTTTCACCAGTCTTGCTGTGTGTATTGGTGCATTGTCATCCTGATACACGGCTCCGCCTTCAGGATACAATGTTTGAACCATTGGATGTACATGGTCCTCAAGAATGGTTCGGTAGACCTTGGCAGTGACGCGCCCATCTAGGTATTGGGCCAAGGGAATGCCATGATATGGCAGCCCAAACCATCACTGATCCACCCCCATGCTTCATTCTGGGCATGCAACAGTCTGGGTGGTATGCTTCTTTGAGGCTTCTCCACACCGTAACTCTCCCGGATGTGGGGAAAACGGTAAAGGTGGACTCATCAGAGAACAATACATGTTTCACATTGTCCACAGGCCAAGATTTTCGCTCCTTGCACCATTGAAACCGACGTTTGGCATTGGCATGAGTGACCAAAGGTTTGGGTATAGCAGTCTGGCCGTGTATATTGACCCTGTGGAGCTCCCGACGGACAGTTCTGGTGGAAACAGGAGAGTTGAGGTGCACATTAATTCTGCCGTGATTTGGGCGGCCGTGGTTTTATGTTTTTTGGATACAATCTGGATTAGCACCCGAACATCCCTTTCAGAAAGCTTCCTCTTGCGTCCACAGTTAATCCGGTTGGATGTGGTTCGTCCTTCTTGGTGATATGCTGACATTACCCTGGATACCGTGGCTCTTGATACATCACAAAGACTTGCTGTGTTGGTCACAGATGTGCCAGCAAGATGTGCACCAACAATTTGTCCTCTTTTGAACTCTGGCATGTCACCCATAATGCTGTGTGCATTTCAATATTTTGAGAAAAACTGTGCTCTTACCCTTCTAATTGAACCTTCACACTCTGCTCTTACTGGTGCAATGTGCAATCAATGAAGACTGGCTACCAGGCTGGTCCAATTTAGCCATGAAACCTCACACACTAAAATGACAGGTGTTTCAGTTTCATTGTCCAACCCCTGTACATGTATACTGTATCACAAAGAATCTTCTTAAAACTGCAGCAAATAGAACACAAGAAAATGCTGACAAGAAAATAAAGTTGCCTTTTCAGCTCTGTTATTATTTATATTTTAAGCATTAAAAGGCATTGTTAGATGCTGTAAGACCTGAAAGTGCCTTTATTGTAGATGGACTGTTTTGTTTTTTGAAACACTTTTCCTGTGCTTTCAAAGCTGTCAGATTTCTATTAACTGTATGATGCAAAGACAACACTATGGAAGGTTAGGCTTTTTCTGCTTCTCACACAGAACTTGTGTCATGTTTAAATCTCTCATATGCAAAGCACGTTCAGTTTTTGCATCTGTTTTGCATTAGTTTATTTTCTGCATGCCATCCTTACCTGAGTGTCTTGGTGTGCACTGCATTAACAGGCTAGTTACATCAGCAGCTGTGCCTGATATTGGCTGTTTTCTACCACTACAGGTAGGAACATATTTACTTGAAAGGACCAAAAATTGTCAGTCATCCATCACAAAGAGGTATTTTTCCAAACTTCTCAGGGGTTAATCTACTACCTTAGAAATTGAGGCCCCAGTGTGCTCACATATTCAACAAGAGATTTATTGAAGACTGCCACATCACATTTATTGGACAGTCAGCATTAACAAAGTGTCTCCTTTTAAGGCTCTGTGCCCTCCCACTGTTTATCTACTTTCATGTGAAAAATTTTTCCTGTTTTATTTACTTATTTATTTTTTTGGTTTGTTTTCCTCTCTCCCCTGCAGTTTTTTGCAGAGTTTCTCGGTGGATTTAAAACTAACTCAGCTCTGGGGTGCTCTTGTATTTGTCAGAGTCTTGCCTCTGGGCAAAGCTTTGGAAGAGAAAGTGGCTACATGATGTTCTCGGGATAATTATTAAAGCAGCAGTTACAGAGGCATAGATGTATTTCCCATGGTGTCTGAGAGCACAAAGTCTAAAGCTGCTTTGGCATTCAGTTCTTTGCTTGATTTGTTTTGTCCTCACAGTATTTGTCTGTACTTGAGCAGTATTGTAAAGGTTTAGGTCCAAAAACCAAATTAACCAAATGCAACTGTGCTCCGGCCACCACACAATAAAAATAAGAATAGATTAAATAGAGAACAGAGAGCAGTATGTTAGGACTGAGATACAAGACTGTGTTTTGACATTTGAGCTACAAGGGTTTCCTTGTAAGTTATGGGTTATGGCTGACACCAGCCTGTCAACCTTTATAGCCCAAAGTCCCACCTCAAAGCTATTCCTGACCTCCCCTGTGGAAGATGCAAGGGTCAGAGGCTCTGCTTGGATCATCTTCTGGTCATCAGGTTTAACTGTCTTCACCATAACAAAGACTTGCAGTAACTTTAGAGATGGCATTATGCAAGTTTCAGGTCAGGAGACAGGTCTTTATGTCCTGAACTTGATTAATCTTCTTAAATGTCCAGTATGTCTGAGCAACATATCAACTTCCTACCTCTTATATCTCATTTGTATCCAGTTAAATATATATATTTTTAATTTGTAATATATTATTTCTATGCTTAACCATTGTATGACAATATACCATCAAGTTCATCAATTTGCATGTTCTCCCCATGCATGCATGGGTTCCTTTTGGGTACTCCAGCTTTCTCCCACAGTCCAAAAGCATGACTGTTAGGTTAATTGGTCTCTCTACATTGCCCTTAGGTGTGACTGAGTGTGTGCATGGTGGTTTGCCCTGTGTGTCTCTGTGTTGCCCTGCGATGGACTGGCGACCTGTCCAAGGTGTACCCCGCCTCCCGCCCATAGACTGCTGGAGATAGGCATCAGCTTACCCGCGACCCACTATGGAATAAGCGGTAGAAAATGACTGACTGACTAATTTCTATTCTTAACCAGACATGCACAGAGGCATACGAAAACACACTCATGTAGAGAAAAGCCACAAGGGTGATTTATTTTATTTTCTTATTTAAATTATCCTTTAGATGTCACAGTTAATAGAGACGTAGCCTTCATTCTTCATTTAAGGAGGGCTTGTAGGTCTACAAAATCAAATATGTTACTTGAGCTTTGACATTGGATTGCATTTTAAATTTAATTGTTTATTGAAAAGAGACTGGTTGATTAGAGAGACCTTGGAATTTGGAATATGTTCCTTCCTTGCTTTCTGGTTTGCTTCTGTTTTACATAAGTAATAACTGTTCTTCAGCTTGTTGGGCGTATGGATTTGTAATTCAAACTCTAACCTATAAACATGTTTGCTTAAAAGATACATAGAACATAGTATTTAATGATGGCATGATTGCAATAAGTGATTATATGGCTGCAAGACATGGTTAAAAGTCAGCACACAACAAACCTACGTTTTCAGGTCTGCTGGTTCTACACAGTCACTCTAATGGACAGATAAATGTAGCCGCGGATCTGAACTGACTGGAGCTTCAATGACGTTCACTCAACAAGCTGACAAGTCTGAAAAGGGTCGACCAAGTGTGAAAACAGAACTGAAAATAAATGTGCCCCAAACAGGTGAATCTGCCCCTTGTTGATGCCTGAAGAGCCTCATTGCTTCTAAAAACTTGTGACCCCTGGCGGGACTCCAAAATTAACTGGTTGAATGTTTTCTGAACCTTTGCATTTACTAAATCTGCTCCTAGCGTCATTTTCTTTATGAATGAGAATGTGAAAGAGAAAAGTAGAGCCTGACCTGCAGTTGGACTGACCCAGTAGGTCTCAGGTGTGAGGAGAGGTGGAAACAGCAGCCTCTGGCAAACATGCGTTGATAGCAGTCAAGAAGCAAGGCTTACATATTCACTGCCTTCCTTCACACTGTTTACTATTTTTCTCACTTCACTTCTTTTTAATATTTACCGCACACAGGAGTCCCTGAATCATTCAAAAGAAGCTTTCAGTATTGTATAACACAGTTCTCATACATCCAGTAAAGTGCTGATTTGTTGTCTAACAGCACAACTCTATTAAGGTTTGACTTAGCGGAGCCAAAAGCAGTGAAATGTCCAATGTGGATCATAATATGGGTTTGTTTTTGTATGTATTGGTCCTAGTCTGCAGACATTTTTACCCCTGTCTCAATGCAATGATGTGTGTTGAAATCCTGTTTTATAATGTCAATGCAAGGAGAAAGATTTATTTTGTTTTAATTAGGTTAGGTTTTACACAAGGAAATTTTGTTGGCTCAATATTCATTGAGCTGCTGGTGAAGTAAAAAGATTATACTTGCAACAGAAATATTGGGATCTATTAGGTACACTTTTGTGTCATAATTTTGGACTGCGTTGTATTGTTAGAAGACTTGCTTTATCAGTTGTGAGAATTGCCTGAATGTACACAGCTTGAAAAGAAAAACCTGTAGACAGCTGCCTCCATCAAGGAGGATCTAAAGTTGCTGTCCCATGGTTAAACATCTTGCCACATCTGTAGGCCTATCTAAACATGCCTTGTACATGGGTCCAAATGTGAAGAAACAAAGTCAATATAGAGGAAAATGCTGACCACCTTGGGTTAAAAGTTCAAAGCACTATACAGTGTCATTGATTGCCCCCAATTTGCCAAATAATTATTAGCTGAATTTAAAGTGTTCAATGTTTCTTTGTACACCACTGCAATAAACATGATATAAATAAACAACCATATAAAGGGAAGATTTTTTTTTAGCTATCCTGCTCAAAAGCAACAAAGCTACAAGAAGATGATAACTAAAGTATTTAATAAGCCTCATAATTTAGGATCAACATGTATGTATTGCACTATTATGAAGTGATTAAGGATGTACACTAGTTTTGTTATGAGACAACTAGTATCAGCTGTGCAATCAAGATGCTCAGACGTTCTGCAACTATTAGAACCATTTTCCTTTTCTTCCAAAAAATGCACTATTTTCTTCTTGTTTATTTATCTTTTTTTTTTTTTTGTCCAAATTCTGAATTTTCCTTTTTGCTACTTATTGAAGTTATGACAAGCCTTTGGTTCATTCCTTTTTTCAAGTGAAACCGCAGCTTGAAATAAAGCAGGAAGAAGAAGCATTATGACTCACACTACATACAGTCCAGTGGTACTTACCACTCGACTCACAGTCTCCCTACGACCCGAAATAAAACCCAATTGCGGATCTCTCAAACAAGTTCCGTTCTTGCCCATCTATGTCCACCCAATCTTTTTTTCAAAGGCTCTCCTTTAGTCACTTTTTTTTTGGCTTCTTCTATCTTGCCCCTCCAGCTTCCGTTTTTGTCATTTTGAACCAGAACTCTGATGGGAGCAATATAATCAGCCTTGTGAGTTGGCCAGAAAAGGACGGCATGGGGAACTTGAACTTGAATGGGGGAGGTGACTGTGGCTCAGTAGGAAGAGTAGTCGTCTTGCAATTGGAAGGTTGTGGGTGCGATTCCAGCTTCCTCCTGCTGTTTGTCAATGTGCCCCTGGGCAAGGCACTTAACCTCAAGTTGCCTACCGATCTGTGTATCGGTGTATGAATGTGTGAGTGTTAGTGAGTGCAATTGGGTGAATGTGGCTCTAGTGTAAAGCGCTTTGAGCGTTCTGTATGACTGGAAAGGCGCTATATAAATTCAGTCCATTTAACTTTGATCTGGACATTTTTACAGACGTGCACACAGGCATACGAAATTACACTCATGTAGAGAAAAGACACCAGCCAAAAACAAACTGAGCTAAAAAAGATCTTTAGTCTTTAGGCTGAAAATCTTTTCAAAAAACCATGTATGAAGGCTATATGTTTCACTTTGCCATTTGCTTGAGCTGAAACAAATAAACTAATTCACACTGAAACTCATCAAGTTTCCTAGATACACTGAAAAAGATCTTTATTTACCCTAACACCATGTCATAGATGAAAATATTCTTTTTAGTATTGTCGGATTGTGACCACATGCATATCAATAGAAGGGAGTCCCTGGACGATACTAGAGGAGGAATCTTTGTATTGTTTTGTTCAAGCACGCACATCCAGAAATGTGTACGTGTGGCTTTTAATGTCTGTGTGTAATTCCATGGTCCCAGTAGCTGTAGTATAAATGCTTTCATTTGGTCAACTACCCAGTTCAAATAAAAGTTTCAAGGTCTGAAAATTTTGTGAGTTTTAAATCCAGGCACCTCTTGAGGGTTTGTACCGCCCTGATGAATCTGAAATGCAAATGTCGTTAATCCCAAGAGTCAACTCGGTTAATATGGTCCTTGTTTGTCTTTTATGTAACCTGGATGTTGTGGTTTATGTAAGCTTGGGAGCTGTGTGTGTTTAGTCATGAATGAACCCAGTCGTTGAGCAGATTATAGAGGTATTTTCACGTGCACAGTGCCCCAGTTGTTCTAGGGCTTTACAACAGAAATATATTACATTCCACTGTATGGCTTAAATATGATCAAAAGTAGTGGTTTAATAGAGCTGTGTAAGTAAATCTACTAAACGTGAGGATTTTACTCGGATCACATATTGTGTAAAGCAGAGGCTTAATGCTTGTGTAGCATAATTAGGACAGAATTAATTAATCTTTTATTTTAGGGGCTTAGCTTTTGTCTACACTTTCAATAATGTCTGTCTTTGTTTTCCTTTATTTTATTGAATATACCAACTAAGCAGTGATTTTATTGACAATATTTCACCCTACACAGGTCGCCATTCTATTAGGGGGTGTTATTTACTTTGTGTGCAGGTCAGTGGAGAATGTGTACTCCAATGTTTTGTTACGATGTAAGCATCATGAATGAAAAATGCTTTGTTTTAATTCTCTTAAATATCTTAATTACTTCACTGACATGTATGTTTATTCATTTTGGCTAATTTTAGCTTGTAAAACACTTTGTGAACCATGAGTTGTGGGAAATGTGCTATAGACTAAATTTGACCTTGACCTTATTATATAATTATACCCAGTTAGAGGCTTATTCAGTGCTAAATAAGAATTTCAACCATTATTAGGAGTAGGGATGGGATATATGTCCTTTTTTTTCCAAACGACAATCGTCACTCCAATAAATACCAATTGCCAATGTATTTGCGCAAGTGTCATTATTGCACTGCTGATTTGTTTACTAGACTACAAGTAAACAAAATGGATGCACCATTTGGTAAAAAGAATACTAAGTCACTTAACAGAGAGATGTTGTAACACACAGGATGTAAATACCTGGAGCTGTCCAACTTGCCTTATTATGCAGTAACCCGCAAACCTAGGCCCTGTTCGGATTTTTGTTTCTACATAATTACAATCTCTGTTCACACGGTAGCAGTAGAGATGCCATGCCACAGGTTGGCGGTATGTTCTCAACAACATGCGCAGACACTTCCTGCTTGCAACACAAAGAAGAAAATGAGCATTTTGTTGGGAAACCGTCATTAGATTCAAAAGAGTCAGCAGCACAAGTACTCTGCAATCCGCTATTGTTATTGGTATTATCTTCATCTTCTGTGGCTTTTAAACTGGTCAGCATCCGTTATGTTGTGCATGTGGGCATTACTGATTTCAGTCATACTGCACATGAGACAGGGCTTTCCCATAAGACAGTTAGATTTTTCCGCTCCACACAACAACAAGGAATGGGACGTTTTCAAACCACTCTGGAACCCGATCTCAAATACAGGTCCTTCTCAAAAAATTAGCATATTGTGATAAAGTTCATTATTTTCCATAATGTCATGATGAAAATTTAACATTCATATATTTTAGATTCATTGCACACTAACTGAAATATTTCAGGTCTTTCATTGTCTTAATACGGATGATTTTGGCATACAGCTCATGAAAACCCAAAATTCCTATCTCACAAAATTAGCATATCATTAAAAGGGTCTCTAAACGAGCTATGAACCTAATCATCTGAATCAACGAGTTAACTCTAAACACCTGCAAAAGATTCCTGAGGCCTTTAAAACTCCCAGCCTGGTTCATCACTCCAAACCCCAATCATGGGTAAGACTGCCGACCTGACTGCTGTCCAGAAGGCCACTATTGACACCCTCAAGCAAGAGGGTAAGACACAGAAAGATATTTCTGAACGAATAGGCTGTTCCCAGAGTGCTGTATCAAGGCACCTCAGTGGGAAGTCTGTGGGAAGGAAAAAGTGTGGCAGAAAACGCTGCACAACGAGAAGAGGTGACCGGACCCTGAGGAAGATTGTGGAGAAGGGCCAATTCCAGACCTTGGGGGACCTGCGGAACCAGTGGTCTGAGTTTGGAGTAGAAACATCCAGAGCCACCGTGCACAGGCGTGTGCAGGAAATGGGCTACAGGTGCCGCATTTCCCTGGTCAAGCCACTTTTGAACCAGAAACAGCGGCAGAAGCGCCTGACCTGGGCTACAGAGAAGCAGCACTGGACTGTTGCTCAGTGGTCCAAAGTACTTTTTTCGGATGAAAGCAAATTCTGCATGTCATTCGGAAATCAAGGTGCCAGAGTCTGGAGGAAGACTGGGGAGAAGGAAATGCCAAAATGCCAGAAGTCCAGTGTCAAGTACCCACAGTCAGTGATGGTCTGGGGTGCCGTGTCAGCTGCTGGTGTTGGTCCACTGTGTTTTATCAAGGGCAGGGTCAATGCAGCTAGCTATCAGGAGATTTTGGAGCACGTCATGCTTCCATCTGCTGAAAAGCTTTATGGAGATGAAGATTTCATTTTTCAGCACGACCTGGCACCTGCTCACAGTGCCAAAACCATTGGTAGATGGTTTACTGACCATGGTATCACTGTGCTCAATTGGCCTGCCAACTCTCCTGACCTGAACCCCATAGAGAATCTGTGGGATATTGTGAAGAGAACGTTGAGAGACTCAAGACCCAACACTCTGGATGAGCTAAAGGCCGCTATCGAAGCATCCTGGGCCTCCATAAGACCTCAGTGCCACAGGCTGATTGCTTCCATGCCATGCCGCAATGAAGCAGTCATTTCTGCAAAAGGATTCCCGACCAAGTATTGAGTGCATAACTGTACATGATTATTTGAAGGTTGACGTTTTTTGTATTAAAAACACTTTTCTTTTATTGGTCGGATGAAATATGCTAATTTTGTGAGATAGGAATTTTGGGTTTTCATGAGCTGTATGCCAAAATCATCCGTATTAAGACAATGAAACACCTGAAATATTTCAGTTAGTGTGCAATGAATCTAAAATATATGAATGTTAAATTTTCATCATTACATTATAGAAAATAATGAACTTTATCACAATATGCTAATTTTTTTAGAAGGACCTGTAGTGCCATTTTCAGATCAACATGCACCTTTTAGTAGAAACGCAACTAAACTTTTCCATTTTCATCAGAAAACGCTGTCATGTAAACAGGGCCTTAGATGTTGGAATATTGAAAAATCGCTGGTCCTACACATTCAACAGTCCCTGTTGTGGTTAACAGTGAATGGAATGTTAAATCAACAAAAATATAGGTTATACATGGCCAAGATGAACCACTAATGTGGTGAAATATTCACAAAAGAGTCTCTGTCAAACCTGCTTATTTTCTTGTTTTTTGGCCAGTGGTGTATAAAATGGTTTATTGGATAATATTGATTATTCTATTAAATCAACTAGTAGTTAAACAGTATACCCTCACCGGCCACTTTATTAGGTATTCATGTCCAACTGCTCGTTAACGCACATTTCTAAGCAGCCAATCACATGGCAGCAACTCAATGCATTTAGGCATGTAGAAATGGTCAAGATAATCTGCTGCTGTTCAAACTGGAAGAAAGGTGATTTAATTGATTTTAAACGTGGTATGGTTGTTGGTGCCAGTCTGGCTGGTCTGAGTATTTCAGAAACTCCTGATCTACTGGGATTTTCACGCAGTACCATAGGGTTTACTGAGAATGGTCCGAAATAGAGAAAATATCCAGTGAGTGGCAGTTTTGTGGGCGCAAATGCCTTGTTGATGCCAGAGTCTCGATTTCTGCTGCGACATTCAAATGGTAGGGTCAGAATTTGGCGTCAAAAACATGAAAGCATGGATTCACCCTGCCTTGTATCAATGGTTCAGGCTGGTGGTGGTGGTGTCATGGTGTGGGGTATATTTTCTTGGCACACTTTGGGCCCCTTAGTACCAATTGAGCATCGTGTCAATGCCACAGCCTACCTGAGTATTGTTGCTGACCATGTCCAACCCTTCATGACCACAGTGTACCCATCTTTAAACCTGGATTAAATTATTCTACACTGATTAAAGATTATTTAAAACATGGGTCTTTACATGAAAACCTTTCAATTAGGTTGTAAATATAGAAGAAGATATGCATCAGGTGCAGGTAGAGAGGCATTCTCTGGGCACCATTCATGCAAGAACGGCTACAGCTCCTATGACATCAGTATAAACACTGCTCTGCATTTCAAACAGCCATTGTATACAGAAATACATCCTTGTCCCATTTCTTCTCTCTGAATAACAACAAGCAATTAGATCCTCGTCGATGGAATAAATGTAGTTTTTACTGTTTACCATAAAAACCTCTAAAATGGGCTGGGTGGATCATGATTAACCTGTGATTCTAATCCAAATTGCTTTTTTCTAGAGAACCATTTCAATGACGAATGTTCAATTGACAAATTGGTTGGTAATTGATATATGAGCGTGGAACTCCTTTTACCAGGCTCCTTTCAGCATCATCTCCCCACTGCCTGGCTGGGGTCGATTAGTACTTGTGCGCCCGATCTGGCTCCTCTGTGTTTAATGGGCCAAAGAAGAGCCATAGCTCTGTTTACACCTCCTGCTCTCATAAGGTGATGTATGTGATAATTCTGCTGAAAACCAGAAAACTTCAGACTAATTTTTTGATTTGGAAGATTAGCAGTGAAACATTGATTGTTTTAAATTTGTGAATAATTAAGGAAATGCCTCTGACATTCTTTGGTCAAACTGCAATACAGAATCAAATCCCTTTTACAGAAGCTAGATTCTTTATACACTTTTTTGAATTCAAGTTTAGGTGCATTTTCTAACACCTGAATGCAGACATCCCTATTTCTTTTTTGAAAGCCACTAGTATCCCAAGTATCCAGCCTTACAATCTGTAAAGACACACAAACCCAGAACCCATTGTAGATTGGTAGCTATCAACCTATAGGGTGTTTAATTCTTTAATATTTACATTTATCAGAACTGCACACATTTATAGTTGGTACTACACTGTTAATGATCCATCTACTAAGAAAAGTTTTATTTTACACTAAGCAAGATAATCTTTTAACCCATTTATATCACAAAGACACTTATGTAAAATAATTTGTTTTATTTACAATTTTCTACCATTAAATGGGAATTTTATAACACAAAACACAAAGACGAGCTAAAAAATTTAAAAATAGTTCTAAGATGCAGCAAAAAACAGACAAGAATTGGCAGATTAGATTACTGGGTGAGTGCTTTCTCCACATTTACCTCAAGAGGGCATACAGGTAGACACCTTACTTACTGGAAACCAGCAGAAAACAAACATTTAAAGCGTTGATTTAGCTAAGTGCCTATAGCTGCTTTCTAAAGATGTAAGCATGTGGTTAGAATTACCAGCACCTCTCCACCTCTCCACTTTCCAGAGAAAGTGCCGCCCTAAGGCATCCAGGCACCATGATGTATTTATCTCTGGCTCTCTGCTCATGACTGATGCTTTTCCATTAGCATTGGGTGAGACAGGGTGTAAGTGTGTGTGTGTGTGGGGGGGATTTTTAAACCTCCACTGCTCACTCCCATGCCCCATACCTGAATAATTTCACTCTCTTCCCCGACTCTCCCCTCGCCCCATCTGACTACTAGCAGATCATATCCCATCCACCCATCCACTCTCATGAGTATCCTCTTTGCTATCTCTCCTTCAGTACTGTTGCCCTCCTCTCCTCTCTCTATCTAGATGGCTAAGTCCCTGTTCAGCGCTCGCATGATCCCCACAGATTTTTTTTTTCTAAATGGCTGGCTAGTCTGTCTTTGTCGCCTAAAAGAGAAAGCATTATTGAATAGAACGCGGTAAACGCCACCTCTGGGAAAAGTTAATGCCACATTGTATGACTCTCGCCCTTCATCAGCTCCCATCTGCTTGGCTCCACTAGTGTTTTTATTGAACATTAGGAGATGAAGACTGATATTCTGGTTTTCTGCTGGTGACCAGGTGGAGCTGGCTGAGTTTAGTCAAACATAATACAGAGCTGTCACTTTTGATCATCATGACATAGATGGTTGAGTTTTTTTTGTTTTTTTTTATCATGCATCTTTTTCTTCTTCAAATCATGCTTCAGATGGGAATGAGACTTTATAAGTGCATAAAACAAACAGACAGAACAAGAGTATCAATTTCCAAGTAAGTGTCAGGGATGAATGGTAAACAAACATCATTTTCTTCTGCTGACCACAAAAAGATTTTATTGCCCAGTCTTTTGGGGAAACTAGCTCAAGCGCATTCATTTAGGATTGACAGCATCCGTGAGCATCAGTTTTTGCTGAAGAATTTCAACGGGATTTAGGTCTAGACTAGATTGGGCTTTACAAAGATAAGAATCCACTTTCAATTAAACCATTCTATTGTCACTCTTGTATGCTTTGGGTCACAGCTGAAAGGTAAACATCTGCTCTAATCTCAGATCTTGTGAAGCTCTTAACACAATTTTGCCCATTGTTTTTCTCTATTCAGCCACTTTCATCCTCCCATCAACTAAAGCATCCCCACAACATGATACTGCCTCCCCAGTTTTTCAAAATAGGAACTGTAAGTTCAGAATGATGCACATAGTATTAGTATTTTTCCAGAAAGTTCAGTTTTGGTCACATTTGACCAGAGACCCTTCTTCCGGTTGTTTGCTTTGTCCTCTACAATAAATGACTTGTGACTAACTGAAATAGCTCTTTTTACTGTCATTGTTGGGGGTCTTTGTTGCGGACCAAAGTGCAGAGACAGGCGAGGAGACGGCATGGCGAGCAGAACGATGATTTATTAAATCCAGACTTAAGCAAAACTCAGAGCTGGCAGGCAGGTTGCAGCAAGTACATCAAAGTATCCAGGTCAAAACAAAGTACTAAAACTAAAAGGACTAAACAAAGTGAAGGTACACTAAGCGAGACGAATAGACAAACAACAAACCAGCCCCAAACAAAGAAACTAGACTAACTAATAAACAGAGGGTAACAAAGGGCAGGTAATCAAAAGAACTAGGAACAGGTGTGACATGGAAGCAGGGAGACAGAGGGAACAGGTGAAATTAATACAAAGACTATAGCATGGGAGAAGGGACTAATTAGCAATACAGTGAACAGACCAAAACAAAACTATAGACCAAGATAAATAAGAACTAACAAAAGAAACCATAAAGAAACCCTAACTACAGAAGTAAACAAACCTAAACCAACACTGATTGAACTAAGTGAGAA
The DNA here is from genome assembly GCF_021462225.1 of Girardinichthys multiradiatus. NCBI lineage: Eukaryota > Metazoa > Chordata > Actinopteri > Cyprinodontiformes > Goodeidae > Girardinichthys > Girardinichthys multiradiatus. The sequence continues at coordinate 12,341,976 of NC_061810.1, read as the reverse complement.
TGATACAGAGAAAGCGAGGACTAGAATAAAAGTAAACAATAACTAAAGCTAACCAATAAGGAGGGACTGGAGAATAAAGATAAACTAGAGCAACTAAGCTAGGATGGACTATGTAAAGGGAACTCAAATTGAGTATCGTATTTTCCGCACTATAAGGCGCACCGGATTATAAGGCGCACCTTCAATGAATGGCCTATTTTAGAACTTTTTTCATATATAGGGCGCACCGGATTATAAGGCGCATAGAATAGAGGCTACCGCAGTCAAACGTTTGACTGTGGTTGCGTTATGCATCCACTAGATGGAGTTGTGCTAAAGAGAATGTCAACAAAACAGTCAGATAAGTCAGTCAGTCAAACTTTATTAATACACTACAAACCAGCGTTCTGATAACTCCATTCACTCTCATGGTAAGGTCTCCTCTACATAGAATTCTATTGAATAGAGCCAACCGCACGTTAGGAATGCATTGGAGTCTATGAAGTTGAAGTTGAAATCAAACGTTAGTTAAAACGTGAAAGGGAACTTTTCCCTGATTCAGTAAACATGTAAAAGAAACAGTTTGATGCACTAAATCAAACGTTAGTACTGTTAACCTTTCCTGTTTCTGTCCCCTGACCGTGATCTGATGACACAGGGGAGACGCTTTCTCCAGGGCCGAAGTTACTAGTTTCCTCGGGGTTAACTCCCTCACTCATACGTTGCTGAGTTGAGCATGAAGAAACAGCATCAAAACACTGAGTTGTTGACGAGATTCGGGGTTCTTTTTAATGACTTTGCAGCACGTAAAAATACAGGGCTTACAGACTCATACACCGCTGCTCCGGTTGCCGTCTCTACCCACCCCACACACACAATAATACCGACGTCACTCCTTCACTCTTGATTCTCAGCTACGGCAGCACACAGCGCCACCTCTGTCCGGAGGAGTAATGTCAACATCTTCCATACACACACACGAAACATACACCCCACTCACTGAGCTTCTAATCACATATAGTTCAGGCAATTCCTGCAACAGTGCATTCAAACGTTATACACACACAAGTGGTGTTGGACTAGGAGTAAGCACAGTACAGGTGTTTACCACTATTACTTCGGCGACACCCCTGACTACGGTAGCCGTAATGCTGCAAGCGGTGCGGCTTTGTAGTTTACCAGTCGTACTGAAACATTTTGACAGAGCGCCGTGTACAACCAGTATGGATCAACCAATTAAACAATTGATCCATATATAAGGCGCTCCGGATTACAAGGCGCACTGTCATTTTTTGAAAAAATTAAAGGTTTTTAAGTGCGCCTTATAGTGCGGAAAATACGGTAAATAATAACTAAAGAGGAAACTAATGATAAGAGGAGTAACAGAAAATAAACTAATAAATTAGAAGAGTGCAAAGAGAACTAATACTAAAACATGAACATACACCAAGACACTAAACAAGAGCTAAGCTAGGAAACCAGAGAACTATAATAATAATAATAATAATAATAAAGAGAAAACCATTCTAAGTAATAAATAAGAAAGCAACACCAAGGGAACTAAGGGCGAGAGGAGAAAACACTAGGAGCCAGAAGAAAAAGCAGAACTGTCAGGAAACAGAAAGAAATAAACAACATGACTACAAAACCACAAACAAAGTCCAAATGTCCAAACCTTGACACTTACAACTGACTTTCAATAATAACCTTCTTCTTGTCATTTTTTCATAAGGTGTTGAGTGTCCTGTTGACAGATAATTTGAGCTGTGGATCTCTGCAGCTATTTCAGGGCAGCTATATGCCTCTTAGCTGCTTCTCTGATTAATACTATCCTTGCCCAGCCTGTCATTTTATGTGAAAGGTAATTCCTTGGTAGGTGTGAACTTTTGCCATACTATTTCCATTTTTGGATGGTGGATTGAATTAGCTCTTTTAGATGTTTTGTTAAGCTTGGGAAACTGTTTATAACCTAACCCTGCTTTAAACTTCTTCACAACTCTGTTACTGACCTTTCTGCTGTGCTCCTTGGTCCTGGTGATACTGTTTGTTCACTAACATTCTCTAACAAACCTTTAATTTAGATTAAATTGCACAGTGGTTAATTCAATTTGCCATTGAGGTAACTTTTAAAGGTATTTTGTTGTGCTGAATTTTATTGAAAGTTATCAGAGTAATGTGGAGCTGAATACAAATACTTGTTTGCATTCAGTTTTCAGATTTTTTTTGTAAAATTTAAGAACCATGTATCCTTATTCTTTAAATTAAGAAAAACATTTTGTTGGTCCATAAATGCAATGCTAATAAATTGCATTAAGATGAAGGCTGTAATGTGATAAAATGTGAAAAAGTAGCATGAGAACTTTATAATGGATTGTAGCAGAATAAGCAGTTTCATAAAAAGTTCAATTTAACAAAAAATCACTCTTTTTAACTCATTTCAATTGGAGTTCATTGAAGTTTCAAGGCAAAAGTTTTAGATCAGAGACTAAAAAGTTAATCTTATAGTGCAGGTATTGTTTTAAATGGACAGGAAAAACACAAAAAGGCATTGCCTATCTATAAATGAGGGAGAAGTCAGAGAGGACAGGGCAGAAAAGCACAATAAAATGTCTCATGTGTCTTCTGTACTTTCTCACCACCCAATCATAGAACGAGTCAGATCAGACTCCTGGAAATTAAACACATTTTCCAAAGGTACATTGCAACATTCTTAGCTGACAGGGAAGGGTTTGAGACTGCCTAATCTGCTCGCCTCAGCTCTCAGTCTCCAAGACAATCCATCCCCTATTGAAGAATCCTGCAGGGTTGTTTGAACTAAGTTAGGTCTCGTTAGTGAAACAGATGAGACTCCGATCATCAGTAACTATGGGAACAAGCCCCCATATTACAGCAGGCAATGCACCGGTGGAGTGGAAGCAGCTCATCAATGAGCTGAAGAAATGATCAGTGAAAGGATTAGAAAGGAAGTATTGTAATTTATCACCCACAGAACATGAAATCAGTACTTCGGCTTTGCAATGTTTGATTAAAATCACCTGGTACTTTAAGGGGGTGCCCATTTGTGATGCACAACAAACTCCACTGGGTTTTTTAAATGTGGAGTGGATATTCAGAGATTAGTGGAAACAATGGTGCAGAGGACCAGTTTGTGCATGTGTCTTTGCTTTCTGTGCCAGGAAAAAAATCATCAATAGCAATAATATTTTTTCACATCTGTCCTTTATTGTCGAGACTGTTTTGATCAAACCTAATAAGCTGAAAAGGTAGATGACTGAAAGAAAAGGGTAAACAGTGCTTGGAGAAAATCTTCAGTCTTGTGCTATTACAGCCATGCTCGGATTCATTGCGGCATAATTATGTAGTTCTATGGCAAGTTAGTCTAAAAAGGGCAGAGGGCAGACACAGACGCATCTGTTTTTGACATAACTACGTGATCCCATATACTGAAAATGAGAAATGTAGAGCTTTGCCATTGGTATTTTTTTCATGACTTTCTAAAATATTGTAGAAGACAATTTCATTTGTGATAAGACGTAAAAAAGCAGATTCATGGACTCCTGAGGCCGCTGACGGGTACCATGGGGCCAAGCGTGCCATGGCCCGGGCGGTGGCAGAGGCAAAAACTCGGACCTGGGAGGAGTTCGGTGAGGCCATGGAGAAGGACTACTGGTTGGCCCCGAAGCGATCCTGGCAAACCATCCGGCGCCTCAGGAAGGGGAAGCAGTGCTTCGCCAACACTGTTTACAGTGGGGGTGGGGAGCTGCTGACCTCAACTGGGGACATTATCAGCCGGTGGAAGGAGTACTTCGAGGATCTCCTCAATCCTGCCATCACGCATTCCCTGGTGGAAACAGACGCTGGGGACTCGGGGTTGGACTCTTTCATCACCCAGGCTGAAGTCACCGAGGTGGTTAAAAAGCTCCGCGGTGGCAAGGCTTCGGGGTTGGATGAGATCCACCCTGAGTACCTCAAGTCTTTGGATGTTGTGGGGCTGTCATGGTTGACACGCCTCTTCAACATTGCGTGGCGGACGGGGACAGTGCCTTTGGATTGGCAGACTTGGGTGATGGTCCCCCTACATAAGAAGGGTGACTGGAGGGTGTGTTCCAACTACAGGGGGATCACACTCCTCAGCCTCCCTGGTAAGGACTACGCCAGGGTATTGGAGAGGAGAGTCCGGCCGATAGTCGAACCCCGGCTTCAGGAGGAGCATGTTCCCAGTGCATGTTGGACTCCGGCAGGGCTGCCCTTTGTCACCGGTCCTGTTCATAGCTTTTATGGACAGGATTTCTAGGCACAGCCAAGGGCCGGAGGGGATCTGGTTTGGGGACCAGAGGATTTCGTCTCTTCTTTTTGCAGATGACGTGGTCCTGCTGGCCCCATCTAGCCAAGACCTACAGCATGCACTGGGGCGGTTCGCAGCCGAGTGCGAAGCGGCTGGGATGAAGATCAGCTCCTCCAAGTCCGAGGCCATGGTTCTCGACCGGAAAAGGGTGGCTTGTCCTCTTCAGGTTGGAGGGGAGTTCCTGCCTCAAGTGGAGGAGTTTAAGTATCTTGGGGTCTTGTTCACGAGTGAGGGAAGAATGGAGCGGGAGATCGACAGACGGATCGGTACGGCTGCCACAGTAATGGGGGCGCTGTGCCGGTCCGTTGTGGTGAAGAGAGAGCTGAGCCAAAAAGCGAAGCTCTCGATTTACCGGTTGGTCTACGTTCCTACCCTCACCTATGGCCATGAACTTTGGGTCATGACCGAAAGAACGAGATCCCGGATACAAACGGCTGAAATTAGCTTCCTCCGTAGGGTGGCTGGGCACTCCCTTAGAGATAGGGTGAGGAGCTCGGCCATCTGGGAGGGGCTCGGAGTAGAGCCACTGCTCCTCCACATCGAGAGGAGCCAGCTTGGGCATCTATACCGGATGCCTCCTGGACACCTTCCTCGGGAGGTGTTCCAGGCACGTCCCACCGGGAGGAGGCCCAGGGGACGGCCCAGGACACGCTGGAGGGACTATGTCTCTCGGCTGGACCGGGAACGCCATGGGCTCCCCCCGGAGGAGCTGGAAGAAGGACGTCTGGGCGTCTCTGCTAAGTCTGCTGCCCCCGTGACCCGGTCCCGGATAAAGCGGAAGACAACGAGTACCAGTTTTTTTTTCTCATTACCTCTCCATGACTAAATACTGTCTGAACACACATTACATGAAAGAATCTTTTATTTCCAAAGCAATTTGTGGTGCATGGAAATGAGTCAGATTTAACCATCTAATTTTTAAGAAATAAAAATTAAGGTTGGGACTAAACCTTAACAATTATTTCTAATATTTTTTTTGTTTGTGCATAAAACTGTAAAAAAAAAAAAAAGAAGTAATACAAATTAAGGAAGTCTATTTGAATCCAGTAAGTGATTTTGAGAATGTGAGGCAGAAAGTGAGGGGGCTGCTGCTCCATTTTTCCAGCATCAACATAGAACTTTGATGACTGTTTTGCAACCTACTGGTCTGAGTTGGTTCATTACAGAGTCATTGACTGATATCCCAGAGATAGTGTGTCTAAAGATTTCCTGTAAAAAGAATAGAAAAAACAATTTTAAGAAATATTGCGACCAGTGTAGCTTCCTCCTACAGCACACAATTCACCCCAAAAAAAAAAACTCACTTTGGCACACTGGGTCTCATTTTGTGTTAATGATTCCAAATTTGATCCCTGGTGATTGTTTTTTTTTTTTTTTTGCTACATTTTTTAAAGGCAGTGTGTTCCAAAGTTTGGGAGCCACAGCAGAAAAGGCTCTGTCTCCTTTAAATTTATGTCTAGTTTTTTGGACTACTAAAAGCAGCTGGTCGGCTGATCTAAGGAAGGTCGGCTGATCAAAGGAAGATAACGCTGGAGTAGATCCTTTAGGTACAGAGGAGCAAGACCATTCAAGCATTTATAAGCTAATAATAACATTTTAAAATTAATTCTGTAATGTTCAGAGAGCCAATGAAGAGAAGCCAGGACAGGTGAGATATGTTCATATCTCTGCATGCCATTTTCAACAAGCTGAAGCTGTGATAGAAATGCTTGAGTGACACCAACATAAAGTGCATTACAGTAATTGGGACGAGTTGAGATAAAAGCATGTATCATTTTCTCCAAGTCGGGCCTTGACAAATCTGGCTTGTTCTTTGCTACTTGCCTCAACTGCAACAAACTGTTTTGCAAAACAGATCTGATTTGTTTATCAAATTTTAGTTCTGAGTCCATAATTATTCCCAGATTTGTTACATTCTGTCTGCAATATAACTCAAGGGAACCTAATTTAATTGGCGGGTTGCGTGAGGTGCTGTTAGGACTGAATAAAATAACCTCCTTTTTGCTTTTGTTTAAGCTCAAAAATTCAGCGCCATCCAAGCTTTGACGTCTTCAAGGCAATCTAATGGGTTGGATGGAGCATGGATTTTAAGGTGTTAGAGGTAGGTATATCTGGCAGTCATCTGCATAGCAATGAAAGAATAGGACATATTTTCTAAATTTGGACCCCAAGAGGAGTAGGTATAAAGAAAACAGAAGAGGACCAAGAGCCCTGGGAAACCCCGCAAGAAAGAGGGGCAGAGGCAGACAGAAAATTGTCAATACTATCGCAGAACCTTCTCTTACTCAGATATGAACAAAGCCAATCTAGTGCTGCACCTTTAATACTAACCCAGTGCTCCAAACAAGACATAAGAATAATGTGGTCCACAATGTCAAATGCTGCCGTAAGATCTAAAAGCCCAATAATCACAGAGTTACCAGAGTTGTTTGCCAAAAGGATGTCATTAAAAACATTTACCAGTGCTGTTTCTGTGCAGTGTAAATGTTTAAAACCAGACTAGGAAATCTTCCCAATGCCATTACTGCACACAAAAACATTCAACTGGTTAAAAACTATTTTCTCCAATATTTTTTAAATGAATGGGAGTTTTGAGATTGGTCTAAAATTTGAGCAGAATGATGGGTCAAGGCCAGGCTTTTTCAACAAAGGATTGACAATTGCATGTTTAAAAACATTGGGGACAACACTGGAGGTGATGCCGCTATTTATAATAGCAAGAACTGAGGGTCCAATTGAAGGAAACACCTCTAAAAATAGACAAAGGGATAGTATCAGCAGGAGAACCTGAAGGTTTCATTTTATTAACCATTTCTTTTAGAAATGTAAATGAAACAGGCTCAAACTGGTTTAAGACAGCCGAGCCGGGAATAAAAACAGACGGGTCATGAGAAGGCATTGATGTGTTAGACCTGGCAGACTAACTTTGTTAACAAAAAACATAGGAAATCATTACAAATGTCAGTCGAGGCTGTCAGGATGGTAGACTGGGGGCCATTTAGAATAGAATTTATAGTCTTAAAACACGCATGAGGATTATGACAATTTGAAGCAATTATTTGAGAAAAATAATTATTTTTCTCTTTTTTTACAGTGTTCTGATAACTTTCCAACAGTCTTGTCTATTAGCATTTTAAAAGAAACCTGCAGTTTATCTTTCTTCCACTTTCACAGAGTGATACAGGTTTATGATCAGAGAACACTGCATCCCCAATTTCCAAATCAAGAACAGATAAACTATAGGATAAAACTGAGTACAGAGTGTGCCCCTGCTGATGTTTAGGACCCACTACAGACTGTACATGATTAAAAAACGGAATAAGATTTAAAAAATCCTGAGCAAACCGCTCGTTAGGGCAACAAACATGAATGTTGAAATCACCAACAATTAAAAGGCGATCATATTTAGGCACAGTTTCAGCCAAAAAATCTGAAAAGTCACTTAAAAAGTATTTGTTATATTTTGGTGGTCAGTATATTACTGCACACAGTACAGGCTTAGGACAGCCCAGCTCACATTGAAGTTGTTCAAAGCTGGAAGAGGGAACCTGGACCTGAAGTTGTTTGCAGACAAAGGGATTCTTAAAGACAGTCAATAATCCTCCACCTTGACCTGATGACCTCAGAACATTGAGAAACGAGCAGTCCGAAGGCAAAAGTCAGAAAAAATGCAGGACTTACCAACTCTGATGCATGTCTCAGTCACAGAAAGGAAGTGCAATCCATTTGAAGAAAAATAGTCATTTATAATGAACGTCTTATTAGCTAAGGACCAAGCATTTATTAGAGCCATCCTTGTAGGAGCCGCAGGCTGGGGAGAAGTTGTCTGTTAAGTCCAGGCTAGTGAAAGCAAGTTTGAAAGGTTTATTCCATGACCTCTGAGCTGCGACAAACAGCAGCGAGCAGGGTTGCTATGGATACCTGAGGCCATAATTGGAACCAGGCAGGAGATGGTAGAATCCAGGAGACGCTTGGGGATGTGATAGGGCAAACCATAACCAACCAAAGCGCCCGCCCAAGAAGAGGCAAGGCAGGCTTTAAGCTTCAACAGCTGACTGGCGCGTTTGTCCCAGCGTCTGCGACGGTGGCCCGGAGAAGTGGAGGAACGCGTAGCAGGTATGCAGGCACACCCGTCCGGGTGGAGGATTCCCTGTTCTGTGTTCCTTCTGATTATGATTTTCAAAACTGATAGCAAAACAGTGAAGATCTGAAAGTGCCTGGCGTTCATAGACCAAAAGTGCATTGATTCCAGCGACAACATTTTTCAGAAGCAAAAAAGACACACACACAATTGACAGAGGAAGACGGCAACCCCCACACAGTGGACCATCTTGAAAATTCAACATTTGTATGTATTTTGCATTGTCCATACAAATAAATGTTTCTAGATGTTTTTTTGTTTTTTTATAGTCTGATTAGCCAATAGTAAAAAATATTTTTTTTCTCTCTTTCTTTCTTTATTGTTGTTTATTTCTTAGTTTTTTTTTCTTTCTTTCTGAATGGAAAACCTCACAGTCCGTTGCAGATAAATCTGAACTCATCAGTTCACACTGACTGACCTGAATTGATTGATGCATTCGGGTAGATGCCTGCAGCGTTTATTGTTCCTTCAATTTTATGCCACTGTTGTCGAACATTTCATTCCTACAGCAGGTAAATGGTGTGCTGGGAAATTAGCACAGTTAAATCAGTCACAATTTGTTTTTGTCTTGCAGCAAATGCAATAATAATGAGATGGGAATGAATAAGATTTCTTTCCCAAAATAAAAGGTTACCAAAAGCCTTTTGTTTAACTCTTTGTGTTGTAGAATGGTGGCATATGGTTATCCTCGAGTAAAGACAAGCCATTATAACTTTAAAAACGCTTAAATGCAAATAAATGTTTAGTCCTGTGGGGCTAATGAAAGTTTTTTTTGGGCCTCTTGATTAATTTCTGGGGGGGAAAAAAGACTGGCACTAAATGCTACATTACTGTTTGACTGTATGACAACATATCGTTTTTATCACAAGACACACTTATTGTGGTGCAGAATGACCACTGAAAATTTAATTTTTTCTGAAAAGAATCATGCAAACCTTTCGGTTTTGTGAGATGGAAATGGTAAAGTATTAGTTCTGACTCCAAATTTCCCGCTAGTGTCATGATTCTCCAGTGTTTGGGTCTCTTTAGTGATCGGTTTTCTCCATGTGTTTATGTTCTTTAGTTGCTGGTATTTTAGTTTTATTCATTGTAGTTTAGGTTCATGATTCATTCTTGTGTTTCTGTTACTTCCCTGGACTTCCTGCTCATGTGTGTTAATTAGCCTCCCTTTTCAGTTGCCCTACATTCTCCTTGTCACCAGCTGCATTTCTCCTGATTAGCTCCTTGTTCATTGGTCCATTCTCCACTCTATGTATTTATAACCTCTGGTTTTCAATGCTTACCACTGGATTCTTCTGTTAGTTAACTGCTCCATGTCACTGCTTTCTACCTTGATCCATGTCTGTAATCTGCCTGTATTCCACATCCTGCTACCACTTGTAAGTCTACCAGTTTTGATTATAAAAACACTGTTCAACTCACCATGTGTCTCCTATGCTTCTGTTCGCAAGTTGGACCTTAAAAACCCCAGCCAATCATGACAGCTACTTACAATATATTCATCAGATATAAAAATCCTAGGCTGATTTAATTTCTCCTTAGCTGCACTCCCAAAACAATCAAGTAAAGTGAGCTTGGTACATGTCTTCCTTTTCTGTCAGTGCTCCACACCACTGGAATCCAGCCCATAAGCCAGCATTAGTATAAATAGAAAGTCTGACTGTGATGTGAATTGCAACTGCACGTTTTGTTTGCATATCTGGGTGTAAACACATGAAATAATACATGTCCATCTGCTATTTTTAATCATCTCTCTCCAGTTCCAAACTCCTATTATCAAAACACAAGCTGTCACACATTAGGTCAAAAGATCTTTTTGGCAAATTAGCACAAAAAGTAAAATTTATGGACGGTTTGCTGAATTTTGAGTTGTATTAAAGTAACACTTTTATTTGCAACATGGCCAACTTAACTTTTGTTTAACACTTTTAATTATATCATTTTTTACTAAAGAAAATTGCAGCTGTTTAACTATGTTTTTAGTACAGTTATTGCAGGCATTTGTTTTTTAATACAAGCTCATTGTGGTTTTCAGGTTACCATGGTAACACTGGCACTCACTTATCAGCAACGCTTAGAGACAGCTCTCTTCTGTTTACAAAGACCTACTTTTGAATCAAAAATAATTCAATGGCCTTAATGAGCTGAGCTGTAATGAAGCTTTTGACAGACTGCAGGTTACAACAGGGTCTAATTTTAACTGACAGCCCTTCTCCTTTGAATGTGGATTTGTGAAAAACAGCCAGATGATTGTCATCATCTGGCATTCTTTACATTGAGTTCTTATGACTGTATATAATTAAAGTGTTACTGGCCCTAGAAGAGAGATTAATAGTGTCATGAATGATGTATATCAATAACTATTTTTCTGAAAATATATTTTAAAACAAAACACAATTTCTAGTTAGCCTTAGTTAAACTTTCTAAGTACTACAACGCATGAAAACTTCCAGGTATTTATTTTAATTCAACAATTAAATATGGTAAATACTGACCATGTAAGAAAAAGTGTGGAGCAGGTCACTAGATAGTAGTATTACTTTTTTAATTGAACACCCCGCTCACAACCAAACTGTTGGGACCACAGCCATGGTTACAACGTGAAAGGCCAGTACAGACTTTCCTGGAACTTTCAAAATAAATTGCATTAACCTACTTCTGGCACAGCTAGGAAACAGGGTAACAGCGGACTTCCTGTGACATCACTGTCCAAATAAAAGCACCGTTTTTGCTACACCCTGCCTCTTCCATCCGGACTCCGCTGCGAGGCTGCCCGGAGAGACAGCGCGCTAATGTCTCTTTGCTGGCAAACAGACATTACTCTTCAACTGGATCCAAGGGTGTCATACGATCATCGATCATATGCATAAAGTTAAGTACGGATGAATTGCTGCATGTGTATCCGGTATTCATTCAAGAACGAGAATAATTAAGGTACAAAGCATGGCCTGATTTTCTCTCTGAGGCCTGCAGAAGCAAACTGAGTTCCAGAGAATTCCCTGCAGAGACGCTGCCTCTACGAAGCCGGGTGGAGTGGTTTTCCCAGTCTGGAAAGAGGACAACAGAGACCGCATGGTAATGGTAATGGTAATGGTTGGCCCGACAGCGAGTCGCCCCCCCTATGAATCTGAAAATAATATTTTCAGATTCATAGTACCAACAATACACACGTCGATTACCCATAAATACCCATAGCCTAAAAGATAGATAGATAGATAGATAGATAGATAGATAGATAGATAGATAGATAGATAGATAGATAGATAGATAGATAGATAGATAGATAGATAGATAGATAGATAGATAGATAGATAGATAGATAGATAGATAGATAGATAGATAGATAGATAGATAGATAGATAGATAGATAGATAGATAGATAGATAGATAGATAGATAGATAGATAGATAGATAGATAGATAGATAGATAGATAGATAGATAGATAGATAGATAGTGGAGGAGTAATTTAAACTCCTAACTCGCTACGGGTAGGTGTGTCGGAGTGAGACGCTTTTATACCTAAATGTGGGGGCTGTGGCGTAAGCATGTACCAAGCTGTACCGTTTCAACCAATAGCAGCCACCGTTCAACCCAAAGAGGACAGCACTGGGGCAGTTTTAGGACAAATATTGTAGAATTAAACAAGTTTACATGAATTTTTTTAAAATAGCTCAGTAACATAAAGACAGCACCTTTAAGGCCCACTTTATACAGCTTATCTGCAAAAAATTTAATAATATCTTGAATAAGCTGATCACACATTAAATCATCTGTTCAGATGCATATACATTTACCCCAAAACACACAAAAGAAAACCACCATGAAACAGCGTATTTGGTTCAGTAATTTGTTGACAGGCATAAGCGAACCAGTGTGGGCAGGAGGAGGGAGCAGGCAGAGAGCAGCTGCCCATAATCACACTTGCTGCATCGGAGGTAGACCCTGCTGAATCTGCGGAGCACGAAGATCCAACATCCAACCTAAAACTAACTGCACTGTGGTCAAAGATCCACTCTCTTGCGATTTAAAAACCTGGTTCTAGTTATTGCCATAGCTGAGACAAAAACCTCCTCTTAAATCCAAAAATTGTAACTTCTTTAGGCAAACTTTGGAGCTTCACCAGTCCAGACAGCGGCATCTCTCATCATTTTATACATGAAAATTAAACCTACACAAGACATTCTTAAACAAAATCCAAATATTTTTTGTGTTGTTGCATATTTATGTTTTTGTTTTTTTCACCATTTCACACAGATTAATGTGTTAATGTCACACAGTAACACAGTGCACAACACTGGCAGTTGAAGGAGATACTTTGATCCATACGTCCTGCTGTCTAAGTTAACGGAAACACAGCAGTATCCGTCCCAAGGAGAGTGAGACCAAGTGGAGTAGAGTCATGCGGGGCTGGAACCGTAAATGGAAAATGAGCATTACTGGTACAGTTTAGTGGGCAGTAACAGAATAACACCTTGTGCTTGGAGCTAACACACAAGGTATGTTATATTCTTCTGCAGTTTTGAATTAGTCTCATTTGCTGTAAACAAATCCCCATTGGGGTTCATTTTATAAAAGTTTGAGATAAGTGAGTTCACTTAGTTAGTTACCCGGTCTCACCTAAAATTAAATTTAGCTGAAAATATATTTGATGGTAAGTTAAATAATAAAAAATATAAAAAGTTATTTTAAAATTAGCAATAAATCTAACCATTATCATAAGTAAATCCTACCCACAATGAAACTAGTTGAAAAGACACGTTAGACTTCAAAAACCATGGCATGGAGAAAAAACTAGAAAGTTCAGTGACAGAGGCAAAAACTCAGACCTGAGAGGAGTTCGGTGAGGCCATGGAGAAAGACTACTGGTTGGCCTCAAAGCGATTATGGCAAACCGTCCGGCGCCTCAGGAGGGGGAAGCAGTGCTTCGCCATTTTACAAAGACACTCTAAAGGAAGAAGTGTTGATCAAGTAGTATCTTATTTACTACTGAAAATGTAACCCTCATTTTATTTTTTAATTGATTCCTGATTCCTGATCTTGGTTCAGCATGTGGGAATTCTAGGATTTACCCTTCCAGTGACGCACAGGGCCTCTGGCTGCTGTCCCAATAGGTCATGTACTAACTGATCACAATAAGGACGCTCTCGGTGGTTGAAGTCTTGTTTTTGTATCTGTGTAGATTCTTGTCTAGGTGGAGGTGGGTACTTGTTTTATTGATAAAACCTGAATTTTGTGCTGGAGGTCTGGTTTAGGGATGCTTTGTTTTAAGATGCAACTTAGTCAAGTCATAGAGTCACTACATAATATATGACTGCTGCGCCCCCTAAAGCAAAAAAGTAGAGTTCACTTAAACAAAATGAAATCACACAAACTACAGCATCAAACCTCACCTCATACGTCTTCCACTAAGCCTGGTCCTAAGTAATTCTACATCCAGACACAACTATAACATATTGGTAAGACAAAAAAGAGAAAACACCCACTGCATGTTAGTATCAAAGCCAGTGTCTTCGAAAGATAAGACCTGAATATAGATAAGAGGCAACCAAGGTTAATTTAAAAGCTCAGGATCCAGCCTAGGCACAGAATATCTGAGCACTTCTGGACTTTAAATAAAACAGCTTTTATTCTCTTCACATAGTTTATGGGGTGTCAACATCAACAGTAGTTTTCAAAAAGACGTTGAGCTTTTTATGCAGTAGAAAAAATTGTGTCGTGGAATCAGCATCATCCCCTGGAAGGTCTCCCCACCCTTTCAAGGTCAGAAGCACAGCAGCATGAGGTGAAATGTGGTCACCAAAGTGCGCACAGTTTGCTCTTTAAATTTTTACAATGCAATCTTGGAATCTTTGCACAGGGCATTTTGTGAAAGTCAGCCCATCCTAATTGCAAAGGAATTCATCAACCCTGATACTCGCCATGAACTTTGAGATGAAAGTTTAATGATAAAGTAATGCTTCCATCAGATCAATCAAATGATAAGAGATTAAATTTGGGTGCTTCCTCATTTTCGGTTCTGATAGGTTCTTTTTTTTTTTTGCTAGTACAGAATATTAAAGAGATTTTTTTGCTACTTGACAAATAAAAAAAATAATTACAGGAAGTCTGCAAAGGTCAAATTCTAAACCAATTAATTCTGACACTTAAATATAAAGTTTATAATGACTAGCATAATAAAAAATAAAATACTGCAATGAGTAGTTAGTGGACTTTTGAATATAGTTCTTCTACCTCAAAGTTAAGCCTTCAAGATTGTTCCTTATTTAAAGCAGATTGCATGTTTATGGTGAGTATCTCAGTTCAGAAGGAAAATAATTTGTGACATACCTAACAATATTTTAAGAGTTGATCTTTATAATTGTACTTCTAAGTATGTGATATATTTATTTGTTACTAGAGATACACAGATAAGAGTTTTGTGGCTGATTTCCAATCTCCAGTTTTATTCAAGCTGTGGCCTGCTGATACAGGTTTTAGTTAAATCAGATTTTTCTCTAGGAACCATAATGTTAAAAGATATAAAAACAGCATTATTTACTTTTCTAGCTTTTCTGCCAAGAGCCGTCATTATTTATATTAATTGCGGAGTCAATATAGCCACTTGTGAAAGAGCATGCTGAAAATGTGGTTTGTTAATGTTTTAAAACAATGGCAAAATAAATATGGAGTTTGCATTTTAAACTTTAACTTCTTATGTTAGTAATTAGCTATTGTGGCAGGCTAAAGCAGCAGTCCAATGTGTGTACCTTAGAAAATGTTCAATTAAAGACTTTTAAACTCAAAAGCAAAACATATAGAACCTTGCTGTATTCCATCCAGCCATCTGCTTAAAATACCATGTTTATTCTTGCTCTTTTACAGCTTGAATAAATGGAAAAAGGCTTCCACATGTTTTAGAAAATAATTTATTCTTTAATTGCTTCTTAGCACGCTGCGTCCTATGACTTTAGTTTTAAACATCTCACTTATACTAAAAATGTGTAGATTTTCATCAGTTCTTGTCAGTGCGACCTTGTAGACTGTACACATGGTGCCTACACTATTAGGAATAAGATTACATTTTTTAAATTTTCCAGTTGGTGACTCACCATTCAGGGCCAGTCAAGATTAAAATCAGCAGATTTTAGTCACCAGTCAATTTCTCAAAGAGCTATCCTTATTCCAACTGTAGATCTTTTGTAGACAAAGCTGTTTTTGTTTTCACAACACTGGTTTCTACTTTTGTCAATCCATTGCAAAGGTTTCCTTTTCCCCTAACTACAATATACATTTGATGTCTAATTGTCAGGAGAAAAGAAAAGGTCAACTTTATGTTCAATGATATTTGTTTCGCTGCTATGGGTGCATTTCTTGTGTCCAACCTTTTAACTTTTTATTGTACTTGTCTAACACAAAAGTCCAATAATCAGTTCATCAATAATCAATGCAGATGGAGTGAGAAGTAAGAAACATTACTTTTGTTTCATGTAAAAAGATAAAGTGTAAATATTTAACACAGTGCTCAAGGAACTACAAGAATGATTGATTTAAGTAGTTTCAGATGGTGCTTTTTGTACCTATGACTGCAGCTAAGATACTGACTACTCATTAGAAGTTCAAAGAATCTCAGCTAAAAAAAGGTAAACTTTCCTCATAAAAAGTTTCTCTCATTTCCAAAACAATGCTATAATTATGTTTTTCTTTTACAACTGATTGGTCATAGTCCAAGAAATATACCAACAACTGAAAACGTATTCTTTTGTTTTATATCTTGGCGCAAATACTTACGAAAAGGGGTGGTGATCAACATAATAAAGTCAAACTCACAAGTTAGAGTGATGATCATTGAACTAAAAGTCTACCCTTCGAATTAATAGCCACTATCTTTATTATTATTATTATTATTATTATTATTATTCAGTTGCTGTGCCAAATGAATATGCAAATAATAAATACCCTACTAGATATGATCATATGTAAGTACATTAATAGGTTTGTCAGTTTATTAGTTGAAGATCTTACCATTTAAAACTTCCTTTAATCACTGGATTTGTTTCAAGTGAAAACCAATATAAAATCATTCCTGTCTATTTTTTTTCCAACATTCCAGATACTTGTCTCTGTATCAAGCATATAATCAAACTGGTACCTAACAAATAACAAACAGAATTTTTACAGTTTAAAAGGCAAAGATGCTTCCTGTACTTTATCGATGCATTATCCATCATCTATTTAACCAGCTGGAGGCCAATATGCACAGAAGTAAGTAGAGATTTATAGCTACCTCTAGAATTCACCAGATCCCTCAGGAGAAGAGGCTAAATGAAATGTGAATAGAACTCATTAGAGGCAATTTAAATGTAAGCCTCTGAATCACAGCTATCTGGAAAATTTTAGCTGCAGCTGAAAATAATTGGAACGCACCACAGCTGTTATGGAGTCCAATAACATGTGATGCACTGGCTAAAAGGATTACCTTCCACATGCCTCGCCCACAAGAGCTCATTACCCCCACCCATTTCACCCGCAATTCTGACTAGTTTTAAACTTCCCACACAGAACCTTTTTTTTTTTCCACTCTTTGGTTCCTGCTGTTTTTGCTACTGAGGCATATCCTTCCATCCTCACGCTCAGGTTCTGAGCAGCCTCCCCACTGCCACCATTTTGTTTACCCCCCCAAAACCCTTTTCCACTTTCTCCAGCTGCTGTGCTCCCTCTGAGTCTTTCTCCTGGCTTCTGTGATTAGTTCATTTCAGACGAGTTCTGCAGCTCTTTCTCTCTGTCTCCCTCAAAACTTTCCACTTGGATTAGAATAACTATGGAGTTTAAGAGACGGAGCTGTGAATGGTATAATATAATTTTGTGAGGTGTGTTTGTGCCTGCATGTCTGTGCGTGTGTGTGTGTGTGTGTGTGTGTGTGTGTGTGTGTGTTCCTGTCTTGACATCACAGTGAGAACCAATTTTCCGATATCACCATCAAATTGAGGCCCATTTGTATCAAAGTGAGGACATTTTGCTGGTCCTCACGACCTATTTTGCTAACGGTTAGGTTTAGGACTAAGGTGTGAATTGACTTTAGGTTAAGGTTAGGGTTAGGCATGAACTGGCAATGGTTAGGTTCAGGGTCATTGTCAGGGTTAGGGCATAGAAAGGGTTGAAAATGACTGAAAATCAATGGAAGTCAATGGGAGTCAACACATGGTCCTCACTACATATAGTAAAGCAAGAGTGTGTGTGTGTGAGTGTGTGTGTCAGTATGCCTATTTTGCTGTGCATCAGCAATATAACACCACACGACACAAAGCCTAACTTGCTGATGTGCAATGTAAATGTGATGTATTTCTTTAGTGTTTGGCAAAAAAAAATTATCTCTGGCTATCATATTAAGTTCTCTTTATCTGATACTACTTTTATTTTCCCCTAAACAGCAGAATATAATGGATACATTAAGGACTGCTAAAAGTATAGCCTTAATTCAACCTCTTCTCAACCACACTTAAAAGGATCATTCTGATTTTTTTTTGAAGAGAGGCCGTATTGAGCTATTATCCCAAACTTTCCTCTCCTGATACATGTGAGCCTTCTCCTCTTAGTAACACCCTCCACAGTGAAGAGTAAGGTGGTTAATGCAGCCTGGTGCATTTACAGGTCAGAAAAGGCCAAATTGTTGAGTTTCTGATCAAAAAAAAAGTCGTATTGCAGGTATTTTGTAGAAAAGTGAAGAAATCCTCACACTGGTGAGAGGCTACCAGTTAGTGAGATGGTGGCATCTGTTTTACCTGATTTTAGCTCTTAGAAACAACTTGCACTGAGACAGACAACTGTACGTTTTGAGACCGTATTCTCAAGCAAACAACATTACTGTTTCTGCAAAAAAAAACCTGGGGGAGGCTGTGAAAAGGTAAACCAGCGATTTCCAAAGACTGGATTTCAACCCGGACCAAATGCCAAGTGGTTCTGGATCCAGACTACACCTTATTTTTAAGGTGTGATCAGCTGAGGCTTCTATAATATTACTTAACAACAATGACAACATCTAAAGTAAAGCTCTTAGTTTTTAAAGCAAGAGGACTTCTATAAGACATGCAAATAAGTGGAACCACAAAGAAAGAAAAAAATCAACCAGTCAAAGAGTCATATCAAACTGAGGAAGCACCTCCTTAAATATCCCCCTGTGCATGGACTGTCAGCTAAAACAGATGTTGTCAATAATGGTGTTTGTGTGGAGAACCCAAATGCAGGCCGACAGGAGGCAGACCCGGACCAAAATAAAGAGATTAATAAAAAACATACAGAAAACCAAAACCCATAAATCCAAATAATGAAATAAATGGTTGGAAACAGGGATAATAATCTAGAAACAAAAACATAGTGTGAACGGAAGGAACAACAAGGAAGACACATAAAGAACCAACAAGATATATATTCTGATAAGAGATGAATACAGACGTGGAACAAGTTAAAGCTGGGAGACTAAGAGTGAGAGCACCTGAGAACAGATGCAGATTATCTAATGGAAATAAAGGAATGTCAGGGATTAAACTCAGTACATAGAGAACAGAAACTTGAAAACAGTACACACAACAGAACACAAGAACACAGAAGTGCATATTTTGCTTATGAGTGTCTGAAAAACAAAAATGAGACAATGAAACTCAGAAACAGTTGATATGAACACAGGAAGTAAAAAGAAGACAGAGTCGAAAGATTCAGATTGACCAAGATCAAACAGGAACTAAGTCAAGATGAGAAAACTCAGCATCTAAAGACTACAACTCTAAATGCATCAGAAACCTAAGTAAATGAGAATAAACACTATCCAACATGTTATGAGAGATGTGCATTTACTATACTTCTTTCTAGCTGTATGGGCATCTCATCAAATAGCCCATTAGAATTAAACTCTACAGCTATGCCTATCATGACCCTAAGGTGTTTGAATTTTGATTTTCTTTTGTGTTTGTATTTCGACAATTTCTTTGTTTCTTTCTTTGTTCTTTGGGTCTTGCTTTCTTAAGTTTATTTCCCTGTACTTACCATAGTTAGGTGTTTTCCTTGGTAGTTTATTCTTTTGCGTTTTATTTTAGTATTCTTTATACATGTAGAGTTTTTTCCTATTAGATTTCTGCTACAGTCTGTTCTGGGTTTCTTTGTATTTCTGTGCAACTCATTCCTGGTTAATTAGTTTCCCTCCGTCAGCTGCTCTGCCTTTCTATCAGCTTCAGCCGCAACTCATTTCCTCTGATTAGCACATTTGGTTTGCCTGTCATTTCTCCACCCTGTCTCAGCATATAAGATTACTGGTTCTCATTGTTCTCTGTTGGATTCTTCTGCTTGACTGCCTTACCATGCCCGTTCCAGTTCCTGAGCTTCATGTCTGTTCTCCATATTCAAGACCATTTTTGTAAGTTCTCTTCATTTTTATTATTAAAGCATTCTGCCTTCACACAGTTCTTCTCTGCAAATGAGTCCTACATAAAACAAAAACACGACAACACCTGTTTTAGGGGTTGTCATGTTAAAATGTAAGTGTTGTTGAACCATTCTAGCTTCTTTCTAACAGTTGGAGGGACAAAATATCAGTCAGTGTAATTAAAAAAAGGAGCATATTGTTTGTTTGTGTATTATGTTGTGAAACAGTGTCACAGCCTTTGTCCTTTATTCTTATGTTGGGGAAGAGTCTCTTGTGAACAGGCATAAACTGCAGAGAAGCTACTGAGCCGTCATTGTGACGAGTCAAGCCTTCCTCTGCCAGAAAGAATTTGAATAAAATAAATTTTTAAAAGTCAGCTTGGTATTTTGAAGAAGAATAAAATAAAATGGCAGCTGCTGCAGGGTAGCTCTCAGCATGAATTGCATATCGAAACAATCATGAAAGTTCACTCCCAGAAGTGCTCCACGGGGGTCATTTTGTCCCAGTAGCAGAAACATAATATGCTGTACTTGTAGTTGGGACTGAAGCTCTGTTGTTCAATTCTAAATTTTTTCAATTGACTTTTACCTTATTTTTTTAAGGATCCTTTTGCTTTATTGTGCTTTATACTATCCTCCTTCCTTGCAATATCAGGTGAATATACAGACACATACACTCACCGGCCACTTTATTATGTACACCCAACTGCTCGTTAATGCACATTTCTAATCAGCCAATTACATGGCAGCAACTCAATGCATTTAGCCATGTAGACATGGTCCAGACGATCTGCTGCAGTTCAAACTGGAAGAAAGGTAATTTAAGTGACTTTGAACGTGGCATGTTTGTTGGTGCCAGACGGGCTGGTCTGAGTATTTCAGAAATTGCTGATCTACTGGGATTTTCAAGCACTACCATCTCTAGGGTTTACAGAGAATGGTCAGAAAAAGAGAAAATATCCAGTGAGCGGCAGTTCTGTTGGCGCAAATGCTTTGTTGATGCCAGAGGTCAGAGGAGAATGGCCAGACTGCGGTTCGAGCTGATAGAAAGGTAATAGTAACTCAAATAGCCACTTGTTACAACCAAGGCATGCAGAAGAGCATCTCTGAATGCACAACATGTCGACCCTTGAGGCGGATGGGCTACAGCAGCAGAAGACCACACCGGGTGCCACTCCTGTCAGCTAAGAACAGGAAACTGAGGCTACAATTCGCAAAGGCTCACCGCAATTGGACAATAGAAGATTGGAAAAACGTTGCCTGGTTTGATGAGTCTCGATTTCTGCTGCGACATTCGGATGGTAGGGTCAGAATTTGGCGTCAACTACATGAAACCATAGATTCATCCTGCCTTGTATCAATGGTTCAGGCTGGTGGTGTAATGGTGTGGGGGATGTTTTCTTGGCACACTTTAGGCCCCTTAGTGCCAATTGGGCATCGTTTAAATGCCACAGCCTACCTGAGCATTGTTTCTGACCATGTCCATCCCTTTATGACCACCATGTACCCATCTTCTGATGGCTACTTCCAGCAGGATAACGCGCCATGTCATAAAGCACAAATCATCTCAGACTGGTTTTTTGAACATGACAATGAGTTCACTGTACTCAAATGGCCTCCACAGTCACCAGATCTCAATCCAATAGAACACCTTTGGTATGTGGTAGAACGGGAGATTTGCATCATGGATGTGCAGCTGACAAATCTGCAGCATCTGTGTGATGCTATCATGTCAATATGGACCAAACTATCTGAGGAACGTTTCCAGTACCTTGTTGAATCTATGCCACGAAGGATTAAGGCAGTTCTGAAGGCAAAAGGTTGTCCAACCCGATGCTAGCAAGGTGTAATAAATTATTTCTTTGTAATGGAATTTGTTCAAAAGCATTTCCAGATTGTGTTCCCACATTCCCCTTCATATTTAAACAGTAGGGATATGGTACGGTATGGTCATAAATTCTTTTTTTTTTTTTTTTCACCAATGAAGCACTAAAGCAGTTTCTTTGGCTTAGAGAGAACGATTATGTTTCAACAACTGGTTCAAAGCAAAAATGCTTTCATTACAGCTTTGTGGTAAATCTCAGATTTCTTTTCTAATTTACTATATTTGTTACATCTATTATTAATTTATTGTAGCTGTACAGTACAGTAATCAGTGGTGAACGGTGATTTGTTATTTACAGCTGCATCTTAATAAAATAGAATGCCATTGAAAAGTTCATTTATTTCATTAAATTTAAAAATTGAAATTCATGTTGTGTAGATTCTTTATGCACAAAGTAATATATTTTAAACATTTATATATGTTTTTCGATTAATATGATGTACAGATAATTAAAATAGAATATTTTTTTTTCTTTTCATACAAAATGTACATATTTGGACGCGGCTCTTGACAGAGTGGTAAAACGTGCAACCCACATATGGAGGGTTCAGTTCTTGATGAAGCTGTCCCGGGTTCGACTTCCGCTCCCGGCAACCTGTGCTACATGTCTTTCCCCTCTCTCCACCCCATTTCCTCTCTGCCTACTTTACGAAAACAATAACAAAAATAAAGGCCACCAGTGCTGCAAAAAAAATCTAAAAATAATTATTGCAAATTGAAGCCCAAATAAAACCTGAATTTGAATACAAATGTTATGTCAGGCTCATGTTAGGGGCTCCACAATCATTAGGAAGAAGGCTGTATGCAGTATTCATGACAGCAGCAAGAAGGAAGTCAGTTGGCAGACAGTCCCTGGGAAGGTAATCTAGTAAAGGTCACTGATAAATAAAAAAAAGCTAGCTATTCAGAGTCCTGGGTTCAAGCTTATTAGAAAGTTGAGTGGAAGATAAAAGTATGGTAGAAAAGGTTGCACATGAGCGATAACTGCAGTCTCAAGAAGATTATGAAGCTAAGCCCATTTAGAAGTTTAGGTGGGGCATCACAAAGAGTGGACTGCAGCTAGAGTCAGAGCTTAAAGAGCCACCACACACAGATGTATCCAGGACATGGACAACAGCTGTCACATTCCTTTGTTTAACCCAGGGACACCCTCAGAAGCATCTTACCTGAGCTGAGGAGAAAAAAGGACTATACTGTTGTTCAGTGATTCATGATCCTGTTTTCAGATTAAAGTAAATTCTGCATTTCACTTGGAAATAAAGGTCCCAAAATCTGGGGTAAAAGTGAAGAGCCACAAAACTGAAGTTACTGGAGGTCTGGTGTGAAGTTTCTACAGTCAGTGATGATTTAAAGGAGTCGTGCAATCTGCTGGTGTTGTTCCCCTTTGTTTTATTAAGTCCAAGGTCACTGTAGCCATCCACCAGCAGCACTTCATTGTTACTTCTACTGGCAAACTTTATAGAAATGCTGTTTTCATCTTCCAGCAAGACACGACACAACCAGACTATTATGTCTCTGTTTCTTTTGATATTATTTATTGATAGGCACCTACACTGCCTGGCCAAAAAAAGTCGCCACCAAAAGAAAAAGATCACACACTATAAATATTTTGTTGGACCGCCTTTAGCTCTGATAATGGCACACATTCACTGTGGCATTGTTTCAGTAAATGGTTGTTTAAGAAATGAGGAACAACTCATTGCACCAGTTGGGGTTAAACAACTTGTTGCCAGCTGAAACATCATTGCCCATGCAGTAATTATCCAATGGGAGGTTTGTACCTATTTGCTTAGTTAAATCCAAGTGGTGACTTTGGTTTTGGCCGGCAGTGTATGTACCAGGAACGTGTACATGTAACACTGGAGTTTCTGTGATGTAAAACAAATTACCCTATTTCAAAACAAAGACCGCATGACTACAAGGCAAACATAAAGTGCATTTAGTGTCTTATGTTAGGGATTAACAACATTAACATGAAACACATTACTGTAAAAAGCAGTCTCTTTATGTATTCCCATTAGAGTAATCAGACCCATCCGTAAATGGTGAGATATCCATTAGCCTGTTAACATTTCCAAATCCAAAAACATGGCAACTGTGGAAAAACCACTGTCCTTTATAGTAGCTTCTTCTCATTAATATTAAAAAAAAGTATGTCCTTTTGGTTTAGTTCAGTTTAGTTTATTTTATTGTTTTCTTTCAAAAACAAATTAAACAAAAAAAAAAAAAAAACTTATCAGACACATTAATCCTGTTCATGCAACACACAATATTGGTATAAGACGTTTTTCCTATACCTATTCCTAAACGTATGTGTCAATGTTTATTGTAAATGATCTCTGCTGAATGAACCTATATATTTGTAAATAAAGTGTGTAATTCTGCACTAATGGCATCCTGTACAATCCTGGCTATCTAAGGCCTTCTCAGTATTTAGTGTTTGTACTAATCTTGGCTATTAAGCAACTAGTAAAATCATTAAAATTGCATGATGCAACATTTACATTTATTTGGTGCTTTGCTGTTTATTGGCGCTGTTCAGCTACTTGTCTAGTTTTGATTAACATTACTAGCTGTAAGACCCATGATCCAAGAAGTGATGGAATGAGTGGAGCTCTGTCACAGTGAAGCCATGTAGTTGGTCCTTGTTTCACACCATAAACAGTGTTGAAAAAGGCTTCACAAGTCTGCTGCTGGCAGAGAGCTCACCAGATGGGCTCATAATACTGATAATAGTGTGACAAAGACACAAATAGTCTCTCCTTTCTCCATGTCAGTGTGCCTTTTTATCTCTGTCTCAGGAAGACACACACACACACACATGCCTTTAGAGGCTTACACTCTGCAGTGTAATGTCATCAGAAAGAGCAGCAAGCACAAGCAGAGAACATCTGCGTAGCAGGACAAAGCCAAATCCTGACCGCTGGGAGATAGTGACCAACCGCTTTCCAACAAGGCCAAATAATGATTGATAAAAGCAGTTACAGAAGCGTCTGTGCATTCCTAATATACCAGAGAGGCTCAGTTGGAGCCAAATGAGCAAATAGGCCATGATTTCATTGCTGCTGATGATCAAATTTACCTGCCAGTCTAATTTAGAGCAGGTTGCACATTAAGTGGGTTCAGTTTTTGCTCTGTATGCAGCTGATGGGGACAATTACCATAACTGGGATGATGATATGATATGTGTGCCACTAAAACTCTTCAGCTGTGACTTTCATCGCACCTTTTCTGACTAAGTGCTGACTTGGAGGATAACAAAACCAGTTATTTCACCTTGCAAGACCCAGAATAAATTGTATCTCAAGGGATGGATTAAGTGTTTAAGGGGAATGTGGTAAAATGAAAGTTTATATAATAATAAAATAAACCTTTTATTTAATTTTTTAGAGGTCTTTTAGTAGTTTTCTAAAATCTTTTTAGTCTTGAACAGAAGGTGGAATCAGGTCTGACAAATCAGTGCAGAGCTTTTCAAAGGAAAATAGACACAGCAAACCAAATTATGGAAACTTTACCACCATTCTGAAAACAAATAGTGGAAAGTGATGTAGGCTGTGGAATATATTACTGTAAATATCTGCTGGATTACTTGATGTAATGTAATACTCGGATGATTCTGCAGTCGTGGGGTGGATCAGAGATGGACAAGAAGCTGAGTACAAGAAGGTGGTGGACCGCTTTGTGGCATGGTGTGGAAACAATCATCTCATTTTGAATGTGACTAAAACAAATGAGATTGTAGATTTTAAGAGAAACAGGAATAAGTCAAAAACTATTTCTATCATGGGAGAAGAAGTGGAGGTGGTGGAGGAGTATAAATACCTCGGTGTTCACCTGGACAACAGACTTGAGTGGAGATGCAACGGTGAAGCCCTCTACAAGAAGTGACAGAGCAGACTGTACTTCTTGAGGAAGCTTAGGACCTTTGGTGTTTGCAGCAAGATGCTGCATATCTTCTAGAAGTCTGTTGTGGAAAGTGTGATCTCTTCTACCATCATCTGCTGGGGAAACAGCATCAGAGCCAGGGACTTAAAAAAGCTCAACAAGCTGATAAAAAAGGCTGGTTCTGTTCTGGGGACTCCTCTGGAACCTCTGGAGATCATTGTGAAAAGACAGATTCTTCATAAAATGAAGAACATTATGGAGAACCCTGAGCATCCTCTTCATGAGACTGTCCTACAACAACAGTGTCTTCAGTCAGAGGCTTCTTCAGATCTGCTGTAAGATGGAGCGCTACAGGAGATCCTTCCTGCTCACAGCCATCAGCATCTACAACGGCTCTTTGAAGAAACCTTCATAATATGAGCTATAACAACATTTAATTTCCCTTTGGGATTAATAAAGTATTTTTGAATTTAATTGAATGTAAAATCTTCTAATTAGAACATACAAAGCACCTTTAACAAACATTGTTGCCTGAAGGACGTTGAGGTAGAAAAATTACTGGAACCTTCAACACTTTTGAATAAAACAAACAGACTCCAGGACTTCTGGGCACGGCTCATTGGAGCATCAATGGAGGTATATGTTTCATCTGCATTTGACATCTCTGACTCCCTTCAGGCTTCTCAGACCTCTTTGAGTACTTTTTTTAACTAATGGATTCTGTAGCTACTTTTTCACAATTGACCAAAATATAGGATTTTTATCCCCTGCAACACTTTACAAACTACATAGTTTCTAAGCCTGTACAATTATTCCCATTCACAGAATAGTGTTTTTTTTTGTTTGTTTGTTTGTTTTTAAAGGTTGTCTGTTAGGTACATTGGCTCTCATGGGGTACGAATCCCTGTTAAATGCCATGTTTGTTTAATGTAAAATATAGACTTCTAAAAAATCATTAAAAAACTTAACCACATGCAATCTAACATTTATCCTCTACAATTCAAGTTCTTACCAATATAAATTCATAATAATAACAAACTAATAACAATAAACAAATTTGACTGCACTGTTTGATAATTAGGATCTATTTGAATGTATGTGTTTAACTTGAAATCTGTATGATTCGATTGAATTTACTTTGTAAAGTGTCTTGAGACATGTGTTGTGAATTGGTGCTATATAAATAAAGTGAATTAAACTGAATTGCAGAAAAATGCAACAACAGGGACATTAATGGCAGCAACACTGTTTAGTTTACAGAAGTCCTGTTTTTTCCAGAAGAAATTCATGAGTTTTGTAGTGGTCTATAAAGAAATCTTGTGGGGTCATGTGAATATGAACAAGAGATGTCTGATAGTCATGTAGAACGTTTAGAAAGTAAAATGTGCAAAAATGTCCAAGTCAAGCTGTGGGAACCTGGCTTCTCGTGCTCTAATTTTTTAGAACACAGAAACCTGGCCTTTAAACAGTGTATACAGCCCAGTATATTTTTGAGAACCATTGCAGCTAATTGAAGTTCATCAAGAATGTTTAATAAGTGAACTTGTCCTATTTAACTAGCTTTGGATTATAGGAATGTGTCATGATTTAAATGCGTTTGAGCTTTTCTTTAGGTCTTGCCTCTGATAATCAAGATTGAAACCAAAGAATAAATCTTAAAGTAACAGGACTAAAATGCACCATAAGGAAAACATAAACATTGGTACTGCTTCTCTGTTCAGTTCCTATAATGTTATGTTTCTATTCTCAGCCACTGCCTCCATAATCAGCTTAATTCGGTCCATCTGTTCCATGCTAATAAGTTTCACTGATTTGACCTTTGCCATGTTCGACTGATATTCTTCTGTTTCCTCCTTGCTGGAGGATTCTGTTTGCTGTGCCAAGCCTGTCCATGACCTCGACTATTTTGCCCATGCTATGTCAGTCCATGTCGTGTCTGCTCCTGCTACCTCCTGCCTGCTGTGAGTTTTCATTTATATATTAAACTTTTCACCTCACCACACAGCCTCTGCCTGCCTGCCTGCACTTGGGTCCACTTCAAGAACCTCTCTTTGACAGGAAAGAGTATAGTTTAACTTTCCCCTCCAAGTGTTGTTGGGCAAAACACAACTTCATATTGCCCTATATCTGTGAACTTTAGTGCCAGTGTGTGAATCAACCTTTTATTATCATGTTAATTTTATATTAGAAATGTAATTTAACCTTTATTTATTCAGGTAAATCTCATTGAGACACAAAGTTAATAGTTTCAAGAGGGACCTGTTTTACGTTTATATAAAAAAACATGTCAAAACATACTATTGTCATTATTAATAATGCAACTAATTAACTGAAACAATTCAACTTAAAATAAAAGACAGTAACAATGAGACGTATGTTTGAAAACCTTCAGTTGAATTAAACTGGACAGCTTAATGCTCTCTTATTTTTGACTGCTTCTTTCACCTTATTTCTTACTTTGTTTGGTTATCCAGTTTTTTGTGTCGTCCTGCATATTTTTCAGTAGTTTGTTGTCACAGTACCTTGACTGAAAACATTAATGCAGGAATCACAAAGGCTTCCACACTACAGTTGTCCTTAAAAATGTTTTACTTAGAATTTTGTGTAATGTTTGTGAAAATTTAAAGTAGTATTTACCTCTGACTACAAGCCATTGGAGGCTTTGCTTCAGCAAACTGAGAGTTGAGATTTGTTGCCATGCATTCCTACATCCATTACCTCACTTTTTCATATCTGTCTGACCGTCTTCACATTAACACTCCCTCTCTGTCTCTTAGGTCAGCCTCCTCGATCGGCGCCATTGTGACTCCTGTCTCCTACTATACAATTTAGAGCCTTTAGCCAATCTGCCCCTTGCCTCTGGAATGCTTTCCCTCCTGACATCAGAAACACTGACACTGTTTCTTTTCAAATCCCAGCCGAAAACTGATGTCTCTGTATTTTCCATTTTTATTTTCTATTTTAATTTTTAATGCTGGTGACCTTGTGTGCCCTAAAAGGTGCCTTTTTAAATAAATTGTATTATTAATAATTTTTATTATTAATACATCTGTTACAAAAACATGACAGCTTCAGTGTCAGGGTGAGTCATTGTGTTGCAAACCTGACAACACAGTGTACTTTTAGCATCAATTCTCAAGTTGACATCTTAGATCACATGCCAGTTAGAAATACTCTCTGCTGTATAGGTACACAAAACAATGTATCTTAATAATTTAGAAACCGATTTTTAGACACACTATCATCTTTGTAAATAGAAAACACTGGAAAAGTACGATGATTGTTTTTGTTTGTTTTGTCTCTTCATATTGTCTAACACTGCAGTATCCTTGCTATTTATCCATTATTGCCTTTGACATGAATGACCAAATAATTTCCTGCAGGTATGTGTATACAACACATTATATATATATATATATATATATACAACGTATTTGTATGCAATCTGTAGCTTTTAATAGGATCATTGTAGTGTTGTGCATTTTCATAAGACTGCACAAGTTTTAATTGTGTCACCTGGGTAGCTTGTTTAGATGGTGCTCTGCATCAGTAGCACTTTAGAGACACTTTTGATGACAATGTTTATTTGATATCAGTTTTCCTGTTTCACAACTGTGTCATTGTTGCATCAGAATTGCAAAGGAGTCAGTCAGCATTGTAACCTTTCAGCCTGACCAAGTCAATACATGGGTCATATGCTGTACTTCAGGGTTAAATACAATAATTATTATTACCTGGTCGTGTAAAGAAACTATCTGACTACTTTAGACTGCACTCCGGTCTTTGAGAACATCCCCAGTGGCTCAGTTATTTACATGCATCAGCCCTGCATCTGCACATTATTTTAAATATGTTTTTTACTGGAGAGAACTTTTAACTAGAGATGGCATCTCTATAAAAATGTAGCTATGTTGATGCATTGCTTTTCTTCTATGAAATCCAAAGACAGCAAGTTAATGAGGACCTACCTTAAGATTAGGCTCAGACATGCTTGTTTTAGCAGATTGTGCACATACACTTCCCCTCACCCACACATAAGCACAGTGTTCTGCATGTTTTCACTTACTTCAGGTGGTTTGACAGTGTGTGTACTTTCATATTCCAGCAGAATAAAATTAGACTTGCAAACTTCCACACTAGCTGTTTAATGAGCTTCTCCGGTGAGAGCTCAGTTTTAGTAAGAATAACCATTTTAAAAAATTTAAATATTGATATGAAAAGCAGGACATGTTATGACCCAATCAACACTTCTCATGTTGTATTTTATAGAATATTGGTTTATCACTTTACACTGACATGAAAGAAATATATACTTTTTATCATAAATTAAAATATCAATGCCAATACTAAATAAAAAAAACTTAACTTATGTCTTATCTTTTAACATCCTGCAACTTTTAGATGCATCCTTTCTCCAAACACACCTGAATTAAATGATGGAATCCCCTCTTGCATGTCATTCAGCTCTGAAGAGACCTTGTAATGAGCCATTGATTTAATACAGATGTGTTGGAGAAGAAATTCATCTAAAAGCTGCAGGGTAGTAGCTCTCGAGAACTGAACTTGGTCACCTTTGATTGAGGGTAATACATAAAGGCATGACATAAAGGTACAGTACAAGCCACTTATTTACATTTCGTTAGCCTCATTGCAATATTTGCCTATGTCATATTTGAACGTTTTCGTAAAACAAGACAAAAACAAATTTTTTCAGAAAGCACATAATGTTTTTTGTTCATATTGTAATGGTAAGCCAAAATATGACTTGGGCAATTATGCTATGAGGCTTACAATTATGTATGTTTTTGTTTCTTGTGTGTCTGTGTGGGTATGTGTTCTGTGTGGATCTGTCTGCATCCTGTTACTAAGATTGACAAGGAAGTACTGCACCCAAAGTAACTCCTTAAAAGGTGTGTAATCATCTGCTTCTTCTTGTAGGTTAAGAATATTATCCTAGATAAACAGGGATAATAAAACTAGAAGAGCTGATAAAAACATAAAATAGGAAGAAAAATGTTAAAGCCTTTGTTCTGGGCTGCACAGTAGAGCAGTTGGTAGCACTGTTGCCTTGTAAGAAGGTGTTGGGTTTGACTCCCAGCCAGGCGTCTTACTGCATGACGTTTGCATGTTCTCACCGTGCATGTGTGGGTTCTCTCTGGGTACTCCGGCTTCCCGCCACAGTCCAAAAACATGACTCTTACATTAATTGGTCTCTGTACATTGCCCTTAGGTGTGAATGAGTGTGTGCATGATTGTCTGTCCTGTGTGTGTCTGTGTTGCCCTGCGATGAACTGGCGACCTGTCCAGGGTGTACCCTGCCTCCTGCCCACAGACTGCTGGAGATGGGCACCAGCTTCCCCCGCAACCCATATGGAAGAAGCGGTAGAAGTTGACTGACTGACTGACTGACTTTTGTTCTCGTGTATGTCAATGTTTTTTTCTATCAATTGTCCCCCAAGCTTTACCAAGTCATATTTATGATGTCCCTCTTGGTTATTTGAGTGTCACCATGACATGCAAGCTACTTCCTCTGATCCCTCATTCCTAAATCACTAAATCACCAGATGTCAAATTTGTCTAAGTGAAGGTAAAAGGGAGTGTCAGTTTAGTTGCTTACGATTTTTCTTTTCTTTTTTTTCCTGTCGTGTTCTTTTACTGATTGTATGAAAGTACAATGCTGACACAATGTCCAAAGTGCTCAGGATCAAAGAAGAGTGCTCTGCTTTTCTGAGTGATCAAGGTGGAATTGGATCTGGAGGGTTAGCTAGTGTCAGACCACATCAATCTTACTTTTTATTTTTGCTGTCACAGTTTCTCTGTTTCTCCTCCTAAATACATTCTTGCTGTTGTGCTTGCTATATCCACATATATACCCAACCCTTTCTCTTTTTTCCTTCCAGAGTTTATCTAACATGCTTCCATACTAGTATCACCTCTCTTTTTCTTCTTTAGTCTGTGCTCTCTCTAATCTGTTTAATCCTCATTCTTTAGCCCTGATTGCCATTGAACTTACACTTGCATCATTTCACCCCATGTTTTGTCTTTCTACCTCCTTCCATCTCTCCCTATCTTTGTCACTGCATCTGCGTTGCTTCAAACAAAGGTCCATCAGGCTGATGGTGATTGTAATCAGCATTAGTAATTTCAGACATGGCTTGAATTTTTCAAAATTGATATAAAAGGTCTCTGTACAGTGCTTCATGGACTTACTTGCACACACTCACTTGCACACACACACATGCTCAAGATAAACATATGCACCCCTCACACCATCTTCACCGTTCCTGGCATGATGTTGTTTTGTCAACTTGTTGGTTCTTTGTGCTGAGGTTTTTTGCAATCTCAAACTGTATCCTGCTAAGGATAAAGTGTGAAATATGATTTTTTTTCCCACTACTTACCTAATGTGGCCTCTTTTCTCATCTAGCAAGGGCAGCGCCTGTGAGTGGGCAGCAAAGCCTCGGTGACCCGTCCCCCCATTGTCTTGTGTCATGATGTATGTGTGGATGGGTTGTAGTGGAATTCTAATTTCCCCTTGGGGATCAATAAAGTATCTTTGAATTGAATTGAATATGTAGCCGCTTATTGCCAATCAAAAGCAAATGTGCACAGAAATTATTTTTAAATTACTAATTTACTCGTGCTTAGTATTTCTTTTCGGAGGGATAACGTGATGAAGCACTTAGGCTATGCTATGTCCATTTAGATCTGGGATGCATTGATTTGTGAAAACAAGGGCACATTTTGTTTATTAAATTCTGCAATATGGCCTTCAATTTCTGCATTAGGAAATCATAGGGACCTATATACTGGGGAGGTTGAATATCAAACAAGAAACATTTAACAATGATAAACAAGCTGCAGCTGTGGGAAGAAGTCAGGGAAAACTGATGGAAATTAATTTTGTCTGTCATTGTGGCCCCCTTTCTTCTGCGAAGTACTCAAAATGCTACCACACAAATTAAGCATGATGGGGGCTTCTTCTATGCTTTTAATTCATGAGACAGTCTTTATTTTAACAAGAAATACTATGATGTTTTAATATAACAAGATCTCTTGCCACGATCTTGATACAACTCCATAAAATAGATATTTTGTTAAGCATTACATTAAAAAGTATTTCCATCTTGTCAATAGTTTTTGACACCACCATTGCCAAGTTGACATTATTTCTGAATACCACCCAAGATCTTGGGAATTTTATGTGCACTTTTCTCTGCTGCCATTTACAGAATGTGTGAAAAGATCTCCTTATACCCCTTTTCCCTTGGTACCTACTCTGCGTTGTTCCTCTCAGGTCAGTTCTACTCTAAACCTTGGGTTCGTTTTCCATTACAATTGAGTACTATCTCAATGTGGGCGGCATTGTCAAAAGCAAGGCGGATCCACAATCTGAAAAAGTAACGTTATGTGATTTGTGTGTGGCAAAAAACACAACACAACACAATGGAGAACCTGCTGCGTGCTCTATAGCTTTTGTCAGAATCAGAGTGAAAGAAGAGGCAGAGAAGGCTGCTGGCAGAAAGATGAAGCAGTCTGGATAAGTACAGGAGAGAGAGGGAAGCCATGGAGAGGTATCAAACCAATGAGTACGAGCTAAATAACGTGTGAGGGTAAAGTAACAATACCAAATGCTAGCTTGCTATAGTGGTAGCTCATATACACAATAAGCCGTGTACAACAATTTAACAATTGAAGATATTAGTTATTGAAACACGCTGTTACTAGTGATGTCACCACCCCTAACCAATAAATGATTAACAGTCTATTGACTTTGCATTTCCAGCATGTGTGACCTGCACATCCCAGACCTTCTCATCCTCTTCCCTTTTGACCACAGTATTACATCTGGCATTGGTTCAAGGTTCTCCACTGTTTACCTTGGGGTATAATACTTTGTTTCAGGCATTTCTTTTGTGTGCTCTGAATATTATTTGAATTGTGAAGCTAGATTATGTTTAGACATAATGGAAAAAAAACATTCCCTGTCAAAGTTCTCTGTCACAATTCACTAAACACAGGTGGCACTACTACAGAATTTATGCAAGTACTACTTAAATGTTGCAGCAGTGTCCTGAAAATAATGTCTTAGAATGCTTATGCTCTGCACTGATGGAGATCCTCTCACCTCAGTATGCTGAATTCTTGAAGTGGTTCCAATTACATGCAGTGTGATATATATTCTGATTAATTCAGCCTAAAATTAATTTATTATTGTGGGTTCTCAGAATGTGCATACAGCATTAAAATTTCATTGTGAGACTGTCAGGTAATCATTTAGCATGGAACAAGGAGAAAAACAAGACTGTGTCAATGGTATAAAAATAACTTATTCTGTTCAGACACTGTATCACATTGTGAATTTTAAACTATCCATCCCAGTACACAGTGTACAAAATAAGGGCAGCATCATAAGTTACACATATAGTTTGCAGACAAGAATGTATGCAATTTTGATAAATGTTCAGACCTACATAAAACATGTTTTTGTTTTTTTTGGGGGTTTTTTTATGTGCCCAAACACATAGCAAGATTATACCTCTGTTGAATCAATGTGTTGGAAAGTGCCTTGCAACAGAAGGTGACCCAGTTGTTGGCTTCACTGACTTTGAGAAATTTTGAAATGATTCAGTCTCACTTATGTCGGATATGTCCAAGTTTTGTCACATGCATCCAATATTTTGTACAGATAAAAGGCTTCACACACATATCACCACAAACATGTAGTGTCTTGCTATCCTTACAGAGACCTTGCACTGACTTCCATTCATTGCTATAGCCTAATACTGATCCTAACCCTAGACCTAGCACTTACCAGTATATACCTAACTCTAAACCCAACCCAAACTCTATTCATACCTTAGTCCTACACCTAACCATTAACCCATTTTTCATTGTGTGGAACAGGCAAAATGTCCACACGATGTTGGTGTCCCATCAGAAACTGATTCACTCAAGGTTAGAAGGCTAGACAGACATGCACATGCACAAACACAAACACCCACACCCACATATCCTTTTTCTTTACCAGGTTGCCTGTTTGTGTGTGACACTGACATTATGAGAACACCCTCTGTATGTACATCTGTGTGAGATGTATGGTAGGCCACAAGGATATTCAGCAGGACCTGTGATGTTGTTACTCCTCACTGCTGATATAATACAGGTCATGCTAATTCACTAGAGAGATGAAAGAGGATGTGTGCTGGTTTCTCCATATGTTCACCTGTATATAGGTTGTATTCAGTACAGGTACAGGTATTCAGTATAGGTTGTATTCAGTGTTTCATAGGAACTCACTAGTCTTGGAAGTATTGCTCCAGTTTGCTTAGAGGTACATTAAAATTCACAATGTGATACAGTGTCTGAACAGAATAAGTTATTTATTGGTGGTACATTAGCCACCTTTGTGTGGAGATTTTTTAACGTTTGCTCTCCATACACTGCTGCTATCTACTTTAAAACACAGTGAGTGTCAAAGAAGACTGTGATTAAACCAGGCATAGAGGTTGTCTTTCACACAGGGTGAACTATTAAGTTTGGGAGATAAATGACCATTAATGGCTGGGGAGGAAAGGGGAGATGGCATGCATTTTGGTTTCACACCAGAGTGGAGGTAGATCTAAGTGGTAATCCATAAAAAAAGAGGCCATCCACTGAGCAAGTTTCATGTTTAGCAACTGTCACTTGGGTTTTAAACATTTATGTTTGAGCAAGATTATTGATTGATCTGAATTGCTGCAATCTGAGGTGCTTACTGCTTTTCATTGAATTTGTCTCGCTTTTGCCAAAGAGACGTCTTCTCCCTCTCAAATAGATTAGAGATGTAATGGTTACATTATAACCTCATACAGACAACTGATGCTAAACTGTAACCCAATTCCTTCTACCACCACACTGAATCCTTCCTGGATCCCCAATATCCCAACTCTAATTCAGTATGCCTCTGTGGCCCAGAGAAACACAATCAGATCATAAGCCACTGACAAATTTTCATTATATGCAATTTCATGGATGATAAACCCACTTGAAATCAGAATCATTCCCTGAACGTGTGTGTGCTGCTTTTCAAATGAGATAATTATAAAAATCTTTTTTTCTATTTATTTATTCTTATGGAGCCCAGGAGAGGAATTTATTGAAATGGAACAGAAATGGTGCACAGCAGTGATGGGCAAGTATAAGTCCATGTCAGCGTAAGAAGAAAACTTGGCTTCATAAAGAGCTTTTCTCCAAAGCAGCAACCATAGACGGTGACATTTTAACTGCAGTTTGATGCAAACAACAAATTTTCTGTAGGCAAGGATTCAGTAAGATGTACTACATTATACACTTTATTAGGTACACCTGTCCAACTGCTTGTTAATGCAAATTTCTAATCAGCCAATCACATGGCAGCAATTCAATGCATTTAGCCACGTAGACATGGTCAAGACGATCTGCTGCAGTTCAAACCGAGCATCAGAATGGGGAAGAAAGGTGATTTAAGTGACTTTGAACGTGGCATGGTTGTTGGTGCCAGAGAGGCTGGTCTGAGTATTTCAGAAACTGCTTATCTACTGGGATTTTCACGCAGTTCCATCTCTAGGGTTTACAGAGAATGGTCCAAAAAAGAGAAAATATCCAGTGAGCGGCAGTTTTGTGGGCGCAAATGCTTTGTTGATGCCAGAGGTCAGAGGAGAATGGCCAGACTGGTTTGAGCTGATAGAAAAGCAACAGAAACTCAAATAACGACTTGTTACAACCAAGGCATGCAGAAGAGCATCTCTGAATGCACAACATGTCGACCCTTGAGACAGATGGGCTACAGCAGCAGAAGACCACACCGGGTGCCACTCCTGTCAGCTAAGAACAGAAAACTGAGGCTACAATTCGCAAAGGCTCACCAAAATTGGACAATAGAAGATTGGAAAAACATTGCCTGGTCTGATACTTTTGGTCTCGATTTCTGCTGTGACATTCGGATGTTAGGGTCAGAATTTGGCGTCAACAACATGAAAGCATGGATCCATCTTGCCTTGTATCAATGCTTCAGGCTGCTGGTGGTGGTGTAATGGTGTGGGGGATATTTTCTTTGCACACTTTGGGCCCCTTAGTATCAATTGAGCATCGTATCAAGGCCGCACCCTACCTGAGTATTGTTGCTGACCATGTCCATCCCTTTTATGACCACAGTGTACCCATCTTCTGATGATTACTTCCAGCAGGATAACGCGGCATGTCATAAAGCATGAATCATCTCAGACTGGTTTCTTGAACATGACAATGAGTTCACTGTACTCAAATGCCCTCCACAGTCACCAGATCTCAATCCAATAGAGCACCTTTGGGATGTGGTGGAACGAGAGATTCTCATCATGGATGTGCAGCCAACAAATCTGCAGCATCTATGTGATGCTATCATGTCAATATGGACCAAACTCCGAGGAATGTTTCCAGTACTATGTTGAATCTATGCCACGAAGGATTAAGGCAGTTCTGAAGGCAATAGGGGGTCAAACCCGGTACTAACAAGGTGTACCTAATAATAAAGTGGCCACTGAGTGTATACAGACAATGATAGATTTAAATAACTTAATATTACCTATAAAATAACATCTTCACTAAAAAGCTTTTTGCCTATAAGAAATGCGACAGTAACCGCTTTTCTTATAGTGACATTTTGATTAAAACCAGTTATCTTTGATGTTCAGCCATACTAACAATCCTCGGTGGCTTTCTTCAAACCTTCCATATGGGTGATTGAAAGATATAGACTTACTCATGAAGAGTTTTGTGTGAGAAACTCTTGTCAGACATTACACAGCAGAAATGATTTGTCAGGTGACACAAGATACAATTCTTTTTCTTTTGAGTTTATAAATAGCTATCTTATTTAGAAGTAACCTACTAATGTCTGTAACCCACAGAAACAGGTGTGAATGGCTGTGTGCATGGTTGTTTGTCCTTTATTTACCTGTATGCGATGGACTGGCGACCTGTCCAGGGTGTATCCTGGCTCTCGCCAGTAGACCGCTGGAGTTAGGCACCAGCTCCCCCCATTACCCTGTGCGGAAGATGCGGGTATGTTGTACAGATTCCTAAAATTATAGTGAAATAGCCCTTTAAATTGGCACCAAATCATAAGATGAAATGTCATCTTAAGTGTCCTCAATCATTTATGGTGTAAAGGAGATTTTTCAGTACAGTGCCCCTACTCCCCATTGACTGCACAGCTACACAGAACATCTGGGGTGAACATTTGTTTTTTTTTTTGTCTTGTGTGGCCCTCCTGGCTGTGCTGCCATTGGCAGAAAGCAACATGACTCATATCACAAAACACCAGCACACAGACCTCTGACCAGTGTGTTTGTCTTTACCACATTTACTGTATTTTTGATTTCTAAGAAAAGGACAGTGTCAAGTTGGGCTACTAATTAGAATGCTTTATTCCTCTGTGGTTTACTCTCTACTGTTTCAACAACCCTTTTTAGATAAACCCAAAAACTTTCTGTGTCATTCTCATGAGACAGTTTCTGTGGCTTGATGCCTTTTTTTAGTAATTCACTGCTTAATGTGCAGCATATATCACTTTTCTTTCACTATAAACACCATAAATCTTTTGACACTTGCAGCTGAACAAGCACAAACTGCAGCCTGTCTAATGTCACTCCTCATAATTTGTTAGGCTGAATATAATGTTTAGTGCAAGCAGATAGAAAGCGAAGAGCATGCAGACTATACCAATGTACGTTTTCTCTCACCCACCAGTCCAATCTTGTTCCACAGGAAAGTACATTTTCTGATGCCATTGCACTTGGAAACAGACTAGTGTCCTGGAATGTTAGAAAATCAATACAATTCCACAATTCATAGACTTCATGTAGAAGCCCAATATATAAAACATGTTTCGTTATGGATTATTTACAACTTTATCTACATCCATCATCTATGCTTAGTCTGCAATTTCAGGAACACGTTAAACAATGTGACTTGTAGTTTTTTATTTTGCCATTCTTATACTGTGAGATCATTGTAAGCTTAAAAAAAAACACTGAAACTGTACCATCTTCAACTATGGCTGCTTAAATATGACTACAGATCTGTGCATTAAAATGATAAGGATCAGTAATTTTGTTTGAGAATCCCTCCTAATAGAAAGCTAATGTCCATGTGGCATTTTGTCTGTTTGGGTGAAGCAGCTGAATATCAGAAACTGGAAAATAAATGTCCCAGGGGACCAGCAGTGAGCTGTGCTGAGAAGTTGAAGACTAATTTAAAAATTTTTTGAAATGACTTTTATCAAACTTATAGTGACATTTCTAGTAACTTCAACTAAGAGCATACATTTAATCTTTAACCACTTCAATGGGAAAGACAGTGCCATTTGCTCTTTTTTGTCTTTTGTTTTGGACTCAGATCCCTATTTTTATCCACCAAAACATAACCTGATATCATGCCCGAATTTCATAGTTAATGAATTCAAATTACTCAAGCAATTTTAATAAAGGGCCTAAAACTGTAGATCTTTTAGGCGTTTAATGGCACTACGGCAAGAACATATGTGGATGGACAACAAGAAAAATATAAGCAAGTATTCAATGTGGTGTCCTTTTGTAAAAAAGGAAGATTTTAGCCAGGGGAAGGTATGGTCTTCTTTTGCACTCATTTTATTTCAGGTGATGATTAAAACAAACTTTTATATGGGGTTGTGCAGAGTACCTTTTATCAGTCAGTGTCTTACATGTAGTAAACAATGGACTAAGGGCCCATTTATGCTGCCTTTACACACGGAAACTGTTCTGTCTGTTTATAACGGCATGGTGCTTCACTGCCCCTATGCTCCTAATGCCTTTATTAAGTTGGCATCTCTGATTTAACTTCGGAATGCAGAGGAAAATTTTAGACAACAGCAAACATGGATAAGATACATTAAAGGTTGCAATAGATGAAGGTGGAATTTGCAGCCATTAAACACATTGAGGCATGTGGATGGAGAAGTTCTGCCATTTCTCCTATCATCTTTGTCTTCTTCATTTCTTTCGATGATGGCACACAAGCTAAACTTCACCAGACTGCCCCCATGATTGACAGTGGTATTGCTCGATTTGTTGCATTTGGATACACATTCGCCAGCTCCCTGCCAACGAACCAAAATATGCACATAATGAATACAGAAGGCGGAAAGAAAAACTCTGTTCCTATGTGTCTGTGTATTTACCATTGACCGTAAATGGGCCTTAATACAATATTTCTTTAAACTGCTAGCAAGGGTTTGTGTTTGCTCATATAATTACCTTATCTTAAACATAAGAATGTCTTCCTGGTTCTGTAAAGTCTAAAGATTCATCTGACTGTAGTTTTCCTTATGAAAAAACCTTGTATTAAAATTTTGTTCAATTTATTTATATAGTGCCAATTCACAGCAAAGGCTATTTCTAAAATAAATTCAGGACAATCATATGAACACATTCAGTCAGTTCCATACATTAAAATTTGCTGTATTAAAATGCCATGACGCTGTATTTTGTTTTCGCCATATCTGTTTGAGATTAAACAAATGTAAATACAAAAAAAGTTTTTTAATTATGACTTTGTTAATTAATTGTAAGAAAGTTAATTAAGCCTAGCTAGCACTAGGTATGAATGTCATCAATAAAGGCATAATTACTACCTACTTAAACATTACCTTTTTGTTGTTGAATTGTATTCTAATGCAAGACATTTCTTTAAGACTGCACTTTGGCATTTTTGGCCTTAAGTGACATAGATCTAATTGTAGGAAATTTGCTATTCAAATGACCAAGCTAGGTTTGGATGTATAGTCCTGAAGGAGAATGCCTGACCTTTAGTTAGTGAATGGAGGGTCACATGTACTCAGGTTATGGAGCAGGGCAATGATTCAGAGCACTCAGGTAAGTCCACGTCTGAATGGCTCAAAACAAAATAAAAATTAAGGGTTATAAATGGCCTAGTCAAAGTCTGGACTTCAGTCTGATTGAGATTAAGGTGTTACCTTAGACTGAATTAAAAAGAGTCCGCAACAATTACCTCAGAAAAGGATAAAGCTCTTATTGCCAGTGACAGTGAACACTTGATGGGAGTTGTTACCGCCAAAGCTGATACAACTAGTTAGTCAGTTTGGGAGAAATTACTTGTTTCACATTGGATTAGCTTATCTTAGATAGCATTTTGTTTCCAAATAAATAAAATCATTTGAAAAGTGAATTTTGAATAGACCTAAATTATCTTTGTCTGATATAAAAAAAGGTTTGATGATCTGAAACAATTACATGCAAAAAATAAATAAATCTGAAAACAGGGCAG
The DNA here is from genome assembly GCF_021462225.1 of Girardinichthys multiradiatus. Classification (NCBI taxonomy): domain Eukaryota; kingdom Metazoa; phylum Chordata; class Actinopteri; order Cyprinodontiformes; family Goodeidae; genus Girardinichthys; species Girardinichthys multiradiatus. Next base: position 12,301,043 of record NC_061810.1, on the reverse strand, counting down.
ATTAGTTTTTCGGAATACTATACCAAACTGTCCCAAATGTATGAATGCATAATGCATTTCGAATGCAGAAGACGGCACCATGTCTCCTCCTGTTTTACTTTGAAAAAAGAAAGATGTTGCTACAAAAAAATCATTTCTCACAACTAGGCAGTGCGCTCAAACACACAATGCTATTTATTCAGTTCACTGCAGTAAGGATTGTAAAAACATCCCTATAGGTGATACTAAATAGCAGCTCTGCAAATGGTACCTCAACATAAAGGAGCCAGCTCCTAGGGTCAAGACTCAACATTTTGACTGAATATCTAGGATTAGGGAAAACCTTCTGAGAATGTTATGTACACATTCGGAACGGAGATAAAAGTTTGAAGGAAGCAATCTGCAGTCAGGTATATGCCAACATTTTCTAATGCATACTTTGATTTTGCACATTGGAAAAGGTCACAGGAGAACTGAAGAAATAAATCATATTCCTAACTTGGCTGCAGTTTTTGTACCTAACACATATTATTCAATGTATTGTGGCTACCTCAAGATTTTATGTTAACAAAAGAGGACTATACGTTTTAGTAATAAGATGAAATACTAGTAACATTGGTAATAATGAAGGAACAAAATGCACAATAAAAATAAGAAGGCTCATAATTTACTCACTTTAGAAACCCCAGTTGCCATTTATGTTTTTGCAACTATGAAACAAACATGTCCAAAACATGCTCACATATAAGAAGGAAATTAACACATACTAAACAGCTCTTTCTTATTTAACCCAGGCAACAGTTCTTTTGTGACTTTCTCTTCCCAGTTTGGTTCCCAGATCCTGCTCCTACCTCTGTTTGCTACTACCATAAATGGTGTAGTAACTTATGATGACACTTGGAATTATTTCAAATTTGCTTTACAATTGGAAAACAATTGATTCCCCGATTAATAGGTCAGTGATCAACATCTGACAGTTTCCCCCTCAATTGAATCTGTATACATGGAACATTTTTAAGCTTTTCTTTTATGTTTCAAAAGTACTACTACTATTTAATTGCTGAATTTATAGTTCTCAGAAAGAAAGTCCTAAACAAAACCAGAATCCGCAGGTTAGGCCAAAGAGCCCAACAAGCACTTCAGATTCAAGTTTCTGTAATATATAAATTTGAGTCTGACTGTCTCTGTCTGGGGGTGCTAAAAGTTATCCATGCAGGACCACTGAATTAGCATTCTTAATATCCCAGAAAGTTCATCACATTTCACTTGAAACACCCTGTGCATAAATTGTAATATTGGGTTGGCGTTTTGCAGGACTAACGTGCAAGCAGAAGTGTGGGAGCCGTATGATTAGTAGAATCGACTTTTAATACCTAAAACTGGTAGACTTACAGGCGGTGACAGGATATGGAACACAGGCAGCTATACAGACATGGAGCAAGGATTGCCTTGCTCCATGGTCTGTAAACCAACCTGTGCATGACAAACAGTAGGATCAAGAGAGTTCAAATGCAGAGGAACAGTGGAGAAATGAGCAATGAACTAGAAGAGCTAATCAGATTAAATGTGGAGCAGCTGGTGAGCTGGAGAATGCAGAGCAACTAGAAGGAAGGAGGCTAATGAACATAGATGAGCAGGAACAGAAATGGTAAACAAAACTGAAATCTAAATGTTTATTTATTTTTATTTATTTATTGTATTTGCACAATTTAAATGCAGATCTATAATCTCAAGAGGAAAAAAATGCTAACAGTGCAGAATGAGGCAAAAAGCCCACAGTGGGACAATATGGAGGCTCCACACAGTAGTATAAAATTATAATATATATAATAGTATTTTATGGAGTTTAAATGAAAATTCAACATGGAAGACTCAGCTTCGTCTAATTACTCCTCCATGCGGCTCTGCTCCACCAATCAGTGTCACATCCATATTTCTTACCGGCCAATCATCCAAGGCTCTGCTTTAAAAGATCTTCATCCACGGAACCCACCGTTCTTCAGCTAAACTTTGACGTTCAGCCCCGTCATGTTAGACTTCAGTCTGACGATCTGGCCGCTCCTCGCATTGTTCGCGACGAATCTTCGCCCTCCTTACTTGTTTGCAGAACCATTTGCTTGGCCTCCCGCTTCTCTCCGTCTTCCCAGTTCAGACCGTGCTGCATGTCTCCTGGCTCCGATCTGGATTCATCCCACCTCGCTCAGCTCTCCACGCTCCTGCCGCAGCACGATTCTCTCCCTCCACCTTCCACCTCCTCCTGACATGCCTTAAAATCCTCCTGCCGAGCGTCGCCGAGGTTGACCTCCTCCACTCCGGCTCCCGCTGCACATTCCTGCCTGTCTTCTGCAGCAGTTTCTCTTCTGATCTTCGTCTCTCAAACCGATCCTCCCTCACCTCACGTTTTGACGTCTTCTTCTACTCCAGTCATCCCTCAATCTTCTCTGCTTCATGCATTTCGTCCATGGATTCTCTTCAGTGCTCCATTCATCTCACTCAACATCTCTGGAGTTTGCCTCCAACTTGGCCACGTCAGCTTCCTCTTCTCCGCTCTACCGGCGCCCAGCCCGCTCCTCGGCCACTTCCACCAGTGTTCACCTTGCTAACGCTCGGCCTTGCTTGTCTAGGTGAGATGCATCACTCCATTTAATTTCTTTTTCCATTCCTTTTCTCAACCATTAGCTACATTTCAGGCATTCAGTGTTTCCCACCTCTCTTTTGCGCTCAGGCAGATTCTATGCTCCCACACTTTCTAACGTCCCACCTAGGCTCCGTTCCTAGATGCTGCAGGGGCAGCGCAATAATCCAGTCTTCAGAATAAGAAATCACCGTTCACATTGTCAGTAAAGCTGATTAAATATTTAACACTCATCGAAGTTTGCTGCTCTCTCAGTAGTTTAAAGAAGGGTTTCATGTTTATATTCTTGGAGTTCTACTGCTCAACAATAAAATTTGGAGATATTTAAAGTTGTCGGACCACTTGGACAAGTCAGTTTTCTCAGTCCAAATCTAAAGAACTGAAGAAGAGTGCCTAATTTAAGGGTCCACTCAGCGTTGGCCCACACCGCAAACCAGCCTGTACTTTGGTTCATGCAGCTTTCACAATTCCTCAAGGTTTGATCTCCGCACAAAGGTCTTGGTGTGACTGAAGAGTCACTCATAATGCAAGGCTTTAGTTGCGTGAAGATATAACAATTAGCTTTTTCAAATATTATTTTCTCCACTCAATCCGCATAAGACAAACTGATTTGTTTTTGAGATCGATGAGTTATTCTGCCTGGCTGAATTCCTCATTCATATTCATAACATTGGCAGGTTTTAACTTTAACTGATTTTAATGTTGGGAATCTGCAACAGTATAAGGAAGCTATATTAGCTCAGTAGAGCAGATCTATCGTTGTGTCTTTTAGAAACGGTGGCACTTGCAAGATTAGGTTTGCACATTTAGCATCTGCTAACAGCATCGTGCATCTGCCCCTCAGTGAGTCAGAGGTATGGAAGGAACCATAACTTTTCATAAAATTCATATAAGGTAAGAGTAACCAGTACAACTCAGAACCTATAATGAAAGTCTTTCAAGTGTATGTCCGGCGCAGCTATTTCTTTTCTCTCCCTCGCTCCTTCATATAAGCCAACCCCTCACTAGCTACCTCGTCAGGTACTAATCCACGCCTTATCAGGATTACATCATTTCCTCTCCACACCTTGTCAGACACGTTCAAGTCTCATCTTCTGCTCGCCTTGTCAGGTTGTGCAAGTTCTCATCCTCTTGCCTAGTCAGGCTTTCAATATTTTCCCTCTACTCCGTGTCAGGCTCGCTCAGATCCGCATCCTCTATACCTAGTCAGGTTTGTTTCATATCCCCTCCACGCCTTGCCAGGCTCGACCAGTCTCACCCTCTGTTCTCCTCGTCAGGCTCAGCTCATTCCACATCCTCCCCACCAATCAGGTTGTGCCATTCCCTCTCCAAGCTCAGTCAGCTTCGTCCTTTCTCCTCCACGCGTTAGGCTCAGCTAGCTCTTACACTCATCTTCTTGCTATTTTTCCTTTTTCCTCGTCCCTTAGCCAGTTTCTCATCCTTCTCCACCCTTCTGCGCCTGTCAGGCTCACTTCATCCACTCTTCTCACCTCCTCTCTTCCTCTTCATTCGCATATATTTTTAGCTCGGCCTTGCTCGGCACTTTTTGGGGGAAGACATATCTAATCTTAACCCCATGATGTTCAAGCCTTCTACGGGCTTCTCAGGTTAGGTGAATTTACTTTCCCTAATAATTTGTTCATTCCATCTAGAAATTTAGCCTTCTCAGATCTCAAGTTCTATCCTGATCATTTCAAACTCAACCTTAAACATACCAAAGGGAAAGGCCCATGTTTCATCTCTTTTGTTTGCCTCGATGGCCCGTTATGCCCATTTCAAGCATGCTTAAATCCACTCTTCAATGATCTCCCAGCTCTTAGGAATGAGCTTCCTGCATGAACTGGTGGTGGTTGGTCTTTCAGACCTGTCTTTTCCTTCTACTCAGTTTGATGATTTAACCTCTTTTATACTCCTAGGTCCTCATCCCCCGACATCCTTCAGCTGCAGATCCATTCTATTTTCACGCCTATTCTTCTCAGTCTCCGCCTTATTATTCTCCTCTACAGGCACCATCATTAATTAATTCTTTTCTTTCTTCTTAGATCTTCAGACCCATCTATGCCTTGTCAGGCACAGCCCCATCGACACCTTGTTAGGCATACTAACCTATTAGCTCAGGACGTTTATTTTGTTTATTTCTTTCCTTTCTTCTTAGATCTTCAGCCCCATCGATGCTTCGTCAGGCTCAGCCTCATTTATGCCTCGTCAGGCACACTAACCTATTCCTTCTTCAAGCCCGTAATTCGAATCTTTATCAACCTCTCTACTTCCCTTCCTTTATTTCCGGCCTCGGCCCCTGCCTCAGCTTTTTTGGGGGGAAGACATCTTTAAATCTAACCCTAAGATGTTCATTCAAGCACGTGTCATTCCCAGCATTCACGTCTTCCACTGGGGTCCGAGCGCCAAAGAAATAAACAGTCACTAATAAACTTTTCCAATTGCATCCCTGTCTTCTCTTTGAGTCTTTCCAGGTTGAAATGGAGTTTAAACGAAAATTCAACATGGAAGACTCACCATCACCTCCAGCTTCGTCTAATTACTACTCCATGCGGCTGTGCTCCACCAATCAACATCATACCCATATGTTTGCCGACCAATCATCCTTAAAGGCTCTGCTTTAAAAGATCTTCATCCATGGAACCCCCCGTTCTTCAGCGGAACTTTGACCCTCCTCCACCCCATCTCCACCATCTGGCTTCCAAACTCATTCCAAATCTCCTCAGGCCTCCACTCCACCACCATGATCGGATCCCAGAGGGGAAGACATCTTTAATTCTAACCTTAAGATGTTCATTCAAGCACATGTCATTCTCAGCATTCACGTCTTGCACTGGGGTCCGTGCGCCAAAGAAATAAACATTCACTAATAAACTTTTCTAATTGCATCCCTGTCTTCTCTTTCTGAATCTTTCCAGGTTGAAATATATATTATCATAGTATACAGTATAAAAAAGTAGAAAGTATAAAAAAAGAATTTGAATACAATATGTAACAAAAATAAATCGCATCTCTTTAAGTAAATACAATTTTAAATAACTTCTGAACTCTTTTACACAAGGCTTGCCTTTTGCGAAATGGGAAAAGCCATTCAAAAGTTTAGCTCCCCTGTATCGGACAGAAAACTCACCTCTGCTGGTCTGATATTTAGGAAGATAAGGCGCTTGAACTCTGAAGCGTTAAATAAGATTGAATATGATTTAAAATTGTTGTAAAATGGGAGTTTTTACTCTCTTTCCTCCCTGTGCACCACCGTGTCCGTTTCTCTCCAGTTCCGAGACCCAACCAGTAAAACCAGCAAAGTATTTACCTTGTGAAATAATGATAAAATGGTTAAGTATAAAATCAAGATTTAATGCCAAAATGATCAGTGTACAGAGTACATAATGTTTTGTAGAGTTGTCGGAAAGGTACTTCTCCAAACTATATTACAATAAGAGTGATATGGGTATATCAAACTATAATGGTGGGTAAACAGGCTGCATTGATATAATGACTAACCCTCTTTACTATATATATATATATATATACATTATATTTTTCTGCAGACCTAATCCGTAAGATCTTTCCACCTTAAGCTCTCATCAACAATAACTCCAGGTAACGTTGTTAATGATACTTGTGGTATCGTTATGCCATCAATTACAATCTTTGAACATTTTTCACAATACATCCTTTTTACCACTAAAACTGATTACATTATGCTGACAACAAAAGCATTTAACTTTTTGGCTATATCAAAAGAATTTGTGAAAGATGTTAAACCATCTGAGAATTTAAAAGGTAACTCGGGATTTCTTTTTCCTCTTCGTAATAATTGATTCAATACTTCCCAGGTAGCTTTAATATCTTTGCAACACTAACATTTTCCTCGAAATTCTTTATTTTTTTCAGTTCTAATAAGTTGGTTATGTTTATTCTTGTAAGATTTGTAAACACTATAGGTAAGAGGGGTGAGATTTATTATATACTTCTTGAATAGTTTATTATTTTGTCTCAAAGATATCAGTAACTCAGCTGTAAACCAAGGCTTTTTGAAATCTTGCTTACATTTCATAGCAAAATCTCTAATTGGAAAACACTGATTAAAAATAGAAAGTAGCTGTTCTGTGATGTTTTCTGTTAGCCATGTCTCTGATAAAGCAATGACAGAAAATCTGAGTTTCAACATGGACAAAAATAAATGAACTCATCATATTTGCAAGGTAAACTTTGTATATTTAAGTGAAAAATGGAAAATGTATTAGAATCTGCAGAAGCACATAAATCATTAAACTGAGACTCAGTATAAAAACTGTAAAGGTCAGACGAATCAAATGGTGAAAAAAAGTTCACATCAGGGTCAACGTCAGAATTGTAGGATTTGTTTTGTAGACATCAAATGGCTTATATGACCCTTTATTAAAGTATAATTTATTGTGGTCCATTCTATGAAGATAAAAGATTAGTTACCAAACCAATCTGGATTCAGAGTGAGTCCACAGTAAGACCAGTGAGTCTACATCAGATATTTGCCTTACTTTGTTTAGTTAAATTTTGCATTGGTGGATGGACATTAAGTTTATCATTTCTTAAGTATGCAATGTCACCTCTCTGTTGAGCTGCTGTCATTTCTAGAAGCAGATCTAATTTTTTCTGTCGCACAGCTTCAGAGAAGTCTTCATTTATGAAAATCCAACAGCCCTTCAGTACAGGAATACAGGAAATAAGTAAATAATATGATGAGCTAAAAAAAACAACAACTATAGAACAAAAAAGGGAGGAAACCGATCTGTAAATTAACTCAAATACCTAACACTGGCCAATCATGACATAAATAGTTTTGTAAGGCTAAAAGACACCATACGCATTCTCACACAGGGCACCATCAAACAATACAATACAAAAGTGATTTGTGTTTTCTTTCTATATGTAAAGACATCTGCGCATTAAAACCATATAGCAGTAAAGGTAATGCCGACAAGACAGGCCTTTTTCTCCATCTGTCTCAGTTTAAAGGGTCAGTATGTAGGGTAATGATGACAAGGCCATGATGATGAAGCAAGCACACTGACAAGCTACAAATCTTTACAATTTCACTAAGTACAGCAGCATGGGTGTATGAGGGGTCAAAGTAACAAAATTTACTTGTAATGAATTGAAGGTGTGAAATACTGAACATGGTCAAATTGAGTGCTGTACAAACCAACACATGATCAATAACGCCTCTGTAAAAATTAGAATCCATGAATTTGGAGGTCATAAAAATGATAATATGGTAAATGATAATGTTATAAATTTTAAGGTTACAAAACCAAACTTTTGGTCTGTACTGTATATGTATATACAGTACATATATATATGTATGTATATATACACACATATATGTATGTATATATATATATATATATATATATATACATACATATATGTGTGTATATATACATACATATATATATATATATATATATATATATATATACATACATATATGTGTGTATATATACATACATATATATATATATATATATATATATATATGTGTGTATATATTTATATGTATATATATGTGTATATATTTATATGTATATATATGTGTATATATACGTATATGTATATATATATATATATATATATATATACACACATATATATATATATATATATATACACATATATATATATATATATATATATATGTATTTAAAAAAAAAAAACAAGTACATTTTACAAAAAGTTGTTGTCTAACAATTTGAGTGAACTTTAAAAAAAATAAACTGACAAACTGACAAAAACAACGAGCCTTACCACAAAATGAAAAATATTCATTCCGGGTTACAAATGTGTTCAGCAAGTAACTCAGTGAAATTCAGCAACTCGGCAGTAAACGCAGGACACATTGTCTATATTTTGAACAGCAAAACATAAAATTACTTTTTGAACAGTTACTCTGTGACATCTAGTACTGCTAGCACCAAAATCACTTATAAAGAGTACTGTAAAGAGAATAGCGGTATATAATTTTTGTATCTAGGCTCCAACACATGGAGGAGCTGCATTGAAAGCCCCATTCTGAGTAACACAATAAGGCTGCATATCAGTAAAAATAAAGAAAGCTATGATTTTACATTCAGTTACCTCAATTTAGAAAACACTGTTTCACTTATTAGCAAAGTGAGTGTAATTCTTGTCATAATTTTTCTCCATCTGTATGCATTATTATCCTTAGAAATGTTCGTCAAACCAGCCAACAATGAGTTTCTTGTTCACCTGTTAAGACACCAACTCAGTTTTCAGTGGTGTCAAAAGCTTATCATTGCATGCTCATCTGCCATCAGAAGGGAAGTTGGCTTTTAGTGTCTTGCCCAAGGATACTTCTCTTCATCTTATGTGTTCATGCCTTTTTTTCTCACCGGCTGCTCATGTGCCAAATGAATAATGATGCGTTGCAAATGCTCATTTGAGATAGGCACTATTCCTAATCACCAGCTGTGAAATGTTACTTTGTCTCACAAGGTGACAGGATTGTTTCCCTTTATTATGTATATTTGAATTTGCAGTTTTGAGATTGTCATTTTGATTTTGAAAGTCATGCCAGATGGAAAACTGAAAACTTTGTTCTTTTAGTGTCCATTAGTGACACTTTTTTTTTGTATTTTGCAGTGTTTAAAAAAATGAAAAATGCCTGCTTAGAGAATTGTATATTTTGTCTATGTAGATGGTTGCACTTGTCTCTTTAGTGGTAGAGGGAGTTGTTAGTGCATGACTTATTAAAATGTTATGATCGAGAAAGTCCTGCTGCTGAATGCAACACTGATTTCCATCCAGCGGAAAAAGCTTCATAATTGCAAATTACATACAATGTGCTGTACTACATTTATTATAAGTGTTCTTAACAGTTTCACTGGAGCCAATAGTGCAATAAATCACTCAGTGATGTCTAATTTCTGTACATCCTTCTGTGGGATTTGCTTTTTAGTTTAATTAGTTTTAATACAGGCCAATTCTCATGAAACATGGACCCTGGTAAAGTTAGACAACTTACACCTTTTTGGAGGCAGAGCAATACATCAACCAGTCACGCAGAAGCACAAACCCAACATATGCTAAATCACCACTGGATGGTTTCCTAATCACATTAGAACAGAACTCACATGCAGTGGTGATTGATAGCTATACTTTTCCACAGCAAATATTTTTCCGGATCTGAGTCAGTAATACAGTCATTGTCTTGAACCGTGATGCAACATCTCCATTCATTAATTTAAGAAATAGCACTACTGATTCTCACACTTGCATGTTTGCTTCAAAATTGAATTTACTTGATATGAATGGGACTCTTTTGTTTATCAAAGTTAGATAGCATTTGTTGTATGTTGTACTATATGCTGAATTCATGGTGGATTATATGATGATAGGCTGACCAAGTCCTGCTGCAAAGCATCACCAAACCTTGATACTTCCAGCTCTATGATCCACAGTTGGTACGAGATTCATTTTTTTGGAATGCTATAGCCTGCTGTAGTAACTGGAATAACATTTTATGGGTTTTGGAGGCTTATTTTACAATCTTGCCATCTGCTCCTAGGGTGAACTTTGGTGAATGGTCAGTCCTGGGGTTGTTAACAGTTGTTTTGAATGTCGTCCAGAAACAGACTCTTTTCCGTTGAGTGGAATGATTGATTTCATTTCTGAGACCTTTTTATATCCTTCACCAGACACTCTTTCATTAGTACAAAGGTGTTCACTCTCACTTCGGCAGACAGGAAAACTGAACTGGTATCATACAGATTGTGGTTGTATTCACTGTTTTAGAAAATAAATGAATGCCTTCCTCTTTTGGCACTCCCTTGGCTTGGAACCTCTTAAGTCCCAAGCCAAACCAGTTAAGATGTTATTTGTTTTTTTCTGGCTTAGGCTAGCCCAAGTCCAAGCAAAAATGAAGGTAACAAGAGAGAGGTTAACAAAAGTGAAGTTTAAAATGTGGCATTATTTTTCCATTCATCATTCAAATACAGGCTTTTTTTACTTTTAAAAATGCTAAAAATACTATTCACACTTTCAGAAAAATGTCATATTAAAATCAGTTTGTTCTCATTTAATAAGAGGAAGTATTTGATCCTGTAAAGATGGTAACCATGCATAAAAAGTAGCTCCCTTTTTTTCTGACAAGAACTTTATTTGATTTGATTGTTTTGTGTCATGTTTTTCAAATGCTGCTTACTTTGAGAAATATGTCACAATTGTCTTTTATGTCAAACATAAAAGAAAAATCTGCTTTGCAAGATTTATCACTTCCAGAATGGGAAAACATGTTTAAAAGAACATCTGATGGTGTTTTAATGTGTCACTAGTGTAAAAATAGATAAATCAAACAAACTTGTTTCTAGGACTTTTGTGACATGCCCGTGCTATTCCTATTAGATTATCAAAGCTAATGCAACACAGTCATTCTTTAGCAAACCCTGACTGAAAGCGAGTGCTGTTTACAGTGTTAAAGTGTGACTCTCGCATTTTCATTTAACATGCTTGAGAGCCTTTTATTTAAGTATGATCTTGTTAAGAACAGCCAAAGCACTGACACAAAGAGCAATCGAGAACAAGGCTGAGAATCGGGTAAAACAGAGAGCATGGGTGGAGCTGCAGGCTTTTTAAATGCTAATACTACTAATGTATATGATCCAGAGACTCCAGTGCACCCTGAAAACGTGGTCCTTGCTTACTTAAATTGTCTCTGTTTATACCTAAACAGGTTGGACATATGAGTGTTTTTCGTTTTGTTTAGTTTTTTACACCAATTAGTGCAGAATGAAAGTCACTAACAGCTGTGCTAGTTGATTTATTTTTTATTTTTTTACTTAATTCACTCAGAAACAGCAGCAATTTATGGAGAGCCATAGAAGGTAAAAAATAAGTGCCCTTTTATCAGATGCTATGCAACATATTAATTCCATGATCACTATCGGAAAATACAGTTGTGGAAAAGTAGCTCTTGGCCAGTTTTGCATTTTGCAACGTTAAGATCACAAACTTTAATGTATTTTCTTGGGATTTTATGTGACAGACCAACACAAAGCAGTGGAAAACTGTGTAAGGAACAGTGTACTAGGTTTTCAGTTTGTTTTTAGAAATACAAATCAAAAAAGAGTGGTAAGCATTTGTATTCAGACCCTATTTTTCTGATATTACTATCTTACGAAGGCATATCGGTCAATCCAAACTGACCAATATTATATTTTAGAGAAGCAACTAAGAGGCCAATGACCAAGAGGCCAACTCTAAAGGAGCTGTAGAGATTCACATACCAGGTGGGGGAATCTGTATTCACTTAAGAATATCAAGAAGAAAGCAATTTTTGAAAGAAAGCAATATAGGGGGATACAACATAGATGAGGAAGACGTTGCTTAGGTGAGATGATGCCAAAATTAAGTTATTTGGCCTATTTGCCACCCACTTTGTGTGAAGGAGTACCAAAACTGGCCATCACTCCAAAGACACAACCCCTACCATGAAACATGGGGGTGGTAGCATCATGATAGGGAATGTTTTTTTTCAGCAAGTACAGGAACACACCTTAAATACTTGCAGCGATTTTGGTGTTACAAGAAATTGAAACAGAGGGACTGAATACAAATGAACACAACACTTTGTGAATAAATGTTAATTCCCGATGATCTATCACAGGTCCAAATAAAATACATTGAATTTTGTGGTTGTAATGTTAGAAAATGTGAAAAGATTCTTTGGATATACAGTACAGACCAAAAGTTCCACCTCAGCCCAAACCATCTCGATTGGATTCAGGTCCGGTGACTGTGGAGGCCAGGTCATCTGGCGCAGCACCCCATCACTCTCCTTCTTGGCCAAATAGCCCTTACACAGCCTGGAGGTGTGTTTGGGGTCATTGTCCTGTTGAAAAATAAATGATGGTCCACCTAAACGCAAACCGGATGGAATAGCATTCCGCTGCAAGATTCTGTGGTAGCCATGCTGGTTCAGTATGCCTTCAATTTTGAATAAATCCCCAACAGTGTCACCAGCAAAGCAACCCCACACCATCACACCTCCTTTTCCATGCTTCACGGTGGGAACCAGGCATATAGAGTCCATCCGTTCACCTCTTCTGCGCCGCACAAAGACACGATGGTTGGAACCAAAGATCTCAAACTTGGACTCATCAGACCAAAGCACAGATTTCCACTGGTCTAATGTCCATTCCTTGTGTTCTTTAGCCCAAACAAGTCTCTTCTGCTTGTTGCCTGTCCTCAGCAGTGGTTTCCTAGCAGCTATTTTATCATGAAGGCCTGATTCACACAGTCTCCTCTTAACAGTTGTTCTAGAGATGTGTCTGCTGCTAGAACTCTGTGTGGCATTGACCTGTTATCTAATCTGAGCTGCTGTTAACCTGCGATTTCTGAGGCTGGTGACTCGGATGAACTTATCGTCCGTAGCAGAGGTGACTCTTGGTCTTCCTTTCCTGGGGCAGTCCTCATGTGACCCAATTTCTTTGTAGCACTTGATGGTTTTTGCGACTGCACTTGGGGACACTTTCAAAGTTTTCCCAATTGTTCTGACTGACTGAACTTCATTTCTTAAAGTAATGATGGCCACTCATTTTTCTTTACTTAGCTGCTTTTTTCTTGCCATAATACAAATTCTAACAGTCTATTCAGTAGGACTATCAGCTGTGTACTGTATCCACCTCCTGCACAACACAACTGATGGTCCCAGCCCCATTTATAAGGCTTGAAATCCCACTTATTAAACCTGACAGGGTACACCTGTGAAGTGAAAACCATTTCAGGTGACTACCTCTTGAAGCTCATCAACAGAAGGCCAAGAGTGTGCGTAGCAGTAATCAAAGCAAAGGGTGGCTACTTTGAAGAACCTAGAATATAAGACATATTTTCAGTTGTTTCACACTTTTTTGTTCAGTATATAATTCCACATGTGTTAATTCATAGTTTTGATGCCTTCAGTGTGAAGCTACAATATTCATAGTCATGAAAATAAAGACAACTCTTTGAATGAGAAGGTGTGTCCAAACTTTTAGTCTGTACTGTATAAGTAACATATAAATAAATAAATAAATAAAGAAGGATAATTCTCCAAGAATATGTATCAGCCAGGGTTCTATGTTATCTATAACATAGGTTAGTGGGTTAGTGAGTTAATGAATGAGTTAGTGAGTAACATTCATAGTGATTGACTGTATTTGGCGTGACTGCAACTCAAATTGCTGCCTAATAAATAATTAAACTGATGAGGAACTTGTTGTTCCTCATCCGTTTAATATTCCTTGTATGTTTAATATTACAAAACTTCAAGACCTTTATGGTTTGTTATTTTTATATACTATATTCCAAGCACCGTCACAAGGCAGGCAGAATAATATGAGCCCTGATGTTTTAATGTAAAAGCTCAGAGAGCAAAAGAGGAATTCAGCAATGCATGAATTAGAGATGGATCAGTATGATTAGAGGAAAATTAACAGGTGAGTCTAATTAACTGAATGTGGAACAGCAGTGGGGAGGCATTAACTCAGAGAGCTGAGTGAAAAAAATAAAGCACTCGTAAACACCAGTGAAAACCCCTAAAGTACAGAACAAAGCCACAAAATGAACCTAAACTCCTTAAAATCATAACTGCTAAAGACAGCTGAAGACTGCAGCACTAAAAAATGATGAAAGTATGTATTTTGGCCAAGCTTTAAATATAGCTCATTGTAAATGACTGTGAAGTTGTATGCTTTCACTTATGAAAACTGAATTACAGGCAAAGATATAACCCGACTTTAAAGCAAATCGCTATCTGTTGATCCTCATATTGAACAGTATAGTTGAAGTATTTCCAAGTTCAGTCTGTCTATATGCATGATTTTATTTTTAATATGACAGAAGTAGGGCTAAAGATAAATGGTGCTAAATGTTATTCAGAAAACAAAGAACAGCCATGAACAATAAATAATGCTGTAAGACTTTCTGTGTTATCTGACTGTGATGCCACTGGTAGGCTGTCAGTCAGTAAAACTGTTTCCCCAGATGGGTTTGACCCAAGTGCAGATAGTGCTACTAAATACTGAAATTGAAAGTCATCCAAGGAGTCTGGAAGTGTAGATGTAGGGAAACACTTCTGTTAGCACCGTGTCTGAGTTCAGTCCTGTTAGATTAAACATTAGTGGCTTACACTCCATGATGGGCGGTTTACTCACCGTGGATCTGCAGCTGGCTCAAGGCAATGGAGACCCATTCATAAATTAATAATTGCAGAGCACTAACACTCCATCAGCTGTACAGCTTGCCTCCCCCGTGTGCTCTGGGTCAGAAGAAGGTCTCAACAACAGCACACGCTACATCTAAGAAACCTGTTTTCAATCTCATATCCCCTCAGGTGAGCCTGTCTGTCATCTACAGTTTGTCAAAACGTCAAGCACTAAAGATGATTACATGTCAGTCTGAGTTACCTATTAAAGATGCTGTGATAGTTTCATGCAGAGGCTGAGGCTGTAACAAAGAGCACTTTTGCGTGAGGCAGGTGTTGCTAATGCATGAGAGGATAATTAGCTGTCAAAACTGATTTTTATTTGCCAAATCAAAGGACAAGCAAAGCTGCAAGGTTTTAATTTTGCTTTCTCATTTATACTTAAATTGTGATTGATAGTATTGAATTTTCAAGTCATTACAAAATATGTTGGACATGCATGCAGTTTTATGAATGACTATAAAATATATCTAAAATTAAATAAAGGTCAAAACAGTAAAACCCCTCTTCAGTTTAGTCATGTGCTGTCTAAACAGGAAATAAATAAAAATAAAAGTAATGACTTAAAGGATTAAATCTATACAAAAATGTATGTTTTTTCACTGAAAAATTAAGTTTTTATTTGGGGAGAGGGGTCCAAAAATAAATACTAAGAATAAAAAGCTGAAGAGGATGGTTAAAGCCATATATTTATGAACATTGTCACAAGTAAGATTTTAAGTTAAACTAGTTTTTTCTTTTTAAGGTTTGTTAGGATAACCAAAATTATTTCAACTTTGTTAATGGGGAATAATGAGAGAGAAACTATTGTTTTATTACTTTCTTAAAAGTCAGTAGTTTACATACACTACATACACTTACATGCAGGTCCTTCTCAAAGAATTAGCATATTGTGATAAAGTTAATTATTTTCTATAATGTAATGATGAAAATTTAACATTCATATATTTTAGATTCATTGCACACTAACTGAAATATTTCAGGTCTTTCATTGTCTTAATATGGATGATTTTGGCATACAGCTCATGAAAACCCAAAATTCCTATCTCACAAAATTAGCATATTTCATCCGACCAATAAAAGAAAAGTGTTTTTAATACAAAAAACGTCAACCTTCATATAATCATGTACAGTTATGCACTCAATACTTGGTCGGGAATCCTTTTGCAGAAAGGACTGCTTCAATGCGGCGTGGCATGGAGGCAATCAGCCTGTGGTACTGCTGAGGTCTAATGGAGGCCCAGAATGCTTCGATAGCGGCCTTTAGCTCATCCAGAGTGTTGGGTCTTGAGTCTCTCAACGTTCTCTTCACAATATCCCACAGATTCTCTATGGGGTTCAGGTCAGGAGAGTTGGCAGGCCAATTGAGCACAGTGATACCATGGTCAGTAAACCATTTACCAGTGGTTTTGGCACTGTGAGCAGGTGCCAGGTCGTGCTGAAAAATGAAATCTTCATCTCCATAAAGCTTTTCAGCAGATGGAAGCATGAAGTGCTCCAAAATCTCCTGATAGCTAGCTGCATTGACCCTGCCCTTGATAACACACAGTGGACCAACACCAGCAGCTGACACGGCACCCCAGACCATCACTGACTGTGGGTACTTGACACTGGACTTCTGGCATTTTGGCATTTCCTTCTCCCCAGTTTTCCTCCAGACTCTGGCACCTTGATTTCTGAATGACATGCAGAATTTGCTTTCATCCGAAAAAAGTACTTTGGACCACTGAGCAACAGTCCAGTGCTGCTTCTCTGTAGCTCAGGACTGGGGAATGTGGCACCTGTAGCCCATTTCTTGCACACGCCTGTGCATGGTGGCTCTGGATGTTTCTACTCCAGACTCAGTCCACTGCTTCCGCAGGTCCCCCAAGGTCTGGAATCGGCCCTTCTCCACAATCTTCCTCAGGGTCCGGTCACCTCTTCTCGTTGTGCAGCGTTTTCTGCCACACTTTTTCCTTCCCACAGACTTCCCACTGAGGTGCCTTGATACAGCACTCTGGGAACAGCCTATTCGTTCAGAAATTTCTTTCTGTGTCTTACCCTCTTGCTTGAGTGTGTCAATAGTGGCCTTCTGGACAGCAGTCAGGTCGGCAGTCTTACCCATGATTGGGGTTTGGAGTGATGAACCAGGCTGGGAGTTTTAAAGGCCTCAGGAATCCTTTGCAGGTGTTTAGAGTTAACTTGTTGATTCAGATGATTAGGTTCATAGCTCGTTTAGAGAGCCTTTTAATGATATGCTAATTTTGTGAGATAGGAATTTTGGGTTTTCATGAGCTGTATGCCAAAATCATCCGTATTAAGACAATGAAAGACCTGAACTATTTCAGTTAGTGTGCAATGAATCTAAAATATATGAATGTTAAATTTTCATCATGACATTATGGAAAATAATTAACTTTATCACAATATGCTAATTTTTTGAGAAGGACCTGTACAAGAGGGCCTTTAAACAACTTTGAAGAGACCAGATAATGATCATATTCTTTGTAAGCTTCAAAAAGTTCAATTACAGCCGTTAATATATTGGAGTACATGTATTTTTGGCACACCACAGTTAGATTGTTTCCCTAAAATCAGCAAAAATATTGGGGGCAATTTCACAATGCTTGAAGGTGGCACATGCATCTGTTCAAATATTTATCCATGTTCACACAGAATAAGAGAACCAGCGACCATACCATTCAGAAGGGGGACAGTGTCTCCGTCACAGAGAGGAACATATTTTGGTGTGGAACATTCATCTTTAATCTAATAACAAAGCAAGACACGCTTACTTTTGCTCCACACTGGCTATTACCAGAAGAGCTTGAAAGCTAGAAACCTGTCTAATACAAGAAGATCAGAAGATCCATATCCTGATCGAAGACCGTCAGACATCACCTAGGTGCAGGTGAAAACCCACAGAGTTTTTTTTTTCCAAGGAGACGAGTTTAATCCTTGTTTTTCCAGTCGACGGCAACGGTTTCTCATTTTTTCTTTCCCGTTTTGGTCAAAGGAGAAGTTGACCGTTTTGAGTTGATCACAGGTCTCCTCCTGTTTTTCTTCAGACCCACGACCCATCTTCAAGGCGGTGAAGAGAACAAATTAAAGTCAAAGTAATTTCGTTGTTTTCATATTAAATCGGATAGTTGTATTTAGACGTCTGGGCAGGGTGAGGCATAGTTAAGTTGAATTATGATCACCAGTTAACCCAAGGTATTAACTTGTTTCATGCAATATATGAAGTGCTGGACTGTTTTGATTTGCTGTCTGAATACTGTTGAACTGCAAAACTTTTTTTTCATTCGAAGCAGACCATAGTCTGCGGTCTGGATCTCGTGGCCTGGCCATTGTTCCATGAATTATTATTCTTGGGTTTTTTCCACCAAGCTCTCGCTTCAGAGTTTTACGACCCTTTGTTCGAGATTTCGGGCTTATCAGCTGTTAGTGGCTAAGGGGCCGGCTGCTAGATGCTATGCGTCTGGGGTGTGTCCCTACCATTGTACCAGCCAACAGCTGCTACTGAGATGCACCCATGGAGAAAGGCTTCACCATCTAGTTGTTCTGTCCCACTTTCCAAGTTGATCCAAATTGTTGTTATTTGCATTTTGTCAGGATCTGCCATTTTGGTTTGGTGTTTGTTTTCTTTTTTCTGTTAGGTCTTTTTTCATGTGTTTCTGTCTAGTAGTTATGTTTATTTTCCCTTCTATGTTTTATTTGTTTCTTGCCCAGTACTCTCGTGTTTGTTTTACTGTTTAGGTCCTTGCTGCGTTCTTGTTTATTAGTTTTTCTGTTCTTCCGCCCCACTAGTTTGTTAGGTCCTTCCCCTTGTCCCTAGATTCCCTTTTTGTTGTTGTTTTGGTTAGCTGTTCTCCCTAGCCTTGATTATAGTAGAGTTCCCTCCTGTTTAGTTCTTTATGTTTATTTGTCCTCCCCGATTCATTTTGTTAGTACAGTTCTCTGTGTTTAGTTCCTCTCTGGTAGTTGTATTTAGTTATTGGTTTTCGCTTCCCTGCTCCTCCTTATGAGTTAGTGTTTGTTTATCCTTAGATCTAGTTTCCCCTTGGTTTAGTTATAGTTTAGTTTCTCTAGTGTCCCTGCGTTTCCCAGTTCCTATCGCCATAGTAACCATTCATTCCCTCAGTCTCCACAGCCAGTTATCCTGCATGTTCCCACTTGTCATCTGATCCCCTTAGCTTCTCTCTCATTGGTCCATTCTCCTCCTCTCCCTGTTTATATTCCTGGCAGTATTCATTATTCTCCACTGGTTCCTCACGTCATTCAAGCCATGATATGTGACGTCTCTCCTCGAGCTCCTTATGTTTCCCTGCATTGTGCTAGCAGAGCATTTCGCTTGTGAATCTCCAGCGAACTTTTAAGTGCTGAACTACGAGCCTGTATTAAAGTTGATCTTACTCTACAACATGCCGAGGCCTGGTCCCTGTTTGCATTTTGGTTCAATACAATCTCAGAACCTGACACATTTGTCCATAAACTTTTGGTTTAACGTTCATAGACACTCAGTGTGCATATATTTTTTCCTTGTATTATTTTTAGTTAGTGGTGTACACCTTTTGTGAAAACGTGCATGCTTAATTAGGTGGAAGTTGTTGACCAGAATTGATTTCTTCTAAATTGATTTTTAATTATATTTAAAAAATATATATTTATTATCAGTAATCATAATCCCTTACAGATGGCATCATGAGAAAATAACATTATGTGGACATTTTGAAGCAACATCTCAAGGCATCAGCCAGGAAGTAAACGTTTGTGCACAAAATAGGTCATTATTATGATGCAGCAACAAACATGGAAAGATATATATTTATAAAGCATTAGTACCCCATGGTCTATAAACATCTTTGGTCAATAAATAAAATTCACTTTTTAACAGGGAAACATGCTCTACTCTGTCTGAGATAAAGTAGTTGGCTCACAAGTGATAAATGCTTGATCAAAGCTTGCAATAGATTAAAAAAAAGCAATAGATAAACTCGTAAGCTCCTGTTAACTGCTTTTACTGGCACATAGTTATAAGAAATATTATAGTGAACCTGTACATGCAGTGCTTAACGTTACCTTGACGATCCATATTTTATATACACTATGGTAAATTAGAGGGGACCGAAATAATTATTTACTAAAATGATTGACACACTACAGATTATTGAGACTCAAGTCACCTACCTTGGGTCCAAGCCAAGTCAAGAGTCTTTTAAGCACCAGTCTAAGTCGAGTCTTTCTCCACAGAAGTGTGACTGGAGTCTTTTAATTAGACTCGAGTCTCCATATGTGCAGTAGACCCATTGGGTTGTCATCTAAATTCAAAGTCCGCTAGTATGTCCAAATGGATTCAAACAGATTCAGATACAATGCATCATCAAAGGCCATCATTATCCCCAATGGAAAACAATAACAACAAAAAAACATCTTAACCCGTGGAGCCAAAAATATTGTAGCAATGTGTGCACTGGTATTTTTATTCTTTAAGTCTGCATTTTTTAAGATTTTAAGAAGTGGTACCAGAGGCATTTTTTTTCATTATTCAGAGAGAAAATGGACAGAGACAGAAGGGGTAAGACATGCAGCAAAGATCCCAAGGTTGAGAACCAAACCTCAGAAGGCTGCGACGAGGACTAATAGCCTCTGTATATGGGTTGGACGCTCTACCTGGACTCCACACGCTGCCCCCTATTATGCTACATTATGAGATTATTATTGTACAGTTACCTTTTGGTCACAACTTTTGTGTGGCTTAGTTTGCAAAGCCCTTAAATCCCTGCTTACATAACCTGTTGGGACTATTTTATTTGGTCAGTCTTCTTACAATGAGTTTCTGATCTCAGTTGTATCTCATTTTGACGGTAATAAGAAAACAGTACCTTAATATGAAATTCTTCCTGAAGTGGTTGCAAAACCACATTATACAGGAACATTTAAATCTCACAAGTAAATGTATTCAGTTAAGAAATCTGTTGCATGTAGGTCCTAGAGTTTCAATTCAGTCCAAAAACCTTTTTGTGTGTGTGCTTGTTGCTAGTGGTTTTTTTTTTTTTCATGTGACATACTGCCATCCTGTACAGGTTGGGCTCTGCATCTTTACCCGTTTATTGCTGAAGACAAGCATAAGCCCCTGCGACCCTAAACAGATTTGGGCAGGTACATAAAATGAATGGATGAATGACTGCTGCTACTACAAGTGTACATTGTCCAAAATTAGACAATCAATTGCGTAAACTTGTAATCACCTAGGGAATAGGTTTAAAAGGCTTGATGAATAGCAGATGGACCAGCAATCATGCATTACATCAGTACCACCACTCTAATGTCCTTCTACACCCATGTGTGACATATTTTACAACCCTCCCCCACCCTTGATTCCAACCATGCTAGAGAGCTATAAATGATTCTACTGCGGTTTTAAAAATGACATGTTGTGTGCTGCTGAATTAACCTAGGTGTGACTGCTTGTGTATTATTGTGTATGTGTCTACATGAATCAGGTCACCGCCACTCCCTCTTGACCTTCCCCACTTTCCTCTCTACCTCCAACCTCCTCCTGCTTTCCTTTTTTCCTTCATTCACAGCGGTAACTCTCTTTAAAGAATAAATCAAATTATAGTTTGTTTTTTTTTTCTTTAAAAAATCTGCTGAATTCCTAGCACAGGTTTCAACACATCAGAAAAGTGTTAATTAGGTTTCTTTCTTTTCCATTGCATAGATAATTGTCTTTTGACAAAGTGTTGGAGCTAAATTACATGTCTTTCAATTAATTTCTTTTAGTCTTTTGATATATCTGTCATCACATTACTGATTTGATATGCATTTGCTATCATGTTTTTGATGAATTGAGTGAGTCATCAGTTGCTGCTGCTAATATTAGGTGTTGAAACTAAAAACCTTGGTTAGCATTTTGATGACTTAAAGTTCCATGATGTATAATTTGTTGGTAGATAATGCTAAGTGATTTAATAATCTATTCCAGAAAAGCTAACTTGGCAGCAAAAGCAAAAAAATCAGTTAATCAGAATTCAACTGTGTGAATAGATATTACCAAAATTACTTTTGGTTAACATTAATAAATTGTTATATTTTTTTCTTAATAATTTGTAAGTTAAAACTCAGAACTGCAAACAGTTCCAAGCATCTCCACCAAGAAAGTAGGGACATTTTTCTTGTTTTTTAACACAACTTTGCATTTTGTATTTTATAAAAATAATGCACAATCACTGTGCAACCACGTTCTGTGACCTAAAAAAAGTTATTGTTACTATTATCTTTTTTCATTATATGTCTTATATAAACAAAACTGCAAGTATGCATACAAGGCTAATATCAGGCAGACCAGCAAACCAGAGCTGCAGGCGATTGAGTGAGGCTGATCATCATAGATTCTGATGCAGACTAGTTGGATGGCTCCCTAACACAAGCATGCATTAATGTAATTTGCTGTATGTGCTCATACAGGGTGCCAGATTTGTCATGCCAACATGTTGTGCATTTCCATTTGTACGTCGGTACATTCTGCTCTTCACACTGAATGCTGAGCTGACAGTATGGTGTATACATTTGGGGAACTGCGAACTTAGCAAGTGTGCCATCTGGACATTGGTTAAAAAATCAGAATTTTGAACTGTGCAGACATCGAGTTTCTAATAGTATCTTTATAATATATTGTACAAAAATACATTAAAAGCAGATTTTCGTTCCCTGCTGGCTGTGATTAATACAGAATGTTCTAACAAAGTATGTTAACAAAGATACAGTACAGGGTCATGTAGGCATACAATGAGGATTTTATTCTTTTAATATGCTTGTTTTATGTTCAAATGCCAGCCAAGCTTCATCGATTGTTGATTTTCTACTATATATATATATATATATATATATATATATATATGTGTGTGTGTGTGTGTGTGTGTATGTATGTGTATGTATGTATGTATGTGTTGGACAATGAAACTGAAACATCTGTCATTTTAGTGTGGGAGGTTTCATGGCTAAATTGGACCGGCCTGGTAGCCAGTCTTCATTGATTGCACATTGCACCAGTAAGAGCAGAGTGTGAAGGTTCAATTAGCAGGGTAAGGGCACAGTTTTGCTAAAAATATTTAAATGCACACAACATTATGGGTGACATACCAGAGTTCAAAAGAGGACAAATTGTTGGTGCACATCTTGCTGGCGCATCTGTGACCAAGACAGCAAGTCTTTGTGATGTATCAAGAGCCACGGTATCCAGGGTAATGTCAGCATACCACCAAGAAGGACGAACCACATCCAACAGGATTAACTGTGGACGCAAGAGGAAGTTGTCTGAAAGGGATGTTCGGGTGCTAACCCGGATTGTATCCAAAAAACATAAAACCACGGCTGCCCAAATCACGCAGAATTAAATGTGCACCTCAACTCTCCTGTTTCCACCAGAACTGTCCGTCGGGAGCTCCACAGGGTCAATATACAAGGCCGGGCTGCTGTAGCCAAACCTTTGGTCACTCATGCCAATGCCAAACGTCAGTTTCATTGGTGCAAGGAGCGCAAATCTTGGGTTGTGGACAATGTGAAACATGTATTGTTCTCTGATGAGTCCACCTTTACTGTTTTCCCCACATCCGGTAGAGTTACGGTGTGGAGAAGCCGCAAAGAAGCGAACCACCCAGACTATTGCATGCCCAGAGTGAAGCACGGGGGTGGATCAGTGATGGTTTGGGCTACCATATCATGGCATTCCCTTGGCCTAATGCTTGTGCTAGATGGGCGCATCACTGCCAAGGACTACCAAACCATTCTTGAGGACCATGTGCATCTGTTAGGTATTATTTAATCAACTCAGAGGTAAGGAACGACACAAAGTCAGTTTTACTTGCGGCAAGGGTAGCTGTGCAATACAAACTACGAAGTATTAGCACCCCTCTCTCTTTATTTATACATGCTTGGTCACACACAGTTCAAACAACATTCAGGGTGGGTGTGTGTGTGTGGGTTTGTGTGTGTGGGGTCAGAAAGGTTAGGGTTCATTTGTCTTGATTATAAACAAACAGAGGAAGTGGGAAGTGGGGACCTGGTGAATAGCCCCCAGATGCTGCTAATAAAAGCATAAAAGAATAAAAGAATAAAAGCATAAAAGCATAACTCATTCTTGTCCCCATCTCCCTTCCTGTAACATGTAAGGAGGGAAAAGCACTTAGAGCAGACATGAGTGATAAACAATACAAAGGTTTTAAAACCCTAACAGTCCCCCCTGTTTTATCACAAATAAGTCATGAGTAAATACAACTAAAAGAAAACACTCTGTGTGAACACAAACCCACAGGACGGAAAGCAGATTATATTGTGGGAAACACTCACACGGTTCCTCCGCCCTAGGCAACCACCAATCATGGCAGAGTGAAACAATATAATAAAACAAAGAAAACAAAATGTAATAAAAAATAAAAAAGAATGAAAACAAGCCTTGTTCATATCATCATTGCACTTTTTCTCATTTAACTTAAACAGCAACTTATTTCGATTTTCTGCCATAAGGTCATTTTATGAAGTACAAGTATGAATACACTCAGGCATTGAAGATATATTCATTTACAACATGTCATCATAGTCATCTACTTTTTGGGTCCAGTGTCCATCTTGTCCATCTCTTCTCGAGTGATGTTGCATCCTGTGGATCCTGCCTTAAACAGTGAAAGAGCCCTGCTACCAGGATAAAGCTCAGGCTTATCAGTCCTGTCCACATGTTACAAAAAGCCATGCTAAATTGGGCACAGGTCAGTTGTTTTCTTCGCCGGTTTGAGATGCTGGGCCCTATTGGTTTCCAACCCCTTTGTACCCGGTCTTTCCCCTGTTACCCCGTCGGTTGGTTTGGCTCCTGTAATGGCAATATTAGCTTACAGTGGCTCTTGTGGATCCAGGATGGTCTCTCTGCGATTTTCAGAGCTGTCGGTGTGGTCAGGAGAACACGGTATGGCCCTTTCCAGCAGGGGGTGCTCCAGTCCTTTCTGTGAAGTGTCTTAATCAGGACCAGGTCTCCAGGCCTCAGGTTGTTCTGTGAAATTGGAGCAGAATTTACTGGCAGACTACTGGACAAATGTACTTCTTTTGTTTTGTAACATTTTATTCATCCATTCAGCTAAGGATGTTTCCTGCTGTGCTTTTCCTATGTCATCCATTTCTGATGGCAATGGAGAAGGTCTTCCATGTACTATTTCAAATGGAGTAAGACCATTTTGATTTGGAGTTATTCTCATCCATAATTTAACCAGGGATAGGCATTCAGGCCATGGCCTCCCTGTTTCTTCCATTGTTTTCCTTAATCTATTTTTTATTGTTCCATTTGTTCGTTCAACCAGCCCAGCAGATTGCGGGTGGTAAGAACAATGGTTTTTTAACCAAAACCCTAATGCTTTAGAGCACAGTTCTATTACATTATTTACAAAATGAGTCCCATTATCTGATCTTATGATTAGTGGGATACCATATGTCACTAAACTCTTTGCCACTGTGAGTGCATCACAGTGCTTTGCAGGGTATATTTCTACCCATTTTGAAAATCAGAATCAGCTTTATTGCCAAGTTCGTGCATACAAACAAGGAATTTGACTCCGGGACACTTTGCTCAAGTGTGCATCTATAACCACTAAACAATATTTCTTTCCCCCTGACCATGATAACTCTATGAAATCCATGTGTATTGTGTGAAAGGGATGAATTGCTGCTGGGAACTGGCCTCTTTTGGGTCTCATGTTCCCCTGTGGATTATGTTTGCAGCAGATAATACATGATCTACAAAGGTTTTTTGCATAGTCAGAAAAATTTATGGTAAGGAAATATAGATTTACTAAGTGTACCATCCCCCCGCTCGACACATGGGAAACCCTGTGTGTCGCATGGGCCGCCGTCTTGTATAAATTCTTTGGTAATATTGGCTTATTATCCAAATGATAAATGTCATCTTTCTTTATGGCCCCTCTATTCAGCCAAGATTTAACTTCTGCAGCTGGTGCAGATTGTTGTGAATCTTTCAGCACATCTGTATCTATAAATAGGAGATCTGACATTTTCAAAGTGAGGGGAAGTCTCGAAGCTATTTTAGCAGAAATATCAGCAAAGGTGTTTCCCTTTGTTTCCATGGTTTCATCAGATTGATGCACTTTACATTTACAAAGCGCTATCTTTGCAGGTAGCTGGGTAGCTAACAGCAGTCGTTTTAACAGACTAAAATGTGTCAATTCTGTTCCAGATGATGTTTTAAACCCTCTATTTTCCCATATTTTGGCAAAATGGTGAACAGAACTGAATACATATTGGCTGTCTGTGTAGATGGTTAGGATTTTTGCTTCATATAATTCACAAGCTCTGATAACAGCATACAGCTCTGCAGTCTGTGCTGAGCATGTATGGGGCAGGGCCTGTGATTCTATAATTTTAGTTTCAGTGGTTACTGCAAAACCAACTCTATTTTTTCCATATTCATCGTTTGATGCTGATCCATCTACAAAGATTATTTGTGAGTTTTCCAGAGGTGTCTGAGAGATATCTTACCTAGATTTTGTATCTTCCTCTACCTTTGTTTTGCAAGAATGTGGTTTCCCATCTTCTGCTGTTGGAATTAGCGTGCTAGGGTTCAGTGGACCACATCTTTGCAGAGTTATATTTGGTTGCGAGAGTAGCAATGAGGTCAACGTAATACAGGTCCTTCTCAAAATATTAGCATATTGTGATAAAGTTCATTATTTTCCATAATGTCATGATGAAAATTTAACATTCATATATTTTAGATTCATTGCACACTAACTGAAATATTTCAGGTCTTTTATTGTCTTAATAGGCTGTTTCCAGAGTGCTGTATCAAGGCACCTCAGTGGGAAGTCTGTGGGAAGGAAAAAGTGTGGCAGAAAACGCTGCACAACAAGAAGAGGTGACCGGACCCTGAGGAAGATTGTGGAGAAGGGCTGATTCCAGACATTGGGGAACCTGCGGAAGCAGTGGACTGAGTCTGGAGTAGAAACATCCAGAGCCACCGTGCACAGGCGTGTGCAGAAAATGGGCTACAGGTGCCGCATTCCCCAGGTCAAGCCACTTTTGAACCAGAAACAGCGGCAGAAGCGCCTGACCTGGGCTACAGAGAAGCAGCACTGGACTGTTGCTCAGTGGTCCAAAGTACTTTTTTCGGATGAAAGCAAATTCTGCATGTCATTTGGAAATCAAGGTGCCAGAGTCTGGAGGAAGACTGGGGAGAAGGAAATGCCAAAATGCCAGAAGTCCAGTGTCAAGTACCCACAGTCAGTGATGGTCTGGGGTGCCGTGTCAGCTGCTGGTGTTGGTCCACTGTGTTTTATCAAGGGCAGGGTCAATGCAGCGAGCTATCAGGAGATTTTGGAGCACTTCATGCTTCCATCTGCTGAAAAGCTTTATGGAGATGAAGATTTCATTTTTCAGCACGACCTGGCACCTGCTCACAGTGCCAAAACCACTGGTAAATGGTTTACTGACCATGGTATCACTGTGCTCAATTGGCCTGCCAACTCTCCTGACCTGAACCCCATAGAGAATCTGTGGAATATTGTGAAGAGAACGTTGAGAGACTCAAGACCCAACACTCTGGATGAGCTAAAGGCCGCTATCGAAGCATACTGGGCCTCCATAAGACCTCAGCAGTGCCACAGGCTGATTGCCTCCATGCCACGCTGCATTGAAGCAGTCATTTCTGCAAAAGGATTCCCGACCAAGTATTGAGTGCATAACTGTACATGATTATTTGAAGGTTGACGTTTTTTGTATTAAAAACACTTTTATTTTATTGGTCGGATGAAATATGCTAATTCTGTGAGATAGGAATTTTGGGTTTTCATGAGCTGTATGCCAAAATAATCCATATTAAGACAATAAAAGACCTGAAATATGTCAGTTAGTGTGGAATGAATCTAAAATATATGAATGTTAAATTTTCATCATGACATTATGGAAAATAATTAACTTTATCACAATATGCTAATATTTTGAGAAGGACCTGTACTTTCCAGTCAGAGCTTGTTAATGCCTCATATCTCCCTCTTTCAGCATGCTGTATAAAGTTTTCTAATTCTTTCCACTGAGCCCCCACGGGTTTAGTTAATGACAGATGAGGTGTACTGCCTTTAAAGTGTTGAAGCTGTCTTCCTGACAGTATGATTGAGGTGGAAGATTTCCCTGTTTTGGGGTCAACATACAGATGCTGTATGGTAACAGTCTGATTATTTTCTCTGTGAAAAACAATATCATACTGATGATCTGGCCCTGCAGTATATTTATATCTCATGGTTACATGGAGCTCAGTATCTGGCATGTACTGTGCCTCCTGGGAGGTTTGTTTTTCTCTGGTTCTCCTCAGCAGTTCTCGAGCTGTTGGTGTGGGGCCTAGATCGAGGGACCAGTAATAATGCGGCTGTGATAGTTCATTTAGGACTAGGGCCCCTTCTTTCACTACAGCTTTCATACCTGTTTTTGTTGATACTATATTTATATGCAACTTTTGCATAAGATCTCTTCCCAACAGGTTTACTGGGCATTTTTGTCTTATCAGAATGGGTGCCTGACAAGTAAGTTTTGTCTCAGGTTCTGTTATTGTTACTGGTGCACTTAGGTAATGTACCTCTGATGTGCCAGCTGCTGATCTAACATGCACTGTGGTGTTAGAATATTTTACTCCGGGTGGAGGTTTAGTTAGCACAGTTCTACATGCCCCTTTATCACACAAACAGCTATATGCTTTGCCATTTATTATTATGTTTTTATATGGCAAATCTTGCATCCTACTTAGTGCTATAAGTTCCAATGCTGCTTGTATGTCAACTTCCTCCATTTCACTACTCTGTTTTTCTCTGCTAGTGGGGGAGGAGGTGGGGGCTGTGGCTGTAATTGTCAATTCTGGGTAGAATTGGGGTTATACACCCGCTTTTCATTACATTCTCTTGCAAAATGTCCTGGCTCATTGCAAATCCAGCAGTTTTCATCTCTTATGCCAGGGTTTTGTAAAATTGTCCTACATTCTCTAGCATAATGCCCTATTGTTCCACACCTCAGACACGCATTGCTCTGTGTGTAACTGTGTCGTGGCCCTCCTCCTCCTCCTCTGTGACCTCTGAATCCCCTCCGTCCTCTTTGCCCGCTTGCCCCTGAGCGATGCAAAGCCATTAAACTGTCTTGCATTCCAAACATATCTGTCTTCCTATCTTGCTGTGTTTTATGAGCGTGCTGTGCGTATTCTAAAGCTTGTGTAACAGTTCCTGTACTCTGATGAACCCAGTGTTTATCTATATACCGTCTGAGTTCAATTTTAAGGCCTTGCAAAAAGGCTCTCTTCAACTGTTGCTGATAGGCTCCTGCCTCTGCTTCATCATATGGTATAGCAGAGTTTGCTCTAAAAACACGTCTCATCCTATCCAAAAAATCTAGTGGGTCCTCTTCCTCCTTCTGTTTGCATTGTGAGATTTTACCATAATCTGCTATCTGTATATAAACTCTTCGAATTCTTTCAAAGAGTAAGCGTAAGGCGTCCCTTATATCTGGTGAATTATGTGCTAATGTGTCACCATTGTCATCGCATCCAGTGAAACCTCCTGCTACTCTGCACCAGCGGTGGCCAAACAGCTGGGTAAAACACTGGAGCATTTCTCTGCCATTAAGATGGAAGCTTCCTTTGAGTTCTGTAATAGCTGCTAAAAACTCCTCTACTCCTTCCTGTATTGGTGGGATACCTTTTAAAGCAGCAGTTCTGTCTTCCTGTGTCCATGGTCTATATACTAGAATAGTTGGCAGCTGTCGGTGATTAGCGTCACCTATGTTTGGATTTGCAACCTCAACTAAAGGAAATGTGTCTTCCTCTAAATTTTTCCCAGATAGATGAAATTTCTGTTCGTGAGCCATTAAGGCTTCGCCTGGGTATATGCTTGGAGTAGTTTTCTTATATTCACTCCTAGTTCGCACTCCTGTGTGGGGTCAGAAAGGTTAGGGTTCATTTGTCTTGATCATAAACAAACAGAGGAAGTGGGAAGTGGGGACCTGGTGAATAGCCCCCAGATGCTGCGAATAAAAGAATAAAAAAATAAAAGCATAACTCATTCTTGTTCCCATCTCCCTTCATGTAACATGTAAGGAGGGAAAAGCATTTTGAGCAGACATGAGGGATAAACAATACAAAAGTTTTAAAATCCTAACAGCATCCAATGGTTCAAACATTGTATCCTGAAGGCAGTACCGTGTATCAGGATGACAATGCACCAATACACACATCAAGACTGGTGAAAGATTGGTTTGATGAACATGAAAGTGAAGTTGAACATCTCCCATGGCCTGCACAGTCACCACATCTAAATATTATTGAGCCACTTTGGGGTGTTTTGGAGGAGCGAGTCAGTAAACGTTTTCCTCCACCAGTATCACATAGTGACCTGGCCACTATCCTGCAAGAAGAATGGCTTAAAATCCCTCTGACCACTGTGCAGGACTTGTATATGTCATTCCCAAGATGAATTGATGCTGTATTGGCCACAAAAGGAGGCCCTTCACCATACTAATAAATTATTGTGGTCTAAAACCAGGTGTTTCAGTTTCATTGTCCAACCCCTGTATATATATATACATACCAAATGGCACACACAGTTTTTGTGATTAAATAAACCTTTTAATTTATTGGCGATGGTGTCATTCTTGTAAACCCAATATTCTGTACTGGCTCGCCTCATGTGATAGTGCATTGTCCAACCTCCAGTTCATATTATAAAGTGATTGTAGTGGTGTCTGAACTACATTTTATTTTACAATATTACTGACATTTGCAGTACCCAGTTTGACTCAGATGGTGTTGTCCACAACTAATGCAGGTAGGAACTTCTTCAAATCTTATGAAAAGCAAAAACACCAAATATCTCAGCAGGTAGAAATGATTTGTTTATACTGCAGGTCTACTTGCTAAATATTAAGTTTTTTCTAAGATAGTCAGCAAAATTATGACTAGCTCTATAAACAGGGAAATGTACGCAAATACTGTTGCGTGTTGTTTATTTTGAAGGAAATTGACTCTAGTAACAAGAAGTAGCATGTTGATCAGTAGTGCTCAGTAGCACTCTTATGCACAAAATGTGAATAAAGAGATGCTACTAAAATCTGCAACTCCAAACAAAGGTGCGAGCATGGTGTTACAGGTCCTTCTCAAAAAATTAGCATATTGTGATAAAGTTCATTATTTTCCATAATGTCATGATGAAAATTTAACATTCATATATTTTAGATTCATTGCACACTAACTGAAATATTTCAGGTCTTTTATTGTCTTAAAATGGATGATTTTTGCATCCAGCTCATGAAAACCCAAAATTCCTATCTCACAAAATTAGCATATCATTAAAAGGGTCTCTAAACAAGCTATGAACCTAATCATCTGAATCAACAAGTTAACTCTAAACACCTGCAAATGATTCCTGAGGCCTTTAAAACTCCCAGCCTGGTTCATCACTCAAAACCCCAATCATGGGTAAGACTGCCGACCTGACTGCTGTCCAGAAGGCCACTATTGACACCCTCAAGCAAGAGGGTAAGACACAGAAAGAAATTTCTGAACGAATAGGCTGTTCCCAGAGTGCTGTATCAAGGCACCTCAGTGGGAAGTCTGTGGGAAGGAAAAAGTGTGGCGGAAAACGCTGCACAACGAGAAGAGGTGACCGGACCCTGAGGAAGATTGTGGAGAAGGGCCGATTCCAGACCTTGGGGGACCTGCGGAAGCAGTGGACTGAGTCTGGAGTAGAAACATCCAGAGCCGCCGTGCACAGACGTGTGACCTCAGCAGTGCCACAGGCTGATAGCCTCCATGCCACGCCGCATTGAAGCAGTCATTTCTGCAAAAGGATTCCCGACCAAGTATTGAGTGCATAACTGTACATGATTATTTGAAGGTTGACGTTTTTTGTATTAAAAACACTTTTCTTTTATTGGTCGGATGAAATATTCTAATTTTGTGAGATAGGAATTTTGGGTTTTCATGAGCTGTATGCCAAAATCATCCGTATTAAGACAATAAAAGACCTGAAATATTTCAGTTAGTGTGCAATGAATCTAAAATATATGAATGTTAAATTTTCATCATGACATTATGAAAAATAATTAACTTTATCACAATATGCTAATATTTTGAGAAGGACCTGTATCATCACAACATACCGTGCTTGTTTTCCAACATTGTTTACAGTGCAAAATATGACTCGGTTTGGACTGAGATTTCTTATATAAAAAGACCAGCAATGGTTTGCAGCCTTGGTCTGATTTTACTGTCCTAAAACAAATCTGATATTGCTGAAATATGAGCGAAAATGATTAATTTTCACCACTTTTGCTGGCAGTGTGAACGTAGCCTGTTGTCTTGTGGGATGATAATAATAGATTAAAAGACACAATTATCTTTACAATCACATAGGAAAAGAATGAATAGAAAAATCATTAGAGGACCCTGCAACCCTAAAAACGATTACATGGGTAAAGAAACATGATGAAGGGATGATTATTTATATGAATTAAACCGTCCCTTAAATTTCAACAACAAAAAAATGGCTGTTTTATGTCTTTGCTACTTCCCTGTTATTGCTGCATTTTTTACTCCCTCAGCAGTGCAGTCATCTGATCAAAAACAATAAAGATGGTGCTTGTCACGCAAATCTCTAATCTGTCTGAACATGTCCATAGGGCTGCTGAGACGGTGACACGTTAAGTTTGTCTATCTGATAGAATTAAGTCTAATGTTGCCTGCAGCTTGCTGTAAACACACAAAGCTCTTTGAATAATAAAACTGGGTTTTAGCTGCTGTTGCCTTCTGTATAAGAATGATGAAGGTCCCCTGAATGAAAGACCCACTGGCCTCAAGCTTGTCATTCATTTACTTTCCTTATTTACCTTGGTTATTCAGCAGAGAAAGAAAAAAGTGAGAAGCATTAATTTCTGTCAAGACTATTCTGATTTAGTGAATTGTGTTAGATATGAAACAAGGGTATTATCTGAACAAATTAGGTTCTAGCAGTTTCACTTTAATACCTAATGAGCAATGATTTGTTCTAAGGCTTTATGTTGGGTTGTTATTGACTTTTCTGCCTTGTGGCATTTCTTTCTCCCTTAATTATTTACTCTGCTCTTTTGCCACATCCTATTGCCTCCATTACGTGCCGTAAATAATCTAGATGAAAAACATGTGCTAACAATGATGAGCAAGTTAGGCGTAGAACGGATGTGGCAAAACTGACAAACATGTAAAGATAAAAGACACTAGGCTCTAAGGAAGCAGCAGATTATAAGGATTTATCACAGGGGAGGAAAAAAATAAGAAATCTCCAAGAGTGCTATTACCATCCCGTCGTGTCCACATCCTTCTAATTAAGGAACAGAGGGAAAATGCAGATGAGAGGGGAGGGCCTGGAGATAGGCCTGTGGCTCTGCAGTCTTCAGAGAGACGTTTGTCCAGGGAATTGCTTCGCTCATACCAAAACAATGAGAAGGTCTACATTATTCATTTATGGAATAGAAACTCTGAAAGGCAGTGAGAGAAAAGAACCAAGTAAAACAGGAGTCAGGTTGGAGAGTTAAGATGTGGATTGATTGAAAAAGAAACTCTTCAGGGTTGTGCAGATCTTTCTTCATGTAGGTATGGTTTCTTACTTTGTTTTACCTTTGTGGGTTTGTCAAAGCTGCTATAGTAATCTTAACTACCCAAGAGTCCCTACCTTTAAAGCCTGTTACACTGTGGCGTATCATCCTTTCATTTTTAAGGTGTTGGAAGACATGATGCCTTAAGAAAATAAGGCAGTTTTATGCATTTAACACTCTAGCATACACAGTTTAATCACTAGAGTAACCAGCCTGCCACAGGGTTTTTGAAAATATTGAAAAGTTCAACCACAGGAGCGCCACTCACATGCATAACTACTACAGAGTCAAGAAAACTTTGGCATGGTTCAAAAATGGACTGCTATTCTGTTGCCTCAGATGAGGCCCTTACATGTCCTCTTAGCACAAACTATTTGGCTGAAAATATAGTCAGACATACCATTTTCAGTGAACATTAAAAGTACTGCAAGTTTTCTATTATATGCAGTGCAATATGCTGGCTTTATACTCCTTTATTTTCAGTAAATGTGTCTGTGGCCACCTTTTATTGCAGGTATTTATTTTATAGGGGGTAATGGTGCTGGAGAGCTCAACTTTGGCCATGTAATTATTAATTATGCACAACATGCAAACACAAGCACAGAAAATTTACATTTGTGCTATGTTTTTTCAAAGTCAGTTTAAGAACTGATTCAGAGTCGATTCACATTGAATTTTCATGTTCAATGTTTCCCCTCATCACATTGTACCAGCTTGGGTGAATATGGACTGTAAATAGCCTTTTTTAGGCTTTATCCCTGCTCTAACACACCTCAATCAAATGGCTTGATGACTTACCTCATCACCAAGTCATCAAGTTCTGCAGAGGCTTGGGAATGAACAATTCATTTGCTTCTGAAGTGTTGAAACAGTGAAAGATCTAGATCCTGCAGAACAGTGCCCCTTGATGACTGACTTTGGACACCACTGTAGTGCATGACAAAATTCCCAAAACATGTCTACCACCATGTGAAGGTATGGTTCTAAATTTAATTAAGTCTCTAGCAGGTTTTCTTCCTGCTCCATCTATCCAACCATAAACTGTAACCAGCATGCTTGTCTCTGATGAAGAGCATCCCCACAGCATGATGATGCCACTGCCATTTTATGTATGTGCTGAGTTTTCTGCCTCACATAGTGTTTAGCAAAAAAGATAAAATGGTAAATTTTGGTCTTATTGGACCAGAGCTCCTTTTTCTGCATGTTTGCTGATTTTCCTACATGTCATGTGGCAAACTTTACAAAGTACTTCTTATGGGTTTCATTCAACAAGGATTTATTTCTTGTGGCTTAATGCTGTGCTTTATACAGAGATTAAATTAAGTATTGCTGAAAGACTCTATTTACTAACTAGGGTACTTCTGAAGACATGTACTGTCTCTAAACTGGATTTTATTTAGGGTTTTCAGAGAAAAGGATTCTGATCATAAATGCAAACCAGAGTTTTCAGATTTTTAATGATAAAAGACTTTGAAATCATGTATCGAAAAAGTTCAACTGGGTGAATTTAAAAATAGTAAGAAAAAAATTATCAGCTTTCAATGTTTGGTTGTGCCCATATGTCGCACATTTGAGAATGCTGACAATAAGTTGACTAACATGCAGTTTGTATGAAAGGTAAAATAAGTAACATGGGAAATGTGAGGACGTCTGAGGATTATGAATGCTTTTGAAAGACACTGAGGCTCAATTTCAATTATAGTAAATATGTTTTATTAGATGACTCAGGAAATGGTTTGTTTGGAGAGGACACAATTGAAGACCAGAAATTATTTAAGAAATCACCTGTAAGGTCCTGTAAAAACAAAGGACTTCTTCATGGTCTGTTTTTGCATTTAAATGATTCACAGTTAAAATGGGACAGCTTAGGCAGTTGACATACCATGTTTCTGGGTTTTAACTCTAATTTGCTACAGAAGAAAACTCTTAGCTGCAGCCTACACACTTCAAATGGCAACTTTTCAATTAATATCAGTCAACAGAGACAATACAGACATACAGTGATTTTCACCCTCTTTCTTGGGAAATAAACATGTATTTGTTTTGCAGAAAAAAATGTTTATGCTGTCTTATGGCAATATTCTGCACTAGCACAGAAAATTACAAGAGAGTTTCCTCCAGAACTAGTAATAGTGTCACATTTATATTTGTTGTCGGACCAAAGTGTAGGTAAGAGCTGAGCTGCCGCATGTTGAGTGATCTTCAACTTTATTCAGAGGTATCCAAACGTGACATAAATCACTGCAGCAACGTGAAACACATGGCAGTCAAGGATAGAGACCCGAGTTGAGAGACGAGGAACCAGCAATCAACACATGAAACAGACTAACTAATATACTATGGGAATACAAAGGGCAGTTAATCAAAGAAAGAGGGAACAGGTGAGACAAGGAGGCAGGGAGACAGAAGGAACAGGTGAAACTAATGCATAGACTAAACATGGGCGAAGGGATTAATTAATGAAAAGACACAAACCAAAATCCACAAAGAAAGTCCTTCATGTCACACCGTGACAAATAGGATGAAAAAGCTCCAGACCACTGACAGTCTGCAGAGACAGGCATAGCAGTGTAGGATGAAAATAACCCTAAAACCTATGTCTCACCCTCAGAATTTTCAATTTTGCGTTTCTTTTCATTTAAAGCATACATTCACATTTTTAGGAGCATGGAGGGGAATTTCTTTATTTCTGCTGTAAATTGCAAACATTTGGGTTTAACATAGAGATATGA
Organism: Girardinichthys multiradiatus; assembly: GCF_021462225.1. Taxonomy (NCBI): domain Eukaryota; kingdom Metazoa; phylum Chordata; class Actinopteri; order Cyprinodontiformes; family Goodeidae; genus Girardinichthys; species Girardinichthys multiradiatus. The sequence continues at coordinate 12,264,817 of NC_061810.1, read as the reverse complement.
ACATGAGACAAGAGATCAACATCAGAGTTTTTATTTTCAGGTTGGTACATTTGGATCTGATACACAACTTAGAAGATAGGATTATTTGTACCAGAATACCAGCATTTAATTTGAGCCGATCATTGGAACAGATGGACCTACAATTAAATTATTGAATAAAGTGAAATTCCTCAAGTCATTCAACATGTGACTGACTGACATTGCCAAAATGTTGTATTCTTCCTCAGTTGTTCCTTGATTCTCTTCAGTCTCTGTTTTATTAGAAACTCTGTATGTAAGCTGTAGGCTAAGTTGCTTCTAAAATTATTCAAACCTTTTTTAAACATTACATATGGGAAGAAAAACTAAATGCAATGTCTCATTCCACCTGACACTGATGGAAACAATTGCAAAACCCTTCGTTTAGCAAACTCTCTGATTCATATTCAATGATTTGCGGGGTTTTTTGCCAGAATAAGTTATGTTAAAATGTACCACAAAATTTAACTGTTAGATTAAGAATATAAAAAAAACAATCTAAAACAATAAGCCTTGTATTGATTTATTTATCTTGTGCTCTGTTTTTGACCCCAGAATTATGTTTATGATTGGGGATTTGCTTCTATCTGAGACATTCATCATCAAATATTTGAAACGATGCAACCTTCTTTGTCAGCTCCATTTTTTATTTTTTAGCTGTTGAGATTCTCAGAAAAAAAAACAGTCTTAAATCTCCTGTTCTTTACAGCTGGCCGTGACCCAACCTTTAGACAAAGTTCATCTTAGTTCCATTTACCAACCAGTTGCAGTTTTAGTAATATACTTTGCTGTGAAAAATGCTTGCTCCCTTTCGGATTTCTTGTCTTTTGCTCTATAGGTTTCAGATTATCAAACAAATTTAAATACCAGACCAAAAAAACCTGAGTAAATTGAAAATGCAGTTTTCAAATTATTTCATTTAATAAGAAAACAGAGCTATCCAATCTAGCCTGCCACCGTTTGAACAAATATTTGCCATCTGAACCTAATAATTTTCATCAGGTGATTGTTCTAAATGCCTATAGGTCTTAAATCACTTTGGGAAAATGTGAGCCGAGTCCTATTGCAAAATTGTTTTAGTCCGACCACATTAGATGGTTTATGAGCATGAACAGCTTAATTGGATTTAAGTTTAGACTTTGACTGTGCCACTCAAGCTTTCACTCAACCTTCATTTTGTGTTTTCTGTTTTTGTGAGTCATTCAGAGAGGGACTTACAGATCTGTGTCACATTGTTGTCCTGCTGTATAAACCAAGTGAACTTGGGTTTTAGATCACAGACTATAGGCCAGACATTCTCCTTCAGGATATTCTGTTAGAGAGCAGAATTAATGGCTCTATCCATTACAGCGAGTCATTCAGGTCCTGAAGCATCAAAAAAGCACCAGCCCCTTACACTATAAACACCATGTTTGACTATCTGTTTGATGATCTATTTCAGAAATGCTGTTAGTTTTACTACAGAAGTAACTAGATTCATAACTTCCAAGAAGTTTCAATATAGTCTCATCAGGGAACAGGATATTTTCCCAATCTCTTGGGGATCATCAATATGTTTTGTAGCAAATGTGAGATGGAGCTTTAAGTTTTTTTTTTTTTTTGGTCAGCAGTGGTTTTTGCCCATGACCTCCCCCATTTTGAACCCATGTCATTGTTGAATGATGAACACTGATCTTCAGTGAGGCAAGTAATGTCTGCAGTGCTTTAGATGTTCTGTGTTGTTTTTTGACCTCTTGGTTGAGTTATCAGTGCTCTCTTGGAGTAATTGTAGTAGGCCATCCAATCCTAGAAAAATGTCCCACTATTTAATATGTTCTACATTTGTAGGTAATTGTCCTCACTGTGGTTTGCCAGGGTCCCAAATCCTTAGATATGGCTATTGAACTCTTTCTAGGCCAATAGATATGAATGACTTTGTTTCTCATCTATTATTAAATTTTGGAGGTCGGGTCATGATGAATAATGTTTTGAGATATTTTAGCTTACTTCATGTACTACTTCATATATCTTTGAAATCTGATACATTCTCATAGCACTTATGCTAATTTGTAGCATTAACAATCTCTGTTGCTTTAGTTTCACCGATAGTGTTTGTGAAACAGCCATCTCAGGAAGTGAACCATTAGATTATGTTTTATTATTAATTATATGTTACTTTAAACTATTAAACTCTCAAGTTGAAAATATTTTGTTTTAACACAGGAGGATGCGCTGCATCAGCTTTCAGAGTAATTAGCAATTATTCGAATGGCTATAATTTCAGTGAATTACTTTTAATTTCCTTAGAGTCACATGGTTGGGTGGAACAGTGCTTTCTCTGAAACTCTTAATTAGTCATCCATCAATGCTTGAAATACATCCCACTATAACTAAGTTGATATGGAGAAAGAACAATTCAAGCAGCAGAGTGGCTGTATGATGGTTCGCATGAAATTGTCCCTCCGCAGATTCAAAGAATTGCTTTCTGTTCCCAAGGACAAGCTCTTTCAATCTATCAGACCATGCACTGGCTGCTCGTGTTCTTGTTGCCCTGTAGGTTTTTCCTTTTGACAATACATCTGTAGATAAACCAGTCCTCCGCAGCAAGGCTCTCAGTGCCTGAACTCTGCAATAGAACTGAATAGCAAGAGGGGAAATGACCTTCGGGGTACAACTTCAAGCAATGCTTTTGTAGTAACATTGAGGAAATGCTGTGAGTGCATGTGAGGTGGGATGGAAGAGCAGTCAGTGCACAATTATCCCCAATAAAAGAGAAGGATAATGCACTGGTGCTGAAAGCTGAGGTCAGAGTTTGGCAATTTACACAATAAATCCCAGTATAAACTCTGATAAAAGTTAGTACATCCTCTTTCAATTCTAAGGGTTTTTTATATGACTTAAATAAAAAACATAAGTAGATCCTTTCTGCATCAGTGAACATGCAGTGAACATGTCTCAATATAAATTGGTGATATTTTTATGTAAAACCTGATGAAAAAGTATGCCGTTATTTAAATGAAACCTTTCCTAGTCTCATATATACATATGTATATATAAAAGGTTGCCTGTCCATCGCAGGGCATCACAGACACACACAGGACAAACAACCATGCACACATTCATTCACATGCACCAAAGGGCAATTTTGAGAGACCAATTAACCTAACAGCCATGTTTTCGGATTGTGGGTGGAACCCGGAGTACCTAGAGGAAAACCGGGGGAGAACATGCAAAGTACATGCAGAAAGACCCTCGGCTGGGAAAGCAGAAGTATTGATCATGTTGAACACTGAGGTGTGTGCCAACACATTGCTGGAGACAAAAAGTCATGGCACTACTTTACACACGCAGAATATTGCCTGCAATTTATGTGCTTTGCTGAACAGCTGGGTTTGTGATGCAGCCCAAAGCCTTAAATTGCTGAGCTGCTGCAACCCATCTTGTGAATTGTGAAGACTTAATCCATTTTAAGCTGTTATTAAAGAAGATCACATAAGCTTCACTGATTTGAGGCAATATTATTAAGAAAGCTGGAATAACATACATACATATTGACATGAAAATGTACTTGTGTCATACAAAATATAGTTGGTTTCTGGCATTGAAGATGACGTTACTCCTTAGGAAACCTGGGTTGTACATAGTTTCTTTTAGACATACCTTCTAAGTTTTGTAAAAGTTTCTACAAAGTAAGTATGGTATAATGTTATAGGAAGTTAGTTTCTATTGGTCTATAGATTTATAAATACAATCTTGAGAAAATTATTTTTTTAATTTTGTTTTGAGAAGTAAAGTCTTACATGTTAAAGCATTCACCTCATTTTTAGCAATTTGCAGTTTCTGATCTGTACAGTGCACTAGAAGGGCTGAGGGAACCAAGCAAACAGTGCATGGGATTGTAGATGAAAAAAGCCTAATTATAAAACAAATATTTTCTTTAACTTTTTGTGTTCTCTGTTGTTAAGCAGTCACTATCTAATTGTTCTTGAACCTACTTCTGCAGACAGCAGGTGAAATTTGAGGGACACTGGATAGGTCATCATTCAATCACCAGGAAGTCAACGAGAGCAACCTTTGCACATATACAGTATTTGTCAGCACGCTTTTACTGTCTCACATATTTAGGCAATGTACATGGATTTTACCTCTTTGCATCTAGGTTTATGGTTCTGGAATTTTTGAACGGGAACTAAATATTGCATTGCTGGGAAATATACACAAGGCCTTTTGTTTTGCTTTAAATTAATACAGTTTAGAATAGTAGACAATTTTAAGTTTGGTCCTTATATCCTAGGACCATAGAAAATTTTATCTAATCTCTTTACAATTCATTTCCCTTAACAGACAGTTTTTTTCTGGGTCTCGTCTCATCATGGATAAGAGTCTACACAAATATAATCAACATAAGAACCACAGTCTTTACATATCCAGAAATACCGTTAGAGCATTGACAATTCTGGTAAAGATAAGTGTTTATGCTCAGCAACCCCAAAAGTTAGCATTTGGAGTGCTTTGTAAGTACTTTTTCCTGTGCATTTTCTTTTGTATATTATCTTATGCAACTAAGTGATACCAACCTCCACAGGCTTAAACAGGGTTCTTTGTGTATACTGAAGATACTTCTTGGATGTTTAACTAACCATGAGCAAAAAGATAAAATTGAGCATGTCTCTTTTTTGGCCTTGTAAACAAATTATTCCAAAATGTATCTATTACAAGTTGATTTAAGCATCTTTTAATCAAAAAATGTAAACATTTAGCAATTGATAAAACAATATATATTTTTTTACATTTTTCTTACCTTATTTTTACCACCAAATGCAGAGCTGTCTCTTGAGCATGTAATGAATGTAATGCAATGAAGGTAGCGTTGTGTCAGAGGTTTGCCTCATTTTGTATTCCTGCTGACAGAGAGAAAGAGGTACTGTATGGAAAGCAAAAGGCTTCAGGCCTAGACGGGTACATTTTGTAAGTGTGCGTGAGTATCTGCTTTGATATGCAATATGTGCTTCAAAAGATGTTGCAAGATATTGTATTTAGTCTTTTATTTTGCTGCCAAGAAAACACTTGTGATGTGCATGCCATGGTTCAATGTTTCTCAAATATGTTTCTTTTAATATCACATCTGACTGCTGCTGTGCTATCACTTAAATTTAAGTTTGTCTATACTGAACATTTTGGAAATGCCTCCCATCACAGGCTGCCACAAAACATATTTGGGTCCTGAAAATAAAAGGATGTGGGAGTAGTCTGTGGCTCATTGATCTTCTATAGCTCACACCAGAGCTGACTGTCATTTGTTTTCATGCAGAGGTTAGCTGTTGCCGAGCAGAAGATGGAGAATCAGAATCCCATTATCAAACATCCACTTGTTGTAACTGCCCTCTTGTTTATCTTTTATAAGCTGGTATTGATTCCATGATCTGAAGGGTGAAAATATATCTGGGAACAAAATCCACGCAAGTAGCACTGCTCACAAATAACATACCATACAGTATGTAAATACGTAAAACGGTGAGTAAACTTATGTATTTTAAAGAAACGTAGTTCATCACAACAAAATATTTATCTATCTATCTCCTTAAATGCAATCAGTTGCTGACCTGCTTTTTCTGTTGACAGGGCAGTCAAGTTCAGTTTATTATTCAAATTGGTTACTAAGTTTTCTATCTAGGGAAACCCAGCAGATTGGATCGAGTCACTGCATTCATGTAGCAACAGTGGAAAGGATGTAACAACAAAATGTAATAACAGAAATGCTTTTTCATTTTAAAGCCATAGCTGCATTTTTTGACTCATAAATGCAATTGCCAATAGATCTTTCAAACTGCGTTTTCATTTTCTTCTTCAAGACTGCTCATTGTGTGACACAACTAAAGTGAAAACTAAGAGGAAAATGCTTTTTCGTTTTCATGCCCGCGCCCACAAAAATTGTTCCACAAATCAATTTGACTTCGTAATTCCATGTGGTGCAGAAGAGGGACGTCAGTGGCAACTCTTCTTCTCCCACTCCAGACCGCAACATTATGCAACTTGTACGTTAGGTGGCGGAGACGAGGAGGAAAGCCCAATAATTTTTTTTCCACAATTGGGCTTACCTGCACGCAACATAGCACTCCCTCATACCATCGCACAAGCCTTGTGTTTGCGGCTGATTTTGTGAGAAGCACGTGTCTGCAGATCCGAGACCGCATTTTCTGACCTGCAGTGTGTGTGTGTGTGTGTATGTGTGTATATACACACACTACCAGTCAAAAGTGCTAGATGCACTTTCTCACTTAATGGGTTTCTGTATTTTCATGACTATTTACATTGCAGATTCTCACCACAGGCAACAAAACTGTGAATGAACACATATGGCTTTATAGAGTAAACAAAAAGTGTGAAGTAACTCTAAACATTTGTATATTTAAATTCTTCAAAATAGCCACCCTTTGCTTTTGATTAATAATAATAATAATAATTTAGACTTTATTGATCTCTAAGGGATCACAAAGGGTCTTGCTCAGGGACCCAACGACTGAGACAAATGGAACGGGGGTTCGAATGGGCAACCTGCCGGTTACATGACGAACTCTTACAACCTGAGCCAGAGTTGCCCCCACTGATTTGCTCTCTTGGTATTCTCTCCATGAGCTTCATGTATTTAAATTGGTATCACTCTGTTACCTATATTTTGAAAATGTGTTTTAGAAAAATATTATCTTGGACTAACTAGGCTCTCTTTTTCAGTTGCATATAACTGTCCAGAACAAGAAAACCTTGCCCATATTGGACAGATGCAGGATCTGCTGCACAAACTTTCACTGTCCCTTTTGCAGCTCAACTTTATTTAATCCCACACAGTTGGGTATGAACAGCAGCTGGGCATAAACAAGTAAGCAGACCAAAAATTGCTAGGTCTACGTTCAGGTCTAAGCTAGTGTATTGAAAGTTTTGAGGCATCTAACAAACTTTATTTGCATTTAAAATTTGCTTTTAGAAAGGAATGATGGATCTTCAAAATCTCTCTATCCTACATTGAGCAGGGAGGAGCCGTCCACCACTATGTTCCGATCCATCAAGTTGCCATGAAGCAGATGACCTGAGATTGCTAAATCTCTCCATCACCTCCCTCTGAATCCATCAGGGACAAATGTCTGAACTCAAGTTTGAATTTCATGAAGTTATGATGTTATGTTTGCTGAATTTCCCACATTTCTCAGGACCTGACTTTCCTGATATCAGCTGAAGCACGTGAATGTTTTTATGTTTACATTATTATATAATACATATTTCTGTTTAAGCGTAAAGCATTTATTACTATTTAGTAGTTTATTGTAATAAACTTTCAAACTGTTCAAACTGTATTGGGGTGCACTAAATCTCTAAACTATTAAAATCAGTGCTTTAATTTGCTTAAATTAGCGGTTTCTGATCTGCTGAGACATACCATTAGATTTTATTGCCGTTCCGGGGCAGCTGCGGCTTCCCTTAGCAGGTTTGTTACAGGATTGGACTTGGTGATTTCCCACTGTCTCTGAACACAATCTTTGCGCTCTCATTTCGTCTCGGGAGCAATGCACACCGCTCCCTAAAGTACAGGTTGCATAATGTTGCGGTCTGGGGCAGGAGAAGAAGAGTTGCCACTGACGTCACTCTCCTGCACCACTTGAAATTGCAAAGTCAAATTGATTTATGGAAAACTTTTTGTGGGTGTGGGCATGAAAACGAAAAAGCATTTTCCTTTTAGTTTTCTCTTTAGTTCACACAATGAGCAGTCTTGAAGAAGAAAGTGAAAACGCAGTTTGGATGATCTATTCATGAGTCAAAACATGCAGTTATGACTTTAAAATGAAAAAGCATTTTTGTTAATACATTTTAATTTTCAAATTTGACATTTAAAAAAAAATCTTTGGTCACTTTTTGCTGAGACATTTTTTAAAAATAAAATGTTAAACATTTTTCATTTATCATTTTAATTAATTTACAAATTAAGAAGTCTTGGAGAAGAAAACGAAAATGCAGTTTGGATGATTTATTTTTAATTTTATTTGAGTCAAAAAATGCAGCTTTATTTTGAAAATGAAAAAGCGTTTCTCTTAATCCAGTTTAATTTAAATATTGGGATATATTTGCTTCCATAGTAGTGGTGCACATATGAACAAATGGAGCTCCTGTTAAAACTTTGATACTTCGGCTCTCTTCCTCCCACTGTGACTTCCATCTGTACACATCATTAGGTTAACAGACATTGTCATTTGCACTCAGTGTGAAATTTGATAGCTGTTTTACAGTCTTTCCAAAACAATATTTTAGACTGCCGGAGAAAAAAGTGCAAATGGTTAGTTAAATTTTTTTTGTTTTTGTTTTATCATACGTCCTTTCTTTCGGTTGGCAAGTCTGATGTTCAGCTAACTAACACCAGTTAAATTCTGCAGGCATCAAGCTGTCTTCAACTTTTTGGTTAATTTAGCATTGTGGGCCCTATTGTACTGTGCATACAGATGCCATTATTGAGGACACAATGAAGCATTCTAAATGATAAGGTCATCATGTGTCAAAATGACAGTTGTGTTGAGTTGATTCATATGCTGAGGGCTCTCAAATGAGACAAGACATGTACTGTCTAAATGCTTAACTGTGTCTAAAGATAGCTAAAGCCACATGCTGAGGAATAAATGAAACCAGATGAAGGAGGTGTGTATATTGTCAGACAGCAGTCACAAAGTACTGCACGATAAGAAGACATCAATAAATACATCAACAGGAAAATTTAAAAATACACTATGACAACATACAGTCGGTCATAACAGCCCTGGGACCGGTGAAGCTAGAATACTTGTTTAAAAAAATAATGACTTAAATTACTTTTTAAAAACAGTGATCGCAAGTAAAGTGGTAGTTCATTCCTCGGTCTTGGTTAGACAGCTTGGAAGGATCTGTCCCTTTGGGTCCTAAAACGAGTGTGAGGGACCATCAATAGATTCTAAAGGGGTTCTGTTCATACGGTAGTTCGGTAGGGATTTTTCTACATTAGACTCTGAGATCCCACCACATCAGTAAACAGACCTGTAATTTTTGATATGGGTCTAGTTGAAATAAAATCAGAATCAGCTTTATTGACCAAGCTTGTGCACAACATCAAAGAATTTCACTTTGGTTCCATTTTGCACTCAATGAACACTATATTTACAAATGAGGAAGACATGGTTGAATTTTTGCGAATATGCATGGTATCAATCAGGGCACTCTGACTGTTAAATGTTCATCAATGTGACAAGTGAAAGAAACTCTCTCTTTGGTGGCTGGTCTTTGCAAATAGTGCCTTGGAGCACCAACCTGAAGCTAAAAGTCAAAACAGTATGTTTCAGGATGTGTGGGATCTCCAGAGATATTAGCTACCACTTTCCTGACCCTTCACATGTACAGGTCCTGGATGGAGGGAAGGTCAGCCCTGATGATCCCGTCTGCAGACATAATTGTTCGTTGTAGTTTGGACCTGTCCTGTTTTGTGGATGAGCCAAACCACACAAAACAGGAACGGGAAGTGATCCACAGTAGACACACTATTGTTGAAGATGGCGAGGGAAGGCTGTGTTGGGGGTGCTCTCCAGGACTTTACCGTGATCTCCACTGTCTTGAAAGGGTTAAGCTCCAGGTGTTTCTGACCGCACCAGAGGACCAGGTTATCCACCTCCTGTCTGTATGCAGACTCATAATTGTGCTGTATCAGACCAGTAACAGTGCTGTCATCTGCAAATTTCAGGAGTTTCACAGACAGGTCCACTGAAGTGCAGACATGTATGTACAAAGAGAAGAGTGAGCAGGTTCACTGAGGGGCACCAGTGTCTATGGTTCTTGTGCTGCAGAAGATGCTCACCAGTCTCTCCTGCTGCTGTTGGTCACTAAATAAATATATGTTCCACTGACAGTTGGAGAGTGGCACTGTGATCTGGGTGAGTTTCTTTTTTACCAGTAGTCAAAAGGACCAGATATAAAACTCACACTTTTGCAGTGTTTAGAATTGTCTTTCAATTATATATCTTACAATATCAAAGTTCAATCAGCCTGAAAGGAAGGAATGCATGGTCCCAAGACAGGATAAATGCAGAAGGTTATGTCAGGAAGGGCAGCCAGCTTAAAGCTCTTACTACATCTACCGTGCAAGTCAAGAACATGCTGGATTGGTTGAGGCCCAGGTTAACAACAACCAACATTGGTGCTGGTGACCGACAGGGTACTGATTGAAACTGCTGACTGTCGGTTAGCAAAGAAGAAGAGGAAGAAGAGGACATAGACATGTCTCTAGGCAGAAAGATAGGAGGAATGGCAAGAGTAGGAAGAGTAGGAACTTTGAATTTTGGGACTGGGACAGAAAAAGCTAGAGAGTTGGCTGACGTAATGTAGAGGAGGAAGGTGGACACACTGTGTGTTAAGGGGACCAGGTGGAAGGTATTAAGACTAGAAGCTTAAGAACAGGGTTCAAGCTATTCTACAGTGGTGTGGATGGGAAGATAAATTGTATAGGAGTTATGTTGAAGGAGTTGTTTGTCAGTGATGTTCAGGAGATGAAAAGAGTGTCTGCTAGGGAGTGAAGTCTGAAGCTAGAAATTGAAGGTATGATGTTCAGTGTTGTTAGTGGTTATGCCCCACAGGTAGAATATGAGTTGGAGGAGAAGGACAAATTCTGGAGACAGTTAGATGACGGTTATTACTATTGGTGAGACAGGTAAACGAGTATTTGGTATGTCTTCTGGAAGGAGAGTTGATAAGGAGTGGAATGAGAAAGTACAGGAGTGTTTATGGGAAAATAGATCAGCTAAGAAGAATAGGGACAATGGGAGGACTGAAGAGAGTCACCAGTAATGTGAGGGTATAGGTAGCTAAGACCAAACAAAGGGCATATAGTGACGTGCATGATAGGTTGGACAGTAAGGAGGAAGAGAAGGATTTAAACAGGTTGGCGAGGCAGAGTGAAATTGGAAGAATGTTCAGCAGGTTACATGGATTAAGATTCAAAATTGAAATATGCTGACAGGTGCAACAAGTGTGATAGTAAGATGGAAGAAATACTTTGAAGAGTTGATGAATGAAGAAAATGAAAGAGAATGACAAGCAGAAGAAGTGACCATTGTGGAGTAGGCAGTAGCAAAGATCAGTAAGGATGAAGTAAAAAAGCCATTGAAAAGGGTGAAGAGTCGAAATGCAGTTGGTCTTTATATATACCTGTGGAGGTGTGGAAGTGTCTAGGAGACAAGTCATGTTGGATGTGTCGGAGATAAAGCAGACTGAGCTTCTTGATCCAGTCTATGCTCAATCCATTTACAGTTATTCGGTCACACACTGAAGTATACACTCATCTGTCTGTAAGTCGAGCTCTGCTAGGTCAGTATTAGCCGTAAAGAGAGCAGGGGCTGCAGCAGAATTGGCAGCCAAGGAAGCAGAGTATGAGGTGTTATCGGAAGAAGAAAAACAAAGGGAAAGAATTCAACTTTTGGAGGAAAGGCAGAGAAAGGAGCTTGAATCTCAGAAATGTGAGTTAGGGAGATTAAAGGTTGAAAAGGAGTTAAAGGCTGCATGAGCTAAACTGATAACTTATGATCAGGAGATAAAGAGTGAGAGCAGTGTTCATATTGACTGTAGCAGAACAGCTCAGAAGGCCCCCACAGATTCTGCTCCCATAACAGTAGTCCCTAACAGTAATATTGTGTTCACCTCACCTCCATAAGCAGACGTCCTTGATTTAGCCCAGTCATTACAGGACAGGGTCACCATGAACAGAATGGCAATCCCAGAGTTCACAGGTGACCCAATACAGTTCATCGGGTGGAAAGCTTCATTTGCTGCACTCATCAATAGAAAGAACATCTCACCTGCAGACAAGCTGCACAACTTAAAGAAATATGTTGGAGGTTCAGCTCGACAAACGCTTGATGTCATCTTCTACAGAAATGACAGTGACGCATACCAGGATGCATGGGAACGCCTCAATCAAAGGTATGGACATCAATTTGTTGTCCAAAAAGCGTTCACAGATAGGCTGGGAAAATGGCCGAAGATACAAACAATGACTCTACAGGATTTAGAGCATTTGCACATTTCATTCAAACATGTCATGAAGTTATGCCCCACACAGAAAGTTTAAACATTCTCAACGATTGTGAGGAGAACCAAAAACTTGTTCAAAATGACCAAACTGGGCAGCTACAAGGTGAAATCTTCAAGCTGCTCAGTACATGAAAGAAAGTGGGAAGTTTCCAAGTTTAAAGCACTTTGCTGAGTTCATGTCTTCTGAAGCAAAGATGGTGTGCAATCCAATCACAACATTTCAGGTTCTCCACTCTACAGACTTCACCAAAACCACTTGTAAAAGTTAGCAGAAAGAAAAAAGGCCCGCACGCAGGTGGTAACAGAGACAGAAAACACAAAACAAATAGCAAATGTTAAACCACCATGCATGCTCTCTCAAGACAATACACACAAACTTTCCAGTTGCCCCCAGTTCAAAGGCAAATCACTTGAAGAAATACATAAAGGATAAAAGGCTCTGTTACGGCTGTCTCAAACCTGGATATTGTGCAAAGGACTGTTGCTACAGGCTTGTATCCAAAATGTGTAAGAAAAAACAATCTACCTGTCTGCACGACTTCAACTACAAGTCAGCCACCACTCCAACTCAAAATAGAACAGGCTGCAACAACCCTGTCTCTCAATGCAGAAACCAACGAACAATGTGTAAGCACTTTCATGATCATACCAGTATAGGTTTCCTCAGAGCAACAACCAGGTAAAGAAATGTTTGTTTATGCACTCTTAGACACCCAAAGAGACTCAGTGTTCATTGATCAAGATGTGTCTAACAATCTCAAAGCTAAGTCTACCACAATGAGGTTAAGTTCACTACAATGCTTGGTAAAGATGCTGTTGTGCCAAGTCAACGTGTCTCAGGTCTCAAAGTCAGAGGCTACAACTCATCAGAAATAATTGAACTCCTTCCTGCTTACACTAAAGACTGTATACCAGTTATGTTCCTTCCTGTGAAATGGCAAGGCAATGGAATCATCTCAAGGTAATTTAGAATGAGATTCCCCCACAGCTAGAATGTGAAGTTGGGCTTTTAATTGGTTACAACTGCTCCAAGGCAGGTCATCCTAGGAGGAGAGAACGAACCCTACGTTGTCCGCAAAACATTGGGCTGGAGTATTGTAGGCCCCACATCATCTCACAAGGACTCTTGTAACATGTCTACTGTGTATTACAGACTCTCAGTCAAAGAGCTCCCCTTAATGACTCCAGCTGACGCACTCAAGGTTCTCGAGTCTGTCTTTTAGGATAATAACAAGGATAACAGATTAGTGTCTCAAGATGACATTCTCTTTCTGAATGCACTAAAGGCATTTACAAAAACAATGAAGGACATTATGGAATGCCACTTCCATTTAAGGAGAGATCTCTTTTACCAAACAATAAGCAAATGGCCACTGTGCGACTTCAAAGCCTCAAAAATCAACTGTCGAAAAACCAAAGATACCAGGAGCAATATGTAAGGTTCATGGGTGAAGTCATTGAAAAGGGTGTCATGGTGGGTGGTGGGGGTGGGATGTGGCGGGGTTGCTTGGAGCAGGGCTGTGTGTGGAGCTTGCGCTGTGTGGCCGTTGCTTCGTTGGCTTTTCGGGGATGAAGCTCTCCTGTGGGAGTGTGCCCATGTGCTGTGGGGGGGTGTGATTCATGGCGTTTGGGTTCCGGGGCATGTGTTCGAAATCTGTGTCCTGGTTGGGGGTGGCCCGGTAGGGAGATTCATGTTGGGTTCATTGGGGGTGGAGGGCTCATGGGGTTGGAATCGGAACTCATCGGGGGTTGGGACTATTTTATTCTGTGGCGGCTCTGGTTGGCGGGCTTGTTTGGACCATGTAGGCCCCTCTTTTGTACATGACCCATCCCTGGATAAGGATGGGGGTGGTTGGGGACTGGGGTCGGAGCGGGGGGGCAGTGTCCGGGCCGGGATTGCTCAGGTTCAGGCACGAGCCCGGGCTAGCCCAGACCAGGTTTAGGTGCTGGGGCTCCACTGTTTTATACCCATGAGAGGAGCAGTTAGTGAGATAAGGTGCGATCAAGGAAGCAACTTTGTCGGAGCTAAAAACAAACTGCAGGAAGTTTTTAAACAAGTGGACTCTAACTGCATTTCCACATTTCTGGCTGAGAAACAGTGTGACTTCAAAATGCACACTCCTCATTCGAGCCATACAGGAGGTGTATGGGAAAGGCAAATCAGGACAGTTCGAAGCATTCTGCGCTCTAACAGCTTCACTTTCATTAGGCAGAATGGACAAGTCATCATCAAGGACATTCTTTTATCAGGCAATGTCGATTGTGAACAGCAGACCTCTTACAGTGGACAACCTCAGTGACCCAAACAGCCCAGAGCCATTGACCCCAAATCGCCTGCTCACTATGAACTCAAAGGCAGCCCTGCCCCCTCCATGTACATTCATCAAAGAGGACATTTATGCACGGAAAAGATAGCGGCATGTTCAGTACCTATCAGAACAGTTTTGGTCACGTTGGAAAAAGGAGTATCTATCCAACATTGCAACAAGGCAGAAATGGCACACTCCTAGAAGAAACTTAAAAGTTGGAGATGTTGTCATGGAGAAGATGGATGCTTTACCTCACAATGAATGGAAATTAGCATGTGTAATGGACAAAGTAACTGACAAAGTAAAGATTCGTTTTGGAGAAAGGAAGATGGAGAAAGGACAATGTTCCCGTAAACCGTCTATAGTGGAATACCCGGTGCAGAAACTGGTTTTGCTATTAGAGACTGTTTAGCTATATTCTAAGGTTCAAGGTTCATCCTTTCTTATGGCCTATGTGTTTTCATAAAGCTTAAAGGTTACAGGTCATATCTTATTTAGGAAATCATTATCACTCCATTTGTTTACCAGTTAAGCTCTAATGATTTGGTGGGAGTGTAAATGACTTTACTAATATTGTCTGTTCATAAATTGTTTCATAAGTGTTTATTTTTCTGCTGTAGCAGTAACACAGTTTATGCTTTTATGTTGAAAGGCTTGGTCCAGGAAGGTGCTGTAAATTTAAACTGTACAGCAGTAATCAATGTCAGTGTGTGGAGAGAAAGTGTGCTTCACGGTTACAATGGGAAAAAAAATATAGTTAAGTTGTGTATCGAAACAGCAAATGGTTCCTTAGCACCTGGTTCGTGTTTTCATGGGTAAAAGTATATTTAGTTATTTTTAATGGATCATACAGGTGGCTATTAAGTGTAGCAGTTATGTTTTCACCCAGTAGAGGGTGCTAATGTTCTTTGGTAAGTTAGTCATGCTTAGTCAGCAATACAAAGGTCCACTAGTTTCAAAGTTATATGTTGAAATATTATGTATTTTAGTTTGTGTCATGGTACAGGGAAAATATAGAAGGCAATGTTTAAAGGTTTAATAAATATACATGGTAAAACAGGGTAATAGCACTCAACATAAAGATTGTCAAGGATAAAAAGGTTGTAAAAATTGAAGGTAATGAATTAATAATGCAAAAATGTTTAAAGCAACATACTGTTTGAGTTACTAATGGTATTTATATTCTGTATTATTTGTAGCTCTTAGATACAAATAGCATGAATATGGACATGTTCATGTCAGTTCAGTCAGGGCTTAAAACACCAAGTGAACCTGACAGACTATCAAATGAGGACAGATATGAAGAACAAGCGCAAGCAAATATCATGACTCAAAATCAAAAATAATTTACTTTACAAAGAAGAGAAAGAAATCACATTTAATCTAACTCTGAACCCGAAGATCAATGGTAGGGAAATTTTGACCGTGAAATTCATTATTTACCTTAAAAAGCAGTTGCTCCACCAAAAGATATTTTGCATTTTTTAAATGTTTAATTTTACTATTCTTTACTTTTTCATACTCCACTATTTGCAACAGATAAAGCTCAGCATGTAATTGAATCACTTTCTGAATTTACCTATTAGCTCTATGTATCTTCTAATTTTCATGCCAGACTGATGCTTTCATTTTCCTGTTTTAGTGGATGTTTTTTTCAAATGTTAAGTGAACAAGTACAGCAGCATAATTGTATTTGACATTCAAATATTTTTTTTTTTTTTTTTTTGGTTTTGTTTTGAGCCAAGGGACCATTTCAGAGTCATTATGACTGATGAATTAGGGGAAATTTAAGGCACCTCATAATGTGTAATATGTAAATCACACCTCAGTAGATGCCCTTTAATCTAAACTTTATGACTAAGATTACAAAAGGATTTCTTAAGTATTACCAGGTAATATCAAGAACATTTAAGGGTTTCCACATTGTGGAACAAAAAAGATCATTTGTATTCTATTCTCTTCTTTTCTAAATCACGCCATGACGTATTAAAATCTAAGGTACACCCCAGCTTCACGTACATTTACCAACAATGTCATCTACTTATAGGACAGTTCTAATTAGATAAATTGTCATGACAAAAATTCTTCCTAGACTTCTACATTTCACTTTCTTAAACCAAACCAGTGACAAACAACAGATGTTGCACTTTCTCTGAAAAACTGATTTCCTCTTTTGCTGCAATGGTTTCATCATTTATCTGCCTCAGACTGAGTTGCTCATCATATATAATGACAGTTGTTTTTGCATTTCTCTGAGCCATGCTATGCGCTTGCATTCCCACTGTCCTGAAAAGGTCTCTTGGGTGCTCGTTGATGCAGCATTTGGAGCTGAGGCACGAAGAAATGTGCTGTATATTTCACCAGTGAAACAAATTTGATAAAAGAGTTGTTCAGTTTGCCTGTGCATTTCCAATGTATTTGGGTCTGTACTCAGCAAAAACAAGGAAGGAATACATTTTACCAGTTGCAACTATCTATTCATTAGCCACATGCTTCTAAAGAGATATTAACTTCTCTTGTATATGAGCCTTTTATAGAGTTTTCACCATGGTACTTAATATACTATAAAACCACAATACTCATCTTTGTTTGCACCATTCCAGCATTGCTATAACCCCATTATTTTCCAACCCTCGGTTTGACTGTCTGTGTGCTTATGAGTCCTTAAGTATGGGTTAGAGAAGAGAATAACTGGCTCTTTGTTAGGAATATGGGAGCTGCTGTGTTGTTGTATACTCACAGATCACTGACCGACTTCAGAGAATGCATGACTAAAAATATAGCTTAATGTCACATGGGATTCTGTGGTGTGTAAATCTCTATGTAAAAGCTTACCCTGCTCTCCTTTGCAGAACCCAAAAGTTATCTAAACTGCACATTCTCCTCCATTAACCATGCGATCTTGAAGATTAGTTAAACTACCACGGGCTAAGAGGAATTGATAGAGGAGAGTAGGGTTTTAAACCCCTAATTTCAATGAAGTTGGGACGTTGTGTAAAATGTAAAGACAAATAGAATACAATGATTTGCTAATTCTATTCAACTTGTATGAAATTGAATACACTACAAAACAGGATATTTAATCTGTGAAAAGTCCACATTTCAAATTGTTTTTGGAAATCATGGATGTTGTGTCCTCCAAGCCAAAGAGGTAATGAACTGTACAGATTGTTATCAGCTCAAAGTTTAAAAGCCAGCAGCCTGATGGTATGGGGTTATGTTAGTGCCCATGGCATAGGTAACTTGCACATCTGTGAAGGCACCATTAATATTGAAATGTACATACAGGTCCTTCTCAAAATATTAGCATATTTTGATAAAGTACATTATTTTCCATAATGTAATGATGAAAATTTAACATTCATATATTTTAGATTCATTGCACACTAACTGAAATATTTCAGGTCTTTTATTGTCTTAATACGGATGATTTTGGCATACAGCTCATGAAAACCCAAAATTCCTATCTCACAAAATTAGCATATCATTAAAAGGGTCTCTAAACGAGCTATGAACCTAATCATCTGAATCAACGAGTTAACTCTAAACACCTGCAAAAGATTCTTGAGGCCTTTAAAACTCCCAGCCTGGTTCATCACTCAAAACCCCAATCATTGGTAAGACTGCCGACCTGACTGCTGTCCAGAAGGCCACTATTGACATCCTCAAGCAAGAGGGTAAGACACAGAAAGAAATTTCTGAACGAATAGGCTGTTCCCAGAGTGCTGTATCAAGGCACCTCAGTGGGAAGTCTGTGGGAAGGAAAAAGTGTGGCAGAAAACGCTGCACAACGAGAAGAGGTGACCGGACCCTGAGGAAAATTGTGGAGAAGGGCCGATTCCAGACCTTGGGGGACCTGCGGAAGCAGTGGACTGAGTCTGGAGTAGAAACATCCAGAGCCACCATGCACAGGCGTGTGCAGGAAATGGGCTACAGGTGCCGCATTCCCCAGGTCAAGCCACTTTTGAACCAGAAACAGCGGCAGAAGCGCCTGACCTGGGCTACAGAGAAGCAGCACTGGACTGCGTGTCATTCGGAAATCAAGGTGCCAGAGTCTGGAGGAAGACTGGGGAGAAGGAAATGCCAAAATGCCAGAAGTCCAATGTCAAGTGTCTGGGGTGCCGTGTCAGCTGCTGGTGTTGGTCCACTGTGTTTTATCAAGGGCAGGGTCAATGCAGCTAGCTATCAGGAGATTTTGGAGCACTTCATGCTTCCATCTGCTGAAAAGCTTTATGGAGATGAAGATTTCATTTTTCAGCACGACCTGGCACCTGCTCACAGTGCCAAAACCACTGGTAAATGGTTTACTGACCATGGTATCACTGTGCTCAATTGGCCTGCCAACTCTCCTGACCTGAACCCCATAGATAATCTGTGGAATATTGTGAAGAGAACGTTGAGAGACTCAAGACCCAACACTCTGGATGAGCTAAAGGCCGCTATCGAAGCATCCTGGGCCTCCATAAGACCTCAGCAGTGCCACAGGCTGATTGCCTCCATGCCACGCCGCATTGAAGCAGTCATTTCTGCCAAAGGATTCCCGACCAAGTATTGAGTGCATAACTGTACATGATTATTTGAAGGTTGACGTTTTTTGTATTAAAAACACTTTTATTTTATTGGTCGGATGAAATATGCTAATTTTGTGAGATAGGAATTTTGGGTTTTCATGAGCTGTATGCCAAAATCATCTGTATTAAGACAATAAAAGACCTGAAATATTTCAGTTAGTGTGCAATGAATCTAAAATATATGAATGTTAAATTTTCATCATTACATTATAGAAAATAATGAACTTTATCACAATATGCTAAAATTTTGAGAAGGACCTGTACAGTTTCTGGAGCAGCATATGCTGGCATCCAAGCTTTTTCAGGGACGCCCCTGCTTGTTTCAGCAAGACAATGCCACATTTTTCATTTGTTACAACAGAGTAGCTTCGTAGTAAAAGAGTGTGTGTAATAAATTAGCCCGTCAGCAGTCCAGACCTGTATCCTATTAAAAATGTGAGAAGCATTATGAAGCGCAAAATACAACAAATGAGATCCAGGACTGTTGAGTCACTGAAGTTGTTGTTAAGCAAGAATGGCATATAATTCCACCTACAAAACTTCAACAGTTTGTGTCCTCAGGAAAGGTGATATAACACAGTGGTAAACATGTTTTTTTGGAATGTGTTGCAAGCATAAAATCCAAAATGAATATTGACCAAAAAAAAACTATTTAGTTTATCAGTTTTAACATTAAAAATAGCCTTAAATAGGCCTTTGTAGTGTATTCAATTGCATATAGGTTGAACAGGATTTGCATATCATTGTATTCTGTTTTTATTTATGTTTTAGAAAACATCCCAACTTCATTGGAATTGGGGTTGTAGGGCAGTATTCACAGCACACTAGTAAACAGCTTTTGCTAAAAATATTTTTGTATTTCTTAATTTATGAACCAACATTACACCTTTGAAAATGTATTGATGTAAAAAAAAAGCCCTTTTTAATATAAGATTTTGTTTTTGTTTTATTATTTCCATTTAAACAGTGTAGTGGATTTTCTAATCAAAGTGGGAGAGAAGACAACTCATTAACAAGAGAAAGACCGGACTTTGTCTTTATTAGTTTATTCAAAGGCATACAGCGTTTGAAGACCCTGTCACTGAGCTTAGTCAGAGAAACAGAGCCCCAAATAGAATTTACAGACAATATTTATACCAGTATGTGGGTGTTATCTCAACTTAAAAGAGTTTGGAAATATAGCCCCTAGACCCTCCTCAGGTCAGAGGTAACAAGGTTATTTATGAGGGCAACCATCTACCATCCCTTGAGATACAACACTTCAGGGAGTGTTAACCATAAACTCTCCTGATAATTAATTTAGAACCCATCTCCTCTAAGTAACCAAACACAGAGGTCTTAGGTGAGAGGGGTATAAAAAAATGCTCAGAGCATTAAAAAGAATTTTCCACAACAACAGCCTGTGTCACGGCTTCCTGAATGAGCTCCACATAAAGAGTTTATAGCCCCATCACATTATTGCGTATCTGCCTTTCATTTTTATGACATTCAAGCATACCTGGGCTTAATGCTACAGAATGACCTGTCTACGAGTCAAGTGTTGTAGCACATGACGTTATTTCTTGTTAAATATGCTAAGCTGTTATTAATTTTATGCATATTTAAAAACAAATCATAGCCAGGCGATGTAACTTTGAAACAACACATATACTTAAAATTTGACCCATTGCTATGTTGTTTTATTTAAGATGACTTAAATGTTGCAGAAATGGCTCATTTATAACTTTACTTAATCTTGTGCTCTGCTATGCAGAAACTGTGCTAATGAAGATTCACTCACGTTAAGTACACTTTGCTAGTACCAGAGTTGACCACCTTTTGCTTTCAAAACAATTGTTTTATTCATAGCATAGATTCAGAAAGGAGTTTTTAAACATTCCTTAGAGAATTTTGTCTATGTTGACACGACACCATCAAACTGTTGTATCTGGAGGCCATCATTATGTTGGTGGCTAAAAATCTCCAGTTGACATTGGGTGAAAGGTGGAGTACCCCTGGACAGGTCGGCAGTTAATCACAGGGTAACAAAGACACACACAGGACAAACACAGATGCACGCACATACACTCTCTCACACACACACACACACACACACACACACACACACACGCAAGGGCAATTTAGATCTAACAGTCATGGTGGTGTACTGTTACTCCGTTTCCACCATTGCAGTTCGGAGCCGCTTCCTGAACGTGATTTTGAACTTGTAACGTTTTTCCACCAACGAAAAGAGGTTCCTAAGTGTGAACTCTGGTTCAACTCGGGCAGCACAGAATACTTGGTACTTCTGCACGAACCGTAACATTACTCGTGAGCGGGTCAAAGCTACAGACAATAGAAGCTTTAAATACGGCGGCAAAGACAGAGGACGTACCATATAAACATTATTTATGTTGGCAAAAACACACTAAATGTGCATTGTATAACTACCCATTTCTGTTACTCTCGCGGTTGCTGAACATATGCTGTACAAGCGGAGCAGGAGTTTGATCCGCATTGCCGACACTAAGTCGGACATGCTCCCGATGTATGTTGGACTCCGGCAGGGCTGCCCTTCATCACCGGTCCTGTTCATAACTATTATGGACAGGATTTCTAGGCACAGCCAAGGGCCGAAGGTGTTCTTGTTTGGGGACCGGTGGATTTAATATCTTCTTTCTGCAGATAACGTGGTCCTGCTGGCCCCTTCTAGCCAGGACCTACAGCATGTGCTGGGGCGGTTCGCAGCCGAGTGTGAAGTGGCTAGGATGAGGATCAACCCCTCCAACTCTGAGGCCATGGTTCTTGACCGGAAAAGGGTGGCTTGTCCTCTTCAGGTTGGAGGGGAGTTTCTGCCTCAAGTGGAGGAGTTCAAATATTCTGGGTTCTTGTTCATTAGTTGTACAATGGAGCAGGAGATTGACAGACAGATTGGCGCAGCTGCCGCAGTAATGGGGACGCTGTTCCGGTCCGTTGTGGTGAAGAGAGAGGTGAGCCAAAAAGCAAAGCTTCCAATTTACCGGTCGGTCTACGTTCCTACCCTCAACTATGGCCATGACCAAAAAACAAGATCCCGGATACAAGCGGCTGAAATGAGCTTCCTCCGTAGAGTGGCCAGTCACTCCCTTAAAGATAGGGCGAGGAGCTCGGCCATCCGGGAGGGGCTCGAAGTAGAGCCGCTGCTCCTCCACAATGAGAGGAGCCAGTAGAGGTGGCTCGGGCATCTAAACCGGATGCCTCCTGGACGCCTCCCTTGGGAGGTGTTTCAGGTACGTTCCACCTGGTGGAGGCCCAGGGGACGGCCCAGGACACGCTGGAGGGACTATGACTCTTGGCTGGCCTGGGAACACCGTGGGCTCTCCCTGAAGGAGCTGGAGGACTTGTCTGAAGAGAGGGAAGTCTGGGATCTCTACTGTCTTTACTGAGTCTGCTGCCCCTGCGACCCGGTCCTGGATAAAGCGGAAGTGTCATGATGAGTTTTAAGGTAGGACCCAAATACAGGATGAGTGGAGTTGGTGAGAAGGTTTAATAGAAAATAAACACATTTACAGCTGACCAGGCACAGGAACTCAGGCAGGTGAAAAACATAAGCCACATAAAAATCAGGGGACAGGCAGGGAGACAAACAGGACTGGACCAGGGCAAGATAACAGCATGACAAAGGGGTGATAACGGAAGGAACCAGTGGAGTACAATGCAAACCAGGGAGCTTATAAACTGAGAAAAGTGATATATATATATATATATATATATATATATATATATATATATATACAGTACAGACCAAAAGTTTGGACACACCTTCTCATTCAAAGAATTTTCTTTATTTTCATAACTCTGAATATTGTAGCTTCACACTGAAGGCATCAAAAGTATGAATTAACGCATGTGGAATTAATTACTGAACTAAAAAGTGTGAAACAACCGAAAATATGTCTTACATTCTAGGTTCTTCAAAGTAGCCACCTTCTGCTTTGATTACTGCTCCGCACACTCTTGGCATTCTGTTGATTAGCTTCAAGAGGTAGTCACCTGCAATGGTTTTCCAACAGTCTTGAAGGAGTTCCCAGAGATGCTTAGCAGTTGTTGGCCCCTTTGCCTTCACTCTGCAGTCCAGCTCACCCCAAACCATCTTTATTGGGTTCAGGTCCGGTGACAGTGGAGGCCAGGTCATCTGGTGCAGCAACCCATCACTCTCCTTCTTGTTCAAATAGCCCTTACACAGCCTGGAGGTGTGTTTGGGGTCATTGTCCTGTTGAAAAATAAATGATGGTCCAACTAAACGCAAACCGGATGGAACAGCATGCCGCTGCAAGATGCCGTGGTAGCCATGCTGGTTCAGCATGCCTTCAATTTTGAATAAATCCCCAACAGTGTCACCAGCAAAGCACCCCCACACCATCACACCTCCTCCTCCATGCTTCACGGTGGGAACCAGGCATGTAGAGTCCGTCCGTTCACCGCTTCTGCGCCGCACAAAGACACGTTGGTTGGAACCAAAGATCTCAAACTTGGACTCATCAGACCAAAGCACAGATTTCCACTGGTCTAATGTCCTCTTGAACCTCATCAACAGAATGCCAAGAGTGTGCGTAGCAGTAATCAAAGCAAAGGGTGGGTATTTTGAAGAACCTAGAATATAAGACATATTTTCAGTTGTTTCACAATTTTTTAATCAGTATATAATTCCACATGTGTTAATTCATAGTTTTGATGCCTTCAGTGTAAAGCTACAATTTTCATAGTCATGAAAATAAAGAAAACTCTTTGAATGAGAAGGTGTGTCTAAACGTTTGGTCTGTACTGTGTATATATACACTGCTCAAAAAATAAAGGGAACACTTACACAACACAAAATATCTCCAAGTAAATCAAACTTCTGTGAAATCAAACTGTCCACTTAGGAAGCAACACTGATTGACAATTAATTTCACATGGTTTTGTGCAATTGGAATAGACAACAAGGGGGAAATCTTTGGCTATTAGCAAGACACACTCAATAAAGAAGTGGTTCTGCAGGTGCGGACCACAGACCACTTCTCGGTATTTATGCTTTCTGGCTGATGTTTTTGTCAGTTTTCAATGTTGGTGATGCTTTCACACTCGTGGTAGCATGAGACGGACTCTACAATCGAGGATGGCACATCAATGCGAGCTGTGGCAAGAAGGTTTGCTGTGTCTGTCAGCGTAGGGTCCAGAGCCTGGAGGCGCTACCAGGAGACAGGCCAGTACACCAGGAGATGTGGAGGAGGCCTTAGAAGGGCAACAACCCAGCAGCAGGACCGCTACCTCTGCCTTTGTGCAAGGAGGAACAGGAGGAGCACTGCCAGAGCCCTGCAAAATGACCTCCAGCAGGCCACAAATGTGCATGTGTCTGCACAAACGGTTAGAAACCGACTCCATGAGGATGGTATGAGGGCCCGACGTCCACAAATGGGGGTTGTGCTCATAGCCCAACACCGTGCAGGATGCTTGGCATTTGCCAGAGAGCACCAGGATTGGCAAATTCACCACTGGCGCCCTGTGCTCTTCACAGATGAAAGCAGGTTCCCACTGAGCACAAGTAACAGACATGATAGAGTCTGGAGACACCGTGGAGATCGATCTGGTGCCTGCAACATCCCTCAGCATGACCGATTTGGCAGTGGGTCAATAATGGTGTGGTGTGGCATTTCTTTGGAGGGCCGCATGGCCCTCCCTGTGGTCGCCAGAGGTAGGTTGACTGCCATTAGGTACCGAGATGAGATCCTCAGACCCCTTGTGAGACCATATGCTGGTACTGTTGGCCCTGGGTTCCTCCTAATCCAGGACAATGATAGACCTCATGTGGCTGGAGTGTGTCAGCAGTTCCTGCAAGATGAAGACATTGAAGCTATGGACTGGCCCGCCCGTTCCTCAGACCTGAATCCGATTGAGCACATCTTGGACATCATGTCTCGCTCCATCCACCAATGTCACATTGCACCACAGACTGTCCAGGAGTTGGGAGATGCTTTAGTCCAGGTCTGGGAGGAGATCCCTCAGGAGACCATCCGCCGTCTCATCAGGAGCATGCCCAGGTGTTGTAGGGAGGTCATACAGCCACGTGGAGGCCACACACAATACTGAAGCTCCGAAACCAGTTCACAGCCAACGACTCTGCGTCTGTGTGGAAAGGGCTCAGGCAGTTCACCAACAACAAGCCGAAAGCCCCCCACTCCATCAACGACTGACGCCTCGCCAACGACCTGAACGAGTTTTACTGCCACTTTGAAAGACAAAGGCACAGTCCTGTAACCATTCCCCACGACACCCCCCAACACCTGCAGCCACAATCCACCACTCCCACCTCCCCAACCTCAAGAGGGGCCTTGGCACCTCCGACCCCCACCCTGAAGTTCCCCCCCACCAGCCCCCTACCCACGCCGGGGACGGCTCTTTCCATCCAGGAGAGCGACGTCAACAAACTCTTCAGGAGACAGAACCCCCGGAAAGCTGCTGTACCGGATTCTGTCTCACCAGCCAGCCTGAAGCACTGCGCTGATCAGCTGTCTCCAGTCTTCACAGACATTTTTAACACCTCACTGGAGACATGTCATGTACCAGCCTGCTTCAAGTCCTCCACCATCATCCCTGTTCCCAAGAAGCCAAGGACCACAGGGCTTAATGACTTCAGATCCGTCGCCCTGACCTCCGTGGTGATGAACACCTTTGAGCGCCTTGTGCTCTCACACCTAAAAGACATCACCGACCCCCTCCTGGACCCCCTGCAGTTTGCCTACAGAGCCAACAGGTCTGTAGATGATGCAGTCAACTTAGCCCTTCACTTCCTCCTCCGGCACCTGGACTCCACAGGAACCTACTCCAGGATCCTGTTTGTGGATTTCAGCTCTACCTTCAACACCATCGTCCCAGCTCTGCTCCAGGAGAAGCTCTCCCAGCTGAGTGTGCCCGACTCCGCCTGCAGGTGGATCACTGACTTCCTGTCTGACAGGAAACAGCGCGTGAGGCTGGGGAAGCACGTCTCTGACTCCCTGACCATCAGCACTGGTTCCCCCCAAGGCTGTGTTCTCTCACCCTGACACTCTCCCTTTCCCCCACACCCCCCTTTTTTTGCTGACAGGACACTTGTAACTTGCAACTCTATGCGTTACATTAACGCTCAGCTTGGACTCCTGCTTTACTTGCACACTGATCACCTGCACTGTTGTACTGCTCTCGCACCCAATACTGCTCTATATTTACTCTCACTCACTTAAAACTGTGCACATATATTTATATTATATTGTAGATATGTTTATACTGTTTAATTTGTACTGTACTGCACTGACTACGCCAAAACAAATTCCTTGTATGTCCAAAAACGTACTTGGCAATAAAGCTTTCCTGATTCTGATTCTGAACCTCATTTTGACTTATTCTAAGGACAGTACATCAAAGTTGGATCAACCTGTAGTGTGTTTTTCCACTTTAATTTTGTGTGTGACTCCAAATCCAGGCCTCCATTGGTTAATAAATTTGATTTCCATTATATACTGGTCCTTCTCAAAATATTAGCATATTGTGATAAAGTTCATTATTTTCCATAATGTCATGATGAAAATTTAACATTCATATAGTTTAGATTCATTGCACAGTAACTGAAATATTTCAGGTCTTTTATTGTCTTAATACGGATGATTTTGGCATACAGCTCATGAAAACCCAAAATTCCTATCTCACAAAATTAGCATATCATTAAAGGGTCTCTAAACGAGCTATGAACCTAATCATCTGAATCAACAAGTTAACTCTAAACACCTGCAAAAGATTCCTGAGGCCTTTAAAACTCCCAGCCTGGTTCATCACTCAAAACCCCAATCATGGGTAAGACTGCCGACCTGACTGCTATCCAGAAGGCCACTATTGACACCCTCAAGCAAGAGGGTAAGACACAGAAAGAAATTTCTGTGCAAATAGGCTGTTCCCAGAGTGCTGTATCAAGGCACCTCAGTGGGAAGTCTGTGGGAAGGAAAAAGTGTGGCAGAAAACGGTGCACAACGAGAAGAGGTGACTGGACCCTGAGGAAGATTGTGGAGAAGGGCCGATTCTAGACCTTGGGGGACCTGCGGAAGCAGTGGACTGAGTGTGGAGTAGAAACATCCAGAGCCACCGTGCACAGGTGTGTGCAGGAAATGGGCTACAGGTGCCGCATTCCCCAGGTCAAGCCACTTTTGAACCAGAAACAGCGGCAGAAGCGCCTGACCTGGGCTACAGAGAAGCAGCACTGGACTGTTGCTCAGTGGTCCAAAGTACTTTTTTCGGATGAAAGCAAATTCTGCATGTCATTCAGAAATCAAGGTGCCAGAGTCTGGAGGAAGACTGGGGAGAAGGAAATGCCAAAATGCCAGAGGTCCAGTGTCGAGTACCCACAGTCAGTGATGGTCTGGGGTGCCTTGTCAGCTGCTGGTGTTGGTCCACTGTGTTTTATCAAGGGCAGGGTCAATGCAGCTAGCTATCAGGAGATTTTGGAGCACTTCGTGCTTCCATCTGCTGAAAAGCTTTATGGAGATGAAGATTTCATTTTTCAGCACGACCTGGCACCTGCTCACAGTGCCAAAACCACTGGTAAATGGTTTACTGACCATGGTATCACTGTGCTCAATTGGCCTGCCAACTCTCCTGACCTGAACCCCATATAGAATCTGTGGGATATTGTGAAGAGAACGTTGAGAGACTCAAAACCCAACACTCTGGATGAGCTAAAGGCCGCTATCGAAGCATCCTGGGCCTCCATAAGACCTCAGCAGTGCCACAGGCTGATTGCCTCCATGCCACGCCGCATTGAAGCAGTAATTTCTGCCAAAGGATTCCCGACCAAGTATTGAGTGCATAACTGTACATGATTATTTGAAGGTTGACGTTTTTTGTATTAAAAACACTTTTCTTTTATTGGTCGGATGAAATATGCTAATTTTGTGAGATAGGAATTTTGGGTTTTCATGAGCTGTATGCCAAAATCATCCGTATTAAGACAATAAAAGACCTGAAATATTTCAGTTAGTGTGCAATGAATCTAAAATATATGAATGTTAAATTTTCATCATGACATTATGGAAAATAATGAACTTTATCACAATATGCTAATATTTTGAGAAGGACCTGTATATATATATATATATGCTGGTATTTCAAGGAGGGGAAGCTTGATTTTAAGATCGCTGATTCGCTGATTAGCTCATTTCGCTGTCATTCAAAAAGGGATTCAGCCTCAGACAGATCATCCAATCATGCAGAAGCTGAACGTCCAGGCCAGCCGAGGCCAGCCCACTGCCCAATAGACTCCCTGAGACGCTGAGCGTCCGATGGGCGGGACAAATCCCAGCATTTTTGCTTCGCTATTGAACTCACTGTTTAAAGCACTGTGAAACTGCGGGAATGAGTGAGAGGAAAGCCGCGTCGTTATCAATGATAAGAAGCTGATTCCAAACAAAAGTTGAGCGCGTTGTAGCGCATATTTAGTCAATGACATGTACATACAACAGTATATATTTGATCACTTATTCTTTGACATCTTAGGGGAAGCTGAGCTTCCCTTAGAGCAATTGCCATATATATATATATATATATATATATATATATATATATATATATGTGTGTGTGTATGTGTATATGTATGTATATATATAGATATACAGGGGTTGGACAATGAAACTGAAACACCTGGTTTTAGACCACAATAATTTATTAGTATGGTGTAGGGCCTCCTTTTGCAGCCAATACAGCGTCAATTCGTCTTGGGAATGACATATACAAGTCCTGCACAGTGGTCGGAGGGATTTTAAGCCATTCTTCTTGCAGGATAGTGGCCAGGTCACTACGTGATACTGGTGGAGGAAAACGTTTCCTGACTTGCTCCTCCAAAACACTCCAAAGTGGCTCAATAATATTTAGATCTGGTGACAGTGCAGGCCATGGGAGATGTTCAACTTCACTTTCATGTTCATCAAACCAATCTTTCACCAGTCTTGCTGTGTGCATTGGTGCATTGTCATCCTGATACACGGCACTTCCTTCAGGATACAATGTTTGAACCATTGGATGCACATGGTCCTCAAGAATAGTTCGGTAGTCCTTGGCAGTGACGTGCCCATCTAGCACAAGTATTGGGCCAAGGGAATGCCATGATATGGCAGCCCAAACCATCACTGATCCACCCCATGCTTCACTCTGGGCATGCAACAGTCTGGGTGGTACGCTTCTTTGGAGCTTCTCCACACCGTAACTCTCCCGGATGTGGGGAAAACAGTAAAGGTGGACTCATCAGAGAACAATACATGTTTCACATTGTCCACAGCCCAAGATTTGCGCCCCTTGCACCATTGAAACCGACGTTTGGCATTGGCATGAGTGACCAAAGGTTTGGCTATAGTAGCCCGGCCGTGTATATTGACCCTGTGGAGCTCCCGACGGACAGTTCTGGTGGAAACAGGAGAGTTGAGGTGCACATTTAATTCTGCCATGATTTGGGAAGCTGTGGTTTTATGTTTTTTGGATACAATCCGGGTTAGCACCCGAACATTCCTTTCAGACAGCTTCCTCTTGCATCCACAGTTAATCCTGTTGGATGTGGTTCGTCCTTCTTGGTGGTGTGCTGACATTACCCTGGATACCGTGACTCTTGATACATCACAAAGACTTGCTGTCTTGGTCACAGATGCGCCAGCAAGATGTGCACCAACAATTTGTCCTCTTTTGAACTCTGGTATGTCACCCATAATGTTGTGTGCATTTCAATATTTTGAGCAAAACTGTGCTCTTACCCTGCTAATTGAACCTTCACACTCTGCTCTTACTGGTGCAATGTGCAATCAATGAAGACTGGCTACCAGGCTGGTCCAATTTAGCCATGAAACTTCCCACACTAAAATGACAGGTGTTTCAGTTTCATTGTCCAACCCCTGTACATTAATGTTACATTCTCAAGACTGTTTCACATAGGACGATCGTTGGTGACGCACTGCCTCTGCCTCTTACCTCAATTTCCTCTAAGTATTCTTTGGCTTTTCTGCTGTAAGAAACAGTGCAGTGCACAAAACTCAGCAGTTTAATAGTTTATAAAATATCATAGCATTTACATAAACAGCTAAAATGTTGGCCTCTCAGACTAGCATTTAAGTTCAGCCAAGACGAATTAACAGGACTTAGAATAAATAAAGACGCCAAGAGACTTATACACTGCAGGTAAGATATTAACTGCTTATAACTTTTTAGAAGAACCTCATTTCACAAATTTAAGCTATCCTTTAATTTGGCCTATCAATTAAAACATTTATTTAAACATCTATTAATACTTGGTAAAAAGTATTTTTTTCTGATTTGTAAAGTTATTTCACGCTGTTCAACAGTCCCCTCTCAGCTGTGTGTCACTGAAAGGGACCTCAGGTGGTGCTGTTGTCCTGACAACCAATGAGGGGAGCCTCACAGTCAAAGTATAATGTGAAAGAGAGAGAAAGAACAAGAGAGAGAGAGACAGGGAGGAAGAGTGAGGAGGTGGGGAGTTATTTTCACATACTCTAAACAGTAGCCTGCATCTCTTCGTCGCTGCTGTGGGTTGTTCAGTCCCTTTACGCCGGGTGTTACGCCTCACTGGACTATAGAGCGAGGACCCAGCACTTCTTCCCCCTAGCCCTGAACTATTTCAGGCTCTCATTAATCCCGGACTGTTTTGGACCGAACGTCATCCTGCATTTGTTTACAATAGAAGTCTGGACCACTTTTCTTGGTTTTTGCACGTTTGGATCTATTCCTCCCCAGACGCGCTTTAAGATGCATGTGGGGCGCAAATCGTGTTGGAGGCAGCTGCAGGCTTCTTTTTTCAGACTGCTCTGTCTTATCCCCACAGGATTCCCCGTCCGGAGTGTGGATATGCAGCGGGCCACCGACAACATCACCATCCGCCAGGGAGACACGGCTATTATAAGGTAAGAGTCGTCTCCCAACTTTTCCTTCCGGCAGCATCCTTTCTGCGAGCAGGCAGCTGAGGGGGAAACCGACTGTGTATTGTACTCTCTGTGCTGCAGACTTTTTACGCTTTAATAAATGCTGCTGCCAACATTAGAATTCGAAGTATTTTTATCATTGTTTAAATTTCCTAAAATACGGAGATTTCATGACACCAAACGTGGAGTAACAATTTTCAGTAAGTTTGTACGCAGTTTAATATTTATGTTTACACTGTGGATGTGCATAAAGCGTTGTTCCTTAATCCGAGATCACTTATTTAGACAAGGGTGACATGTTTCCAAGGATGCGTGTTGCTGCAACAAATTAGATGGTTTTAGAGAAATATACCAGAAGACAGCTGTCTGACGTATTATGACAACTTTCTTGTCGCCTTTGGATCTTCTCGAAATGGAATTAATTACAGCCGATGGGGAGCGAGAATGGTTCCGATTCTTGCGTTCCCTCTCTGTGCTATCGCATCAGTTTAAAGCTACAACTGCAAACTGTGTTTTATCCTTGCTTTGGTTGTGTGTGTAGTACCTGAACAGTAGCAACACTTAACCACTGATCAGACAATGCAACCTGTCAACTTTGTCATGCCCAGATGCTGCTTGGGCAGATGTCACTGACCACGTGATCTGAGCCATGCGTTTGTCACAACCTATAAATAAAAGCGGATTAAGCATTTCCCCCCGTTTTTGTTAACATTCTGCTCTGCTGCCGCCTCTCACCATCTAAAAAAAAAAAGGTTGCACTTCAATATTGTCAAACTGACATTGCAGGGCTGCACACAACAGTCCAATGTATTGAATTTACTCTGCACATTTGCACCGCGCCCTCGCTTTATAATCTTTGCAGAATATCTATTCTGGGCAGGCATGGGTCAGTTTCCAGTATCAACGTATGTAGATGTTTAAACAATTAAAGTGTCTTAACCACTAACTTTTTCTGTCATACTGTACTGTTTAAACGTCTTCTTTAATAAGAATCATTTTCGTTTTTGCTTGTGGTCTATAGCAGTAACGCTGCCCCTCCCCAACCTGCTGCTGTACAGTAACAGTAGGCTACTACAAAATGTATGTCTGTTTTGAAATAATGTCAATTGTGAAAAACACGAACGAAAAATAAAGAATAAGAAGAAGTTATGACAATACTATCATCGTAATAACTAATATGTTTATTGCTATGGGAGCAGTAGAAATAAATGTTTGTTTTGTGTTTAAGCAAAAAATATATATATATATATCCTGTTATACTTTTTTGTTTTAATTCTTCTGAATGCCATGATACTTTGAAACTTCTGTATTTTTACTTAAACTCATATTGTTAAACTCATACCATGCCTTGTATTGGATATTACAAATATGCCCAGACAAGTGTAGTACAAATTTAAACTCACTCAAAAAAGACAGGGTTGCTAATTTTTGCTCTTCTGGTGTCAGAGTCTTGCCTTTCCCTCCTTTTAGTTTCCTCTCTTAATCTTCCAAAACAAATTTTACTCTAAATAGGGAAAGTGCCTGTACTCAGAGCAAATCACTTTTTACATGCTGCTGCTGCTTGGAGTCAGTCCTACTAAACACAGTGGCTCGTTTACTGTTTTGATAGGGAGTAAGGGGTGCACACCATTTAAAGTACTAAAGTTCAAGATTTGTTCACTCATCATTTGCACCATGCTTTACACTGGGTTGGACCTCCTTTTTGCCTTCAGAACTGCCTTCATTTTTCAAGACAGATTTAATGAGGATTCAGAAACATTTCTCAGAGATTCTGATAAAAGTACTGAAAGTACAGCCCTAGTAACACAGGAGTGAACTATGAAGCTTGTTCAATTGTTTTTATGACAAAAATTTGATGATCACAATGTCATTTCTGGTTGTTTCTTAAAAGCAAGAATGTGTTTGTAAAGTCCCATTTTTATGTTGGCCCCTCCCTCATGTCTTCCTGATCTCCACTCTAAAGATAGCATTCCTGTTACAGACCAGCTTCAGAGGTGGTCATTAGTTTTGCAGTCTGAACACAATCTGTTCTTTGAGACACATTGGACCAAAGACTTCTAGTTTTCCTTAAGCAGCAAATAACCCCCCCAATCCCCCAAATATTACATAGCATTAATAAAATTAGACATTGCTGGCATATCGAAGAAGACATAAACCTCTGGTTAATTTGGTTGAAAATTGTATTAACTTTCTTTTTTGAATTCTACTAAAAGACAAGATGTTGTGTAACAACTCTGGGTTTTATTGATCAGTGGGAATCAGGACGTGTTATGGGAGAGGGATTTTTCTGGTATTGAGACGTATGACTTAATCATTTTTAGACAGGACTGTAGCTGCTGTGGTCACCGTATTGTTAAAGGTGTCTCACTAATCCCAAAACATCTCTCTAAAACACTGTGTGAAATGTACACTCATTTTGACTGAGCACTATATGCATAAGAAATGAATGTAGAGCAGCTGTTAGCTTCCAGCAGCCAGTCTGGTGCTTTACTGTGATGCTGTTTTATTAGTTAACCATGGCTCTTGATACATCACAAAGACTTGCTGTCTTGGTCACAGATGCGCCAGCAAGACGTGCACCAACAATTTGTCCTCTTTTGAACTCTGGTATGTCACCCATAATGTTGTGTGCATTTCAATATTTTGAGCAAAACTGTTCTTACCCTGCTAAGTGAACCTTCACACTCTGCTCTTACTGGTGCAATGTGCAATCAATGAAGACTGGCTACCAGGCTGGTCCAATTTAGCCATGAAACCTCCCACACTAACATGACAGGTGTTTCAGTTTCATTGTCCAACCCTTGTGTATATATATATATCTATATATATATATATAGATATATATATATATAGATATATATATATGTATAGACTTGCTGTCTTTGTGATGTATCAAGAGCCACGGTATAGGGTAATGTCAGCATACCACCAAGAAGGACGAGCCACATCCAACAGGTTAGCTGTGGACGCAAGGGGAAGTTGTCTGAAAGGGATGTTCGGGTGCTAACCCGGATTGTATCCAAAAAACATAAAACCCCGGCTGCCCAAATCATGGCAGAATTAAATGTGCACCTCAACTCTCCTGTTTCCACCAGAACTGTCCATCGGGAGCTCCACAGGGTCAATATACATGGCCAGGCTGCTATAACCAAACCTTTGGTCACTCATGCCAATGCCAAACGTCGGTTTTAATGGTGTAAGGAGCGCAAATCTTGGGCTGTGGACAATGTGAAACATGTATTGTTCTCTGATGAGTCCACCTTTACTGTTTTCCCCATATCCGGGAGAGTTACGGTATGGAGAAGCCCCAAAGAAGCGTACCACCCAGACTGTTGCATGCCCAGAGTGAAGCACGGGGGTGGATCAGTGATGGTTTGGGCTGCCATATTATTGCATTCCCTTGGCCTAATACTTGTGCTAGATGGGCGCGTCAGTGCCAAGGACTACCGAACTATTCTTGAGGACCATGTGCATCCAATGGTTCAAACATTGTATCCTGAAGGAAGTGCCGTGTATCAGGATGACAATGCACCAATACACACAGCAAGACTGGTGAAAGATTGGTTTGATGAACATGAAAGTGAAGTTGAACATCTCCCGTGGCCTGCACAGTCACTAGATCTAAATATTATTGAGCCACTTTGGGGTGTATTGGAGGAGCGAGTCAAGAAACGTTTTCCTCCACCAGTATCACATAGTGACCTGGCCACTATCCTGCAAGAAGAATGGCTTAAAATCCCTCTGACCACTGTGCAGGACTTGTATATGTCATTCCCAAGACAAATTGACGCTGTATTGGCTGCAAAAGGAGGCCCTACACCATACTGATAAATTATTGTGGTCTAAAACCAGGTGTTTCAGTTTCATTGTCTAACCCCTGTATATACAGTACAGACCAAAAGTTTGGACACACCTTCTCATTCAAAGAGTTGTCTTTATTTTCATGACTATGAATATTGTAGCTTCACACTGAAGGCATCAAAACTATGAATTAACACATGTGGAATTATATACTGAACTAAAAAGTGTGAAACAACTGAAAATATGTCTTATATTCTAGGTTCTTCAATGTAGCCACCTTTTGCTTTGATTACTGCTCCGCACACTCTTGGCATTCTGTTGATGAGCTTCAAGAGGTAGTCACCTGAAATGGTTTTCCAACAGTCTTGAAGGAGTTCCCAGAGATGCTTAGCACTTGTTGGCCCTTTTGCCTTTAGTGTGCGGTCCAGCTCACCCCAAATCATCTTGATTGGGTACAGGTCCATTGACTGTGGAGGCCAGGTCATCTGGCGCGGCACCCCATCACTCTCCTTCTTGGTCAAATAGCCCTTACACAGCCTGGACATGTGTTTGGGGTCATTGTCCTGTTGAAAAATAAATGATGGTCCAACTAAACGCAAACCGGATGGAATAGCATGACGCTGCAAGATGCCGTGGTAGCCATGCTGGTTCAGTATGCCTTCAATTTTGAATAAATCCCCAACAGTGTCACCAGCAAAGCACCACCACACCATCACACCTCCTCCTCCATGCTTCACAGTGGGAACCAAGCATGTAGAGTCCATCTGTTCACCTTTTCTGTGCCACACAATGACATGGTGGTTGGAACCAAAGATCTCAAACTTGGACTCATCAGACCAAAGCACAGATTTCTACTGGTCTAATGTCCATTCCTTGTGTTCTTTAGCCCAAACAAGTCTCTTCTTCTTGTTGCCTGTCCTCAGCAGTGGTTTCCTAGCAGCTATTTTACCATGAAGGCCTGATTCACACAGTCTCCTCTTAACAGTTGTTCTAGAGATGTGTCTGCTGCTAGAACTCTGTGTGGCATTGACCTGTTCTCTAATGTGAGCTGCTGTTAACCTGCGATTTCTGAGGCTGGTGACTCGGATGAACTTATTGTCTGCAGCAGAGGTGACTCTTGGTCTTCCTTTCCTGGGGCGGTCCTCATGTGAGCCAGTTTCTTAGTAGCGCTTGATGGTTTATGCGACTGCACCTGGGGACACTTTCAAAGTTTTCCCAATTGTTCGGACTGACTGACCTTCATTTCTTAAAGTAATGATGGCCACTCGTTTTTACTTAGCTGCTTTTTTCTTGCCATAATACAAATTCTAACAGTCTATTCAGTAGGACTATCAGCTGTGTACTGTATCCACCTCCTGCACAACACAACTGATGGTCCCAACCCCATTTAAAAGGCTTGAAATCCCACTTATTAAACCTGACAGGACACATCTGTGAAGTGAAAACCATTTCAGGTGACTACCTCTTGAAGCTCATCAACAGAATGCCAAGAGCGTGCAGAGCAGTAATCAAAGCAAAAGGTGGCTACTTTGAAGAACCTAGAATATAAGACATATTTTCAGTTGTTTCACACTTTTTAGTTCAGTATATAATTCCACATGTGTTAATTCATAGTTTTGATGCCTTCAGTGTGAAGCTACAATATTCATAGTCATGAAAATAAAGACAACTCTTTGAATGAGAAGGTGTGTCCAAACTTTTGGTCTGTACTGTATATATAGATATATATTGATATATACCTAGAGCTAATTAAGGTTATCCTTTAAAAAGCATTTTGAATCTGAAGCTTTGTATTCAACCAGAATCGTTATAGAATATTTTTCACTGATTGTGTTTATCATTTAGCAGGTGTCATTAATAATTTGATGCTTTTGTTATATATAATGGGGTTTGGTGATCTATCTTGTTCATTTGCAGTCAGGCAGTCATAAGCTGGAAGTCAGGCCCCGTGGCTCTGTTGAAAAATAAAGCCGTTTTTCACACCCAGTTTTTACCTGACAAATTGGAAGGAGAGGGAAGAAGGAGCAGAAAAAAAAAAAAAAACCCGCAAGGGCTAAAGTGCAACAAAAGTTTGCTATATCGTTTTCGGTAAGCTGTGTTTCTGAGAAGGCCGAGGGGATATTGGTGACCTGGAGGTGTAACAGGTCTCGGGCTTGCTCAGTGGAGCCCCTGGCTGTAGTTGTGACACTCGAGGGGCTCAAGGAGAGATGCAGTATTATGGAAACAGTATGTGGCCAAACAACCACTCTGACAAGAGAACACAGCAGCAGTCTCCACAACCTAAATGAGAACGGATGTGTAGTTTAACCAGGGGCCAAGAGGTGTGTCATGTTGAATATACAGGAAGAAACAAAGCCTGAAACTTTCACATTTGCAACACTGCTCACCGGGAGGCATTCAAATAAAATCCTTTTGTTTAAGCTGTATATTCACAGAAACTGCTGTTTAGTTAGTAATGCTAGCTGTGCTCATCATGCTAATTGCTAATGTAGCATACTAAAGACAGTCAACATGCTAATGACAGCTTAATATGGAAGCAAACCGTTACCATATTTCAAATGAAAAAGCATTTTCAGAAATGCTTTTTCATTTTAAGAATGTGGCTGCGTTATTTGACCCATAAATAAAATTAGTAATCAATCATCCTATTTGCATTTGCATTTTCGTCTTCATGACTGCACATTTTATGCCATAATCAAAAAGAAAACAAAGCAGACATTGCTTTTTCGTTTTCGTGGTCTGCCCGCAAAGTACTGCCCAGAACTCGAAAACGAAAAAGCATTCCGAGCTGCGGGCGCAGAAGAGTGACGTCAGCAGCCGCTCTTCCTCAACTCCCTGCTGACCGAGCTACCCATCTTGTTCGGTGGAAGGCGCTGTGCACGTCTGCAGTGCATTACATTGCAACGTGCCGAGAAATTGATTGAATTGCAGCAGGGCCGAGCTCAATTTGTGGCAGTGGCAGGCAGAACTGGTAGTTCCGGTGGCAGGCTGTGGCATCCTTGTGGCATCCTCATGGCCTGGGACATCCAGCGTGTTTTTAAGCATTTATTTATATTTTTCTGTGAGTGACGATTCAGAATAGCCGCTCATGCTCTATAATAAACCGGCTGTTTGTGCAATAAATCGTCATCCTTTCAACACGTCACACATACACATAGTGCTATTTATTTTCCATGTCAAGTAAATACAATCACCTTATGTTATGGGTCTAAAGCTGTTTATTAAATAATAATCAATAATGAAATCATTATGTAAAGGTAACAGGCTATAACAATAATGACAACCCATTTGCCGATAATCAGCATCAGCTTCCACAAAAACAGCGGCAACCGCATTGGCAAGCTTTTACGGCCGGTCTGGCACCCTCTGGCATCCTCGCGGAATCCCGTGCCACCGTGCGGCAAGCTGTGGCAGTTCCGGTGGCAGCTTCGGTGGCAGGCTGTGGCGGAACTGCCACAGCCCGCCACCGAAGCTGCCACCGGAACTGTGGAGCTGTGGCGGAACTACCAGTTCTGCCTGCCACTGCCACAAATTGAGCTCGGCCCTGCCGCAATTCAATCAATTTCTCGGCACGTTTGCAATGTAATGCACTGCAGATGTGCACAGCGCCTCCCACCAAACAAGATAGGTAGCTCGGTCAGCAGGGAGCTGAGGAAGAGAGGCTGCTGACATCACTCTTCTGCGCCCGCAGCTCGGAATGCTTTTTCGTTTTCGAGTTCTGGGCAGTACTTTGCGGGCAGACCACGAAAACGAAAGAGCAATGTCTGCTTTGTTTTCTTTTTGATTATGGCATAAAATGTGCAGTCGTGAAGAAGAAAATGCAAATGCAAATAGGATGATTGATTACTAATTTTATTTATGGGTCAAATAACGCAGCCACATTCTTAAAATGAAAAAGCATTTCTGGAAATGCTTTTTCATTTTCAAATTTTACATTTCAAATTGAATTTTGGTATCTATTTGCCAGGGTACATTTTGAAAAATAAATCTCAAATGTATTTTTCTTTTTCATTTGAATTAAGTGAAAGAATGAGCAGTCTAGAAGAAGAAAATTAAAATGCAAATAGGATTATTGATAACTAATTTCATTTATGAGTTAAACAATGCAGCCACATTCTTAAAATGAAAAAGCATTTCTGAAAATGCTTTTTCATTTTAAATATGGTAACGATTTGCTTCCATAGCTTAAGACTATGTATAACTACAATAAATAAAAACAAAAATACTTAATTTTATTAGTAAACCAAATCCTTTTCCTGTTAAATATTTTGTTAATCACAGCTGAAATGGATATTGTAAAAAAAACAAAAACATTTTGTGATATGGAGCATTTGAGCTGTGCACAGAAAAAAGAAGTTACCGACCTACAGTAAGAGTTCAGGAATCAAGGAGACATACTGACAATCTTTGTCGTTGGATTTTGGATGTCGTTCTTCTTCAGGGTCCATCAAAGAGACTTCATAGTGAATATTTACAGATATATCTTCCAGTTGTCTGTGCCTGCTGGGAATGGCAATAAATCTACATTGATTTTCACTAACCTTTCTTCTATCCTGCAAGGCGGAAATGTGTTCCCTTTAAAGGACACGTTACATAATTGGATTAAGATACACCTAATCTATAAATATCTTAATCTATGCCTTTGAGCACTTTATCCTGAACAGCCTATCCAATCGTTAAACTGAATGAGATGATTCTTTTAAAGACAGTCATTGTGTGGGTGCGATGTTGATCTAATGAACTTTTTCACACCCTCACCTGATGTACAATCAGATGGGGTTTCATCTTTTAAAATATGATCATTTGTTCTTTATTTTTATGTTGTTGTATTTGTCTTCTGTAACATGCCCTACTGAGGAGTAATTAACAGCATCCCTGCTTTTCCACTATTTAATGATTTAGAGGCTCTGTTCTTAGTTCAAAGAGTACCAGCCATCTAAGTCTCACATTTGTCCCCAGGCTGTTGTATCATTCCAAAGAGCGATGGGGGAAGAGCATTTTTAATTTGTATCTGCTTGATGTGACATTTGGCCCTGGAAAGCATGAACAGAAGTCCCTGCATGGTAAATCTAGGCCCATGTCCCAGCAGTCATGTTCAGACCCATAAGATTTAGGTCAGAGAAAAAAATCCAATTCTCCAAAGCCAGCTTTGTGGTTGTTTAGTTTTTTTTTTTTTACTTTAACAAGTAAAATGAGAATTCTCTCAGTCTCTGAAAGATGCCAGAAGAATCTAAAGAGAAGTGGGTAATAAAGTGTCTTCCCATTTGTTGAAGCCATTTCTTCTGCACCATTCCCTGCTTTTTAAATGTTTTGTTTTTAGTCAGTCGCAGAGATAGGACCTTCAGGGGCTGGTTGCAGTATCAGGAGAAAACTCTGATAATTGACAATTCCTTATTAAACCATTGATGACTGTCTCAGCAATCACAATTCTCTGAGTCAATTATCTGCACTTTGACAATGGACCCTGTCCAGCTTGTTACGTTCAGGCAAAAGGATTCTGAACGTTTGTTTTGCCCCAGAGGATCTTATTCATTACTTCTCCGAGGACTCTCGGTTTAATTTAAGTCATAGTCAGCCAGATATTATGTATGTGAATCCTGCGTGAGGCTGTGACTCTACATAACACCTGATGTTAGTCTGATTCAAGAGCTAATGCAATTTACAATTCACCAACAATACATTTGCTTTCATTTACATTATTAAAGCACCAACTATTGAACTCTTGCAGGTTGCATCTTTCAGAGCTGAAGTTGTTGTTAGCCACACACCAAAGAGCTGTGCTATTCCAAAACAGAAACAAAGACTTCCCAGATGCAGCAAATAAGCTGCATATACCAGCAGATTCCACAGAGTGGAAAGCTGATCACACACTCTGTCTCCACTGAACCAGATAGCCTCAATTCTAGAAAATATTTGCTGTGTAACAATAGAAGTTAGTAATTGTTATGCAGCTTCTTCAAAAGCAGAATTAAAACAGAATTACAATCAGAAATTGCTCTTTCCGCCATGATCACAAGCCATACTGTATCTTCTCTATATACATATCTATATGGAAATATGTTTAAATGTGTGTATATATAGTCATATTCAGTAAATTAGAATATCATTAAAAAATAGACTGATGTTTTCAAGCTATTATTTCTGTGAATTATGATGTTTATGATGAATTTGAGTAAATTTTAATTAGAAAATTGTACAACTAAAGCTTTCGGCTAAAATGTAACTATCCCTACACACAGGTTCTCTGAAAGCTCGTGGTAAACATTTTGAAACCTTTTCCCAGTCACCTCATCTTGGAATTCTGTGTTGTTTCCAAACTACAAGCTAGTTTAGCAATATTAACTCTTTAATAACTCTGGGTCCTGGTCAGAAGAAACTGCAGTGGAAATGTTCAGTTAACATCCTTACCAAATGTACAACCCACTTGAGGAATTTTGTTTTAATGCTAAGGAACAGGACCTTTAGGAACTGGATGATTGAACGTCTAAGAGTAGCTGTTGCCTTGGAGCAAGAATTGCCTGGTTTTAAACCTGGTCTGGGCTTTTCTGAATTAAGTTTGCATTTTCTCTCTGTGCAACCTTGGCTTCACTCTGGCTTCCTCTTTCAGTCCGCAAATATGCATGTTGGGTTTATTGATCACTGTAAACCACAGGTATGAGTGTGTGCATGCATGGTTGCATGCACAGAGACGGACGACCTCTCCAGGGTGCCTCTGGCATGTTGACTCTTGCACATGCTGCCCGGATCTGTTGGTCAGTCTCCCACTTATCCTATCCACCCACATCAAAAAAAGATGCAACTCTTCTTTGACTAACTAAATATTGCTTTTGTGAACATGAATAATCCCTGAAGGAGTGAACTATACATGATCAGGGATGCAAAGGTTTCCTGTGTAAAAAAGATAAGAGTGAATGTTTAAAGTAGATTCAAGTACAGCTAATTCCCAAACAATCAACTGTCTGTAAATGCTTTCCAGCATAAAATAGTAGCTATTTTTATAGTGGAAATCTCAACACTCACACAACAGTCAAATAATGAAGAGACTATAATTGAAGGTTGGCTTTAGCACAAGAAAGTTTTGACAACAACACAGCAGAGTTGCCTTTTTATCTCAACACTTCAGACTCACTAAAATCCTTGGAGTTCTCTTCTTAAACAGATGCAGTCACTCCTGAGAAAATGATTAGATGGTTTAATGTATTAAGGGAAAAGTTATCCAAAGTTATCCGGCCCTTTGTGAAAAGTAATTTCTCCCTAAACCTAATAGCTGATTGTGCCACCCTTGGCTGTAACAACTGCCTGAGTTCCTTTGCGATAACTGGTAATTAATAATTGTCATCACTGTAGAGGATTTTTGACCTACTCTTGTGGTTTTTTTATTTTTAATTAAGCTTTTTTTTATTAGTTTTTTGTTTTTTAATCAATTTAATGGTTGATTCTCCCCATTTTATTCTGTGTTTTTGTGAAGGGTCAAGGTGCACTGTGACAGTTTAAGTAAACAAATCACATTATTTATGCAAATGCCCTAATGTTAACACCTTACTTTATTAATGTTGTTTTAAAAGTAAGCTGATCTCTTATCCACACTCCGGAAAACAGGAGCTTAACAAAATTTGGATTGCAACTAAACTGTCATGATTTGAGGGTGTTTGGGATTTTGTTTGGGTTTTATTTATTCTTTATTTGTGGATCCTGCTTCTGTTTATTATTTTCCTGGTTGTGCCTTAGTTTCTGATTATTGTTTTCTAGTTTATGTCCTGTATGTTATGTTGTCTCCTAATTAGTTTGTATCATTGGATTTCTGATTTGCCCCAGTCACATTTCGTTCTTACTCCCTGCCTCTGTTAGCCATAGCAATCAGCTTCATGTGGTCCACCTGCATCATGCAATCAATCTCTTTGTTTCACCTGCACCATGATCCATATATGCCCTACTGTTCTGTCTGGTCTTCACGGAAAAATCACTTCTCCTTGTTGTCTGTGCCAGTTACGCCTGCTTTTTGATAATTCTGTCCTCACCCATGACTGATATTTGTTTTACTTAAAATAAAGGTGTTTTACTTACGGTAAATCAGCCTGTCTGTCTGCATTCTGGGGTCCGCTCAGATCAGTTATTCTGACATAAACTCCTTGACTGGGAAGATAATCGACAGTGAGTATGTTTTGTTTTAAAGCTAATCCAACAGTTTAATATTGTTGAACCACTGCATTTCAGTTTTAATGTATTAATTCTCACAGGTTAAAAACTAAACTACAATCTGGAGTCTTATAAATGACACTCACAATGTTTTGCTTGGCTACTGTTCCCCATTAGATCGCCTCTAGTGCCTGACAAAAACAATTATTTCCTCTGGTCCTCCAGCAAACTGTTGCTAAGTTAACACAAGTTTTGGCACTCACTGTTCTTTGTGTTTCCACACTCCAGAGCTGGAATGTGGAAACACAAAGAACCAAGCAATCACTAACACTAGTTAAGCACTGGAAATGGTTTGGTTGAAAAGGCAGCTTAGTCTTCTTCATGTTGTCAGACGGGTTCTTTATAAGTGATATATAAAATTTAGGTGATTCTATAGGCCTGGCAGTAATCAAGCGTGTGGCTAAAGCTAACATGTTTATTTAAGTTGACTTAAAATAATTTTTAATGTGTGGACTTCTGTAAAAGAGGAAGGAAGCAGCGCAAGCTATAACCTGAAATAAAAAGGTGTATGTGACCGAGGCCGGCCTTAAGCAGGGGCAAGACGGGGCAATGCACCTCAAACAAATGCCTGGCCCCCTCAAATCATTTCTCAATCACACAAGCCTGCACCTTGCCTCTCTCTCCTCCTCCTGCACTTAAGAGCAAAACATAGTCGAGCCTACTTGTCTTCACGGATGTACGTGCGAACTCAAAGCGGACGTCCGCTAGACATGTCAGCACAAAGCAAAATTTTTACAACCGCATAGACGGTATCACACAATAACCGCGTATGCTCAACATTGTTGTGCTGCTGAAAACATCACGTGGCTAATGGCCTGATGTTTCTTTAACACTAGGACTACCAAAAATCTAACAGTACTAGAACTCCTAAGCCCGTCAATTTGACAGTGAGCATTCTGAATGCAAGGGCAGTGATGATGTCATCGCATTCCATTGGTCAGAATGCTAAAGGTTTTCATGCACGCTATAAAATTATGGTTTTGACAAAAATTAATAGTATTTAATCAAAACCAATTATGTTTTTATTAATATTTATTAGTTGGTACTGAAAAATAATGTATAGTAGCGGGTCCCTCTGCCTCTGTCAACGCGTTCTGGCTCTGACGCCTACTTTCTTCCTCCCCTACCACTGTCCACACAATGCCATACTTTCCCATCTCCTCCTCCTATTCAGTTGTGCGCTCGTCTTGTGATGAAAACGCTGTAAAGCGCAGAATATATTGTTGTTACTAGGCTACTATACCTAACTATGACCTAACTTAGTTTATTTCTTTAACCATTATCAGTACCTTTATTTGTTGTTTCTCTCCTGCCAGTGAGCTGGATTGCTGGGT
The DNA here is from genome assembly GCF_021462225.1 of Girardinichthys multiradiatus. Classification (NCBI taxonomy): domain Eukaryota; kingdom Metazoa; phylum Chordata; class Actinopteri; order Cyprinodontiformes; family Goodeidae; genus Girardinichthys; species Girardinichthys multiradiatus. The sequence goes on along the minus strand of NC_061810.1, from coordinate 12,220,580 downwards.
TTATAGCTGGGCACTGGGCACCTGGCTCGTCTCCCTGTCTCTGAACCTGCGCTGATTGTGGCACACTTGCTATATAAATAGTTTTTTAGATTATTAGTTTACTAATCTGTAAACTATAGCCTAAAATGATAAAATCGTTACATAGGCTAGTCTTTTACTACCTTGACATAATGCGCCACAACCTCCTGCTAATGGGACGACTCGTCTTTTTTTAGCCGGGGGACGCTCACTTTCTTACTCGCTGTCACTGGAACTGAATACTGACTGAGAGTCATCAAAATCCCTCTTGCCCCCAGAATCCCAATCATCAAATTTTTGAAGCATTTCCAATGCCTCTTGAGCAAAAAATATCCTCCTAGAAGCCATTTGTTGGATGTCAGCAATCTCCTACTCAGACTGCGTTCTAGAGTGGCAGCCACGGGAAAAAAATATAAATGCAAATAATAAGGCCGTCAAAATAGCGGCTGTGGTAGTTAGAGGTAGAAATACTTAGATCTTTCATTTACTTTATTTTTTTTATACAGACATAGGAATACAACTATACATAGGGTATATTCTAGAATTGCGCCGCTCAAGGTGGCAGCAGGTTGGAGTAGCTCAGTTCCTTTTGATTCTGATTGATTCTTTTTTGGGAACTCTTCCTCTTGTGGTGGACACAGTTGATTTTTTTTGGACGACTGTCCTCTCCAGTGCTGATTAATATCTCAAAAGCTCAAATAATACTTCAACTACAACCCCAAATCCCTGATGAGTTAAAATGGAGACGCCATGGATGCAGAGCAGGAGCTAAGACAAGAGAGAGAAGGAGGAAGTTCAAACCATCTCTTCTGTCGATTATGATGGGCAATGTGAGATCGTTGGGAAACAAGTTGGATGAACTCCAAGCCCTACAAAGGACCCAGCCAGAGTACCAGGAATGCAGTATTATGTGTTTTACTGAGACATGGCTGCAGGATCATATCTTAGACTCCAGTGTCTCTCTGCCTGGCTTTTTAACCGTTCGAGCAGACAGAGATTTAAAGAGGAGTGGCAAATGTAAAGGAGGTGGACCTGCAGTACTTGTGAACAACAGATGGTGTCATGCAGGACATTTTACTGTAAAGTGTCATCTCTGCAGTCCAGATATAGTAGTGTTAGCAGTAAGTTTTCGTCCATATTATTTACCCAAGGAGTTCACCAGTGTTATTTTGGCAACAGTTTATGTTTCACCTTCCGCTGTTGTAGACACTGCATGTGATGCCATCAGCTCAGTTGTTGCTAAGCTACAGACACAACATCCCAATGCGTTTGTGGCAATATCTGGTGATTTTACCAATGCTTCACTCTCTGCTACACTGTAGCTGCTCTACCAGAGAAAACAAAACGCTGTATTTGTTTTATGCAAATGTCAAGGACTCATACATCTCTACAGCAAGACCTCCTCTAGGTAAATCAGATCACAATCTTTTTTTTTTTTTCTGCTCGAAATTTAAGCCCCTTGTTCAGAGACATCAGAACCCCCCACCCCCAATGAACCCTGACCTGAATTTCCCCACAGGGCCACCCCCAACCAGGACACAGATATCACACACATGCCCCCGAACCCAAACGCCCACACAGCGCAAGCTCCACACACAGGTCCGCTCCAAGCACCGCCCGCCGCGTGCGTGCCGCGACAGCAAGCCAAGGGCCCGTCGCAATGCCACCCCAGCCCCCGCCCACAGGCGCAACAGGGCAGACACCGTCGAGCACCAAGCTCACAACAGAACCCCCAACCCCACACCAAGATGGGACAAACTCACCCGGCAAGAGGTCCCCGGCCATCGGCAAGCACTTGGGGCCATCGGCAAGCACTTGGGGCCATCGGCAAGCACTTGGGGCCATCGGCAAGCACTTGGGGCCAGCGTCCCCCACCACGCCCCCGCAACCACACAGACACTCCAGATCACTGCCACTGCAACGAGGTAGAAACATTATTTTGGCTCAGCTCTACCATCGCTGTTTAGCCGATCCAGATGCCGGTGACCCCACATCCAAGAAGAGCACACAACCTACCCCACCCCACATACTGCAGCCCCTGACAACAGCCAGCAGAGCAGCACACCGCCAAGCCCGCCCAATTATTCGGAAGCATTGGAGGAAGGCCACCACAGCACATCAAGGACCTCGCACCCCACCAACCCCACACCCAAACCCCCCAGGTGCCCAAGGATGTCAGCCACCAGCCTCTCGTACGGCACACCTCGACGCACCAAGCAGGCTGGCCAGCCCCTCCACCAAAGCGTAGCCTCATCTCAGTCAACACTGCACACCGCCCGACCAAGACCCCCTTGTCAGAGCCCAGCGTCCCCCCAACAGATGGACTGGGCACCGAAGCCAGGGAGCGAGAGCCAAGGCAATCCAAACGATCCTGAGAGGGCCGAAAAGCCAGCACCAGACAACCCCCAACACCCGAACCCCAACCGCAGCCCAGTTCCTGACCAGAAGGCCCGCTCCCTCTCCCAGCAAACGGGGATGTGAGAAGACACCAAGCCTACCTCCGCCAAATGTGGTGTTGATGTGTGTTGTTGTAATGTGCATTTAAAAAGAAAAACAGGTAGGGAAGAGAGTCTGCCACACCCCAGAACCTTCAATGTCTACATGCAACTTAACCATTAGAGGTGAGCGAAGGCACCAGAGGTTAGGGTAATAAAATACCCTCCCTCTTGATGCCACTGACCACACTCATACCCAAGGCCCTACATGTGAATGCCATGAAAATGTTATTAATAAATGTCTAAGTTGCACACTAAAATTTGGGCACAGGCTGCCATGGGATCGCAGAGATGGAAAACCCTTGCGGCACTCCAATGATGCACCTACACCCTAAGGTTCTACATGAGTGGTAGTGTGATGGAGTGGGCGGAGGGAGGTGTCCGGGGATGGGGAGGGAGGACTGGGGGGCAAAATGCTCTACCAGGGAGCCAGCTCCCTGGCTGATGCCAATAGGCACCCCCATTTGCCAAGTTCCAACAAAGGATGGAGGCATAGGCACATCCATCAGGCAAAAGGCTAGGTACAGGGACCAGGCCCCGAGAACCGACCAAAAACCAGGACCAACACCCCCAGCCCCTCCCCAGAACTACCCAAACCCTCATCACCAGCCCCCCTCCCGAAGGAGCCACCAACCCCCAACAAAAAGTAACCAGCCGGAAGCGTCCGAAGCAACGGCCAGGAGTGCCGCCCCACTACAGAAAAAGAGAGCAGACCCGCTGGCCCAGCGCAACCAGAATACGGCACACAAAGGAGGGCACATGACCAACATGCCCAACCAGCCTCAAACCCACGGGGCAGAGCCAACAGAGTGCCCAGTCCCCGATGCCTGGCACCAGACCAAAACCAGGCCAGCGGGGAAACAAAGCACATCCCACACCGCCAACCAGAAATACTCTACCCAAAATGGCACGCCCTCCCAAATGCAAGCTCCGGGCCAGCATAGGCACATGTAACCCCATAGACAAACGAACCGAGACCCCCAGGGCCAGCCAGGCAGTCAAGCCGACCCCGCTGTGTACAACCCCACAAAAGGCCACACTCCCCCCCACCCTCAAGATGCAGAACCACTGACATCTATGCCAGCCAAGCAAAAACGGCAGAGCCAAGCCAAGCTGTGGTTCCCCCCGAGCCAACGCCACACCAACAACACACATCTTTCCATGTGTCGGTAGTGGCATGGTGAAGACCACCAACCCCAAGCACACGCCACCCACCAGGAACCACCCAGCAGACAAGCAAACCCCACCTCAGTATTGTTGTAAATATGAATCTGAGAATATTATTTAATATTAATATTTTAATATTAATATTTTAATATTTTACCAAATAATATTCCGGTCTGTTAAGGATTGTCCTGTGAATACCAGCCCCATTAAGGCGATGGTATTAGGACAGAATAGAAAGGTGTGAGACGAGCTCTGGCATTATTGAACAGCATAAACTCTGCACACATATGGAATGAATTCACACAATTTCTTAAAATACAAGAATTTATTAACAAAAATAAGTCAACTCAAAGTCAAACATATTTCAATCAACAAACTCTTTACTACGCTAAAACAATCCAACTAAACTACCAAGCAGAATTAAAGAATAATGAAGACTAACGGACTATGTACAATATAAACAAGTTGATTAAAGATTAGAAATTATGACCAAAAAGAGTGATGCAACATTACCATGCAATGTTTATGTTTGAGAACCAAGGATTATCTTGAAGACTCTGGAAGTGAAGTTAAGTTAGTTTTGGAACTAACTTAGAAAATAATCAGCAACCTTTAGACAACCCTTCACAATGCAAGATCAGATTAAATATTATTTTAATAAAATAATGTTTTAAATAATGATCTGCTGAATAAAACCAACCTCCTGGATGACTAATTCTCAACGTGTCTAATTAACTGCCTTTATTTATTAAAATAATATTTGAAGAATTATTATTGAGTATTTTGGAAAAGAGCCAAATCTTTCTGGAGAAATGGGGCTTAATGGTGTTTACTTAGTTATCGACTCTAGCAAATGATGTTCAGGGACTATTATTCACTAGCTTGAAAACTAACAACCTTTCTGTTGACTAGCCTTAATGCTAGCACACGGGTTCTTACCGGCTGGCCGTTGGGCTAACAAAGAAGCTAGCTAAAGTGCTAAGCTAGAGATAGCTTAGCGCCAGAATCAACACATACCTTTAAAATACCAGGGTTAAAATGCCTAAGCCCTGACGGTGCGTTATGAGCAATGTTCTGGTTAAAACCACCCTTTAAATAAAGTTTCTTAGCTTTAAAACATACAAAGAACACGAACCGGCCTGGGTGCTACAGGTAGCATGCTAGCACCAAGATAGCCGAGTTCCACAAAACAAACTTCATAACATGAAAACGTTTAGATAATTTCATCCTAAACCAATCTGTTAATCTGCCCAAAACCCAACCTCTGACCCTATTGAGTGAATGTTGTCCAAGGGCGAAGTTTGAAGAAGATATCCGTCGTGAACAAAGAGTTAGCTTCCCGCTAACTTCTTCAGTTTCTTCCGATCCGAAGGTGCGTTTGTTCTGTGAACAAAGGTTAGCTTCCCGCTAACTTCCTCAGTTTCTCCCGATCAGAAGGTGACCAGCTGTTCGTTACCGTAAACACGGTTGCGGCCGTCGTCTTTCCTCCAGACTCTGCTTGTAGAAACAGCTTCTCCACCGGCTTCTCTCGAAACACCGTTTGCTTCTGTGGGGCCTCGAAGAGAAAATGTAAGCAACTCTTACACCTTAATTTCTCCGTTCATGAATGAAAATACCGGATACACAGACAGTATTTCATTCTACTTAACTTTTGCATATGATCGGTGATCGGTCTTTGGATCCAGTTGAATTCATGTCTTTTTACCAGCAAAAGACATTCAGCTCGCTTTGTTCCCTCCTGACCGGTCCCTCTGGGAGGCCGTATGGAAGAGAAAGACTTGTGGAAAGGTGGGGCTTTTATTTGTGTATTGGCGCCACAGGAACTCCGCAGTTACCCCCTTTCCTGGCTGTGCTGGAAGAAGGTTAATGCACTTTATTTTGAAAGGTTCCAGGAAAGTATGTACCGGAGTTTTAGTGTTGAAAACCCATGGCTCTGTGGTCCCAACAGTATAAGGCCGAGAAGCCTGATGCAACTGCCGAGCCTAGCGATGCTCGTCCTGCAGTACCCACACATGGAGGCCAGAGCTGCCATGCACAGGACAACCGCCCCAACACCACAGCACGCCATACAGTGGAGGACAGAACGCAGCAATGAGCACCCACTACAAAAGCCGTGCACAAAGCCCACACCGTGCAAATGTGCCCCTACCAGCATATCTTCCAAATTCTTAGTTATGGATTTGGTCAGCTGGTCTCTCAATGCAATTGATCAAATTTTCTTGAGGAGAAGACAAGGTGAAGGAGAGCCAAACTTGTCCGGGCTGGACGTTTTTCTCTGGATACAAAATGGGCTCCTGGCAGAAGTGGAGGATTGTGTGTTTGTCAATAAGGTCAGTCGAGGATTTGGAAGATGTGTATATAATTGGATGTTTGATATCAGGATTTCTGCTTTTTGGAGTCAGCAGTTACCCGGCATATCGAGAAATTCGGAGAATGTCAGCAGCTGTTCTGGCAATTGTGAGGCTGCCTGGCATGTGTGATGGGATCTTCAGGGCGATCAGCACTCAGACTGAGATGTTACGTGAGCTGAATTGTAGACAGGATGTGATCCTTACACAGGATCACAGGCAGGTTTGCAGTTCCTGGACTCAGGGGTGAAATCTTGGAGAAAGTGGTTTGCTCAGATCTGGCGAAAGACCAGGAATTTGGCTGTTTGGATTTGCCTTTGAGAAGCACCAGCGAGACTCTCAAGGCTGACAGAAAATTAAGAGTCAGCCTAACGCAAATAATTATTGTTTTTTTCCTCTTCTGAATCTGGCTCCCCTGCATGGCCTTGATGGCTGGTTATCTTCAACTTCTCCTGGAAGTTATGTAAGCATGACGCTCTGCTCCCTCCCTTCCCTGAGGACATCTGTGGACCTGCTCAGAACTTTGTGGCCGGTTGATGAACATTCCAACGTACCATCAAGGACAATGGCCTCTGTGACAGTGCTTCATGGACTTACTTGCACACACTCACTTGCACACACACACATGCTCAAGATAAACATATGCACCCCTCACACCACCTTCACCGTTCCCGGCATGATGTTTTGTAAACTTGTTGCTTCTTTGTGCTGGGGTTTTTTACAATCTCAAACTGTATCCTGCTAAGGATAAAGTGTGAAATATGATTTATTTCCCTCTACTTACCTAATGTGGCCTCTTTTCTCATCTAGCAAGGGTAGCGCCTGTGAGTGGGCAGCAAAGCCTCGGTGACTTGTCCCCCCCCTTGTCTTGTGTCATGATGTATGTTTGGATGGGTTGTACTGGAATTCGAATTTCCCCTGGGGGATCAATAAAGTATCTTTGAATTGAATTAGAAGCATCGACCTCCACTGTAAACTGTCTTTTTGGGTCAGAGGTGTGCAGAAAAGTTGCTGTGGTAAACAGAGACTTTAATTTGGTAAACGCCCTAACTGCCTGATTGTTTCAATCAAAACAAGTCTTGGATGAAGTGAGTGCGTGGAGCGGAGAAGCAACCTGACTGCAGTTGCGGATGAAGCAGCGGTAAAAATGAGCAAAACCCAAGAACTTTTGTAGTCGTTTGTGGTCAGACAGCATGGGCCAATCGTAAACGGCTGTGGTTTTGGCGGGTTCCATGGTTACTCGGTTTGGGGAGATAAACCCAAAAAGGATGTAGTGGTGCTGTGAAACTCACATTTCTCTGCTTTGACCAAAAGGTGATTCTGGAGGAGACAAAGAAGCACAGACCGGACATGGAGCTTGTGGGACTCTAGAGAGTGTGAGAAAATCAAAATGTCATCCAGATAAACAAACACATAATGTCCCACTATGTCTCTTAGTAAATCATTAACTAATGCTTGGAAAACTGCTGGAGCAATGGTCAGACCAAATGGTGTCACCAGATATTCATAATGTCCATTAGGGGTGTTGAATGCAGTCCCCTCTCTGATGCAAACAAGATGATAAGCGTTTCGAAGATCCAATTTCGTGAAGTACTTTGCCCCCTGGATAAGATTGAAAGCAGAGTTCATTAGGGGTAGTGGATAATGGTTCTTTACCGCTATATCATTGAGACCTCTGTAATCAATGCATAGTCAGAGATCCGTCCTTGTTGCCCACAAAAATCAATCTAGCTCCATCAGGGGGTGATGAAAGACGAATTATGCCAGCCTTTAAAGAATCCTCTACGTAAGTCTTCATGGCCAAGTTGCTTAGCATACGACTCATCCATGAACTCAGTGTCCTCTCCAGAATCAATGAACACAGAGGCCTGGGGAGAAACTTAAGAAACCACAAGATTAGCAGGGAAGGATTTCATGGAAGTGACGGAGGAAACTTTACTTTGACTAAGCGGGGTCTTTCTCTGACCTTTCATCAAACATCTTGAAATCTTGTGACCCTTCTCCCCACAGTAGAAACACAGGTTGAGTAATCTGCGGGAACATTTGGATTCAGATTGCTTGGTGCGACCCAGTTGCATGGGCTCGGGATCAGCAAGGCATTCTGGAGAAATTGGATTGTTGGAATCCGATGAATGAGGGGTTAATCCTCTGGGAACAGACTGGGCTCCCTATGACCTCCCTTTCTTCTTCGTTCTGAGAGACAGAGATCAATGCGAGTAGCTAAATCTTCCAACTCCTTCAAAGATTTAGGGTAGTCACGGGTAGCAAGCTTATCTTTAATTTCTTCATTGAGACCTTACATGAACACATCCATGAGTGCCTCCTTATTCCACTGACTATCAAAAACAATTAAGTGGAAGTCAATAATGTATTGTGTCACACTTTTCTTGTCTTGCTTCAGAGATAATAAGCCTCTAGCTGCTTCAACCCAGGGAGAACAGGATCAAAAATTCTAATCAGCTCTTAAGAGAAAGCAGCCAATGAGTGACATGAAACTGACCTGTTCTGCCATTCTGCAGTACACCATTGTTTGGCTCTGCATGCAAGAAGTGAAATCACAAATGCCACTTTAGATCTTTCTGTGGGAAAGGTTTAGGGCTGGAGCTCAAAGTGAATTTCACACAGGGTTAGGAGAGCTCTGCACTGATCAGGTTCTCCTTTAAACAATTCTGGAGGAGTGAGACAAGGTTCCCTGGTGGCAGAAACTGGTACAGCAGCCTAGGAGGCAGGTTCAGGACATTGGGAGATCTGAGGAGCACTGAAAGAAGGCAGGTTACATAAAAACCCCAGAATCTCACCCATTCTTGCATCGAGTCGGGGAATTGAATTTTCAAATCCTTCACACTACTGTTGTGCCGGTGAAGGGTCCATTTCGGCCAGATTATTCTGTAACGGGTAGTTCAGAAGACCCGAAATTTCAGTCAGACACAAATGATAAGATTCAAAAGATCTATTGCTCTTTCTGGAAGGCGTTCGGCAGGAAACAACCAGCGGTAGGCACAGGAACCTCTGGAGACAGACAGACTGGTTAGTGGCTGAGCAAAGAACTGAGTAATAAAGACACTAACCTTTTCAGAATATGTGACAGGATCAGGAAACTGAATTTTGACTCCTCAGTGTGATCGTCAGGAAGCAGCAGTGACTGAGCAGAAGGTGGTGGTCAGGGGACAGAAACAGGGTCAGAGCCGGGAGGACAGAATCAGGCGACAGGATCCGAGGGAGAGGCTTGAATCGTGTGTTGGGGCACAGAAGCGAGGGTCGTGAACTGGAGATTAAGGGATACGGATCCAAAGGTTAGGCAGACGGGGTTGGTCAGGAGGCAGAAGCAAGGTCGTTTGTCCAGAAAGCAGGAGCCAATAAAGTATCCGACATGGGGAAGGAAGAGCAGGGAAATCTGTGAATCAAAACGAGATCAGACAGGCAAGAAAAGAACGCTGGATACTACTCTCACAAAGGCTTTAGAAAATCTGGCACTGGTTGTCTGTCAGAGAGCTGTATATAAAGGCAGGAGCACAGGTGGAGCAGATGAGGAGTAATTAGGGAGCTGGCTGGGAAGGAGCAGGTGAAACCAATCCTCCTAAAAGCTGCAGCCTAGAGCAGGCAGACAGAGGTGATGCAGACAACCAGTGCAGAATCATAACAATTTAGCTGTCTGTTTGATTTTATTAGCACAATAATATACCCAATGTTAACATTAACAACATAAAATAGGTTTGTGATTTGAAATGAAAGGTCTTAAGTGGCGGTGAGTTATATTGATATTGGTAATAGTTTATTATTAGTGAAATGTTTCAACTCTGTCAGATAACAATCCATTAATGTTTACTGTTTTCTCACTTGATTCAGTGAGGCTCTTTTGATTACGATGCATAACAGAACATTCATTTACACATTTTGCAGCATAATGCCAAGATCCAATTTTTTTTTCTTTTATTTTATAAATAAATTTGGCAATGAATGCCCGTTTTTTGGCTTGAGCACCTGCCTCCAAAAATGTCTGTATATGTTCTGACCTGGCCTGGTTCTAGCTTTCTGGATATTTTCTGTATTTTCCTCTTCAGCGTTAAGCTGTCTCTCAACATAAAGTCAATGCCTAACAAAGTAAAGGCAGCACCATTAGTGGATATTAGCTGAACTCTTAACAGCAATGTGGGCGTTTACATTTGATCAATATAAGTTCACAGTGACAGTTGATTAACCAATGTCCATCGTTGATTAATGATGTATACCAATACCAATGACATTTTTGATGTAATTTTCCCAGGAATAATTTCTAAAAACCCTCCACATGTTGTGAAAAGCTACCCAAATTTTAACAACCCACCCAAAGCTATTTTTGTCTGCCCCATGGGTTCAAAAGAAGCCACACTGTGGGGAAACCAGTCCAGTCTCGCAAATTGCACAGCACTACACATTGTACCCCAATCCCAAAAAGAAAACATTAATCAACAACAATAAATATGCCAGAGTATAACGTGTAAGCATGATGATGCGCCCTTCACATTTCTGCCTGCCCCCTCATATATGCATGCCTTGAACTGGCCCTGTATGTGACACAGCCTACTAACTATAAAAACACAAATGAGGCAGAAGGTCACACAACAAGAAGAAGCTAAATCAGCGACTAACTGGATATTAGGGAAAGCCCAGGATCTATTTAGATGAAGTTTAACAGTGTCTGCTTCCCTTCTTGATGAAGTCTGTGGACATCTTGGAGTTGTAGCCTGTTGAAAAGGGAAATGTCTACTACTGTAAAGCTTGAAGAAACAAATTTTTACTGCATGTGCTTGTGTCATAGGTGATGGTTAAAGAATGGTACAGATTAGACGGAAGAACTGGAAGGAGCTCTGACATTCAAGTTTGGTAGAGGTTGATTGCACCTGTTGCTTTGAAGCAATCAGCTGACCCAATGAGGTCACAGACATTGAAAAAGAACGATTGCATTCTCTAAAAAAGCACCGCGTATTGTGTACTCTCTACATTCACTTGAAATCTAAACAAATAATTTAAAGAAGTGTTGTACAGTGCTGTGAACAAGTATTTAATATTTTACATATTTCTATTGTCTTTGCTTTTCATCAGTCTTGCATGTTTCACATTGCCAAAGAAACCCAGAATACAAGAAGGAGCTTTAAATGTATGATTTCATTTATTAAGACTAAAAAAAGCTATCCAAACAAATCTAGCCCTATGTGAGAAAATAATTGCCCTAAGCCTATTGGTTGTGCCCTCCTTGGTGGCAACAGCAGCCTTCAAGTGTTTCCATTAACTGGCAATGAATCTTTTTATCGCTGTTGAGGAATGTTTGCCTACTGAAGTGATTTTGTGACCTCCTGGATGCAAAGGTTTACCACTGTTCTGTAATTTTTCCATGTTTAGTCCTTCTTACTGTTATCAGACTGGTTCAATATTCTTATATATATTATATATATAGATTATATGTTCTTCTACAGATCTGACGGTAATCAGGATTGGATGTGGCTTGTAGAATTGAATTGAATTGAATTCAATTTATTTATATAGCGCCCATTCACAACATATGTTGTCTCAAGGCACTTCACAAAGGTCAGGTACATACATTACAATTAATCCTAACCATTGAACAGTGCAGTCAGATTCAGTTATTTATTCAAATTGAATAAAAAATGTTTCTATCTAAGGAAACCCAGCCGATTGCATCGACTCAGAGATTTGTAGCATTCACTCCTCCTGGATGAGCATGTAGCGACAGTGGACAGTCACTGGCGTTGACTTTGCAGAAATCCCTCATACTGAGCATGCATGTAGCGACAGCGGAGAGGAAAAACTCCCTTTTAACAGGAAGAAACCTCCAGCAGAACCAGGCTCAGTGTGAGCGGCCATCTGCCACGACCGACTGGGGGTTTGAGAGAACAAAGCAGAGACACAAAGAGAACAATGAAGCACTGATCCAGGAGTACTTTCTATGGGCAGGAAAAGTAAATGTTAATGGATGTAGCTCCTTTAGTCGTTTCACCTAGAAAGAAAGAACAGATAAACTCTGAGCCAGTTTTCAAGGTTAGAGTCTGAAAGAGAGCACATAGAGTTAGTCACAGTAAAAGCTCAGTCAATTGCTATATCTAGGAGAGAGAAAGGGTTAAACACTGAAAGACAGGGCCAAGTGGATCATCTATAGATGGTGAGCATTAAGTTGTTGCTAGCAAAAGATTGGACAAGGCCCCTCTCCAGAAAGGTGTCACAGGTAGACACAGAGTCAGGCCAGGTGTAGCTTCTAGGAAGAGAAAAGAGAGAACATAAAGTTAAAAACTGAAATAACAGCCAAAAATGCAAAATTGGAGAGTAGTGTGAGAATGTAGCAAAGAGGATGAAAGTGGTCATTATGTCCTCCAGCAGCCTAAGCCTATAGCAGCATAACTACAGAGATACAGGTCCTTCTCAAAAAATTAGCATATTGTGATAAAGTTCATTATTTTCCATAATGTCATGATGAAAATTTAACATTCATATATTTTAGATTCATTGCACACTAACTGAAATGTTTCAGGTCTTTTATTGTCTTAATACGGATGATTTTGGCATACAGCTCATGAAAACCCAAAATTCCTATCTCACAAAATTAGCATATCATTAAAAGGGTCTCTAAATGAGCTATGAACCTAATCATCTGAATCAACGAGTTAACTCTAAACACCTGCAAAAGATTCCTGAGGCCTTTAAAACTCCCAGCCTGGTTCATCACTCAAAACTCCAATCATGGGTAAGACTGCCGACCTGACTGCTGTCCAGAAGGCCACTATTGACACCCTCAAGCAAGAGGGTAAGACACAGAAAGAAATTTCTGAACGAATAGGCTGTTCCCAGAGTGCTGTATCAAGGCACCTCAGTGGGAAGTCTGTGGGAAGGAAAAAGTGTGGCAGAAAACGCTACACAACGAGAAGAGGTGACCGGACCCTGAGGAAGATTGTGGAGAAGGGCCGATTCCAGACCTTGGGGGACCTGCGGAAGCAGTGGACTGAGTCTGGAGTAGAAACATCCAGAGCCACCGTGCACAGGCGTGTGCAGGAAATGGGCTACAGGTGCCGCATTCCCCAGACCTGGGCTACAGAGAAGCAGCACTGGACTGTTGCTCAGTGGTCCAAAGTACGTTTTTCGGATGAAAGCAAATTCTGCATGTCATTCGGAAATCAAGGTGCCAGAGTCTGGAGGAAGACTGGGGAGAAGGAAATGCCAAAATGCCAGAAGTCCAGTGTCAAGTACCCACAGTCAGTGATGGTCTAGGTTGCCGTGTCAGCTGCTGGTGTTGGTCCACTGTGTTTTATCAAGGGCAGGGTCAATGCAGCTAGCTATCAGGAGATTTTGGAGCACTTCATGCTTCCATCTGCTGAAAAGCTTTATGGAGATGAAGATTTCATTTTTCAGCACGACCTGGCACCTGCTCACAGTGCCAAAACCACTGGTAAATGGTTTACTGACCATGGTATCACTGTGCTCAATTGGCCTGCCAACTCTCCTGACCTGAACCCCATAGAGAATCTGTGGGATATTGTGAAGAGAACGTTGAGAGACTCAAGACCTAACACTCTGGATGAGCTAAAGGCCGCTATCGAAGCATCCTGGGCCTCCATAAGACCTCAGCAGTGCCACAGGCTGATTGCCTCCATGCCACGCCGCATTGAAACAGTCATTTCTGCAAAAGGATTCCCGACCAAGTATTGAGTGCATAACTGTACATGATTATTTGAAGGTTGATGTTTTTTGTATTAAAAACACTTTTCTTTCATTGGTCGGATGAAATATGCTAATTTTGTGAGATAGGAATTTTGGGTTTTCATGAGCTGTATGCCAAAATCATCCGAATTAAGACAATAAAGGACCTGAAATATTTCAGTTAGTGTGCAATGAATCTAAAATATATGAATATTAAATTTTCTTCATTACATTATAGAAAATAATGAACTTTATCACAATATGCAAATTTTTTGAGAAGGACCTGTATATAGGGCTTATTTACAACAATGTCGTCTCAAGGCACCCCACAAAGGGTCCGGAACAGCGTGGGGCTGCTGGGGAGGCCAGACCAAACCACTGAGTGCCAGAGCCCAGCCACCCCAGAACGGGCCACGTGTAGGGGTACTAAGTAAAATAAACTGATAAAGTTTGTCCATCTAGAGCCCACTGATGGCCATTGTTATCCTAAAAACCACAAGGATCGGGATACCTCTCTCTGTCAGACTGATTGTAACCATTGGAAAAGAGAAGGGGTCATACAGGTAGCAGAAATGGAGGGTGTGTTTGCACCTCAACCATAACTGAGCCAGTTTAGGCTAAACCTGACTCCCCCTTACTAAATCCAACAGGGAGGGAGGAAGGCGGAGGTAAAAATAAGGAAGACAGCCTAAGACACTCTAACTATAAGCTTTATCAAAAAGGAAAGATTTAAGCCTAGCCTTAAAAGTAGACAGGGTGCCTGCCTCACGGACTAAAACTGGGAGCTGGTGCCACAGGAGAGGAGATTGATAATTAAAGGATCTGCCTCCCATTGTACTTCTAGAGACTCTAGGAACCACCAGTAAACCTGCAGTCTGAGAACGAAGTGCTCTGTTAGGCACATATGGAACAATCAGATCTCTGATGTATGATGGAGCTAGATCATTAAGGGCTTTATATGTGAGGAGGAGAATTTTAAATTCTATTCTGGATTTAACAGGGAGCCAATGAAGGGAAGCTAAAATAGGAGAAGTATGATCTATCTTTTTAGTTTTCATCAGAACTCTTGCTGCAGCATTTTGAATCAGCTGAAGGCTTTTAACTGCATTTTGTGGACATCCTGATAGTAAAGAATTGCAATAGTCCAGCCTTGAAGTAACAAATGCATGGACTAGTTTTTCAGCGTCACTCCTGGATAGGATATTTCTAATTTTGGCAATGTTCCGGAGGTGAAAGAAGGAAATCCTAGAAACCTGTTTAATATGGGATTTAAATGACATGTCCTGGTCAAAAATAACACCAAGGTTTTTTACTTTTTTACCAGAGGTCAATTTAATGCCATCCAGGTTAAGTGATTGACTAAGCAGTTTCTTTTTTAAAGACTCCGGTCCAAAGACGACAACTTCTGTCTTGTCTGAATTTAGAAGCAAAAAATTTAAAGTCATCCAAGTTTTTATGTCTTCAAGACATCCTTGTAGTCTATCTAACTGGTTGGGCTCATCAGGATTTATGGATAAGTAAAGCTGAGTATCATGAGCGTAACAGTGAAAGTTTATCCTATACTGCCTGATAATTTGACCTATTGGAAGCATATATATAGTAATGAGAATTAGCCTAAGTACTGAACCCTGTGGTACTCCACAATTAACCCTGGAGTTTAAAGATGATTTATCATTTACATGAACAAACTGGAATCTGTCAGACAAATAAGATTTAAATGGGCCTAGTGCTATTCCAGCCTTTCTAAGAGAATATTATGATCGACTGCATCAAATGCAGCACTGAGATCTAAGAGGACAAGAATCTGCAAATCTGTTTTTCACAGCACATTATCCAAGTCTGCCCTTAATTTTCATCTTAATAATTCACGTTTTTATGAGTTTTTCATTAGTATATCCAACAATTAAGCCTGTCCTGAACAGTGTTAACTTGTTTTAACAACCTGGTAAAGAGAGATGATTTACTAAATCCTGGTAAATTTAACCTTAGCATTTAAAGAAATAGGAGCAAGAGAGATATTCGCTGGTTTTAAATGAGAATTGTACTCTACCTTTATGTCAGATCATCATAAATACTCTGAATAGGTGTAGGTTTTTACTCATAGTACAAAGCTGTTTGAGTGTGAACCTCAGCGATATAGTCCCAGCTGTATTCAGGGAGGAGGGGAGAAAACCATGGAGAGACAAAAAACAAATCGATTTCCAGGTTGGGGGCAATAGTGCAACATAATTTGGGAATTCCAGGCCCCAGGGTGCCTTTATACTCTGTTTCTTCCTACTGATCATCAGTTCAAAAGTATGCCTTTCTGTTTTGTTTTACAATTTCAACATTCCCTAACCACCTTTATCTCCATTTATCTGCTCAACTGGCTGCCCTCTCTACTTCTTTTTTCTTTATTTTGATATCCCAGCACTGAACTGTCCAGCTGTCCTGTCTTCACTTGATTTGAGCTGTGAGCTCAATATCTGGTGATAGGATGACAATTACTTCTTGGAACAATTAAAAGGAAAAAAAAGTAAAGTGAACAAGTTTTGACCAAAGAGCTGTTGTTACAAAAGAGAGGCACAATGAAGGAGGGGAAATATGATGGGTGGAATTAGTGTGGGGGAAGGCCACAGTATTAGGACAATCAGCACAATAATCCCTTCTGTTCCTGTCTGACCTGACGGAGGATTTTCAAATCAATTTCATTTTCGCTCAGAGGCTGCAGTGTTGGGGCTGCCAGTTGGGTCTTTGTGATGTTGTTCCCATTTTGGCTCAGGACAGAGCGGAGGTGAGGGGCGGCAGGGTGAGCTTTCAGGGTGGAAGGACATGAAATCTGGCTGATACTTTTTTCTTCTCTGTTTTTCCATGGTTTTACTGACATTTTAGAATGACTCTGACACATTAGAAGGCTTTCATGTCAGTCAGTAAGATCTGAATAATGGCCTGCAGAGACAAAGCGTAGCCTATTCACATAACGTTCTGAGACCCTCTTTTAAAGCTTGCAGACCAAAACAGTTCAGCAGGATAGCCTGGGATTCTATCAAAGACTCCCAGCCAGTTATGCTTTCAGACTTCAGTTTAATGTTTGGTGGTTCATCTGCAGTAAACACACCATGACTCTCCAAGGTCTTTATTATTTGCTTTCAATGTGTTTTTGTGAATAACTCAACAGGGAATTCAGAGCTGAACTTGTTTTTTCTTCTTTTTGATACAACTGAATACTAAAGAAGAGCTTTTCCCTAAAAGCAATACCACTCAATTTTCCCCTTTACCTAGGTTTTTGTTGGTAAAGTCAGACTGTCTCTAAGTGCATATTTAAGATACTCAGAAGTTTCTCATTGCCTTTGGCAACACATAGAGAGCAGCCAAAGTGGGCTGGAGGACTATTCCTACTGCTCTCAGAGATCTTACGTATATCAGACATCTTCAACTCTGCAGCATATGTATTATTAAAAAATGGCTGGAACACATTCAAAACATTATGCTTGATGTAATCACTTTTTTATATCTTTATACTGTCTGGAAGTTAGGATTATAGTTTCCACTTTGATAGATGATTATCTCTTCTTTTTCACTTAAGCATTGTCACTTTAATTGCATTTACAACTTTAAGAGGTTCAGCATCATTAGTTATTTCATTATTTCATTAATTTCTCAAAATGGTACAGAAGCCTCTGCACCAAACCCACACTGCCAGTTTGCTTCTACTTCCGCCTCTCTTCCTGCTCAGACGCTTTTCCCCTAAGCTCCCTGCTTGCTTGCATTCTTTTACTCCTAACGTTTTATCTCTTAGCCAGAATTAAGGAAATATTGGACTAAAACTACTCATTACCAGCAACTCCCAAGGATTATTATAATTTTTTTTTTTTCTAAAGGATTTTGATGTTTTTATAATCGAACTCGAAAGAAGGACAAGTTGATGCCAGCTAATCAGCACAAAATGCCTCCCTTCACCACAGAGGACTTTGACAAACTTGTACAGAAATTGGCTGTTTTGGAGATGAAAATCCATCGACTAGAAGTGAATGTGGAGGTGAATATTGGGTAGAACGATGATTCAACTCTGCCTGTGATCCCAAACAGTGACAGCCAGGTCAACGACTCAGCCGGCAAACAGAACACTGAGAATAAACCTACCGGCAGAACCCCCTGGCATGTTTTAGGCGCATGCCCAAAAAATCAAGGTGGACGACTCACTGGAAGATCTCAGCAATTAAATAAATTAGAGTGGCCAGAATTACAGAGAAATGCCTCCGTTTCCCCTGGGAAAAGGAGACTTCGACAGCGAGCTGCTGTCACAACAACTGATAGGAGTCAGACAGCTGGAAATAATGGAATTCTCCTCCACTCTATTGCTCCACTATAGAATGAAAACCAGGAAAATGATCCATTATCTGAGAACAATAAAAGGTTTGAGAACAACCTTCATTCTAAACAGTCTTCTCCTAAATTGCCAGAGAAAAAGTACCCCACCAGACCAAGAACCCTAATAGTGGCCAACACAGCTGTAGATGGGATTAAAAACTTCTGCAACAAGAAAAACACAGAAGTTATGATTGGTACCAGTAACATTGTGTCCAATATCTCAGGGAATATTCTTGTAATCACAGAAAAGTGCCCGTCTCTAGAAAACCTTATTATACACTGGGGAGCCATGGATGATGTGGCTAAGAAAAAATCAGATGGATTGAAGGAGGATTTCACTCATCTGCTGAATATTATTGGAGGTCTCAATATCAAGGTGTTTCTCAACGTACCCTTTGCACCGATTTTCTGTGGAGATGAGATTTGGTTGAAAAAAACATGTGCTACTACATCTGTGAACTTCATCGACAACTTTAATATTTTTTGGGAAAAAAGACAACACTTCAAGCAAGATGGTTTCTGTCTGAACAAGCCGGGAGCCAGACGTCTCACATCTAATCTCTTCTATTCAGTAAATAATCCGCCAGCAGCTTCAACCTTCAGCAGAAAACATGGAGTATCAACAACAATGATAACGCTGCCTCCAACAGCTCCAGCAGAGACAACCAGCCAGTTGGCTGAGAAAGAGAGGTCATCATAAAAGGTCTCCCCGTCGAAATCCACAGGAGAAGTGGACCCCCCCGTTAAATCCCCCTCCCCCAAAATCCAGACCCAGACCGACCCCCTAGTTAAACCCCCCTCACCCTAGACTCCAACCCAGACCGCACAGAACTCTCCCATCTCCCCACTGAGCCCACGTTTTGCTTTACCGGATTCTGATAACTTGAAAGGAGCTCTTAAGATCGGGACCCAAATGGCTCTGACATCTTCTCCATTCAACACCCCCCATGTCTGAGGCCTTACTACTAAACCAACATCTTCCAAATGCTGCAGAGCCCCACCACCTCCTAATCTATCTCATCCTAATCAGGACCTTCAAATCAGTTCCCTGTGATACAGTCTGGGCCCCAGTGGTAACTCTATCAGAAATGAGCGTGTCCAGGAAAAACTTGGGCCCCTAATAGGAGATAGTTGTAAAATCTCTGTGCTTATACATGACAGAAAGAGCAAAGCAAAAAGGATAAGAGACAGTAATAAACAAAAACAAAAAAAAAGCCATAAACTGTCAGGTACAACCAGACACAGAGTTAATATCAGCAACTAAGTCATATAAACTGGCTTTATTGAACATTAGATCTCTGTCAGGAAAATCATTTTTAATCAATGACTTCATTACTGACCACGATCTTGATGTTATGTTTTTAACAGAAACATGGTAACATGAATTAAATGAAGCTCCCATTCTGATAGAGGCGACGCCTCCGAACTACAATTTTCTTTGTGAGAGCAGACAACAAAGAAAAGGTGGAGGGGTGGCCGCTTTGTTTAAAGATTTACTAAAGTGTAAAAAAGTATTTCTGGGCAAATTTGACTTTTTGGAATATTTGGCTCTCCAGGTAAAGAGCCCTGTCCGAACCATGTTCTTGAATATTTACAGGCCTCCTAAGTCCAAAACAAACTTTTTCAGTGATTTTAATGAGCTTTTATCTGTGATATGTGTTGATTATGACTGTTTAATTATTGTGGGAGACGTCAACATTCACATGGACAATCCTGAAGACAGAAGTGCAATAGATGTATGTGACACTCTTAGAAATTTTGGTTTGACTCAACATGTTAACGGCAAACGCACAAACAGGGACATATTTTGGACTTGATCATCACTAAGGGTCTAAACATTTCCAAGGTGTCTAACTGATGTTGCCCTATCTGACCACTTTTCTGTTATTTTTCAAAGCATCATCTTCAATGGCTCATTTTGCCAAACGCATCTTTAAGGACGGTGCTGCTGAAACCTTTAACCACATTTACTCTTCTACCTCCACTTTGCCCTGTAACACGGTAGATGAGCTGGTAGACAACTTTCATTCTAAAATCTCGGACATCATTGATTCTATTGCTCCAATTAAAGTGAAAGTCGTTTCTGGGAAGAAAATGTCTCCATGGAGAAGTGCTCCACCAGTCAGAAGTGAAAAAAAGGAATGTCGAAAAGCTGAACGCAGGTGGCGAAAGACTGGACTCCAGGTTCACTGTATTATCTATAAAGAGAGACTATACAGATATAACCTACAACTGAAAAATGCAAGGGAATCCTTCTTTTCTGAGATCATCAGCAAAAACATTAACAATCCTCATGCATTATTTGCCACGGTCGAAAGGTTAACAAACCCTCCTGTAACTGTAGCATCTGACCTCCACTATACCAGGGCCTGCAATGAATTTACTAACTTCTTCATTGAAAAAACCCAAAAGATCAGATGGGCAGCCAGCACATCCACATCAACTCCAGTACCAAAGTTGTCTCCAACTAGAACTGATTTTGACAAAATTTCCCAATTTCACCAAATAAACTACAAAAGGTTAAAAGAAATCGTACAGCAACTAAGCTCTTCTTCTTGCTGTGTCGATGTTTTACCCGCAGCTTTCCTTAAGAAAGCTTTGCCTGTAATAACATCTGATTTAACACAAATAATAAACACGTCCCTTTTGTCAGGTGTTTTCCCCCAGGCCCTGAAAACAGCAATTATCAAACCTCTATTGAAAAAGAGCAACTTGGACAAGCTGCTACTAAAGAACTACAGGCCTATCTCAAACCTCCCCTTCATCAGTAAGATGATTGAAAAAGCTGTGTTTCAACAGTTAAACAACTTCCCAACAATGACCAACCGCTTTGATGTTTTCCAGTCAGGCTTCCTGCTCACCACAGTACAGAGACTGCTCTTGTCAAGGTGTTCAATGACATCCGCATAAATGCAGACTGCGGAAGAACCACAGTGCTGGTATTATTGGACCTTAGTGCAGCATTCGACACTGTTGATCACTCCATTTTATTAGAGTGCCTGGAAAACTGGGTCGGCCTATCTGGTACAGCACTCAACTGGTTTAAATCCTACTTGAAGGACAGGGACTTTTTTGTGTCAGTAGGTAACTTTACATCAGAGAGCACAAAAATCCCATGTGGTGTTCCCCAAGGTCCATCTTAGGGCCCCTCCTATTCAATATCTACATGCTCCCCCTAACTCAGATTTTAATAAACAACAACGTAAGTTATCATAACTATGCAGACAACACACAGCTATATGTTATGATGTTACCTTATGTACAGGGCCTTGAGTGCCTTGTTGCTGCAAAGCGCTATATAAATAAACTTGACTTGACTTGCTGTAATATAGTCAACAAATAAACCTTAAAAGAATTCAAGAAGTCTTTAAAGTAAAATGCAAATGTTACAAATGCTATATCAGTCAGGGTGAGAGGAAATGAAAGCTGAAACATGTTTCTTTGAGCTGTGATAACTGGTGTCCCTGTGGCTGGAAATCCAGATGGCTTTAAAACAGATTAGTGGATAGCAGTAAGTATTGCCCTGGCAGAGAACGCTCTGAGTCTACGCCCCCACACAAAAACAGCAAATATCTCTGCTTACAGGCCCAATGACACATACTGAACTTATACCAGCAAAGTATAATGTCCATTAAAATTACACATCTGGTAACGCATCACATAAAAAAAAAACCTGCTAGTTGTGTTAAATTATTAATTAGTCATTTAACTATCGGATGCCCCTTTAGGTTGCAACGTCACAGTGCAGGAGTTTTGGATAAAAAAAATGTATCTGATAATTTAGGCAGGTTTAGTGAGTTTTATTTTCAGTGATGACAGAATTGTTAATAAAGATAGTTGTTGATGGTATGTAAATAATTTGTATTTTATGTTTTAGGAGTGTAGTAATGTGGACTTCCCTAATGTCCTATTTCACAAATATTTATTCTATTTCAATCAGAAATGACACACTTAGACAGCAGAATACGGTAAGCAAGCCTTCCTGGTGTTTTTGTTTACTGTATATTACCTGATTATAGTGTTCTTGGAAATAATCCAAATTATATTTACAGTAGCTACCAAATCTGTTTTATGGTCCTTGACTTTGACCATTACTATTACTCAACAAGCAATTTCCACCTGAAATTACATAACTTAAATAAATCAAGTTTAGCGCCACAGTTATAAAGTCTAAATGCAAACTTGTACCTCTATAAAGGTAAGACATAAAATAATATTTTTCCAGTGGAACCACTATTGCAACTGTTACTATATCCAAGTTATTTGTAAGTAGACAAAGAAAAAATAAATTTTTTGAGTCTCGCCAAATTTTTGTATTAAATGAACATTGCAAAACACCATGAAAATCCTTTTGGAAGCCAAAGGTTGTGTTCAGAAACATATTGACTATAACTGCAGCAAATTTTAAATAAATCAGTTGAAGCCTATTTGTTCCACAGACGTTTTAGTGTAAAAAGTGCCAGGCGGAGCTGGGGTTTTGGCACAATTTAGCCAAATGTGCCAAAACTGTGCCAAATGTCTTTTTCAGCTCATAAAAGGGAATCTGGTCAAATAAAAATGCTGGAGTCCTTCTGCATATGACATAGCCTTTAGTCATGACATTTACCATGTGTATTAGGGGCGTAACTGTATGCCAAAATCACGTTTCGGTACGTACCTTGGTTGTAAGGTACAGTAAGGAAAGAAAAAGCAAAACATAAAACTGCTTTTCTTTGGTGTAAACATGAACAGCTTTAATTATTACATTTAAAATTAAAGCAAAAATTGCTCACAGTAGATTCACAAATAAAAGATTCTTAAATTGCATAAACATAAATACAATGTTGTTCATACATGGCCCAAGTTTGCAGAACATGGCTTGCTATTTTCCCCTCTAGAGTGATGTGATGGACAGTAGTTGTTATTTAGCTCTCAGTAGCTCTGAAAGTGTTCATCCATCAGTTGTAAGTGCCAAAGCAGCTGCCTTGGACAAGTTGTGGATAACACCAGATTTTGCTTTTTCATAAAGGGATGGTATTATCTGAAATGAGCTCGGGCAGGAACTTTACACCAGGGCTCAAGTACTTTGAGCATGTGTTTAAACCCGGTATGCTCAACAACTGAAAATGGCCTTAAATCCGCTACCATAAAAACTCCAATAAAAACTCGCTAATTTGCTGCTACAGCAGTGTACTCCTATTGAGGCAAAGAAAACCCAACCACCCTGTGATATTTGCGATACTAGCAACAGTTCCTAAGGTATTGTAGATTGTGGATGGGATCCTGAAATATAAGGTTTGTGCTTGCTACATTTCTATTCCTATGTTGTGAAGTCCGATCTACAAGTTGGGAAAATCAACTTAAAGATCCCTTGGAGCTGAAATTCTACTTGGAAAGACAAAGGTATCTTACCAATCTCAACCAGATTAGCCTCTGCTAAAGACATAATGGTGGCTACAATAATACAGTTTATTTGCAATTCCTATGGTTTGAATCTAATTAAATTAGTCAGCGATCAATACTGTGCAGTAATGAACAAGCTGCACTACGTGAACATATAAAAAGCAAATAAACAGAGTACATTGCCACTGCCTTGTGTTATTAGAAGTGAGTCTGGTGCACAACATTTAGCCAATCCCAATGGCTTCCTACTTGCAACCCTTCCCATATCTTTTGCTTGTCAGGTTTTGTAGGTTGTGTAAAGTACCAAAATACAGACACAAACTTGGGATGAGCATGGTGAAGGTTTCATAATGAAACAGACAACTTACAGATGTTGAACAAAGGCAAACAGGACATGGGGCACTGGCAGTGTAATATGCAGTCTATCAGACAAACGGAAGAATCCAGCAATGAACAATGGAAGTGAGCTTATATACTGAGTTGGAGGTGAAAATGACAAAGGAACGATATATCTGAATTTTGACTCCATGTTGGGGCTTGCAGAACGTTCAGTTTTAGTGCAGTTAGAAGCACTGTTGCCTTGCAGCAAGAAGGTCCTGAGTTTGACTCCTGGCCAGGGATCTTTCTGCATGGAGTTTGCATGTTTTCCCCGTGCATGCATGGGTTCTCACCAGGTACTCCAGCTTCTGCCCACAGTCCAAAGAAGATGCCTGTTAGGTTAATTGGTCTCTCTAAATTGGCCTTAGGTGTGTGAATGAGTGTGTGCATGGTTGTTTATGTGTTGCCCTGCGATAGACAGGCAACCTGTCCAGGGTGTACCCCGCCTCCCACCCATAGACTGCTTAAGATAGACACCAGCTTCCCCATGACCCACTATGGAGGAAGCGGTATAGAAGATGACTGACTGACATTTAATACAAGATTACAATTTTAATTTGAATTCAGTCTCTTAGAGGACATCTTTATGTAACTTAAATATCACTTTAAATTGTTTTTGTGATGCACAAAATGTAATGTTGTCATAGCATCCTGTTACGGAGTTTGGAATTATATGTAGGGTTCCAAACATGTGGAAACAAAGGAGCAAATTGCAGAGAAGCAGTGCTTTCCTGCATCCAGCAGGGCTTGGGAAAAGTTAATTTTGACATCAGTGCACTAAGGCTGCTAAAAACCAGTGGCTGATATTTCTCAGAAATATCTTTTCAAAGCAATTTTGCTATAAAGCAATGCTAAATCTCCAAGGCTGGAAACAACGGCCTCAAGGTCCTTCTTATCGTCTGCCTTTGTTGACACTGATCAGTTCTTAATAGTCATAAACCTGAGAGTCTAAGAAGCTTTCTGTACAATTCAGATAACCATATATATGCGATCTCATTGGTTGCTGTGTGTTTTTGGGCAACACCTCAATGTGTCAACATGGAGAAAAAAAATATTTGTCATCATGATATGAAATGGACCATCAGAAACATTGGTTGCAATGGAGATACTTAGGAGAGCTTAGAACTCTTGTCATATCTGCTTGTAGCTCCAGTTTTGTTTCATAGCTTCTCAGACTTCTTAAAAAAACTTTCAGCTAAAACAACTTGCTGTTTTTTAAGTCAACTTTGTAAGATCTGCATATGTTAGCCCTCATGGCTACAATAGACCTTATGTAATAAGATGTTTGGAGGACGAAAATTCTACTGTGCAGTAGCTTAGCTGAGATGTTTTACTCAAGGTTGCTTTAGATGGGACCATAAGCTTGCGCACCACAGTAGTCGTGTTGTATCGAGACTTAATAGCTGAGGATATGGCGTAGTAAGTGAAACCTCAAAGTTGAGGTGTACATTCTGAGTTAACCATGGAAGACAAATGTGACTGATGATAGATGGATCTGTTTTGCAAAAACACCAAAATCATGGGTCAACACAGCTGAGGCAGTGGAGTCAGAGAATATGTAAAAATATTCATAGTTTTTCTAGCTCTCTAAAGCTGTGAATCTTTTGTAGGACATTTTCCCGTCTGACATCTTAGATGAGTAATATTTGTATAACCTTTCGAGTTTTGGTGTCTTAATAGTCATCATTTTCAAAAACTGGCACTCAAAACACACCACTGTTCTCAGCTTGAAAGATGTTCCTTTCTTAATAAAAGTGATTCATAATTTGTCTTAAATTGTGTGCTCTGTATTTCTCTTTGTAGAATCCTGGTAAATACGCAAAAATGATTTGGGGGTCTGATTCTGCTTTGAATTTTGTTCTTGTTCTTTTTGATTTTTTCCCCAGTCACAGTTAAGTGTTTCTGCTCTTTAAGATCTATGTGCTTCCCACAAATTACTTTTTTTTATCTTTCTTCTATGAACAAACTTTTAATTAGCAAAGAGAGTTTTTGTGTTTAAAATCTAAGCAGTTTTTTTGAGTGTTTTAAGGGAAGGACACATAAAAGGCAGCTGGGTATTTCTTTGCTCAAGGATTATAGTGGAAGTTTGAAGCTGTTGCACCATGTCTCAGTCATTTTGTAAACACAACTTGATATAGAAACATGAAACTTTTGATTGTTCAGGATAATGTCAGAAAACATTATTATTAAGACAGAGGGAAACTTACTGGAGTAACTGGAGTCCCTGCAGCTTTCAGTCTTTTCCTAAATGCATTATGTGATGTATTGATCACGGTCTCAGCACAACAAATCACAAGAAATATGTTCATCACTAATCACAAGAAAATACAGTTTTAGAATGTCTACATTCATTATATTTATTCTTATAATTCTAATATAAGTTACAGTAGGTTCATCTACCATCTTTTAGTGTGCTTTTCTATTTTACAGCACAAGCGGCTCGAATACACTGATTTATTTTGTACCAGATACCTTCTTACCAGATAGTAACTCATCAACATCAGTAAAATAGGGCTGGAGCTCTCCGGGGTTGAGCCCCTGGACACAATACAGGGCCGCATCTGAATTAGCATTCATAGGTTTCAGTTCTAATTAATGAAAACAATATTTTTAAATAATAAAGATGATGATCGAAACAGTGGAATAGCAGAAATCAAGAAGTGATGATCACTAATTTCTTCGAATGATACGCTAGGAAAACAATAATAATGATACTCTACTTTTCCTCTCTTCATTTTTTTTTCACCTCATCAACATAGTCTTCCAATCTGATAAAAATGCAATTAGCTTCTAGATTGTAGCTTGAGTAAAGAACAATACCTTTGATCAGCCCAAAATCTAAAATACTTCTGAAATTGTGAAAACTAAACTGATTTATTGTAAGCTACTGAAGGAATCTATAAAACCAGGTTATGACTGGTGAAACATTTATTCTATTTGTGGACACAACATTGTTTTATGGCTACAAAATTCACTTTCGCATTGGCCAACATAATAAAGGTTTAACAGAACATGAATATTTTCTAAATTACCCGTTTTTGGTTAAGAATAACACAGCTCAGTTTTGACCAGTGTTTTAGATCACAAACTAGAGCTAATCAAATGTATGCCTTTTTAAAATATCCTCCACTCCTTAAAAGCAGTTAAATAACCCTTTGTTGAAGCTACGAAATACATACTAACTTTAGCTTCCTGTCCTGTCTTCAGCCCACATTAATGTTCTGACATAATGTCCAACGCATCTGTGCTGTCTGGCCTAAGCATGCAGGCTGTAGCTTTTTCTGAACAGTCTTGGATCTAACAATAGAAAACAATCAAATGAAAAAAACTCATTCAATAACACTCTGATGTGGTCTTGAAGATAGATTTGTTGAAAGAAACACAAAAGTATGATAGTTTGTGGTGATATTGTTATAAAAGCAGGCTATTCTTCTGAATACTCAGGCCTATGAGAGCATGTGCATAATTTGAGCACTGTGTTACCACATAGGACAGGCAGGTCCTCGTCATCGGGTGTAGCTCTGTAGAGCCACATATATGAGTTATAGTGGCTGGTTGCACCAGCAGAATTAAGCTGCTTCTGTTACTAAATAAATCTAGGCAGATCACGTTATGTAATGTTGCAAACAGAGATATGAACAAGGATCATTTTAACTGACTCTGTTGTGAAATAGTGTCAGATTAGGACAATTTCAATGAGGTTCACAGATGTACAAATATCTTTTTTCTTGTCAGACAGCAGGAACAGTGTCATTACATTTATAGGCATTGTTGGGAGCAGCTCTTTGACTAAGCAGTGTTTTTCATACCCTGTTCTAATTTGTGTCATCTGTTTTTCTGCTTTCATCCAATATTAGAGTGGAGCTCTTTTATTTTACATCTTTTCCGTCTACATTTGAACATTTTTTATCAAACAAAATGTGTTCTGTTTTATTTTATATTACATAACTATATCCAAACAACAGTATCATTAAGCTGTTTGTGGAAATGGGATATACAGGGGTTGGACAATGAAACTGAAACACCTGTCATTTTAGTGTGGGAGGTTTCATGGCTAAAGTGGACCAGCCTGGTAGCCAGTCTTCATTGATTGCAAATTGCACCAGTAAGAGCAGAGTGTGAAGGTTCAATTAGCAGGGTAAGAGCACAGTTTTGCTCAAAATATTGAAATGCACACAACATTATGAGTGACATACCAGAGTTCAAAAGACGACAAATTGTTGGTGCACGTCTGTGACTAAGACAGCAAGTCTTTGTGATGTATCAAGAGCCATGGTATCCAGGGTAATGTCAGCATACCACCAAGAAGGACGAACCACATCCAACTGGATTAACTGTGGACGCAAGAGGAAGCTGTCTGAAAGGGATGTTAACCAGGATTGTATCCAAAAAACATAAAACCACGGCTGCCCAAATCCCGCAGAATTAAATGTGCACCTCAACTCTCCTGTTTCCACTAGAACTGTCCATCGGACATGGCCGGGCTGCTATAGCCAAACCTTTGGTCACTCATGCCAATGCCAAACGTCGGTTTCAATGGTGCAAGGAGCGCAAATCTTGGGCTGTGGACAATGTGAAACTTGTATTGTTCTCTGATGAGTCCACCTTTACTGTTTTCCCCACATCCGGGAGAGTTACGGTGTGGAGAATCCCCAAAGAAGCGTACCACCCATACTGTTGCATGCCCAGAGTGAAGCACGGGGGTGGATCAGTGATGGTTTGGGCTGCCATATCATGGCATTCCCTTGGCCCAATACTTGTGCTAGATGGGTGCGTCATGGCCAAGGACTACTGAACCATTCTTGAGGACCATGTGCATCCAATGGTTCAAACATTGTATCCTGAAGGCGGTGCCATGTATCAGGATGACAATGCACCAATACACACAGCAAGACTGGTGAAAGATTGGTTTGATGAACATGAAAGTGAAGTTGAACATCTCCCATGGCCTGCACAGTCACCAGATTGAAATATTATTGAGCCACTTTGGGGTGTATTGGAGGAGCGAGTCAGTAAACGTTTTCCTCCACCAGTATCACATAGTGACCTGGCCACTATCCTGCAAAAAGAATGGCTTAAAATCCCTCTGACCACTGTGCAGGACTTGTATATGTCATTCCCAAGATGAATTGATGCTGTATTGGCTTCAAAAGGAGCCCCTACACCATACTAATAAATTATTGTGGTCTAAAACCAGGTGTTTCAGTTTCATTGTCCAACCCCTGTAGATTTTAGCACTTTTACGCAGAGTTATGATTACATAGACCAAGCATTCTGCAGCTCAGTCAAAGTCAGTGAAATTCAGTGACTACGGCTACACAAATCTGTAGCACATCTTCTGAATAGAAGCAAAATTCAGCCTAGATGGTTGTATGACGCATTTTCTGATGAGAATAAATAAACATCTTCAGATGATTCTATTTCTTTGTCAAAAGCTTCTTCATCAGAACAATCAAAGCCCTCAACACCTGATCCAGCACAATAAATGTCACTTCCTTACCAGAAATACTGCAGCACCTTCCTCTGGACTTTTATTCTTTCGCTGTCTTTTCTTTGGCATTTTATGGTGACCGTCTTCCATTTTGACCTAGTAAAACCAAATGAAACATTTCTTGGAGCGCTAACTATGCCCGTTTTGAACTTTTGAGCACACTGATAAGATTGAGACATTCATTACTTCATTCATCTTCTATACTGCTTCTTCCATAATGGGTCACGGGGAAACTGGTGCCTTTCTCCAGCAGTCTATGGGTGGGAGGCGGGGTACACCCTGGACAGGTCGCCAGTCCATCCCAGGGCAAGATTGAGAGATGTCTTAATCAATTTTAAACACAGAAACAGATGATGCAGTGTTGCCATGTTGTCTTTATTAGCCTATAATTCCATTAATTAGTGATGAAAGACCTCAGACACTTTGTCGCATTGGCATGTATCCCTGAATTAGTGTTTGTATCAGGGCTGGTTTCCAGCAACTATTAGATGTGTCCCTGCTTCAGCACACTCTGATTAAAAGATAGGGTCGTTTGCATTACTATGTAGAATTTGATTGCATGTTGAGGAGGTAAAATGATCCTTTGAGGTAGGTTGGATTGTGGATGCATCTAAAGGTTGTAGGACACCCCCAAGAACTGGGGATTCAAAACTCTGGTTTTCTTGGGTGGGTACAGGGATGGGCATGTAACTGATTCAATTTCCAGGTAAGGTTAAACCACAGAGTCATAGTGTAATCACACAATCACCAATGCATCAGTCAATGAAAACACTGGGTGAAGAGCATCAGTTGATATCTCACAGACATTTTACACAGCATTGCAACCACTAGATGGAGTTTGATAGATGTGGTATTTTCAAAATGTGTGAGCCTGTGTGGTAGTAGCGTGAAAGTGGAAACCATTTGAGATGTACAGATTTCACAATGGCCCATACTCAATTTAGTAGGTTTGTGAGGGTAACCATCCTGCATCGAGTTGTAAACAGTGCAACCTACATGCTAGGCATGCATGCTGCAACCACTGTTTACTGCCCAAATCATGATGCCACTGCTTATGCTCTTTGCTTCTCATTCTGGACATACCTTGCAGATGAAATAATTTTCACTGCAATTTGCTAGTCTGCCTGTGTTCCAAGTTATATTCGATTTGGACCGTTCCTTCTGGATGCTTAACTTGGTGATTAACTTGTTTTGTCAGGTTTTGTATTGCCCTATTTTATCACATTGCTATATGCAAAGTGAAGGTCAAAGAAAGACGCTTGTAATGAGGTAGTAACTGCAGCAGTAGTAGCCTGGGCAAGACAATATTGCAAATGAAATGCCTGAGTAGGAGGGCTAATGCAGATGCTAGTAAATTATCCTAATTGAGAATATTTTCATTTTTATTACAGTAATTAACTTTTCCAATTATCATTAGCCGGAGTATGTCCTATTTGATTAAATATGCAGTATTACCTTTTTTTCTCTTGGAAAAGACTTCAGTGTTGTTTTGCCTGCTCAGTTTGTCCAGGCTTCGGTATCTATTGCACATGAAATGTTATTTTCTTGACTGTCCACATCAAAACATGCTGCAGCTTTACATATACAGTACTGTGCAAGTTTTAATCAGGTGTGAAAAAATGCTGTCAACAAAGAATGCTTTCAAAAATGGGAGTGCTAATCATTTATTTTCATCAATCAACAAAATGCAGTTAATGAACAAAAGAGGAATCTAAATCAAATCCATATTTGATGTGACCATCCTTTGCCTTCAAAACAGCATCAGTTCTTCTAGGTACACTTGCACACAGTTTTTAAAGGAACTCGACTGGCAGGTTGTTTCAGACATCTTGGAGAACTAACCACAGATCTTCTGTATCTTCTGTGGATGTGGGCTTTCTCACATCCTTCTGTCTCTTCATGTAATCTCAGACACACTCCATGATGTTGAGATCAGGGCTCAGTGGGACCATACCATCACTTCCAGTAAGTCTTATTCTTCTTTATGCTGAAGCTATTCCTTAATGACTTTGCCTGTATGTTTGGGTTTATTCACTTAGCATTTTGTAAATTGATAAAAATAAACCATCATTTATATTTCTGAAAGCATTCTTTGTTTACAGAATTTTTTCACACCTGCCTAAAGCTTTTGCACAGTACTGTATATATTACTTTGTTACGTAAGAATTTATAGGGGAGAAAGACAAATGTTTCAAGAATAGTCCGTTAAGGAATAAAATATAATTTACACATTTTTGTAAGATACATCAGTTACTGGGGCAACATTGTAGGGTTGCATTTAATAGTACTGCAAATAAAGTAAATCAGAGTATAAGTAGGGTTAAGCTTAATGTTTAGCTATAAACAGAGAAAAAAAATAGTCTTTGTAAATCCCAATTCCTCATACTTAAAATGTCAGAGCCCTTAGTTGTATAACGATTAAATGCGTCCACACTCTACTATACTCCTACAATGCTTTACTGACGCAAAACATAATATTTGACTTGATTCCACGCCAGAATAAAAGAACGTGAACTTTCTTCCTTAGGCTAACAAAAAAATCCCTCCAATCGCCTCTTGATTGGTGAAGTTTATTGATCACAGGAGGCTGAGTCATTTGAAATGTGGTGAGCTCACTGACTTCCTGCCTGAGTAATCTGTGATGCAGAGCTCCCTAATCCAGCATAAGAGGCGCAGTGAGAAGGCAATAAATATTGTTTTTGTTTGCTGTGAGGAGAGATGGAGGGAGAGATCACAGGATACAAGAAACAAGACACACTATCACAGTTGAGACAAAAGAGACAGTACCTGAGGGACGTGTTTCAGAGTGTGGGCCTGCTGCTTTACATCATACTCTAGAAGGATTGCCGTGTGCTCAAGTCAGCCGTCTGATCTTTGTGAGGGTATGGGAAATAGAGGATTATATAGGTCATTTGGTATGGGCCCAGGTAGAGTTCCCTGTGAATGTGCCTGCAGTTGTTCAATGTTGTCCAACATTCACTCATTTCCCAACGGCTTGATTCCCCTCAAGCATCACGCTTTCCTCTCGCCTCCACATATTATTGATGCACATGCTTTCTTTAGAATCAGAGGTTCACGGATAATTTTGTTTAGACAAAGTCACAAGTTGGATAACACATTGTACCAGGCTTGCTTCTTCCTTTGCTCAGTGATCCAATTCTTCACATACATGTTACAGAAACTTTGAGCTGTGTTAGCGGATGAGCCTTGGAAACTGTTTATCTAACATCTGTATTTTTCAATGTCTCTCTGCTAAAAAGAATTCTGCAATTATAATTTAGCGGAGCCAGCTCCTTATGTCCATCATGGAACTTGTTTGCGATGCATTGATTTTCTCTACTAAGGAACCTCTTTGGAAGATCTAAGTTCTGCACACATGTTTTTTGGAGGAACTGCAGCTGTCACCGTTTGACCTATTTTGAAGTTTCTTGTAAACACATTTTTGATGAAGTTCCAGTGATATATATGTTTACTTGACACACACTGGCAGGGGTTTTGAAGTTAAATAGTTGATGTCTATGCATTTTGCTTGGAGTAGTTTAACTCATAGTTAACACGTGCATACATGGGCAGTGATGCACCCAAAATAAATTCGTATTTTCCTTTCAGTAGCATAATTTCTCACTGAAAGTTTTGAGAAATCCCACCTTAAATCTGAATAATTGTTTTCAGTATATAAAATAGAGAAAACATTGTTGGGAAATTGTGGTTTTTAAAACTCAGAGATGGCACAATTATTGGTACCACAGCTGTCAATACTTTGTACA
Source organism: Girardinichthys multiradiatus (assembly GCF_021462225.1). Taxonomy (NCBI): domain Eukaryota; kingdom Metazoa; phylum Chordata; class Actinopteri; order Cyprinodontiformes; family Goodeidae; genus Girardinichthys; species Girardinichthys multiradiatus. The sequence continues at coordinate 12,187,498 of NC_061810.1, read as the reverse complement.
ATTTCCTTTTGACAACACGACAGCACTTAGTCTTCTGCTATAACTCTACACAAACTTGGAGCATGCAAGGAAGGTGATCTTTGACTGTTCATCATTCCACAATATTTCTAGGTTATCCTGAGTCCTAGGTCCTCTATCATGCTCTCTTCTCTTCATTGCACTACATAATTTCTGCTGGGTTTAGGTTTGGGAACTATCAAGGAAAATAATTCCATGTGTAGTGAATTATTTCTGTGTTTACTTGATCATTTGTTTTGGATCATTATCCTGTTGTAAGACCAGTCCAGCAGAGTTTTGTTTGAAATGTCCTTCATGATGCCTTGTACTCTAACAACGACCCCATGGCTTTTTGGAAGAGAAACAAGCCCACAGCTTTCAGATCCTCCACCATACTCAACAGTGGGCATCTGTTTCAAGCCAAATCCATCTGATGTGTTTGCTGGTCAAAGCTGAACCAATATGTCCTTCTTTACTGTGGTTCTCTAACATTGAGCTTTAGAGGGTTTTCTTTTTTCCACCTACCGTACCTTCCACCTATCATACTAATACCCCAGGGAGCAGGACGTTGTCTATATTAAAAAAATACTATACCTATAGTTATTATTTATATTTAACAACAGTAATTGAGCCACCAGTAATTTGTTAAAATTGGTCTTATATTCATATGGGATTTCCCCCTCCATTGAGTAAATGTAGTCAAAATAAAGACTGGATTTTTCTAATACTTTAGGTTTACGATAATTCTACTGCAAAAATAGATGAGTTAATATCGAGACTTTTTACAACTCTGCTTGATATCACAGTAGGGATTTAGTGAGGGCTTGTGCTTGTATGTGACTGTCAGCAACCAAAAACTACAAGAGAAAACCTCATTAGTTACAAGGTAGAGCTAACACGTGGAGATGGACTTATTTAGAGCAACAGAACATTCTGTTGCCAGCATTTTCCAGGTGTCTCTGGTTTGGTTGTTGGTGCAGAAATGAAAGATGCTGGCAACATACTGTTCTGTTGCCAGCATCTTCCAATGGAACACCTCTGCCGGCCACTTCCATATGAAACAGGGCTTTTTAAAACACATGATATATATACTTACCCTTCCACCTCATTTCCTGAGTACAAAGGAAAATGCTGCCAGTTTCCTGTATGACACACAAGCTGGCACTTGAAAATAAATCTGCTTCATGATTTAGCAAAGAGAGCGATGAGAGATGCAGAGAGACAAAGAGAATAAGAAAAGAAAGAGACTGATCAGTGAGTGGGAGGAACTGTTAGTCTGCTTCAGGCTATGGATTTTCAACATGTGGAAAATGCCATTTGTGCTCTTTTCCACAGTACAGTGTAATGTTCTTTCAGACCTCACCTTGCAAACACCCCTGGTGCTGATCTCTCCCACTCCTCTCCCTTAGATTCAGTGTACTTTTGTTCTTCCTTCATTTCTTCACAATGCTCCAAACAACAAAGGCCACAGTTATTTCATCACTCTGTTTGAAAAATGAAAGAAGCCCACCTTCAACACCTTAAAATTTATCTCTCGTAATTTTTGTTGATAATTAAAAGTTCTACTTGAACTATCCTTTTTTGCTGCAAGCATGGCACATAAAGCAAGAAAGGATCCCTCTGCTCCTTCCTGTCCTCCTCCAAGCAATACATTTTCTTTCATGTCTGTTTTACACCCTCTTCTCATGTCTCTCTGCTCCTCTGCTTCCTCCAGAGAAAGCCAGCTTATTTTCTTATTTCACTGTTTCAGACAAACTCTCATCGTCAACATTTAAGGTTGGGAGAGGGAGTGTCTGTTTCTGTGTTAATGACTGGTTTTGTTTTGCACAAGGTCTTTAGTTGAGTACTGTTTCAATGCACTTCTGTTATTTATGTTAGATACATTCTGGTGTTCAGGTATTTGTTACTTCACTGGATTCCTATGTTAGATGTGTTGGTATTTTCTTATAGATCTGTTTTCTCTCTGTTCATGTTAGTTTGGTTGTCTCATTGTTTACTTTTTCTGTTCACCTAGATGTTTTTGGTTACCTCCCTGCCCATCTGAGTTAATGAATCACTCTCCCTCAGTTGCCTTCAGTCTCAATTTCACCAGTTGGTCCTGATTCCATTCTGATTAGTTCCCACTGTTCATTGGTCAATCTTTACACCCTTCCTCAGTATTTCGACTCTCTGGTTGTCTGTTTTTTTTTTTTGTTACTGGACCTTACTGTTATCTTATCCATGTTCTGTGCCTTGCCTCCCTGTATGTTTTTTTGTGTTTTTAAATTAAATGTACTCATCAACTCACCATGTGACTCAAAGCTCCTGATCTGCACGTTAGTCCTACAAACTCCCATCCAGACACGGCAATATGCAAGTATTTCTGGCATCATGTCTCATGTTGGTCTTAGAAAAGAAACCTAATATGAGCGCGCATGCTCCTGCTGAAGATTTATCATCTCTACTTTGAGTTGCAGAGCTCCAACGTGGTGAAGAAAACCTACTTCCCCATTCTTTAGTGCAAAATCAGTGTGTGCCTGGAGGCCAAGCTTACTGCTAGATGCACTAGCCTCCATCACAGTCCCTCTAATCTTATTAATCGCTGTTCCTGAACTGCATCAAATGCAATGTGTTTGGGCACTGATACAGTATTTCTCTCAAGATTGTAGGTCTTTGACTGTTATCTGTATTGATATTGTGGAGAAAGAGCCCTTTATCTGTAACATCAACAGAGGTACATCTTGCAAAAGTTTTTCTGTCTGCCTTTGGGTTTTTAAAACATGTGTTAGAGCACAGGCCAGTGTATTTGCAGTTTCTTGATTATTTTTAAAATGTTAATGACTTCCTATCATTTTTTTATTTTATTTTATAGGTCAAAGACTGTTTTATTAGGCAAATAAAATCACTGGCAAAATGCAGATCAGTTCATAATTTCTTTAGGGAAAATGATATTGATGTTAGAATGGTCTAGATCAAACAGTTACATCTATTTCCTGAAAATCAGAAGCAGTGCTTGGAAAATATAGCTCAAACTAGCTCAAAGTGACTAATCTAGGCTGTCCAGTTTCACCAAACACTGGTATAACTTGCACTGTTTGAATGCGCAAAAAACCAAATACCTCCATGACGTTATCCGACTTTGTTTCAGTAGGCTATGAAGATACGCTGCTAAAGAATATTCCTGAAAAACTATTCCAGACACCAATTCTTTAACCTATGCAGATTTGGCTCTGGCTAAGACAGGCTGCTGTTGATTTTTTTAGATAGGTGGAAAATCTGTTGTGTGAGCATCACAGTTTAGAGATACAATATATACCTATAAGACACTTGGATTCACAATCTCTCTCAAATAAATATGCCCAGTGAAGTTGTCTGGTTCTGAAGGCTGAATGCACACTTTGGACATTTAATGACATCTTTTGATCTGTTTGTACTTGTGGAGTTAAGCCTTAATAATCACTTAGATGCTAGTTTGAAAGATAACCTTTATATACTCATCAAAATTATTTGTCCTAATCGGATTAGTTTCTCCTACAACCATAACAATCACACCCGCAGGGCAATGGGGGTTATTCTGTAAGACATAACCCAGTTGAGAGCCTATGGAAGATTTTGGATAGATGGATACCATCACTAAAGCACACAATTAAAAACTACTTTTTGAAAAAGGCCTTAGCCCTTTAGTAGACCAAGAGAGGCTTGTAGAATCAATTACATTGAGAGTAAACACTGCGCCGGTGAAATATGGTGGCCTAAAATGTTTGTGAGACTTATATTGTCTTCATTCCAATGATTTGTCACTCATCTGTGTTTGTGTTCTAAAATGTCCCCTGTGGTGTGCATTGGAGAATTAAAAATTGAAAGGCTGTTGCTCACTCATATGCAATGCAACTGATTCCTAAGTGTAATTCCCAGAGAATCCCCTATGGTGAACAGCTTGATTCTTCTTGAAATGTGTGTAGTATATCTCTACCTTTAAAAATGGCAGTCTAGAGTTTGTGCATCTTGATGATGTTACAAGTACTTTTTTAAAGATTAAACACAAAACCCAGTGTGTGTAAATAGACCTAATAAGTCAAGGTGTTTTTCATTGCTGCACACATTGACAGCAATCATTTATTCTCCAGGAATGTAGTAAGTTTAGCTTTGGCTCTGAGTGCCACAATTTATTAATTTAGATCACAATAACCTTTGATAATGTATGGAAGATAACAGACATCTTATTATGTTGTAGAAACCACATGGCAAACTACTGAGAAGGTATAGTCCAGCTGGCCAAGCTGAACATGTGAGGTCGCACGGAACACAGCGTGCTTGGAAACTGTGGTTCGATGGAGTACCAAAGCCTTAGAAATGGCTTTGTAATCCTTTCTAGACTTAACTGATGTCTAATTAATTCGTTCCTTATCTGTCCTTGCATTTCTTTAGATTCTGTGTTGATTTTTGAAATAGTTTAGACGACTTTATTTTGTCAGACAGGTTAGATTAAAATGATTTCTCTATGCTACAGATCTGCCAGTAATCGGGCCAGGGTATGGCTAGTATAACTGAGCTATGCAAAAAGTGTGAATAATCTCAGTTAATTTATGATTTAACAATGGGGCCATTTTCATTTTTACATCGAGCAGGGCTGGCTTGGATAGCTGTTTCCTTATGAAACCTCATATTGCAATTCGGTTATTGATCAGATATTAATATTTGTTGGATAACCTAAAGCATGACAAAAATAAAAGAAATGTGTAAGGGAGAGAAATACCTTTTCACTGCACTGTATATCCTTATGCAGTGTGCATTTCTGTGTTGCATCTGCAGCAGTAATGGAAGTAACTCGACTATTGCCACCTATTGCCAATTGTAACAGCTGACTAACCCTGACACTGAATGTGGAAGGCTGGAGAAACATTTCTTAGCTCCACTCCCAAGTGCTGTTTGATCTCCTAATCATGTTAATTAAAATACCACTTCATCAAAAACATATAGACAAAATAAATGCCATTTTGTTTCATTTCATGCTTTTAAATATATAAGACAAAAAAAGTACTTGTTACAGTAGTGTCCGAAGTGGAATGTTGCCTCAAATGTACTCTAGAGTGTAACACAGCACATGGTATGATCTTTTACCTAATTATTGTTTTTTACATTCTGCTTGATTATAATTGTACTTAATAGAGGAAACAAATGCCCACAATAAAAAAGCTATTTGAGGGCAGAAATCCTCTTTGGTCTAATTGATTTTAATATGAGAGCAGTTCTTCATCGTTATTCTGCCCTTTTTAAACAATCTCATTATACTAGCTCATAATTCTAAGTGTGCTTCAATTAGGGTACAATGTGTTCTCACTTGTTTTGCTGTTTTGCTCTGTTTGAGTTTACTACTGTAAGGGGAGTGAGAGGTTCTCTGATTTATTAACTTTTTCATCAATTCCCTTGACATTTCTACCTAATTGAGTGTTGCTTCCATGGTGCACTGAGGGCCATGACATAATAAATTGAGTGGACAATCCCAGCAATCAGAATGAGAGAGTGCTAATGAAAATAAATGTTACATAAGTACGGTGCTGTACAGTATAGCTGAAACTGTACAGGCCAGTGGATGCTGAACAGTGCATGTTTAAAGTGGGATTTATTCATTATTTAGCCATGAATTCAACTATGATCCCCAGTCCCCAACATCAAACTTCTTTTACACTTTAACATCTCGATGCCAGCAGTAATCAGCATTTAGCAGACTCTCAGCTTCTAATATACTAATGGTGTTTTTCATCCGTAAACATCATGTACTGGCCATCTGGCGAAATCCCACTTGGCCATGCTGAAGTTTATTTAGTGAGAATTGTGGTTGGGGTGTAAGAAGTTTGTCAAATCTGCTTACTAGAATGCATTCCTCCAACAGTTGTTTTTAAGTTTCATGGTAAATGTACCACTGACTTTACCAAAGTGCAGACTGTTTATCAGTTAACTCCTAGATGAATATAATATGTCCATAACATAGATTTCACTGTGTATTTTAATGATGTATCCAATAACAATCTGTGGCTTTTTATAGGTTTTATGCTGCTACGAATGACATTTAATTTCCACAAGCTGCGACCCAGCGAGCGGTCTGGCAGACCTGCTGCACTTTGAAGCCTTGCCAATTTTTGCAGGTCTGTTAAACTTACCTCCATCCTCCCCTCTCACTCTCTAGCTCACACAGACACCACCTCTACCATCATCACTACCACAGGGGTCCTAGAATACAGTGACCTACATGTGGTGGATGGTATTGAACTGGGTTACAGCTAATCAACTCTATGCCCATAAGCTTTGTATATGTGAGGATGTGTGGGCACAAAAGATGAGATTGATCAGGTATATTGGCTGGTTAGCGTCTGGTTGTGGCATTGTGCATCTTTGAGTTAAATTATCAGCACAGAGCTGTTGTAGTCTTTTAAGAAACACGTTTAAGTTTGTGAGTACATTTGTGAATTGTCAAATCAAAAACACACAAGCATTAATTCATTTTATTTAATTAAAAAGTGGAACAGTAAACAGTAGAAACAAAACCACTTTTTCTGCATTTAAAACTGCAAGTCATTTCGGGTATTTCTCTACCAGATTTACACAACTAGAGACCGACCTTTTCGTCTTTTCTTCTTCACAAAATAGCTTAGTCAAATTGAATGAAGAGCATCTGTGAACAACTTTTTTCAATTCTCAATTGGATATAGGTCTGACCTTTGATTGGACCATTCTATCACATTTATGTGCTTTGATAGAAACCATTCTATTGCACTTCTGGCTGTTTGTGTACAGTTGGTTTCATGCTGAAAAGTGACTCTCCATCTCACTATCAAGCTTTTTTGCAGCCTGTTTCTTTTTGTCCCCTTGGATTACCCTGTATATACCTTTATCATTTTTCAATGAACAATGACTTGCTCCCCTGTTCCAATAAAATAGAAAATTAAAATCCCCAGAGCATGATGCAGCCATTATCATGCACATATCACTTTACAGATTTGTATTTGTTGACATATTATGTTCGTCTTAATTCCAACCATGTATCGACTTCAAGGTTCCCCTTATGTGTACATAAAGGAAATATATGATACAAAAGGAGGCCAGCAGTTCCCAGTTATAATATAGAAGTGGATCCCAAAGGAGTTGGTGTTGCAAAGCCCGAAAACTCATTATTAGTGCCCTAGATATTCACATTAATATCCCTTTCCTTTGGTGTTTTGTACACATAGAAGCCCTACATTTAACATGGATAAAATACTCAGATCTACACAAGCTTATCATAGAGATTTCTGCCTTTATCTTCACTCCAGACTGATATAACACAAATTTGCTGTTGACCATTGTCTGACAAAGTGTTATGTGATATCACTTTGTCAATCTAGGTCTAGCATGCCCTTTTTCCTACTCCTACTTTTCTCCCGAAAAGCAAGCTGTGTCTAAAATGTAAATGAAACAGAGGGCTTAGATCTTTGCAGGTAAAGCATGATTTTTCTTTCTGCCCTTACACACTGATGTATAACCTCTATTTCCTCATCATAAACACACTCTATTCCTACTTATTTGCCTGTATTGTTTGCAATTCATCATAAGTTTGCAGGTTTGCAGTGAGTTTGTCACAACCACTAAAGAATATCAGCTAATTTGAGTGTAGGAGGTGTTTAGACCACGAAGCTTCAGTCAGTAGTAATTGATAACATGAAAACAATGCCACTAATAGTGTTTATGGCACAAACTTAGATCCAACAGCAGGAAACAGTTGGACGAGTTTTGTAATCTCTGTAAGCAATGCTGTTTTGACTTCTCCAGAAAAGCAAATTGATAATGATATAGACAAGCAAGTGCCAAGCACTAATTATTGAGGTATCCAAGGTGGTGCTTGGTAGTCCACTCTCATTTTATGTTTTCGGCATGGCTCTAAACTGCAGTATGCAGTTACATGTTCTATATATGGATGCATTTCTCCAGGTTTAATTGCATTAATTGGGGCTTCTAAATCTACCTCCTTGTGAGTGTGCAGAGCAGTGAGTGAAGCCTTTTACGCAACTACTGCTGGGAAAGTCTCCAGGGTAAAAAATACATTGGGGAAATTAACTGATCATATTACATGCATTGTTTTCTGGATTGTGTTAATCTAGGATGAAAAAAAAACATGTCCATTAGGTAAAACATGAAGTGAAGCAACAGCTAAGCATTTGTAGTAAAAATTTAGCATAGAGTAATATAGAGTGCTGAAACATTCTGGAAATGTACTATACCCATCACATTATTGCAGTTCAGTTGCATTCAAAGAGGCACTGCTTTTAAGTAAATAGCACTCCAGCACTGCTTATCAACCTAACTAATACTGTAAGATTAGCAATTGGTCCAACACTAAATCAAACTGGCAGATTGTTTTGGACTTATATAAGCATTATATGTGGCTCTGCTTTGAAATTGAGGTAATTGCTACGTAACTATCATAGCATTCATTTAAAACATTGACATGGCAAATGCTTGGAGTGGCGGAATTGGCAGAGTTTTTGGACTCTTTAATACTTCTTTAATACATCAGCTAATACTAAACTGACCACTTGGGGTACTTATAGATTGCATTTAGAGCATTGAACTTTCATGTCTAGATGGAATTAAACAGTGATGTAAAAACAAAAGTAACACTCTTTCTTGATAGAATAGCAGACTATATATTTTACACCCTTTATCTCAATATACACAAACTATACAAGGCAGGGGCACATCATAAAATAGTAATTTTACAGCATAGCTTTGACAACTTTTGATGTTTCATAAAATATACCTTATTTTTTCATGTTTAGTCCAATGGTAAAACACATATTTAGATACACCAAGCCACTTGACAAGATAAAAAAAAACAAACACACAAACTTCAGTTCTTGTAGTTGAAGACGTTTTGCTCTTTATTTGAAGGGCTTTCTTATTTCAAAGCTAGTAAGAGGTTCCAAGCTTTTAAGCTGTTTGGGTGTGTCGTTGTAGACTCCCATAACAATGGGACATCGTTTATCCCGCTGGAGATTTATTTGGTCACATGCAAGAAGATGTGAATTGTTTTGAAATTGACTGGCAATCAGGCTTAATGCTGAACTGTCTAAATTTGACAGCTTAAATCTGAAGCCTCCTCCTCTGTTTAAAGTTGGTTTTGCTCATTTGATGTAAATGGCTTCCTTCACTCCTCTATTAAACTGTTTATCTTTTCTGTCCAAAATATGACCATTTTGATCCTCAAGTAGGTGTCCCGTACCCTTGAGGTATAGGTGCACCTCTGACTTTTATCCTGAGGAGCTGGCTTTTCTGTGTTGAGCGTCTGTGGATATGCTTAATTTCTCCTATGTAGAAGTCTCAGCATTCTTCACTACACTGCACCACATACAACACACCACTCAGCTTTGTGTTCAGTATGTGATTTTGTCCTTGGTTAGGTTTGGTTCGGTCTGAAGTGCACCAGGATGTTGTGTTTGGAGAAAATACTTCTGAGTTTCTCAGATGTTCCAGCAATGTCACAGAAGACAATTTTCTTGCGATGTTCTTTTCCTTGTCCTGTTCAGGGGTGTGTTTTCTGGATCTGTTCACTGCCTTAAGATAAACCCAGTTAGAGGCTTTATTTTGGTTCTTTTTATTTTTCTTTCCTTCGGTCTTTGTGAGGACATGTTCAGAAAGTAACAGAAATGGTAGGAAAAAGAACCACACCAAAAAAGCTTTCCAATCCTGTGGATATCCTAGCTGGGTTTTTGGTTAAGGCAGTTAGGAGATCCAGAAAACACACCACTGAACAAAACAAGGAAAATAACAATATTGTCAATATTTGAGAAACTCGCAAAGAGTTTTTCACAAACGCAACTAGAAAAGTTTGGGGAGCTTTTAAGCTTGTATTTTGTTCCATTTCTTCCCTGAAACTGGTGATATCTGTGGGCATATGGGGTTTTGTTAATTTGAGTGAGTTAAGTCAACAATATTAATAATAGTGGGGGAAAGGGAGAGTGTCAGGGTGGTTTCCGGGCTTTGTTAACCAGGCTGGTGGCAGATGGGAAAAAACTGTTCTTGTGGCGTGAGGTTTTGGTCCGGATGGACCGCAGCCTCCTGCCAGAGGGGAGAGTTTTAAAGAGTCTGTGACCGGGGTGGGAGGGATCAGCCAGAATCTTCCCTGCCCGCTTCAGGGTCCTGGAGGTGTACAGTTCCTGGAGCGACAGTAGACTGCAGCCAATCACCTTCTCAGCAGACCGAATGACACGCTGCAGCCTGCCCTTATCCTTGGCTGTAGCAGCGGCGTACCGGATGGTGATAGAGGAGGTGAGGATGGACTCAATGATGGCTGTGTAGAAGTGCACCATCATAGTCTTTGGCAGGTTGAATTTCTTCAGCTGCCGCAGGAAGAACATCCTCTGCTGGGCTTTCTTGATGAGGGAGCTGATGTTTGGCTCCCACTTGAGATCCTGGGAGATGATGGTTCCCAGGAAGCGGAAAGATTCCACAGTGTCAATTGTGGAGTCACAGAGGGTGATGGGGGCAGGTGGGGCTGGGTTCTGCCTGAAGTCCACAACCATCTCCACTGTCTTTAGAGCGTTGAGCTCAAGGTTGTTCTGGCTGCACCAGTCCAACAGATGGTCCACCTCCCATCTGTACGCGGACTCGTCACCATCAGAGATGAGTCCGATCAGGGTGGTGTCGTCCGCAAACTTCAGAAGCTTGACAGACTGGTGACTGGAGGTGCAGCTGTTGGTGTACAGGGAGAAGAGCAGAGGAGAGAGAACACAGCCTTGGGGGGAACCGGTGCTGATGGTCAGGGAGTCAGAGACGTGCTTCCCCAGCCTCACGCGCTGCTTCCTGTCAGACAGGAAGTCAGTGATCCACCTGCAGGTGGAGTCGGGCACACTCAGCTGGGAGAGCTTCTCCTGTAGCAGAACTGGGACGATGGTGTTGAAGGCAGAGCTGAAATCCACAAACAGGATCCTGGCATAGGTTCTTGTGGAGTCCAGGTGCCGGAGGATGAAGTGAAGGGCTAGGTTGACTGCATCATCTACAGACCTGTTGGCTCTGTAGGCAAACTGCAAGGGGTCCAGGAGGGGGTTGGTGATGTCTTTTAGGTGTGAGAGCACAAGGCGCTCAAAGGACTTCATCACCACAGAGGTCAGGGCAACGGGTCTGAAGTCATTAAGCCCTGTGGTCCTTGGCTTCTTGGGAACAGGGACGATGGTGGAGGACTTGAAGCAGGCTGGCACATGACATGTCTCCAGTGAGGTGTTAAAAATGTCTGTGAAGACTAGAGACAGCTGATCAGCGCAGTGCTTCCGGCTGGCTGGTGAGACAGAATCCGGACCAGCAGCTTTCCGGGGGTTCTGTCTCCTGAAGAGTTTGTTTACGTCCCTCTCCTGGATGGAAAGAGCCGTCCTTGCCGTGGGTAGGGGGCTGGTGGGGGGGAACTTCATGGTGGGGGTTGGAGGTGCCAAGGCCCCTCTTGAGGTTGGAGAGATGGGGGTGGTGGATTGTGGCTGCAGCTGTTGGGGGGCGTCGTGGGGGATGGTTGCAGGACTGTCCCTTTGTCTTTCAAAGCGACAGTAGAACTCGTTCAGGTCGTTGGCGAGGCGTCGGTCGTTGATGGAGTGGGGGGCTTTCGGCTTGTAGTTGGTGATTTGCTTGAGTCCTTTCTAGACAGACGCAGAGTCGTTGGCTGAGAACTGGTTTTGGAGCTTCTCAAAGTACAGTCGTTTGGCCTCTTTCACTGCCTTGCCAAACTTGTACTTTGCCTCTCTGTATATGTCTTTGTCCCCACTCCTGAAGGCCTCTTCCTTATCCAGTCTTAACCTTCTGAGTTTAGCTGTGAACCAGGGTTTGTCGTTGTTGTAACTCACCCTGGTGCATGATGGTACACAGCTGTCCTCACAGAAGCTGATGTAGGAAGTCACAGCCTCTGTGTACTCGTCCAGACTGTTGGTAGTAGTCCTGAACACATCCCAGTCTGTACAGCCTAAACATGCCTGGAGATTCTCCACAGCCTCACTGCTCCACTTCCTTGTCGTCCTCACAACAGGTTTGCAGAGCTTTAGTTTCTGCATGTATGCAGGAATCAGGTGGACCATGATGTGGTCGGATTGGCCCAGTGCAGCACGTGGGACGGCGTGATAAGCATCTCTGATGGTGGTGTAACAGTGATCCAGAATGTTGTCCTCTCTGGTCGGACATTTAATAAACTGTCTATATTTGGGGAGTTCGTGGGTGAGATTACCTTTGTTAAAGTCGCCAACGACAATAACTAAGGAGTCCGGGTTGGTCCGCTCCACACTCAGTATCTGGTCGGCGAGCATGCGCTGTGCGACCTGCACGTTAGCTTGCGGCGGGATGTAAACACCGACCAGGATGAACGAAGCGAACTCACGGGGGGAATAGAAAGGCTTACAGTTTATGATGAAGGATTCCAGGTCTGGAGAACAGTGCTGTTATTATAAAATTGTGGCATTTTAAAGAAATTTGTTGTAGTTATTTGTTTTTACACATTTCAGGTGACGACTTGTTTTAAAACATAATCGCTATTAAAACGTCTGATATTAATGCTGAATTGGTTTAATTTCCATGTTTTAGTTGTATTCTGGATTTTGCTGTTGTGGTGTTTCACCAGTGAAACGTGACTTCCAGTTCTAAGTGGGCGGAGCTAAAGTGATTTCAGCAACCTATGAATGAGTTGAGAGCTGGTCTGTGATGAGATATAGAAACTTTGGTGCAGCTTTGACTTTGTGTGTGGAAGTTGTTAGACATTCAAATTTTACTGCAAGAAGTCAGGTTTTAAAGCTTGGCCACACCCACATGCTTTGATGCAGCAAAAGCCCAATCACACTGAAAACCCTTTGTAGTTTGACAAAGATCATTCATATCCATTTTGGAGCAAATCGGATCATGCATGTGTCATTCACAGCCAAGCGTATACAAACGACGAGCTATTGAAATTCTTCGCGCTGCCACACCTACACGCTTTGATGCAGCAAAAAGCTATTGAGAACTTTTAATCCCCAATGCCTTGAGAGTAAGTTATTTTGAAGTTTGTATGTCAAAAGCTGTAGGACGAGTTCGCTCAGATGTGTAAATGAGACAAAATGGCAGCTTTCATCCAAAATGTCTGATTTCCTATGGGGTTTGGACCATGGTTTCAAGAGAGTTTTTTATAGGTCATGAGAAGTTACATATGTCATAATCCTCGGCTTTAGAGGAATTAGGGCACAACCACCAAATATTTCACTGGATATCTTTTGGGGGCAGGACTAAGATTGATCCTAATAAATTTGGTGCAGAAGAGATGATATACAGGTCCTTCTCAAAATATTAGCATATTGTGATAAAGTTAATTATTTTCCATAATGTAATGATGAAAATTTAACATTCATATATTTTAGATTCATTGCACACTAACTGAAATATTTCAGGTCTTTTATTGTCTTAAAACGGATGATTTTGGCATACAGCTCATGAAAACCCAAAATTCCTATCTCACAAAATTAGCATATCATTAAAAGGGTCTCTAAACGAGCTATGAACCTAATCATCTGAATCAACAAGTTAACTCTAAACACCTGCAAAAGATTCCTGAGGCCTTTAAAACTCCCAGCCTGGTTCATCACTCAAAACCCCAATCATGGGTAAGACTGCCGACCTGACTGCTGTCCAGAAGGCCACTATTGACACCCTCAAGCAAGAGGGTAAGACACAGAAAGAAATTTCTGAACAAATAGGCTGTTCCCAGAGCGCTGTATCAAGGCACCTTAGTGGGAAGTCTGTGGGAAGGAAAAAGTGTGGCAGAAAACGCTGCACAATGAGAAGAGGTGACCGGACCCTGAGGAAGATTTTGGAGAAGGGCCGATTCCAGACCTTGGGGGACCTGCGGAAGCAGTGGACTGAGTCTGGAGTAGAAACATCTAGAGCCACCGTGCACAGGCGTGTGCAGGAAATGGGCTACAGGTGCCGCATTCCCCAGACCTGGGCTACAGAGAAGCAGCACTGGACTGTTGCTCAGTGGTCCAAAGTACTTTTTTTGGATGAAAGCAAATTCTGCATGTCATTCAGAAATCAAGGTGCCAGAGTCTGGAGGAAGACTGGGGAGAAGGAAATGCCAAAATGCCAGAAGTCCAGTGTCAAGTACCCACAGTCAGTGATGGTCTGGGGTGCCGTGTCAGCTGCTGGTGTTGGTCCACTGTGTTTTATCAAGGGCAGGGTCAATGCAGCTAGCTATCAGGAGATTTTGGAGCACTTCATGCTTCCATCTGCTGAAAAGCTTTATGGAGATGAAGATTTCATTTTTCAGCACGACCTGGCACCTGCTCACAGTGCCAAAACCACTGGTAAATGGTTTACTGACCATGGTATCACTGTGCTCAATTGGCCTGCCAACTCTCCTGACCTGAACCCCATAGAGAATCTGTGGGATATTGTGAAGAGAACGTTGAGAGACTCAAGACCCAACACTCTGGATGAGCTAAAGGCCGCTATCGAAGCATCCTGGGCCTCCATAAGACCTCAGCAGTGCCACAGGCTGATTGCCTCCATGCCACGCCGCATTGAAGCAGTCATTTCTGCAAAAGGATTCCCGACCAAGTATTGAGTGCATAACTGTACATGATTATTTGAAGGTTGATGTTTTTTGTATTAAAAACACTTTTCTTTTATTGGTCGGATGAAATATGCTAATTTTGTGAGATAGGAATTTTGGGTTTTCATGAGCTGTATGCCAAAATCATCCGTATTAAGACAATAAAAGACCTGAAATATTTCAGTTAGTGTGCAATGAATCTAAAATATATGAATGTTAAATTTTTATCATGACATTATGGAAAATAATGAACTTTATCACAATATGCTAATATTTTGAGAAGGACCTGTATATGGAAATCAGAGCCAAACGTATGGCCACACCATGATGTCGCACTTTGCCACACCGCTGCGGCCTCATCCTCCAGCATCTGTTTTCAAAACCATGTGAGACCAGCTTGTCATGGGTCTTCTGACAAATTTCAAGTTGATTGGGTCAAGCGAGTCGAGAGGGAGCTTCCCATGAGAAATAAAAGTTGCTTCCTGTTCTCAGGGGGAGGGGGCTTTAATGATGTCAACATATAGGATGGTCGGATTGTCAATCATACCAGGTTTGGTGTAATTCATCATTTGTATGTGAAAGTTGTAGCTGTTTGAATTTTTTGGCGAGTAGGCAAAGTTCGTGGTCTTGCCACATCCCAGAAATGTGCTCAAAAACTCAAGATTTAATGACCCATGCCTTAAGGGCATACCAAACAAATTTGAAGTTGGTAGCTCAAAATCCTGAGGAGGAATTCGTAAAGGTTTGACATCTATAAAACATCAAAAAATGCCAAACCAATGACCCTTTGACCCAAAATGTTTGACTTCCTGTTTGTTTTAGGAAGTACTTTCAAGAGATTTGTTTATTATTATTTGAAGGGATCTACCTGTGTACCAAATTTCAAATCTCTCTGACTTACTAATTAGCCTATCTCACTTTAGGGGGTGCTATAGAGCCATTTGGCCACTCCCATTTTCAATTCTATTAAAATCCCAAAATTTTGTTGCAGGACATTGTTTGGTAAAGTTTGGTAAGTTTTCATATATGCTTAGGCCCCCAAAAAGCCACTTAAAGAGGCAAAATAAACTCTCTTTTTACTGCCGTCCCTGTAAGAGCCGTGTGAATCAGAGGATCAGACAGGTTGACCCTCTTTGACCTGACTTCCAAGAAACATCCTAATTAGCAACAATGTGGATTTGCAGAGCTTTTCTTGCCTTGCAACCATTTTTCTGCTTTCACTGTGGCTCTGTCTGATGCAGTTCATGTTACATCCAGACTGAACATCTTGCATAGACAGAGTACAAAGCATCAAAGAATCCCTCTGAAAAAGAGAGACAGATTTTCAGCAGCTAAATGATCAGGTTGCACCTTTTCCTCTAAGAATGTGAGCAGGTGTTAAAGTATTTCCAGGGTTTTGCTGTGTTGCTTCTCATGCACCACTTCACTGAGTTAATGTAGGTCCCATCTCTGGTGAATTAAGTTTTATGGAAGAAAAGCGCACAAATAGTGTGGAGAGTGTGATCTACGGGCACAGCAGTTTTAGGAGCAGTGCCCCAAAATTTTTCTCCTATACTTCCTCATTTCTGCTCAGCTATAACCATAATAAGCCTTGAATAACTATGGAATATGAACCGATATGTGTTACTTATAGTCTAGATCAAAGCTCTTCAAGCTGATTTTTTGTTTGCTTGTTTTGGTATGTGGTTTAATTAAATGGTAAATGGACTGAACTTATATAGCGCTTTTCCAGTCATACAGGCCACTCAAAGCGCTTTACACTAGTGCCACATTCACCCAATCACACTCACTAACGCTCACACATTCATACACCGATACGCAGATGGCAGGAGGAAGCTGGAATTGAACCCACAACCTTCTAACCTAAACCTAAAAAAACCTCTATGTTTTTTCCCCACTTGTTCACTTTGAATCCCGGCAGTTTGCTTTGGATATTAATAGCAATGACCGTTATGTATAAAGGAAATACATATACTTTGGGCCTTAAAGCATTATGTAGTGGATGTCAGTTTAATGAAGCTCCACAAGATTAGTGCAAATAATTTAAATGAGTGTAAGGAGACATTGAGACATCTCTAAACTAAGTATGCTCATTGTTAATAGCTAGGAACTATTTAGTCCATGGTGGATATTCTGTGTGGTGGAAGTTGTTTACCACTGATTAATGGTATTTGGCATGAAAAGCAAACATGATCAGTGCAGCTCAAGCAGACAGGAAGTAAGCATTTAAGTTAATATCTTGAATTGTTTTATGTTTCCTTGGATGTGTTCATTGATTGCCTCCGTGACTTAACCATAGTAGTTTACAGAGCATTGTTCTATTTGGAGATTTATTATTTATCTGTCATGGGTTATCAAGAACATTCATGTTCGCAGAATATGTTGTGAATGACTTTTTAGGGCTAAAAAAATAAGATATGTTCTGTCAGAGGCTGTATCGTATAGATTGACCCTTTCTATCTTGTTCATCTCATTTCAGGTGCATTCTTCTGCATTCTTCCTGCTTCCCCAAATTCTTTAGCAGGTGTTTCGAATTTATGAAAATTGACTCTTCATCTCTTTGAGCAGATGCTGCTGTTTGGTAGCAAGAAGCGCTTCATTAGTTATTTAAATCAGAATAGCCTGGGACTGTGTATCAGGCGCTAAATTAATCTGTTGTATGGCAAGCGAAAAACAGAGCTATTAGTGGAGAAACAAAAGCACAGCATCAGGGCTGGAGGATTTTTCTGCTTCTCACTGTTAACCATTGCTGCAGCATGTCAGGGTGACAGCAAGAGATGCCAGTGCAACTATTTTTTTGCCCAGGAAAATATAAGCCGTCAACAGTAAGAGCTGAATAGAATTCATGAAGAGTCAGTCTATGCTGGAACTTATCCATACACATTGCAACTGTAGAGTATAAAAATGTCCTGTCCAAGAGTTTATATAGTTTGGAAATCTAAATAGAACCAGGCTCCTAAAGTGAACAACGATCATTCAGACGATTATGTTTAACTGCAGTCCAACATAGGTAAATCTTTTACACATCATGTAACTTCATTTACAATGGTCATTAATTATCATGTCTTGTTTGCCAAGAAAATGTTATTCATTGTTGACCACATGCCGCACTCCCAGGACGGAGGTTGTCACTTTACAGAGCAACAGATTGTATGCATCTTTGTGCTTGGTGCCTGCTGACTTACTTGCTCTGCGGTAGGTTTTCTTTCTTGTAGCACAACTGTCAGTTTTATGAGATGGCTAATGCTAGTGTGGTCACAGGTCAACACCAGTGACGTGCTGTTCCCTTCTCCCTCCTTCCCTGTGAGTATGTGTTTGCATTTGTGAACACACGTGTACCAGCAGGTATGTAATCTGTTTGCAGACATCTCATTGTCAGCTTAGGTTTGCAAGACTAATGAATACCTTTGATATGTGAAACCGTGACCAACTGATCAAGCTCCATATGTACCACGCAACATCTAACCAGCTGATTCTGAGCCACTGCTGTTCTGCCTCCTGACGTGCTGCTTGACTCAAAACACCTATTAATTTTCTGCAGAGGTGTTTATCTCTATGAGTTTGCCATGGTTATAATGTTTGGGTGCTGCCTTCTTAGGTGTCTGGATGCATTTGAAGTGTATTTTCTTTGACTATGTTTGGTTGTTGGTGGTGTAGACTTACTAATTGTTTAATTTCCTTTTTAGTAGCTGAGGGCCGGTGGTGGTGCTTGTGGTTCCGTAGCGTGTCCTCCCTTTTTTTTGTGCTGTGCTTTCTGGGATTTTGGTTGCTTCACTGAGTGTCTGGGTCCTTTAAGGATTTTTTGTTTTTGTGAATGCCTTCCACCTTCACTGGCTCTTCTTCAACCAGTAACGTAAGCTTTTTTTGTGTTTTTAATGCATTTTTTGTTGTTTTGAACCATGTCTCTAGTGTTATGAGTATATAGAACCTGTGTGCCTTAAGGAATCAGTAATATTCTCTGGTTGAAATTCCCAGGCTGGCATTGTTAAGCTGCTTAATTCTGAATGTAAGATGTCATGTTTCGTTGTCCGATGAGCTACTTCCCTATTTCTTAGGGGATTGCTCAATCCAGCTCTCCATTCAATGGGTCCGGATTTCCTAAACCTGGAAGGTCTTACTAAGCAGGTTTACTGGAAAATCTGTTTAAGCTGGTGTCGGGAAATGACTCCCCTAACCTCTAACAGCCTATCTTTTCCTGAAGTCTTGCCCTTCTTAAACTGGTGGCTTGGACAACTGAGTAGCACACTGCAGTTATCCACACGTCGACAGTCACTTCTGTTAATGGCTGCTCATTCCCTATTTTACAACTTACAATTGGTATATGGGTTAGGTTGATTTTAGTGGCTCGGCACAAGCCCCAAGGGCATTGTTTTAACAGGTTTGGCTTAAGGCAACCTATAAAAACCTCCTAAAATCATTTGGAACCAGGCAACAAGGCTTTTTACCACCAACGAAAAACCCAAAAATAAGGTGACTCAAATAATTGACTGTCCACAATAAATCTAGAATTTTATCTACTTACTTTAATTAGTAATGGTTTTGCAGGGGTCAGTAACAACTTAAAGTCAGCAAAACTTAATAATTCGAGTACTTGTACTTGTCGTACTCGTATTCGTCATCTTCCGCTTTATCCGGGACCGGGTCGCGGGGGCAGCATACTCAGCAAAGACGCCCAGACGTCTCTCTCCCCAGACACCTCCTCCAGCTCCTCCGGGGGGAGCCCGAGGCGTTCCCAGGCCAGCACTTGTACTCGTCATCTTCCGCTTTATCCGGGACCGGGTCGCGGGGGCAGCAGACTCAGCAGAGACGCCCAGACGTCCCTCTCCCCAGACACCTCCTCCAGCTCCTCCGGGGGGAGCCCAAGGCGTTCCCAGGCCAGCACTTGTACTCGTCGTCTTCCGCTTTGTCCGGGACCGGGTCGCGGGGGCAGCAGACTCAGCAGAGATGCCCAGACGTCCCTTCATCCCTGCCGCTTCACACTCGGCTGCGAACCGCCCCAATAATCGAATAATATAAATAAATCAATCAACTTAACCCATCTTTCCCTAATGCTGAAACTGGTAAGGCTGAGGAGGCTTTGGAGACGAAAGCTCACCATGGATCTGAATGGAATGATCTCTTCAGTAGGCAACTAGTGATTGTCTTCTTGGGTGAAAGGCAAAGAAGACTAGAAATAGTCAGGCTCGTCTCCACACACAGTGTGGGCTCTTGAACCCATCTCCTCGAGAGGGACTGGACTCTCTTCTACACTGGAGTGACCCACTGGGAGAGGCGGCGGGCTGGGGTGGGTTTGCTTGTTGCCCCCCTCCTCAGCCGTCTCGTGTTGGGGTTTACCCCAGTGGATGAGAGGGTCGCATCCCTGTGCCTTCGGGTTGGGGACAGGTCTCTGACTGTTGTTTCGGCCTACGGGCTGAGCGGAGGTGCGGAGTACCCAGCCTTCTTGGCGTCCCGCGGGTGTTGGATAGTGCCCCTCCCGTGGAATCCATTATTCTGCTGGTGGACTTCAACACCCGCGTGGGAAACGACACTGACACCTGGAGAGGCGTGATCGGGAAGAATGGCCTCCCCTATCTGAATCTGAGTGGTGCTTTGTTATTCCACTTCTGTGCTAGTCATGGATTGTCCATAATGAACAGCATGTTCAAATATAAGGGTGTCCACATCAGTGCATTTGGCACCAGGACACCCTAGGCAGGAGGTCAATGATCGACTTTGTTGTCATATCTTCAGACCTTCGGCCGCATGTTTTGGACACTCGGGTGAAGAGAGTGGCTGAGCTGTCCACTGATCACCACCTGGTGGTGAGTTGGATCCTCTGGAAGAGGAGAAAGCCGGACAGACTTGGCAGGCCCAAGCACATAGTGAGGGTCTGCTGGGAACATCTGGTGGATCCAGGGATGTATTCAACTCCCACCTCTGGGAGAGATCTGACCAGATTCCGGGGGATGTTGGAGACATAGAGTCCGAGTGGACCATGTTCTCCGCATCTATTGCCGATGCTGCTGCCCGTAGCTGCAGCCGTAAGGTCGCAGCGGCAATCCCAGAACCCGGTGGTGGACACCGACAGCTCGGGCTGTGGCAGAGGCAAAAACTTGAGCCTGGGAGGAGTTCGGTGAGGCCATGGAGAATGACTACCGGTTGACCTTGAAGCGATTCTGGCAAACCGTCCAGCGCCTCAGGAGGGGGAAGCAGTGCTTCGCCAACACGGTTTACAGTGGGGGTGGGAGGCTGCTGACCTTGACTGAGGACATTATTGGGCAGTGGAAGGAATACTTCGAGGATCTACTCAATCCTGCCATCACGCCTTCCCTGGTGGAAACAGAGGCTGGGGACTCGGGGTTGGACTCTTTCATCACCCAGGCTGAAGTCGTCACCAAGGTGGTTAAAAAGCTCCGCAGTGGCATCGGGGGGCTTCTGGGGTGGATGAGATCTGCCCTGAGTACCTCAAATCTCTGGATGTTGTGGTGCTGTCATGGTTGACACGCCTCTTCAACATTGTGTGGCGGTCAGGGACAGTGCCTCTGGACTGGCAGACTGAGGTGGTGGTCCCCCTTCATAAGAAGGGTGACCGGAGGGTGTGTTCCAACTACAGGGGGATCACACTCCTCAGCCTCCCTGGTAAGGCCTATGCCAGAGTATTGGAGAGGGTACTCCAGCCGATAGTCGAACCTCAGCTTCAGGAGGAACAGTGTGGTTTTCGTCCCGGCCGTGGAGCACTGGACCAGCTCTATACCCTCTACAGGGTACTTGAGGGTTCATGGGAGTTTGCCCAACTGGTCCACATGTGTTTTGAGGACCTGGAGAAATCTTTTGACTGTGTCCCTCGTGATGCCCTGTGGGGGTGCTCCAGGAGTATGGAATCGGGCGCCCTTTATTTGGGGCCATTCGGTCCCTGTACAAGCGGAGCAGGAGTTTGGTCCGCATTGCCGGTACTAAGTCGGACCTGTTCCCGGTACATGTTAGACTCGGGCAGGGCTGCCCTTTGTCACCGGTCCTGTTCATAACTTTTATGGACAGGATTTCTAGACGAGTACGAGTTACACGGTCGCCGTGACTTTTCGGTGCTGTCTCCCAGCCTCCGTAGACAGTTGTAAACAGACCGCTGCAGACTCCCTGTGTTATGACTTCCGTCTGTTTTTCAGCCTTCACGACTCCCACTCTCGTCCTGGTGCTATGACTTTTGCCTGTTTTTCAAATTTCAGATTGATGAAAAAACAGCGTGCACCTGGCTTCTCGCTCCCATGCTTGTTATGACTTGAGCTTGCTCATTGACCTTCCATCCATGCCCAGTTCCCGTGAAGCTGGCTCTCCTCTGCCCCTCCCATCCTGATGTTATGACTCTGCTGCCTCTGGCTCCCAGGCCATGGTGCCCTCCTTATCTGCTCAGCCTCAAGCTTTCTAACAGTATTTCTCTGTTTCTTGCTCTCCCACCAGTTACAGCTAAAAATAAACATCACTTCATTCTTTTTATTCATACATCACGATTGATTAACATTACCCCTCTTCATTACATGTAATAATTGTAGAACAATAGAAAATCATCAAACATTTTTCTTTGATTATACTTGTAGTTTTCTACTTCTGAGAAAGATAAGACAGTTAAGACTTCTGAAAATGATAAGACAGTCACAGTTAATGTGTGACTCCATACAGGCCTCTTCAGTCCTCAGTTCCAGAGTGCGAAGATATACTCATTTTACTGTTTCATCACATCTTATCCATGTAATATGATCATTATTTATTTGATACAAAGATTAGGCTCTCATTTCATCATATGTGATTGTTGTTAAACTCAATCATAGTGATACACTTCTGCAAAAGAAAGAAGTAATAAAACATACAACAAATGGGCTCACCAGATTTCATAGCTTTGAAATGTGAACATTTACGTCATATTTGTCATTGATCTAATTATAAGGGTTTAATTAACTTCTGCATGGATACATGGAAGGATCTCATCTCATTTTGACACATGACACGTGTTGTCACATTAGCATCCTATCTTAGCTATTAGCTTGGCTGAGAAAAAGAAATTTGAAAGCTCGAAAGGATAAAATGACAACTTCTCTGCAGTAGCTTCTGCCTTTTTGGTGTTTTGAAAGTGGGCTTCTGGTTGATTTGCCCCTTTGCAATTTCAACAATCGTTACCATAGTGAGTATAAATTGACAACCTGGGGCAGATGGCTCTTTTTTGGACCTGAAAAGTCAGATATCAAACAACCAAAACTGCAAAAGTTGGAAAAGGGGGGGGGGAAATAAACAACCAGCATGTCTCCAAATTTAAAAAAAAAAATTATATTTGTGAACTGCACCCTTTGCGCTCTTTCTAATTCCATTTTAAGCATCTTATTGGCAAAAATATGTACAAGGAATATAGACAAATGTAGATTTGTTTTGTTTCCTCAGTATTCACAACAAATAGTATTGCTATTAGTGTGACAGGATAGTTATTAGGCATGGTACATTCACTATTTTGAAAAAAATCTAATTCTTAGGTTTCTGACGTTTTTTTAAGTTCATTGAGATTTTTACGTTTTAAGGATGGTCAAACTAAAAGGTAGTAAATATCAATCATTAGACAATTTCTTGGGACATCTCCAGTTGACTTTGGGGAGTTCCACATCAGCACTGGTTAAAAGTAATGATACTGGATGGAAGTTTATTACACTCATTCAGTCAAGACACTCATTCAGTCCAGGCTGTCATGGTTCAGACAATGCAGAGATGTCTCGCACCTCAACCACAATTTATTTTCTTTTGTTCCTCCATTTCCAAGTTCCCACATGCCATGACATCTTCCATCAATTCCCCCGATGCTGTATTTCACAATCTCTTCGTTCTGCCTAATTGGACTTTTCCTCCACCCTGTTAGCATCTGGTCTACAGAGACCAATCTGCATTTAGATCCTAGTTTCGGCTTTCAATTGGTTTCATGCAGGCCGCCACCTTGCATTATGCGCTGCCACTTAACACGTCATTTGTAACAATTTGCTGCTTGTTTATATGGAAATCTCTTTGCCAATTAGGGTAAAAGGTAAACAGTCTCAGCTGTCAATACTGCCATTCTGCCATTTTTTATGAAGGGTTGGGAGGGGTAGTGGGCTTAACTTTATGTCTTCAGTTACTGCTGTCAGCATAGACCCTTATATCCCCCCGCCTCCCCCCACACAGCAAATCGTTATCATAAGCATACAGAATATCCATGGAGCTCTTTCTATCTACAACAATGTGCACAAAGAAATGTAGCCCCTTAAAAGTGTCAAAGACAAACATTGGCCCAGGGGATGAATTAGCAGTTATGCAAGATGAACTTTTCTTTGTTCACTTCATCTCCCACAAAAGGATGAATAGGCTTAAAAGGCTAACACCCTGAGAGATATGGCCTATGCAATTATACTTGCTTTTCCCAGATTAGTCTGCCTGCCGTCTCGTAATCCTTGCCTGTTAATATGAGCAGAAGAGCCCTGTGAAAAGGTTTTTTTTTTTGGTGATCAATCTTTAACCATCCTCTCTAATTTTCCACGGTCAGCGCTTCCATCCGGCCTGCCCTTGTCGCTTGAGTGGGCTGCCCAATTATGACTGTAACTATGTCAGCGTATTACAGGACAGGCATGGCCCTTGCCACCATATTGACCTCATGTGATTGGCCCTGCCCTGCCAACCTCCAATTAAGGCCCCAATTAATTATTACCCCTACTGTAGTCCTACTTGAAACTGAGTATATAAGACAATCAGGACTGTAACAATTAATCAGATTAATCAATTATTGAAATAATCGTCAACTAATTTAGTAATCGTATAATAGTTAACTGGAGAAGGCAGACTCTAAAACATGCCAATTGCTGAGAAAACGACTCACTCAGAGCAGTAAATAGACAAAAATTGTACAAAAAATAAATACAGGTTGTGTTTAAGATGAAAAACGTTCTGTCTGTAAATATGCGCTATCCAAAACTCCTCAAGTGACATAGTTTCAGCTTCACCTGGTTCAAATTCTGTAAAAAATCTCCTGTTAAGCACCTTTTGCTCTCCGATTATTAATTGATATAATAATCAAGAGATTAATTGATTATCAAAATAATCATTAGTTGCAGCCCTAAAGACAATCATGTGCTTGTTTCTTAGCATTTGTTTTTTATTGCCTGGATTAAGTTTAAATAAACTAAGCAAAAGTCTGAACAGTTCAGTTTAAATAAATGTAATAAGCACAACAGAAGGATGTTGGCAAATAATTTAACAATTTTTTTCCCTCATACAGTCTTCATATTTATTGTGTTAGATATGTTGCATATCCCTTTTCAATGAATTGTTTAAAATGTGTCACAGTTTAAACTTCTCACATTTATATTTTGTCCAACAAAACAGGATTCTGAGTGATTATCCCACAGATCTTAATATAGACAGTTTGCTGACCCACAGTCAGATAAGACTTCTAAAAGAGGACGTGCTTTAGGACGAGCAAGAGAGGCACTGAGCACATTGAGGAGTAGTCGGTTTGCGCATGTGTGGGCCTCTATATCTGTGAGCAAGTTCAGTGACTCTCAATGAGGCTATTATTGATTAGAGAGTTCTATCATTAGATGATGTACATCCACAACTGGCTGGAGTATGCGGCTGTCTCGTGCAGTGGGTCAGTTTATAGTCTAGCCTGCTTAACTATAATTTTATCACTGTCATCACCTTGGGTTCAGTATTAGGTGAATTTAAAACCTTCCTTTAGATTTTAAATGTCCCTTTGACTACTACCTGCAATCACATAATCAGTATTATAGTTACTGCACAAGCTGGTTGAGTCTGAGGCACCTGGTGCATCATATTTGCTTGCTTAGGAAATAGGTCTCTTGCCTGTATTGTAAGCTAGGTGGTAAGCTTGTACTAAGTCATAGGGAGGAAATGTAAATTAACTTGTTAGACTCATCTTCTTTAAGTGTTACATTTTTGTCAAAATGACCAGGAATCCAACAAAACAAAACAGCAAACTTTTCACAGTATCACTATTCAGATGGAGCCTTCATGCCGCTTAGACATCATCTATCTGCAGCAGTGACAGGGCTGCATATTACTTCACAGGACTGATGATTTAGTGTCTGCTGAAATTAAGCTTCTCACCATTTGCAGACACCACATTCTAGCGACAGTTTTCCAAGATAAATTTAACTGTAAACTCCTTAAATAGGTTTAAGAATACAGAAAAGAAATGTCTCACTGGGGTTTAAACTTAAGATCTCCCGCGCATAAAAAGTGTATCTTATCTCAATGAACTACCAACGTATCCCCTAAAGCAAGGAGTGTAGGTGGATGATGCATCAAGAAATGTTAATATAGATATGTTGTTCTTCCGTGTAATCTGATATTACATTTATATATATTTGGAAGTAGCAGAAGTAGTTCTCTGTCTTTTAGTCATTGCTCCATCATTTTAGCAAGGTGAGATCTAATTTCATTACCCACCTATGCATCTACTTCTCTTTTACAGTGGCACCTTTTTCAACAGTCGGTCACAGAGACGCATAGGACAAAAAAAAATGTGCACTCACAAACCTATGCCTAAGGACAATTTATAGTAACCAATTAATCTTGCAGTCTTGTTTTTGGACTGTGGGAGAAAGCCAGAGTACCCAGAGAGAACTCACGCATGCACAGGGAGAACATGCACACTCTATGCAGAAAGACCCCATGGCAATTTTTTGGCCCAATTCACACCCGGGCCATTTTTATGCTTATTAAAATATACCAGCTGCAATACATATAAATAGTATGTTCAGCAAGCTGAAGAGATATACAGCAGAATAAAAATGCATGTTTTTCACGGCAACTCAATTATTGTGGTAGAAAGTTGCATAATAGAGTTTTCAAACTTTATTGAGTCTCTTATTCTTAGTGATTCTCGATGCTAAGCTCAGTAGACCCTTACATTGCTGACAAATATTAGAGAAAGTGTGTAAATTTGTCTGGATATTATAGAATGACAGAAAACAGTGTTTGTTTTGAGCTTTACAGAAAACAAATAAGAGCACTATTTCTTGTTTCCAACACACCAGCTGCTAGTGTAGATAAGGAAACTAAAAGACGCAATCATGGAATAAAAAAGGAACTTTTTTTGTGTTTTTCTGAGTGGAGACCTTACAGGAATGCTTCACTGGCTCAGAAGTGGTGCTGCAGTGTTGTGGTAAGTCAAGAATTGGATACACTATGCGCTCTTGCTATTTGGCCCAGACGTACCCACAGGCATGAAGTGGGGCTTGGTCCTCAGTGGTTAAAAAAGATGTATGACTTGTAGAAATCATCTTCCTGCTGCCTTTTTGTAGTTTTGTTCCTTTTTACTCATTTCTTCTTTATCTTTTTGCTCTGTTAACTTTACATTTTTACTGCAAGTCACCTTCTCTTTACGTGCGTGTTCCACAATGATATGTGTGGCACTAAAAGGGGGACAGCGTGAGGGATAGTGGACCCAACCCGCTGTGATGGACAAGAGGAATGAGGGGTGTCCAGGCCTTTACTGACAGAGGCTAAGTAGTGCCATGCTGTCCCAATGGATGACCATCTCAGCCCCTAGCTGGCCTCCTTCCAAGCCATTAAAGTCCCTTGTCCCTGCTGTGAAATGAAAGGCCACTTTCCTAAGGACCCATTCTGATCCATGTTTAATCATATTTATTGCAGCTGTATCATTACCTCTTTGTGCTGCCCTGCTCTTGCAGCTGAGAGGATTAAGAGGACACCAACCTGCTGAATGGCAACAACTTCTTCTAGTTCTGAGAACAATCAAAACTGAACTTCAACCCTCCCTGCCAAGTTCCCTATGTTGCTTTAATCTTGAGTGATGGCCTGCATCTTAACCAAATTATTTTCCTTATTGAAGTGAGTCTCTTGTGTAGCTTAAGGCAACAGCTGCAGCAGTTAAATTGACTCAGAGAAAAAATGCTGCCAATCAGTGTCCCCTTCCCAGGGTGCCATTGAGGGATAATCGGTCTGACACCATGAACTATTACAAGAAAGTCTTGCAGGGTTTGGCCTCGACTGTCAGTGTATAGGCATTCTACTTCATAATTAGTGGCCTGCTTTTTACAGAGTGCCTTACCCCAGCAGTAGTCTTTCTCTTCTGGGAAGAGGAGGAGGGAGAGGAGCCAGGCAGGAAGGGACTCTCATTGTTGGCTTAACTGGGCACACTACATTGACAGATGAATGGGGTGATTAATATGCAAGGAATGGAATGTCCTCCCTGTGCAAATCTAGGAAGGAATAGCAGAGATTCATTCAGGGAAGGGCCAGAATATGTGTGTCTATGTTGAGGACTGGCCAGAAAAGTGAGAGCACACCAAAGGGGCCTTAGAGACACAAAGAAAGCCTGTGTTGGAGCTGGAGAAAACATACACGGATCCACAGCAGCAACAACAGAGAACTAAACAGAGGCTTAAACTCTACAGTGTGGTTTGGGAATATAATAAAACACAGGCTCTGATAGCAGCATTTGATGCAAAATTGGACTTGTTCAGCAGGCCAGAATATTAAATGTTAAAATCATGCTATCTTTTTCTATCTCTGGGTGTCAATAGGCGTGATACAGAGGTACATTCTAGACAGGTTGGAAACCTACCACAAGGACACTAAAACGTACACACACATACTAACACCTGTTATTTCCGACAACCTGTTTGCTG
The DNA here is from genome assembly GCF_021462225.1 of Girardinichthys multiradiatus. Classification (NCBI taxonomy): domain Eukaryota; kingdom Metazoa; phylum Chordata; class Actinopteri; order Cyprinodontiformes; family Goodeidae; genus Girardinichthys; species Girardinichthys multiradiatus. Next base: position 12,159,280 of record NC_061810.1, on the reverse strand, counting down.
GAAGGCAATAGTATTTTTAAGTGTGCCACCATACAAGCCGCTCCACCCCAGAATGTCTCTTTAAAGTCATTTGTCATTAGACAAGGAATTTAAATTTCTCTTTGCAAGCTTCCTTTGCTCTAATGCATAATTTGCCAACCTCAACAATGGCAAAACTGGGTATTTGGATGCAAACATAATCTACATGTTGTTAATTTTGTTTTCACATACTGTTTACATACACACAAAAAGTGAAATCCCTTAAAGATATAGTCTTTAGACATTTTATTCGAGAAAGCATAGTTTTACTGCCGTCTGTCTTCTTTCAGGAAAGTCAGTCAGTCATTTTCTACCGCTTATTCCATAGTGGGTCACGGGAAGCTGGTGCCTATCTCCAGCAGTCTACGGCCGAGAGGAGGGGTGCACCCTGGACAGGTCGCCGTTTCAGGAAAGTTACTTTTAATAATGATCCATGTGCTACAGTGCAGGTTTTTTACAGTGTTTGAAGGTAATCAGAATGATGTCTGATCAAGATATTAAAAGGCTCGTTCTGACCAACAGTTGCACTTCTTTATAACTTTCTGCGTTATTTTGTGAAACAAACGTAGAAGAAGTACAACTTCTTCTGCAGTCGTTTTAGGTAAATGTGGCAACTGTGCATGTCAAGGTGCTTCTATTCTGAACAAATCTTAGTGCATGTAAACACACATCATGATCGGATTAGTTCATTTTGCTGCCATGTGTATTCGGATTTATTTATTCCGATCAAGACATGTTGTGCATGTAAAGATAGTTAATGACTCAGTCACTATATATTCCTTGTATCTCAATCTATAGAAGTGTGACTGTTTTTGTTTCGCTATACGGGTGAGGCAGCAGGAGGACAATGCCACTCCAGCTATCAGCTATCAACACAGCAAATTAAATTCAAGACAGGTGGCGTCGTCATTGTCAGCACTGCATAATCTCTGTGCACAAGACAACTTTGAGACAGAATCGGATGGCCCCCTGCAAAGAGGCTTACATCAAAAAGAACAACCTAAAAGCTCGTTCACAAATCAATAAAAAACATTACAAAGCTAGATATAACCTCACCAACATGGTGCATAATTCTCCTGAGAGAAAAGTAAAAAAGCATCAAAATTGTATGGCCTCATTTATAATACAGAAGGATTATCCCATTGCTCGTCAGCCAAGAAAACAGCATTCCTCGAGGGATGCTTACTGGCAGGAATGATTCAGGATTCCTGTTACTGGTAATTTAGTTTATGTTCATGTGCTCAAACATCTTACCACATTATTGCTCTGAGGTTGGTCAGCATCAGCAGCATTCTCACAGGCCAGCAGGCATTTCTCTCAAACATTTCATCATTCTCCAAAATTATGGAACTCATCCTTTACCTTGCAGCAATCTCTACAACTCTAACTGAAAAAAAATTATTTTAAAGTAATTTTAAGTGTTTAGACCCCAATTTGAATTGATTTGGAGGAAATATTTATGCAGGTTTACCCATTAATTGTACTGATATGAATAACTTATCCAAATCTTCATTCTTATTTATTAAATAGGACCTCAGCTGAGGTTGGACGTACCAACTTTAAATGGAGTTAACCTGGTTCAAAAACATAGAAGGATAGGGATAGTCAATGTTCCTGCTGATAAAGCTTCATTCAGGACCTTGTTGTCCTATTTTATTTGTTTTGTTTTATTTTTACACACATGAAAATAATCATGAAGAAGCCTGCAGAGGTACCATGACCTTGCTGTAGGAAAGGAAATGTAAACCTCACCTCCAAGGAGCAGTGGGATCTGGTTAGGACACTGCAGGTCTCAGCACATGCTAAATCTTGTGCACTAGAGTAAACACGTGGCTTCCCCTGATACACGTCAGGACAGCAGTGGAGGTAGCAGTGACAAGGCCTGCAGAGCAATGGGAATTTGATTTACCAAGTTACAGAGAAATATGAGCAAGAAAAACAAGACATGACAAGTAAATGGGCAAACTGAAGTGCCATATGGTGTTTTTGTGTTACACTAGAACACTGCATAAGTAATAAAATATGAATAATATCAAATATTAAATTACCAATTTTCCATTTGATACTTGTTAAAAACATTCTCAGTTTAGATGCACTCCCTTAGTGGTAGTCCTCTTGGGACTGCAAGAAAGGAACCTCCAGCAATTATTTGCCTTCTAAACCCTTTAAGATTTCAGCTTATGGCAGGTATGACAATATGTCACAGCTAATAGCAACAGCAGTACCGAACATCCTAATGCTCATCTACCTCAGTTTTCTTCTCACCTTTTTCTCTCCTCTGAGTTTGGCAAGGTTTTCTAGTTTGCATGTAGCGTTACAAGCAGAATTAATAATGGCTATACTTAATACATGTAATATCCTCTTTTATATAATTCATAGTTTGTTTGTTTTTTTATATGAATTGAACTAATTAAAGAGAAGATTGTCCCCAACAGATCTCTAACTGCTGTGTCTAAAATAAAATTGTCAAAAGAAAGGAGAGCGCTAAACAGGGGAACAGTGTGATGTTTCTTGCATAATAGTATTAATGATCACTATAACCTAGGCTAGTCGTTTAAGTCCTTGTCCTCCAGATTACTCTTGAGACTCTGTTTTAGGATCTTTCAGTTACCCACTTCAATTGATACATGTCTTTAATAGTTAATGGCCCGATTAGAGTTAGTGCAGTTACTTCTGTTCTGTCTTTCCACAAGTATTGACCAGCTTCTCTGTAATTTACCCATACTATGCAGTTATGGAGAGCTGTTTCATTCAAAATTAAATAAATAAATAAATACTGCTATTGATAAATTTTTAATAAATATTCCATGAAATGAATAAATATCTCCATGAAATAAAACAAAACAATTATGTTAAAAGAATAATTTTCATCTTATTTTATTTAATTCATTTCAAGATTTATTTAATTTACTTAAAGATTTAGTTATTTATTTCATAATGCAGTTTTATTTTGTAAAGCTACTTTACGTATTTCAGTTACTTTTACTATTTAACCCCGTTTTTCATTTTAAGCTCTTTTTATTTCATGTTCTTATATTCAAATGAAGGGGCGGAGTTTTATCTGTGGGGCGGCGCTGGGACAGCAGGGCCGAGCTCAATTCGTGGCAGTGGCCGGCAGAAGCATGCCCATGCCGGAGGGAGCCAGGGGATTCTGCCTGCGAAGAAATCCCTGGCTCCGGCCGTAAAAGCCTGCCACTGCGGTTGCCGCTGTTTTTGTGGAAGCTGTTTGTGCCATAAGTCTTCGTCATCCTTTCAGCACGTCACACACTGCGATTTATTTTCCATCCAAGTAAATACCTCCACCTTATGTTATGGGTCTAACGCTGTTTATTAAATAAAAAACAATAAAGATATCATCATTTAAAAGTAACAGCCTAATAATAATGTCATCCCGTTTCCCGATAATCAACATTGGTTTCGACAAAAACAGCGGCAACCGCCGGCAGACTTTTACAGCCGGAGCCAGGGGCTTCCTCGCAGGCAGAATCCCCTGGCTCCCTCCGGCATGGACATGCTTCTGCCCGCCACTGGCACGAATTGAGGTCGGCCCTGCTGTCCCAGCACCACCCAGCAGATAAAACTATGCCCCCTCATTTGAATATAAGTACATGAAATCAAAAGAGCTTAAAATTAAAAATGGGGTTAAAAAATAAAAGTTACTGAAATACATAAAGTAGCTTTACAAAATAAAAGTGTCACAAAATAAAACTGCATTATAAAATGAATAAATAAACAAATAAATCTTTAAGTAAATTAAATAAATCTTTAAGTAAATTAAATATATCTTGAAATTAATTAAATAAAATAAGATGAACATTTATTTTAACATAATTACATTGTTTTATTTCATGGGGATATTTATTTATTTCATGGAATATTTGTCAATAATTTATCAATAGCAGTATTTATTTATTTAATTTAGAATGAAACGGCTCTCCATATGCGTTATGAAGGCAGTTTTGGTGTTATTCCTGCTGTGTGTTAGACAACGGTCCTTCAAGGGCATTTTCCACCATACTTGACCATGTGAACACAAATTTTAATTTAAACATGTGGCAAAACAATGGTCAAATAAATTAGAAACCAGCTAACAATTTATTTTAAATAAGCATTTTAGTTGTATGAATGGATTGTAAAACATCCAAAATACTCAATCAGACACTCAATCATATCTCAATCAAGTCGGCATTGGCAAATGGGTACAGTACTCCCAAACCCAGAACCTCTCACTGATTTGCAGGCTTGGTTGCCTCTTTTGTTTTCTTATATGATGTTTACAGCACTAAAATTTCCTTGCTCATCTGCAGGCGCTAAAACGGATTTAGTGATAAGGGCCCTTGTGGAGTGCCACAGAATGCAAAGTGATGCTCTCTGACACTAATTGTTCTTTCATCTTAAGTGGAGGCATCTCAGCCAATCTCCAAGTCACTCCTTGATGAGGCCTTTGGGGGAGAGACGAAGAAGGCATAGAAGCCAAGACGGAAAGCTGACTGATGAAATTGTGATACTTATTGTCATTTGGTTATTTATTTACTTATTTATTTTATTATGGTCTAGTTATCTTATGATTTCCTTCACCTTCCCAGTGTGCCATGGTGCTTCCTGACCTTTTTACTATGGAAAAAATGTATTTGCATTGCTCTGGCTGACTTGCTCTTTACTTCATAAAGGGGATTTAGAGATAACACCCGTGAGATTAAAATCCAAATTGCTTGACCAAGCAGAAATAATTTCATAATTGGCTGGGGTAGACTTCACGCATGGGTAGAGTCCAAAGCCGCTTAAAGATGCACACTCCTGATAGATTCTAGTGTTAATATTAATGCTACATAGTATAGAATTTAACTGTTTTTGTACAGTCTAACTGTCAGAGTGATATTAATTTGGGTTATTTTTGCTCTGACCTGTATTGCCTGAATAGGACATCATTGTGACAGAAAATTAAGACACAAATTAGCCATTGGGCTTTATTTAGTTATCAGCTGACTTGTTCTTCCATTTTTTTGTCCACTCACGAACTGACTGGAGCTATACTGAAATATGCTATGAACTATCAGTAACTTCTTTCAATAGAGAGGTAGACATGCTAACTGTAACCTAACACTTAACCTAACAAATCTGCATGAAAGCAGCAGTAAGACATGAGTTCATTTAACAGTGTTGCTGTGTGTAAAATATAATACTCTTATCCCATGAACATAAAAGACAAAAGGAGCAATATCATTCAACTACAAGTCACTTAGCTACAAAATACAAAGCTAATATATGCAAATCATAACAAATTCATTTATTAGTTATAGGCAGTTCTGTGTCCGCTTCATGAAATAGAGAAAGCTCTGAATGGAAAAGATCATATTACCATATTTGAATAAAATTATTATCATTACAGTGGAGTAAATGATCTAGTTATTTGTTTGAAAATGTATGTTTCCACTAAAGTCTTCACTGCAATATCCTTGAGCCCCCAGTTGAGCCTACAGTGGGTTATGTTGGACTAGATCACAAGCTGGCTTTTAATGCATCTGCATTATCTACAAGAAATACAGAACAGCTCTAACATTTTCTAATGTTTGGAGGAAATTTGATAAGGTACTGACATTGAAAACATTTATTGGAGATAGTGAAATAAATTTGATATTTTTGTGTGTGAGAGATGGACATAACAAACCCAACTACTGTAAGGCACACTGACATTTCAGCCCAGAAGGATGTAGGCTTCCCAGATGATATGATAATTTTACACAAATGACAAATTTTAATGCATTACATCAAGAAACCAGACGGTGTCAAATGTTGATGCGACCCTTGGCAACAGGGCACAGAGCAAAGAAATAAACATAGCTTCTGTGTGATTCCGTCTGGAATAGTTCAAAGAATAATCCAACCCTGCCTAAATCATTCTGATCCAAGCAGTGCACAGCATCGCCTGCAGAGGTAGTCCTTACAGCTCCAACGGTGTTGCACTCATTACTGTCCTCTTAGCCAGAGAATTTGCTAATAAGTGAGGGAAATCAGTTACTGTGAAACCACTGAAGTTGGAAAGAGGAGAGGACACCATAGGCTCTGTTTTTTATTAATCTTTAAGCCATCCATTGTTGAAATCGATTTTTCCGCTTTAGTGATTCCCTAAGGAGCCATTTAGACTGCCGTTGGCTGTGGGCTGAACCAAGAGCTCCCTCTCTCAGTGTCACTGTATTGGCTTGTTTCTCTGAAGTTCTCTCCTTCTCCTTTGTCTTTCAGACACACACACACAAACACACATGCCAGACACCAGTGGCTAAAGGTATTCTTAATGGGCCACAGTTGCATCCTCTATCTAAAAGCCTAAGATATACAGTTTTTAGTGACTAGAGAAGCAGTTTGAGAGGTTTATTTATTACCCCTTGCTAAATAGATTAACCTTGAAGTTAGTCTGTGTGTGTGTCTGTGTGTGTGTGTGTGTGTGTGTGTGTGTTTCTGTGTCTACATACATAGAGGACCTATTATTTTTTAAGCATATCTACAAAACTGTTTTGTGTTATTATAATTATTTGTATATAATTCTAATATATGTTCAAGTATTTAAAATGGTTTGCCAAACTGTTCGCAGACACAATCACACTAACCAAATGTAACATTAGTTGCATCCTTGTGATTTAAATAGATTGAGCTGTCAGGTTTCTGCATCTCTATCCCCTTAGGCTTTAACAGGCAGTATTTGCACCCTTCCATCAGCACAGTGGTCTGCACACTTTGGGAATAATGTATTGTTTGAGCCCACACACATTTATTAATTTGGTGTGAAAGAGGGAGGGAGGTAAGATAGGCATACAGTGCAGATGGGACAGAGGCAGATGTGCTATGGGTAGTTCCGTGCAAAGAACACAAGCCTAGAATGTGTTAAGAAAAAAAATTAAATAGAACAAGCAGGGGCGAGGACAAGATTTTTATTTTACAGGAAAACTGAAAAAAAAAACACAGGGCGTGAGGGTGCGAGAGGAAATGTGTAAGCAGACATAAAAAACTAATTAAGGAAGTCAACGTGAAGATAGATGTGGGTAAATTCAGTCTAGACACAACTTTGAATTCTGTATTGTGAGTGTGGTCATGTGTGTGTGTGTGCACTTTGCCACTGTGAGAATTAGGAATAACTCTGTTGCTCATAAGTTCCTGGAGGCTGTGATCAATCACTGTCATCAATAAAGAGAGGCCAGTTTGTCAGGAAGCTCCCACAAGCCTTGGGGTCGGGTGACAGCAGGAGAGGTGGTTTTTAGTTGTGAATGGTCTTTTTGCCTCTGCTGGTACTTCATACCCTGCTTCAGCCTTTAATCTTGTGAGACTTTTAACATCTTCCCACAAAGAATCTCGTCCAGGACGTTTGGGTTAGCGGTACCTGAATTTGTCTGCCGCAGCGTTGCTTTTGTCCTGGTGTTTTATATATGCTAATAATCATAAACCACATAATCACATTAGGCTGTATTTCTGCATTTTTGCATATATAGCTGAAGTTGAAGTTGTATTTACCATATTAATAATTGCATAATAGACATGGAATTATCCTGTATTCATTGCCATATCAGCTGCAGAGCTTCTAGGAAAAAAAGCTGAAACAGTTGATGGTGAGAGGTGAATGCTAAAGGTCTCCATTCATTAAAGTATGAAGGAGAACTGACTTCAGTTCAGTTTTGAAATAGACTGCCACTGGTTGAATGTTCCCTTTTTTAATCATACTGCTGCTATGTCTTGTTTCTCTATAGATTAAGTGCAAAAAGCACTTGAAACAAGTTGAAGTCGTTTAAAGAACCAATTGTAAAATCTATCAAAGCAGTAAATTCAGTTTAGTTCACTTGAGTTTATTTATATACCTCCAAGTCACAACAAATGTTGTCCCAAGGCAGTTCATAAGAGAAACAGGTCCAATTCATTTTAATTATATAAAATCCAGTTGTAACTAAATTCAATTGAAGTCAATCAAATTCATATTCAATCCAACCATGCAGCCAGATTAAAATGTACAGTTTAAATGGATTTTAGGTATTGAATTGTTATTGAAATGAAAACCTGCACAAAGGAAATATTTCATTCAAGTACGTGCTGGATTGGTGCATGACCCAAAATAAAGTAGCAAGGGGCTTTGGTAGAATATTATTTTTGTTTCTACTTGTGTCAGTCAGTCATTTTCTATACTGGTTCTTCCATAGTGGGTCGCAGGGAAGCTGGTGCCTATCTATGGTCTAACGCAGGACCTTCTTGGTGCAAGGCAACAGTGCTACCAACTGCACTACTGTGTAGCCCTTTTATACCTGTGTTTACTTGTCATATACATTCTAAAGACAAGGCTAAATTGTCTGTTTAACATTAATTTATTTTTGATGGCCTTTAATCCCATGCATCACTTAAACTCACATTGCTGTGTTGAAAAAAAAAAAACAAAACTTCACATTTCATTTAATTTTAATGTATTATGGTTTTTTGAATGAATATCTATGAGTATGACGAAATCAGGAAAATCTGGTGTGACTCATAGACACAAATATCCAAACACCTGAACTTTGTGTGCCATCACTAAATCACAGAATTTGTTCAGACTCCCCTTGCGGTGCCCTTTGCACTACAATGGAATAATTGTAGCCATTAGTGGAAGTACTGTCTAGCTTGAACAGACAGAGAGTTTAACCTTTAGACTGAGGGTGGTAACATATTAGCTGGATTCTTTGTGTTCTTCCTCCTATAGCACTGAAACACTTAATCTCTGTACCAGTAAAGCCATTAACAATAGAAAAAGGTAAGGCTCGAACATCAGTGCCCTGGATGGGCACAACCGGAACAAGTCTTGTTTAAAAAACACATCCGTATGATGATCATGTTTACTGTTTATTATTACCCTTAAGACTAATGCCAGTTTCAATTCTATTTAATCTCAGCTGTGTTTTAAGTCTACTAGCAGTAATTTTAAACACTGCTATTTAACTTAAAGTATGGGCCAAGGTTTCATTTTGTTTTCTTTTTTTGAGGCGCTTTTGCTTCAGAGAATGCCAGATCCAAAATTATTAACTCAATGTTTAGTTTTGTTTCTGAAAAACCCATCAATTGGTCTTCCATACTACCCTAACCCTGACAACGGCTGTGGTGATGTTCAAAATGTTACATACACAGTATACCATGCTACCAGTCTATCACAGAGCCAACAGATGCATGAAACCAAGTAACATCTACCTTCACAGTCACCCTACGGGAATTTAGACTCTCCAGTCTAGACTCCAGACTCTCCAACCTCACATGTATATTTTTCAACAGTTTGAGGAAACACAAGTACTTTGAATAAATTTTGCACACAGATGGAGAACCTCTAAATTTCATATTAAAAGTACATTAATCTATCCCTCTAACATATTATGTGTTAACACTAATTGGTAGTATTACCTGTCAGCTAAAACACATGAATAATTTAGATTGTGACATGACCAGATTCTCCATAGGCTGAGTGAAATCCTAGAAAGTAAAATGTTGGAGGCCAGTAGCACCTGTCTAGTAACATCTCAAAAGCTAGTACATTTAATCAGATATGCGTACCAGGCCCATGGAAGCTCATATAGGTCCCTAATGTCAATGGGAGCTGAGTGGAACTTTGCAGTGGACCTCGACCATACTCTTAGGTTCCCCCAGGAAATTATCACCATGTCATGGCAACCTGACATTTTGCTCTGGTCTTGTTTGGCAAAGTCTATCATCATGGTTGAGTTGACCATCCCATAGGAGCACAGAAAGGAGTTTGCATTTGAAAGAAAGATAGACAAGTATCTAAAGCTGGTACTTGAATGTATTGAAGCTTGGCAGAGGCTGGCTGCAATGACTACACCAGCACCACTATGCAGTGCCTCTTAAGGATCCAGAGTCAGACGCAACAACCTAAAGAAACCTTCAAAGATCTTTCTCAGGAGCCAGATCTTGCTCCACCTCCTTGAGACAATCAATAATGAGAAGGACTGAAATATCACTTAAGGGTGGGCTTTCAAGTGATTACTGTACACCTGGTAAAATGGGCACTAACAGAGGCTACCAATAATGTAGCCTTACCTGTGCTACAATGCAGCCTCCCTTTTGTAAGATTTTCTTTTTAACATGCAAAATAGCTGGTAAAAATGCTTTGACAAAATTCAATACATATGTGGTAAGTCGTATACTAACATACATTTCTTAATCACAAGTAACACTGTATTAGGGGTTAGGCTAAGGTAAAAATGGGCTAATTAAGACATCTCAGTTTGCCCCCTGCTTCATATCAGCATAATCATGATCTGACAGAGGTGGAAGACTAGCAGTGAATTAAATTTTTTTATGTTCGCATATTTTGTTTTCTCTTTTAAATCCAGAAAAGTTGTGAAAGTGTTAGGAAACTAAGCATAGAACATTACAATAAACTGTATCTTTTATTTGCACAAAAAAGGCAGTTTAAATAATCTGTTGCATCACTTTGCAAATATACAAAAATACAATTGGACTGCATCTTATCTTTTTCAAATGCAGTAAATCAAAATTTAAAATCAGACTCTATATAACAGAATGGAATAATAGCAAATGGCATTGTTAGTTATTAGTATTGTCATAGGTCCTTTATACAAACCCTCTGTAGAGAAAGTACTGGGATTTATGTCAGAGCTACAGCTTCTTAGACAAAATAAACAAAACCCTCAGCAGCTTGCAGGGTCCTCTGTCTCAGAAAAGACAGAGCAATGTTCTCTGTGTTGTAATCCTTTTTTTGTGAAAGGCTTTGCGTCCAAAGAAAGCGGTTTGATGTGGACCAGCCACAACACAGAATGGCACAGTTAATACCGCACACAGGGTACAGGTATATTTCTCTTAGGTAAGGATAGCCTTATGCCACTGAATCGCTTTATGGAAGAAAAGTTGCTGAGGAAAATTTTAAAAGATAGTGGATTTGTGCACAAACATTGGTTTCAAAGTGAGGCTTTAGTCTCAGAGCTGAATACAAATCTGTATCTTTGGACTATATAGATATTGTTTGCTTGGTTTGAAATTTTGATTTAAAAAAACATTGATGTTCTCATCAATGTTTTTTGCCATCTAACTTTGCTCAATCCGAACTTTGAGAAACCCAAAACTTTGGCAGAAAGACATATCCACTCTATGGGCTGGAGAGTGTTTCTTTCCACCAAGAAGTCGGCGCACATTCATCACTTACATGATATGAACAACTGATTTGCTGTATATAGTGAGAGGTGGAAGGTGAGGGAGATATTTTGAATAGAACAAAAGCAAAGACAGACAAAGATGAAACATGATGAAAGACATACACAAGAGAAAAAAAAAAACTACAAAACGAAGATACAGTAGCTAGAAGAGCTTCTGCTAGAATTCAGGGCTCCAGTTCCATCATCATTTTTTCTCTGAGCTCTGACCTTCCACCTCACTTTAATTCAATTGGACAACTCCTTGCTTCCTTTATACCTCTCTGTCCTCTTACATCCTTATCTTTTCAGTTCTTATCACCTTTTCAACTTTTGGCTCTCAGATTCATCACTCCTTACTTTAACACTTATGTGTATGTGGGTGAATCTATAGAAGCAGTAATTGAGGTTATCTCTAGAGAGGATTATGTAAATGACTTGAGCTGTGAAAGTGTTCAAGAACAAATTTGGTTTAAAAAATATTAGATATGATTAAGAACCCTAAAAAATAAAGTAAGAAGGAAATATTACAATTTGAAACTACTTTAAAGCCACTGTTACAGTTTTAATTACTGCCAAAGTAGTCTCTTTTGATTACATGATACAAGACTTCAACCAGTCAAGTCATGTCAGCTTAATTTACGTCATGCCCTTCTTACAGGGGTACATTTGCAGAAAACATGTCTACTGCTATGAATTGGCTCAAAGACCACAACAAAAAGAGAGACACATCAGAGCAAAGCAGAGAGAGGTTAATTTGTGGTCTTTAAATTACCAAGAAATCCATCATGTATCATTTACATAAAGCAGTAACTGGAGTGTTTCAAAACAAAGCTAAATTCCAAATCCAACTACAAGAAGACCTGTGTGGGGCGGAACCACGTGGACCCCACTTTGGTATCACTTAGTCTAGGTACTAAGTGGACCTTGGTCTCTCAGAAGGCTTCCTTTATAGGTCCAACTTGGACAGTCTGAATATAACCCATATCAGCAAAAGCAGATGGGCAATTTATGGAGATGTTTCTTGGGTCTAAAATAAATATGAAAACCATTTAGAATTGCATAACACATCTAGAACTTATGTGGGCCCCACGTTTTACCCACAGTTGTCCTGCATTAAGCCTATGGGCAATCAACTTGGACCCTTTATTTTACCTGGGACCAGTACCATCTAGTAGCCTGTTTCATACCTATGTTGTAAATATGAATCTGAGAATATTATTTAATATTTAATATTAATATTTTAATATTAATATTTTAATATTTTACCAAATAATATTCCGGTCTGTTAAGGATTTTCCTGTGAATACCAGCCCCATTAAGGCGATGGTATTAGGACAGAATAGAAAGGTGTGAGACGAGCTCTGGCATTATTGAACAGCATAAACTCTGCACACATATGGAATGAATTCACACAATTTCTTAAAATACAAGAATTTATTAACAAAAATAAGTCAACTCAAAGTCAAACATATTTCAATCAACAAACTCTAAACTACCAAGCAGAATTAAAGAATAATGAAGACTAATGGACTATGTACAATATAAACAAGTTGATTAAATATGATTAGAAATCATGACCAAAAATAGTGATGCAACATTACCATGCAATGTTTATGTTTGACAACCAAGGATTATCTTGAAGAATCTGGAAGTGAAGTTAAGTTAGTTTTGGAACTAACTTAGAAAATAATCAGCAACCTTTAGACAACCCTTCACAATGCAAGATCAGATTAAATATTATTTTAATAAAATAATGTTTTAAATAATGATCTGCTGAATAAAACCAACCTCCTGGATGACTAATTCTCAACGTGTCTAATTAACTGCCTTTATTTATTAAAATAATATTTGAAGAATTATTATTGAGTATTTTGTAAAAGAGCCAAATCTTTCTGGAGAAATGGGGCTTAATGGTGTTTACTTAGTTATCGACTCTAGCAAATGATGTTCAGGGACTATTATTCACTAGCTTGAAAACTAACAACCTTTCTGTTGACTAGCCTTAATGCTAGCACACGTGTTCTTACTGGCTGGCCGTTGGGCTAACAAAGAAGCTAGCTAAAGTGCTAAGCTACAGATAGCTTAGCGCCAGAATCAACACATACCTTTACAATACCAAGGTTAAAATGCATAAGCGCTGACGGCGCGTTATGAGCAATGTTCTGGTTAAAACCACCCTTTAAATAAAGTTTATCTGAGCTTCAAAACATACAAAGAACACGAACCGGCCTGTGTGCTACAGGTAGCATGCTAGCACCAAGATAGCCGAGTTCCACAAAACAAACTTCATAACATGAAAACATTTAGATCATTTCATCCTAAACCAATCTGTTAATCTGCCCAAACCCAACCTCTGAAACTGTTGAGGGAATGTTGTCCAAGGGCGAAGTTTGAAGAAGATATCCGTCGTGAACAAAGAGTTAGCTTCCCGCTAACTTCCTCAGTTTCTTCCGATCAGAAGGTGCGTTCGTTCTGTGAACACAGGTTAGCTTCCCACTAGCCTCCTCAGTTTCTCCCGATCAGAAGGTGACCAGCTGTTCGTTACCGTAAACACGTTTGCGGGCCGTAGTCTTTCCTCCAGACTCGGCTTGTCGAAACAGCTTCTCTCGAACAGCTTTTTGCTTCTGTTGGGCCTCGAAGAGAAAATGTAAGCAACTCTTACACCTTAATTTCCCCGTTCATGAATGAAAATACCGGATACACAGACAGTATTTCATTCTACTTAACTTTTGCATATGATCGGTCCTTGGATCCAGTTGAATTTATGTCTTTTTACCAGCAAAAGACATTCAGCGCGCTTTCTCCTCCTATCCGGTTCCTATGGAGGGCCGCGTGGAAGAGAAAGACTTGTGGAAAGGTGGGGCTTTTATTTGGATAATGGTGCCACAGGAAGTCCGCAGTTACCCCCTTTCCTGGCTGTGCTGGAAGAAGGTTAATGCACTTTATTTTGAAAAGTTCCAGGAAAGTATGTACCGGAGTTTTAGTGTTGAAACCCATGGCTGTGGTCCCAACACCCAAAAGGGGTCTCCTTTGTGTGTGTAAGTTGAATGGGTTTAATTTTTATGGGAAGAAACTTGTGCCATCAGAAACTGAATTTGAATTGCTCTGACTGAATTTGTATTTATGTAATTTGAAATTAAATGCATTGGTTTGAAAATGAATTTTACTAAACTGAAACTGAATTTAATGGTTTGAAACTGAATTCATTTGCTTTTAAAATCTATTTTGTTTTAAAAATTCAGTTTCACTACTTTCACTTTCAGGTCTGTAATTCAATTTCAGTTCCAAAATTCAGTTTTTTGCGTTACACATCCGGGTCCTTGAGGATAGCCACAGATTCATCGATTTACGTTTCACATCAGGTTAAACTTCCTTTACGGCATGTTGAGCTGCAGCAGTGCAGCATACATGAGCTTGGCGTATGTCAATTCAATTCTATTCAATTCAAAAATATTTTATTAATCCCAAAGGGAAATTAAATGTTGTTGTAGCTCATATTACGAAGGTTTCCTCAAAGAGCCGTTGTAGATGTTGATGGCTGTGGGCAGGAAGGATCTCCTGTAGCACTCCGTCTTACAGCACATCTGAAGAAGCCTCTGACTGAAGACACTGTTGTTGTAGGACAGTCTCATGAAGAAGATGCTCAGGGTTCTCCATAATGTTCTTCATTTTATGAAGAATCCTTCCACAATGATCTCCAGAGGTTCCAGAGGAGTCCCCAGAACAGAGCCAGCCTTCTTTATCAGCTTGTTGAGCTTTTTTAAGTCCGTGGCTCTGATGCTGCTTCCCCAGCAGATGATGGCAGAAGAGATCACACTCTCCACAACAGACTTATAGAAGATATGCAGCATCTTGCTGCAAACACCAAAGGACCTAAGCTTTCTTAAGAAGTACAGTCTGCACTGTCCCTTCTTGTAGATGGCTTCACAGTTGCATCTCCACTCTAGTCTGTTGTCCATGTGAACACCGAGGTATTTATACTCCTCCACCACCTCCACTTCTTCTCCCATGATAGAAATAGTTTTTGACTTATTCCTGTTTCTCTTAAAATCTACAATCATCTCTTTTGTTTTAGTCACGTTCAAGATAAGATGATTGTTTCCACACCATACCACAAAGCAGTCCACCACCTTCCTGTACTCAGCTTCTTGTCCATCTCTGATCCACCCCACGACTGCAGAATCATCCAAGTATTTCTGCAGATGACAGGAGTCTGTCTTATACTGGAGGTCTGAGGTGTACAGAGTGAAAAGGAATGGTGAGAGTACAGTCCCCAGAATAGCATATCTTGCTTTTTAAGATACAGTTTTTCTCCTTTCTTACAGTGGAGTCTTACAATGGCACAACATAAGAATGCACAATACTGGAACGATTTTTCCCTATAATACACAGACAGCCTGTCTAGGGTGTACCCTGCCTCTCTTATTTTTACATTTTGAGATAAAAAAAATGTGTCCTTGTAACCCTGAAAATAAAATGGGATTAGAAAAGCATCTGAGTAGAAGCATCCTAATTGAGAAGGATGGTATAGGTACAGTACTTGGCAACATAAAAGCATGTTATGAGGTTCCTGGGTAGTGTAAATACACTGAGAATAAAGAGAAAATTAAAGAAAATAAGAATGTCAATGTCTCAGGTCAGTCAGCAGTTGGTTCAGTGCTTAGTATTGGGTTTCAGAAAAAATACGACACTGAAAAAGAGGGATATGTCTATTTTTTTTTTTTTTCGTATCACAGCAATCAGTTACACTCAGTGTAATTCTAAATAGATGTCCCTCCTGAAAGGCAGCTTTAAAAGCTAAGTCGTTGTTGTTCTTTAAGATGAGGCAAGACAGCAAATATCCTGTGCTTTCAGACAATACCTGGTCCCACCCATTTTCATGTCTGCTTTAAAAGGCTTGTTTGGTTTGCCATGAAAGGTGCAGAGGAATGCTGGATTGAGCCAAACTGGACAATGAAGCTTAACTCACTTGATCCAGACTTAACAGGACTTTATACACAGACACAGGTATATTTTTCATCATTAGGCTTATCCTAGCTGTATACTGCAAATAACAAGGCACTTGCCAACTTTGAAATAGTTTTGTATTAGCCTGAAATTTAGTAACTGTTAAAGCAGAGACTTTATTAGCTTAGACTGCCTACTTTCACTTTTATGTCTGTTGAGGATGAGGAGAGGTAGACATTGCACATTGCATATTGCATATTCATCATTTCTGAAACATTATTTTCTAGTTTTGCCATTGAATTCTCCACACCAAGACTCCATTTATTTGCTGGTGACGGGCCATTGTGGCTAGATTATACTGTAACGACTGACAGAGGACCAGATAACTCAAACAGGAACAGAATGCATTCAAAAATATTAAAAATCAATAACAGGCAGAAGTCTTGAACTGGTCACATGAATGTTCAGGAGCAATGGAGAAGAGGTTAGAGGCTGAAGAGATGGCAGGTAAGTTAAATAAACTCAGAGTGTCACTAACCTCTTAGATGATGAATCAGTGAACCATAGAGTCCTTACCGAAAACTTCCAGGAAGGTCTTTCTGGACCAGTTGTCCAATAGCAATGCATGCCTAATGGGAAAAGACGTGGTAGAGAGGCAGGTCTGGGTGACGGTGTCTCAACAGGTAACTTTGAAGGGGAGTTTGGGAGTAGCTTTAATTGTCTCCCTTCTGTTTGGCAGTCCATCAGAACTGAATCCGAAATCCAGAATGTAAAATGAGAGACAGGTGAGGTCATACACAAAGAATCAGAGATTAGCTTACTTTGTCCAAGGGCTTGGCAAAACCCAGAGGTCGAGGCACAGAAACCAGGTCAAGGTCTGGAGATCAGAAGCTTGGTGAAAATCAGACAAGAGTCCAGGGCACAGAAACAAAGTTTAAATGGGGAGATCGGGCATGAACAAGGACAAAACACTGGACATCTACTAACAGGAGCTTTCAATAATCTGAAAAGGTGTGGTGACTGGACAGAGCTTAAATAAAACAGCACACAGGTGAGAGGCAGCAGAGCAATAAGGCACAAGTGGGCTGAATCAACAGATTACCGCTTGACAAGTGAGCAGAAATAGAAAAAAATAGACTGAAACATTACAAAATGCATCACCTTTTCACCTTTATGACACTGTAACTGTGACAGAGAATAGGTTATTTGGGTTTCAACTCTATTATCACTGCAAAATTGGTCATTAATTCTTTGTTGTATCCATAAAATTTCAGTGATTATCTGTTCAATGAATTGCTGTAGAATGATAAGTCATATTCTAGCTGTTAGGAGTTCTATTAGTTACAAGATTAAAAAAAAAACATCATGAAAAACTGAAGACATTAAAGGTCAGTCTAATGCCTCTTAAGAGATTCATGATAGATTAATTAAATTATCAAACACTGACTTAAATTTTTGAAGAATTCTTCTGATATGTAATTCTGTTACATTTTAACAAACAGAAAAGTCCTTGAAGATTAAACCTTTTGTTCTACGAATTGTTAAGATAAATCTTCTGCCTCCAGGAATATTTGTCTCGGACTGATCCTTCTGACCTCTGCGTGTGTGGCAGGATAAGTGCAAGTATACATTCTGCACTGACGCTTGGTAAATTGGTCCATGAAATAGTCCAAATCGCTGGGGTGGGAGCCATTTTTTGTGAAGACAATCTGTGATTGTGTGTAATTTCTCCAGCGCATTTCAAACGTAAAAGATTCTGTTTTTATAATCTGAGGCCAAAGCCATGCACAGAAAGCTAGAACAGTGGAATAGTGGATTAAGTGATGGGAATATAGAACTAGTGATGATCTATTAAACATTTTCCAACATTTCTCTTCAGGGTTTCTTTCCAGTGATGGTGCAGAATGTAAAGTGGGGATGAGGCTGTGCATACCTAGATGTTTGCATTGTGGCTGTGTGTTGGTTATGTATTGATTGCTGCTGGGTGAGGTTTTATTAAACAGAGGCGAGAACAGAGATAGTATCAGAGTAGCTGTTGTCCTTCACAATTGTTAAAGCCCTTTTCATTTGGCCTTTTGCACCTTTTTGTCATAGAAAATATAATATGTCATTTTCTCCTCCCCTTTCCTGTGTTAAACCTTGATTCAATGTGCAGATAATTCTAAAAGTTAACACACCCTTGTTTTTCTACAGCTCTTTGAATGAATCCGCAAAACATTTCAGGCAATCATTGTATATCAACATTATTTATCAAAAGCTTAGTTGTTGATTTAGTTAAAAAACATGCCAAAATGATATATTTAGTTTAATTTGGATTTAAGGTGTATTTAATAATATCAAACCAAGTTCTCCCTTATTGTCAGCAATAGATTTAAATAGATGTATCTCCGTTCAACAACAAAATGCATCTGTGTCATCTGTAAACAGTTCAAATTGTAGCAGTTTAGGACCTTTACAAAACATTTTCTGGCTCCTAAAGAGCCATTACGTTTTGTTTAATGTGACAATCTTTTATTTTATGTTGGACGCTCAGTTTAATTCTGTAAACCAGGAAACCAGAAGTCACTGCTTTTGCACTTTCTGTTTTGCGATGCGCTTCTATGGATCATGTGCAGCCTTTGATTTAGGTGGAACACCTCCTATTAGTTATTACAAATGTTTTTTTTTTTTAAATGTGTTGAAGCATATAACTACGGCAAGGAGTAGTGTATTATCATTTGAGTTGATGAAAATGTTTATATGCATCTGATATTTTAACATATTTAGCATTTAAACTAGTGGGAACATTTATCACCTTCACATCTCATTCTAGGAACTTTATGTGTTGTATTTTTTCTTATGCAGTTGTACTCTGACCAATGTTGTTTTGAATAAAGTTCAGTAATGACAGCTATTCATACTTCATCATTGGGAAGAGTTATCTATCGGTCTAGGAACTAAATCGAGGGCAGAAAAATATCTTTAATATAAAAAACAAAAACATTGATCACAACACTGACCTGGAACCCTGAAGGAAACCTTTTACCTTTCACCATATTGATCACACAACAGTGCTAACCTTTTTAACATATATTTGCAATTTCCCTTGTAAAAGTTTGAGACCTAAGATACACCTGCAGCACATGTTTCATTATTTAAAGCAACTGTTCTACAAATTCTACAACATGCTTGTTCTTTCCATCAGTAGCATTGATTACACACAGTAATATATATATATATATATATATATGTATATATATATATATATATATATATATGTATATATATATATATATATATATATTTATTTATTTTTTTAACAAGAAAGCCATGTCAGCATAGAAACAGGTATGTTGTTTGTCAGTATGAATTAAGCAATCATTTTTCAGAAAATGTGCCAGTTTGAAGACACACCTTATAGTAGTATGCTATAGGTTTTATGATATACACAATAATATCGTTCTTTAATATTATTTTACCTTACAAACCCCTATCGTACATCTTCCTCTTTGCTTAAACCATTACTCATTCGAATGTCTTTTGCACGTTGTTCTACATTTGATTGGCTCAGCCTTGTTTCAGTTGTCTACCTCCATCCTGTTTTTTGACTTGTCATTCATCTTTGTTTTTTCACATCTCTCTTTCCCTTCCATCTTTCACCCTTGTGTACTTCTCTCCCCACCCCTCCTGAGGAAAGCGAATCGACAAGCCCATACAAATGGACATGTCTCCATGCCCTCCTTCTCACCTTTTATTATTTTTATCTTTTACCTCTGCACGTCTTATAGTCCTAAACACAAGTGTGGACACCATCCCAAAATCCAATGTTTCTTTATTCCTTGGTCTCCATTTTCCAACTCTCCACCTTTCTTTCATCTATATGTGTGTCTGTCAGGTTTTTTTTATTTTTTTATTTTTGCTATTTTATTGAACATCCTGCCTAATCCCAGGTTGAACATACCTACAGAAAAAAAAGAAATCACCCTTGCTTTGTTTGATCTTTTTAGATAATAAGACAAGGATGCTCTAGGTCAGCTGCGTCAAACTTCATCACAGAAGGGCCCAAAACTTTAAACATGTTTGGCCTTAAACATGCAGGCAAAACAGGTTATTTATTTGTAAAAGTAAACATTTTAATATTATTTTTTATTTATTTAAATTATGTCTTTTAAAGCAACTTATTAAAGGAAAACAGCAATAGAAGGATAAAGAACCAAAGAACAGCAATAACAAAGTGCTACATGTAGAATGACTGCCATGTACACTATAAGTTGCACAAGTTCAGAGTAATTCCCTTCCGTGTTTCCGTCACATCGCTTCCTGATTGGCTACATGTCACATTCCAC
The DNA here is from genome assembly GCF_021462225.1 of Girardinichthys multiradiatus. Classification (NCBI taxonomy): domain Eukaryota; kingdom Metazoa; phylum Chordata; class Actinopteri; order Cyprinodontiformes; family Goodeidae; genus Girardinichthys; species Girardinichthys multiradiatus. Next base: position 12,138,819 of record NC_061810.1, on the reverse strand, counting down.
AGGCTGCGTGCTCGTTTGACCTCGGGGAACACCCCACATGGTAGAATGTCGGGTCAAGGCAGCATGTTAAATATCCCTGATTTGAGGTTGGAGCGATCCCAACGTCCTTCCAAGCAGACTAGATCACTCTTAACACAGAACACAGGAATATTTTATAAGATTATATTAAGAGTTATTGCGATAATCGGGACATGTCGGAAGGGGAAGATCGGGTCAAAAATCGGCATAAAATTGTATGTGAACCAGGCATCATTTGGCTTACTAACCCTAATCTTGTGTTCAGGATTTGTTATATTTTGTTTATGTTATGTGAAGATTGTTAAACTACAATCCACATTTCTTCAGTGCAATTAAGAAAGTAAATTTCACTGTTTGCATTTATTTTACAGTTATTGAGATGCACCTTTAGACTATAGAACCCCAATCCAAAAACTCCAAACCAGTCCTTTAGGGTCAAGATTAAATGCAAAAAAAAAGACAGAGTTTAAGCGTTTGACTAATAACAGATAAAATAATTTTCTGCCTGTTTAAAAAATGTTTGCTCTACATACAAATAAACTTCCTTTTAAACAGCTCCTCCCTTTGTCCTTAAATGCTCTACTCAACATTTGGCACAGGTGTAGATATTTCACTCCACCTAAAGGACCTGGCTTCAGACAAAACATCTTCAAGTGGGCGTTTGGCCTCAAGAGGAACATATGTGGTAATTGCTTCTTTCACACCTCTAATTCATTTTCATTCAAGCCTGCATGCTCAGCAGTGTGGAGGAAGATTCTGAGCCACACTTTAAAAAAAATTATGCGATTGCGTGGTTCATATTTCATTGCATAAGACATTTTTAAATGAATCTGTAATACCAAATGCCTCTGGATTTCTACTTTCTTTCTAGAAGCAATACTTTTATTTCCTTCTTTTGTTTTCCACCACTTTGTGTTGCACATGTGGAAACAACGTGTGACTGTAGAGCAGCAGCTATTTGAAGGTGGTCACAGGCCCATTGATTTTCTTCATGTTTTTTTTTTTTTTCTCTCCAATAAGCCCAAGAGAGATTGTCAGACAGATTGATTGGGAGAACCTCTGTTTGTGTATCTTTGTGCCCTGGTGTTTGGTCGAAATCACCCTGCATCATTATTCCATATTGAATGAAATGCACAATTTACTCACTTCTCATGTGTTTCAAAGTATTGAGCAAAATCATACACACATTCAAAAGGTATTGTGCTGACATGCAGTACCAATTTTTGTTATGGGCAATATGGCTCTCCTACCAGGGTGGCATTCTGTTGGTGGGTGTCATGAGCACCTGGAAGACAAAAAACAAAACATTGTCAGTTGCACCCAAAGATTTTTGTGCAGCTGTGTTGCATGTTCATTGAATGCGTTGTTGACAGTGGAAGCAGGGGAATATAACATGACCTCGATGCTGAAATGAGTCTTTGACGCACAACTTCTGCTTTGGTGATAAATTACACTATGTATTATTTCACTATTTTTCAGTACACTGGACTACATTATGTGTTGTTCAAAATTTAAAACTACTGAAACTGGTCAAAGGTAATCTACACAGAGCAATATCATGTAAAAAGAGGTCTGTATTAATTTTATATCAATTGCCGCATTCAGTTCAATTCAGCTAATTTATACATAGTGCCAATTCACAACACATGTTGTCTCAAGGCACTTTACAAAACAAAATTTAATTCAGTTAAATCCTACAGACAGATTCCAAGTGCATATGTTCCAATTGATCCTAGTTATCAAACAATGCAGCCAAGTTCAGCCTATTATTCAAAATGGTCAAAAAGTTTAAGGAATGTAATCTAAGGAAACCCATCAGATTGTTTGGAGTCACCGACTTGCAGCTTTCACTCCTCCTCCTAGATGAGGATGTACTGACAGTTGGGAGTCGCTTGCATTGTGTCACTGACTGTGCAGCACTCCCTCATACTAAACATGCATGTAAGGACAGCAGAAAGATAAACTCCCAGAACACCAGAACCTGACTCAGTGCACGGCCATCTGCCAAGACCGACTGGAGGTTTTGGGAAAACAAAGCATACACAAACAACAACCAAAAACACAGAAGCACTGATCAGTGAATACTTTCTGTGTTAAAGAAAAGTAAAAAGTTGATGGCAGTAGCAGCTCATTCAGTGCCTTCATCTAGGGGAGAAGCATAGCTAAGCAGATAAGCTCTGAGCCGTTTTTCACGTCTACAGTAGAAGATGAAAGAGAGCACATACATGTAATCACAGTAAAAGCTAGCCAGTAGATACAGGTCCTTCTCAAAATATTAGCATATTGTGATAAAGTTCATTATTTTCCATAATGTCATGATGAAAATTTAACATTCATATATTTTAGATTCATTGCACACTAACTGAAATATTTCAGGTCTTTTATTGTCTTAATACGGATGATTTTGGCATACAGCTCAGGAAAACCCAAAATTCCTATCTCACAAAATTAGCATATTTCATCCGACCAATTAAAGAAAAGTGTTTGTAATACAAAAAACGTCAACCTTCAAATAATCATGTACAGTTATGCACTCAATACTTGGTTGCAGAAATGACTGCTTCAATGCGGCGTGGCATGGAGGTAATCAGCCTGTGGCACTGCTGAGGTCTTATGGAAGCCCAGGATGCTTTGATAGCGGCCTTTAGCTCATCCAGAGTGTTGGGTCTTGAGTCTCTCAATGTTCTCTTCACAATATCCCACAGATTCTCTATGGGGTTCAGGTCAGGAGAGTTGGCAGGCCAATTGAGCACAGTGATACCATGGTCAGTAAACCATTTACCAGTGGTTTTGGCACTGTGAGCAGGTGCCAGGTCGTGCTGAAAAATGAAATCTTCATCTCCATAAAGCTTTTCAGCAGATGGAAGCATGAAGTGCTCCAAAATCTCCTGATAGCTAGCTGCATTGACCCTGCCCTTGATAAAACACAGTGGACCAACACCAGCAGCTGACACGGCAACCCAGACCATCACTGACTGTGGGTACTTGACACTGGACTTCTGGCATTTTGGCATTTCCTTCTCCCCAGTCTTCCTCCAGACTCTGGCACCTTGATTTCCGAATGACATGCAGAATTGGCTTTCATCCGAAAAAAGGACTTTGGACCACTGAGCAACAGTCCAGTGCTGCTTCTCTGTAGCCCAGGTCAGGCGCTTCTGCCGCTGTTTCTGGTTCAAAAGTGGCTTGACCTGGGGAATGCGGCACCTGTAGCCCATTTCCTGCACACGCCTGTGCACGGTGGCTCTGGATGTTTCTACTCCAGACTCAGTCCACTGCTTCCGCAGGTCCCCCAAGGTCTGGAATCGGCCCTTCTCCACAATCTTCCTCAGGGTCCGGTCACCTCTTCTCGTTGTGCAGCGTTTTCTGCCACATTTTTTCCTTCCCAGAGACTTCCCACTGAGGTGCCTTGATACAGCACTCTGGGAACAGCCTATTCGTTCAGAAATTTCTTTCTGTGTCTTACCCTCTTGCTTGAGGGTGTCAATAGTGGCCTTCTGGACAGCAGTCAGGTCGGCAGTCTTACCCATGATTGGGGTTTTGAGTGATGAACCAGGCTGGGAGTTTTAAAGGCCTCAGGAATCTTTTGCAGGTGTTTAGAGTTAACTCGTTGATTCAGATGATTAGGTTCATAGCTCGTTTAGAGACCCTTTTAATGATATGCTAATTTTGTGATAGGAATTTTGGGTTTTCATGAGCTGTATGCCAAAATCATCCGTATTAAGACAATAAAAGACCTGAAATATTTCAGTTAGTGTGCAATGAATCTAAAATATATGAATGTTAAATTTTAATCATGACATTATGGAAAATAATGAACTTTATCACAATATGCTAATATTTTGAGAAGGACCTGTATGTCTAGGAGAGAGACACAGTTAAACCCTAAAAGACAGAGTCAAGTGTATTGTCTACAGAAGGAGAACATCATCGTATTTGCAGCAGTAACTCCTCTGAGAGTCCTCTGAGAGAGAACATATAGTTAAAATCTAACACAACAGCAAATAATGCAAAATTGGTGAGTGGTAGGAAAATGTGGGAGAGTGAGAGAATGTGGTAATTATGTCCTCCAGCAGCCTAAGCATATTTCAAGCCAACTACAGAGATAGCTCAGGATAACCTGAGCCACTTTAGCTATAACGTATCAAAAAGGAACGTTTTGAGCCTAGTTTCAAAAGTAGACAGGGTGTCTGCCTCACAGACTAAAACTGGGAGTTGTTTCCACAGGAGAGAAGCCTGATAAGTAAAAGATCTGCCTCCCATTCTACTTTTAGAAATTCTAGGTATCACCAATAAACCTGGAGTCTGAGAACCAAGTGCTCTGTAAGGAATTTATGGAACAATCTGGTCTCTGATTTATGATGGAGCTTGATCATTAAAAACTTTATATTTGAGAAGGGGAATTTTAAATTTTATTCTGGATTTAACAAGAAGCCAATGAAGAGAAGCTATTGTAGGAAAAATGTGGTCTCTCTTTTAAGGTTATCAAAATAATTGATATTTCAATATAATCAATAGTAGAAAAATGTATCATTCAAAGATACTCATTTGTATCAAAATGTATATAAACTGACCCATTCTCATCTGGACAAATTGTTGCACTTGTTTTGGCAGCAGCGTTGCAATAGTAGAGACACTCAGTGACTACCCTCACCGCAGCCTCACCTGCAGGCAAACATACAAGACCCATCACTACTGGCGGTGGTTATAAATTGCAGCTGAACAGTGGGTGATTCATATGACAAGGTTTTGATTATAAACAAAATCAATCAATCTTCCTTTTTTCTCAGCCATCTCAAAGTGGAGCAGATTCTTTTCACTACTGTTTAATTCTGAACTTATTTTTGCTCAAACCTTATTTCACTTTGTACAGGTTGCTTCTATGAAACAACCTTGTTAGGTTGTCCACAGATAAAGAAGTGTTTTTAATCACTGGAACAACATTGAAACTGTAGGATGTTGAAATGAATGTTGTCAGTGTAGCACGGAAAGGACATAACCAGCTGAAGAAGATGTAATAACATTATATTTCTAATGCAATGAAAACTCCTCCTTCCTGAGATGAATCATACTGTCTTTACAAAGCTGTGAAGTTAATGAACTCTTGGGAAGTTGTTTAACAACTCTAATTGTAACAGAAAGAAAAAAGTTAGGCATCGTCTTTGTTTACACACCTTTATACTGGACAAAGAACCTACTTCAGTGTGAAAGGCAATCAGGATGCTGCTAAACTCATAATACTTACGAAATAGGTGTTTTCTTCTATGCCTTCAATTTCTGCAACATATCACTGGGTCAGACTGGAACTAAAAAACAACCCTGGACTTTCTCCTGGATACGCACACTACCCAGAGGGTTGTAAATGGACTGAATTTATATAGTGCTGTTCTAGCCATACCAGCCATTCATATTCATATTCATATTGCAAGACGATTATTCCAGTTTCTTTCTTTTCTTTAGACTTCCTCTCCATCTCTCTTCCTATGCTTATTGCTTACTATTGCTCTGACTGCTCTTGCATGTTGCAGCTTTTCTATAAAGACTGTTGCAGTAACTAACTTGTAACTCTGTGAGTGTGGTGTAGTTGAGGCAAATTACCCGTTTTGCCAGGACGTTTGACGTTTCCTTAAAATGCTTTGCTTCTTTTCATCAGGTGGAATTTTGGCACAGAATCAGACATAAAATAATATTCCTCTCTAAAATTAATCAGACTAGTGACCTTATTTCTAACAATAAATATGTAAAAACTTGCACTCTAGATTTCTTGTAGTTAAAGATTTTGTCCATAAAATTATCCTAATCAAATCTGCCTGCAAAATATCACAGCAAGGACCTTTGAATAAAAGGAAAATACAAGAAGAACATATACCTCTCAACATAAATGTTGGCATTAATTAAATGCCAGCTATCTGGCACAGCTTCTCTCTGGCCTTCTCATTAACCTTCCTTATTCTGTTTGTCTGAGGACGTAACCTTTTCACAATTACCTCATGGTCTTGAGATGCTGTTTTCTGAGTGGAATAACATAATACACAACCCATGCCAATACATTTATTTATTTTTAAGCCATTGTAACAATCCTATAAAGTTATTTATATATCAGGAACCTCGGGGCAGGACCTCTCTTTATTACTATTCTGATCAGATCTTAGGTTTAAAATATTAGCTAAGGTAAGGTAGGTAAGGTAAGTTTATTTATATAGCGCCTTTCAGCAACGAGACACTCAAAGCGCTCTACATACAATTACAATACAATCACAAAGCAAATAAACACAGATACAGACACAGAAAAACAAATCAAATGATAAAATCAAACAACAGAGGTAATTTAAAAAAGTAAAATAAAATAAAATAAAGAGAATAGAATGATGGACAAGAAAATGAAATTAAAATTGGACTGAAAACGCAACTAATCATACCTAAATGGCACAGTCAAAGGCCACTCTAAACAAATACGTTTTTAATCTTGATTTAAAGCAACTTAGGGTTTCGGCACTTTTACAGTTTTCTGGCAGTTTATTCCAGATTTGTGGAGCATAAGAACTAAAAGCTGCTTCTCCATGTTTAGTTCTGGTTTTGGGTGTGCAGAGTAGATTTGAGCCAGAAGACCTGAGGTGGTTCATACACCGACAACAATTCTGTAATGTATTTTGGTGTTAAGCCATTCAGTGATTTATAGACTAACAGAAGTATTTTAACCTCTATTCTTTGAGCTACAGGGAGCCAGTGTAGGGACTTTAGAACCGGGGTGATGTGCTCCACTTTCTTAGTTCTAGTGAGGACGCGGGCAGCAGCGTTCTGGACCAACTGCAGCTGTCTGATCGACTTTTTAGGCAGACCTGTGAAGACACCGTTGCAGTAATCAATTCTACTAAAGATGAACGCATGAATTAGTTTTTCAAGGTCCCGCTGAGACATTAGTCCTTTAATCCTGGAAATGTTCTTTAGGTGATAGAAGGCCGACCTAGTTACTACCTTTATATGCATCTGAAGGTTAAGGTCTGAGTCCATCACTACACCCAGGTTTCGAGCCTGACTGCTGGTTTCTAGCTGTATTAACTGAAGCTGGGTGCTAACTTTTAAACGCTCTTCGTTTGGTCCAAAGATTCTTACTTCAGTTTTGTTTTGATTCAGCTGAAGAAAATTTAGGCCCATCCATGCATTGATTTCTTCTAAGCATTTATCCAGCCCTTGAATAGGTTCATGGTCACCTGGTGACATCATAACATATAGCTGTGTGTCATCTGCATAGTAATGATAACTTACGTTGTTGTTTATTAAAATCTGAGTTAGGGGGAGCATGTAGATATTGAATAGGAGGGGCCCTAAGTTGGACCCTTGGGGATCGACACATGTGATTTTTGTGCTCTCTGATGTAAAGTTACCTACTGACACAAAAAAGTCCCTGTCCTTCAAGTAGGATTTAAACCAGTTGAGTGCTGTACCAGAAAGGCCGACCCAGTTTTCCAGGCGCTCTAATAAAATGGAGTGATCAACGGTGTCGAATGCTGCACTAAGGTCCAATAATACCAGCACTGTGATTCTTCCAGTCTGCATTTATACGGATGTCATTGAACACCTTGACGGTTGGCGGTTGGTCATTGTTAGGAAGTTGTTTAACTGTTGAAACAGCTTTTTTCAATAATCTTACTGATGAAGGGGAGGTTTGATATAGGCCTGTAGTTCTGTAGTAGCAGCTTGTCCAAGTTGCTCTTTTTCAATAGAGGTTTGATAATTGCTGTTTTTAGGGCCTGGGGGAAAACATGTGACAAAAGGGACGTGTTTATTATTTGTGTTAAATCAGATGTTATTACAGGCAAAGCTTTCTTAAGGAAAGCTGTGGGTAAAAGATCAAGACAGTAGGAAGAAGAGCTTAGTTGCTGTACGATTTCTTCTAAGATTTTGCAGTTTATTTGGTGAAATTGGGAAATTTTGTCAAAATCAGTTCTAGTTGGAGACAACATTGTTACTGGAGTTGATGTGGATGTGCTGAATGCCCTTCTGATCTTCTGGGTTTTTTCAGTAAAGAATTTAGCAAATTCATTGCAGGCGCTGGTATAGTGGAGGTCAGATGCTACAGTTACAGGAGGGTTTGTTAACCTGTCCACCGTGGCAAATAATGCACGAGCATTGTTAATGTTTTGGCTGATGATCTCAGAAATGAAGGATTCCCTTGCATTTTTCAGTTGTAGGTTATATCTGTATAGTCTCTCTTTATAGATAATACAGTGAACCTGGAGTCCAGTCTTTTGCCACCTGCGTTCAGCTTTTCGACACTCCTTTTTTTCACTTCTGACTGGTGGAGCACTTCTCCATGGAGACATTTTCTTCCCAGAAACGACTTTCACTTTAATTGGAGCAATATGTCCGAGATTTTACAATTAAAGTTATCTACCAGCTCATCTACAGTGTTATAGGGCAAAGTGGAGGTAGAAGAGTAAATCTGGTTAAAGGTTTTAGCAGCACCATCCTTAAAGATGCGTTTTCTTATCATGTCTCTTTGGCAAACTGAGTCATTGCAGATGATGCTTTCAAAAATAACAGAAAAGTGGTCAGATAGGGCAACATCAGTTACAGACACCTTGGAATTGTTTAGACCCTTAGTGATGATCAAGTCCAAAATATGTCCCTGTTTGTGCGTTTGCTGTTTAACTTGTTGAGTCAAACCATAAGTTCTAAGAGTGTCACATAGATCTATTGTACTTCTGTCTTCAGGATTGTCCATGTGAATGTTGAAGTCTCCCACAATAATTAAACAGTCACAATCAACACATATCACAGATAAAAGCTCATTAAAATCACTGAAAAAGTTTGTTTTGGACTTAGGGGGCCTGTAAATATTCAAGAACATGGTTCGGACCAGGCACTTTACCTGGAGAGCCAAATATTCAAGAGTCAAATTTGCCCAGAAATACCTTTTTACACTCTAATAAATCTTTAAACAAAGTGGCCACCCCTCCACCTTTTCTTTGCTGTCTGCTCTCACAAAGAAAATTGTAGTTCGGAGGCGTCGCCTCTATCAGAATGGGAGCTTCATTAAATTAATGTAGCCATGTTTCTGTTAAAAACATAACATCAAGATTGTGGTCAGTAATTAAGTCATTGATTAAAAATGATTTTCCTGAGAGAGATCTAATGTTCAGTAAAGCCAGTTTATATGACTTAGTTGCTGATATTAACTCTGTGTGTGGTTGTACCTGACAGTTTATGGCTTTGTTGATTGTTTATTACTGTCTCTTATCCTTTTGGCTTTGCTCTTTCTGTCACGTATAAGCACAGAGATTTTACAACTATTTCCTATTAGGAGCCAAAGTTTTTCCTGGACATGCTCATTTCTGATAGAGTTACCACTGGGGCCCAGACTGTATCACAGAGAAGTGATTTGAAGTTCCTGAGTAGGAGGAGATAGATTAGGAGGTGGTGGAGGTCTGCGGCATATGGAAGATGTTGGTTCAGTAGCAGGGCCTCGGCCACGGGGGTGTTGAATGAAGAAGATGTCAGAGCCATTTGGGTCCCGATTTTAAGAGCTCCTTTCATGTTATCAGAATCCAGTAAAGCAAAAAGCGGGGTCATTGGGGAGATGGGAGAGTTCTGTGCGGTCTGGGTTGGAGTCTGGGGTGAGGAGGGTTTAACTAGGGGGTCGGTCTGGGTCTGGATTTTGGGGGAGGGGGATATAACGGGAGGGTCCCCTTCTCCTGTGGATTTCGACGGGGAGACCTTTTATGATGACCTCTCTTTCTCAGCCAACTGGCCGGTTGTCTCTGCTGGAGCTGTTGGTGGTAGCGTTATCATTGTTGTTGATACTCCATGTTCTCTGCTGAAGGTTGAAGCTGCTGGCGGATTATTTACTGAATAGAAGAGATTAGATGTGAGACGTCTGGCTCCCGGCTTGTTCAGACAGAAACCATCTTGCTTGAAGTGTTGTCTTTTTTCCCAAAAAATATTAAAGTTGTCGATGAAGTTCACAGATGTAGTAGCACATGTTTTTTTCAACCAAATCTCATCTCCACAGAAAATTGGAGCAAAGGGTATGTTGAGAAACACCTTGATATTGAGACCTCCAATAATATTCAGCAGATGAGTGAAATCCTCCTTCAATCCATCTGATTTTTTCTTAGCCACGTCATCCATGGCTATAATAAGGTTTTCTAGAGACAGGCGCTTTTCTGTGATTACAAGAATATTCCCTGAGATATTGGACACAATGTTACTGGTACCAATCATAACTTCTGTGTTTTTCTTGTTGCGGAAGTTTTTAATCCCATCCACAGCTGTGTTGCCCACTATTAGGGTTCTTGGTCTGGTGGGGCGCTTTTTCTCTGGCAATTTGGGAGAAGACTGTTTAGAATGAAGGTTGTTCTCAAACCTTTTATTGATCTCAGAAAATTGATCATTTTCCTGGTTTTCATTCTGTAGTGGAGCAAATCTGTTTTGGAGGAGAATTCCATTATTTCCAGCTGTCTCACTCCTATCAGTTGTTGTGACAGCAGCTCGCTGTCGAAGTCTCCTTTTCCCAGGGGAAACGGGGGCATTTCTCTGTAATTCTGGCCATTCTTATTTATTTAATTGCTGAGATCTTCCAGTGAGTCGTCCACCTTGATTTTTTGGGCATGCCCCTAAAGCATGCCAGGGGGTTCTGCCGGTAGGTTTATTCTCAGTGTTCTGATTGCCGGCTGAGTTGTTGAGTTGGCTGTCACTGTTTAGGATCACAGGCAGAGTTGAATCATCATTGTACCCCATATTCACCTCCACATTCACTTCTAGTCGGTGGATTTTCATCTCCAAAACAGCCAATTTCTGTAAAAGTTTGTTGAAGTCCTCTGTGGTGAAGGGAGGCATTTTGTGCTGATTAGCTGACGTCAACTTGTCCTGCTTTCGAGTTCGATTATTAAAATATCAAAGTCCTTTAAAAAATAAAAATAATAATAATAATCCTTTGGAGTCGCTGGTAAGAAGATGTTTTAGTCCAATATTTCTGTAATTTTGGCAAGAGATAAAAAGTTAGGAGTAAAAGAATGCAAGCAAGCAGGGAGCTTAGGAGAAAAGCGTCTGAGCAGGCAGAGAGGCAGAAGTAGAAGTTAGAAAGACTTATTGTCACACATGAAAAGTTCTGCATCAAGCCAGTGGCAATCTTTCTTTGGCATGTGTTTCTTTTAATTAAAGTTGCCTCTTTCTCCTGCCTCTGCTGTTTGTATTAAAACCATCACTTTCATAAAGCCAAGCCATTATTAATGTGTTATGAATCCATAGCTCAGAGGCGACATCAGGCACATTACGACCACATCAACGATCAATTTTACTGGTGGACTTAAAGCCACTTAACCATAATACAAAGAGCTCAGGGGAGCCGAGCAGATAACTTATCACCAGGCAGAATCTCAACTTGCCGTTTTATGTGAAGATCGCCATTACAGGTCCTTCTCAAAATATTAGCATATTGTGATAAAGTTCATTATTTTCCATAATGTAATGATGAAAATTTAACATTCATATATTTTAGATTCATTGCACACTAACTGAAATATTTCAGGTCTTTTATTGTCTTAATACGGATGATTTTGGCATACAGCTCATGAAAACCCAAAATTCCTATATGCTAATATTTTGAGAAGGACCTGTAATTGAAAATGCCTTGGGTTAGAGTGGTTGTCTTTGTTTGTGCGTCAAGGCCTCTGTGGTTGTACTTGCAGTGGACTTTGGTCTTTGTTGCTGAAAAAAGGGTTCTTGACCCTGCCCAGTCCACTGTCTAACAAAACAAACTGTCTCAGTTTTCCTCTTTAGGGCTGAGGTGAGACAGTGCCCTCAGTATCTGCCTGTAGAGTGGCAGAGATCTGTCACAGACCTATCCTCTCCGACACATAATATCATCAGATACATCCTTCCATCTATAATGGTTCTCTGTCTCCTTGAGAGGCCCCATTGGGCAGCTGCAATGAGAAGTATGAGAAGTTAGGAGAGTGGAGTAGAGAGGGATCTTGGCTCCAACCTGAGCCACAATTGATGCCTCATCGATCAGGCAGTGGGAAATGTTTTAACTATCACACAAGTTAAATTTCTCTAGATTAAATTACTTCTGCTGAGGACATAAAATAACTTTTTAACAGCTCTATTGCTAGTGCAAAGAAGAAGTGCCAGAGGCAAGGCAGTAACCTTTACGTGTGCTACAGATACAACACTTTATGACATGAATCTGTGTCCTCCATGACACGCTTCCCACATGTCACCGCTCTGTCTGAAAAAGGAATAAATCACCTTAAAATCAATTTATTTTGGCTTAATCTAAACTGAGTTTAAGAGAATAAATTTTATCTCTTGATTGTTCCAGTAGAGTTGGGCTTTGTTTGTGAACAACTGACAAAAAGATGTCTTTATACAAATGGTGAAGTTGAATTTGAATCTTTCCATACTTATTTTTTAAACTTTCCTTTTAATTGTTGTTCATAAAGTTACATTAATAGCTGCAGCTGAATTACTGAAGACTGCTATTTTTATGTGTATTTGCTTCCTCCAGGGCCTTGGAAAATGTCCCTTGAACCTTTTCACACTTTGTCACATCACACACACAAACTGTAATGTATTTTAATCCAAGTTGCTATGATAGACCAACACAAAGTAGTGAATGATTGTAAAGAAAATGGATAACTAACTAACTACATAAAATTCAGTGCAACAGACTGCCTTGGGAGGTCCCCTGATTAAAAAATAGTCCACCTACATCTTACTTGATCTCTGGGTAGCTGTTCTGTGAAGGTTTCACAGGTATATTAGAGATCATTGCTCACTACAATGAACAGCATCATGGCAACCAAAGAACACAGATAGGTCAGGGGTAAAGTTGTGAAGAAGTATAAAGCAAATTTTATGAAACAATATCTCAAACGTGTCAGGGAGCATTGTTCAATTCATTATCTGAAAATTGACAGGATGTGGATTTTCATGTCTTGTCAAGCATTAACCAGATAAACATCACATCAGAATCAGATGAGCAACCAAAAGGACCATGGTTACTCTAGAAGAGCTGCAGATATCCACAGCTCAAGTTAGAAAAATGTGTTGACAGAACAACCAGTTACCATGTACCTCACAAATCTGGCATTTATGCAAGAGTGGTAAGAAGAAAAACTAGTGACCAAAGATAGCCATCATTTTTGCAGTTTGCTGCTGGCCATGTTGGAGACACATTTCACCATGTGAAGGAAGGTGCTCTGCCAAGATGGGACAAATTTCTGGACCTACATGCACAATGATGTGCACTGCATTTCACCCCAAAGACAATCTGCATAGTGAAACATGGTGGTGGTTACAACATGCTGTGGGGATTGTTCTGGTCAGCAGGTACATGGATGCTTCCCAGAGCTGATTGGAAGATGAATGGAGCTAGGCACTGATAGAAGATTTGATAAATGGGGCAATGGACATGGAATTGGGGTGTCTGTAATACATTGAAGTTTGTGGTTGTAATGTAACAAAACGTACAAAATTTGTGGAAGATGTTTTAAAACCTGGCAAATTGACATCCTGGCTAACAAAAGTGTCTTTTCTTTTTTTTCTTTTATGTGGACTCATGTGGACATTATGCTCATGTGTCCTTCTTCTGTATGATCCTCATGTTGCACACCGTCCCTACAGGTAAGAAGCACGTTTTTTTTTTTTTTTCCACATACACTGAAAATGTATCCAACATGACCATTTAGTAACAATAAACACTTGTGTGCATCAAAGTTTGCATCATTGACATAACGTGATGGACTGTGAACTGGTATTTGCATAATCAGTGTGTGTGCAATCCTGGATCTCATTGAATATTCATATGCTGCTGAAAACAACTCTCTGACTTCGAAAAAGAGATTGCTGTCACAGTCCATGAATCACGGAACAATTTTAGCACTTGAATTGCACTGTAATCAGCACAGCCTGCTGCTATCTCTTATGCACAAAAAAGACACGCACACAGACAAGCCTGAATACACACTATGATCCACTTCATAATCACTGATGTCTCTTTCACGCCAAGGGACAGTTTTCAGTAAATCCCAGGGAGGGTTTTTTGCTGGATGTGTCACAACCCATCACTTAATTTCCTCTTCACTCAAGTCTCTCTTTTAAGGGACAGACCTAATAAACCTAGTGGACATCTACAACCCTGGAGTGTCATGTATTCATCTATATAGTCCCTTCAACTCACTCCCAGATGGGACTATGGGATTCTTAAAAGCACTGAAAGTGTTTATCTCCCAAAACCAATACTTGGAGTTCAAAACCTGAGGGAAATATGGAGAGATCAAACAGAGTCTCTCGTGGCCGTGGATGACGAAATTCCCCTTGCCTATCAGTTTCTGTTAAAAGGAGTGTCCCTTCTGGTTAATGCTATAAAATGCTTGTGACCTTTAAAAGGAACAGAAAAAAAGACTCAACTTTGTCATTTCTAGATCCACTGATCATCTATGTTTTGTGACAGTTAAGTAAAGGCCTGAAGTTGTCGGTGGGCTTGCAGTGTATGTGGTTCATAGGAAAAATGAAAGGAAATAGGAAGAAAAAAATGATGCGTCCATAAATAAACTACAGAGATGCTAAAAAACTCTCACTTCCTGTCCTGTTCACCTCAGTTTAAAGTTTTTTGACGTGAGAAATGTTATCATAACAAATGAAAGTAACTGGTTCAGACTAAGTGCATTCATAAGTGCACCCTTTTCTCAGAACAAAACAGGGAAACCTGCACCAACCTTTGTTGTGCATCTGACAGTTTAAATTAAATACATTTTAGATTATTTACTTTAAGAAAACAAAACACTATTGGAAAATATTAGGCTTGATTTACATAATTTTTCATTTTAAGCTATGTATATTTCAATGCAACCAGCTCATGAAGCAAAAAAAAAAAAACATTATATTGGGTTCACGAGAACAAGACGAGATATTATAATTGTTTTGCAGAAACTAACAACCTTTGTTTGTTCTCACAAAAAGATCAAAGTTTTCACAAAGTACAAACAGTTTTTAAAGAACCTATAATCAGTGTAGAATAATTCATTCTAGATTTGACTCGTCTATATATATATCATAATTTTTATAGTTGTCTAATTCTATAGTGGCTCTAATGCAAAAAAAAAGCATTGAAAATGCCCTTTTTGTGTTTTTCAACACCTTCAGCCAAACCCTCATATCTACAAAAATGTAATTTTTGTGAAATTTAAGAATAAAGTCTTACTTCCTAATGTGAATTTCCATTGTTTGGTCAGAGAAATATACACATTTTGACACTTTAGTTTTTTTTTTTACACCACAAAACAACACTTTTTTTGACCCTTCAAAACACTGGCCACTAAAATGATTAGCCCTGACACAGTTTTAGTTTTATTTATGTTTTATTAATTTACAATTAATAAATTATCAATCAATCAATCTTTATTTATAGAACACTTTTCATACAGTCAAGTTTAACACAAAGTGCTTCACAAGAGTTTAAAACCAGAAGGAAAGACATAAAACCACAGGTACAATAGATAAATATATTGATAATAAAACGGTAAAGAAAAAAAGAACGATAAATCTATCAATTATAAAGGGTGAGGATCTGTGCAATATGTGGCATATGAAAATATATTATATATAGATGTGAAAAGAGCCAAAAAGCCTAGTTATAAAACTATGACGATGTTGTGCATGAATTCAGCTGATTTTGTGAAACAAAAAAAAAAGATAGAATTGTTTCCCGGAAGCAGTTTTTTATAATGTGTTGATGAGGTATTGATAGCTGAAGAGAAAACAGTATTTGCATTTTATTTTGTCACCCCTGCATTTCTAAAAACATTTCTATCTTTGTGACTCATAGAGTAAGTGGGATGAAAGGTGTTGATACAAGCACCATTAGTTTGGGTCATTGTCAGCAACAATTAATGTTAGACACTATATCTACAATATCACTGACTCATTCTGGCTTATTGATTCCACCACTATAAAACAGTGTGAGTCAGCAATGCTTCAGGCATTTGTCTTCACCACTTTACAGTGTTTAATAAAGCAGAGCCATCTGACTCTTGGTTGCATTGTTTATGTCAAGGCTAACTGTTATTAACGGTATCTATATAGCCTTTCAAAATTATTCAAACTCTTTGAATATTTTCACATTTTGTCATGTTAAAACCACTAACTTTTATGTATTTATGTATTATTCATTGCAACCAACTGCTTTCAGAAGGCACTTGATTAGCAAGCAGAGTCAACCTGTATGTATTGAGAACAGTAGTAAACAAACATCATGAAGACACCAGACTGGTCAGGAATAAAGTTGATGAGAAGCTTAAAGCAGGGTATAGTTAGAAAAAAATGTTTTTATGTCTCACAGAGGCCTGTTCAATCCATCATCTGAAAACAGAGAGAGCATGGCTGCAACCCTACCAAGACTTGGCTGTCCACCTAAACTGACAAGCCGGGAAAGGAGAGCATTAATCACAGAAGCAGTCAAGAGGCTCATGGTAACTCTGGAGAAGTCTCAGAGATCCACAGCTCAGATGGGACAAAATAACTTCATACCTGTGATTCAGCAGAATAACAACCCTAAACATACAGCCAGAGCTAGAAAGGTTTAGATCAAACTATATACAAACTTTAAAAAGTATATACAAACTTTAAAAAGTATATACAAACTTTAAAAATCTATGTTTAAAGATACCCTTAACCCTTAATCCAATCTGATGGAGATTGACCTGTTTTGCAGAATAAAAGGCAGATATTTTAGTCTAGATCTGCAAAGCTAGTAGAGACATACCCTAAAAGATTAACAGACTACAAGTTATAACCATGTAGTCCTCTAGGGGCTGGTAGGAAATGCATGCCACAGTTTTGAAATCACGTATTATTTTCCCCACAGTTATGCACTACATTGTGTTTGTCTATCAAAAAAAAAAAAACAATGAATTACATAGCGGTACATGGTTCTAACCTACAAAAAAGTTAAAAGGGAATCAATACGTTTGAAAAGTACTGTACTTCCCCACATTTTAATGCCATGTATAGGCCTGAGCCTTATAAATAATTCTGTATTAATTATAGTACTTTATCTCATCATTCTACAGTATGCATTTGTGTGATGTGACCTGAAGAATTTTATGGGTGCATTTGTGAGGAAGCCTGTGTGCAGATCTTCTCCTCTGTCCGCATGGCTGCATCCCAACTTCATTTACTGCTGGAGGAGTTGCACTTTCTGAGCAGAACTGCTTATTTAGATAAGAGCGGCAGAATATTTTGGATGTGAATTAAAGGGTTAGGGTCATGGCCTGCAGATCCCCCAGCAGCTGTGGATTTACCAGTACGTCAGCTGTGGAATTTAGTGGAGAAACTGGGGCTAATCCTGTTTGTAAAACGTCACAGGTAGAAGGATGAAGTCCTGCTTTGTTATTAACATCAACATAGTGACAAAGTGGGTGCTGGATGGTGCTTCATGGTGTAACCGAGAAGCACCAGAAGGATTTGTGGTGATCGGGGCCTACAAATGACCTTCAGCCAACACACGCATGCATTGGTTCACACACAAAAGACCATGTGTGGGGATATTGGCTGTTTATTCATTCAGAGTGTGTGCTGTGAGATCAGAGAGTCTTATGTTGTGACTTTCTTCCATTTCTTTGACATAAACCGGTTTCCTTCACAATAACACATGTTCACCTCCGTGTTTTACCCTGTAAACTAAATCATACCTAATTGGGACAACTCTTGTTTTTCTTATTTAAATGTAGCATTTTTTTGTAAAATGTATTTTTCTGGGTATATCAATAATTCATTAGGTTTACTTTTAGTCATTAAAAGATTTTAGTCATAACTAGTCATACACCAAAAATAACACTTCCATGCATCAATGCTAAACTTTTCTATATTGTGTTTTGTAACTGAGGAACTTGTCTTTAATTCACTGAGAATTAATGTTTGCCCCAGGGGTGCCATTTGGTAGAAGGTCACTTCAGGAAATTTAAAGCTGAACTTTAAAAAGAAGCTTTGATTTCACTCATGAAGGTCATAACACTCATCAGAAAGTTTCCTCACCGTTTTTGTTTAAAATGCCTCTGCATCATTGCTTTAATTGCTCACTTATTCAAAATAAATCATTTTATTATTTGGGGTAAATTAATGTTTTAAAGACAGTTGTAATAGTGAAGTTCCAACATTTTAACGCTTAAGTCATTTACTCAGTCTTCACTGCTGATGTTTCCTAGAAATAACAAATTTTTATTTGAAATTTGATCTTTTTCTACAAAACTCCACATTTATATATTTTTTTGCAACACCAGAGTTTTTTTCCTTTTTCCAATAGTAGGTAGACAGAAAAGAGGGGGAGACATTCGGCAAAAGTTGCTTGGTTCGGGACTCGAACTCAGGACAGCCGCTTTGAGGACTTTAGCCCCTGCACCACCAGCCATGCGCCCATGTAGAAGTTTGAGCAAAGATTACAGGAACACTTAAAGGACAGAGGATAGGGGCAAATGTGGCTCAGTGGAAATCAGAAAACTGTAGGTTCAGCTCCTCCCTCTTTGCCACAGGTTGAAGTGCTTCCAAGTTTCCTACCCATCTTTGAATCAGTGTATGAATGTGCGAGTGTTTGTGAGTGTGGTTGGGTGAATGTGGCTGTGGTGTAGAAGTGCTTTGAGTGGTCAGTGTGAATAGAAAAATGCTGCATAAGTTCAAAGGTCAAAGTTAAACTTTAGGATCCCTGAGGGGCAATTTTTTTTGCAGACAGCAGTCCCATAAAACAAGCAACAACATTAAAAGAAAAAGTATCAGTTCATCATCACATTGTGGGGTTCACCAAGCTGACAGCAGCAGAAATAAAATATTTTTTCAGTCTGTTGGTTTCACTGCATGGCATCCTGTGTCTCCTTCCTGATAGTAGCAGGGAAAACTCTCCCCATAATGAATGGCTGCGGTCAGCCAAGATGGTTTTAGCCTTTATTGAAGATCTGCTATTGTGGAGGTTACAAAGTTCATTGAGGGGTATGCCGGCAACTTAGCTGCAGATGATTCTTGTTTTTAACTCAGTGACCCGTGCCAGCAGATAAGGTACAAACAGACTCAGTAAAACAAAAATGAAACATCCCTATAAAAACAGACAATGAAATTGCAAAGCTTTCCATAAAAGTGCATTTGGCCCCTGACTCCACTTCCAGCTCAAAGCTCAATTTGTCATCAATAAGCATCCCCAGGTGTATTTACAGGTCCTTCTCAAAATATTAGCATATTGTGATAAAGTTCATTATTTTCCATAATGTCATGATGAAAATTTAACATTCATATATTTTAGATTCATTGCACACTAACTGAAATATTTCAGGTCTTTTATTGTCTTAATACGGATGATTTTGGCATACAGCTCATGAAAACCCAAAATTCCTATCTCACAAAATTAGCATATCATTAAAAGGGTCTCTAAACGAGCTATGAACCTAATCATCTGAATCAACGAGTTAACTCTAAACACCTGCAAAAGATTCCTGAGGCCTTTAAAACTCCCAGCCTGGTTCATCACTCAAAACCACAATCATGGGTAAGACTGCCGACCTGACTGCTGTCCAGAAGACCACTATTGACACCCTCAAGCAAGAGGGTAAGACACAGAAAGAAATTTCTGAACGAATAGGCTGTTCCCAGAGTGCTGTATCAAGGCACCTCAGTGGGAAGTCTGTGAGAAGGAAAAAGTGTGGCAGAAAACGCTGCACAACGAGAAGAGGTGACTGGACCCTGAGGAAGATTGTGGAGAAGGGCTGATTCCAGACCTTGGGGGACCTGCGGAAGCAGTGGACTGAGTCTGGAGTAGAAACATCCAGAGCCACCGTGCACAGGCGTGTGCAGGAAATGGGCTACAGGTGCCGCATTCCCCAGGTCCAGCCACTTTTGAACCAGAAACAGCGGCAGAAGCGCCTGACCTGGGCTACAGAGAAGCAGCACTGGACTGTTGCTCGGTGGTCCAAAGTACTTTTTTCGGATGAAAGCAAATTCTGCATGTCATTCGGAAATCAAGGTGCCAGAGTCTGGAGGAAGACTGGGGAGAAGGAAATGCCAAAATACCAGAAGTCCAGTGTCAAGTACCCACAGTCAGTGATGGTCTGGGGTGCCGTGTCAGCTGCTGGTGTTGGTCCACTGTGTTTTATCAAGGGCAGGGTCAATGCAGCGAGCTATCAGGAGATTTTGGAGCACTTCATGCTTCCATCTGCTGAAAAGCTTTATGGAGATGAAGATTTCATTTTTCAGCACGACCTGGCACCTGCTCACAGTGCCAAAACCACTGGTAAAGGGTTTACTGACCATGGTATCACTGTGCTCAATTGGCCTGCCAACTCTCCTGACCTGAACCCCATAGAGAATCTGTGGGATATTGTGAAGAGAACGTTGAGAGACTCAAGACCCAACACTCTGGATGAGCTAAAGGCCGCTATCGAAGCATCCTGGGCCTCCATAAGACCTCAGCAGTGCCACAGGCTGATTGCCTCCATGCCACGCCGCATTGAAGCAGTCATTTCTGCAAAAGGATTCCTGACCAAGTATTGAGTGCATAACTGTACATGATTATTTGAAGGTTGACGTTTTTTGTATTAAAAACACTTTTCTTTTATTGGTCGGATGAAATATGCTAATTTTGTGAGATAGGAATTTTGGGTTTTCATGAGCTGTATGCCAAAATCATCCGTATTAAGACAATAAAAGACCTGAAATATTTCAGTTAGTGTGCAATGAATCTAAAATATATGAATGTTACATTTTCATCATGACATTATGGAAAATAATGAACTTTATCACAATATGCTAATATTTTGAGAAGGACCTGTATACTGTGGCACAAGCTCAACAGTTTGATTATTGATTGTTATCAAAGAGATCATTGCATATATTTTTTTTCCAAAATCTATGCACATTTCTTTTGTTTTCTCCACATTGATGTCTAAAAATAGAAGCTTCACACCAATTTAAAATGTCACTCACTACCAGGCCAGTTCAGAGTTCTCACTGCTGAGGAGTGACATAATGACGGAGTCGTCTGTGAATTTGATCATGTGATGTCCAGTGTGATAACTCCAGCAGTCCTTTGTATAAAAAAAAACTAAATGAAATGTAGCATTAACCAGCACTTAGAATTTGACATTTTCATCTTCTTATTTTAGCTGCATCATTATCAAACCTATAATTAATTTATCAAAATAGAACCTGTGCTTGTGACATTCCAAATTGTTGTCAAACCCCTCCCTCTGTTTATATGGATACAGCTGCATTGTACTCTCTTATAAAAGACGAAATGAGAAATCAGGAAAGAATACCTATTTATTTCCTTTTAAATAAAATAATCCATATTTAATCATCAGACAGTTAAATGCGAAATGTTCATTATCTCAAACTAGTTGTGAAAATGCTTTTATCCTGTGAAAGTCGTACATGTGTGCTTCTAATTTGCAAGGTGACTCTTAGTGGAAAGTAGTTAGTTAAAAATGAACATATTTTTCATCTGTAATGCTCTCTAATATCATAGAGGAATAGCTACTGCTGTTTGGCTAACTTTGCTTTAACTAAAAGACTGAATATCACAACTCTTACCCAGAGGTCCATGTTTGATTGATTGGTCCTGGTTGACATGGTCCAGATGGAAATGCAAGTCCTGCTTAAAAGCAGTCCTCAGAACAGAAGTCAGAATCAAACAGGACTCATTCTTTTCTCTGATGTGTTTAACTCTAAGCCTAAGCCTTCAGTAAGTTTTTTTGAACACACTTTTCATTTAAGGGCTGCATGGTGGTGCAGTTGGTAGCACTGTTGCCTTGCAGCAAGAAGGTCTTGGGTTCAATTCCCGACCAGGGGTCTTTCTGCATGGAGTTTGCATGTTCTCCCCGTGCATGCGTGGGTTCTCACCGGGTACTCCGGCTTCCTCCCACAGTCCAAAGACATGCCTGTTAGGTTAATTGGTCACTATAAATTGCCCTTAGGGGTATGAATGAGTGTGTGTGGTTGTTTGTGTGTTGCCCTGTGATGGACTGGCAACCTGTCCAGGGTGTACCCCGCCTCTCACCCATAGACTGCTGGAGATAGGCACCAGCTCCCCTGTGACCCACTATGGAATAAGTGGTAGAAAATGACTGACTGACTTTGCATTTAACACTATTCTGGATCCAAAGTGAGGAGCCCCCAGTCATTCCAAAAGATTTTTTTTAAAAGAAAAATGAATCGTACTGTTAAGTCAAAAGACTTATTGCAGTATGTGGACATTGTAACAGAAGATATTCCACCCTACCCAATCTCCCCATCCTCTGGTTTAAGGAATCTACCAAAGCCTTCTTTATTATTTGTCCTGCAGGACTGTCATTTTTTTTCATCCTTGACTTTTACATTCATGAACACATACTTCCCACTGACATTTTTTCTTCCTCCCACATCCAAATTTGCAATTCAGGCATCATCTGAGAGCGTCCCTCTCTTTGAGCAATAACAATAACGCTACTATGATAGTGTTCTCAATAGCTCTGTTATTCCTGTTATTTACATCCCAACACAAAATAAATGTGTTGGTTCATGGCCTTAGGTTTGCCTATTCCTAGCACTAGACATCCATGCACTCATACATGCACTTATACCCAAGTGATATTTACAGTGACAAATTAACCTAACAGTCATGTTTTTGGGCTGTGGGAAGAAGCTAGATTATTCACTTATGCATGCAGGCAGGGGTCTTTCTGCATGCAGCTTGAAAGCAGAGAACATGCAGGCTGCATGCAGAAAGACTCCAGGTCGGTATTCAAACCCAGAGCTTTGTTGCTATTTGGCAATAGTGCTAATAACTGCTCAACCATGCAGCCTCTGAATGAAAATAAATTCAGATCTAAATATGCTGGTGGTATGAATATTTGTATCTGTAGCTAGCTGGTTTTGTGTTTGGAGACTAAAGGTTTCCTGAACAAAATATCTTATTTAAGCAACTCTTACTTTTTCGTCTCCATTTTATTCCCCTGTAGGGCCCCATGAAATTAAATGCCCAGATATAAGCATGATAAAAAGATACAAACATTAGAAGAAGAGTTCTGTCATATATAAAGACTCCCCCATACAAACTCTCTTTTCCCATTTGTTGTTGGGACCTTCTTCTCTAGAGAGGCAGATAAAGCAAATGAGGAGAGAGAAACGGAGAGATGGAACTTGTACATCATGGGATTCCCAGCTGAACCAGCCTGGACTGCATTTGTCCCATATAAATTTCACTTCATAAATGAGTCAGCAATTGTGCTGCAGAAATGACTGGAGATTAGTTATGATTAAAGAGAGGAATCAGTTAAAATAAGCACAGCCCTCATGTTTTCTCCTGCATCCCTTCTAATTAAATGCAGCCATGTGGAGCTGGGGCTTGTTGAGCCTACCTCTCTCCTGGACCTCGCCTCCAGCTCTTGAAACTTACGTATCAGATATGTAAATCACTTTCAATTGTGAACACATGGAAATAATAATTTTCCACTTCCTGACTGATGAGGCTATATTAAATTGTGTGCAAATATTAATGTCGCAGTTCATTTATGTTTTGTGGATATCTTGACCTAAGTTATGATGAAAACTTGCAATTGCTTAAAATCTGTTTTCAGTGGTTGTATATGTTGCTTTAATTGTCAAGAGTTAAAAGCCTGTAAAGCAGATATTAATTTGTTTCAAGCTGTATTATGTTGGTAAATTCTAAGCTGAAAAGTTGTATTTTATTGTGGATAAGAAAAATCATTGTGTGGTTATATGGGAGAGCCTAATTCCACCACTTCCCTCGGCTATGTAGCCTTGTCCTTGTTTTTGTTGCTCACATTAGCGGTTTTTGGTAAATTTGTGATAAAGGAGAAAGGTCTCATGTTCGGCTTCTGTGTCCATAAACTCTGACATAGCTTTGGGCGCAATTTTCTTCCGTATGTCTAACTGCTTTGATTTTATGCAAAGATACTTTGATGATGAGAATCTGGCAAAATAGAAATGTCTTCAAAGTCGCTTTAAGACATTGATTGTAATGTTGAAACAACTTTGGTGAAACAATTAATAAACAGGAACCTTCATAAATGTTCAAAGAATGCAAAACTATATGCTTTGGTGCATTAGCTTTCCTCAGATTTGCTTTAGGCTTGTATGTTGTATATACATGCAACACTGGAAAACTAGGTTATGAAACAATCTTTAGAAAATAGAATATATATATGTATATATATATATATATATATATATATATATATATATATGTATATTTTTTGCCTCACACATAAATTTAAAAGTCTTGCCAACTATCTAAAGAAACCAGACATAAATGGAGTCAGACATTACTTGTTTTACACCACAAATAGTCATTCCTTAGTTTGCAAGCATACATCATTACACGCTGTGCCTTGTTAATGGAGAGGAAATATTCACATCATGGGAAGCGACGTGTAGGAGACGACCATGCACCTATTCGCTCTGAGTCACCAGTCGTGAATTTTTACATCCTTGTACCTCAAGTTGCAGTAGGTGAGTGAGCATTCCATTTATTATGGATGAGGTGAAGAGGCTGGAAGTGCGGAGGATGGGAAGGGGGTTATCGCACAGAGATAGAATTGTTTAAGAATGAGCATGGCCTGTCTTTTCACTACATGAAATACCTTTGCATGGAACGTTCAAATGTGTGCGCTTCGGAGTGTCTTGTACACCCCATTAGGCTCACATGCATCAGCCCATGGACACAGTTTCCGTGACTGAATACATCTACAGAAAACAAGGTTTTAAAACTTTAATATATTTCATGGCTGGGAAAGTCTTTTCTTTTAAACCACAAACCTCTGGCTGTCGAGTTAATAAGAAAAGGCTAGTGCACAAAAAAATGTAAGAAAATGGAGGTAGTGAAATGTCTAATGAATACCCCTGACCACAGCTGAAGGCATATATAAAATACTTGTCATAGAAAGTATATGAAAACACAGTTCAGACCACTTTTCTTCCTGTACACTTTTTAATGTAGAAAGATAATTCAATCCTGTAGAGACTCACAATAAGAAACACAAAATGCAATTAGAGAAGTTACACAATGGATGTTTATTTGTTTGGCGCTCAGGCCCCAAAGGAAGACATGAATGCTGATAATGCATGAACTGATGAACATTTTAGGATTAGAATTATAATTGTCTTCCCTCTATCTGGTACTGGTGATGGAGAGGAGACCTGATGGTAATGTAACTGAGAATCCGATGGAGGCAATGGGGTCGAGGAGGGTTGAAGCTCGACTGATAGCAGAGGGATCCATGAATGGGAGACTTTAAATGCAGAGCCTTGAAGGATCATTGGCTGAGGATTATTGTAGACTCGAAGCTGATTGGTTGGTGTGGAGACGCACAGAGAAGCCATTGGGTGAAGCTGGAGGAGGGGTGAGTCTCCCAGATTGAATTTTTGTCTTTACTCCATTTGACAAACTCAATGATTTTTCGACATGTGGATATGGATAATTGAGATTGGCCTGACAGAGTTTGAAACGATTTCTGAACATGACTCTTGAGATGCCTCCATCTCCATGTGACTGTTTATTTTTCTTTTGCTGGGTATCTTTTGAGAGAATGAATTCCATACCAATCTTGCAAATAGAGGCCAGTTCACAATTAATTATTCCTGTCTCAATTTCTTTTAAATATGCCCAAAGGTTGATTCCTGCTTAGGGGCATTTCTTTCTCCATATAGATGAAAATATGCTTCCTGACAGTACATTGTCACTAAAATTAAGCTAAAATAAAATACAATTTTGCTGTAATTTAAACAAAAACACTTTCTGAAACTTTTTAGTGTTCTGGGGCAATAAAGAGTTTAATAAGATTGCTTTTTCTCTGCACATGCTGCAAACCTGTAGAATGTGTGCTTGTTTTCATGTGGGTATCGTTAGAAGAACACACACAGAAAGCAATTTGCCGGCTAATGAATGGATTTTCTCAGTCCTTGATTTCATTTAAAGTAAAATTCACATTTTACGAGTAGAGGCAACAGTGCACATCCAGATATCATCTAACCCCTCATGTGCTTTAAATGCTTCCATAACCAAAACTCAAGCTATAATGTTCCTGTACTTAGCAAAGCAACAGTGCCTTAGAAATAAAATTTTCGGATTACTAATCTTTTACGTTTTAATCTGACATCAAAATTGCTGTTTTCTGAAAAGCCAAATGAATTTAATTTAGAGTTTTAATTATATTATAGTTAATTGTTAATTGATTATCATTGTTCATTTAATCTATTTTATCTTTTTTACAATTACAGGAGCGTCAGGAGACCAATATTTTAAACTCTCTTTCAAAATAGTGTCATGATCAAGAGGTGCTGGTTTCACTGTTCTGTTGTGTTTGTATTTTGACCAATTTTTATTATGTTTTTTACATCTTGCCTTTTAGTTCACTTTCCTGTGCTCATTATTGTTAGGTATTTTCCATATTAATTCATTCTTTTTTGTTTAGCTTCCTAGTTTATTCTAATGTTATTTGTACATTTAGAGTTATTTCTTTTAGATCTCTGTCTATCCCTCATTCCTTGCAGTTTCTGTTTAGCTCCATTCATGATCTTCCACCCTCAGCCATAGCCACCGTGCAATCAAATCGATTCTGCTCACCTGCGCTGTCTCATTTGGTCCAGAGCCTGCACTTGTTTCTTTACCCATTTCAGCTCCATGTGATTGTTCTTTGCTGGATTCTCTGTTCTGTCCGGTTTGTTTGTTTTCCATGCTCCATTTATGTTTTCATATTTTTCTTATCATCACAGAGTTTTAGTCCACACCTTGATCCAACCCAAAAACTGCAAATTATGACAAATACTTCAAACGTCCATATATTGCTTCAGATAACATTCGGTACATTGTGTTATGCCCCAGCCATGGGATGAAACATAGACAGAACTGTACACTTAAAGAGACTAGTAATAAAAACTGAATTACAAACACAGCATTAACCTACTTTTAGTCCAGCCCACAAAGGAGGAGTCCCTGTAATGTCATGGAGCCATTAACAAAACATGTCTCCCAGCCACAACTCGGTCTCATAGACCCGTGCCAGTGCAGCTGACACACTGGGGAGGCAGCTTGCAAGAATCCTCTGAATGTCTTTGTAACTAGCTGAAGAGAAAGACTCTACTACTTCAAAGAATCCTTGGATCCTAAGTTTACTACTTTCACATGTTGCCAGAGAGTATGTTATCCAGAGTCAATGGGTTTGGCTTACTATAGATAATTGGCTCATCTACATATTCAAGATGAAGTGCAGATTTTGAGGTGTCCTACTTACGACCCAAATTTTAAACCAGGTAAACAGGATAGAAATTGTTAGAGATACAGTCACAGCACTGTGTCTATTAGTGGACCACCAAAAATTTCTAGATTTTAAAACCATGTTGGATTGAAACCATGTTGGGTTGAAGCACCAAGATTTCTAGCGGTATCTGCAACTCAGGCACTGTTTTAACAGGAATGTTAAGGAACACATACAATACATAATCAATGTTATGCATGTTTATTTGAGCATACAGTCTTACATCTTGTGAAAAGCTGATTTGAGGATTACACAGACATACTGATTAACATGCCATTCTACAAATTACACCAGAACGCAACAGATAAGGAAATTGCAACTGCATTACTCTTGAAAATTGGACAACTATAATTAAAACTCATGCCACAACTACAGCCTCACATACATACATGCAGCGATTTTGTTTTGTTTGTTTGTTTTTTTGAAGAATTTGGTTAGATTTTTTATTACTCCTAGACAGAAGACAGTGACAGTGATGTGGTTACCTGGCAGACCACTTTCATATTTTCTGGAGCTGTCCAGTCTTCATACCAGACTGGGATGTTCATAAAACTGTGAGGGAAGTTTGGGTTGTGATAATTTACATGTTGATTTGTGTCTACCTACATGTGACATTGATATTTACTAAAAAGGTTTATGGTGGTGAATTAAAAAGCCGTAAAAAGGTTTGGCTTTGTCAGGAGATTCCAACAATTGGACAATCATTTGCAAATACTAAAGAAAATCAGTTTATGGAACATTTGATAGTACAAAAAGTGTGATGATTTCTGGGAAAAATAGAACATTGTAAGGATTATGATTCTTGATTATTAATATTTATCAAAAATTATAATTCAGAAAAATAAGTTCTTAACCAACAATCATTGTTTATGAATAGAAATCAGAGGTGCACTCTGGTGTTGTGATTATGGGATCAGAAGTACTTAATAATTACATTTAGTTAATTCTCATTAATAATTGATAATTATTAACCAAAACTACACAAAATGTCACTGTTTAATCAGCTGACAAAATAAACTAAATATGCACTATTCTACAGAAAGGAGTAAAATGACTATCTAAAAATTATAATAAAAGAAAATATATGCACATTGAGTGTCTATGAAGATCAAACCAGCAGTTTTCCTGGAGAGTGGAGCAGAACCACTGTACAGGGAAGCCTTCTTGGTGCGCTGATGCTTCTGGATGGTGGCTCTCAGCTGGTAGAACGGTGGGGCCGCGCCTCTTTAGCCACTAACATCTGATTGCCCCAAATCTCGAACAAAGGGTCATAAAATGGGAACTTGGTGGAAAAAGTCAAGTAATTAAACTGGTACAAAAGAGTGGTCAGGCCATGAGGCCCAGACCGCAGCTGCTTTGGATGGAAAACCTTTAAAAGTCCAACTTCTAACTCTTGGCTGATTTGGGATTAGCCGGACAAAAACATGAACATGCCCCTTGCTGATCGCATCCGCGCTCTGTGATTCAGCCGCACAGCAAATCAAAACAGCTCAGCATAAAACCCTTTAATCAATATTGCATGCAACAAGTTGATACCTTGGAATAACTACTGGTGATTCTAAATCACCTTAAACTAAGAACAAAATTACTTTGATGTTGACTTCTTCTTTTCACCGGTTTGAGGATGGGTAATAGATCTGAAGAAAAACGGGGAGGGGGACCAGAGTGTCACGCTTCCGTGATCAACTCAAAAACGGTAAACTTTTCATCTATCCAAAACAGGGAAAATATGAGGAACCGTTGCAGTCAACTGAAAAACAAGGAGGAAAACTCGTCTCCTTGGAAACACCTCTGTGGGTTTTCACCTGCGCCAGAGTGTTGGCGGGGTCTTCGATCGGTTATGAATCTTTTGACCTTCTGGTATCAGACAGAATTCCAGCTTACAAGCTCTTCTGGGAATGGCTGTTTGGAGGAAAGGTTTGCCTGCAAGCTTTTGTCTCTCCAGATATGCGCCTCCGTTGCATTGTCCCGTGAGACACGTTGGAAATGGCAATGAACTTTGGTTTCCGCTGGTTTTATAATCCCGGGTGAGGTCAGAGCTGCGACGCCTATAGAGCTGCGCATGTCGAACTGCGCAGCCTAAACGGTCTGTCCAAACAAAATGGATGACCCCAACAACATTTATATTGCTTTGAAGTGATTGCCTAGTTTGCCTCATCTTTTTGTCTATATTTCTCTTTTTAAATACTGTATATTTTAGATTTTGAATCTGACAGCCTGTATCCCGTTTACTGTTGGACAAAGATATTAACCATAGAAGCAACTCAAGAAGAGTAACCACTGACCATGTTGTACCTCCATTAAAAATGTTTTGGCTAAGCCCCATCAGGTTTTTTGGGCCATTTGCGCCTACAGATAAATGCTGAGCCTTATATGGTTTAGATTTCTGGCCTAGCTGACTTTGGGCAGATATAGCGACTGAAAGGGAGTTGCAGATGGGTGGCATGAAGAAGCTGCTGAAGTGGTGATCTGATTGATTTTTAAATTAATCTAAATGATGAAAGGGTTTATGTCTTTGTATAGGGCTCTAATGCAGCCCCGCTATGGGTTTTTGTTAGGTTGGTTTTCATTGCATTATTGATCTTTTGAAGAGTTCAACTAAACAAAATAAACCTCAAATAGTTACTGATCAAAAAACAACTTTGATCAATGAAATATACTAGAAAAAAGTGCTGTAACCAGTGTTCTGCAGGAACATACTGAAATGAGTGCATTAATGAATGTTGTTAACTTTTTGGAGAACTTTGAAACTAATGATGCTTTTTTTTTAAAGCACACACTTAAAGCACAGCTCATCCTTGTGTCAGTAAATA
This sequence comes from Girardinichthys multiradiatus, assembly GCF_021462225.1. Lineage (NCBI taxonomy): Eukaryota > Metazoa > Chordata > Actinopteri > Cyprinodontiformes > Goodeidae > Girardinichthys > Girardinichthys multiradiatus. Next base: position 12,108,695 of record NC_061810.1, on the reverse strand, counting down.
TAAATCTAATTGGAAGTAAACACTCTTAGTCACAATGTTTACCCTCAAAAGCAGGAATTTGGTCATTTCTGTGGTTGTGTGTGTGTGTGTGTGGGATGTGTCTGTGCATGTCTTAAATATGATTAAATGCATTTACTGTGTGCAGCTTAGTAATGAAAATTACACATTTCTTATGTAACTGATGTCCTGAGGAAGCCTATTTCACAATAGGTATATTTTGCAAGTGCAGTATTTGTGTTTTGTGCTATGATTGTTGCAGCATGCAGTCACAGCCACACAATTATCTAACAAACACTCAAAAGAAGTTATAAATAGCTTCTTTTTTTTTCATCACCTTTATCGGTATGACAATAGGTCCACAAAATATCATGATGATAAAATTTTAAGTCCATTTTGCCCACATTCTCCAGTGAGGTTTTAGAAATTTTAGCCAAGTCTATATGTTTTCTTTGAGAGAAAGGGCTTAGTTTTTCCAACCATTCTTCATTATCCTGACTAACTGTAAATATAGGAAATGGTTGTGACATATGAAACATGACCAAAACTTAATCCTGCAGCTCTTTCAGTGTTGCACTTGGCCTCTTGGAAGAATATATTGTTTTCTTACATTTTCTCCAGATTAAGAACTGTAATTAGTGTCTTTAAAATCTAATATTCTGGATTTTTTGTACCCTTTTTCCTGACTAATATTATTGTACTGTTCTAAAGCTAAAATATGCATGCAAGTAAAAAATAAGTAAGCAATTAAGAAAAATTCTAGTTGGGCAGCTCTATGACATTTCAGATTTATTTGATTCATTATAGATGGCAGGTTTGAACTCAGAAACTGCACGATGATGTGAAATGATGATGAAGAAAAAAGGTGTTCCAACAAAGTTTTTTATTTTCCCTTGCAATCATTTTTTTTTTCTTTCTTAATGGATTGTACAGGATTTATTTTACATTATCATCATTTTCATTATTGTTTTAAAAAAGAAATATTAATGTATAAAAAACCTGCATTTTATCAGGGTGTGTAGACTTTTGAGAGCTACTGTATGAGGGCCACAATATTGGGTCAGTAATGACCTCTGAAGATGTAGCATCAAAGCAGTTTTCAATGTCAGGAGAGTTTGAATTTAACACTGTCTTTAATCATCATTGTTAACTAGTATCATGGCAGTTTTAAATATAAAAAAAACGTTTAATTCTTTAGTAGATTTTTTCTAATAGGATGAGAGTTAAAAGTACAGTATTTGTTATATCATATTAATGGCCATGTACCTCCACAGCTTTTACCTAGAAGTATTAGGCGCTTTCTCTTCTAAAACACATTGCTGTGTGCCTTTTAATCTCTGCATCCTTATACAGGAGCATGATTCTTGCTTTATAATCTGCAACAACAGAATGAAGAATTCCTAAAGTTCCTCAGTATCAACAAGTCACCAAGATATTTGCGGTCTGAAGTGCATTTCTAATTTATTGGTTGAAGGAGTAAGAAGAAATCAACAGTAAAGCTTGAAAATCCATTTTAAAGCTGAAGGGCAAAGATAGTGCAGGGATGACAAAGTAAAGCCAATGTAACACTGATAACCCTTATTCTAAGAGGCCAACTGGAAGTAACTCTGAAAATCAAAGAGCTCGTCCTTCATGAAAGATACCATACTTGCATGTTATGCAAGACAGACTGATCCAACATTAATACAGTAGATGACACAGATACTGCATGTTGATCATTTCCTTCCACATAATGGTACACATTGTTCAGAGACTGGCTTGGTGGGGATGATGTAGCTGAATGAATAAACATGCAGTGCAATGATTTTAGGGCCGTTACAAATTAAAAAGCTCATTAAAGTAGATTTGCAGACATTTTGGAGCTACTTTGTACTTAACTATCTCAAAAACTTGGTGAATGACTTGGAAAAAGAACAGAAAAAATGACTGTGCATATGAATTTGCTGTTCACTTAAAACCTTTTCATTATTTATTTCTGAGTGAAAGGGCCAATAGGGTTGTAAATCTTCAAAGACATTTTATTACACATTGTGTTAGCTTTAAAAACTTACATGATCATAATTTTGGGAGCTAAAGCTTAAGTAATCTCTTTTGTTTGGTGTCAAGGTTGAATTTCAGCCCTGAAAACTATTTTGTCCATTACAACAATGAAAAGAAAGAACAATGTAATACTAAATTATATATGTAGCTATGGCATGATGTATTTCTATGGTAATAAACTTTTTAGTAGTGTACATTGGCTTAATATCAAATTCTTTGTCATTAGGATGACATTTTGTAAGCCAGAGGTGATGTATTGATTCCTATATTAAAAACAAGAAAGAAAAGAACATTTAGTCTGAGAGAAACTTATTCAGGGATCAAATGTTTTACAGGGTGACTTATTGTTAAGCACTGATCTCACACAATTTATTTCTTCACCTTACATCATTCACTAGTCTCAAAGAACAAGCACTGAGGTTTTAGAAGTTCATCTAACAAATTAGCATTTGTATTAACTCATGATCTTATATAAGACTGTGAATTTAATGAAGAGATTAAACTTTTAGGAGAGAAAACTTTTTTTCCTTAAAATGTAAATGAAGATAAATTAAAATCCTCATGGTCTAAAACCTCAACTGCTTTAGACCATGTAGCAAGATTATCACAAGTGCTACTTTGTTTCCTGAGAGCCATTAAAGCTAAACCTAAGATTTTTAAAGAGCGAATTGCATCCTGAAAGGACTTGCCTCAAGGATGAACACTCATCAAACCTAATGTGATGTAGAAAAGGAAGAAGTCATGACAACTTGACTAAATGTTACTTTGAATGCCAATACAGCATAGGTTGACATTTTTTTCTCCAGTTTTTTTAAAGTATTTTATCAACATCCGTTTCAGTTTACAATACAGTATATTTTTCAGTGATAGAGCTGGCTGTGCTAAATCTGCCACAGGTGTCACAGAAAGAGGCAACCCCCACCCGATTCAAACACCATGCTGGCACAACCTTGTTGAATTTTTATTCCGTTTTTCAGGTCTGGCTGTCAAAACGCCAGTCAAGACCAGCTGAGCCCCGTTTGCTGTTGTCATAAAAACCCCAGTTTGCTGGCACACAGTTGAGCTTTAGCTCCACTTAACGCTGGAGCTGATGCCGTTTTAACAGGACAGCGGAATTAGGTCTTGCACTGTTTCAGAGCTACAAACTGAGGTCACAGAGGCACATAAATTCTTAAACATGTGTGTAGGTCTGTAAATAAAGTAATCTGGAAAAACACACACTCACTATCCACTTGTGCCTGTCGGTGTTCCTCACTATCTACGGTGTCCTGTGGATGGCCAGTGAGATTTGACCAGATTCCAGACAAAAATACTAAATTCAGGGATGTTTTTTTGCTTTGCAAACACATTGAGGCTGTTTTTACTTCCTCCTCATTTTCTAGCCTGCTGTTCTCAGCAGCACAGGAATGCATACATTAGTCTGCTCCACACATATCAACATCTTCATCTTAGCCACCTGTCCAGACCACCCACCTTCTGTCGTGACACGTGGGAATATGAACCATGTCAGCAAACAATTAGCTGGTGAGTCAAGTCATCATATCAATCAGTTTATCTGTCTCTGTGACAATTGTTTTGACTTTTTTGAGTTCGGACAGTCAGCAAGGCAGTCAGAGACATTGCAGCCCTCCACTGCACAGTGTTCACCAGCATGTCACCCTTTTTCTTCTATTTAAAATGTTTCCACATTTTGCAGACATAAATGGTATTTTTTCTTAAGGAAACAATGTAAACAATCAGTGTTTAACCTTGGTATGTGCCATTCAGGATTGATGAAAACTCATTCATTTTTAAGTACAGTAAAATAGCAAACTACGTTTCAACAGTATTATATGGTCTACAATATTATTGTGACTGTATCCCACTGCACTTATTAACTTGAATTTCTTCCTAACAGGAGTTACAGGCTAGAGTACATTTATAAAAAGTTGTTTTTCTGTTTTTATTTATTCCGTTTTTTTATTCCTTCTGGCATTGTTGTTAACTTTATGTTCCACTTAGGAGGCAACAATAAGTCACAATGAAACATGAATCTTTTTTTTGTATATTCTACATTAATAATCATAAATAACCAAAAAGTAACAGTAGAAAACATTGTCAGTGGCCTCGCTAATTTATTTGCTGTCAAAATACAGAGAGATGACAATTTCCTGCTCTGATTGCACCCGGGAGGGACTGCTACATGAGGACTGAAGAAATGTGAGTGCTTTGGGATGGAAGAGGCGCCCAGTGCAGCAGCCTCTGCTTGTTGAGAAGAGTACGAAAAATATGTGCTTTCACATTAGAGTCTCCAAAAGCCTCAGGTAGAAAGTCACTAGATTTGTCTGAAGTACTCGTCGACTTCCACTTCATCCGGGACCGGGTCGCAGGGGCAGCATACTCAGTAGAGACACCCAGACGTCCCTCTCCCCAGACACCTCCTCCAGCTCCTCCAGGGGGAGCCCAAGGTGTTCACAGGCCAGCTGAGACATAGTCCCTACAGCATGTCCTGGGCCGTGTCCTGGGCCTCCTCCCGGTGGGACGTGCCTGGAACACCTCCTGAGGAAGGCGTCCAGGAGGCATCTAGTATAGATGCCCAAGTCATCTCAATTGTCTCCTCTATATGTGGAGGAGCAGCGGCTCTACTCCGAGCCCCTCCCGGATGGCCGAGCTCCTCACCCTATCTCTAAGGGAGTACCCAGCCACCCTACGGAGGAAGCTCAATTCAGCCGCTTTTTTCTGGGATATTGTTTTCTGGCAGCTCCCCAGCCCCACTGTAAACAGTGTTGGCAAAGCACTGCTTCCCCCTCCTTGAGGCACCGGACGGTTTGCCAGAATCACTTCGAGGTCAACCAGTAGTCCTTCTTCATGGCCTCACCGAACTCCTCCCAGGTCTGAGTTTTTGTCTTTGCCACAGGCCAGGCCAGGCCGCAGCATGCTTGGCCTCACCTGCCTACCTGTCAGCCATCTCAGGAGTCCCACACGCCAACCACAGTCGATAGGACGACAGGCGACAGGCACCGCAAACCTTACGGCCACAGCTAGGTGCGACAGCATCAACAATAGATGGGGAGAACATGGTCCACTCAGACTCAATGTCTCCAACCTCCCCCGGAATCTGGTCAAAGCTCTCTTGGAGGTGGGCCCCAGACGACATTGCCTCTAGGACAATTTGAGCACTCAAACCCCTCCACCACGTTAAGGTGGCAGTTGAAGGTGGGGATTTGTCTGAAGTGACTTTTTTAAACAAAAAGGAAATATTTGCTGCTTGAGACTTTTCAAAAAACAGTAGCTAAAGGGGTCTCAGTACTCACTAAATGTTGCGACAAGGTCACTAAGACGGCAACACCACAACTGTCTAAACACAACTTGCTAAGCTGGTCACTTGTCACAGTTCGGCAGTTGCAGCAGGCAATACAGTCTCATTTTCACTGTTAAAATGAAAAAGACAGATTGTTAGGGAGAGACATCCCAAATTTGATCTGTTGTCCTAAGATGACTTCGGGGCACAAAAGTAGGTGTACTATTTAAAAACAATCAAGTTCACTTGCATTTTTCACTTGCATGGTTATATGGACCAGAAGAAGTAAAAGTCATGGATGAGGGCATTATTCATGTAAAAACATTTACTTTAAATGTGGACTGTGTCTTTTCCGTGTAAAAGATTGATTGCATTTTGTAATTTCATTGGTAGCATCACCTGAGCACTGACACATGAAAATAATGAGCAAAAGTACAGAGAAATTCTGAATGTCTGTTCTGCTGTATGCTGAAACAAACTGCTGAACAAATAAGATGACAGCTTTCTACCACAAACACTGCACAAAACATGTTGCATTTGCACACACACAAAAGAAAAAAATAAGAGGATGGGATGATTGCTGATACTGTCACAATAAAAGAGCAATAGGAGGCCCTGCACAATTAGCCCTTTTCCGCAACCAGCAGATAATTTGAAGCTTTGGCAATTGTGGTGTTGGATTTTTTTTTTTGTCTCTCCTCAGTAAAAACAGTGAGAAGAGATAAACAGAAACAAATGTGCAGCACAGAAGTGCACGTCCTTGAAAGAAACATCAACACACTCATGCACAAACCCAAATCGCTGAGTTTGGAACTAATCACTTGATGGCATTCTGATAAATAATTAAGGATTGGTAGAAAATCACAACTATTGGCAACCACATCAGCGTTCACACTGAAATAATTTTGTCCATCAGGCTAATCATGATGTTAAAGAAAATAAGAGTTACCTGCCACACTTTTACTTTGGGTAGTGTTTCAGTTTGGGTTCACAGGATTGTTATGCCTGTTTTATTTAACAGGCATACACACTATGGTATTGACCATACCAAAGCGCTCCCACCATCACTTTCTCCCACCCATTTATAGATTTGTATTCACAGCATTCTGTGCTTGACTGCTTCTATCAAAACATGTCTGTATCTATGCAGTCTTGCCGCTAGAGAGTTTTCCTTACTTCGTTCCCAGTTGACCAAAAGAGTGGTTTTTGCACACCACCACAGTCCACTGCTTTTTTTTTTTCTGAAAACAAGTCCACGCATGTTTTACAATTTGATACCCTTGGAAAGATGGCTGCCAAGCACTTTAAAAATGCCATGTCAATAGTATTCTGTGAATCTTCCTTTCTGTGTTTGTTTTTGCAACATATCTCTTTTCTGTGTCTATTGTTCAATTTTTAATTTCTTTTTGTTCTTTCCATCATAAACTGGATACTTAAGCTCCCACTGGTTATATGCTGCTTCTGAAAGGAGACTTAGTATCACATTATTCAGTAGATTTCTACATAAAATAAAATACTAAAAATCCCCAAATGAAAATTTGAACGTAATGCTCCTGGAGATGCTCGGACTTCATCTAGCAAGCCTGCCTTCAACTCTGACAGCATGGGATGAAATATCAAGGACTCAGTGATGATGTGAGTGTATGCTGGAAAGCTATTTTGTGTGTTCAAGCTGTCATTTTAAAACTCAACAGCTGGTTGAAGGATATGTTGCTTCCCTAGAGACAGAAAAGGCAAAATATAAGATTTATCTCAGTCAAGCTTTGTAACTCAGAAACGCTAGACTGAAATGTTTTAAAACCCCTGCTATTGAAAGGTCACAGTCAACTGACATCGGGAACACATTTTGGATTTGACAAAAATGACATTTCTGTTACTAATTCATTTGAACAAGGTTGGATCTCGGCAAAGTGAATCCCTATGCATCCTAATCCCAAATCCGCATGGATTAAAAAAGGTAATATAATAACATCATGTTAATAAGAATGCCATTAAACTGTAGCAACTGCATTAACAAAAATTATAATGATTTTGAAACTGTTAGTTTCGTGGAATACCTTGAGCTACATCCCTACCTTTCTCAGTTTAAACATAAAGAGGAGTCTTCATATGCTCAGCATTTCCCCTTTCGCTTTTTTGTGTTTACACAGAAAGCAGAGTTCTCTTTTCTTTGTCTTTTCAACAAAATTGTGCTCCCTGAGACATTGTATTCACTTGATCGTTAAATGCTTGTGGTAGAGCGTCAGAAAAGCCTAGGTGTATTAAACCTCAGGTTGTTAAAGATGCTTAAGCAAATATTTAGTTTAATTTCTCTTGCTAGCTTTTAAGAATAATTGTGGGATTGAAAAAAACACATTGATGCTTCTTGTACCTGCAATCATTCTTATAACTGCCAGTGAAATACAACAGGTATGAAAGGATAGGGAAACACATTTGATTATTTTTTATTTTGGTTTAATGTTCTTCTTTCATATTACTCACTTATCAGTAACACTAAAAATCCGGTATTAGAAGATTATTATTATTACAAGTTATTTATGTACTACTTTGATGTTTTTCAAACTGGATTAGAGGATTCCTACCAAGAAAATCCCTCTTTGTACTTCAAAGCATTTATTTGTCATTGGCAATATGGTTGTAGTAATACTCTTTTAATGATGTTTATTTTAAATGTCATTGCCCTGATATAGTTTATGAAAGTGGCTTTTTAGAAAGTATTTTGCACCAGACTTAGCAAAACAATGTGAGTTTGAACATATGACGATGATGAGAACAGTGTAGTCCTAACTGCATAGTTAAGTTCTGTAATTTTTTGTTTAATATTTTTAGCCATGCTTTTATAAACTATTGTTTTTGAAGACATTAAAGTATTAAGCTTAAAAATGGGAAGCCTAATATCCTGAAGGTATTAGTAGTTGGGCTCTCCATGAACATATTATGTATGAAACTGTCAATCTATTTTGAACAAATATAATAATTTGGTTTAGACTGTAATATGAGCGGAAAAGTCATTTTTTGGTGGAAATCATAAATTATTTGCCTTATTTCATTGATTTAATTAATGTATTTATTTAGGTTTTAGTGGGTGTCTTATTTTATGTAAGATTTTGATGTTTGGGGCTTAACATAACACGCAGTTTTTGTATGGAGCTGAACTCAGATTTATTTTGTATTTCTTTTACTTTATTTGCCATATCTTTGTTACCTTTGTTTGGACAGAGCTGTCATTGTTTTCAGATTAATGTAGTCAGGAACATTCTCAATAATTTTACAGTTGTTTGACTGGCGACTTGTCCAGGAACGGGAAGGACGGACGGACTTTGTTCCAGAGACCTCCGCTGTCTGCACACTAAATTATTTGCAAAGTGTGGACTCCATCCTTACCTCTTAAAGAGTAATAATAGTTTAGACAGAGTGATGAGGGCAAGATTTTGTTGATCATATTAAAATGTGTACAAAGATTGCAGATATATGACATTTTTGCTAAGATGGCTAAATTATTAATGCCCAGAATAAGTTGCATGCTAACATAACAAAAATTTTGAAAATCAAGATTTATTTGATCATTTCTCTTTTTTTTAACCTGTAAGTATGTAATGACAAATAAACCCCTGAAATCTATTGAACTATGAGGCTGAAGGAAAGTACTCCAGGTTTTTAATATACTAAATCAATGCAACAAAAGAGTCAGTTATTTTTAGATTGTGACAGGAGTATGGCTGCTACAATTGCGCTACCGTATGTGTGCAAACACAAGCTGACACTTTTCTCGCCTCTCCTCCAGACAGAATGTATTTTTCTGCGTATTTGTGTGTGATGTCTCTGGTGCTCCCTCTGTCGGCCTGCACGTAATTGCCCTGTCATGCCAAAGACTTTGTATGCTGCAAACACTGGTGGTTGGAGAGATTTTCTGCTTCACCCTTACAGCTTATAATTATGGTGGCCTCCTTCCAGGCATTGGTTAAATTCTGCTACAGAATGTGACTGAAACCTCCCTGCTGGAGAAGCCCTCCTAACACCAGGCCAACATGTCCACAATGCCTATTTTAAAAAACAAGCAGCAATACAACTACCTGGAGGTGAAGGAGTGATATAATGACAGCTAGAATGTGATATAATTTCTATTATTATCTATTATGTTGTTTAATGGGCAGAACTGCACAGATGTCATGTTTTTGTGCTGTGTTATGGGACTGGGCCAGGTACTGGTGTCCAGGCATACCAAGGTTTTAAAAAGTTGCATCATATCCTTGCTATAGTTTAAAGTGCTGTTGAGATCCTTGAGAAAGTGTTGCAGTCGTCCGAGTTTTTCTCTAGTTGTAAAGACAATAGAGTAATTCAGTGCTGGCTCTTCCCCACCTGTCGCAACTTACTGTCGATCATCTGGCTGAAAGAAATCCCGTAGAAGAAAAGGAAATATGGCATATTTCCGGTCACGAAAAACCACAGAAAACTAAAGTTGTGTTAAGAAGCACACTGCAGGCCAACCAGATAACCTGATTAGTATACCAGTTAATTGGGGTTAAGTTTCTTATACTTTGTGTGTGCAGAACTGCCAAAAGATGCAATATTTTTTATAATGAAAACTTGACATCTACTCATAAATGCAGGAGATGTTAGTTGTATATTTTTTGCTAAAGCCTGTATGAAGGTTAAACTAACAATGACTTTAATGTTATAAATACCACCTTTATAGTTATAATAATCAATGTAGTATTACTGCAGTAGGAGCATTTTTTAATTGTGTTTTGAAGAAACCCAATGAGATAACATTAAACATTTAAGTTTTAGTTTTACTGTAAATACCTTAATACTGTGAACTTTATTTTTTACAGGTGGTTATCATAAAAGCTCATGCCTAGTGTGTATTTGCAAACATGTTATTATTTAGTTCAAATTCAGTACCAGTAAAAGCAATATATTATTAGCACCTGAAAATGTGGATTAAAGCTGTTTTGTACCAGTGACTCAGCTTCCCTAGTTAGAATTCAGTGAAATGATGAAACTATCAATATTATTATCTTCTTTTAGCATAAGATGCTTTATTATTAAGAGTGGCTTGGAACCAATTTCTACCAGTAAACTTGGAAGGATTATTAATTATTATTACTCCCAAGGATTATTAGTGTCATTTGATTTGTTTTTCTGTGTCTGTATCTGTGTTTTTTGTCTGTGTGATTGTATTGTAATTGTTCTTCCTCATGTACAGCGCTTTGAATGTCTTGTTACTGAAAAGCGCTATATAAATAAACTTACCTTACCTATTTATACAAGATGCCTTTTGAAATTTTTTTTTTAATTCTGAGAGTCCAGAGGAAAGTGGGAAACACACAAAAAAATGTATGTCAAAATAATAAACATTTTCCCACTGAAAATATGTCCTGCAGAATGTGCTGTCAGTCTTATTTTTTGCACTATGTTCATAAAAAGATTAACTCAAACTGAACAAGCAGCACCAGCATGTAAAAACATCCTTTTTAATTGAAGCCAGTTTACTGCCTGGGTCACTTCTTACATTGAAGTATCATTGTCTCTCAGTATGCCTGGAGTAATATAGGACATGCTCTCTTTGATGTTTTATGTTTTTCTTTGATGTCACTATGCCCTGTCTGTACCACAGTTTGCATTCATGATTTTTGTTTCACTATATCATTGAAGTTGACTTCTATCTTGTTTCATCCATCTGGTATCTGTGTGAGAAGCTGGTTGAAAATTTTAAAACCCCTTCTAATGTGCAAGTTAAAGTTCCCCATGCTTTTTGCTGTCATTTTCATTATTATTTTTAAGTATAGTTTATTTCCGTGTTCATCATCTGAAATAATCCCAACAAGGAGGTATATTCTAAAATTTAATAGAATATCTTGATATAAAATTTTTAAGGTATTATACAATAACACTGATACAACCGGTGCCTGGGTAGACAGACAGTGGGGGTTTGTAGGCCAGGTGTGCTTGCCTGAGGTCCTGGCCTCAGTCGGGGTTGTATTGGTGTGGGCATGGGTGGGATAAGAGGAGGCCAGTTTTTGAGCTTGCCCCCAGTGAGATTCGTGCCGATGGCTTTGAAGCCCTACCCTCCTTCCTAACATATGCAACACCACACATTAGTAGGATCTTGAGGTGTGAAACGATGGATCGTGCAGGCAAAAGGGCAGAACCATGCAGCGCCCACCCTCCTTTATGCTTGGCCCTGTCCTGCACCTCAATTTTAATACACTAAAGATTCTTAGGGCTTTGGGGTCAGGGTGGGAGAGACTCTGTTCTCAGCATATACATTACCACAGACTCACATGCAAACATCATGGGATGGAGGAGCTGGGCTCGGGGGACGATCCATGGTCCTCTTTTGCTCCCATCCCAGTGCCTGTGGCGGTTCAGCTAGCACTAGATGTGTGGGGATGGTGATCAGGGGTTTTGAGGGTGCCATGAGGGGACTGGTTGGTGGGGTGTTGTTTGTGTGTGTGCTTGGGCCACGTCTCAGTAAATTGGAGTTTATGGATTAAGAATCGAATGTCACCAAACTTCACGTACATGTAAAAGTGGACAGACAAATACTTTTGGCAATATAGTGTACCTGCTTATAAAATCTATGAGAATTAATCTATTGAAAAAACAAAAATAAAGAACATTCAACTAATCACAGCTTTTTGAAACAAAAATAAGAACGAAGTTTACTCTCACATTATCTACCACAGTTGCAAAACAGCTAGACAAGAGTTCCCTATTTTCTATTGTTGGCTGAGACACTAGGGTCAAACTAGAAGAAAACTAATTACACTGTGTTTAAAATCACCATAAACTCTTTTCATGTCTACTACATCTTTAGAATGCCAGAAAACCCTTGTTATCTGTTGACTACCTTTGACAGTTGTTTAATAGAAGCTGTTAGAGCAGACATTAGTCCACAATAAAATTGTGTAAGAAGGATGACACAAGTGTATTAAACAATAATGTACAAATCGGGCTAAAAAATCAAATATTTCAGGCCTTTATTTCTTGTAATTCTGATAATTTTGGCTTTAGTCCATTAGAAAATGAGAATATTATAAAATATCAATAAAAAAGGATATTCAAAAAAGAAATATCAGAAAAGTATGTTTATTTCTATTCACTCATTACTTGGTTGGGCTTCCTTCTGCATGAAGGCAATCAGCCAATTGCATTGTGTTGTTGGGTCTGGTGGCTCTCCTCTCTGGGATTCAGGTCAGGCCAGTTTGATGTCCAATCAAGTACAGTAACACCATGGTCATTAAACCAGGTTTTGGTACCTTTGGCAATGTAGGCTGGTCCCAAATCCTACTGGAAAATGAAATCAGCATCTCCATAATGCTTCTCAGTAGAAGGAAGCATGAAGTGCACTAAAATGTCCTGGAAGATGGTACGTTGACAAGCGATGCAGTTTCTGTGTCTCTATACTATCCTTGTAGACTCTGGGACCTTGAGTTTTAAATTAAAAGTAAACTTTACATTAATCTGAAAAGAGCAACAGTCTCGTTGTTTTTCTCCTTCGCTCAGGTAAGACACTTCTGATCTTGTCTCTGGTTAAGAAGTGGCTTGACACAAGGAATGCAACATTTATAGCCCATGTGTAGGATTCGTCTATGCATATTGGATCTTGGTGCCCTGACGCCAGCCTTCCTCCACTTCTTCTGAAGCTCTCCCGAAAGCTAGAATGGATTTTGCTTTACAATCCTCTCCAGGCTGAGGTTATCCCTGTATCCCACACTTTTTCCTTCCACTTAACTTTTGATGAATATGCTATAACTTTTTGACAATATATTTAATAAAACAAAATAATAATAATAATAAGGTTGAGATATTTCACTCTATGTGCAATAAATCTATACTGTATATGAGTTTCACTGTCTGAAATGAAAATATTGAACTTTTTGAGGGTTTCAAAATTTTTTCAACTTTAGTTGTATAATAAACCTGGCTAAATGCAAAGTTGTTGTTGTTATGTTTAATGGAATATTACAGATAATGATTATTTTCAGAACAGGAGGAATATTCTTTACAGTGGAAACCTCTTTCATCCATTTATCTTGTGGCTCCTTAAGAACAGTCCAACATTTATTTACCATAAAAAACAAACAAGGAAATATAATAATTAAAGACAAAGCCCTGCTGGAAAGGAAGCTCCTGATGATATCTGCAAAAAAAAATTTATTGAGAAATATATACTTGCTGTTTCAGTACTACATAGAAAGTTATGTGAAACTTTTAAAGAAAGGGAATTTCTGTTTGCTTTTGTAGTGAATTGGCTTGACAACCAGTACAAATCTGTTTATGTAAATCTCATAGAGTTTGTCCTTATCTCAAAATTACAAAAACCAAAAGCTGAAACAAAGCCTTTAAAACCAACAGCTCTCATTAAACACTGAGATGGGCTGACGTGGACTCCGGTGCAAAGGTTGAGCTTTGCAAATAGAACACTTGAGTTTTATGGTAAGTAAAACAAAACTGATCAATCTTTCTGCTGATTTCCTTAGATGAGGCTCCCATTTGTTTTCTCAGGCTTCATACGTTTATGCTGCACTACATTCTCTCTGTTAGTTATTGTTTAGCTTTCCCTAAAAAGATGAAAGTGAAGCAATCATCTGAAAAAGATGAACCAGACATTTTATGAGATGTAAACATAGAGATCCTCAGATGATGTAACTCTGCTGTCATGAATTGCATATTTCTAACACCTCTCTTCAGGAAAGTTAGGTTGAATTCGAGAGATTATTTTGAATTGTGTCCACACCTTTTTGTAGAGACACATAAAAGCATAAAAAGCCACAAATAATGGGGTTATTTCAGTAGCCAAAATGCCTTTGCAGTGCTGCTGACATCAAGAATGTGGCCAAAAATACAAATGTATGTGGGTTTATTATTTAGAAGGATTAAGAAAAACTACATTTAAAAATAAGTCTGTCAAGTGATTAAAATCCAGTTTGCCTAAATTCCTCATTTAGATATTAGGTAGCTGCAAAACGATTATTTAAAAGAAATCAAAGAAACAACAGAGGCATCAAAAGGGTGAAAAGGATTAGTGGGAGAAAAGATTCATTTGTTCTCTTCAATAAAAACAAATAAAATAAAGCAATCATGGCAAATCAACTTGAAAACTCTGACAAAAAAAGTAAAACAAACTTCAGTCTCAGATCTTACAGGACAAAACAAATTAACAAAAATAAATCATATCCTGTTTTTTTTAAACTCCAAATGACTTTGTAAGTTTCAGTGCAAATTCTCATTATTGTCCTTTTACAGAGCAAGCCATTGTTCTAGTAATGATTATTTTAATTCATTATAACTGAGCAGTAAATTAGCCAAGTAATGGCACAAAGAACAGATTAACATAGAACGTAAAACTTGTGTCTAGTGAATTTAGGAATGTACAAGGTCAACGTAGCTTATGTAATGTATTTTTCTATACACAGCGGATACAATATTAACCGAATGTGTCAACGTTTTTCCCAGTTTAAATATGAGTCCATTGACATAAAATTAAAACCAGATGTTGGCAAGTCAAGGCAAATTAGTTCATAATGAAGCACAGAAGCAAGTTTCTCAATATAGACCTCAGTAGACCTACCTGGACCGAAAAGGTGCAAAACACAGTGTTATCTAAAGTCTTTCTAAAAGCCTTTCTGGCCATTGATTGTTATGCAGATAGTATATAATGGTTCTTGTGGCCACTCAAAGTTCTAGCTCTCAAAGTTTTAGATCCCTAAATTGATTATTCAAATAGTTGGCTTGAGTTCCCTGGTCAATATGTTTTTTCAGTCATCCTTTGGCTTCCATACATTCTGAATCAATTTTACTGTTTGATCTCTTGCTTTTATGACTATGAAATGTAAATCAGTACAATTAAGCTGATATTGAAAGGAATGTTTACAGTAATGTGGAAAAGGGTTTGCCCCATTACAGATTTGTTCTGCTTTTGCTTTATTTGTCACAATTAAAAGTTTCAGATCTTCAAAACAATAGGAAATCTTGCCCAAAACCTTTTCCATGGTGAAAGTTGAACTCAGTTTAAATCAAGCAAACTTGGAATGTTTGATGCATTGTGAGGCTTTTGAGGCAAACTGACTGAGCCTCATTCAGTCCTTTGGTTTTGCATGAAATCGCGGTGTACAGTTATTCACTCCTTGTTTTACCTAAACAGGATCTAAAAATATGTCTTAAAACATATGCTTACAATTCCACCTAAATGATCACAGATTTGAGGTGATGTTTACACCCAGTCTCTGAGCTGGTTTAACTGGCTCGCACTGCCCATTTAGAGTAAGACAAATCAGCAAGTCCTGGTGGTCACTGTTGTAAGTGTTGTTGCTTTCCTCTTACATCAAGCACAGAGAGAAAACACAGAGAGCAGGTCAAGCTGAGGTAAATCTTTGACCTAACTAAGCTACTTTCTCTTCTCAGTGTTTCTATTTTCTCATGAGAAAATACCAGGAACTTATCATTGCGAACAATATCTAACTGTGTATTATATACATCACTTCATGTGTGCTTGTCTCTGTACAACTCTCTTATGTAACTGTAGAATAGCTGACCCAGCAACAGGGTTTTTATCTGTCTTGTGTATATGACAAAAAGAAGCTACAGACACAGGGCACAAAGGAAGAGAAGAGGAAAACAGCTCAACTGACTGATGACAAGTAATGATTTTCAGGCCTATGTTCCTGGAAGTGCAATTTGTCGTATTAGTTGAAAAACGCTGAGCCAAGTAACAAGAACTCATCGCTGCTGTTGTTTAGATGACACCTCGGACAATCTGTCTCCTGGACGGCCCCCTATGTGTTGTTGGAGACTTGTCATAAATAATGGAAATGTTGACTCAGCCCAGTGGTCTGGGTCAGAGCAAGCTGTAGTCCTGCTAATATGGGGAATGTGTACGTGGGTTAGAGTGCATTTGATAAACCTATGCGACTGGTGTCTAAAAGGCAGCATGTATATTCATCTGGGAGAGGAGGTGTGAGGCTTGGACAGATGTGCCACTACGCAATAGAAGCGTAGTGGCACAGATGTATGAGGAGGGTATTGGTGGAGGAGTGAGAGTGAAAGGAACTGTGAAATAGAACAGCTGTTGGAACTTAGGTCTGCCGAGCTGAACGCGTTGGCTGACCATCAGTCACCCAATGTTGGGTGACTGAGGGTGCATTAACACAAGCTGGAAGTAAAAGAGAGTTTTCACAACTTAGAGTAGCTTCCACATAAGCCTTACGTATAAACTTTGACTCTCAAAGGTGAGGAAAAGAAATGCAAACAGCTGGAAGTAAAAGAGTTTTCACAACTTAGAGTAGCTTCCACATAAGCTTTACGTATAAAATTTGACTCTCAAAGGTGAGGAAAGGAAATGCAAACAGAATCTTTCTTCTTCTTGTGTTTCATATGTTTTGTCTTTTTTAAGTCGCTTGTTTGCTAGAAAATAAAATTGTCTTAAAGGTAAATATATAATTTGTCTCATTAACTATAAGTGGTGCTGCAGAATGTCCATCTTTTCAATGATTCCGTCCATTTCAATATGTCAGGTCAATGAAATGCTTTGGATGCTCTCTTGAGACCTAGATTTAGATATATGCAGTGCTGCAGCTGCAGCCATCGCAGTCTTTCCAATACCCATACTTTACCCCTGGACTTGAAGTCAATTTCACTCGTCTGTTCTACCCAGTAAATTCCAGACATTAAAGGAAAGTTGACAAAACAGAGAAGATTAGATTTCTGCAGTATTTTATTATCGTTTGGTCCTATTATCCATTTTCTGAGAGTCTGGTCTGGTTTTGCTTCTTTTTTTCCCTGTTAATTAAAGTGTAATGAATAATGTAACGAAGAATATAACAAGCCATCATGTTGAATGAAACATGCATTTTGAGAGCAGGGTACTTTAACTTACTTTGTATTAGAGATGCCCAATTTAATGCAATATTAGTCTCAGAGGTGTAAATAATGTCATTCTCAGACTCAGATATCAGGCCTGAAACATTTTTGCACACTTTGATATTAGAATATACATTATAATCTCATGTTTAAATATACACAGGTGTTTTAAATAAAATAACGGATGCATTTGCTTAGATTCAACTTAGGTTATTGGAACCTCTCCAACATTTCTGATACTGGGACTGGGAACCCAATCTGGGCTTCTGCACCGTATATCTCATGTTAAAATGATCAAACAAACAACATCACCTTCTTCTGAGACATTTTTGTGTTGAAATGACAAACAGGTAGCTCTCGGTCATGTTGGATTGTCACAGTAACAACAACTGAGGAGAGAATCAGCTTTAACAGACTACAGGAAAGCTAACTGGATTTAAAAAAAGTTGCTTTATTTTATTTTTTCAAGCCTCGACCTCTGTCTACCATGCAGCATAAAAAATTAGGAAATACTGGCAGCCTATTGTAAGACTTGTACACATGGATTGAACATTTACCATGTAAAAATTGTGATATTGCATTCAGCGATGCAAATCACACTAACTGCAGACAAAAGTTGTTTGCTTCTTCTCTGTGAAAGTGCTTCATTTTATTGAACTGTTTGGCTTTACTTCTCTGAATCTATCATGTACACACAGGGTGTAGGCTCGTCTCTGCTCAAGAATTATTGATGAATGTTCACAGAAGAAAGGCTCCTTAACACCTTTGTGGATGCCTGTTGCAGCATTCTGCATCAGTTTACTGCCATTTTACACCCAAATAAAGCCACACACTTGACAGAGGCATCCCTAAACTGACATAATGTTATGGTCATAGGTCTGATTTAATCCTCCTTTTTGCAGTCTGTATTCAGATTTAGCAATTCTGCAGCTGATGGGAACCTGATTATAGGGATTAAAGGTTAATTTTGATACTTATTATGTTATGAATAATCTTGCAAATATAAACTCAACAGACATTATGGCCAATAAAATGCAGCAGTAGAACTGACAGTGCCTATGTGTCAGTTTGGTTGTGGAAAACAACCAAAATGTAAAAAAGTAAAAATGCTGTGGTTTGGAAAATAGAAGTATTCTCAAATATTTAATTTCTGATACTGGAACTGGGAACCCAATCTGGGCTTCTGCACCGTATATCTCATGTTAAAATGATCAAACAAACACCATTATTCCTTTTTTTGTTTTAGATTAAAATGTCAAAAGTGCAACAAAAACAGTCAGTGTCAATAGTAGATGAATTTAGTATTTTTTTCAGTTCCCAATTTGGCTCAAATTTATTAGCAAGGTAGAATTATCTCCTACATGTTAAATTAGATATTAAAAATGCTGTCCAGTGATTATAACTTCTCATATTTAAGAAAACTAAAATCAGTCTTCTAAACTAAATGCCAATTAGAGAATTGCCATGATTACTGAAATATTTTCTCTACCAACAAGCATTCCATCATACATTCTGCTCAATAATACCAAAATTGAATGATGTTAAAATAAATGCTTGTATGATGTCTGAAAGAGACATCTTCAAGGCAAACCTGGATCTCTTTCTGAACATACCCTCATTTCTTTTGTGTTGAAAACTCGTATTGAAATAAAGAAATAACAAAAGAACAATTCCACAAAGCTTTCCTGTATGAATGTTTCATAACTGAATGCTGTGTTGCTTGTGCCAATTCCTTTTAATAGCATTCTTCTAGCTGGTTATAAACAGGGGTTGGACATGTCGAAGCCGTCTCTGCTTCCCGGGTCCGTTGATTTGGGCACAGGTTTCAAAAGAGTGAAATAAACACAAAGTACAATCAGCTTATGTTCGCCTCTGCGCAGAGTGAGAGAGATGCCCCAGCCAAGACCTGCGAGCACAACTCTGCTCTTTCTCTGGTTCCAGCTCATTTTATTAAGTCTCCAGAGTATGTTCACATTTCCTTTTTTACATATATCATATCACTCAGTTGTATAGCATAACAGTTCCTTATGTCCAAATAAGGAGTGCTTCTTGTTATTACTTCCAGCAAACTCGTCTTATCTTGTCTCCGGCACTCTCCCTGTCCTTCACCAATTTATGACCTCTATTTGCACATTCCAGTTACACACATAGATAGTTTATATTCTACAGACAATGAAACTGAAACACCTGTCATTTTAGTGTGGGAGGTTTCATGGCTAAATTGGACCAGTCTGGTAGCCAGTCTTCATTGATTGCACATTGCACCAGTAAGAGCAGAGTGTGAAGGTTCAATTAGCAGGGTAAGAGCACAGTTTTGCTCAAAATATTGAAATGCACACAACATTATGGGTGACATACCAGAGTTCAAAAGAGGACAAATTGTTGGTGCTCGTCTTGCTGGCGCATCTGTGACCAAGACAGCAAGTCTTTGTGATGTATCAAGAGCCACTGTATCCAGGGTAATGTCAGCATACCAGCAAGAAGGACGAACCACATCCAACAGGATTAACTGTGGATGCAAGAGGAAGCTGTCTGAAAGGGATGTTCGGGTGCTAACCCGGATTGTATCCAAAAAAACATAAAACCACGGCTGCCCAAATCACGGCAGAATTAAATGTGCACCTCAGCTCTCCTGTTTCCACCAGAACTGTCCGTCGGGAGCTCCACAGGGTCAATATACAGGTCCTTCTCAAAATATTAGCATATTGTGATAAAGTTCATTATTTTCCATAATGTAATGATGAAAATTTAACATTCATATATTTTAGATTCATTGCACACTAACTGAAATATTTCAGGTATTTTATTGTCTTAATACAGATGATTTTGGCATACAGCTCATGAAAACCCAAAATTCCTATCTCACAAAATTAGCATATTTCATCCGACCAATAAAAGAAAAGTGTTTTTAATACAAAAAACGTCAACCTTCAAATAATCATGTACAGTTATGCACTCAATACTTGGTCGGGAATCCTTTGGCAGAAATGACTGCTTCAATGCGGCGTGGCATGGAGGCAATCAGCCTGTGGCACTGCTGAGGTCTTATGGAGGCCCAGGATGCTTCGATAGCGGCCTTTAGCTCATCCAAAGTGTTGGGTCTTGAGTCTCTCAACATTCTCTTCACAATATTCCACAGATTATCTATGGCGTTCAGGTCAGGAGAGTTGGCAGGCCAATTGAGCACAGTGATACCATGGTCAGTAAACCATTTACCAGTGGTTTTGGCACTGTGAGCAGGTGCCAGGTCGTGCTGAAAAATGAAATCTTCATCTCCATAAAGCTTTTCAGCAGATGGAAGCATGAAGTGCTCCAAAATCTTCTGATAGCTAGCTGCATTGACCCTGCCCTTGATAAAACACAGTGGACCAACACCAGCAGCTGACATGGCAACCCAGACCATCACTGACTGTGGGTACTTGACACTGGACTTCTGGCATTTTGGCATTTCCTTCTCCCCAGTCTTCCTCCAGACTCTGGCACCGTGATTTCCGAATGACATGCAGTCCAGTGCTGCTTCTCTGTAGCCCAGGTCAGGCGCTTCTGCCGCTGTTTCTGGTTCAAAAGTGGCTTGACCTGTGGAATGCGGCACCTGTAGCCCATTTCCTGCACACACCTGTGCACGGTGGCTCTGGATGTTTCTACTCCAGACTCAGTCCACTGCTTCCGCAGGTCCCCCAAGGTCTGGAATCGGCCCTTCTCCACAATTTTCCTCAGGGTCCGGTCACCTCTTCTCGTTGTGCAGCGTTTTCTGCCACACTTTTTCCTTCCCACAGACTTCCCACTGAGGTGCCTTGATACAGCACTCTGGGAACAGCCTATTCGTTCAGAAATGTCTTTCTGTGTCTTACCCTCTTGCTTGAGGGTGTCAATAGTGGCCTTCTGGACAGCAGTCAGGTCGGCAGTCTTACCCATGATTGGGGTTTTGAGTGATGAACCAGGCTGGGAGTTTTAAAGGCCTCAGAAATCTTTTGCAGGTGTTTAGAGTTAACTCGTTGATTCAGATGATTAGGTTCATAGCTCGTTTAGAGACCCTTTTAATGAAATGCTAATTTTGTGAGATAGGTATTTTGGGTTTTCATGAGCTGGATGTCAAAATCATCCGTATTAAGACAATAAAAGACCTGAAATATTTCAGTTAGTGTGCAATGAATCTAAAATATATGAATGTTAAATTTTCATCATGACATTATGGAAAATAATGAACTTTATCAAAATATGCTAATATTTTGAGAAGGACCTGTACACGGCCGGGCTGCTATAGCCAAACCTTTGGTCACTCATGCCAATGCCAAATGTCGGTTTCAATGGTACAAGGAGAGCGCAAATCTTGGGCTATGGACAATGTAAAACATGTATTGTTCTCTGATGAGTCCACCTTTACTGTTTTCCCCACATTCGGGAGAGTTACGGTGCAGAGAAGCCCCAAAGAAGCATACCACCCAGACTGTTGCATGCCCAGAGTGAAGCATGGGGTGGATCAGTGATGGTTTGGGCTGCCATATCATGGCATTCCCTTGGCCCAATACTTGTGCTAGATGGGCGCGTCACTGCCAAGGACTACCGAACCATTCTTGAGGACCATGTGCATCTAAAGGTTCAAACCAAAGGTTCAAACATTGTATCCTGAAGGCGGTGCCATGTATCAGGATGACAATGCACCAATACACACAACACGACTGGTGAAAGATTGGTTTGATGAACATGAAAGTGAAGTTGAACATCTCCCATGGCCTGCACAGTCAACAGATCTAAATATTATTGAGCCACTTTGGGGTGTTTTGGAGGAGCGAGTCAGGAAACGTTTTCCTCCACCAGTATCACGTAGTGACCTGGCCACTATCCTGCAAGAAGAATGACTTAAAATCCCTCTGACCACTGTGCAGGACTTGTATATGTCATTCCCAAGACGAATTGATGCTGTATTGGCCACAAAAGGAGGCCCTACACCATACCAATAAATTATTGTGGTCTAAAACCTGGTGTTTCAGTTTCATTGTTCAACCCCTGTATGAAGCTTGCAGAGTGATGAAAGCCAACTACTGGACTAGGTGACTGATGACTGAAAATTATCAGGTAATAGGCTGATATTTTCACACGACCAAGACATGTCTATATGAGTTATGGAAGAGACTGAACTTTAACAATCACATTTTTCCACCCACTTCAAGCTTTTAAGAAGTGTGAAGGTAGTGTAGCTTTGACATCCCATCACCCTTATTAACCAGAAAAAACACAATTTCGGGACACTTTCTCTTGAAACAGCTTTTCCGGGTTGGTATAAATGAGAGTGCACTTCAAGTCTGAAAACAGCTCTTAAGCTGTTTACTTCCACCTTAATCTCATATTTTGTGAGGTGAACTGCAACCATGACACTGACTACACAGGTTCTGAGTAAATAAATCCCAGCGAATCCATGAGGATGTTCAGTCTTCTGCTGAAGAGCATGACAGCACCAGGTTCAGGTTGTAACATGACTAATCCTTTATCATCAACCACCATTTTATTGTTTTTCCTCTAATAAATTTTTTGTTTGTTTTAACAATTTATTCTAAAGTCAGAATATTTTATGTCAACTCGATATGTAATACATATTCAAGAATGTTTCTTTAAGTAATGCCTTTCTTTTTTATTACTCTCGAATTTGAAGTATTTTAAATGTCTTCCAAAAGAAATACAAATAAAATAGTTAAATATGTATTATTCTGTGTTTAAAATAATTCAAGACAATTTGGATTTTCTGATATTCTTTTATAAGTAACATTATTGTTGCATATGATATATTAAATCCATAGAAGTATCTGTCTGTCTGTAGGTTTAGATTCCTTAATGAGGATGCTGTTGTTCGTTTAGAATTACAAAGTAGAACTATCTAAATTTGCTTTTGGCTATTGTATCTGTCATAGCAGAGCCCAGATGTAAACAGAGTACTGTGCATCTCGGAAGACACATTGGGCTTTGATAAAGCAATTGTATTTGGTGTCCTTGTCAAAAAGAATGGGTTTTAGCCCTAGATATTCTCTGATAATATTAAACTGCAGATAAATCAAATGATATTTGACCTTTCTTGAATTTTCTGCAAGTGCCCTGTTGGACAAAGACAATTCCTAACCAGACATATCATTGGACATCACTGCGCTGCTGTAACTATGTTAACACAGTGAAATTAAATTAGTATCAGCCTAAAATTTCAGCAATCGGCTCCTCTGAATTTTTAAATATCTGTAGAAAAAAACCCATATTGGTTGACCTGTAGTTGGAATCACATGACAAGAGGTTTTGAGAAAATGATGGCAGTTCAGACAATTAACAAAACTCCTTATCTAACTAGCCAGGGCTAGAGGGATTCAGGGATTCACGGTTGAGTTTGTAGAAGGTTCTTTAGGTGCTGTTCTGTGTGAGCTCGGAGCAAACAGGAATGAGTTCGGTGTGCAGATGCTTACGTTGGAGGGTGGACATGGTGTGCTTACGGCTTGGTCCAGGAGACGAAGGCAGCAGGAAACTGCCAGCTTGATGTGAATCCAAACAAAGACGGGAGATAGGAAATGAAGTCCTCAGAACATAGATAGTCTTGATCATCCAGAAAGACTTCCAGACACGTAGTCAGTATTCAGTGACATAAATCCAGGGTTTAGGTTTACTCAGCCTGCAAAGGAGCGTAAACAAAATTACACGACGTCGAAGAAGAAAGCATAGACTTAGTGTTTGGCCTGAGCTTGTTACCACTGAGGGCAAAACACTCTGGCGTCGAAGTGCTGGCAGGCTCCTGCTTTAGTACTCCTCAAAGTAATCGGTAGAATAAGTCGCACCTGTCACCCAGCGCACCTGAGAACTCCAGCACCAACTGTAGCAAGCACAAAACACAAACACAACCCTGACACTGTGACTGTAAAACAGAGGTACGCACTGCTATATCCCTACTGTCAAATCAAAGCCTGCCTGCCAACATTTTTAGCTAGCTAAGTTGGGGTGACTGGATGGCACCAGATGGGATTTAATACCAGATGGGGTAAAACGTCATTGTTTAGTTCTTGGCATCGCTGAACTGTGCAATGATTAGGGCCGGTACAGAACAAGGGGGTCATTGGACTGAGATTCCTCCTTTCTTCTTTAATTTGCTGACATTAGAGATGTCAGTAGGTAAAGATGCCTTACACTCAGCTTCCGTTATCACAAACCCTAATTACCTGTTGCCATTGCATTTATCTATCTAGAAGATCTGTACATTTCTATGCCTTTTTAATTCCTAAACATAGTCTGCATGTGCTTGCTAAAAATAAACAATAGTTTGACAAGCAGAAACTAATGTATTTATCCAGGAAACAGTCACAGCAGACAGTGTTTGGAGAAGCACTTTTTTATTCTGTGTGTAATCATATTGTAATGGTGCGTTCACACCGAACGCGGATTCTGTGATAGGAGCGGCCGATTTACATGTTATCCCTATGTAGAGGCACGTGCAGGAGAGGAGCGGCACGAGGCGGTGCGAAGGAGACGAAAAACGCGGGGCGAAAGTCACGCCGAGTAAAGCGAGAGCGATAGACAAGTTGAAAAATCTGAACTTTTTTCTAAATTCGCATCACGTCAACCTATCAGGGACTGGATTTGGCTGTGACGTAGGGTGAAGGACCGCAGTGGAGAAGAAGCTGTTGTCAGAGAAGATGGAGGACCAGATCATAGTATATGTCAGCAAGCCTGATTTTTAGGTCGCCAATCAGCCGTTATCTAAAATATATCAGTACTTATGGCTAACAAGCTACATTATGCTGTCATATCAGCTCTTGCCCAGTGTATTTTGGCGGTCCTTGTCCATATGTTTAGGCACAAATATTTTATATTGTGGACATTAAAAATCGGCTGTTTTTTTATTGAGCTGAGATTTATTTACCCACTGAAGACGGATGGACAGGCGTTCAGCAGCGGGGATACAGCGCCGGTAGTTGGTGTCCCAGAGGCCGAATCGTCTCCCAATTCGGGACAGCAGATCTTCGAACTGGGTCGTCCTGGATAGACAGAAGTACCGCTGAACTCCGCCATCATCCAGACGCAGCTCCTGGAGTAGGTGGTGGTACTCTCCAAACTGTTCCCGTACCTGAAGAATCTGGTGAACCCAGGGACGTCAGCGGCGTTTTTCGGCTCTCCACAGGTAAAACAAGCTCCTCCTATTTGACAACACTCACACATGCACAAATATATTCAGACAAAGTGAGTTATTTTTCAGGGTTTGGTTCAGTGTTCCTTTTTTGGAGAAGTTGATTCAGAAGTTTGGTCCTTTGCATCATTTCATCGTGTCTAAATAAGTAGATTCGATCTGTTTTAAGACACATAATAACTCACATGCTAGCGACAGCCCACAGTTAGTGACGTTTTACATGACTCATTTCTATTTCCTCGTCACTCTTCATCTTCTCTTCCTTTGCAGTTTCATCTGACACCTGTCGCTTGCACTTTGGAAGAGACACACTGACGTGCAGACATTAATCCACCTTACCCTTCTCTTGCCCTACACACAGGTCTCAGGCTGATAGTATTTGCAGACTTTGTTTGGAAGCTTTTCCACTTCTCTCTGTCACATGTTGAGTGTTGATGGGTTTGAAGCAGTGGAAAAGCTTACATGCCTGAAGGAGGGTAGAGAATCTGAGATTTTTTAAATACTTTATGATGTAAATACAGTGCTTTATTTAAAAAAAAAATCACTTTCCTTGTACTTTTCAAAATTTTACTAACTAAAAACCTTAGTGTATTATATTGGGATATAAAATAATAGACCAACTGAAAGCTGTAATTGTGAAGTGGAAGGAAAAGAGTGATTTCATGTTTTTTTAGAATTCTTTTTTAAATAAAAAACATGACTGAATGAAGCCAAACAATGCCTTCAAAAATCACCTGATAGTCTAGATGTGTGAAATTTAATCTCAGTATAAATAAACCTGGGTAGGCTGGGCAGGGATCCTATAGGTCCTCTGGAGGAGCTACAGAGATACACAACTCAGGTGATAGAAACTGTTGACAAGGCAACCGTTACTGGTGCTCTCCACAAACCTGGTTGTTATGGAGGAGTAGCAAGAAGAATTTTGCAAAGAAAAATGCAAACAATTGTTATCTCTTGATGTGCAAAGCTTGTAGAGACATACCCCCAAAAACATGCAGCTGTAATTTCAGCAAAAGGTTCGGAGTGGATATAAATGCATGCCCTACTTTTAAGATTTTTGCTTGTGAGGAATATTCAAAACCATATATAATTCCTTCCACTTCACTGCTATGCACTTTCTCTCACATAAAATAGTACTAACATTCATTGAAGTTTGTGATTGTAATGGGAGAAAACAATTGAAGAAATTCAAGGGCTGTTAACCCATTTGCAATCCCCTATAAATACACTATAACGTAAGTCTACACAAGTGCGCATTCATAGTAACAGGCAGCTGTTGACTGTTCGTAACACAATATTACGCTCTGCAGAGCAGAGATGTTGGTGTGGAACAGTGAAGATGGTATTGATATTACAGAACAAACAAACATTAAAATGTCCACTTATTGACTGTAAATATGGCTCATTGCACCCTCAAATTGAATTGAAACAAAACTGATGGTGTCAGTTCATTAAAGCCTGCAACACAATGCAAGGGAATTTATGACACAAACAAATGAAATATCATCAGAATAAGGCAAGATTGCAAGAACATTAGCATTTAAATCAATTTTATAAAAAAGGAGCCATATTTTAACTCAAAATACAAAAGTTTACATGTCCTTAGGCAGAGTTTTTACAAATTTAATATCCACATTTATGTTTATTTGCTTAAAAAAAAGCTTCCCTGCTTGTGTGCCTTTGTGTGTCTATGGTAATTTGTTGTGTTGTCTGTGGGTGGGTGGAAGATTTGATTGTTGGCGGTTTGTTTCCCCTGAGTCCTGTCTGAGGGGGATAGGAGAATGGCCTGAAGCAAGCCAGATAGACGGATGCTGTGTTTATTCCCACAGTTCCACAGGCTACAGCCCCAACATGACAGCAAAGCAAAGACAGAAATGTACGGAAGGAGAGGAATACACCAAGGAACTGTGATGATTAAGACAAAAAAGGGGTATCATGTGAAGCAGCAGGGAAGGGGGATTATTAGGAGAGGAGAATGTCAAAGGAAGTAGTGATGGATATGCCAAAAGGAAACCGAGTGCTGACTTATACTACGTCAGGAAGCTTTTAGGTCTTAAAAGTACCTCATATGCATATTTGAAAGCCCCATATCCAGATTCTGGGCTCTGTAGAACGCATAAAGAAAGCCCCCAGATGCGTCTGTGTGGGTTTAATCTGTACCCAACACCCTCAGTCAGCTTACTGTTGATGAATGCCCACCTTTTTCCGCTTTAAGCACCCACATAACTTCATCTTCATGGTTCCACTTCAAATACATGTATTTTACAACATTATGCAAAAGACTGAGGCAGATCTGTCAAAATTGAAATATGAGGATAATAGACTCAAGAGAAACACCAGAACTGTAGGGCTTTAGGCTGGAAAGACTGCCAAGAGGCCCCTGACAGAATATTGAGTATTAGATCATAAGATTGTCTTCCTATTTTCTTTTTAAGCTTTAATTGCAGTTGCTAATTGTACTTTTAATGTGATTATGGAAAGGGGACAATATAAAACACCTAACTTGACAGTATACTGTCAAAAATCTCTAAATAAAGTAATTTACCTAGAAGCTAATTCATGTTTGAAAAGTTTTATGAAGAGCGGGTGAGACTCCACTAGGGATGGGTACCTTTCACACTTGAACTGATACGCTACCGAAACCCGGTACCTGGGAATCGGTATTGGTACTCAACGGTACAAGTTCTTGGTACATTTTTGTGTGTTTATGAGGTAATGAATGTGAATTAGTTTAGCAATAAAATCTCAAAATATTAAAATTTTACATATTTATTTCTCAATATATAAACGTTAATGAATATATCAAAACAAAATCAAACTGTTTGTATTGTAACATCGCAGTTTTTTCACACATCTCTTTAACATGAAAACCCTCAACTAACTACGCAGTGTTTTTTCTTAATGCACAAACTAAAACCCAGCTCAACGTATTCCTATTTCTGTTCCTTTCTTTCTGGAACAATTGTGTGATGGAGGTCCATGGAGGGAAAGTAAGTTTAAAATAAATAAGCAAAAGAGGATGCAGTAAAAATAAATAAATTTTACAAATTGAAGTGTCATAAAATGAATGTGAAGCAAACGCTGTGAACTACATTTATTGTTTATCCTTGTTTCTTGTGCCGTTGTTTTTCAAGAACCTCATGTCAATTTTCCTGGGCAAGAACCAAGCCCGCTCCACACTGCCCTTGCACCCCCCTCCACACTCACACACTAAAAACATTTTTAAAAATGAATAAAAACTACACCTAAAGTGTTTTGAGGACATAATGGTCTTAAAAGGAATTTTAATAAGTGCTTTAGTATTTGATATATCCCTGCTTTTTTCTGTCTAATCTTTAGGCTTAGTTTGGAATAAGAGTAGTGACTTTAATTGATATTAAACAAGCCTCAACAATTTTGTGCTTGGAAATCCCTGACCTCACACTGTTGTAGTTTGACTTGTTTTGTTTTTTCTTTGCATTTGCTTTACACACAAAAATAGGTGCTCAACCTTAGAAACCCAGCCTCTGTAGAAAAGCAAAAGCCCCAACATTCAATATTTGATAAAGCAAAAGGACTTGTACTCTTACTTCTGAAATTATGCCAGATCTTACATTTTAACATAACCTGTCATTACAGTTTTATATTAGTATGATATGCATTTGTCTAAGAGTAAACTGTTAGGAAGGAAAAGGCTGATCTTAATGGTTTGTCGATTATGATATGGCACAGTTCCTTGCACAAGAATTCATACTCCTTAACCTTTTCCCATTTTGTCATTTTGCAACCAAAAAGTTTAGATGCATTTAACAGAGCTTATACGTGACAGACCAACACAAAGTAGTGCATTCATCCATGGTAAAAGTCATTCTGCTGAAAGGTGAACCTTTTGCCCCAGTCTCAAACTTTTTGCAGCCTCTAATAGGTTGGCAGGATTGCCCCATGTTTAGTTCCATTCATGTTCCCGTCATCTCTGAACAGGTTCTCAGTCACTGCTGAAGAACACAGCTTGACACTGCCACTGCCATGTTTCATGGTGAGGGTGGGGTGTTCAAGATCATGTGCAGTGTTAGTTTTCTACTATTGCTGATTTTTTTACAATGTAGTCTCATTACTATGTGAAGGGGGCTTGATTTTTGCCCTTCAAAACTATCATTAAAGTTGACCATTTACAGCCACTTGAGTCATAAATATGTTGCAGAGGTTTTTTGTTATAATAACGATAGCTGGATATTCACAGCAAAGACATTTAAAGAGATACACGATAAAAACCTTGGATTAAACCTTCTGTGGCCCGATGTTATGTGGATGCATAATAAAGACTTTAAACTCAATATCATTTTATTTCTGCCACTGTTTACATTTATTTATATTTTGTATTCATACATGCTAATTAATTCTCTGGTGTGTTTTGATACCAAAATCTGTCACTTGTTTCATTTTTACTCTAGAAATCTTGCAGTAAAGAACAAATAAATTTCTCCTCGGGTCAATAAAGTTAAATCTCTCTAAAACTCTCATGCAGCATCTAAAGCATGCAAATCAATACAGAAAAGATCAGTCTAAATCGCAGTATGAAAACATGACAGCTGTTGTTTTATGACTGAGTTCACTTTACATTTATTATTAAATGTTCTATTTGAAGGAATGTTGCCAGCATCCATTCCCTACCTGTGGCAGTTGTGTATATCAGTTGCAATATCTATTGATTAGCACCTAGGAAGTATGCTCAGCTACAATGCCTTGTATCATGGATAAGCTTATTATAATGGAGAATTTGATTCAGCTCCTATCTTGTGTCAGAGGGAAATGATTGGTGAAGGGGCAGCTGTTGCCAAGTCCAGGTGTAGCAAGCTAATGTTCTCTCTCAGATTTCCAGAATGAATATGGCACAACAAAAATTATCTATCCATCATCAGCCCATCCTTCAGTGTATCAGCTATCATTTATCGTGTCATCTGTTTTTCCTCCTACCCATATGTTCATCCACTGCTACAATTACAGTTCCACTTTACATACACCCATCATCTGCATAAAAGTCCTATCTGTTTTGTGCTTTTAATGATTTATTTGCCACTTTTTTTTCCACGCTGGTATGACTGTACATCAGCTACTAAAAATAAATACACAGCTCTTAAATATTGAAAATTGTCTTTTATATGAATTCAAATATATGCATTACCCCAACTAATATGTGAAAGAACTACATGCAAAACAGGTAGGTGTAATTAAGAAAAACACAAACACATGTGGCTCATGACGAGGTCAGTACTGGCCCACTTTTTGGGAAAAAATGATAAAGCACATTTAAATTAGTTGTTTGTTTTCATGGACTTGGCTTATAGAACAGTCCATAACTGAACTCCCTGGTTTAGAAACTTAGTGTTTTATCTGCTTTATCCATTTCAAAATTTCAAAAACATGGAAGTTGTTGACATCCTTGCCCACCCATCTCACTGTTAACTGAAGATGAAGTTCAAGAATTTAGAAGTTTTTTGTTCCATCCATCAATGCACCAGACGATGCACCACAACCTCTGACATCAAAACAGACCCTCAGGATGATGGGACCATGCTTTACAGTTTGAAAGGCTCACCTTGACTCCTCCAAACACTCTTAATGTAATTATAGCCAAATAACTAAATCTTTGTTTCTTCTCACCATGAAATGTATTTGTAGAATACATTTGGCTTCTCCATGTGGGCCGCAATTTGACCTCATACAGGTTAAGTTTTCAAGGAAGGGAATTTTTTGGTTGGCAACTTTTCAGTTCGTGTTAATGTTAAACGTTGTTCATTGTAGACAGTGACACTAGTGTTCCAGCATCTTCTTGTTAATTGCAGACTGATAAAAGATGCCTCTCTATGTATGCTAAAACCTTATGAAATGTCATAGTAAAAGACTGAATGTTGTTCAGTTGGGAATAGTGGGTTGTACAAAGTACAGACAGCAAGGGTACCAACACATGTTCCACTTGTGGTTTTGTTAGAAGCATTTATTTGGTAAAGTGACAATTTGCCCCAGTAAATTCATGTAATAAAATTAAAGGTTGTCCTTTAAGGCATTATTTTACACATCTTGCCAATAAATGTGACCACAGTACTGCAGTTCTATTAGCAAGAAAACCTTTGTCCTAGTCTTCTCTTGAGAGCTGTAAGCTAACAGCAGCATCACTGTGTAAAACAGTAAAACTAAACTCAGCATTTGGCTGCAGATAAGAATGGGTGAGCAGGTGCGGCCTTTCATTCAGAGACAGGTAAAACACGGGAGATTTTGTAATTTCTAATAAATAATTGCACTAAGCATTAAACTGAAGATCTATTTGAAACATATGCAACACTCCGAAAGAAATTATAATTGCTAGTTTAAGATTTCCTTTAAAATAAAGTCTAGCCCTACAATACACAGTAAAGATAGTATTTATTTATATTTTTACACAGCTTTTCTCCTGTAAATGTTTCTTTTTTTCCTCTTTTATTAAAATTAGATTTTTATTTTTTCACTAGTGCATTTAGGGGAAGTGGATGTACATGGACAAAAATAGAGAAATCAAATCATGTACATCACGTACACACAAGAGCATATGTTTGGTAATTCCTAATAGAAACGTGTAGATGTTTTCATGCCTCCAAGTTGTTACACTGGAAATGTGTTTTTCTTTTTTTGATGTTCTCCTAAAACAATAAGCATGCACTCACATATAGTAACATATAGACTGCCTGAGAAGGCTCATTCACCACAGCTGTTCTGTTAACACTAAGGTCTAGAAGAAATTAAATGAATAATGCATTTCTTATGCAGAAAGTAAGGGAAACAAACTCTGATTCTAGTTTATTGCCCAAAACCTCCTGCTTGGCAAAGTAAAAAAATTGACACATATGACAGGAAATGGCAGGTTAATGTCTGTTTTTTGAGGGAGTGTTTGGAGATTTGGAGCAGCTAACTGCTCTGTTGTCTGACTATATGATGTTAATGGGAATGCTGCTCACCATCTGGCAAAGCAGCTACCCTGTTCTTTTAGGATCAAGTAGGATTATATTGGCTTACTAATGTTACCATTTCTGGGATTCTGTGTATGCATGCATACAGATGAAGCAACATCTTTTAAACAAAACAGGTCATTGTCTTCTCTCAAATGAGGTTCACAGGTTTCTATGGTAACATATTACCTCTAATTTTATGTTATAATTCAGTTTCAAATAGTGATGGTTATTAATGGTATAGATGAGTAATGTGGTAAAGAAGAGACAATTGGGAAAAAGCTGGACTGGATATGTTTATAATCACAGTGGATTCGATTTAAAAGGGGTCGCTCAAAGTAACCCACAGACATATAGAACATTAATGGCTCCACAGATTTAAGCTTATAGGTAATCGTGAACTTTGCTTTGATTTTTTCTCAAATATGCTGTTGTAGGATATCAAAGTTACTACAGTTGGTGAAACATTAGCAACTAAACAATCCCTGTTTACTCTCAGGAGTTTGAACTGACCGAAAGGATATACAATGAGAGCCTTTTATTACATAGAGATGATATGTTTACAGTCTTATGACTCTCAAAAAATATGAAGTTACAGTAAACACTATATAAGCTTGCTAAATCATGCATAAGGCAGACAAATCTAAAACATTTATGTTTATTTATGTCAGTGTGCCAAACTCCTGACAGTTTTTAAACTTTTATGTGTTTTAATAATTTTGTATATGTTGCATACAATAACTGTTAGTTTGTTACTGCATATCGAAGAGCCTTTCCAAATTCACCAGACATCCATCCATGCATCCATCGTCTTCCGCTTATCCAGGGTTGGGTCACGGGAGCAGCAGCCTAAGCAGAGAGACCCAGACATCCCTCTCCCCAGCCACTTGGGCCAGCTCGTCCAGGGGAATCCCAAGGCGTTCCCACCCCAGCCGAGAAACATAGTCCCTCCAGAGTGTCCTGGGTCTTCCTCTGGGCCTCCTCCCGGTGGGACGTGCCGAGAACACCTCACCAGGGAGAGGTCCAGGAGGCATCCTAACCAGATGCCCGAGCCACCTCAACTGGCTCCTCTCAACGTGGAGAAGCAGCAGCTCCACTCTTAGTCCCTCCCAGATGACCAAGTTTCTCACTCCATCTGTAAGGGAGAGTCCAGACACCCTGCGGAGGAAACTCATTTCGGTTGTTTGTATCTGTGATCTCGTTCTTTCGGTCATGACCCAAAGCTCATGGCCATAGATGAGGGTAGGAACATAGATCGACCAGTAAATCGAGAGCTTTGCTTTTTGACTCAGCTCTCTCTTCACCACGACAGACCTGTACAGCGCCCGCATCACCAATCCCTCTATTGATCTCCCACTCCATTTTCCCCTCATTCATGAACAAGACCCCAAGATACTTGAACTCCTCCACTTGAGGCAGGACCTCCCCTCCGACCCAGAGCAGGCACTCTACCCTTTTCTGGTTCAAGACCATGGCCTCAGACTTGGAGGCACTGATTCTCATCCCGGCTGCTTTACACTCGGCTGCAAACTGCTCCAGTGAGAGCTGTACATCCAATAGAAGCCAATAGGACCACATCATCCGCAAAAAGCAGAGACGCAATCCTACGGCCACCAAAACGGATCCCCTCAACACCTTGCCTTGCTTAGAAATTCTGTCCATAAAAGTTACGAACAGAATCGATGACAAAGGGCAACCTTGGTGGAGTCAAACCCTCCCCGGAAACGAGTCCGACTTACTGCCGGGCAATGCGGACCAAGCTCTGACACCAGTTGTACAGGGACCTAACAGCCTATATCAAAAGGCCTGGTACCCCATACTCCCAGAGTACCACCCACAAGATTCTCCAAGGGACACGGTCGAACGCCTTCTCCAAGTCCACAAAGCACACGTAGACTGGTTGGGCGAACTCCCATGAACCCTCCAGGACCCTGCTGAGGGTGTAGAGCTGGTCCAGTGTTCCATGGCCAGGATGAAAACCACACTGCTCTTCCTGAATCTGAGGTTCGACTATCCGACACACCCTCCTCTCCAGAACCCCCAAACAGACCTTACCAGGGAGGCTTAAGAGTGTGACTCCCCCAGAAGTTGGAACACACTCTACGGTCCCCCTTTTTGAATAGGGGGACCACCACCCAGTCTGGCAATCCAGTGGAACTGCTCCCGATGTCCACACGATGTTGCAGAGTCACATTAACCAACACAATCCTACAACATCCAGAGCCCGTTTTAAGTACTCCGGATGAATCTCATCCAACCCCAGGTGCCTTACCACCGAGGAGCTTTTTAATCACCTCAGTGACCTCAGCACCAGAGATTGGAGAGCCCGCCCCAAAGCCCTCAGGATCTGCTTCCTGAGTGGAAGATGTGTCGGTGTGATTGAGGAGGTCTTTGACGTGCTCTGCCCACCGACCCACAAAGTCCCGAGTTGACATCGGCACCACACCCTCCCCACTGTAAACAATGTTGGTGGTGTACCTCTTCGCCCCCCCTGAGATGGTGGACCAGAATCGCCTCAAAGCTGTACGGAAGTCGTTTTACATGGCCTCCCTGAACTCCTCCCAAGCCCGGGTTTTTGCCTCGACAACCACCCGAGCCGCATGCTGCTTGGACTGCCGATACCCATCAGCTGCTTCCGGAGTCCCACAGGTCAAAAAGACCCGGTAGGACTCCTCCTTCAGCCTGACAGCATTACTCACCGCCGTTGTCCACCAAGGGGTTCGAGGATTGCCGCCGCAACAGGCACCAACATCCTTGCGACCACAGCTCTGGTAAGCCGCCTCAGCAATGGAAGTGCCGAACATGGCCCACACGGACTCTATGTCCCCCACGTCCCCCGAAGCTCTCCCGGAAGTGAGAGTTGAAGTTCCACCTCACGGGCGACTGGCGTTCCCAGCAGACCCTCAAGAGTCACCTCACCACCAGGTAGTGGTCAGTGGAAAGCTCCACTCCCCTCTTCACCCTGCAGATCAGATGACACGACAACAAAGTAAATCATCGAACTGCGACCTAGGGTGTCCTGGTGCCAAGAGCACATATGGACACCCTTATGCTTGAACATGGTGTTAGTTATGGACAATCCATGATGAGCACAGAAGTCCAATAACAAAACACCACTCAGGTTCAGAACGGGAGGACTATTCCTTCCAACCACACTCTCCAGCACCCCTTCCAAGGACTCCAAAAAGGGTGGGTAGTCTTAACTGCCATTTGGTGCATAAGCACAAACAATAGTCAGAACCCATCCCCTCACCTGTAGGCGAACAGAGGCTACTCTCTCATTCACCAGGGTGAACCCCAACGTACAGGTGACAAGATGGGGGGCAACAAGTATGCCCACCCCGGCTCGGTGCCTCTCACCAAGGGCAACTCCAGAGTGGAAGAGTGTCTCTCAAGGAGACTGGTTCCAGAGCCAGACTGGTGCGTCGAGGAGAGCCCGACAATTTCTAGCCAGAACCTCTCTAACTCGCACACCAAATCAGGGTCCTTCCCCACCAAGAGCCAGCTTCTACAGCCGAGGATCAGACCACCAAGGTCTCTACCTTTTTCCCGACACCCATACCACAATGTATCCAACCACTCTGGCCCCTCCCACGTCTGGTGAGCCCATCGGAAGTGGGAACCATGTTTCCTCCTCGGGCTGTGCCAGGCCGGGCGTCATGGGTGAAAGCCCGGCTACCAGGCACTCGCCAGCGTGCCCCACCTCCAGGCCTGGCTCCAGAGTGGGCCCCTGGTGACCTGCGTCCAGGCAAGGGAACACTGTTTCCATCTTTGTTATTTGTCATAAGGGGTCTGTGGGCTGCGCTTTGCCTGATCCCTCACCTAGGACCTGTTTGCCTTGGGTGACCCTACCAGGGGCATAAAGCCCCTGACAACATAGCTCCTAGGATCATTGGGAAACTCTAAGCCCTCCATCACGGTAAGATGGCAGCCTAGGGAGGGGCTCACCAGACATGTTTTATTAATAATATGACTACAACTACCATAGGTGAGGGTAGCTCACTCTTCACCACAATGGACTGGCACAGTGTCTGCAATATTGCAGCACTTGAGGCAGGAACTCCCATCCGACCTGGAGAGGGTAAGTCACCCTTTTCTGGTCAAGAACCATGGCCTCGGACCTGGCATGAGACGTTGCCTGGTACGACAGAGCCGGGGACCCACCCTGGAGCCAGGTCTCAGGTCAGGTTGGAGCTCATCTGTGAGTGCCTGGTGGCTGGGTTACTTGCAGAACCTGGCTGGGTCAAGCCCGAACAAGAGACGCGAGGCCATCCCGCAGTGGGCACACCTCCTGCAGAGGAGCCAGTGCAAAGGGAATGGGGCAGCGGTCAAAGACGGAGACCTCGGTGACCCGATCCCTGAATGCTCAAACTGCCTCTATAAAGGAAATGTCTCTTTATTCTATGGCTTTTGATGTCTTTACCAGAGGTAATATCTCAATAATGTTAGTCATTGCTGTCTTTTACTTCACACATCGAGAAAAGATAACTTTTACATTTCTGGCAAGAAGTGTAGACAGGCAGGAGTAGTTCTGTGAGTTGAATAGGATTTAACTAAATAAATGCAAACACTTACAGTAAGACATGAGTCGAGCTGGATATGTAGCATGGGCAAAAAGGGTAGTCACCTAAACTGGCATAGAGAATAGCACAGAGACAGGTAAGCAAACAGAATTAACCAGTTAGGAACAATGACAAGTGGAGAGGTTAAATACCACACCGAACAGGTGCAGGCAATGGACTGAATGATGTGGCGCAGGTGAGCAGAATTAACTTCATTATACAATTGCAGGCTGAGAGTGGGAATAAACACAATAAAACTAACCAAAGGAAAGAAATCTTACAGATGTAAAGAAATAGAAGAAACTAAACCAAAAAGAAAAACAAAACCCAAACAGCAACAGAACATGACACATTTATGTGTTCACAAAAGCCAAGAAAGACATGTTTGAAATGGCATTTTTTATGACATCTTGAAATAATGAGGTATTGATCTAATTAGCTTGTAATAGTGAAACCCGTTTTGCAATGATAACAGTTCAACTGTGTAATTATCTCAAGATAACTCTTTTTTTTCTGTTAAATAGAAAATATTGCTAAATCACAACAAACAAAAAGATACTTTTTTGTATCAGAGACTGGAGTGGGCATCCTGGAGAACATGTCACATTTAAAAATGTCCATTACTGATCAATGCTTTTTTACTTCTAAAAGATCTACAAGTGTCATGAGTGAAAACTTGAATGATGAAACGGGGCGCAACACAAGAATAACAAATTTTGGCAAATTTATCATTTTAGGACTCTGAAAAAAAATTTGTTTTCAAAAGGTAGTTTCTCATTACTACATGAAAAAACAAGCTTTGAACTGTGACATCACAAGCCAAAACTATTGGTTATCTCTACATACTAGAATACGCTTCTCTGTTAATTAGTTTTGGATACAGGTCTTTGTTTAGATTATTTTCTGTTTTGTAATCCTATGCTTCTAGGTCCTTGTAGTTGTTTGGAAAAATATTTTTATTGATAAATGTAACACGGGAGAGAATAACTAAAAAACAAGCAAGACGGGTTTGATCTGGACATTGACTAACTGAGTATGTTTGCTGGAAAAATAATCAAAGAACATAATTGATATTTTCCTTTTTAGCAGATTTTGAATGATTACAGCTAGTGCATTATCTTGTCCATTGACAGTGTGCATGGAAGACAGAGAACCAAACTGGAAAATCTCAGTTTTTGTTTTTTTTTGCTTCATAACTGATATGTGTAATTTTTACAGGTATTGACGTGGGTGGAAATTGCAGGCATTCATGTTTTAAGTTGCTCATTCACTTCAATAAATTAAATCTCTTGAACAAATGTTTCTACATGCTTAACCAGGATATGGTCCTCCTAGATTCCACAGATATGTTCAAAAAACATTTTGAAGGGACGTCAGTCAATTAATGATCTGAAAACCTACTCTACAGTTTGTAGATAAATCATGTATTTTGATGACTTAATCAGTTAGCAATATTTGTAATGGAGTTTAAACAAAAATTCAGAATGAATGACTCACCTTCACCGCCTCCACCTTCCAATGACTCTTCTGTGTGTCTCCTGGCCTTCCAATCAACATCCTGTCCATCTGATTCTCCATCCAATCACTTTCCGACGGCTCGTTTTTAAAGGACCTTCAGCTGTGTTCATCCTCGCTTGTCAGCTGAGCTCATCCGTCCTCCACCCCACCTCCACCATCTTCCTTCACATCTACTCCTGGCTTCCTCGCTCCCTGGCCGCCAATCCACCACCAGTGTTGGATCAGGGGGAAGACATCTCTAAATCTAAGCCTTACAAATGATCATCTTAGCTCATGTCATTCTCAGCATTCATGTCTTCCTCCCAGGTCCGAGCGCCAAAGAAATAACCATGTAATTTCTCATCATTAAAACTTTTCTAATTGCGGTCCCTTTCTTTGTGAGTCTTTTCAGATTGAATTACTATTTCATCATATGGGTGATTTATTTTGTCCATTGAGAGTCATGGTGGAAAACGTCATGCTTTTTGAGAAATATTCTGAACATTTTCCAGGTTTTGAAATATTACACAGCACAGTCACCTAAAGGTTTTTGAAAAAGATATATATTTCAGAATCAGAATCAGAAAAGCTTTATTGCCAAGTACGTTTTTGGACATACAAGGAATTTGTTTTGGCGTAGTCGGTGCAATACAGTACAAATTAAACAGTATAATCATATCTACAATATAATATAAATATATGTGCACAGTTTTAAGTGAGTGAGAGTAAATATAGAGCAGTATAAGATGCAAGAGCAATACAACAGTGCAGGTGATCATTGTGCAAGTAAAGCAGTGCAAGTAAAGCAGGAGTCCAAGCTGAGCGTTAATGTAACACATAGAGTTGCATTAATGGTGTTATCTATTATTCTTGAAGAGAAAACAGAATTGGCAAAACATTTAACAAAAATTGAGATTGGAAAATCTACCCAAATCTCTAAGAGATGCATCTCTAATTTTGACGGTTTACTCTATGCAATCAGGGGGGCGTACAGCAAATTACCTCAGTAGAAGATAATTATTAAGTTTGACATTAAGATGGACATGAATAGTTGGACAACGGTATCTTCACAGGTCTGCCTAAAAAGTCGATCAGACAGCTGCAGTTGATCCAGAACGCTGCTGCCCGCGTCCTCACTAGAACTAAGAAAGTGGAGCACATCACCCCGGTTCTAAAGTCAAAAACCTAAGTTGCTTTAAATCAAGATTAAAAACGCATGTGTTTAGAGTGGCCTTTGACTGTGTTATCTAAATATTATTAGTAAAGTTTTCAGTCCAATTTTCCTTTAATTTTCTTATCCATCATTCTATTCTCTTTATTTTATTTTTTTTACCTCTGTTTGATTTTCTGTATCATTGTAATGTTTTTCCTTATGTACAACGCCTTGAGTGCCTTGCTGCTGAAAAGCGCTATATAAATAAAAAAATAAAAATGAAAAAGAGGAATAATTACTGAGTAAGTGTTGGCCTCTAAAATGAATTTTGTTGGTAAAGGGCCAGACACCAGAGGTGTTCCTGCACAGGAGTGTAGAGTTCAGGTGTTTTTGAAAACTCTAATATTTTGATGGCACATTTGTTGGCTTTTCATACTGTAAATCCAGACAGCTACAGAAATAGGACAATGTATAGAAAGTATGCTAATCAATAAATCTCTGCTCCGAAATAATAGTAATGAAAATTGATGACAAGAACTCTGAGTACATTCTGAACAGTTTTCAACTAATAACATTCGGCGTGCTAAATGTATTTGTTTAATATGACAGAATATTGAGTTGCCAGTCCAGCTTTTTTTTTTACTTCAGTACTTCAGGCCTTTAGTTTCCTGCAGCACTGGATGGATTTCTGACTGGAATGATCTGATTTTGCCATTAGTTTGCTGCTAGCATCAGCTACATTGAATTCCCTTTGAAATTCGTCTTCCATTTGAGGGCTTGTGTTAGTCTGAAACTTAGCAAACAGTTTGCTGAGTCCAGAACAGAAAGCCATGCCAGACAAAAGCACTGATATGTGGCTCGCCTTGTATCTCAGCTGCTATGTCTTTGAGCCACAGTTTGTTTTAATAAGCCTGTGAGCACCAGCACTGCTCCAAAAGGGGTCAAAACACTTTGAACATATAAACACCTCTGGGTTAACTCGGCAAGGGAACGTAGTGCGCTGTTTATTTTTGCTTCTGGTTTCTGTCACAACCCTTTTTTCCACTTTGTGTAGGTCTGTGGGTGGTTCTCTAGTGTTGGATTGATTTGAAGAAAACACTTACCAAACACTGAGTTTGTAGGCTGTCATTATTACTGCAGAACAAAGTGAGAAATGGGAAAACAAACGTTTAACACAAAAGATAGTTTGACATCAAAAAGTAAGAAAACAGTGTAAATAAAAAGCAATTCTTGCACTTTTTTCATCTCAAGTTCTACTTATTGAGCTTCTAGGCTTTTTTCATGCTGCTATGTTCTGCTGAAACACTTCAATACATCACAACCACTGTGAATAGTATATTCCCTGCAGAAAAAAGTCTAGTTGTTGGGTTTTGAGTGAACCCTGTTTATGAAGCAGTTTGGACTTATATTGGCTTGTTAGAAATTATGCCCATTTAGTTAGAGTTTGAATAGGCCATGGTTTAGGGTAGGAATGATTTTTAAGCTTTACTGTTTCTTTACAGATGACATTTTGTTAGTTGCTGGACAACTGAAAAAGAAGAATCAAAGAAGCTGCTCCTGAGAAAAAATATTTCAGCATTGTACAGGTCCTTCTCAAAATATTAGCATATTATGATAAAGTTCATTATTTTCCATAATGTCATGATGAAAATTTTACATTCATATATTTTAGATTCATTGCACACTAACTGTCTTAATACGGATGATTGCTCATACAGCTCATGAAAACCCAAAATTCCTATCTCACAAAATTAGCATATTTCATCCGACCAATAAAAGAAAAGTGTTTTTAATACAAAAAACGTCAACCTTCAAATAATCATGTACAGTTATGCACTCAATACTTGGTCGGGAATCCTTTTGCAGAAATGATTGCTTCAATGCGGCGTGGCAAGGAGGCAATCAGCCTGTGGCACTGCTGAGGTCTTATGGAGGCCCAGGATGCTTCGATAGCGGCCTTTAGCTCATCCAGAGTGTTGGGTCTTGAGTCTCTCAATGTTCTCTTCACAATATCCCACAGATTCTCTATGGGGTTCAGGTCAGGAGAGTTGGCAGGCCAATTGAGCACAGTGATACCATGGTCAATAAACCATTTACCATTGGTTTTGGCACTGTGAGCAGGTGCCAGGTCGTGCTGAAAAATGAAATCTTCGTCTCCATAAAGGTTTTCAGCAGATGGAAGCATGAAGTGCTCCAAAATCTCCTGATAGCTAGCTGCATTGACCCTGCCCTTGATAAAACACAGTGGACCAACACCAGCAGCTGACACGGCACCCCAGACCATCACTGACTGTGGGTACTTGACACTGGACTTCTGGCATTTTGGCATTTCCTTCTCCCCAGTCTTCCTCCAGACTCTGGCACCTTGATTTCCGAATGACATGCAGAATTTGCTTTCATCCAAAAAAAGTACTTTGGACCACTGAGCAACAGTCCAGTGCTGCTTCTCTGTAGCCCAGGTCAGGCGCTTCTGCCGCTGTTTCTGGTTCAAAAGTGGCTTGACCTGGGGAATGCGGCACCTGTAGCCCATTTCCTGCACACGCCTGTGCACGGTGGCTCTGGATGTTTCTATTCCAGACTCAGTCCACTGCTTCCGCAGGTCCCCCAAGGTCTGGAATCGGCCTTTCTCCACAATCTTCCTCAGGATCCGGTCACCTCTTCTCGTTGTGCAGCGATTTCTGCCACACTTTTTCCTTCCCACAGACTTCCCACTGAGGTGCTTTGATACAGCACTCTGGGAACAGCCTATTCGTTCAGAAATTTCTTTTTGTGTCTTACCCTCTTGCTTGAGGGTGTCAATAGTGGCCTTCTGGACAGCAGTCAGGTCGGCAGTCTTACCCATGATTGGGGTTTTGAGTGATGAACCAGGCTGGGAGTTTT
The DNA here is from genome assembly GCF_021462225.1 of Girardinichthys multiradiatus. Taxonomy (NCBI): domain Eukaryota; kingdom Metazoa; phylum Chordata; class Actinopteri; order Cyprinodontiformes; family Goodeidae; genus Girardinichthys; species Girardinichthys multiradiatus. Next base: position 12,066,307 of record NC_061810.1, on the reverse strand, counting down.
AAAGGCCTCAGGAATCTTTTGCAGGTGTTTAGAGTTAACTCGTTGATTCAGATGATTAGGTTCATAGCTCGTTTAGAGACCCTTTTAATGATATGCTAATTTTGTGAGATAGGAATTTTGGGCTTTCATGAGCTGTATGCCAAAATCATCCGTATTAAGATAATATAAGACCTGAAATATTTCAGTTAGTGTGCAATGAATCTAAAATATATGAATGTTAAATTTTCATCATGACATTATGGAAAATAATGAACTTTATCACAATATGCTAATATTTTGAGAAGGACCTCTATATCAGGATTGGCAGCAGAGAAATAACCCTACAGTACAAATAATTTAATCTCCATATATGTATTTCATATAGACACTAGGGGTATTTTTTTAGTATACACAGACCTAGCTTTCAATATTTGCCTAAACAAATAACAATAGAGTAATTTGTACCCCCTTACTACCTGATGTCCTGTCCAGTACAGTAGCACTCAGAATTGTTATCTGAGTGCCAAATAGAAGCTCAACAGATCTACTTTCAAAGGTGGAGCAATACAGCTACACAGAGATTGTTAATTTGTCAAAAGCACAAACAAATTATATTATTTTGGGTCCTTTGGTGTTGAAAATAATAGGGCATATATCTGATGGCAATACGAGCTGCAATACAATCCATGCTATGTGTAGAATATGCATCAATAGCTCTAAGGGATAGACATACACTACCTCGGGTGTGTTATGGCGTGAAGATAAGTCAAGCTGTTATGTTAATGAGGTTGGACAGAAGATTGTTTTAAAGTGTTGGTTTTTAATTAATTGAATGTTGAATGAATGAATGTTATTACTGTAATACAGAGTTATGTCTCTGTACCAATGTTTCTTGCATCATTTGCTATGATAATATTGAATGATACTGCTAATTTTATCACAGTAAATAGTTTAGTAATGCAAGCTGTTGAAACTCTAGCTTTCCGGGACACAGATAATTTTCAAGCCAAGATTCTTACCCCGCTGCTCTCTGTCCAGATGAAGACACAGGATGCCACAGTTCCAGATAGGAATCTAAAGCCAGAATAATGTAAAGATTGAGCAACAGATTGTGCTTCATTCTGACCAACTGCTTCTATTGTCTGTGTTCACTGAAAGTCTGGGATTGACGGAGTAGTGAGAGATCCAGTTTAACACAGACAGGAAGTTACCACTGAAAGCCATCCTTTTTAAACATTATCTACATCTCTTTGCAAAGGTATTCACACCCCTTCACTTCAAGTCTTGTTACATTACAATGACAAATTTCAGTAAGCTTTGATAGGACTTTATGTAATAGATTGACATGAAGCGGTGGGAAAGCACGTGTTGAATGTTTTACACAAATAGAATCCAAAACCTGTGGTGTGCATTGTTTTCAGGCAACTGCCTTCAAAAGTCATGTTTTTAGTCATTATAGTCTGCCTGTGTGTAATGTAGTCAAATTATAAATATTACTATTCTGTGAAGGCCTCAGTGGTTTAAGAACATCATGCCTCTTTTTCATTCATGGCTCCAGCACTGCACGACTCCATCCTGCTCAATCTTGCTCTACTCTGCGCAAAAGATGTTGTGTTTCCATTGACTTACAGAAGGCAGGAGTTATGGCTTGATGCCTCACCCTGAGCTGTCGGTGTTATGGACGGTGCTGCTATCAACTCTTACTGTCTTTTGGTCTGATGTGAACCTACCAAACATGAGATATGTTTCAAGTAAAAACATGTAATGTAAAATAAACACTCATCGTTGCACATCATGTCCTCCAACAGTGATTTCGACCCACGGCTTTCAGTTTCACTATCTCTGGCCATTGTGGTCCTTAATATTTTTCTAGTCCCTCTCCAGGTTTTTTTTTTTTTTTTTTCCTGGCACTGTGATGTGTGGTAACATATTTGGCTTGTCATTCTCTGCCCTACCTCAGTGAACATTTTCACACATTACCATCCACATGCTCCAACCATCTGTACATGGAGAGCATTAATTAAATAATCAGCTAAGAGACCCAGCTCTGGCAGAGCTGCAGAGATGCACAGCTCAGGTGGGAGAAAACAATTACTCTATAATTTTGGCAAAGAGAAAGGCATTGGCTGAAATAAAGCAATAAGAAGTCTTGTTGAATGTTTGCTACAAGCCATGTAGAAGAAATAGCAAACACGTGAAAGAAAGTGTTCTTGTCAGTTTAGACCAAAATAGAAATGTTTGGCCTACATGTTTGGTTTAAAACTATCTTTCCACATCACCCTGAACAAACCATTTCAGCTATGAAACAAAGTTGTGGCAGCAACATGATGTGAGTTGGTGAAAAGATGGATGGAACTAAATACAGGGCAGTCTTAGGGTGTATTCAAACCAGGAAAGTCCTTGAATCTGCTTGTTTGGTTCGGATCAAAAGCAGACTTTATTTTCTTTTTTGTTTGGTGCGGTTTGCTTTCACATTGTACTTTTTGCGAGTGAAATATTACTTAAACAAAGCCACATGGGTGACGATCATTGCTCCCACTGGACAGAAATGATGGGGGTGGGACACAGCATAGACCCAGAAATTTAGGAAATCAACTGTAGTGCTGCGTACAGCAACTCTGTTCTGCATATCTGTGCTGTTATTATAGCTGCAATATTATTGTGAGAGCTTGAATGTATTCACACCTGCACAAAAGGTCCAGAACAACTGGGGAAATGAACTCTGGTCCATTTAAAGCGGACCAAAAGTGGCAGGTGTGAATACACCCTTAGAAGAAACTGTTCACCTCCAAGTAGGACAATGACTCTAAATATACAGCTGTGGCACTGGGAATTGTTTAGATTAGATCAAAGTGTATTCATGTTTCAGAATGGTCCAGTCAAAGTACAGACCTAAATCCCAATGAGATTTTTTTGGCAAGATTTTAAAACTTTCCAACCAATCTGATTGAACTTGAGCTTTTTTGCAATGAAAATGGGGAAAAAACTGTAAATGTCTCCAGTTGGTAGAAACATAACCTAAACCACTTGCACCAAAGGTGCTTCTTCAAAGCTTTGAATCAGGGGGGCTGACTAAATATGCATCAGACACGTTTTAGATTTTTATTAATCGAATGTTCAATAATATCATTTTCCTTTTCCATTAATTAAAGTACTTGTGGTTGTAACGTGACAAAAAGTAAGAAAGTTCAAAAATTACTTTTACAAGGCGCTATATCATGCAAAAAAACAGAGTTTGCTTATTTTTTTTTCATTCTGCAATGGCATGCCTTAGACACAATTAATAAGTCATGTTTGGATGAAACCAAATCTTGCAAAACCAAAAGAGTTAAATTTGGGTGCAGGGATCTGAAATATCTTGAGCTGAACTTCCTAACTTAAAGTACCTGAAAACATGCAGCATAAAAAGCCTCATAAATCAAAAAATGCTTTGTGAAATTAAATTCTATTCACAGCTCAGACAGAGCTACTTCATCACAGCTTTTTTCTCTCTGTGAAACAATGCTTTTAAAAAATGTAACTGTGTTTAGCCAACTCGCCTCTCATCCCTGTTCAAATGTTTCAGAAGGACGCACTCAGAAGTATAAACTGACAGCTCCTTCTGTTGGTGGTTTGAAAAAAATGTCTAATTTTCTCTTTGTGTGTGAACTCCTTACTTTGTCACTTTCTGAAGTGAGCCTGAAGAAAAGCAGTGGTCCATGCAGTTAGCAGCTTGCCTGTTTTCTTTATCACAAACAAACAGCATACTGTCTGAGTAGAAAGAACATCAAACATGTCAGATGTTACAATAACCTTAAATTAATTGTTTCTAGATCTTATAAACAATAGTATCCTGCGCTAAATTAGCCATATATATAATCCCCTGTTTGGATGCCCTTTCTCCAGAAGCAACTTCATAAACACGTTGTTCCTATTTTGTGCCTTTACAACACTTTTAAAAATTTCCTCTTTCCCTTAAACCTTTCTTTGTTTTTATTTCACGGACACTCTTTTCTTTCACTGGCTGACACAGGAAGACAAAGTGCTGGGCACTGTTGTTTGGGAAAGAAAACATCAAAAAATCCAAAATATCATGAGTGACTTGCCCACCATCACCAATGTCATTCTGCTCTTTTTTGACACTGCAGTATACTACTACTTTCATCACCAATGTAAAAATGACTTGTCTATGCAGTAGCAAGCCATGTTGATCTATAATCTAGGCGATGCTGCAAAAATTGTTACATGGTAAATGGACCATACAGCTTATTAAATTACAATAAAGATTAGCAGAAACAGGCTGACCAGAAGATAGATAGATGGATGGATGGATGGACAGACGGACGGATTGATCGATGGACAAACCTGTCATTTCAGTTGAGAGGGTATGGCATTCATTAAGTGGCTACTTTAACAACAAACTGTAGAATAATCAGATATATTATTTTAAATGTTCTTCTTAAGTAGACTTAAAAAATTTATTTATAAGGTTCAAACTGAATGGACAGGCTTGAACTAAAGTAAGCAGGACCTCTATCTGTTTGTAAATGCAAAAAAATATATATATCTAAAGAAAGATTTATGAAATCACATTGTAAAACAGCCTTAGTAGTAACAATACATTTTGCAATGACTAAAATTAGCATTAAGAATAATTTTAAATGTCCCTTTGTGATTATTGATTTCCAGAATGAATATGGCACAACAAAAATTATCTATCCATCATCAGCCCATCCTTCAGTGTATCAGCTATCATTTATCATGTCATCTGTTTTTCCTCCTACCCATATGTTCATCCACTGCTACAATTACAGTTCCACTTTACATACACCATCATCTGCATAAAAGTCCTATCTCTTTTGTGCTTTTAATGATTTATTTGCCACCTTTTTTTCCATGCTGGTATGACTGTACATCAGCTACTAAAAATAAATACACAGCTCTTAAATATTGAAAATTGTCTTTTATATGAATTCAAATATATGCATTTACCCCAACTAATATGTGAAAGAACTACATGCAAAACAGGTAGGTGTAATTAAGAAAAACACAAACACATGTGGCTCATGACGAGGTCAGTACTGGCCCACGTTTTGGGAAAAAATGATTAAGCACATTTAAATTAGTTGTTTGTTTTCATGGACTTGGCTTATAGAACAGTCCATAACTGAACTCCCTGGTTTAGAAACTTAGTGTTTTATCTGCTTTATCCATTTCAAAATTTCAAAAACATGGAAGTTGTTGACATCCTTGCCCACCCATCTCACTGTTAACTGAAGATGAAGTTCAAGAATTTAGAAGTTTTTTGTTCCATCCATCAATGCACCAGACGATGCACCACAACCTCTGACATCAAAACAGACCCTCAGGATGATGGGACCATGCTTTACAGTTTGAAAGGCTCACCTTGACTCCTCCAAACACTCTTAATGTAATTATAGCCAAATAACTAAATCTTTGTTTCTTCTCACCATGAAATGTATTTGTAGAATACATTTGGCTTCTCCATGTGGGCCGCAATTTGACCTCATACAGGTTAAGTTTTCAAGGAAGGGAATTTTTTGGTTGGCAACTTTTCAGTTCGTGTTAATGTTAAACGTTGTTCATTGTAGATAGTGACACTAGTGTTCCAGCATCTTCTTGTTAATTGCAGGCTTTAACCAAGGTTGTCCTGATCAATTTCCCTTCATCTGGTGAAAGCTTGGTTCAACCTTTGCAACAAGCAGGCACAAGCATCTTGATGAACTCTAATATTTGGGGACATTTAAATATTTGTGGACGTACAGGCAGGTCCTTCTCAAAATATTAGCATATTGTGATAAAGTTCATTATTTTCCATAATGTCATGATGAAAATTTAACATTCATATATTTTAGATTCATTGCACACTAACTGAAATATTTCAGGTCTTTTATTGTCTTAATACGGATGATTTTGGCATACAGCTCATGAAAACCCAAAATTCCTATCTCACAAAATTAGCATATTTCATCCGACCAATAAAAGAAAAGTGTTTTTAATACAAAAAACGTCAACCTTCAAATAATCATGTACAGTTATGGACTCAATACTTGGTCGGGAATCCTTTGGCAGAAATGACTGCTTCAATGCGGCGTGGCATGGAGGCAATCAGCCTGTGGCACTGCTGAGGTCTTATGGAGGCCCAGGATGCTTCAATAGCGGCCTTTAGCTCATCCAGAGTGTTGGGTCTTGAGTCTCTCAACGTTCTCTTCACAATATCCCACAGATTCTCTATGGGGTTCAGGTCAGGAGAGTTGGCAGGCCAATTGAGCACAGTGATACCATGGTCAGTAAACCATTTACCAGTGGTTTTGGCACTGTGAGCAGGTGCCAGGTCGTGCTGAAAAATGAAATCTTCATCTCCATAAAGCTTTTCAGCAGATGGAAGCATGAAGTGCTCCAAAATCTCCTGATAGCTAGCTGCATTGACCCTGCCCTTGATAAAACACAATGGACCAACACCAGCAGCTGACACAGCACCCCAGACCATCACTGACTGTGGGTACTTGACACTGGACTTCTGGCATTTTGGCATTTCCTTCTCCCCAGTCTTCCTCCAGACTCTGGCACCATGATTTCTGAATGACATGCAGAATTTGCTTTCATCCGAAAAAAGTACTTTGGACCACTGAGCAACAGTCCAGTGCTGCTTCTCTGTAGCCCAGGTCAGGCGCTTCTGCCACTGTTTCTGGTTCAAAAGTGGCTTGACCTGGGGAATGCGGCACCTGTAGCCCATTTCCTGTACACGCCTGTGCACGTTGGCTCTGGATGTTTCTACTCCAGACTCAGTCCACTGTTTCCGCAGGTCCCCCAAGGTCTGGAATCAGCCCTTCTCCACAATCTTCCTCAGGGTCCGGTCACCTCTTCTCGTTGTGCAGCGTTTTCTGCCACACTTTTTCCTTCCCACAGACTTCCCACTGAGGTGCCTCGATACAGCACTCTGGGAACAGCCTATTCGTTCAGAAATTTCTTTTTGTGTCTTACCCTCTTGCTTGAGGGTGTCAATAGCGGCCTTCTGGACAGCAGTCAGGTCGGCAGTCTTACCCATGATTGGGGTTTTGAGTGATGAACCAGGCTGGGAGTTTTAAAGGCCTCAGGAATCTTTTGCAGGTGTTTAGAGTTAACTCGTTGATTCAGATGATTAGGTTCATAGCTCGTTTAGAGACCCTTTTAATGATATGCTAATTTTGTGAGATAGGAATTTTGGGTTTTCATGAGCTGTATGCCAAAATCATCCGTATTAAGACAATAAAAGACCTGAAATATTTCAGTTAGTGTGCAATGAATCTAAAATATATGAATGTTAAATTTTCATCATGACATTATGGAAAATAATGAACTTTATCACAATATGCTAATATTTTGAGAAGGACCTGTAGAACATTAATGGCTACACAGATTTAAGCTTATAGGTAATCGATAACTTTGCTTTGATTTTTTCTCAAATATGCTGTTGTAGGATATCAAAGTTACTACAGTTGTTGAAACATTAGCAACTAAACAATCCCTGTTTACTCTCAGGAGTTTGAACTGACCAAAAGGATATACAATGAGAGCCTTTTATTACATAGAGATGATATGTTTACAGTCTTATGACTCTCAAAAAATATGAAGTTACAGTAAACACTATATAAGCTTGCTAAATCATGCATAAGGCAGACAAATCTAAAACATTTATGTTTATTTATGTCAGTGTGCCAAACTCCTGACAGTTTTTAAACTTGTATGTGTTTTAATAATTTTGTATATGTTGCATACAATAACTGTTAGTTTGTTACTGCATATCGAAGAGCCTTTCCAAATTCACCAGACATCCATCCATGCATCCATCGTCTTCCGCTTATCCAGGGTTGGGTCACGGGAGCAGCAGCCTAAGCACAGAGACCCAGACATCCCTCTCCCCAGCCACTTGGGCCAGCTCGTCCAGGGGAATCCCAAGACCTCAGCAGTGCCACAGGCTGATTGCCTCCATGCCACGCCGCATTGAAGCAATCATTTCTGCAAAAGGATTCCCGACCAAGTATTGAGTGCATAACTGTACATGATTATTTGAAGGTTGACGTTTTTTGTATTAAAAACACTTTTCTTTTATTGGTCGGATGAAATATGCAAATTTTGTGAGATAGGAATTTTGGGTTTTCATGAGCTGTATGAGCAATCATCCGTATTAAGACAGTTAGTGTGCAATGAATCTAAAATATATGAATGTTAAATTTTCATCATGACATTATGGAAAATAATGAACTTTATCACAATATGCTAATATTTTGAGAAGGACCTGTATATGTACATAATGGAGTATACATGTATAATCCAGACCCTGTGTGGGTTAGAAAAAAAAAACGATCAAGCTAGTGCACACAGGTTTTTTTTTTTATTTCTTTAAATTGTGTTATGTATTATCATTCCATACTGAAAACAGAAGGCTTCAAATAAATCTATAAAAGCCTGTGACATTCAGGCCCATGATGAGTTTAGTTAAACTTCTTTTTATTTTATTTTTATGCTCCATTAGGTTTCTCCAACTAGCATTCAGCTGCTATATCACAAAGCCCCATGAAGGTAGAGCAGAATTTGCTCTTGCTGTTTGGTCTCATCAATCCTCCCTGAGGTACCAAAAAGTCTAACATATGATCTTTCTGTCTACATTTCCTCTCCTGAAGAAGTTGCCAAAATCCATAAGCATATTATATGTATTTGGAACAAATCCAACCTTCTGTCTGTGCTGACTGAATCACAAGCACTGAATTACTTAAATACATCAGACAAACACACACAAACTGACACCCATAGGTTCACAGCTGCAAGACCTGGAAGCTCAGGATCACCTCTAACTCAGGGCATGCCTCAGGCTAGTCATCCTTTTTGGATAACTGCGCTGCTTAATTTTCCCCCACATGCGTGACAGCAGACCGGAGAATCTAAATGTTGCTCTCTTCACTTTATGCCCGATGTGTTTAGTCGGTGGAAGGGCTGCACTGCCATCGCCTTTAGGATTGACAGGATTTTACCTTAACACCGGATACTGGGTTATTTGCTGTCTAGCATGGGCTTGACGAGGGGACAAATTTGGGATAATACAAACTCAATGATGTAAATCTACTGCAATCATGCTTCAGCAAGTGTTTGTCTCTTAAATTGTGGGTGTTCTACGGGGCAATATTGCATTTCTGATTGCAGTAATTTATCAATGTCTTTGTATTTGTGTGAAGAAAAACATCGGGCTGTTTTGGAAAACATGCTGATATTATTTCCTTTAAATTAAAAGTGACACGTGTCTGATCTTGTTTAAAAAAAATAGAGTAAAACCAATAATTATTTTTGGCTTTACAACACATTAATTAAGAATCTTGTGCCACAGGCTTTTATAGGAGGATGTCTAAAGTCAACATACACTTTCCAATCCAGTGGCTTGTAAAAAGTACAGCAAAATGTGTAACCTTCATTACACCCTATACCACCCCCATCCCCATCTCTCTCACCCCCACCCCCCATATCTCATTCCGCCACCCCCACCCCCCCACCCCACACACACACACACACACACACACACATGCCATGTGCACTAACATGAACATAACTGACAATGCTCATTAGCCAAAGACCTTCATGCCAGAAATGTCCTGCTGCTTTGCACACTGGGTAAAAGGCTCCCCTCTTCCTAATTCTGAGGTATCCTCTCCCACAGTCTGGCTCAGAGTTACAGACCCTGGCTTACACAACACAACCCTGTTCTCAAATCACTGAAAGGACTGGGGAAGCGGACGGAAAGCTGACAGTGTATAACAATCCCAACTAGTTTAGGTGTCATGAAATGTTTCCACCCTGTGGGAACCAGCCTCTGTGTTGCTCACTTTCCAGGACATTGTACGTCATTGCTAAGTAGGACAGAAAGTTCCTTTAAGAAATTAACTGCCACTTTGTGTTATAGTTTGTGGGATAAAATGTAAAGGAACACTTTATATTTTGACTGTGATTAGGGGGAATACATATGAGCAGTCAATGTCTTCCCTGCTGAGAGCAACCTTAATTAAGAGGAATCACCAAGAGCAATAATTGAAATGTGTAAAGACACAGGATCTATGACAAATCATCAAGAACAAAAACTGATGGTTATTTGGGAGGAACAACCAGAAAAAAACTATTTTCTGTCCAATCTTCACAAACGTAAACACGTGAAGTGCCCTACACTCTACTGGGACTTTAACTGAATCTTTGTACATTTGTCAGAAACACAGGAGAAAACTTTGGAAAAATACTTAAAGACTGAATTGAAAAAAATGTAAACTTAAGGCTTGTTTACCAAGGGTGCCAGTAATTGTGGATGGTGCTTGGTACACAGGACTAAAACAAAAGTCTGTCATCTAAAGATACTCAAACTAACTCAAACAAAAGCTCAATATTTTTTACTCACTCAATTAACATGGGAAGTGTATTATTTTTTTATCATTTCTTCAATTGGACTATTCTCAGATTGCCACACATGCAGACCTGTGCACCAGGTCTGCTAAATGCATTCTTTCTCAAATCTGCTCAGGCTTACAGTTGGACTGGTGTGATCCCAAAACAGCAACTACAGAGTGTGAGCCTGAGTGATTATGGCAATGTTCCTTCCTTCTTCCTGGGTGATACATTAAGTTATATAGAGGAAGAGTTGTTGTTTCAGTGTTTCCAGGGACAGTGTATGGACACAAAAACTACTACTTCATGCTTAAGTGATGACTTTATAAATATTTGATTTAGAAAATATTCGAAAAAGTTGGAATGTTTATGGTTTGGGATAGGTTTGATGGTGGAAATTTGCTCTTAAATAGATTCTGCTTTGATTCGCAAATATGCACCTCACTGCTCAAAGTCAGAATCTGACTCCACTTACCTACTACACTTTAAAGGAATTAATTACCCTTTAAACCCAGATCCTACTTTAATTATTTCATGTGAAAATGCATTCTAGTGCCTCTAAAACGTTATAAATGGGTTTAATTGGTGTTTGTCAGACTGGGGTACATTCAGAGTAATGAGTTTTACCACAGATTACCGACATCCAAAGACACTGAATATTTTTGCCTTTTAAAAACTACAGAAGCAAGTTTTCATTGGGTTCTGCTTCAGGATATTGCACAGTACCTGCACAGTTCTCTCTAGAATTATCTCCATAGCACATTGCTTTAAGAAGTGTACAGTTTTATGACTCTGTCTTTATGGCTTACTTAAAAACTGGGCCATGGTGTATTAAACAATCCAACACCTTAATGTGGATTATTGTCTTAAATTCAATCCAAACAAGTAATTATTTTCTAAAACCCATTGAAAGTCTGGGCAAACTTTACATTTTTTTCTGTAGTGTTGGACCTGTTGAGTTGTGGTAACCCCACGAAGTAAACAGTAAACTTCAAGCCTCAAGGCTACAAAGGTCATGTACTGTAGCCCAGCATGTTTATGCTAATAAAAGAAAAGCCTAGATGCATTCCAAGCATTCAGATCCAATGGTATAATCTCTTAATCAGCAAAACAGTAGATGATTTGCTGCCATTTGTGTGGGAGCAATGGACTGCTAACCTGAGACCTTTAATGCTTTAGGTTGTGTAGTTTTGGATTTTACAGCAATGTAAATTGTATAAGTTTCACACCGGCTAATTTATTAAGTATATTCTCCTAGTGTCTTGATTGTTTGTGGCATAGATTAAACAAACAGTTAAAAGCAGAGATTTTGGTCCATATTAACATTATAGCATCACACAGTTCCTTCAGATTTGTTGGCTGGTCTTCCATGGTGCGAATCTGTTGTTCCATCACATCTTAAAAGTGCTCTATTGGATTGAGATATGGTGACTGAAGGCCTATTAGAGTGCATTAAACACATTGTCATGTTCAAGAAACCAGTTTGACAGGATGTAAAGTTTGTAACATGTTGCATTAACCTGTTTGAAGTAACAATCCAAAGAAAGGGTACATAGAGGGATGCACATGGTCAGGAAGAATACTCAGGTAGGCTTTGGAGTTTAAACAATCATTTTGGATTAAGGGCATCAAGGTATGCCTGGAAGCTATACCAGGCATACATGTCAAATTTGGAAAATCCAATCTTTTTTTCAGCTAAAATTGAGACTCATTGGACCAGGCACTTTTTTTTTATTTTTTATTTTTTATATATTGTAGTTATCAAGCCTTTGCAAATTCTAGTGCCAGATTCCTGTTCTCAGCTAACACAAAGTTGCACCCAGTTTGGCCATCTTCTGCTGTAAGGTTTGAATTGTGCATATAGAGATGGTATTCCACATACCTTGGTTATAACAACTTGTTTTTGAGCAACTGTTGCCTTTCTGACATCTTTAACCAGCCTGTGGATTTTCTTTTTATGGCCATTCCCTGCAAACCCAAGAGATGGTTGTACATAAAAATCCCAGAATATCAGCAGTTTCTAAAATACTCAGACCAGTCAGTCCACCAACAACCATGCTACAATCAACATTGGTTAAATCACCTGTCCTGCCCATTCTGATGCTCAGTTTAACCTTGAGCAAGTTGTTTTTACCACATCTAGATTTCTAAATTCACTATGCAGCTGCCATTTGATAGGCGCGGGGTGGAAAGAGTTTCTTACAGCATAATAAATAAAATACCATGGTTTTATAATATAACAGGTTTTACACAAAGATTAAGTACAGAAACGTATAACATGATTGAATTCCTTTTTTAAAACAGTGGAAACAATTGTAACTCCTGTTGCAAAAATGATATATGATATTGATCATTCCAGTTAAAATATAATCTATAACATATACTGTAACGGTAAAATATCTTTTGCACCAGTGGTTTATCTTTGTTTTGGAAATCCCATTCTTGCACAGAATATTGTTCGTCTGACCACTGTAAGGCTCTCATGGAGGCTTTCACACACAAAACTTTGCTAATTTTAGTAAAAGGACATTTGTCTCTTCAAAAACTACCAGATACATTGTTTGTACTTCTGTGCAGGGATCAGATTTTACGATTTAGCAGTTTACAGACTTGCTCTTAGTGTTACAATTAGCTGAATTGCCCAACTTGCCTTTTTCGCATCATTTCGCTTCTGGATATTTTTCTCTCTCCAAATCTTGCAAACTCTTAAGGTTATTAGAGTGGATGATTCTTATATCTTCGGTACCACACTTCTTTCAATAAGAAAGCCCTGAGTAAACCTAAACTTAAATTTCCTAAAACCCATGTCGCGAACAAGATTCACCCATTGCATAGTTTACTCCAGTTTCTGCACTGTTTGATGTTTGAGTCAGAATGCAGAATCTGTCTCATGTCAACTTTATTTGCTTGGTTTTTATTGTGTTTTATGAGTTAATTTTACTACATTTTTAATCATATCCTCGCTGTTTGGTTTTACTGCTTTATGAAGTACTTTATTACTCTTTGTTGTGTCTCCTCATTGATGTAACCTCTGTTTGTGATATATAATGAAGCTGGTATTAACACAACCATAAGATAAACACCCACCAAGTGTTCTAGTAGTTGCTTAAACACTCATTAGAGAGTAGCACCCTGATATTAGGTATTCATTTAGTCAGTCTCTCTGCTTGGGACAAGAGAATCCATCTTTTCCTGTATTAATGGGAAACACATTCAGCTGATAGTGTGAAGGAACAGGTTGGTAATGGGAAGTGCTTGATTAAAAGGTCTCTGTTCCTACAGTCCAAAGTCCTTTAATGAGATTTCAGTCAGTCACTCATTCATTTTCTGTACCACTTCCAGGCCGGGAATCAAACCCAGGACCTTCTTGTTGCAAGGCAACTGCGCTACCATGCAGCCCCTGTGGGAACAGTTCACTGGAAAATTTAAGAGGTGTCTAAACCTTAAGTTTGACGCTGCAAATGAAGTTATGAATACAATTTTGCCCTTTTATTATTTTCACTTGAGTCCTTTTTTTTTAATCTTTATTTTGAACAAAAAACATTTTAGACAAAAACGTATCAACCTGTCGGAACCCACCCTCAGTCCCTGGATATCATTAACGATAGTCTACCATAATGGTTGGTATGACACATGAAAAATATTTAGGATGAAACTTTCCACCTGCAGGGAAATGACACCGTTTCATGCTGTCGTTGAAAGATTTTTGCTTTAATGAATAGAGCAGCTGACAGTGTGCTTTGGTGGAGATTACAACCATCAGTCTGTGTTCCAGACTGTCAGAACAGAGCTGCCGACTCTCTGTGAAATGCTGGCAGGGTGCCGCGCAACAAAAGCTCAGGCTTCCAGACAACTTTAAAGCTGAACCTTCGCACCACAAGTCACTACAGAGGACATTCTGAGCTTAGAGTGTAGCGAGGGAGGATCATCCCACTTGAGTTCAGAATCTCTGGACTGCTGATAATCAGTGTTCGGCTTTACCTTGATGTCACTGAGATCCAATGGAATAGCATAGGGGCAGCTGTATAAGAACATGTTTTAGTAATGTCTTTGAGTTTCAACTTCACTACAACAGATGATTAATAATGATTACCGTAAATGAAAAGATGTAATAAAGGTATCAAATTCCAATATTATACCTGAAACTATATTTAACTTTATATAATTATTTTTATTTTTTTTATACAATAGAAACAGGGTTTAGGTGCACATTTCCAGCATTAGTTTGCTACCTCTTTTTCAGATAATATTTTTAGTGTGTAACTCCATGTCATTTGGAATATTTTTTTAAACTGGCATTTTTTTTCTCCTGTTTTTGTAAAAATCTGCATCTGAATACTTTCTGTCATAACAGTAATAAACAACTTATCTAAGCTATCTAACACTGATGGCACCAGATAGGGATGAAGATTCTCAAAAAAAATATTTAACATGCTTTTGTCTTTGACACTGTTTAATCCTTGCACCAAGTCATTTTTTCTTCTGATTATGTTAGAAATTTACAGCGAGACATATGTGGAATGGCTATACTGTTATTTTTTCCTACACAAAAAGTGGTTGTGGGTATGTGCAAAGTGGGCCTCGATATCATTGTTTACTTCCAATATATTTCCAAAAGTCTTTCTCTGTTTATATTATATGTACACGAACTTTTATGACCTGACCTATTTTTGATCTATAAGGTCCAGTTTGTTGATTGACCCACAGCTGCCAGCAATATAAATGTTATTCTGTAAACATTCTCTACAAGGTTTAGGTGTATGCTCATAGATAAGAAAACCTCCACTCTAGTTCACCCCAAAGGTGTTCTAGAGTTGAGATCAGATTTCTGAGCAGGCCAGACAAGTTTCTCCACACCAAACTTTAAAGACTTGAAGCCATGGAAGTGATTGGAACACTGGAATTTATTGATTTGGTGGTGTGACCCAATACTTTTGGCAATATAGTGTATTTCCCGTTGACACGTCCACAGTGAGACAACTGGTATCCGAGAGCCAGCAAAGACCCAAAGTGCAGGTAGGCAGCAGACTGTTAAATGATACTGACAGTTTTGAAAATAAACAGTTCAAATGTAAATAAACTCAATCAACATGTTCTCTGGAGGCAGACAGTGATATAAAACTAAACAAAACCAAACAACACATCTGGAAACAGCCAGGCCAAGTGCTGTGGAGAGGTGGGAATTATCAGGATTTAACACAGACTGAAAGTAGCTGCAAGGTTTTTATACTGAAGAGAGTGATTACTTGGACAGAGATTTTTGCTGAGCTTGCCCTTCTTGGCCACATATAAACTAAGTTTTTGATGAGAAAAACTAACCTTAAAGAAAAGATTTTCTAAAGTAGGGATTTTTAAAACTCCACTGTTGTATTGGCCCTATGTTGATTAACTTCTAGAAGGAGGATTCTTCCTGTCTTTGTTTTTATGACATACTTGCAATATGAAGTATGACATCAACACAAAGAAAAAAAATATAAGTATATATATATTTTTATTTTATTTATATTTTTTTTTTATTTGAACTACGTGAGAATGTTTGTGTAAATTTTCTCATTTTAACAATTCTGTTTTATGTGATAATTTTGTGGTCTTTTTTTTGGCTTTTATGTGATGTTTTTCTTTTTCTTTTGTGTTGTTTTACGTTCAATTATTCTGTATGAATGATGTTTTAATCAGGCTGCAATTTAAGACTGTGTGTTTTCAAGATAGTAAAATGGTGGCAGGGACAGTGCCTGATTTGTGTAACCTTTTCTTGATTTCTTTGTCCAAAAGTGACTAAAAGTGACAGGAATAACAACAAGGTAAAATGCTAATTATTCTAGGGGATGTCTGTCAACAGAACCACATTGTGATCTCTCTCTTTCCAAATTCAACAGTTTTTTTATTGTTGGGTTTGTTTTGTACTAAGAAAATTTAGAGTGGAAACTAACTGAAGGTAAAATTTCTTCTAGCTACAATGAGGATTCTCACAAGATTTAATGTACATCTGCTGGACATACTAATACAACATAGATACAGTACAATCAGAACCAGCTGTGATCAAAACATAAAAGATTAGCTTATTGCAGAGCTGTAACCTTAATCTGTTTTGATAATGCGCTAGAATAAAATATTTAACATTTATTCGTATATCTTTGTGTTGAAACAGCCATGTAGTAATAATGAATATTGCACGCCAGGTTATGTTGTCTAATGAGTTCTGGGCCTTACTTTGATTTCACTTTTCACCTTATGCATCTTGTGCTGCAAGTGCCGAACTTTTACGTGTAGCCAGGTATTTGTGTAAAATGAATTTGTATAAAAATCTAACTGAAGAACTGCTACAAATCCAATAATTGCAAGAGGTTTCTCTCATCCCTTCAAAACATATTTCACTAGATTAATAAATACAACAGTGGGCACATATATTGCAGCCTATGGTTAAGATGTGTAGAAGATGTAAATTTATCTCACTGAAAATGTTTAGAAAAAGTAGACCTTAATTTTTATCACATTTATTCAAAGGGAGAAATAAAATCACATTTTAAGAAATAATAGTTCTAAACAAAAACTGTAACAATCCCTTTTAAAAAAAGGAACTGAAGCATTTTTTTATGTATACTTTTAATTTACTTTTTTTTTGTTTTAACAGAGCTTCTATAAACTTCTAATTAGTTGCTGTTTCCCTGGGGTATAGTCCCATTTGCATAGAGGCTGGAGAAGGACTTATCTTGCCAGGATGGTAAGATGAATAAAAAAAACCTCTTCAGAGTTCACTGTTGGAGAGCTGCAGCAAACAGCACCATCTTGGCATCACCCAGTAGTCTCCATAACAACTGTTAAATGACATCTACATACCACTCAGTTGTTCGGAAGTAATGTCATGAAAAAGCAGACATGTGGCCCTCGATAAATGATACTCTGACATGCTTTTGTGTGATGAGGCGCAGATTGAGCTTTTCTGTAACAAACACTATATATAGGGAAATAAAGGATGAATATGCAGAGAAGCACTCTGTTACATTATATATGGTGGAGGATCTGTAATACTGTGGGCCTGTGGCATCTATGA
The DNA here is from genome assembly GCF_021462225.1 of Girardinichthys multiradiatus. Lineage (NCBI taxonomy): Eukaryota > Metazoa > Chordata > Actinopteri > Cyprinodontiformes > Goodeidae > Girardinichthys > Girardinichthys multiradiatus. Next base: position 12,048,876 of record NC_061810.1, on the reverse strand, counting down.
AATTCTAGGAGGTTTTAAATAACAATCTAATGGCCTGTGCTTTAAATCTAAAAATTCTACACAGAAAATGGTTCACCAGACATAATTCACCTTCTGCCAAAGCCGTCTCAGTCCTCAGACCTAAATCCTATAAATAAATAAAAAACCTGTGGGATAAACTGAAGAGAATTGAGCAGAAGTGAGGATCTAGGACTCTGGACAGTCTAAAGAAATTGTGCTAAGAAGACTGATTAAAGATGCCTCTCTATGTATGCTAAAACCTTATGAAATGTCATAGTAAAAGACTGAATGTTGTTCAGTTGGGAATAGTGGGTTGTACAAAGTACAGACAGCAGGGGTACCAACACATGTTCCACTTGTGGTTTTGTTAGAAGCATTTATTTGGTAAAGTGACAATTTGCCCAAGTAAATTCATGTAATAAAATTAAAGGTTGTCCTTTAAGGCATTATTTTACACATCTTGCCAATAAATGTGACCACAGTACTGCAGTTCTATTAGCAAGAAAACCTTTGTCCTAGTCTTCCCTTGAGAGCTGTAAGCTAACAGCAGCATCACTGTGTAAAACAGTAAAACTAAACTCAGCATTTGGCTGCAGATAAGAATGGGTGAGCAGGTGCGGCCTTTCATTCAGAGACAGGTAAAACACGGGAGATTTTGTAATTTCTAATAAATAATTGCACTAAGCATTAAACTGAAGATCTATTTGAAACATATGCAACACTCCGAAAGAAATTATAATTGCTAGTTTAAGATTTCCTTTAAAATAAAGTCTAGCCCTACAATACACAGTAAAGATAGTATTTATTTATATTTTTACACAGCTTTTCTCCTGTAAATGTTTCTTTTTTTCCTCTTTTATTAAAATTAGATTTTTATTTTTTCACTAGTGCATTTAGGGGAAGTGGATGTACATGGACAAAAATAGAGAAATCAAATCATGTACATCACGTACACACAAGAGCATATGTTTGGTAATTCCTAATAGAAACGTGTAGATGTTTTCATGCCTCCAAGTTGTTACACTGGAAATGTGTTTTTCTTTTTTTGATGTTCTCCTAAAACAATAAGCATGCACTCACATATAGTAACATATAGACTGCCTGAGAAGGCTCATTCACCACAGCTGTTCTGTTAACACTAAGGTCTAGAAGAAATTAAATAAATAATGCATTTCTTATGCAGAAAGTAAGGGAAACAAACTCTGATTCTAGTTTATTGCCCAAAACCTCCTGCTTGGCAAAGTAAAAAAATTGACACATATGACAGGAAATGGCAGGTTAATGTCTGTTTTTTGAGGGAGTGTTTGGAGATTTGGAGCAGCTAACTGCTCTGTTGTCTGACTATATGATGTTAATGGGAATGCTGCTCACCATCTGGCAAAGCAGCTACCCTGTTCTTTTAGGATCAAGTAGGATTATATTGGCTTACTAATGTTACCATTTCTGGGATTCTGTGTATGCATGCATACAGATGAAGCAACATCTTTTAAACAAAACAGGTCATTGTCTTCTCTCAAATGAGGTTCACAGGTTTCTATGGTAACATATTACCTCTAATTTTATGTTATAATTCAGTTTCAAATAGTGATGGTTATTAATGGTATAGATGAGTAATGTGGTAAAGAAGAGACAATTGGGAAAAAGCTGGACTGGATATGTTTATAATCACAGTGGATTCAATTTAAAAGGGGTCGCTCAAAGTAACCCACAGACATATAGAACATTAATGGCTCCACAGATTTAAGCTTATAGGTAATCGTGAACTTTGCTTTGATTTTTTCTCAAATATGCTGTTGTAGGATATCAAAGTTACTACAGTTGGTGAAACATTAGCAACTAAACAATCCCTGTTTACTCTCAGGAGTTTGAACTGACCGAAAGGATATACAATGAGAGCCTTTTATTACATAGAGATGATATGTTTACAGTCTTATGACTCTCAAAAAATATGAAGTTACAGTAAACACTATATAAGCTTGCTAAATCATGCATAAGGCAGACAAATCTAAAACATTTATGTTTATTTATGTCAGTGTGCCAAACTCCTGACAGTTTTTAAACTTTTATGTGTTTTAATAATTTTGTATATGTTGCATACAATAACTGTTAGTTTGTTACTGCATATCGAAGAGCCTTTCCAAATTCACCAGACATCCATCCATGCATCCATCGTCTTCCGCTTATCCAGGGTTGGGTCACGGGAGCAGCAGCCTAAGCAGAGAGACCCAGACATCCCTCTCCCCAGCCACTTGGGCCAGCTCGTCCAGGGGAATCCCAAGGCGTTCCCACCCCAGCCGAGAAACATAGTCCCTCCAGAGTGTCCTGGGTCTTCCTCTGGGCCTCCTCCCGGTGGGACGTGCCGAGAACACCTCACCAGGGAGAGGTCCAGGAGGCATCCTAACCAGATGCCCGAGCCACCTCAACTGGCTCCTCTCAATGTGGAGAAGCAGCAGCTCCACTCTTAGTCCCTCCCAGATGACCAAGTTTCTCACTCCATCTGTAAGGGAGAGTCCAGACACCCTGCGGAGGAAACTCATTTCGGTTGTTTGTATCTGTGATCTCGTTCTTTCGGTCATGACCCAAAGCTCATGGCCATAGATGAGGGTAGGAACATAGATCGACCAGTAAATCGAGAGCTTTGCTTTTTGACTCAGCTCTCTCTTCACCACGACAGACCTGTACAGCGCCCGCATCACCAATCCCTCTATTGATCTCCCACTCCATTTTCCCCTCATTCATGAACAAGACCCCAAGATACTTGAACTCCTCCACTTGAGGCAGGACCTCCCCCCCGACCCAGAGCAGGCACTCTACCCTTTTCCGGTTCAAGACCATGGCCTCAGACTTGGAGGCACTGATTCTCATCCCGGCTGCTTTACACTCGGCTGCAAACTGCTCCAGTGAGAGCTGTACATCCAATAGAAGCCAATAGGACCACATCATCCACAAAAAGCAGAGACGCAATCCTACGGCCACCAAAACGGATCCCCTCAACACCTTGCCTTGCTTAGAAATTCTGTCCATAAAAGTTACGAACAGAATCGATGACAAAGGGCAACCTTGGTGGAGTCAAACCCTCCCCGGAAACGAGTCCGACTTACTGCCGGGCAATGCGGACCAAGCTCTGACACCAGTTGTACAGGGACCTAACAGCCTATATCAAAAGGCCTGGTACCCCATACTCCCAGAGTACCACCCACAAGATTCTCCAAGGGACACGGTCGAACGCCTTCTCCAAGTCCACAAAGCACATGTAGACTGGTTGGGCGAACTCCCATGAACCCTCCAGGACCCTGCTGAGGGTGTAGAGCTGGTCCAGTGTTCCATGGCCAGGATGAAAACCACACTGCTCTTCCTGAATCTGAGGTTCGACTATCCGACACACCCTCCTCTCCAGAACCCCCAAACAGACCTTACCAGGGAGGCTTAAGAGTGTGACTCCCCCAGAAGTTGGAACACACTCTACGGTCCCCCTTTTTGAATAGGGGGACCACCACCCAGTCTGGCAATCCAGTGGAACTGCTCCCGATGTCCACACGATGTTGCAGAGTCACATTAACCAACACAATCTTACAACATCCAGAGCCCGTTTTAAGTACTCCGGATGAATCTCATCCAACCCCAGGTGCCTTACCACCGAGGAGCTTTTTAATCACCTCAGTGACCTCAGCACCAGAGATTGGAGAGCCCGCCCCAAAGCCCTCAGGATCTGCTTCCTGAGTGGAAGATGTGTCGGTGTGATTGAGGAGGTCTTTGACGTGCTCTGCCCACCGACCCACAAAGTCCCGAGTTGACATCGGCACCACACCCTCCCCACTGTAAACAATGTTGGTGGTGTACCTCTTCGCCCCCCCTGAGATGGTGGACCAGAATCGCCTCAAAGCTGTACGGAAGTCGTTTTACATGGCCTCCCTGAACTCCTCCCAAGCCCGGGTTTTTGCCTCGACAACCACCCGAGCCGCATGCTGCTTGGACTGCCGATACCCATCAGCTGCTTCCGGAGTCCCACAGGTCAAAAAGACCCGGTAGGACTCCTCCTTCAGCCTGACAGCATTACTCACCGCCGTTGTCCACCAGGGGGTTCGAGGATTGCCGCCGCAACAGGCACCAACATCCTTGCGACCACAGCTCTGGTAAGCCGCCTCAGCAATGGAAGTGCCGAACATGGCCCACACGGACTCTATGTCCCCCACCTCCCCCGAAGCTCTCCCGGAAGTGAGAGTTGAAGTTCCACCTCACGGGCGACTGGCGTTCCCAGCAGACCCTCAAGAGTCACCTCACCACCAGGTAGTGGTCAGTGGAAAGCTCCACTCCCCTCTTCACCCTGCAGATCAGATGACACGACAACAAAGTAAATCATCGAACTGCGACCTAGGGTGTCCTGGTGCCAAGAGCACATATGGACACCCTTATGCTTGAACATGGTGTTAGTTATGGACAATCCATGATGAGCACAGAAATCCAATAACAAAACACCACTCAGGTTCAGAACGGGAGGGCTATTCCTTCCAACCACACTCTCCAGCACCCCTTCCAAGGACTCCAAAAAGGGTGGGTAGTCTTAACTGCCATTTGGTGCATAAGCACAAACAATAGTCAGAACCCATCCCCTCACCTGTTGGCGAACAGAGGCTACTCTCATTCACCAGGGTGAACCCCAACGTACAGGTGACAAGATGGGGGGCAACAAGTATGCCCACCCCGGCTCGGTGCCTCTCACCAAGGGCAACTCCAAAGGGGAAGAGTGTCTCTCAAGGAGACTGGTTCCAGAGCCAGACTGGTGCGTCGAGGAGAGCCCGACAATTTCTAGCCAGAACCTCTCTAACTCGCACACCAAATCAGGGTCCTTCCCCACCAGTGAGGAGACATTCCACGTCCCAAGAGCCAGCTTCTACAGCCGAGGATCAGACCACCAAGGTCTCCGCCTTTGTCCCGACACCCATACCACAATGTATCCAACCACTCTGGCCCCTCCCACGTCTGGTGAGCCCATCGGAAGTGGGATCCATGTTTCCTCCTCGGGCTGTGCCAGGCCGGGCGTCATGGGTGAAAGCCCGGCCACCAGGCGCTCGCCAGCGTGCCCCACCTCCAGGCCTGGCTCCAGAGTGGGCCCCTGGTAACCTGCGTCCAGGCAAGGGAACACTGTTTCCATCTTTGTTATTTGTCATAAGGGGTCTGTGGGCTGCGCTTTGCCTGATCCCTCACCTAGGACCTGTTTGCCTTGGGTGACCCTACCAGGGGCATAAAGCCCCTGACAACATAGCTCCTAGGATCATTGGGAAACTCTAAGCCCTCCACCACGGTAAGATGGCAGCCTAGGGAGGGGCTCACCAGACATGTTTTATTAATAATATGACTACAACTACCATAGGTGAGGGTAGCTCACTCTTCACCACAATGGACTGGCACAGTGTCTGCATTATTGCAGCACTTGAGGTAGGAACTCCCATCCGACCTGGAGAGGGTAAGTCACCCTTTTCTGGTCAAGAACCATGGCCTCGGACCTGGCATGAGACGTTGCCTGGTACGACAGAGCCGGGGACCCACCCAGGAGCCAGGTCTCAGGTCAGGTTGGAGCTCATCTGTGAGTGCCTGGTGGCTGGGTTACTTGCAGAACCTGGCTGGGTCAAGCCCGAACAAGAGACACGAGGCCATCCCGCAGTGGGCACACCTCCTGCAGAGGAGCCAGTGCAAAGGGAATGGGGCAGCGGTCAAAGACGGAGACCTCGGTGACCCGATCCCTGAATGCTCAAACTGCCTCTATAAAGGAAATGTCTATTTATTCTATGGCTTTTGATGTCTTTAGCAGAGGTAATATCTCAATAATGTTAGTCATTGCTGTCTTTTACTTCACACATCGAGAAAAGACTAACTTTTACATTTCTGGCAAGAAGTGTAGACAGGCAGGAGTAGTTCTTTGAGTTGAATAGGATTTAACTAAATAAATGCAAACACTTACAGTAAGACATGAGTCGAGCTGGATATGTAGCATGGGCAAAAAGGGTAGTCACCTAAACTGGCATAGAGAATAGCACAGAGACAGGTAAGCAAACAGAATTAACCAGTTAGGAACAATGGCAAGTGGAGAGGTTAAATACCACACCGAACAGGTGCAGGCAATGGACTGAATGATGTGGCGCAGGTGAGCAGAATTAACTTCATTATACAATTGCAGGCTGAGAGTGGGAATAAACACAAGAAAACTAACCAAAGGAAAGAAATCTTACAGATGTAAAGAAATAGAAGAAACTAAACCAAAAAGAAAAACAAAACCCAAACAGCAACAGAACATGACACATTTATGTGTTCACAAAAGCCAAGAAAGACATGTTTGAAATGGCATTTTTTATGACTTCTTGAAATAATGAGGTATTGATCTAATTAGCTTGTAATAGTGAAACCCGTTTTGCAATTATAACAGTTCAACTGTGTAATTATCTCAAGATAACTCATTTTTTTTCTGTTAAATAGAAAATATTGCTAAATCACAACAAACAAAAAGATACTTTTTTGTATCAGAGACTGGAGTGGGCATCCTGGAGAACATGTCACATTTAAAAATGTCCATTACTGATCAATGCTTTTTTACTTCTAAAAGATCTACAAGTGTCATGAGTGAAAACTTGAATGATGAAACGGGGCGCAACACAAGAATAACAAATTTTGGCAAATTTATCATTTTAGGACTCTGAAAAAAATTTTGTTTTCAAAAGGTAGTTTCTCATTACTACATGAAAAAACAAGCTTTGAACTGTGACATCACAAGCCAAAACTATTGGTTATCTCTACATACTAGAATACGCTTCTCTGTTAATTAGTTTTGGATACAGGTCTTTGTTTAGATTATTTTCTGTTTTGTAATCCTATGCTTCTAGGTCCTTGTAGTTGTTTGGAAAAATATTTTTATTGATAAATGTAACACGGGAGAGAATAACTAAAAAACAAGCAAGACGGGTTTGATCTGGACATTGACTGACTGAGTATGTTTGCTGGAAAAATAATCAAAGAACATAATTGATATTTTCCTTTTTAGCAGATTTTGAATGATTACAGCTAGTGCATTATCTTGTCCATTGACAGTGTGCATGGAAGACAGAGAACCAAACTGGAAAATCTCAGTTTTTGTTTTTTTTTGCTTCATAACTGATATGTGTAATTTTTACAGGTATTGACGTGGGTGGAAATTGCAGGCATTCATGTTTTAAGTTGCTCATTCACTTCAATAAATTAAATCTCTTGAACAAATGTTTCTACATGCTTAACCAGGATATGGTCCTCCTAGATTCCACAGATATGTTCAAAAAACATTTTGAAGGGACGTCAGTCAATTAATGATCTGAAAACCTACTCTACAGTTTGTAGATAAATCATGTATTTTGATGACTTAATCAGTTAGCAATATTTGTAATGGAGTTTAAACAAAAATTCAGAATGAATGACTCACCTTCACCGTCTCCACCTTCCAATGACTCTTCTGTGTGTCTCCCGGCCTTCCAATCAACATCCTGTCCATCTGATTCTCCATCCAATCACTTTCCGACGGCTTGTTTTTAAAGGACCTTCAGCTGTGTTCATCCTCGCTTGTCAGCTGAGCTCATCCGTCCTCCACCCCACCTCCACCATCTTCCTTCACATCTACTCCTGGCTTCCTCGCTCCCTGGCCGCCAATCCACCACCAGTGTTGGATCAGGGGGAACACATCTCTAAATCTAAGCCTTACAAATGATCATCTTAGCTCATGTCATTCTCAGCATTCATGTCTTCCTCCCAGGTCCGAGCGCCAAAGAAATAACCATGTAATTTCTCATCATCAAAACTTTTCTAATTGCGGTCCCTTTCTTTGTGAGTCTTTTCAGATTGAATTACTATTTCATCATATGGGTGATTTATTCTATCCATTGAGAGTCATGGTGGAAAACGTCATGCTTTTTGAGAAATATTCTGAACATTTTCCAGGTTTTGAAATATTACACAGCACAGTCACCTAAAGGTTTTTGAAAAAGATATATATTTAATGGTGTTATCTATTATTCTTGAAGAGAAAACAGAATTGGCAAAACATTTAACAAAAATTGAGATTGGAAAATCTACCCAAATCTCTAAGAGATGCATCTCTAATTTTGACGGTTTACTCTATGCAATCAGGGGGGCGTACAGCAAATTACCTCAGTAGAAGATAATTATTAAGTTTGACATTAAGATGGACATGAATAGTTGGACAACGGTATCTTCACAGGTCTGCCTAAAAAGTCGATCAGACAGCTGCAGTTGATCCAGAACGCTGCTGCCCGCGTCCTCACTAGAACTAAGAAAGTGGAGCACATCACCCCGGTTCTAAAGTCAAAACCCTAAGTTGCTTTAAATCAAGATTAAAAACGTATGTGTTTAGAGTGGCCTTTGACTGTGTTATCTAAATATTATTAGTAAAGTTTTCAGTCCAATTTTCCTTTAATTTTCTTATCCATCATTCTATTCTCTTTATTTTATTTTTTTTACCTCTGTTTGATTTTCTGTATCATTGTAATGTTTTTCCTTATGTACAACGCCTTGAGTGCCTTGCTGCTGAAAAGCGCTATATAAATAAAAGAAAAAAAAAAAAGAGGAATAATTACTGAGTAAGTGTTGGCCTCTAAAATGAATTTTGTTGGTAAAGGGCCAGACACCAGAGGTGTTCCTGCACAGGAGTGTAGAGTTCAGGTGTTTTTGAAAACTCTAATATTTTGATGGCACATTTGTTGGCTTTTCATACTGTAAATCCAGACAGCTACAGAAATAGGACAATGTATAGAAAGTATGCTAATCAATAAATCTCTGCTCCGCAATAATAGTAATGAAAATTGATGACAAGAACTCTGAGTACATTCTGAACAGTTTTCAACTAATAACATTCGGCGTGCTAAATGTATTTGTTTAATATGACAGAATATTGAGTTGCCAGTCCAGCTCAGATACAGGCCTTTTTTTTTTACTTCAGTACTTCAGGCCTTTAGTTTCCTGCAGCACTGGATGGATTTCTGACTGGAATGATCTGATTTTGCCATTAGTTTGCTGCTAGCATCAGCTACATTGAATTCCCTTTGAAATTCGTCTTCCATTTGAGGGCTTGTGTCAGTCTGAAACTTAGCAAACAGTTTGCTGAGTCCAGAACAGAAAGCCATGCCAGACAAAAGCACTGATATGTGGCTCGCCTTGTATCTCAGCTGCTATGTCTTTGAGCCACAGTTTGTTTTAATAAGCCTGTGAGCACCAGCACTGCTCCAAAAGGGGTCAAAACACTTTGAACATATAAACACCTCTGGGTTAACTCGGCAAGGGAACGTAGTGCGCTGTTTATTTTTGCTTCTGGTTTCTGTCACAACCCTTTTTTCCACTTTGTGTAGATCTGTGGGTGGTTCTCTAGTGTTGGATTGATTTGAAGAAAACACTTACCAAACACTGAGTTTTTAGGCTGTCATTATTACTGCAGAACAAAGTGAGAAATGGGAAAACAAACTTTTAACACAAAAGATAGTTTGACATCAAAACGTAAGAAAACAGTGTAAATAAAAAACAATTCTTGCACTTTTTTCATCTCAAGTTCTACTTATTGAGCTTCTAGGCTTTTTTCATGCTGTTATGTTCTGCTGAAACACTTCAATACATCACAACCACTGTGAATAGTATATTCCCTGCAGAAAAAAGTCTTGTTGTTGGGTTTTGAGTGAACCCTGGTTATGAAGCAGTTTGGACTTATATTGGCTTGTTAGAAATTATGCCCATTTAGATAGAGTTTGAATAGGCCATGGTTTAGGGTAGGAATGATTTTTAAGCTTTACTGTTTCTTTACAGATGACATTTTGTTAGTTGCTGGACAACTGAAAAAGAAGAATCAAAGAAGCTGCTCCTGAGAAAAAATATTTCAGCATTGTACAGGTCCTTCTCAAAATATTAGCATATTATGATAAAGTTCATTATTTTCCATAATGTCATGATGAAAATTTTACATTCATATATTTTAGATTAATTGCACACTAACTGAAATATTTCAGGTCTTTTATTGTCTTAATACGGATGATTGTGGCATACAGCTCATGAAAACCCAAATTCCTATCTCACAAAATTAGCATATTTCATCCGACCAAAAAAAGAAAAGTGTTTTTAATACAAAAAACGTCAACCTTCAAATAATCATGTACAGTTATGCACTCAATACTTGGTCGGGAATCCTTTTGCAGAAATGATTGCTTCAATGCGGCGTGGCATGGAGGCAATCAGCCTGTGGCACTGCTGAGGTCTTATGGAGGCCCAGGATGCTTCGATAGCAGCCTTTAGCTCATCCAGAGTGTTGGGTCTTGAGTCTCTCAACGTTCTCTTCACAATATCCCACAGATTCTCTATGGGGTTCAGGTCAGGAGAGTTGGCAGGCCAATTGAGCACAGTGATACCATGGTCAGTAAACCATTTACCATTGGTTTTGGCACTGTGAGCAGGTGCCAGGTCGTGCTGAAAAATGAAATCTTCATCTCCATAAAGGTTTTCAGCAGATGGAAGCATGCAGTGCTCCAAAATCTCCTGATAGCTAGCTGCATTGACCCTGCCCTTGATAAAACACAGTGGACCAACACCAGCAGCTGACACGGCACCCCAGACCATCACTGACTGTGGGTACTTGACACTGGACTTCTGGCATTTTGGCATTTCCTTCTCCCCAGTCTTCCTCCAGACTCTGGCACCTTGATTTCCAAATGACATGCAGAATTTGCTTTCATCCAAAAAAAGTACTTTGGACCACTGAGCAACAGTCCAGTGCTGCTTCTCTGTAGCCCAGGTCAGGCGCTTCTGCCGCTGTTTCTGGTTCAAAAGTGGCTTGACCTGGGGAATGCGGCACCTGTAGCCCATTTCCTGCACACGCCTGTGCACGGTGGCTCTGGATGTTTCTATTCCAGACTCAGTCCACTGCTTCCGCAGGTCCCCCAAGGTCTGGAATTGGCCCTTCTCCACAATCTTCCTCAGGGTCCGGTCACCTCTTCTCGTTGTGCAGCGTTTTCTGCCACACTTTTTCCTTCCCACAGACTTCCCACTGAGGTGCCTTGATACAGCACTCTGGGAACAGCCTATTCGTTGAGAAATTTCTTTCTGTGTCTTGCTTGAGGGTGTCAATAGTGGCCTTCTGGACAGCAGTCAGGTCGGCAGTCTTACCCATGATTGGGGTTTTGAGTGATGAACCAGGCTGGGAGTTTTAAAGGCCTCAGGAATCTTTTGCAGGTGTTTAGAGTTAACTTGTTGATTCAGATGATTAGGTTCATAGCTCGTTTAGAGACCCTTTTAATGATATGCGAATTTTGTGAGATAGGAATTTTGGGCTTTCATGAGCTGTATGCCAAAATCATCTGTATTAAGACAATAAAAGACCTGAAATATTTCAGTTAGTGTGCAATGAATCTAAAATATATGAATGTTAAATTTTCATCATGACATTATGGAAAATAATGAACCTTATCACAATATGCTAATATTTTTAGAAGGACCTCTATATCAGGATTGGCAGCAGAGAAATAACCCTACAGTACAAATAATGTAATCTCCATATATGTATTTCATATAGACACTAGGGGTATTTTTTTAGTATACACAGACCTAGCTTTCAATATTTGCCTAAACAAATAACAATAGAGTAATTTTTACCCCCTTACTACCTGAAGTTATTTACAATTATATGAAAACAATATTTTTATATTTTTGCTGTCAAAAAGATTCCCTAAATTAAATAGAGGTTGTTGTTTGCTTTTTTTTTTCTTACATGTCCTGTCCAGTACAGTAGCACTCAGAATTGTTATCTGAGTGCCAAATAGAAGCTCAACAGATCTACTTTCAAAGGTGGAGCAATACAGCTACACAGAGATTATTAATTTGTCAAAAGCACAAACAAATTATATTATTTTGGGTCCTTTGGTGTTGAAAATAATAGGGCATATATCTGATGGCAATACGAGCTGCAATACAATCCATGCTATGTGTAGAATATGCATCAATAGCTCTAAGGGATAGACATACACTACCTCGGGTGTGTTATGGTGTGAAGAGAAGTCAAGCTGTTATGTTAATGAGGTTGGACAGAAGATTGTTTTAAAGTGTTGGTTTTTAATTAATTGAATGTTGAATGAACAGATAATTTTCAAGCCAAGATTCTTACCCCGCTGCTCTCTGTCCAGATGAAGACACAGGATGCCACAGTTCCAGATAGGAATCTAAAGCCAGAATAATGTAAAGATTGAGCAACAGATTGTGCTTCATTCTGACCAACTGCTTCTATTGTCTGTGTTCACTGAAAGTCTGGGATTGACGGAGTAGTGAGAGATCCAGTTTAACACAGACAGGAAGTTACCACTGAAAGCCATCCTTTTTAAACATTATCTACGTCTCTTTGCAAAGGTATTCACACCCCTTCACTTCAAGTCTTGTTACATTACAATGACAAATTTCAGTAAGCTTTGATAGGACTTTATGTAATAGATTGACATGAAGTGGTGGGAAAGCACGTGTTGAATGTTTTACACAAATAAGAATCCAAAACCTGTGGTGTGCATTGTTTTCAGGCAACTGCCTTCAAAAGTCATGTTTTTAGTCATTATAGTCTGCCTGTGTGTAATGTAGTCAAATTATAAATATTACTATTCTGTGAAGGCCTCAGTGGTTTAAGAACATCATGCCTCTTTTTCATTCATGGCTCCAGCACTGCACGACTCCATCCTGCTCAATCTTGCTCTACTCTGCGCAAAAGATGTTGTGTTTCCATTGACTTACAGAAGGCAGGAGTTATGGCTTGATGCCTCACCCTGAGCTGTCGGTGTTATGGACAGTGCTGCTATCAACTCTTACTGTCTTTTGGTCTGATGTGAACCTACCAAACATGAGATATGTTTCAAGTACAAACATGTAATGTAAAATAAACACTCATCGTTGCACATCATGTCTTCCAACAGTGACCCACAGCTTTCAGTTTCACTATCTCTGGCCATTGTGGTCCTTAATATTTTTCTAGTCCCTCTCCAGGTTTTTTTTTTTTACTTTTCCTGGCACTGTGATGTGTGGTAAAATCTTTGGCTTGTCATTCTCTGCCCTACCTCAGTGAACATTTTCACACATTACCATCCACATGCTCCAACCATCTGTACATGGAGAGCATTAATTAAATAATCAGCTAAGAGACCCAGCTCTGGCAGAGCTGCAGAGATGCACAGCTCAGGTGGGAGAAAACAATTACTTTATAATTTTGGCAAAGAGAAAGGCATTGGCTGAAATAAAGCAATAAGAAGTTCCATTGAATGTTTGCTACAAGCCATGTAGAAGAAATAGCAAACACGTGAAAGAAAGTGTTCTTGTCAGTTTAGACCAAAATAGAAATGTTTGGCCTACATGTTTGGTTTAAAACTATCTTTCCACATCACCCTGAACAAACCATTTCAGCTATGAAACAAAGTTGTGGCAGCAACATGATGTGAGTTGGTGAAAAGATGGATGGAACTAAATACAGGGCAGTCTTAGGGTGTATTCAAACCAGGAAAGTCCTTTAATCTGCTTGTTTGGTTCGGATCAAAAGCAGACTTTATTTTTTTTTGTTTGGTGCGGTTTGCTTTCACATTGTACTTTTTGCGAGTGAAATATTACTTAAACAAAGCCACGTGGGTGACGATCATTGCTCCCACTGGACAGAAATGATGGGGGTGGGACACAGCATAGACCCAGAAATTTAGGAAATCAACTGTAGTGCTGCGTACAGCAACTCTGTTCTGCATATTTGTGCTGTTATTACAGCTGCAATATTATTGTGAAAGCTTGAATGTATTCACACCTGTACAAAAGGTCCAGAACAACTGGGGAAATGAACTCTGGTCCATTTAAAGCGGACCAAAAGTGGCAGTTGTGAATACACCCTTAAAAGAAAATGTTCACCTCCAAGTAGGACGATGATTCTAAATATACAGCTGTGGCACTGGGAATTGTTTAGATTAGATCAAAGTGTATTCATGTTTCAGAATGGTCCAGTCAAAGTACAGACCTAAATCCCAATGAGATTTTTTTGGCAAGATTTTAAAACTTTCCAACCAATCTGATTGAACTTGAGCTTTTTTGCAATGAAAATGGGGAAAAAACTGTAAATGTCTCCAGTTGGTAGAAACATAACCTAAACCACTTGCACCAAAGGTGCTTCTTCAAAGCTTTGAATCAGGGGGGCTGACTAAATATGCATCAGACACGTTTTAGATTTTTATTTATCGAATGTTCAATAATATCATTTTCCTTTTCCATTAATTAAAGTACTTGTGGTTGTAACGTGACAAAAAGTAAGAAAGTTCAAAAATTACTTTTACAAGGCGTTATATCATGCAAAAAAACAGAGTTTGCTTCTTTTTTTTTTCATTCTGCAATGGCATGCCTTAGACACAATTAATAAGTCATGTTTGGATGAAACTAAATCTCGCAAAACCAAAAGAGTTAAATTTGGGTGCAGGGATCTGAAATATCTTGAGCTGAACTTCCTAACTTAAAGTACCTGAAAACATGCAGCATAAAAAGCCTCATAAATCAAAAAATGCTTTGTGAAATTAAATTCTATTCACAGCTCAGACAGAGCTACTTCATCACAGCTTTTTTCTCTCTGTGAAACAATGCTTTTAAAAAATGTAACTGTGTTTAGCCAACTCGCCTCTCATCCCTGTTCAAATGTTTCAGAAGGACGCACTCAGAAGTATAAACTGACAGCTCCTTCTGTTGGTGGTTTGAAAAAAATGTCTAATTTTCTCTTTGTGTGTGAACTCCTTACTTTGTCACTTTCTGAAGTGAGCCTGAAGAAAAGCAGTGGTCCATGCAGTTAGCAGCTTGCCTGTTTTCTTTATCACAAACAAACAGCATACTGTCTGAGTAGAAAGAACATCAAACATGTCAGATGTTACAATAACCTTAAATTAATTGTTTCTAGATCCTATAAACAATAGTATCCTGCGCTAAATGAGCCATATATATAATCTCCTGTTTGGATGCCCTTTCTCCAGAAGCAACTTCATAAACACTTTGTTTAAATTACAATAAAGATTAGCAGAAACAGGCTGACCAGAAGATAGATAGATGGATGGATGGATGGACAGACGGACGGATTGATCGATGGACAAACCTGTCATTTCAGTTGAGAGGGTATGGCATTCATTAAGTGGCTACTTTAACAACAAATCTGTAGAAGAATCAGATATATTATTTTAAATGTTCTTCTTAAGTAGACTTAAAAAATGTATTTATAAGGTTCAAACTGAATGGACAGGCTTGAACTAAAGTAAGCAGGACCTCTATCTGTTTGTAAATGCAAATAAATATATATATCTAAAGAAAGATTTATGAAATCACATTGTAAAACAGCCTTAGTAGTAACAATACATTTTGCAATGACTAAAATTAGCATTAAGAATAATTTTAAATGTCCCTTTGTGATTATTGAAGTATTTTGAATTTTACTGAAAATGATTGTGACAAAAAAATTATTCAGGGTCATAGGAAGAGAAGCCCCTAAAAAGTCCCTCCATAGGTGCCTGGGTATATTGAGCTTTTTTTTTATGAACTGGTCACTGGGCCCTACATTGTTGGGTTTCTGTGTTAAATACAATTTAAACTTTCTCTTGCTAAGTGAATATGCTTAAATAAATGTATCTCTAGACTGCAACTTGATTTCCTTTCTAAAATTTGTGTTCAGGCTTCATTTGCTGTGAAACCTTGTGTGAAAAGTTGAAATTCCAACAAATTACCTTTTTGTCTGTTGCTCAAGCATGAATATAGTCAGAGTGCTTGTACTCAGAGCTGAAGAAACTACCTCTACATAAATGTTCGGGATGAAATGGAACTGTGAGTTTGTAACTTGTAGGTACATGATTAAAGTTAATCTTAAGGTTAGGAATTCAGAAAGTGAACTTCTCTATGTGCCCTAAAAAACTCAAACTCTACTCGTTAGAGGACGTCTGTGTGTTTTCTCTGTGGATCATTTTCATTATCCATGTAGGGGGCTTACAGAATGTGTACATGTACTGATATTTACCCTTATTAGTATTATGTAACAATGTGGATGCCATTGAGGTGTCTTCTTCTGTTAATCAAAAGCATTCAACAGCCATACTGGTTCTGTCTGGATAAAATACAAGATGGCACTTGGCACTGATTGACTATCTTTTCCCTCAAAGCCTTTAGCTTTAAGGAGTTTTGTCTCTGACTGAACAAAGTTCTTATGGAAGGCGACAAGAGCAAGACGCTGGCACAATGGGATTTCCCATTTTACTGTCACATTAAAGTGAGATGCTACATGCCACAAAGCCAGTTCCCATCTACCTGTGACAGATACAGAATTGTCCTCGCCGAGACCCCGCCAAATGGGTTTTCCAGCTGAAGGAAGTGGGATGGCCAAAGCAAGCAGCTTGGAGGGGAATCAAAATCAGTCACAGTTCAGATTAGCTCAAACAGTAATGGTTGCCATGTAGCACACTGGTCCAAATCAATGGATTGTGACGATGCTATCAGCGCTCCAGGCGAGGTCACTGTTCTAGAAAGATAAGTTTATCACTTACTCTGTTTCCTGGGAAATCCAACTTTTTGTTACTGCCTAGCAAACTGTATATGTACAAAGCTGGACTTTGTTAAGGTAGTTAGTAAAAGTAGTGCTCTGTTTGCTGAATTCATTTTCGTTCTTCAAGCTCTCATGATTGAAAATCAATATATTTTTTCTGATCTTTTAAGGAAGGATTCAGTAAAAAAAAAAAATAGATAAATAAATGTTAATACCTTGGCTTTTAGCTTATTTCATACAATGCCTTGTACTTACACACTTCAACCTCTTTCACATGTTGTGATAATACAACCAAAAACATTGATGTCTTTTATTAAGATTTTATGTGAGAGACCAACACAGGGATGTGCATATTCACGAAGTGAAAGGATAGACGATTTTCAAAGCTTTGTACAATTGAAAACCTTTAAAGTGTGGCATACAGTTTTAGTAATAACGTTTGCTCTGATACCCCAAAATAGAACTAGGGAGAGGGTGTACTGCTCAGATAAAACTAAAACTTCACATTTACATGCAAGTTCCTGTGTGTGTTGGGAACAACTCTATACATCACACTGAAACCACCATCCTTACTGTGCAACACAGTGGTGGCTGTCATGCTGTGGGGGTGATTTTGTATGGAAAGTAGAAGGAAGCTGATCAGTATTGATGGGAAGAAAACATGTACAGGCTTCTAAGGTGGAGCTAACACTGATGGTGAGTTTCACCTTCCAAAAAGACAGTTATCCTAAACATGCAGCCAGAGCTAAAACAGGATGGTTTAGATCAAAGCACATCCATGTGGTAGAATGGCTCAGTCAAAATCCAGACCTGAATTCAAGTGAGAATCTGTGGCAAGACTTAAACTTGAAGTTCAGAGATGCTCTTCATCCAACCTGTCTGAGCAAGAGCAATTTTGCAAAGAGGACAAAAACTTTAGTATGAACACTTTCAAAGAGATGGATTAGCTGTTTTTCTAAAGCAGGGTTATTTTTTGAGAAAATTGTCAAAATTAGGTATTACTTTCTTTGAACTTCACAATTATGCACTTAACTATCCCATGCAGTCACAAAAAAACTTTGCAGCTTTAACAATGCAAAATCTGGTCCGAATACTTGCTCAGTTTGATACAGTTTAAATCCCGAAGCCTCAAAGTCTTGAGTAGACTTTAAAGTTAGTAAAGCTTTACTCTAACCTTTGCTGGAGTGTAACATGGTAATACGGTGTTCACTAACTCACACCAAAGATAAATATTAGTACAACAAGGGACGTGACATTATGTATAGCTTTACTCTGCAGCTAATCCACACTAACTCTTCGCTGTATGTTCTGGAAACTTGTATGAGCTTTGCTGTTGCCTTAAGAAGGACGGTATAAAGAGACAGAAAGTGTGTGGCATTTTGCTTTAACTAACCCTCCTAATCCACACTTCTGCCGGAGGCTAATTTCTATCTTCATAGAGTTGGAGTTTTAACACGGGGAGCATCGTTTCTTTGTTTATTAAACCACCACTGTGATAAATTTACATTCTTCTGCTCATTGATTTTCTGTCAGTTGAGTATTTTAGTTCAAATATTATTAGTTTCAAGCTTTCAGTCTCTTTCCTTTAGCTACACGAGTGAAAGAAGAGTAAAACTAGGGGTGTTTTTTGCAGCTCACAAACACACTCTTGTCTCTATCCTCTTCCATTCCTTTCTCCTGTCAGTGCTGCTTGGCATTATGTGCTGGAACACAGTTGTTCTCAGGAAAAAAAAGATTCACTTTCCCTTTACTTTGCTCTGTCCTTCTTGCCTTCCCATCTCCTTTTAATTCATTATATTTTATTCTCTAAGTGTCCTGTAGCGGCATTTTAGGCATTGAGAAGCTGGTTGTCTACATGTGCCTGTAAAGATTTGATCTATAAATCTGTCTATGGTTCTCATCTCCATTTTAGGCCAGTTGACTCTTAAAATATATGACCCCTAACTAAAGCAAAATAAATCTTTCAGGAGACTAAGTACATTATAGAAAATTGCTTTAAATTAGGTTTTCAAATGGGGGCACGAAGTGTCCCTAGATGGGTATGAAATGCGATGTGGAAAGCATTAGACGTCATGGGGCAGATAGCCTCTTTTTGTACCCAAAAACGTCAGGCACAAAACAACCAATACTGTGCAAATAAGAGATAGTGGATGGGGTAAAATGATCAGCACCACCCATTGTTATTTTAGAGTAGTTGTGTCCAAATCCCTCTGCTCAAGGGTCGACATCCTGCATGTTTTAGATCTTTCCCTAGTTAAACAAACCTGACTTAAATGATGGTTCATTACCAGGTTCATTACCATTACCTACCAGGAGGAGGTAGTTTAGCTAGATTAGCCCAGGGACACATCTAAAACATGCAGGACTCCAGCCTAGGAGGAATAGAGCTAGAAACATGTTCTCATATCTTTAGAATTGAAAACAAAGCAGTCTAAAATGTGTATTATCTATAGCTAAGATTTCTTTAGAATGAGATTTAGAATAAGATATTTAACAATCAGATTGGTCCCTGAAAAAGAGTTATAAAACATACAAAATAAGCCTTAAATTCAATTTTACAAGAATAAAACCAGGGTATCAGGTATTAAATTGCACAGGCTGCACAGAACTATATGTTTCTAGTATTAGATATAACCTCAAATATGACTTTAATAAGGTTATTAAAACCAAACTGGGTAAAAACTCCATCAGACAGGCTACTCACTCCCTATACATATCTGCTTGAATCCCAGTTTCTATGACTGAATGAAAATCATCCAATAATGGTGTTGCTTTGAATTCTTCAGTGACAAAGAACTATTGAAAGGAAATGATCTTCTTTACTTTAGTACAGAAGGTGCTCCCTTTTGAAAGAGATAATGCCATGAATACTAAAGCTCTTTTCCTTAACATTTGAAGAACTGTACCAGCTTTTATCACTGCTACCATTTAGATCCTTGGTCTTTAACTCAGTGAAGCCTCATTGACAGAAATGGTACTCGTATCATATTAAGTGCTTTACCCAGGATGATACCAAACAAAGAGCCTGCCAGGAGGTAGTTTCTTCCCCCAGGCTATCATTCTGTTGAACATTTTACAGTCAGCGTGCTCAGATCCATACCATGCATATTTGCACAAATTCAATCGTGTCTTGCTCTTTTGTAAAACTGCTGTATCACTACAAAAAGCAAACTTATTTATATTTCCCTTGTTATATTTTTCTTTTTAAAATGTCGTCATCAAAAGCAAAGTGGAACCAAAATCAAAATGCTTATTTGTGTGCACAAACTTGGTAAATAAGGCAGATTCTAATACAATATGCATTTGATTACAATTCTGCGCAAATACTATGGGTGAGAGGCGGGGTTCACCCTGGACAGGCCGCCAGTCCATCGCAGAGTACCCTGTATTATAATTTAAAATCTTCATTTCAGGAATTATTAGTTTTTATTATTCTGCCCCTTCTTCTACTCTTTTTTTTTTTAACTTTCTCTCTGTGATGTAGCACCTTTGTTTTTCTGTAGCAGGAGGTGTGGTGCTACTTAGACAAGCCCTTTGTTTGATTACCTCATACACTTATGCCATATAATTTAACAATAATTTAAGTCAAAGTTATGATTATGATTTATTTGCAGTCATTTATGATTCCCCTGCTGATCCTAAATTATGTTCTTAACGTGTCATTATCTTGTTGAAATGAGTTTTGTGGCACAGTTTAATAGGGCTTCGGGGGCCTGTGCCTTACCGCATGTATAATCTAATGACTGGATCAATGAATCAATACATTTTCACTTCATTATCATCTCGCTTTGTGGTCTAAATGAGTAGAGTATCAAAGCATCTCAGTCAGCTGTTCTGGTATAAAAGATTTTGTTGGAACACTGTGGACTAACAGGGACTAACATGAACAACATAAAGCTCCTGGTTTTCTAGGTTTTTACGACAGATGCAAATTCAGCATTAAATAGATAATTAAAAGCCATTTTTTAGAAAAAGCCTTGAGCTGACACAGTCAGCTCATTTTGCTCAGACGTTCAGTAGTATGTAATAGTTGTTGGCTTTAGCTAACCTTGATTAAACTCCAGGGAGCATTTCTAAATGAGTTATCCTTGGTGCTAAGTACTTTAAAAAACCTCTTAACATTAGTCGGCATCACGCTGGGTTGCCATAGCCCATACTTAAATGGGTTTGTTAAAAGACTAATAATGATTGCACCCCATGGAAGTAACACACAGAAATAACTATGGTAACACAGTTCTATTGTCATAGTTACACTTTAACTGCAAAGTATTTTTCCTTTTAAAGGGGCCAAATGTCTAAGTAAGCAAATCCCAATCCTATTTATATAAATATTCATAAAAAAGACAAAAAATTAGATATACACTTTGTAGCTTAAAAAAATAAAATAAAATTCTGTAGTGAACACTTGTGGTATTAGGCTGTTATCCCTCGGATATTTCAGCAAAATCAAAAGAGGAGGGTTTATTAATTGAGCACCTTATGTTCCTATTCTGACATGTGAAACTAGCTTACAGATTATAGGGACAAGTTAAGAAATTGGTTTCTTGACGTCTTCTGAATTAAATGATTGAAGTGCATTACCAGGCCGTAGTACAGATATATTTAAAGGATATACCCAGCTTCTCCATCTGCCTGTACGTTTTTACATAAATAAGATGAATAGCTGTCCTCTTTGTACGTCCCCCCTTCTTTGACATATCTCTTAGCTTCGCCAACCCTTGCAGCAAATCACAGTGTGACCTTCTCCTGTGTGACCTTCTCATTTGACAGGGCATCTGTCAGTCATGAATTTGATCTTCCAACTCTCGCAGCAGTCCTGGCTAACCTTCAGAGTCTGCTTACAAATGTTGCAGATATAGAGCCAAGTAATATCAAACTTTAAATTTTGAAAATTAGTCAACAGGGGAGGAAAAAATACATATTAAAAATGCAGTCACTGGCATAGAAGAGTTAGGAAAAAACTGCCCTCTGATTCATACATAATCATTTAAGATGGGTGAGATGAAACTGCCTATAAGTCATAAAAGGCAGCAAATCTCTGGGCTTATTCCTCTATGATTTTCAGAATTCTACTAGAGCTCCTCTAGATGTGCATGGAATCTCATTTAAAAATAGCACAGACCTTGCTGGTAATACTTTAACACAAGCATTTCCTAGAAGTATGTAAGGAAAACTTGGCCAACAAAATAAAAATAAGCCTGTTGCATTCTCGACAGAATTTATGTTCAGTGTTTGGCACCTCCAGCTTACATGGAGCAGCCAGGTCTGGGGTACTTTGTCTCTTATAAAAGCATGTTCTTTGCATCCATTCCTCTTCTCTCCTTGATTGGCACTGCATAATCAACTGATTCACCTCTTTGTACCTCTAATGCACCAAAGCAGAACACTGATGGATCACATAGGAGAACAAATACGAAAAGTGGAGAAATGAGGCAGTCATTTCACGGTGTCAGGCTTAGAGACAAGGCCTTGACATCCTGCGATAATAAAAGCAAGTTGCGTGTTGAGATGTCAACACAAACTAGACGCAAAAGACAGCAAGGAGCTGCAAAGGTTTTGACTCTATACCCAGTAATTGCAGATTAGTGTGTATAATCTGCACCTCTAAGATCACATAATTGCAATAATGACTATATCCTGTTCATGCTCTCTTTTAGCAAGATGAAAACCACCCTGTGTATTGACTTCAACAAAGATAGGTACACATTTATTCAATGCAGTCTAACTGTAAGAAATAGGAGGTGACATTTTATTTAACATTGCTTTGTCCAACTACTACAAACACTATTATAGTAATGCTGTATGGTGAGAGCAACTTCATAGAGTGCAGAGGAAAAGAAAGATGAGCCACGAATGGGACAGAAGAGGTATATTGGATAAGATGGAGAGGCAATAGAAAGAAATTATGTGGCAAGAATGAATATTGAGGACCCAAGAAGAAGGGCAAAAACAGACACAGAGGGTACAAAGCACTAACAAAGTATAAGTTAGGAGAAGAAGAGTGACAAAGGGAGAAAATATGACTGAGGCAGGGAGCATCGTACATCTCCTGAGATTTAAGAGCACCAACCTGCCCTCGCCATACATTCTCCTGCCTGCATCTCAATGAGGCACCATCTGTCATTGACTCGTTACATTCAACCCCTTCTTCCTCACAGGAAAGTTGGGACAGCGTGAGTATTTATTTGTTTCATAAACCGATCTATATGATTACTGATCAAAACACAATATAACTTTCAGCTCATTTGTGCATGATGTTCATAAATATGTCTTCGGAAGCTCAGCTTCAGTTAAACGTGTACTGTATGTTACAAGCATTTACCTGATCTGATTACAGGCTCACCCTTAGTAACAGTCAATGTTTTGTGCAGTGCTTCACTTTAAAATGCATCATGCATCAATAGTTCATGCAATAAATTGACTAGTTTGTAGCCATTTTTGATTAATAATGTTCTCCCCTGAGATCGAAGAAGCTATATCTTAAAACAATCACTCCAACAATAATTAACAGGTTGCTCTGAGCACTGAAGCATGCAAACCAAGATGGAGGAGCTTTATGCTAAGGGAAATATGTGATTTTTTGTGGCTGTCAACAGAATTTGAAAAAGGACAGAAAACAATCAACAGTCGGAGTTCTATATGTGCTGGGGTAAAGGGAAAATAACATTAAAAGTTGGTGTAATGGGTCTAAGGTATAGATTAGATTTTTTCCTATCATAGTTCCTAAGAACTAAGAAATTCCTAAGAACCTTTAATTAGTTATTCATGACTTTCTGTGTTACCAAGATACAAATATGATGTTTCCCAGAGACTCATCTTTTTAGCCACTGGCCACTTGGTCAGACAAAGACCCATATTTAAATTGCCACCAGACACAGTGAGCAGGATGGTAAGGGAGTTAAAAACCCCAAGTCTCTCACCCATAAGACACTTTATACATACCAAGTAGTTGTTTAGGAGTTCTGTTTTACAATCACAGACACGCACATATAGATTATACTAAACTCTACTGATAATGTTGCTGTGATTCTTTGCTTTGTTTGGATGAATCTAAGACTGAGCGTTTTAGGGACAAACACTCCAGGTGGGTTTGGCTTGAAACAAAGGATGAATATGTGGAAAAACAACTGATGCCCACTGTTAAGTTTGGTCAAGGATCTGTGATGCTGTGGGCCGGTTTCTCTTTAAAATGCCATGGGAACCTTGGGGAACTGTGCTTGAAATCATGCACATTTGATTAGATTTTACCCAGAGGTTTCAAATTAAAAGCTGGCAGAACTGAATGGTAAACTGACAAATTGACATCGTTGGATCTTTTAACAGGAGAATGATCCAAAACGGATTAATCAAATCAACATAGTAAACCACCTCAGGACCCCAGTCTCTGAACTATCTGAGATTTTGTGAGGGGAATGGAAAGGATCCCTCTCTGTGTATATAAATACTTCTGAAATATTAAATAAGAAAACAGTATTTTTTTATGTGCAAAAGAGGGTTTGTGCAGAGTATTAACAGCAGGTGTACCAATAATTGTGTCATCAGTGATATAAAAAAAAAGATTTCCTGGCATGTAGTTTTTCCTCCCTCTAAGTAAATATCTTCAGATCGAAGGTTGCTTTTTCCCAAAATTTTCAGTGTCAGATCATGTTACGGTGAGAAGAGATACATTTATTTTAAGGCTTTTTACACATCTCTGGTTCCCAGTCATACTGTACAGTTGGACACTCTACAGCTCTGAACACAAGTCCCTGTTTTGAGGGATTAGATCAACGGGTTGATCAATACTGATAGCCAAATAAGAGCAAGGACTGGAGGAACAAGACAGACACCCATCCAGTCATAAAACACCAACCAGGTCTTGGAAGGAAAAGCCAAGAGAGTGCTGCTAGATTTAAATGATGACACCTATTAATGCATAAAGGCAGGAGAAGGCCATGGATCATAACATCACCTGAGCAATATATGTGGACCAAAGTCTATTCACATAAGCAGGAAATTCCCTTTCTGTAGGGCTTAACATTAAAGACAAACACCCTTATGTACTCACTGAAGAGAATATTTAGAGAGAATGATTTGTTGGTGGCTACGATAGAGTTCAACTCCACAGTGTTCTTTGCTTATTCATTTTTTCAATTCCAGACAACATCTCCTTTATAACTGAGATAACGTATTAATAATCTAAATAACGTGCATGTCAGCATAATTTGTTTTTCTATGTTACATTGCATTACATTCAGGAGATATTCTTATCCATATAAGCTTACAAATTAGACATTTGAAGTTACAGAGTAGTATTAGTATTGCAGAGTAGTTATTATGGGTAAAGATTACACGTGCTCTAGTCATAACTTTATTGCACTAAATACCTCAACTCCAGTGTGCAGAGTACAAATAAAGGAAAGTGCTAATCCGTACTCTGCATTAATAACAAACTCATGGATCCATCAGTCATATACACCGCATGCAATTTGTGCAAAATATTCTTATATTTTGACAATGACAGAGAAAACAGACAATTCCAAATGGTTGACAACCTCTTAAAGCTGGGAGTGATGTCCATCCTCTTAACTGTGTTACTTGAAATGTCTCTTAATAAAAGAAGGTGGTTTGTTTCCCCCAAATTCCTCTCCTTAAACACTTCATTAAACCAACAAACACAATTTCACAGGCGACCTCTAAGTACTTTACACTGCAGAAATCACTATAATTAATTGTTGCTTGCCACTCATGTCAACTCCAATTTGCAATTTCATTACATAGATTCTACCTGTTTAATTATCAGTTAAAGCAACAACCATACCAGCAAACATCTGTATAGAGGAATATTACATTTCTAATTCTGTATGTTTGTGGTGGTATTTTTATGTTCCTTGTGATATAACATTGCTTCTATTGTGCCTAATAATGAAATGCTAGGCAAAATAGTAAAGGGAAAAGAAGTATTTTTTTTTAAAGTTTTGTTCATTCTTAATAGACTTTTATTTATTTGATATGGTGCCGCTTTGTTTTTTAATCTTAGTAAAACACATTATTTCTTTCTGGAAACATTTGTAACTAATTTTGCTGTGGGATAAAATAAGTCATCTTTATTTAGTATAAATCTTAATAAGTCGGTCCCTGAGGTCAAAGCTAACAGCACGTTTTTTTAGGGTCCAAAACCAAAGTGGACCTTCATTTTAGTGGTATTTCATGAACGTTTGAACCATTTGCATTTGATAGATTTACAAAAAAACTGATGATCATTTAGATGGAAAATGGGGGGTTCCACCAGTGATCATCCTGTGTGAAACACACACACAAAATGGAACAACTAAAGCCTTTTCTATCAGAGTAACAGTCTGATTAAAAAAAAAGTAGGGCTCTGTACAAATTAGAGAAAATCACCTAAACAATTTTGCTTCTGGAATCCTTGTAAATCTGAAGCTAATGGCTAGTTTGGAGATACAAAGACAAAACAGGACTTTTACCATCCCAAAAAAGTCTCAAGTCTCCAGTCTCAAAAACCTTCTAGTGGTTTGGGTGTATGGTGTTTCATAAGCTTTTAAACTGTTGTCATTGGAGGGATTTCCAGAGAAGCTGATAATGATGTACATGATAAACTGTGTAAAACACATAGTGACAATGGAATGTTAAAAGCATTTCCTTTTTAGCGACAGTTTGTAAGGAAGTATTTATTAATTAAACTCAGTTACATTTCTCGGAGAGAGCTACTCTAACTTGAAATGTTTTATGCTACGTTTTCAATACAGGATTGACACAGGAAGTTAATCAGTGGCAGACTGCTTCCTATCTCCATGTCCTGTTTAAATAATTATCAGCTTTTTTGTAAGCAACTATCCAATGCAAATATCGCAATGGTTTGAAGGTTTGTGAAGTAGCATTCACATAAACTGCTTGGATGATTTTGAGACTTGAGTTTTGAGATGGTAGAAGTTCAGGTTGTTCTATGCCTCTCTTGGATTAGTGTTACCCTTCAGGATCTGGACAGCTCTCTTGGTATAGCTTGCTGCAGGTTTAAACTTCTGAAAGCCACTTACTAGAAATTCAGTTCAACTATGCTGAACTACTGCTTTAATGTCTGTCAGCAAAAGGACAATGTAACAATGCTTTTTTTGCTCTGTTTGTTTCTGTGTTGAGCACTTTCTGAAAGAGTCATGGGTAAACTCCACAGTTAGATAGCATTGCAAGTATTTTAATAAATGCTTTCTTCTGTTAAGCCTTGTCTTTAGGGATAAAACTGTACTAGAAATATACTTAACCTGCTTTGCTGAGAATAACTGCGGCAAAAAACTGCTCTGAAGACTACAAAGGAGTGACCTGACTTTGATTTGATATGCTGCTTTACCTTTCCTTCTATCCCACACCTCTCTGTTGTGCTGTGTCAGTTACCCACTGAAAACTCCTTTTACCTCAGTGCCTGTGTCTGTATTGTATGTACCCTCCCTTCACACACACACACACACACAAACACACACACGCAGAACAAATAATGCATAGACAGAAAAAAATGGCAGCCAATTAAATTCACCTCTTGCAAGCTCAAGTTGCAACGATGCACACGGAGACACCTATAGGGGCAGAACAAGACAGCAGCATTATAAAGAAAAAAGGGGAAAATTACATTGTTTTGTTAATGGGTGAGAAATGTCAGAGACACAACAACTAAAAGAAAAGATAAGGTTACGTGAGGAGAGTTGAGTTGGGTATTGATGCAACAGTGGGTGGTGTGGCTCCTCTGTCAGTTTTGGCACAACGTCCGTCTCATTACACTTTCACTCTCCAGCTCCAGCTTGCTCTTTAGTCCTCCCCCACGGCTAGCCCCGGAGCAGGGTTCCATCCCACCCAGATCTCCTGTCAACACAAGCCCAGCTCAGCAGCTCTGGCCCAGGCATCTGTCAGCCCACACAGTCCCCTGTCAACCATGGCCTATTGGCCAGCTCATATTGACACTGCACGCTGGGCCAGAAAAAGACTATAATATAGCAGAGCAGGGCATCTATCAACAAAGCTCCAGGTGAGACATCCATCAACAAAATAATTTTCCAAAAACTTACATTGTTCCCTGTGGGGACTGCTGTTCAACAGCTTTAAAATCTAATTAATTTGCAAAACATTTGGCTAAAATTAACTTGCCTTTACTTTTTTCGTGACCATTTTATGACAGGATTTAAAGCCCCAGGATTAGTTTTTCTTGGGTTAAAGGAATCCCAGTGAATTGCTCAGAAAGGCCATAGACCATTTATTTAAATCA
This sequence comes from Girardinichthys multiradiatus, assembly GCF_021462225.1. Taxonomy (NCBI): domain Eukaryota; kingdom Metazoa; phylum Chordata; class Actinopteri; order Cyprinodontiformes; family Goodeidae; genus Girardinichthys; species Girardinichthys multiradiatus. Next base: position 12,021,043 of record NC_061810.1, on the reverse strand, counting down.
GCCCAATGACGTACGGGAAGTGGGGAAAACAGCACTACACCTTTAGTCCAGCAGATAGCATTACTACTTTACTCCGTTTAAAAGACTATCAGCTAATAAATAATTTTTTTGTTTCAACTGATAAATAATACTTGATTTTTCCATTATTCCTTAATTTCATTTGATCCATAAGCAAGAAAAATTCAAATACATATTTTACATCTAACTTATCTTTTATTATCATCAGGTAAACTCATATCAGAAAACTACAGAAAAGGTTTTAGTAACAAAAATATAATTTAAAATAAAAAACAGTCCAGAAGTACAGGGAAATAATACCTTGACTGTTAAATCATAAGCAAATATTTATATAAAGTAGAAGATGCATAGAAACTGTGCTTAAAAACATCTTAAAACTACTTTTTGTGACAAATTAATGGCATAAAAACAATACCTTAGTACACTTATCTGTGCCAATACTGCAGCTGCTGGTGCCATGCCTCGCCTTACACACCCTGCCCACTTAACAATCTGGGGGAAATCTGAAAAGACCTACTTCAGACCAGGACCTCTTACCCATGAAAGTAAAGCCCTGGCAAAGTAAAATTACCCCCGTAAATTTGTATTGAAACACACCATGGGCTTTTCAGAAGCCTGGGGATTTGCACAAGCAATGGAAAAGGGGCTATTGGAAATGTTAGGCTTGTTTTGCAGATCATGGATTGGACTTTGCAAATTGAGACACTTAGATTCATACATTTAAACTGGATGGCTTAACTGAGATACTGAAGCCTGAACCTCAGTCATGGGATTAATTCACTTTTCAGTTTACTGTTGCTTGCTGTTTTTACAAAATTAAGTTCGCTGAAAGAGAAAATATATCTCAACAATAAAACCGACCAAAGACAGTTGGACTGTTGATGTTCGTTGTAGTCCATGGTTTTAGCACACACGTGATCGCATGTTCTCCGCCTCTCGGGCAATTGCTCATTAGTGAGAACAGAAAATATCTACTACTGAGAGTGCTATTCAGACTGAGCTGAGAGTAGCTGAGACCCAGCATGAACGATTTTACAGCAGACAGAGGAAGCAAAGGCCAAGTCAAAGGAGAGATAGGGAATCTGTGGATCAGTGAATAGGACATTTGATTTGAGCAACGTGATACCTACCTCTGCTCCAGTAAGATTAATAAGCAGACAACAGCTGAGTAGAAACCTGCTAAAAGCAGTGACAAGGGCCTGGATGAGAAGCAGCCTGGGTGAAAAAAATAAGGACATCAATAGGAACTTGAGGACCAGTTGTGTTCTATAGAGATGAGGAAGAAGAGAGCATGGGGAAATGAAAGGGTTTGAGGAGGAAAACTCTAGTACAGTTCTCACATAGTGCACAAGGTTTTTAGTCTGCTTGGAGTTTCTCTGTTCTTTGTCAATATTTATTTGACCTACATGAAGTACATGGAGGAAACAAGTGAAAAAAAGATGTAGAATAAAAAATATATTGAAAAACATTTGGTTGAATAGTTGAAGGTGATCATTTAATCTCAAATTGATCTAATTTAGATAATGCAGAAAAAATGCTTTGACATATTTATGAGTATTCAAACGTGTCGTGATCAGTGCACAAACTTCATCAGAATCAGAATCAGATTTATTAGCCAAGATTGTGTTCACAAGCAAAGAATTTGACTTCGGTTTCACATACTCATAGGGCCTGATCTTCAAAAGGTTTGAATATATAAATGCTGAAGGAGTTGTCGGAGCATGCGCCGGGGAAGTTGGGAATGAGGGTGAATTAGTTGGTGGACATAAATAGAGCTGTTTAGAGCTGTACTTTGATGTAAATCTGACAGTGGGTGTCAACTTTTTTAGGTTTAATAATTGATGCTTAATTGTTTTACAGTTGTGTTTTAGCACTTTGAGATACATAAATGCAATTTATTATTATTATTCTTATTGTTATTATTATATTTTGTATTATTATTACTTCTAACTTCATGGCTTTAAAAATCCTCTTTATTTTGCTCTGGTCTCCAACACTCTCCATGGTGAAAGCCAGTAGCACACTTTCCTCATTTAAATAGGAAAGTCTGCATCACTTTTACACCTGTTGTGTCATCCATCTGTGTAAATCCTGCGCAGCACACACACAGTTATTACACATGGATTTTTTTTTTGCACAAGCATCTTAGCACTACTTATTTGGAATCTTTGAAGATCAGTCAGTTGTGATTATTATTAAGATTATACACTGCCTGGCCAAAAAAAAAGTCGCCACCAAAAAGAAGGTCACACACTCTAATATTTTGTTGGACCGCCTTTAGCTTTGATTACGGCACGCGTTGGCTGTGGCATTGTTTCGATAAGCTTCTGCAATGTCACAAGATTTATTTCCACCCAGTGTTGCATAAATTTTTCACCAATATCTTGCATTAATGATGGAAAAGTCTGACTGCTGTGCAAAGCCTTCTCCAGCACATTACAAAGATTCTCAATGGGGTTAAGGTCTGGACTCTGTGGTGGCCAATCCTTGTGTGAGAATGATGTCTCATGCTCCCTGAACCACTCTTTCACAATTCGAACCCGATGAATCCTGGCATTGTCATCTTGAAATATGCCTCTGCCATCAGGGAAGAAAAAATCCATTGATGGAATAACCTGGTCATTCAGTATATTCAGGTAGTCAATTGACCTCATTCTTTGAACACATACTATTGCTGAACCCAGACCTGACCAACTGCAGCAACCCCAGATCATAGCACTGCCCCCACAGTATTTAAAATATTTTCCTATATTGGAAACTAACAACCTTTCTGGGTAAAGGATTCTTAATAGACTCATAAGACGGCGGCGGGTCATGTGTTACCTTTCAGCTAACCAAAGAAGGGGTTCCGAAGGGCACTGGTTTTGGGAAGTGAAGTTGTCCGTCCCGGTCATCCACGTGTGTACTGAAATATACAACAAAGGCACGTTGCAGCAACTTTAGTGGTCGCAGTGCGGTGGGGTAGCGCCGGCTACCTGGACATACACGCATGAAGGCGTGCAAAGCTGCAGTCCCGATGCCTTCTTTTCCATGCTGTGGGGTAAAATCTGCTTCAATTAGGGCTGCTTCTGGAGGCCTCAGAAGAAAAGTCAAGCCATGCTTGTCTTATTACACCTTTTTTATGAGTAGATGCTGGGTACTTGAAGAGCAAATCATTACTTAACTTTGTTACATACGATCGGCGTGATCGTAGTCACTTTTGGATCCAAGTTGAAGAGTTATGTCTGCTTGCCAGCAAGGAGATATTTGCGTGTTGTTCCTCTCCGGTTTTCACCTGAGACCCCCCTGGAAAGAAGCCGCCACGTTGGAACACAGAGATTTTTGTTCAATCAGTGATGTCACAGGGAGTCAGCTAGGACTTCTCCTCTTCCTGGGCTGGGTTAGGCGCAAATTAGTGTGACACTGAAAGGTGTAGAAAAGTTCATGCTGGCCTTAAATTATACATTCAGTAGTTCAGAGTCTATGTTCATCCATGTTGTAACCCATGGCTGGGGTCTCAACAAGTCCCATTGTATACAGACATAAAGTTTAAATATATAAAATTAAAGGAAATAGAATTAAGGATTACAGGAACAACAATATGTTTTTTATTTATTTATTATTATTTTTTATTTATATAAAACAAATTAAAAAGAAAGGCAGGTTGTGGTAGTACATAAATGTTTATTTTGTTTCACAGTAAAGTAACAGTTTACTCAGGCTCTAAGGTGTTCATTAGAAAGACAGCCTGGGGGAAGGAACTGTCTCTGTGGCAGCTGGTTTTTGCCTGAAGGTAACAGTCTAAACAGTTTGCACCTAGGATCTGCTGAGATGTTTGCTGCCCTTTTTCTGATCCTAGACCTGTACAAGTCCTGGATGCATCAGGTTAGATGACTCTCTCTGGAAATCTAATTGCTTGTTGCAGTTGGGAATCATCCTGTTTTGTAACTGAGCCAAACCACATACAGGTCCTTCTCAAAATATTAGCATATTTTGATAAAGTTCATTATTTTCCATAATGTCATGATGAAAATTTAACATTCATATATTTTAGATTCATTGCACACTAACTGAAATATTTCAGGTCTTTTATTGTCTTAATACGGATGATTTTGGCATACAGCTCATGAAAACCCAAAATTCCTATCTCACAAAATTAGCATATCATTAAAAGGGTCTCTAAACGAGCTATGAACCTAATCATCTGAATCAACGAGTTAACTCTAAACACCTGCAAAAGATTCCTGAGGCCTTTAAAACTCCCAGCCTGGTTCATCACTCAAAACCCCAATCATGGGTAAGACTGCCGACCTGACTGCTGTCCAGAAGGCCACTATTGACACCCTCAAGCAAGAGGGTAAGACACAGAAAGAAATTTCTGAACGAATAGGCTGTTCCCAGAGTACTGTATCAAGGCACCTCAGTGGGAAGTCTGTGGGAAGGAAAAAGTGTGGCCGAAAATGCCGCACAACGAGAAGAGGTGACCGGACCCTGAGGAAAATTGTGGAGAAGGGCCGATTCCAGACCTTGGGGGACCTGCGGAAGCAGTGGACTGAGTCTGGAGTAGAAACATCCAGAGCCACCGTGCACAGGTGTGTGCAGGAAATGGACTACAGGTGCCGCATTCCCCAGGTCAAGCCACTTTTGAACCAGAAACAGCGGCAGAAGCGCCTGACCTGGGCTACAGAGAAGCAGCACTGGACTGCATGTCATTCGGAAATCACGGTGCCAGAGTCTGGAGGAAGACTGGGAGAAGGAAATGCCAAAATGCCAGAAGTCCAATGTCAAGTACCCACAGTCAGTGATGGTCTGGGGTGCCGTGTCAGCTGCTGGTGTTGGTCCACTGTGTTTTATCAAGGGCAGGGTCAATGCAGCTAGCTATCAGGAGATTTTGGAGCACTTCATGCTTCCATCAGCTGAAAAGCTTTATGGAGATGTAGATTTCATTTTTCAGCACGACCTGGCACCTGCTCACAGTGCCAAAACCACTGGTAAATGGTTTACTGACCATGGTATCACTGTGCTCAATTGGCCTGCCAACTCTCCTGACCTGAACCCCATAGATAATCTGTGGAATATTGTGAAGAGAACGTTGAGAGACTCAAGACCCAACACTTTGGATGAGCTAAAGGCTGCTATCGAAGCATCCTGGGCCTCCATAAGACCTCAGCAGTGCCACAGGCCGATTGCCTCCATGCCACGCCGCATTGAAGCAGTCATTTCTGCAAAAGGATTCCCGACCAAGTATTGAGTGCATAACTGTACATGATTATTTGAAGGTTGACGTTTTTTGTATTAAAAACACTTTTATTTTATTGGTCGGATGAAATATGCTAATTTTGTGAGATAGGAATTTTGGGTTTTCATGAGCTGTATGCCAAAATCATCTGTATTAAGACAATAAAAGACCTGAAATATTTCAGTTAGTGTGCAATGAATCTAAAATATATGAATGTTAAATTTTCATCATGACATTATGGAAAATAATGAACTTTATCACAATATGCTAATATTTTGAGAAGGACCTGTAGTGATGTGAACAGGTCAAACTTAATTATGACCGTGTAGAAGATGACCAGCAGCTCCGGTGGAAGGTTGTACTTCTTAAGTTTACAGTGTCTTTATATGAGGACCATCTGAGGTCCCAAGAAATGTTTGTTCCTAAGAAATGGAAGTGATACATAGCAGACACAGTGTTGTGAGGGAAGGGATTGTGGGGTTGTTCTTCAGAACATCATCTCCACAGTCTTGAGTAGGTTAAGCTCCAGGTAGTTCTGACCACACCAGTGGACCGACCAACCGATCCACCTCCCATCTGTATGCAGACTTACCACTGACTTGAATCAAAAGAATGACAGTGATGTCATCTACTGCAGATTTCAGGAGCTTCACAGACAGGTCCACTGAGGTGCAGTCATTTGTCTACAGAGAGAAGTGGGGAGAGAACACACCCCTGGGGGGGCGCCGGTGCTAATTGTTCTTTTTTGGAGAAGATTCTCCCCAGCCTCACCTGCTGTTGCTAGTCAGAAACCTGGTGATCCACTGACAGTTAGAAGCCGGTACTGTCAGCTTGGTAAGTTCTGGTGGAGTATGTCTGGGTTGATGGTGCTGAAGGCCGAGCAGCAGACCACAAACAGAATCCTGGCATATGTCCCTTGATAGTGAAGATGGTGCAGAATGAACTGTAGTCTCAAGTTGCCGGCATCATCTGCTGAGCTGTTTGTCCGGTAGGCAAATTCCAGAGGGTCCAGCAGGGGGCCTGTGATGTCCTTCAGGTGCTTAAACACCAGTCGCTCAATGGATTTCATGACCACAGACATCAGGGCGACAGGTCTGTAGTCATTTATTCTTGAGATGGTGTGTTTTCTTGGGACCAGGATGATGGTGGAGCTTGAAGCAAGAAAGAATCTCACTCAGCTCCAGAGACTTATTGAAGATCTGGAGTCAGCTGGTCAGCGCAGGCTGGTAAATACCATCAGATCCTGGGCATTCCTAGTCTTCTGATGCTGAAAGAGCCTATTTACCTCTTCCTCGATGTTCTTTAGTGCAGGCAGGGGGTCAGAGGGGAGGGTGTTGTTGTTGGAGTGCAGGTGGACCTTTTGTGTGGGAGAGTGTTGTGGGTAAATGGGCTGGAGGTGTGAACGGCTGTTTTTTAAACCTGCAGAAGATGCTGTTGAGGTCGTCAACCAGTTGGGAAAGTCATCACAGCATGGTGGAATGGGCTCCTGTAGTTAGTGATGTTGTGATGGCTCCTCAAAACTGCTGCTGGGTTGTTAGCTGAGAAGTTGCTTGTAAGCTTATTGCTTTAATGTTTCTTAGCTCACATGATCTCCTTGGTCATTTTCTAGCCTGCTTGTACAGAACCCGGTCCCCATGCTGTTAGTCTCATCCTTGGTCTTATGCAGCTTTCGGAGATGTGAAGTGAACCATGGTTTTATATAATTTGTGTGTGACAGGTCTTGCTCTGCACACATGTCCTCACATGTCCTCACAAAAACTGTAGGAAATGACGATTTCATGCGCCGGAAGCTTCAAAAACACTCCAGTCTGAGCATTTAAAGCATGCCTGTAACATCTTCTTTGACTCACGAGTCCACTTCCTAACAGTCCAAACCACAGACTTATAGGTTTCAATTTTTGCTAGTAAATTGGAATGAGATGAGGCAGATAGTGGTTGGATAATCCTAAAGCTGCATGGAGGGCTGCGCAATATGTTTTTTTGCAAATATGGAACAGTGGTCTAGTGTAGTTGTGTCTCTCATGGGACACCTTACCTGCTGCTTGCATTTTGGTAGTTCATTTGGGAGGTTTGCTCTATTAGAATCTCTACGAAAAATGATAGGGGAGTCTGGATTTAATTTTCTCCACTTCTGTTATTGTTAGCAAGCTGTTTTTTGGCTTCTGGTGTGCAGGCTTGTGATGGGATGTAAACATTGGCCAAAACAAATGAGAACAACTCCCTTGGCAAATAAAAACGTTTATAGTCTATGAAAAATGACTCCAGGTGAGCACTACTTGTCATCTTTAACACTGTGACATCAGTACACCAATCTTCATTTATAAATAGCAGATTCCACCTCTTTTTTTTCCCAAGAGCTGTGGTCCACTCGAAACAGCTGAAAGCCAGGCTTTAGATGCTTGCTGTCTAGTAAGTGTTCACTGAGCTGGCAGTCGGTGAAGCAGAGGGCACCAGATCCGCAGAAGTCCGAGTTTCTTGTACTGAGAAGGAGCGGGTCATTTGTTTTGCTTGTCAGGAAGCGGACATTCCCCAAGTGGATAGATGTGGTTGTCCCTGCTGGTTTTACGGACATACCTGTGCGTACCTGCATCTCCAGTAAAAACCTACTGAAGCACTGGGGTGGTGGTGGTAAAGGGGACTGAAGAGTGGTCAAACTATTAAAGGTTCACACTTCTCAGCCTTCCTGGGAAACTTTACAATAGCATGTTGAAAATTAGGCTTAAACTCATTTAAAGCTCTGCTTTAGGAACAGCAGTCTTTTGTCCTGGCTTTGAAACAGTTGATGAGCAGAGTTGCTGAGGGGGTCAAGTGAGTGCGGTTTTCCAGTCCATGTGTGTTATTTTGTGGGAGTGTTGCAGGGGTATAGGGCACTAGTAATGTTTCCAGGAGCTATCAGGTCCAAATATCCGTATTCTTAATAAAATTAACTTTTGTTTACAGTGCAGTTAATCTCTGACAAGGCTGCCTCTTGTCAGAGATTCAGTTTGAGGTGTTTGTGGACCCAATCTCACGCATGAGGATGGGTGCCTGGTCAAGGAACCTCAGGGTCTGATCTTTGTTTTTTTTTATGGATTCTGTAGCTCTACTGACATCCTAAAATACTTGAACTTCAGTGGGTACCAAAGCGGTTAATAGCTAAATGTGAAATGGTTGAGATGAGAGATATTGTTTCTTTGGTTGAAGTTCAAGAACATTGGGATCTTTTTTGCAAGTGATAATAGGATGCAGTGATACATGGATACAAAGGTTGGGGGCTCGTATGCGGTAATGCAGGTCTTCCTCCAGTCTGTGTTTTTGACTTCCATTATTTTTTCCTGATCACTTCATGTACAGTGACTGAAGCTAATCACCAACTTAAGAAAGCAAGCTAAGCAGAAATGAAACTAAATGCTGCCATTCTATCACTATAGGGAGTTTCTTGCCTGACTGAGAACACCAAAGAGCAACTCACTTTCTCAGTGGCGGTCTTTGGATTGTACTAGGGCTGCAGACCATTAACTCCTTAAAGATTATTGGTTGTTGAACACTTAACAGCATTATTTGTCTAAAGCTCCTTGTATTTTGTGTCAGACTAAAAAGGCCTTCACATAAGGGACAATGCCTGCATATGTTTTCTGTACCCATTTTACCCAAGTGTGTAATAAAGACAGTTTCATTTAAAAATGTTACAGGAGCCATGCCCTGATCTCTTTCTTCGATCTATAAATAAGTCTCAGTGCTAGGTCCAATGGACCAATAGCACAAAATCTGAAACCAATTCGGATTCTTTAACTCCTATGTGTCTTTAAAACCACAAGAGTTCGAGATGACATACAGCACTGATCATTTGTATGACACATGCACTGCAAGGTTGCATCATTCATGAATGAGGCAATAAGGCTTAAAACTTTAAAGAAAACAATAATACTGAGTCATAAACGGATTTATGTTACATGCGTTGGGATGGTTGAGTCAAGCTCTATTATCTCCTCCAGATGCTTTTACTGGATTATGTATGGTTTTGGGGGAAAGGACTCTTTCTTCAGCTCTGTGATTGCATGAAATTGTCTAAAGCAGTTTAGCATGCTGCTCCTTTAATTAGACCCCTGAAGACTTTGAAACAAAAATGGATAAATGCTTCTGGATGAGGAAAGTGGAAACTATATCAGAGAAAGTCAATAACTACAGACAGTTATCACAGTTCCACATAAAGGGAAGGCGCATCAGCAGGGATTCGAGCACCAAGTAAAAGCCTTCAAAGATCTGACATCCACCTCCCACTGGGTCACACACTGGGGTGACTGAGCTGTCACTTTTGAGCATCACTCAAGGTCAACTGCCTCACTAATTAGCTCGCTTGTAGGCCAGCCCAAAGTAGTGTGCGTAGCCAAGAGTTGAATGAATTAACATACGAGACACATCTATTGCCAGTTTGCATTACAGCTTATATCCCTTCTCATTTACTTTGACATGCCCTTACATTTACATTTATTCATCAGGAAGATGTTCAGCTCATTTCCTTCATGTGTAAGATGACTTAGCTTAAGCTTACCTGGCATAAAGCTCTGCAGAGATAGCAGAGTCTTTTGTCATCACTGAAAGAGGATTGCTGTTGTAGGGGAGGCATTTATTATAAGGAGATGATTTAAAGGCGAAGGACAAGTCAAACAGAGCTGTGAATGTGGAACTAAATGTCTTTAAAAGTATTCATAATTCTGGAAAATGTTTGACATTTTGTCAGATCACTTCCACAAATTTTAATGTAGTTTATTTGATTTCATGTAAAAGACCAAAACAAAGGAGCCCATAACTGCGATGTGGTAAGCAAAGGAGGGAGGGTTTTCAAAAAAAGTGTTTAGACACTCTGTATCAATAATCTGTACTCTATAGATTAGATGAAAAGCATCTGTGAACATTAATTCGTACACATTGCCAAAGAATCTCAATTAGATGTTGGTCTGGACTTTGACTGGGCCATGAATATTCTTTGATCTGAACCATTTCATTATAGTCTTGTCTGAATGCCTAATGTTGTTAAAAGGTGAATATCTATCTCTAGTCTATTTAGCTCCATACATTATTCCAAAAAATGTAAATTCCTCCAATGGCCTTACTAAAGAATGCCCACAGCATGATGCTGCCACTACAAAGTTTCACTGAGGAGAGGGTGCCTTCAGGGTGATGTTTAGTGTAAGTTTTCTGCTACGTTATACATTTTGCCCATAGGTACACATTGGAAGACTATGATTACTATTAGTCTTTCTTTAAGACTGGTTGCATTGGATTTTTTTAGGGATACAGAGTATAGGGGTTTCAATACATCTGCATTCTGCACTTTTCAGATAGTTGTTTGTAACAAAAAAGCCATGTTTCATTTTCAGTCATGTGTAACTGTTTATTTGTCTTTCACATGAAATCCTAATACAGTACAAAGATATTTGTGGATCTAGCATGACAAAATGTGAAGATCCAAAGGGTTTGGATACTTTTGCAAGTCACTAGAATCCATTATTACCAGCTACATTACCTTGATGTGTACTAAATCACCTGACTATTATTTTTATTAATGCATATTAAACTCTCTTTATTAAGTTCTGAAAACTGCTAATGTTTATTTGTTATAAATCTCCACAAGTCGTATTCCTAACATTACAGTATTTCTGTTTGCATCCATTAAAAGAGGAGCCAAGCTGTTTTGTGTCTCTTTTCTCATGTAGCGCTCTCTTTTTTTGTGTTTGAAGGTGTTATGTTGATGACAAAGTGTCCAAGGTGGCCTGGCTTAATCGATCCAACATCATCTTTGCCGGTGAGGACAAGTGGTCCCTGGACCCCAGAGTAGGCCTAGTGACTAAAGGGCAACTGGAGTACAGCCTACGCATACAAAAGGTAATGTTGATCCCTGTGCTGAAATATCTGAGCATATGATAAGAAGATGAGGAAGAAAGTTTGTGCCATAAATGATTTAACGCTAAAACATCAGCTTTTTTTAATCAGTCTGTCAGAGAGATATAGGCATCTTAAATGCATGTTTTCTAGTCTTTTCCATTTTGAAGAGTAGGAAAGAGACAGGGGCCTCTCTGTCATGATATAATAATACCCCAGAGAAAAAGTTATGGTTTACTAATTGAACTGTCCTAGACATTCGGATCAAAGGCATTGTGTATCATTTTCAGCAGTCATTGTATTTATTTATTTGTTTTCCAAAAGTCAAGAAATACGTGAGAAACAGGAACTGAGCACAAGCGAGCTGAAATGAAACATCAAACCCAAGATTAAAAGTTGTAAAAACAAATTCCTCAGCTTTAATATGAGCTCATTGAGCTAATATTTATATGTTGATTGGTTTGGTGAGGAGGAGGAAGTCAGAGAAATGTTATTTTGGGGCAGTAGCATTGAAACTAACACATCCGCATCAGACCCAGGGATTTACAAATACTCTGTGGAGAGCGCAGTCTGCCTGTAATTCATCATGGTGGTGAAAGACTCATGAGGAGACATTTTTTTATTAAAACATAAATTCTTGCATTATTCAAGTGAATGTAATTTCTGCACCCTTTTCTCCAAAGTATGTGCAAAACTCTGTCTGTCAGGGGCAGAACGTTGAGCTTAACTTAACATAAAGTACCGAAAAACAGTACTAGAGTAAATCATTGACTGTAAACTGCAGTGGGTTGAGTGCATTGTTCTCTGTAGCTGGAGGAGACATTTGAATGGAACAGTCCTAGCAAATCAATACGCAGAATTAAGGAGGTTACATTAAATAGCAGCGGTCATACAAAGTGCAGAAAATCAGATACTGAGGTTTGTATCCTGAGTGCCATTTGTGGTAACTCTAAGCCACAGTAAAGCAATGTTCTATAAATTTGAGTAAAGTTCAATAGGTAATGTCCTTTAAAGGCAACTTAGCTTGGCTTGCTTTTCTTTGTGTTTTTGCTGCCTCAATAAAAGTTAAAAACTAGCCAGAGAAAAATCTTACCAAGAAGATGGTTATTTTTTTGTTCAACAAGACTGTTTCTCTGAGGCTCTGCTTAAATTTCCTCAAATGTAGGTACCAAGAGTGTCATTTTACACTTTGATACAAAATTAGTGAGCAAAAAATAATAATAATACTAAAAGGTAGGTTTATTGTCATATATGTATATGGTAAATGGCCTGTACTTGTATAGCTCTGTATCAAGTCCTGAAAACCCCAAAGCGCTTTACATTACAATTAGTCATCCACCCATTCATACACACATTATCACACTGAAAATGGTAAGCTACATTGTAGCCACAGCTGCCCTGAGGCAGACTTACAGAAGTGAGGCTCCCATACAATCGGTGCAATCGGGCCCTCTGACCAACATCCGCAGGCAAGGCGGGTGAAGTTTCTTGCCTAAGGACACAACAACTGAAAGCACAGAGCATATGACGACATAATGAGGGAGGAATAAATTACAATCTTTACCAAGGAACCTGCAGGACATTTTGTTCTCTGTTATGTCATAATTAACTGGTCTGGTTGTATCTTCATAGTCGTTGTCCCACTGGCTGGTCTTTTACTCTGCCCATCAGCTTCATTGACCATGCTAAAGAAAAACATCCCACACTATGAGGCTGCCACCAACATGCTTCACAGTGCGGAGGGTTTGTTTTGAAGCAATTTGCTGTGTTAGCTCTGACACACTTATGTAGACCAAATGGATGAATTTTGGTTCATTCATTTTCTTTTCCTACCACATATATGCTGTGTTGCCTGGATGTTTTTTGGGAAACTGTATATGGGACTTGCTCTCTTCCAACAATGGCTTTCTTCTTGCCACTTTTCCTTAATGGCCAGATTTGTGGAGCAGCTCCTCCATAGTAACCAACGGCGTTTAGGCTGCTGTCTGTGAAGTATCGTTCTGTAACAAACCTCTGACAGAACCGATGTAATTATCTTGGTATTAAAATACATTCAGGTGGGCTTTATTCATGAATAAGGTGATTTTTGAAGGGAATTGGTTGCTCAGAACTTTATTGAGGAGTTTCAGAGTAAACAAGGAAAAATTAGAATACAGGCCCTATTTTTTAGATATATGTTCGTTCGTTCGTTCGTTCGTCGTCTTCCGCTTATCCAGGACCGGGTCGCGGGGGCAGCAGACTCAGCAGAGATGCCCAGACGTCCCTCTCTCCAGACACCTCCTCCAGTTCCTCCAGGGGGAGCCCAAGGCGTTCCCAGGCCAGCCGAGAGACATAGTCCCTCCAGCGTGTCCTGGGCCGTCCCCTGGGCCTCCTCCCGGTGGGACGTGCCTGGAACACCTCCCGAGGAAGGCGTCCAGGAGGCATCCGGTATAGATGCCCGAGCCACCTCAACTGGCTCCTCTCGATGTGGAGGAGCAGCGGCTCTACTCCGAGCCCCTCCCGGATGGCCGAGCTCCTCACCCTATCTCTAAGGGAGTGCCCGGCCACCCTACGGAGGAAGCTCATTTCAGCCGCTTGTATCCGTGATCTCGTTCTTTCGGTCATGACCCAAAGTTCATGGCCATAGGTGAGGGTAGGAACGTAGACCGACCAGTAAATTGAGAGCTTTGCTTTTCGGCTCAGCTCTCTCTTCACCACAATGGACCGGCACAGCGCCCCCATTACTGTGGCAGCTGCACCGATCCGTCTGTCGATCTCCCGCTCCATTCTTCCCTCACTCGTGAACAAGACCCCGAGATACTTAAACTCCTCCACTTGAGGCAGGAACTCCCCTCCAACCTGAAGAGGACAAGCCACCCTTTTCCGGTCGAGTACCATGGCCTCGGACTTGGAGGAGCTGATCCTCATCCCAGCCGCTTCACACTCGGCTGCGAACCGCCACAGCGCATGCTGTAGGTCTTGGCTAGAGGGGGCCAGCAGGACCACGTCATCCGCAAAAAGAAGAGACGAAATCCACTGGTCCCCAAACCAGACCCCCTCCGGCCCTTGGCTGCGTCTAGAAATCCTGTCCATAAAAGTTATGAACAGGACCGGCGACAAAGGGCAGCCCTGCCGGAGTCCAACATGCACTGGGAACAGGTCCGACTTAGTGCCGGCAATGCGGACCAAACTCCTGCTCCGCTCGTACAGGGACCGGATGGCCCCTAATAAAGGGCCCCCGATTCCATACTCCTGGAGCACCCCCCACAGGGCATCACGAGGGACACAGTCGAATGCCTTCTCCAGGTCCACAAAACACATGTGAACTGGTTGGGCAAACTCCCATGAACCCTCGAGCACCCTGTAGAGGGTATAGAGCTGGTCCAGTGTTCCACGGCTGGGACAAAAACCACACTGTTCCTCCTGAAGCCGAGGTTCGACTATCGGTCGGACTCTCCTCTCCAATACCCTGGCGTAGGCCTTACCAGGGAGGCTGAGGAGTGTGATCCCCCTGTAGTTGGAACACACCCTCCGGTCCCCCTTCTTATAAAGGGGGACCACCACCCCAGTCTGCCAGTCCAGAGGCACTGTCCCCGACTGCCACGCAGTGTTGAAGAGGCGTGTCAACCATGACAGCCCTACAACATCCAGAGACTTGAGGTACTCAGGGCGGATCTCATCCACCCCCGAAGCCTTGCCACCACGGAGCTTTTTAACCACCTCGGTGACTTCAGCCTGGGTGATGAAAGAGTCCAACCCCGAGTCCCCAGCCTCTGTTTCCACCACGGAATGCGTGATGGCAGGATTGAGGAGATCCTCGAAGTACTCCTTCCACCGCCCGATAATGTCCTCAGTCGAGGTCAGCAGTCTCCCGCCCCCACTATAAACAGTGTTGGGAGAGCACTGCTTCCCCCTCCTGAGGCGTCGGACGGTTTGCCAGAATCGCTTCGAGGCCAACCAGTAGTCCTTCTCCATGGCCTCACCGAACTCTTCCCAGGCCCGAGTTTTTGCCTCTGCCACAGCCCGGGCCGCAGCACGCTTGGCCTCACGGTACCCGTCAGCCGCCTCAGGAGTCCCACAAGCCAACCACAGCCGATAGGACTCCTTCTTCAGCTTAACAGCATCCCTTACTGCCGGTGTCCACCACCGGGTTCTGGGATTGCCGCCACGACAGGCACCGCAGACCTTACGGCCGCAGCTATGGGCAGCAGCATCGACAATAGATGCAGAGAACATGGTCCACTCTGAGTCTATGTCTCCAACATCCCCCGGGATCTGGTCGAAGCTCTCCCGGAGGTGGGAGTTGAATATATATGTATTTGTAAAACAATTCTAAACTTATGTAACATTTTCTTTACACTTCATGGCTATACACTTCTTTGTGTTGGCCTCACACAAAATCCCAATAAAATACATTTATGCTTGTGGTTGTAACATGACAACATTTAAAGAAGGTCAAATTGCATGGAAATATTTGCAAACCACTGGGCCTGTGCTTCCAAGCATGTGTGTCTTTCTCCAAAGGAATAAATTCTGACTCATTTCCCTGTTGACAGTTAAAGTATGTCATAAAGTAATTTTTATATTTAGGATTTAAAAAATATTTAAAAGGAAAGTGGTCATTAGATACATTAAAAAGCTCATAAACTGTTAAGTAATAATGTGATAATTAAGAATATGCTTACAAAGTTTATTTTTCTTTTTTTTCTTTAGGTGGATGTATATGATGAGGGCTCATACACCTGCTCTATACAAACCAAGCAGCAGCCTAAGACCTCACAGGTTTACCTCATCGTACAAGGTAAGCTGCAAACACCTGTTCCCAGGGTAGCACATAGCCTGGTTTTCCATACCAGCCGGATGGACGTACTAATACATTCTCTAAAAACTTACAACAAAGACATGTAAGGCAGATGCTTTCTAATTTACATTCTTTCAGATATATTTCAACTATGTGGAAAGTTACAACTTTAGTCACAGTTCTCAAAAGCAGCAGATATCAGCGTCACTATTCAATTACTGAATGTGGAAAAATCTCTAAAATGCCCAGTGAGAATGCAAAAGCATTTTTTTCTACAATTTTCTGCCCACGGCAGTAGACTTCTTGTTATCAATCATTTCAAATGAATCTTAAGTGCACTTGACAAGGCGTCAATGTTTGTCTTATATAACAAAGAGCATAAGTCCTAAACTGAGAGAACAGTAAAGCTGACAGAAAGATATAATCACAGGTGCTTCAGAATTTAGTCCTGTCCCATTTTTATATTCAGGCCAGAACTACTGACTGTAGGAATGTGGTAATACATCTAGCTCAGGAAACGAGATACAACATGATGTAAAGTTCATGAAAAAGAGACAAATAATAATTGTAGAAATACTTTTTGGGAAAACTGAGTGTTGACATTTTTTCATTATTTTTTAACAAAGTGAACATTTTACTTCTTACAAACTTTAATTTGAAGACTATTTGATCAGTGTAGGAGATTCTAGTCAAGGTTTGACTTTTTTATATATTGCTGCTTTTAATCGAGTCTCATTCTTATGTGGTCCTCATGAAAAAATTAAAAACTGATTAGACTTGGTATTTTAGGTTTTAAACCAGAAAATGTAAAAAATAGTCTGTATTCATTAAAAATTGGGAAATAGTTAGCAGTTTGTGGCCAGGGTTTACTGTTAGCAGCTTATGGTCAGGGCTTACAAATCGTTCATTGGTGGTCTGTCACTCGGTCACTGTTTCTGTAGATGAGCCATCAATCTCGCCCCAAGGTCAGATTATGCCATCCTCAAAAAAATCACAAAAGACAATATCTCCATTTAAGACTGAATGTTAGAGTTCATGGTAAACACTAAGAAAAAAGTGTTAACAAGTATGTGATGGCGTTGGTATGATAATACTTCTTCTATCTAAGGAGAATATGCCCACACGTCCCTGGTTTGTAAAGTTGTACGTAAATGAGGCACAAAATTTCGGTCTTAGATGAGACCAAGGTAGAGACATTAGGTTTGGCCTACTGTGTTTGGCAAAAAAACAAACACTGTATATCAATAGAAACACCTCACGTAAACCTTCGAATGTGGTGGTGATGTTTGGGCTTCTTTTCACCCCAGGACCTGGGAATCTGGAGGTCATTGAAATGACCATGAACTCCTGTAAATCCCAAATCATTCTAGAGTCAAACCTGAGCCCATCAGTCCAACAGCTAAAGCTTGGCTCAAACTGGGCCATCTACAGGACAAATGTTCTAAACACAGCAGCAAAACTACAACTGAATTACTGAATCAGTATTTGGTAAAGTTCAGACCTCAACCCAATTAATATGTTTTGCCAGGATAATAAGATAGTTTTGCAGAAGCCTGCAAACTGAATGACCCAATTAACTAAGGCAATGGTGGAAAAATAGGCTTAAGTGAAAAAATAAAACAACAATTTAAGGTTATTGTGACTATAAGTGGTTCTGTGGAATCATTAGTTTTTTGTGTTTTTTTGACTGTTAACATTCATAGAAACATTTTACACATGACTGTAAGAGTTCTTTCCTGTACCTACAACCTTTTTATGCAAATATGACTTAAAAATGATTCTAGCTTTTCTAAGGTCAACACTGTTGGTATCTAGTTCTCTTTCCAAACGCCATTGACAATTATTTGCTTAGCAGTAGTTAGTTTGTGGAAATTGCTGGTAAGCTGTCTGTAACAGGTTGCCATCCTGAGCTTTATTTCTTTTTGACATTTCAAATCAGGGTCATAAAGAGTTTGCATGTTTGTTTGGAGGTGGAGTATGTGGAGGAGTGTATCTTTGAAAGTTTAACTATAAATGATTCAATTATCGTTGGTCCAAAATCACATTACAAATCAAGTACCATCATCATTATATGTGTATCAGACATCTTTTAGAAAATGTAAGCCAGGTAAATATGATGGGTTGATGGTGGAGGAAATGCAGCGGTGCATAATGTCACCTCAGACAAAAGTCTATGAGATGAGCTCTCCTTTCGTTATGAACTTAGCATTTCATCCATTAATAAAATTTCCAAAGGTCAGTATGTAAATTGATGCTGCTCCTCTGGGATCTATGGCTGCGATATTGCCTGTCCTTCCCAGAATCCATTGCATCTGATTAGTCAGTGCTTGATCATCTGAATGTCCTGTGTTGACTTCCAATGTTTCTGAAGGTGGGATCGTTTGTCACAGCTAATATAACAGTTAAAGCCAAAAATTGATTTCCCTTTCTTTCATTTCTGGCCGTTTTGTCATTTGCCTCACCTTTCAAAAAATATTATTAATTTTGTCCCCCTTGATGCTCAGCTGTTGAATTTCCATACATCCCTGCAAGACTACACAGGTGTACTATTTTTCTTTAGCTTCTTTCAGCTCTGTAAGGTTTAAGGACCTTTGGCCTCAGAAACTGAACACACCTACACACAAACGGCTGACTTTAGAGTGTAGAAAGAAGAGCTAATAATTTGTCATAATAAATTAAATATACAAATAAATTTTCTGAAGAACTCAATACATATTCAGCTATATCTGAGCCCTAGTTTTGTCCACTCATTTACTTGCTAAGGCTCAAATCTTTCATTCAAAAAGATAAGAATGCCCCTTTGTGTGCAGCAACACTTCCACCCTTGTATGCAGCGACCTGAAACAACCCCCATGAAAACCCAATCAACTCAGTGGGATAATAATTTACCCTGCCTTCATCTTTTAATGGGTATGAGAGTCCTAGGCATCAAACATTGCCCCTGGTTACAGACTCCAAGATCAGGTTCACATAACCAAAGCTGACAATTTTCTGCTCACAGGGACAGAGAAGTAATTGGAAAACAAATGGTCAGACAAAGTAAATTTGTGGCGGATGAAAAAGTGGCAGAATTGCGGGGCTTATACAAGTGGAATCAAGCAGCTGAGAGACTGCACAAGAAATCCCAAATTAAAAGCATTCTCCCAAACCCCAATCTGTTTAGATTTGTTGAAAAATAGATGTTATTGTTTTTCTGATGTGCTAGAGGTATAATGATCTAAAGATATGACAATAAAGTAAAGGATTTGTGGTTTGAGAGTGGTAGAATGTGTCAGTGAATTGGATAGCCGATATACAAGGTTGACTGAGCACTTCGATGTTGGTACCAAGGCTTAATATCACTTCAGTACAACAGACTAAAATTAATTACTTTTGACCATGTTTTTTAAAAAGTGATAATATTTACCAATAACACTGTCTCAGTTTTTCTCGAAAGGCCCTCGGACTCTGGCGATGTTGTCAGTAACATTAGGTGATGAAAACAAAAAACAAGTAAAGTGAGCTGCACACTCCCTACCGCCTACAGGTGATAGTCTTAGTTCAGTAATCTCTCAGTAGCCCTGAAGTTCCTCCATCAGTGTTGGAGTAATTTCTACAGCAACTGTTTGATTAACCTCTGAACTACTTATTGCCCTTGTTTGTACTGTCAATCACTAAAAGCCTCACTTAAAGCCATTATTTTCTACAACCCAGTAAGGTTGCAAAGTCTTTGGCACAGTCTTTGGTTGTTACTTTGGCACAGGCTATGTCTGCAGGTTATAGCTCTTGTGTTGTTAAGGTAATAAGTACATGTTGGGTGATGCTGTTGGAAAAAAACTAAAAATGTTCAAAGGATCTGAAGTTAGGTTTAGCCAACTTTAGACCGAGAGAAAGAAGACTGCAGCGGTAGTCTGAGCTGTCCTTTAGTATTGAATAGCACGGCTTACCTATGGGCACTGATGAAACTGTCTGATTAAAACACAAACTTGTAAATATTTTACATTATTTAGGCTATGTGCTGGGGATGCAAACACAAGGCTAGGGATAATGAGCTATAATGTCCCTCAAACTGTCACAGTTTTCGTACTGTGACAGTTTGAGTCAAACACTTACATGTGTTTATGTACTTCTGTCTGTCTGCGAGATTTTGTTTGTGAGTAACAAGTTTATGTCTACTATAGTATTGTTTTTGACCAATTATTAAAGAGGTATCCAAATGGCTGTACAGAAAGATAAAAAAAAAAACAGAGATACAAAACACCTGATATATCTAAACGACAAAAAAACATTACATAAAAACATGAGACAAAATTACTTAAAGAGGTACACTTTGGCACAGTTGGTAGCATTGTTGCCTTGTAACAAGAAGGTCTTGGTTTCAAATCTCAGCCTGGGGTCTTTCTGTATGGAATTTGCACTCTCCACTGGGCATGCGTGAGTTCCATGGCACTATTGCAATAATCAAGCCTATAGAAAAAAATATTGCACATCAGTTTTCTTTGTCCTTTTTTGACAGACACTATTTTTTCTGACAATGTTTTTAAGGTGACAGCAGGCTAATCTATTGATAGACGTTATGTGGTTGTTTTTGGGACCAGTGTACTCACCTTCTGATGGTTACTTCCAAGCAGGCTATTGCACCATGGCTATTAAACATGACCTTGGTTTATTGTAAACTATTGGCCTCCCGAGCCAGCGGATCTTAATCCAACAGTACACCTGTGGTATGTGGTGGAAAGAGAGATTAGCATTATGGATGTGTAGTTGATAAATGTACAGCAGCTCTGTAATGCTTTCATGTCATGCCACAAGACATTAAGGCAAACGGGGGCTCAACCTGGCACTAGTTGGGTGTAGCCCCAAGGGGTTTTTGTGAAGTTTGTGCTCAAAAAAACATGCCCAAATCTAATTCAGTTTTCTCAGCAATTACAAACTCTGTTTAAATAATCTTGGTATCAAATTCAAGCTAACATTCAGGAGATTCCTTCAGAAGTATAAATATTATAGTAGCTGCTATAATAAGGATGGAACACAGAAAAAAAAAAGTTGTTTTCCCTTGCCAGAAGTTGTTTTGCATTGTACAGGATATAAACCTTTTAGAAATATCAATAATAAAGCTACAAACTTGAAAACTCTAAATCCATATGTGGACATTACCTGTGCAATGATTCATGCAGCTGAGGTAAACTAAAGCAAAGTTACAGAGCTTTTAGTAAAGACACACCTAGGCGTTTTGCCCATTGGCACAGTATGGCACATGTTGGCACCATTTACAAAAAATGGTCTATTCACATGCAAAACCTAATAAACTTATTTTACATGTCTAAAATGGTTCATTTTAACATTTTGTTTTTTTTTAATTACTGACATTTATTTTCCATTTTTAGTAAAACACAGAGGAACTGCTCTCTTTTGCTCCAACTGCAGCATATTCACTGACAAATAGCTTTAGGCAGAGCAATAACTCAAGCAAGTAGAATCAGATTATACTAAACACGTTGACATCAGTCCAACCAATCACCAGCTGTAGAAAGACAAAGATTTTACAAGACTACTGGAACCTTGGAACATCTTGAATGCAGCAATATTTATGGGTATGTTTATTTTATCCTTATTTTATTCCAGATTCTGTATTTATTAGTATTGCATGCCATGCAGAAGTATTAATCCCGCTTAAACTTTTGTTTTGCATTGTGTTATGTCACAGACAAGCTTTAATGTATTTTATTGGGACTTTATGTCATAGGCCAATTTAAAGCAGCACGTAATGGTGCACGTAAAAAGTGGAAAAGAAAACAAACAGGTAATTGTGGTGTGTTTTTGTATTCTGCCCCTGCTCTCATACCCCTAAACAAAAAATCCAGCACCATCATCTGCTGAGTAATTTACTTACAGTATACAGCTGTCCTGTGAAAGCCTGATAAAGCACATTACTGAGCAAACAGCATCATGAACATCAAGGAACACCACAGACAGGTCAGGGGTGAAGATGTTGATAGGTTTAAAGTAGGGTTAGGTTAAAAAATAATATCCTAATCCTTGAACATCTTACGGAACAATGTTTCGTCTGTCATCTGAAAATGGAAACTGTTGGAAGGGGAAGTAGAGCAAAAATCTAAAAACCAGCCAAGAAGCCCATTGTAACTGTATGAGCTGCAAAGATCCACAGCTCAGATGGGAGAATTTGTCAACAACACAACTGTTTATCCTGTCCTCTGCAAATCTGGTCTTCAAGGAACACTGCTTTGAAAGAAAGCCAAAAGAAGTATTGTTTGCATTTTGCCATGAGCCATGAAGTAGGAATAGTAAGCCTGTAAAATAACGTGATCTGGTAAGACAAGATCAGAACTAAGCTGATCTACATGCAAAACACTAGAATCTTTCTTTGGTGGAAAACTCAACAATCACAGCACCCTTAACATCATCCCCATAGTGAAATGTGATGGTGGCAGCATCAGGCTGCAGGGATGCTTTTTTTCCATGGACAGGGAAGATGGTCAAGGCTAATGGGAAAATGGATCCACCTAAACTTCTGTGGAAAGACTTCAAAATGTATGCAGACACAGACTTTCTGACTGAGTTTGAGCTATATTCCAAAGAACTGCAAACATTTCAGTCACCAGAGGTACAAAGCTGGCAGAGAAATCCCAAAATACATACTGCTGTATAACCAAAAGTATGGACTAAACAAAATTTGAAAAGTGTATTTTTCTCCCACTTCCACTTTTTCTTCCACAATGGTGTGTTATTTTGTGTTCATCTATAATCTAAACTTCCATTGAAATAAATGAAGTTTGAAAGTTGTTATTTTAACAAATGTGAAAAAGTTGAGGGTTGATAACCACACAGCTGCTAAGGAGACTGGGTTTACAATACATCCAAATATAGCAGAAATTCCCTCCACAGCCATTTCTGTGCATGCATGTATGCTGGTCAACTGCAGTGTTTCAGCAAATTCAGCAAATCCATAATATGCTATGCAAATGTGCTTCATAAAATGCAGAGCCTGGGGAATGATTCATTTATCTCATGAGGCCAAGCTTGTAATTCTCCCACAGGAATGGAACCTCAAATCCATTTAACTGGCAAGCCGCCAGTAGACTGCTGACCCCTATCAGAGGTGTTTGGGTTTGTTGAACCCCAAGTGCCTCCAACATTTAGTCTTGATTTGGCATAGCTGACTCACAGGTTAAGAAAATAATAGTAACCCTGGCCTGTGAGTCTTTGAGCTTCCACTGGGCAGTGTCACATATCATATGTACAGTTATATGTATGTCATTTGACTAAATGAGCCATAACTGCTGAACAAAATCTGACCTGTATTATTGCTTTCTTAACTCTTATTCTTCACCATTTCAATGTTTACAGTGCTGAACAAGCTGATTCGGATCAGCATTGATCTGATTATGCTGTTTTTGAGGAAGGGTCAGCAGGTTTGCATGTGGATTGACTTTATAAAGCTTTCATAGTATTAAATCAAACTTTTAGGCCATTTGTGTTTTCGTCTTACTTGAAAATGTCATGCATTTTCTCTGTCTGTATTTTATATCACACTTCAATGTTTCACATATTTTAGAAAAACTTTAATATCCTACAAAGAGAACCCGAGTTAGCATGAATTGTTGTTTTTAACTAATAAGCAATCCAAACCAACATGGTCCCATATGAAAAAATAATGCCCCCCTAATTCTAATAACTGGTTGTCACTATCCAGTATTTGCAATAACTTGCAGTGAGTCTGGCATTGGTCTGGAGAGATTTTAAGCCATTGCTCATTGCAAAATTGTATTAATTACTAACATTTGGAGGTTTTTGTGTGTGAACAATCTATTTAGGGGTGGCTTCTCAGCTGGATTTAAATCGAAACATTGACAAGGCCACTTCAAAACCATAATTTGTATTTTTATTTTTATCAGATCAGAGGTGGACTTGCTGGTGTGCTTCAGAACATTGTCTTGTTGCATAACCAAAGTGTTCTTGAGTGTCACAAACTGATGGCCCGATATTCTCTTTCAAGATTTTCTTGTACAGAGCAGAATTTATTGTTCCATCATTTACAGCTAGTTGACAAGGTACTGAAGCAGCAGAGCAGGCCTAGACCATCCCTCTACCACCATCACACTAACATCAAGATGTTAGATGTAAAAGTACACACACCTTCAAAAAAGCTTCACTTTTCACCAGTTCAAAGGCTATTATGTCAAAACTCCCCAGGGATGATGAGGATGTTTTTATTTTTCTTGCTAATGTGAGACAGGTCTTTGTGTTTTTTTGGTCAGCAGTGGTTTAACTGTAATTGAGGTTTTTGAGGCCTGCAGTTCTTTAGAAGTTTTTCTGGGTTCTTTTCTGACCTCCTATGAGTTGTTGCTGTTTAATAAATGAAATCATTATTTGAAAACTGCATTTTCCATTAGCTGGGATCTTTGTGTTTAGCCCTTTGGGACTCCTGTGACTAACATTCCAACATGCTGAGTTCATTAAGAATTTGCACAATTGTGGTGGAGCAATGGGGAAAACAAATTGCGATTCTGGAAATCAGGCATATGCACTCACATCTGGTCTAACTTTATGTTTTCAAAAGTCTGACCAAATGCTACTAAACATTCTAGGTGATTCCAGTCTTTGGTTTTTATCTGGCAAGAAACCATAATAAAAACAAAATAATAAGTAGAAAAATCTGCTTAGTGTTTTTTTTTTTGCTGATTGCAATTTTTGTTCTGAATCTTACCCCAACCCTGTAATGGGCAATAACCTTTATCCTCACTCTGCATTTCTAAATTTCCAACAGAATGATGGAGACCATCAAATATCTGCTTTTCAACACCCATTCATCCTTTCTTTCTTTCTTTCTTTCTTTCTTTCTTTCTTTCTTTCTTTCTTTCTTTCAGTTCTTCAGTCATGCTATCACAATGCCGTGGTATTTAAAGAGTGAGTCCGCTGAACTGTGGAAAGAAAGTCATGTCACTCTAAAGAGCATCTTAACGGGAGTCTTTCTGTTTGCGCATATCTTTTGCTCTTCAGTCTGACAAAGGAGGAGGACTGACCTTTTTACAATTATCATGGGACAATCATATTCTTTGAGTGGAACCTCTGAAGCCATTTGCTTGTCTTCCACCTCTTCCTATATTGACCTTCTTTCATCTTTTCATCTTCCTCTGCTCACCTGTGCATCTCTGACTACTTCCAACACTTATCGGAGCTCTCGTTGGGGGGTTTTGTTACCTCCTCTGAAGTTAACAATAAAGGTTCTGGACAGGAGGTAGAGACACTCTGGAAGGCTGAGAAATTGAAAGAGATGTTTTGGGTAAAAGTGGATTAGTTGCTGTGTAGCTTTCATTCATTCTGGATATCGGCAGTCTGTCTGGCTCTCATGCTACAAAACTGTGATCACACCCACAAACACATAATTGCTTGTTCTGCTGGCAGACATGGCTCTCAGACTTCATTCCCTCTCCCAGATGATTCCGCCTTCCTGGTCTGAAATAAATAATGTTAAGAACGATCAATGAAGCTTATACTCTCCAAAGAGAAAGAGCAAAAACAAGAACAAAACTTCTACAACACAAGTACTGCAGCTGTTTGCAGTTTCTCTGTGAAAGCAAGGTCACTGTATGTCATGGGTTTTCAAGCTACGTCTGAGCATCCTGATGGTTTATCAGGTGCTGAATATACATATGGTGGTTTGCAAAGGTACTGATACCGCTTGGACATTTTCACATTTTGTCACATAAAAGCACTCATAATATATTTTATTGGAATTTTCTTGTTAGACCAACAAAAGGGGACATAAAGGGGGACCTATGCACAATCTCATATCTAGGAATGCTTTGCATTTACCCCTTATTTCTGGCTAGTTTATCCTTACCTGCTGAATAAAAGTATCCCCAAAGCATGATGCCGCAGCTATTATGTTTCACCATTGGGATCTTAGCTTTACACCACACACAATGGTTTTCTGGGCTGCATGGTGACACAGTTGGTAGCACTGTTGCCTTGCAGCAAGAAGGTCATAAAAGCACTCGTTGTAATATATTTACTCCCAGCCAAGGGTCTTTCTGCAGGTAGTTTGCATGTTCTCTCGGTGCATGCTTGGGTTCTGTCCGGGTACTCCAGCTTCTTCCCACAGTCCAAAGACATGCCTGTGAGGTTAACTGGTCTCTCTAAATTGCCCTTAAGTGTGTGAATGAGTGTGTGCTTGGTTGTTTGTGTGTTCCCCTGCGATGGACTGGCGATCTGTCCAGGATGTACCCCGCCTTTCGCCTGCAGACTGACCAGAGAACCTTAGTCCACATGTTTGATGTGTCCTCTGCAAAAGCCCAAGCTAAACCCTGTAAGAGCCCTGACTGGGTGAAGGCCAGCAGTAAGCCGGGCCATGCCTCATTATGCCTGACGTGAGCACGACAGCAGAGCGACAGCGGGACACACATCCATATGCACAGGCCCCTTGGGGACAAGATTACAAGACGTCGTCACAGCAGACATTCAATGCAGCCAGCCAGCCAGTTGGATGAGGCTGAGGAAGGAGGACACAGAAAGAAAAGTAAAAGATAGAAGCCACACACATTTTCTGTTGCCTTTGAACATTCATAATGAAACTGACTCCTTGAAGTTTTAATGAAAGCAACAATTACTACTCCCTTTTTCTCCCTGGGCTGCTGAGGCTTTCTCAGGCGGAATCTCTAAACATAAAATAAAAATAATAAAATAAGACTGCAGTGCCCTTTAATCTTTTTCTCGGTTTTTTTGGAGGAGGACTGTCATGCATTTAAATGGGACCATTCCATGGACACACACAGCAATAGCAATATATTGACGAGGGACCGCAGGAGAACCAGAAGACTCGTATTTCACAGACTAACCAGGCGGTTCTGGCCAGTGTCTCTGTGGTCTGATCTCTGATATAGAGGGCCACTATTTCCTTTCTTCTGCCTCTGCTCGCCACATGCATCCCCATTACTTGTACAGAACCTGCCAGCCTCCTTTCCCTCCATCATTTTTCCATCTTCTGTGTGACCTGTGCCTGTCAATTAGATGGACAGCCAGTCGGAATGGTGCTCGGCACACTTGCCTTGGAAAATGAGATAGAGTGGCAGAGTTAGACTTGACTTGACTGGCTTTCTTTGAGGGTAAACACAAACTGAAGTGTGTGCAGAAGCTGTGTTAACATAATATCTGCTGTATAAGACGAAACAGAACCGGTTCTGCACAAGATAATATATGGGTTGCTGAATGCCTTTTTAAAACCTCAGCCTGATACATTTCATTTGTAGACTTGTTATAATTTCACCATGCTGCGGCCTTACAGAATGATATCACCTATTCAGCTGTTCCTGTGACCTACATTGCTGAGGGTCACCTGTCTGAGAGCGTGTTTGGGTGTAAACCTTCTGCCTCTCAGCGCAGCTGCTGTTGAGGTCAATCCTGCTGCCAAACCTGATCCCACTATCAGCATCGTGGTTCAGCTCCACACAGAGATATAAAGCAATATTGAAAGTGTTCAAAGTCACCTAGCAGCAGCTGCTTAGTTTGACCGAACAGTACCAACAGATCTTGTAATCATATTAATGGCTTTCCCTTTTGAGATCCAACTTGCCATCCATAAGGCGAAGAAAGCAGCATGAGAAAGAGCTTTGTTTGCACTTGAAGTGTAGTAAGCAGCGCAAGCAGGCACTTTAGGTACGTGATGGGAGATATCTGATTTTGGTTGCCTCCTGATGGCTGAGCTGAATCAAGCTCAGCACTCAGCAAGCCTACAGACCTCTCTACTTCTCTCTCTATTTCTCTTTTTTGCTTACTTGTGCTATACGCAGACAGAAAAACAGGACCTTTTCCCATATATCAGTCTTGACTAATTTTAAGTGCTTGCAACGATTCGTTGTGGGTTTTAATATGGGCAGTATAGGTCACCCATCTCGTTGTCTTTTCTGGATTTGCGTCAAAACATACAAACATTTTTACCTTTCTTTTGTAATTCAGCATTTAAAAACACAAGGGAATCTTGCCTTATATGCTCTATAGCAAACAGATCTGTTGTCTAGTTGAGGTGGGGGGCCCAGAGCTCCACCTGATCTGATCTTAAAGTCAGAGGGGAGCAGACGAAAGCAATGAGGGAGGGGCTGCATCAGTGAAGTGCCTAATAAGGGGTTGGCTGTCCAGTTGGACAGTTTGAAAGTGCGAGCTGAGGTGTGAGTTTGAATTTTCAGTTGTCGACTTGGCTGGCGTGACAGAGCTGGTGGGGTGTGGGGCTTATGGGCCTGAAACACTGTGCCGTCCCGGGCCCTGGCAAACTTGTCAGCGGGCCTGCATGTGGGATACAGGTGTGTGTAAAAGTCAATGCACAAAGACTTGCTTGGAGTTTGTCTTTCCCAGTCATGCAGTTTATTACAATAAATGAATTTTGCTTTGAACCAAGACTGTTAGCATAGACAAATTCATCATGTGAGGATGCTCTTAGCTACTCTTGTGGTGGGAAAACAGACATATGGCTGCAAATACTGCTTTAATGTTGGCCTCTTCAACTGAAGATTTGAAAAACTTGTCTGACATACATATACTCCCATTGTACACAGCTAACATGACTTTGCTCAGAATTGGGTAAAATAGTCCTGATCAGTCTGCCAGTTCACTTGGAAATGCACCTGTTATTCAAAATGTTAGAGTGGTCAGCAGCTGTATGGTTACAGGTATCCCACGGCTTCTTGCAGTGTTGCTCTAAACCGCAGTTCCAAAAGGACTTCCCTTAGAAACCGACATGGCAGATGAATCAGTTGTTATCTTGCACCAAAAAAAAACTCAAAGTATATACACACACACTCTCTTTACATCAGACCATTTGCAATATCCTGTACTAAGTCCAAAGCCACTGATAAAGGTACTTTTTGCACTACTTTGTGCATGCTTTAATATCCTTTCATGTAACTGCAAAAAGATGTATGTTTTCATTGTGGTATTAATTGAGCTCTTGCATAATGATTGCATGTCTGTACTGATCCTGTGATAATAATCTCAAAGTACTGTTCTTCTCTAGTTTCACAAGATTACTCCTTTTTGGGCTTTTCTGCATATTTGATTCTCGTTTGAGTTCAAAACAAAAGAAAGAAAAATGGTTAAAATGTAGTTTTTGCTAGGAGTCTTTCAAAGATGTTTGGATATTATTCCCTAACATCCATCATGTGATTTGCTTGGACCACATACTCATGCACATCCTCAGCATTTTCCAGTGAGTGTACTTGGCTGCTACATTTCCTGCTGCCCCACCAGATGTCTGGCATGCTATTTTGTTGGACCATTTGCTGGCCGGGGCTGATGCAGTGCTTTACATACCAATCCTTCAGTATGGCAACAGAGTGCTAAACACTCATGGAGAAGCATATATTTTTTTGGATTGAGGGCTGCTTTATAGAAAAAGTTTCATTATTGTTATACCTGTGATAAAAGTAACATGTCTGAAGTAAGTAGTGATCTTTGTTTTGCAGGTTGATAGTTTTTCAGACACATTGCTGGTTTTCTAGCAGTAACAGGGGGAATAACATATTTACTGCAGCTTAGTTATCTTAGAGTTTAATAAGTTTTGTTGTAAGTGCATTGAATGTGAAAGTGGGATATTTGTTGTCAGTGATATGGTGACAAACTGTTTTTCTGTGGTATGTAAATCAGTTTCATTTCCCATGCAGTGTAAGCAGTTTTAACAATCTTTAAAATAAATTTTAAACATATTTGCTTTCTTTGTGAAGTGCAGTCTTTGTTTTGTGGTGCATGAGCTGTACTGAGACCAATAATGCAGTCTGATGACCTTTTTTAGATAGGTTAATTAATAAATTAATAAAAACAGGCTTATGTTGTACTGGATTTATGTTACATTTCTGAAAAAAAGCTGTCTAAAAATGCCCTAATACATAATTCTGATCCCATTTATTGGCATTCCTAGTTAAGATGTGTAAAAAAGGCTTGAAATAATTTAATCTTTAATTGGTGTAGTGACAATTTTTGTTTTAAACCAGATCCACAGTAAATGGAGTGTGTGTTGTGCTGCAGTTCTCCAACAGTGAACCTTTGTTAGCATCCTGTTCAGTGTGCATGAAAGCAATATAAATATGGGTCCTCATTCAGTAGCTTAAATAAATGGCCCTCTGTGCTGCATAATATTTATTTCCCATGTTTGGCCATGTGACAGTGATAGAAATCGGTGAATTTATAGTTTAAATTGAAAAATTGCTGAGACCAATAATGACTTGGTGATTTTATTGAAAACAATTATGTTTTTTTTCCTTCCATTAAATTAAGGTACTGAAATTCAAGGCCAGATTTGTCCAACTATTAAAGTTTGAGATTATGGTACTGTGATAAAGATTGCAGAGATTAATTCATTTTAGAGATTCGGACACACCTTCCAAAGGGGTGCTAACATATCTGGCAGACACTTAACTGTACTTTTCTGGGGGCACACGCATCCTCTGTACAAGGCCCCTCAGATAACCATAGCCTACGTCTTATTAATTAGCAAATAATCTTTTCATGCAATACAAACCTTTCCAATAATTAAGTATCTCATGGCAACAGCGCAGAATATTGACAAAGATTTGCCCCTTTCCAACACTTACTACTATCATCCGGTGAATATACAAGAGTTGGCACAGGTTAGATGCCGCACTAGCCACTGCAGTAAATAAACACATGTGCTTGTTATGTCTTGTCAGAGCTAGGAAGCACTCAATTCCTGCAACAAACTCATTAGACTGCAGCGTAAGGGAAAGCACAGAAAGGAGAAAAATGAGGGAAGTACAGGAGAAAAAGTGAGAGTTATGATGGAAGAGTTGAGCGATTGATTGCAGCAGATAAAGTGAATGACCGAAAGATTTATGCACATGTAAGATTTTGGTATAAAAAGCTTTTCTGCATCTCAATGAGGATGTTTTTTATTATATAGAAAGCGAATAAAGTAACAGGAAATAAAAAACCCGCATCGGTGACATCCACAGAGACTGATGAGAGTGAAAGAGAGAGTGAAATGACGAGCGTGTCCCTCCCATCAGGTGGTGTCACAGCAGCAACAGCAGCTGTGAGCCCCTGTGTGTGTGTGTGTGTGTGTGTGTGTGCGTGTTTGTGTTTGTATAAGGAGAGCAGTGTGTGGTGGTCTCCAGCTGAGTGTATCAGGTGCTCTCCACTCCAGCAGCTGTTCACAGCTCTTTACACAGCAAGAACCAACACAATGGAAGAGAGGGTGCAGACCTGGAACCCAGTCAACCGAATCATCACCCACACAAATGGTATCACTTTGGGGTTTTTTTCACTTTCAATTCAATTCAAAAATACTTTATTAATCCCAAAGGGAAATTAAATGTTGTTGTAGCTCATTATCAGCATCATTCTGGAGTTGATGACAAACCTTGCAAGATGTGGGAAATTGTTTGGCAAAGATCTTCTCTGTCAATTTTTGTAACTTGTTTTTATCTTATCCAGCTTTTCAGTTATGTGAATTAGTCACTTGATTTTCATCTATCCGTCCATTAGCATTTTTCTGATAGGGAAGTTAAAATTACTACAAAACACCAAACTGAAACATCTTTAAACTGTGCTGTTAAAATTGATTTTTAGCTTCTGATGAAGGAATAAATAGAACTCTGCAATTTTGACATTTAACTAAACACATAATTTCAGGAATGTATTCCTAATTTGCCAAATCTATCATCTACTTTTGAACTGCAAGCCCAATTTAAGCAATTTTGGGTCAACACACAAATTCGCCTCAGTCTGTTTTGGAATTGTTCCATCTTTTCAACTTGCAGGGTGCTTTTTAGCAACAGAAAGTTTGTTCTCAGCTGTAAGCTTCCTCAAGGAAAAAGGAGATCGAGCTCGTGAGATTTCCTCTGACAGTCAGGGCTAGGCCCGTAGTGTGTTGTTTATATTATAGCACATTTCAATTCAGTTAAATTTATGTAGTGCCAAATTATAACAAATGTCAGCTCAAGTACACATACAAGTCAAATTCTTGTTCAGTTATGTGGGTCGAAATTCCAATTCAATCCATTTTCCTTTCAATATATTACACTCATATAGTTATATTTAGTTTTTACAAACTGTTTAATACAATCCTAACTATGCCACAATCCTGTTAGTCAGTTAATCATATAATGCAGCTAGTAAAAAAATATCTGTTAATGGAAGCACAGACGGTCAAGTCATTATCTATGCAGCAATCTCTAATCCTGAGCAAACATGTCGAGATGGTGGAACAGAACAACTCCCCCTTAACAGGAGGAAACCTCCTGTGGTATAAGTGGTGCCCTGCAACAACTGACTAGGGGGGCTTGGGGGGCTGAGAGGTTAGAATGCAGACAGAAAAAAAACATACACTGAAGGGATTTCACAAGAGTACTTTCCCTACAACAGAAGAAGTACACAATACAGAGGTAATGGCCATAAATGAGCACTAGCCATGACCAGCTGGGGGCCTGAGAGGACAGTGACTGAGCAAGAATTCTTGTTGTTAGCCAGTCTTCTCTAGTTCTTGGTTTAGCTTCATTAGCTGCTTTGTTTTGAAAAGAAACAGTGTTAGAAAGGGAATATCTTAGCCAGTAGTATTACCTAACAACAAAGATGTTAAAGGGTTAGTTTGGATTTATTTAAGTGAGGTTCTGTGAAGATGTTGATAATAGTTCCCTTGCCTGTAGTAACAAAATCTCACCGTGAACCTGTTGAAAAAGTATGAAACCTAGATGTTTGCTGGAGGGTTGCAAAGTGGTCAGCTATAAGCTGTATTAACCTGCATCATCAGCTGACTAACTAATCATGAGTCTGTTGGGATACTTTCCAAACAGCTGTTAGACCTGGAGGGCACAGAAACAAACCATTGTGGATGCTGCTGCAAAACTCCAAAAGTTTACTTTTTTCTTAGCATAGCTAAAGCAGACTGAGGAGTCGCAGTTAATCTGGGGGACTGATATGGTCGGCAAGTTCAAACATGTGACTTCAAATAAAAACATCACCATTGTTTGGATGAACATAACAGCACATAACAATGGTCTCTGGTGAAACTAGACTTTTAACATCTGACATAGCATTGCATCAACAAAACATTGTATTGCATCCACTGAAATCAATATTTTTATTTTGTTAGTCATCGGGTCAAGGCAGGAAACCCAGACATCCCTTTCCCCAGCAACACTCTCCAGTTCATTCTGAGGGATCCCAAGGCATTCCCAGGCCAGAATGGATATATGGTTGCTTCATCAAGTTCTGGCTCTTCCCTTTAGGTCTCCTTCTTGTGGGAGGTGTCTGGAAAACCTCCAAAAGAAAGCACCCAGAAGGCATCTTGATCAGATTTCTGAACCATCTCAACCATCCATTTCAACTATTTCATTTTCACTTGTTGAATTTGCTTAAGTCAGCTTAAATAGCCGGCATATAAATGCCTTGGTTCTTAGCCATCTTTCACTGCAAGGACCTATCTCATTTTCAACAACTTCATGGTGATCTTTCTACTATAGTTAAGGGAACTATTACTGATAATAACTTTACAAAACATTACTGCTAAAAGAAATCCAAATGCATACTGTAGTTAATGACCACAGTAGCTCATTCAATGTCTTTGTTTGAAAAAATGCACATAATTACTGGGCCAACTGTGATTTCTGTGGAAAAACATAAAGAGAACATTAAGTTAAATTCAGAAATAGCTGGGTAAATAGCCCCTTCCAGGAAAAAGACAGCTTTTTTTCAAAGCCTTAGAAGTTTTTTTTTTAAATGTTATTTTCTACTTGTTTTGATTACAAAGAACTCTGATTCATCCCTTTATGAACCCATTGACCAAACTGTATCTATGGGGTCTTTATTAAAAGAAACCAGCCACACAGTAAAAAAGAAAATTAATTCTACACTTTAGTAGTCTTCTCAAGCATACCGAAGACTTTACACTATTTTTTTACGGATTCTTCATAAAATGAAGAACATTAACCCTGAGCATCCTCTTCATGAGACTGTCCTACAACAACACAGTGTCTTCAGTCAGAGGCTTCTTCAGATCTGCTGTAAGACGGAGCGCTACAGGAGATCCTTCCTGCCCACAGCCATCAGCATCTACAACGGCTCTTTGAGGAAACCTTCATAATATGAGCTATAACAACATTTAATTTCCCTTTGAGATTAATAAAGTATTTTTGAATTGAATTGAATTGAATTTACAGGTAATGACTTTCGAAGAACTATTGGCTGAAAATCTTGCTAAAACTCTCCCCCAATGACTGCTGGAGATAGGCACCAACCTCCCATCGACCCTGCAAGGACAACTGGGTATAGACGATGGACAGATGGATGGATCTTCTATACACAACAAATGCCAGTTACTGCAGTATTGTCAAAACCGTTCTATATTCGGATCAGATTGGAGCTATAGGTCTGACAGGGATGTAAACAACATAAGAAGGGGGATTTGAACTGTTTACTTTCTAAGAATAATTTAGTACCTGGGATGGCTTATGTCTTGTGTTGAATTTACTAGCATCAAAACAATTTAAACAAAAAAGTCATTTAAATGGCTGTCAAAAAACTAGTAAAACACTTACAGAATAAAAGGTTTAATGTTAGACAACAAGAAAAACAGTATTTCAAAGAGATATCTCAAGAATTTAATGTTACGTTTACCATTGTTCCTTTCAATAACCCCAGAAGCTCCTCAAATGGCACCTTTTGTGGTTTTCTTTGATCCCTTTTGCAAAATTTAGCTTGTTATAGAATACAATGTTCTGATAGATAAATTATTTAAATAACATTTGACTGCAAAATAAGTTGAATGTTTTTAGTCAGTTAATTTAAGACCTCTTTGTGTCTACAAAGATCTGAGAAATGTTTTTATGGTCTATCTGTACCTTGGAAAAATACAAATACAAATCACATAATTGCATGTATGAGATTTTAATCATCCTTTCTTAGATTGAGAAGCATGACCTCAACCAGAACATGGTAGGAGATAGGGATGGATAGACAGATCAAGGGCTCATCTGCAGTAATGCTGGTGCTGCTCTATACCTTCAGTGTGAAGAAACAGCTAAGCCAAAAAACTTAGATCTTGATTAAACTTGTGTGGCCACCTTCCTGAGACCTCAACTATGAGATCTCAGGACTGAAGTACCTGAAATGAGCTTCCTTTTGTTGGGTAGCTGGGCTCAGCCTTATGAAAAAGGTGAAGAGCTTCATCATCTGAGAGGAGCTCAGAGTAAATGAAAAGAAGTCAGATGAGGTGGACTGAATCAGGATGCTTCCTGACTCCCTCCCTCCATTTGGAAGTTTTTGGAGGACCTCTCACTGGGAGAACGTCTCAAGGGAGATCCAGAATTTAAAGCAGTCATTATATATCCACTCTGGCCTAGGAACATCTTGCTATACCACAAGAACACGTGTCACTGGGGACTGGGTTTCCATTCTGAACCTGTTATCTCTTCCCTACAGTGAATGGGTGGATATTTTGTTTACATCAGTCTAACTCTTAGTCTGTTGTTGGGTTCTGAAATAAAGGTGCTTTTTGGGCACCTTTATTTCCAATAAAATATATTTATGTTTGTTGCTGTAATGTGACAATATGTGAAAAAGCTCCAGGGGTATGAATACTTTTACAAGGCACTGTAGACTAAGCATGTAGGTCTCTTTTTACCCCGTCGCTGAGACATTAACGCAGAAAAGCACAATGTCAGGTTCCATGTTATGGAGTCTGCTTTAGCAAATTGTCTCAAATGAGGGTAAATCAGGTAGTATTGATTGGTTAGTGCTGACAGTTAGTTTCACTTTCTTTGGAACATCCTTAAGGGCTTCTGAGAACCACGGGAATTACACTAAAAGGCCATCTGAATGCCACAGTAAGCAGCACTGTAATCGGATGTTCTTTTTATTGCATGAGTGAACAAAGAAGCAGTACTGTATGTTAATCTTTTGAACCTCGAGCTTTACTTTAATTTAGTAGGAGTCAGTAATAATAATATTAACCATTAACTGATAACATTTACAACAGAAACCATCACTTAAATGATTAATGTACTTTATCCAAGTCCTGCCACTTTCAAAATTCAAAGGCAAAAGATAGAAACAAATAAAATAAAATTATTTTTGATGGTTTTATGTGGAATAAAAGTATTAGTAATAAAAAAGAGGAAAAGGGAATGGCAGAACGCAAAAAAAAAAAAAAGACAAAGGTGACTGCAGTTTCACAATGAGCATCGTAGATATGAATTTTGAAACAACTTGTGGTCTCCAATTGCCTTATTGTGGACAAAATGACATAATGAGGAATGATGTTTGCGAGTGGAAGAGCAAAGGGCAGGAAGTGGTATTAAGCAGCTGAAGAAATCTTACCTGTGGGTGAAAAGGTGGCCAATCTAGTCAGGATTCTCTAACCTTGGGTTTAGTTTCTTTGACCATTTTGGTTTTGTCATCACATAGAGCCGTATGTTATTGTAAATGTATTGCCTATTGTAGCAATATTTTCATTTTAGCAAATCCTTTGTGCAAAAGTACAGAACTTTTTGCTTTTAGGGATGAAACAGATTGTGAAGATCTCAACATAAGTTCTACACTTGCAAAACATTGCCTACTTATTGACCTTTTTTGACATGCAATACCACAAACCTTTATGTATTTTATCAAGGTTTTTATTTATTTTTTTATTATTTATTTACCAGGACTGTGCATATCTACAACAGTACACCTGTAACATGCCAGAATTAGCCAAGAGCTAGTCTTCATCTGTAGTCTTGTTGCCCAGTTATACAGTGACACCATAGAACAAGAATAACAATTATAAACAATGAATTTAAACGAGAATAAAAACAACATATTGAGACTGTTTATCCAGGTGAAACTTATCATTTATTTATTGTTATTTTGTAAACGCAAGAAGCAGTAACAAAGGATTTTGTAAAAGCATTTGATAGATGCAGAATAAAAATAAAAGAAAACATCGTTAAAGACATAATTGTAAAACATGCAATAATTACAGTTACAGAAAAGGTCATAAAGGAATCACACAATTAATAGGCAAACACTTTGTAT
This sequence comes from Girardinichthys multiradiatus, assembly GCF_021462225.1. Taxonomy (NCBI): domain Eukaryota; kingdom Metazoa; phylum Chordata; class Actinopteri; order Cyprinodontiformes; family Goodeidae; genus Girardinichthys; species Girardinichthys multiradiatus. The sequence continues at coordinate 11,984,150 of NC_061810.1, read as the reverse complement.
CACATAGTTGAAGGGGAAGGAAAGTAAAAATGTTAAATGTGTGATGTTCATTTGCATTTAGCTCCCAAGTCAATACTTTGTAGAACCACCCTTCACTGCTATTACAAGTCTTTTTTTGGTATGTCTCTAGCAGCTTTGTATATCAAGGCACTGGAATCTTTGCCCATTCGTCTTGGCAGAATAGCTCCATCTTCCCATCAACTCCGTTCAGCTTCCCTGTCCTTGTGGAAGAAACATATCTCCACAGTAAAATGGTTGCCACCATGGATTTTACGTTTGGATATGGTGTTTTTAGGGTAATGTTAATGGCAAGTTCTCTGCCACAAAAATTATTTTGCAAGAAAGCCAGAAAGTTAAAATATGGTTTCATTTGACAAGAACACCTTCTCCCACATTTGTTGTGTCCAATACATAACATATGCACTAGAACATTTTTATGGCTTTCTTTCAACAATTATTTTCTTTTTGCCACTCTTTCATAAATGTGCAATATAGAGTGCATGACTAATAGCTGTTTCTCCTACTTGAGCTATGGATCTCTGTAGCAGTCCCAAACTTATGCCATTGACCTCTGGCTACTTCTCCTAATCATGATTTTCTTGCCTGGACTATAATTTTAGATGGAAGGTCATGATTTCAAATGTTTGAAGATGTGACATACTCATTTAATTTTGGAATAAAAGGGGCCCCTTGATGTGCTCAAAGCTGGGGGTATAATTTTATGATCTAATACTCTAAGGTATTGTACAACTTTATCCCTGACATGCCTGATGTGTTCCTTTACCTTCATGATCTTGTTTTTCTACTGATGTTCTCCACCAAATTTCTAACAAATTGAATTATACTGAGAATAAATTACACACACTTTGACTCTATTTATTAATAAGGTGAATTCTGAAGGTAACTGTGGCACATTTTATTTATGGCTGTCAAGAGTAATTGTGGGCCTAATGCAAATACTTGCCACACTTTTCAGATTTATCTGTTAAAATTTATTCTCGTTAGCAATTAGGCAAGCAGGTTTGTGGTTTCAATATGGCACAAGATATTTAATTGAATACAAGATCTAACTTGGTTTATAACAATAAATGACTAACTTGAATTTCCTCTTTTTTTCTTAGATCCTCCCTTTCTAGCGCTTAGAAGAAAAAAAAAACTGCTCTTGCACAGGTTTCAGTGCAGAGAACAATTAAATGTACAAGCTGGTGCCCTGAGCCTAAACATCATTTGGAAAAAGAATTTACAAAAATCAGAACAGACTGAGCACCTAACTCTAATTAATCACATTGGGGGTCTCCAAGTTACTCAAGATTTATAACAGGCATGGATGGAACTGTGATGTTCCATCCATGACAGACACACTGTTGAAAAAAACACCAGAAATGGAAAGATCCTCTTCACTTCCTTGAAGCAGGCACCACCAGTGGGCCATGGCATCTGTGCTTCCTTTGAAAGTTTCCAAGGTGTCTTGGGCTTTTAAAGCACTTCAGTGCTGATGGCTACACAAGGAATGAAGTCATTTTCTCTGTTATGTTTCCCATCTTCCTTTTATTCCTTTCCTCATTTTATGGCGAGAGCTACATGTGTGCACTGTGCAGTGGTAATGAAGTGAGAAGCCCTGCTAGCATTTTCAGGTCACTTTGGCAAGAATCTATCTGGGTGTCTGCAGAAAAGACACCTTAGGTTTTATCACAAACTGTTCAGTCTTCCTATAGTTTGCATAGTGAGATGGCATAGTTAGCTGAAATGCGTATTTAAGCTAATGTGTGCTGTCTACATTAAGCCGAGGTTGCTTTTAATGAGATCGTGTGTCAGTTTGGAGATGAGTAAATAAAGGGATATAACACAGATTTTATCACTGAGCAAGATTGGTTAGGCAAAATGTGGTGTATTTGTGACTCTAGTTGAGTGAGTGTGTGTGTGTGTGTGTGTGTGTGTGTGTGTGTGTGTGTGTGTGTGTGTGTGTGTGTGTGTGTGTGTGTGTGTGTGTTTGAGAGAGAGATTTAGCTGAGTAAAAATAGCAACATCAAGCCATTAAGCTTGAGCTGCTGTCATACTGCTTCTTACCTTTTCACAAGCAGTGCACTGTCTATGTTACAACTGCAAAATCATGTCTATTGTTAGCAAAGCTGACTTGTATGTCAGATACGACCAGAATTGCACCAGATATTACTCTGGACTCACCATACTGGTGGCAGTACCATGCTCTGTGGTACTTTTTTAAGCAGAGTTAATGTGAAAGCTGAAAAGACTTGAGACTGTTGTGGAGATTCATCTTCCAACAGGACGAGACTAAGCAAACTGGCAGAGGTACAATAGAACAATTTAGATGAAAGTATTTCCATGTGTTAAAAGGACCCAGTGAATGTCCAGATCTAAATCCAATTGGGAACCATTAATGACTGGACTGAGCCTTAGCAATTTTGCATGAAAGATTGAGCAACATTTTTTGTGGCTAGATATGCAAACATATCCCAAAAGACAGACTGCAGCAAAAGGAAAAACTACAATGAAACTGCCTCAAGAAGGGCTAAATGTAAACTTTTCTTTTTGTTTTTTTTTGTAAAATATTGTTGAAAACCATAAATCATTTTCTTTCCCCTTTGCAATTATGAACTACTTTGTTCTGATCTATGATATGGAATCTCAATAAAATACACTGAAAGTGTTGGCTATAACATGAAAAAATTTGAAATAGTACATTTCTCTTGAATATTTCACAAGGCATTTTATGTGGACACATCTTTACATTTTATGTTACATGTTACGTGTGTTTGTCTCTTATGGTGCATCCTTGTTTTGTGTAGCGTTTATGTATTTCGATGAAGGATGTAAAATTCTGCTACTGTGTCAGGTTATAGTAATCATCATCTTGTTTTTTATGTTTATTTGGTTACCTGACCATCTGGAAATTGAATTTCAATGTGTTATACAAAGTCAACAAATGCCTCCAATTGGTCAAACAATAGAGAGCTTAATTAATCATGCAGCAAGTCAGTGTGTCCTTCTGTTGGAACTACTTTAAGTGTTTGGCATATTCATATGATCAATCTTCCTCTGTACAGACAAAGCATCTGCATAGCATAGCATGAGATTAAGTAATGTTGTTAATGCTGCAACATCTCATTAGCACAACACAAAAGTATCTGCTATGTAATTTCCATGGCAGTGGTGAGGTGTGTGAATTTGTTCTGGACCATTTCATTTCTTCATAGGAATGAATCTGTGTGCCTTCCGTACTTTCTTGACTTTAATTAGCTTGAATGGCTTAAACTCCTTGATTGCTATTTTTTTCAGATTCTTCAATAACACACTACCTTGTGAGTCTAAGGTGCCACATTGTAAATACACAAAAAGTCTAAAAACAAGCCATCCAAGGAGGTAGCTGCAAACACACCTCATTATTAAATCAAAGCAGATGTTTATTTAAGACATCATAATTCCATCTCTTAGTTTTGACAGCGACCCTTCCTGGTTGAGCTGACTTTCTTTATGGAAAGGAGGTAATTGGTGCTAAGGCTTCTAAGCACTAAAAGCCAAGAACAAGAAAAGAAAAAAAAAAAAAACTGCAAGTACTTGCTCCTGATTATCATCTTATGGTCCCAAATTAGCTGAGCATAATCATATGTGTCCTATGCATTGGCTTCTATATCCGGAGGGGGGAGTTACACAAGGCCAAAAATAAGCCCATAAAATACAAAACATTTAAAATGATACACACAAACCTCTGTCATTATAGATGTGTCATTGTTCTACAATATGACAACATATTTGATGTTAAACAACTGAATGTGGAAACATCAAAACAAAACAACATGTAAGTCTTCCATTTTGATGCTCCTTCTTATTTTATGTCTATAAAGTGTCTTTTGTTTTAAACCAGCTGCCAGTGACTGAGGGAATGAATTTTTCAAAGGTGCCTTGTTGTTTCCATCTTCTTGTATGTCTGCTAAACAAAAGAATAGAGTTTGGCACTGTAATCTGTGCATTGTAATGAACAGTTTAGCTTGAACATAAAGCAAGGTGACAGAATCCAAGTGGGTGAAGGTTCATCCTGTTTTTCCCAGTGCCTCCCCTGCTTTTGTTCCAAACCTATTATATAGCCAAAGATGCTTGTGTTCGAGATAAAGCTAAACCTAACAAGAATATTGGTGCTTTTTTGCTACATTAGAGAATTTATGAGATGTTATTGCAGACAGTCTGTCTTCAGAAAAAGAGCAGAACAGCCCTGGAGAAAATCTAAATTAAGACGTTAGGCATCTGCAGATATAAGCAGTATAACAACCGGTTGGATGTTTTGTGGTTATTGAGCACTACTTCAGTCTGTTTGCTTATTTGTGCCCTACAATACTTGTGCTATTCTCCCAACATTGGTCTGATTTTATTTTACTGACTTGCACCCTGTGGATCACATCCACTAATGAAGCCTTATGTGTTTATTTTGATATGAAATGCTGGTTAAACGACTTACACAACCATCCTTATTTTGAATTAAGTCTCAGTCCCTAACTTTCAAACAGGCTTAGTCAGCCACTGTTCCCCCAAGTAGGTTAGGCCAAAAGATCAGCCAAAGATCATTTGCTGTGGTTTATTCACACTCAACAGGAAAGCCCATTTCACAAAACATCTTCAAGCCAGGCCTCATTGTTTTTGATTGTGATATACATCATACCTGAACTTAAGGGGACTAGAAGTTAGACCACCTTTGTTACTAATCTGAGTCTCCAAGGGAGATAGTCCCAGACAATGACAAACTGGGACTGAAAAAAGCCCAGGACTTCCTCTCAAACAGGCCAGTTCGGGCCAGTTCCAGTGAAGGCATTTGGGCTCCTTGGCCTTGTTTCTAGATCCTAATTTTAGGCTGTTTTTTGGGAATATTTTGAAATTTGTTCAGCCATTTTTACATTGACTTGACAGTTAAGATTAGATACATGAATTCTAACATTAAACGTAAAACAAACCTACTTTTTCCCATCTTCATCAAGTAAACCCAGTTAACAGCTTGAAGCTAAATAAGTGAAGTCCTACTGTTTTCTGACACTGCCTGGTTGCTTACCAATAACCTGTGGCTTCTTGTTACATTACAACAGCAGAGTCGTAGAGTTTGTTGCTGGAACTTATAACCTCCTCATTCTCTGTTGCAATTCAGTTATTTTGGCTCTAATTGTCTCAGCCCCACTTGCATCGCTTGCTCTTTTTAGTTCTTGAACCATTAAGGAAGATGGCCCTTAATTTGTGTAAGCCAATATTGTTAAAGGACTGGGTTACATAGGTAATTTCTTTGTAAACGAGGCTGCTTGAAAATGAGATGCTGCTTTAAAATTGTCTTTGCAGCTAGGGCTGCCTATTTACGGAAAAAAATTATAATCTGAATAATTTTATATTGAAACCACAATTATTATTATGATTAGCCTACCCATTATGTTTGGAATTATTTACATTCATTACACTTAAAAAGCATTTTTTTGTTCAGAATTTCCCTTATATTCTTATTAAAATGTTTTAATATATGGCTAAAAATTATTAAATCAAGGTTTTTATCAAAACCTTTCAATGCAGTCTTATATTGTAACTTCATAGACTTAAATGTAAACACACATATTAGCGACTCACCTTTAATACAATAGTATATATGGGACAAAAGTATTGAATACAGAAAAAATCCTGATACATTCTCTGACAAGCTGTTTCTGATATGCTGTAAATTGTGAAGGATAATTAAAACATTAGCCACTTCTTTTGACTGACTTAAAAGGTTTCAGTCAATAATTGACCCAAGGTACTTAGGCCCTGTTTACACTGCAGGCAAATGTGGCCCACATCTGACACCCGTCAACAAGTGTGAACGCTCATATCTGGCCCATATCTGACTTTTTCAAATTACATTTGAGCCACATTCATATGTGGTCCTGAATCCGACTCATATCTCATCTTTTTGAATGTGACTCCAGTGGGAACGACCAAGGCGCTTTGGATGTGACTTTGGCTACGTTCACACTGCAGGTCTTAATGCTCAATTCCGATGTTTTGGTGAAATCAGATTTCTTTGCGTGGTTGTTTACATTTCCAAATACATGTAACCTGTAGTGATTTCCTGTGTGAACGCATTCATACAAATCAAGTGTCCCGCATGCGCAGTAGACGTCGCAATGACGTCACATGTAGCGAGCGTGCTTAGTGTTTGCGGAAGTAAATAAATGTTGAAATGTATCTTGCGAGTTTTAAGTTGTTTTCCAACTGGAGCCAGCACATTAACAACCATGTCTGCCTTGGTTGTTGTTTTTCTTCCCGCTTCTGCGTAGAGATTAAGTTTACCACTCAAACCTTAGAGAACTTCAGGCACTTTTTGTTGCAAATGTCAGACTATAATCAGAAAAGTTCTGATTTTTCTGATAAATTTAAGTTTTTACTTTTAACGACTGTACAATGTGAGAGAATATTCAATTCAATTCAGTTTACTATATAGCGCCAATTCACAACACATGTTGTCTCAAGGTTCTTCACAAAGTCAGGAACATACATTCCAATTAATCCTAACCATTGAACAGTGCAGTCAGACTCAGTTATTTATTTAAATTGGATAAAAGTTTTTCTATCTAAGGAAATCCAGCAGATACCATCGAGTCAGAGACTTGAAGCATTCACTCCTCCTGGATGAGCATGTAGCGACAGTGGAAGGTCACTGGCGTTGACTTTGCAGCAATCCCTGATACTGAGCATGCATGTAGCGACAGTGGAGAGGAAAAACTCCCTTTTAACAGGAAGAAACCTCCAGCAGAACCAGGCTCAGTGTGAGCAGCCATCTGCCACGACCGACTGGGGGTTTGAGAGAATAGAGCAGAGACACAAAAAGAACACTAAAGGATCTGCCTCCCATTCTACTTCTAGAGACTCTAGGAACCACCAGTAAACCTGCAGTCTGAGAACGAAGTGCCCTGCTAGGAACATATGGAACAATCAGTTCTCTGATGTATGATGGAGCTAGATCATTAAGGGCTTTATATGTGAGGAGGAGAATTTTAAATTCTATAATGGATTTAACAGGGAGCCAATGAAGAGAAGCTAAAATACAAGAAATATGATCTCTCTTTTTAATTTTCATCAGAACTCTTGCTGCAGCATTTTGAATCAGCTGAAGGCTTTTAACTGCATTTTGAATATCCTAGTTTAAAAACTGTAAATGTATGCCTTTATGCCTTTAATCATGTTAAATAATCAATGGAGAAAATTCATGTTTTTGCTTGTTGATATGTGAATTTGATCTAGAAATATCGAAGTTTTTTTGGCAGAAATCCGTAGCCACATTATTTTTTTTTCTTTGATCCACGATGGCCTTAATACTCCATCATACTCTTATCATCCAGTCTGAATAGAAAGTGTCTTTTGTTCTCAGTTCTTTGGGAAAAGGTTGTCATGTGGAGTGAGGAACTGCCTGAGGTTTCTTTTTCCTTCATTTTCTTCTCTTCCTGTCTTCTCAGTATACTGTGATATGGATATAAACCTGCAGACCTTGACATGTTTTTCTCTAATTACTCTTCCTTGCTCTCTGTGTGCTCCACATCACTGTCTTTGAAGTTTAAAATAAGAGTTGAAATGAAGGTCAGTGTATATTTCTTTATGTTTTCATCTGGGATCCATTAATTTTTCTTTTTCTGGCTAAGGTCCTCTTTCTTAGCCAGATATGTTTTTGTTTGCTGGTTTGCTTCTTTTTTCATTTGATTATGTTTTTATTATTATTGGAAAACTTGCCATGAAGAAGGGAAATCTGCCACTGTCGAATGTGGCCTGTCATATTTGATTATGGATGATGCTGGATGTAGGGGATGGGGGGAATTAAAGTAAACAAGAAAATCAATTCTCCAAAGCAACGTGTGTAAAGTATAAACAGTGGCATCTTAAAGACCATTGTTTTTAACTCATTTATTGGAAAAAGATTAGCAGACTTTGGATGGCGTCTTTCCTACAGTTGTGGAGGGGAAGTGCTTTTCTGTTAGTTGCCCTTTCAATGGATATTTCTTGAAGGCTGACCTATAATCACGCCCTCACACTCCACTATCACAGCTGACAGCTGAATACCAGGCGCTGCACGGCCGCACGAGTTGAAATATCATTCATTCTTCTCTCCTTCACCATTGTTATGCTTGTTTCTGTCTTTTCCTTCTTCACTTCTCACCCATGCATCTGTCCCTCCTTCTCTATTTTTTAAATCTGAAAGGATTATAATGGCATGAGCTGTTCTTACCCTCCAATCAATTTGTTTTTTCAGCTTCTAAGGATGTATTCATCAGCCACACCTCCCTCATCATCAGTTTTCCCCACTAAGACCACATCAACTGATTTAGAGATGAAGATAAATCAATGAAATAAAATAAAAAATGGACAATTGGGTCATTTATCACTTTTCCTTGTTCTTTGTCAACATATCTGGAAAACACATTTTCATTTCTGCTAGGTCATTTGACTACAGCAGTAACTCTATATGACTTCACCGAAGATGCTGCGTGGCATGATTGTGACTTCCCTGTCAGTTGGCATTAGGCAGATGGTTTCCAGCGGGATGTTATCATTGTAAGAAAGACAGAGAGAGATGGAGGGATGTTGGAAAGCTGTTAGTGATGTGCAGAAATAAGGCTCCAATAACACCGTAGCTGGGGAATCAAAGATTGAAATATTGTTTCTGTGAAAACATGGTCGATATGAACAAATCAGAAAGGCTTTTGTTTCTGTTCAACACTATCAGATTGAAAACAACAATTCCCACATGATATATTGCTCACAAATGACTGTTTTGCTCCGCATCATTAAATGCCTTGAGTGTAGATTTTAAATATGTGTGCTCTTTGTACAATTGACAAGAAAAAACAGTATTGTTTTTTGTTGTTCTAAAGCAATTTGTTTTGTTTGTTGTTTTAAAGTTTAAGACAGGCAGGTGATTCTGTTTTAGAGGCATGGAAACCAAAGTGTCCCTAGGCATACCAACCATCCTGTTGTGGACCAGTTGACAACTATTTTGTCAGTCTGAAGTCTGAAGTAATTTATGGCCTCTTAATGGTTTTCTTCCATGGCTGAGATGAACTTGTCTCCATCCACCTTGGCCGATACCTCTGACCTGTTTCCCTTTTGAAGACCTCTGCTGACAAAACGCATTCAGTATCATTATGTTACCACACTCTTTCATCCGTTTATTATGCCACCTACATGACTTGTGGCAAGCTACATATGGTACTTGTTAAGGCTTTCTTTTAACACTTTCTTCTTCATCTCTAACAAAGGCCAGATTTGCAGAGTGTATGACTAGTAGTGGCCTTGTTGATAGATTTTCCTACCTGAGCTGTCTGTATCTACAGTTCTTCCAGAGTTACCATGAGACTTAGGGCTACTCCCCTAAATTGAACAGTGCTTTGCAAAATATTGGAAGCTCAGAATATTGTTTCACAACTTAAGGCTGCTTTAAACTTCTCTAGTACCATATCTCTAACCTGTCTGCTGTGTGCTAATGCTGTTTTATCTGAGGACTTACACACAGGCAAACACTTTTACTGTTTTGGATCTGAAGGCCGATGGTTGCACTGGACTTATTGTAAGGGTATAAGAATAAAGGTGGCTGAATACAATACAATGGTAGTGGGCCTTGAATGCAAGTCGCTCTATAATGAGCTCTAATGGTGTGTTACTTTTCAATGTGTATTACTTAACCTTTCACCAACATACATCAGGTGACCCACTAGCAACTAACATTTGTATTAATATGCTGAATCAGCTTTGAAAGCGGGATAAAAGAAGAAGCCTTTCAGCAATCTCTATTTAAGACTCAGCGTCCTTGGATAGACAACAAATCAACAATCAAAATCAACAATAACAACATTTTTGTTCATGAGTCTTTCAAAAAGCCTAGGAGAAACAACGTGGATTTTCCTTGCTAGGTTTATGTTCTTTATTAGTGCTGTAAGAAGCAGACTAATAAACAAACTTTAAAAACTGGATTTTTGTCTACTTTAAACGCTGCATCTCTTCACCGTGTGCTGGCACTTAAATATTTTGTCATGAGTTAGATATGCCGAAAACATACTAGCACGCATTTTTTGACAAAGTATATTTGCTGAAAACGTCTCAAAAAAGGCTGAAAGGCCCCAAAAGCCCTGCCTTGAAAAGTAATTATTTTGAAGAAAATTCTTTCCAACTTAAAGTTGCGGCCCGCAGTTGCTTTAATCCAATTAATATAGCACTTTGAAACCAAATTGTGGCCTGCATGTCGTGGTTGAGTTGAGCAAAACAAAAAGGACTAATTTATTTCTGGAGGGAGGCTCTGATGGACTGAAGGAAAAATCTCAGACACCATTTGTTAAATATGGAACAGGTAAGCCTTATGCTTTTCCTGCATGCTTCTGGGTCCTGAAGATGTACTACAGAGGTGGCAGTGATTGGCTGATGTCTCATCTGCAGAAGGAGTCAAAAGCAGCAGTAAGTCTTTGTCCTTGGCATTGGCAGCATCTAAATAGATGATGATGAATGATGATATTCAGGACTCAATAAACTACATCATCTCTGGCAATCTCCAAAGCCTATTCTGCAACTGCAAGTACTTCTTCTGCTCTGTTTAGGGTTCATGTGGTGATGTTAAAGATCTTTATCTTACAAAAGAATTTCTGACAATTTTACAAACCAAAGCAGAATGGTGGGCTTCAGTGCTAATCAAAATGGCTTAAAATCTAATTTATACCTCTCAAACCTCTTGGGAACTGTAGGACCTTATTTGTTTTAATGGAGGATATTTTGGGAATAAACTGTGAAATTAGTCCTGTGATTAATATGCTTGATCAAAAATGGATTGTAGTTGCATTTAGCCATGCTTGTACATACTTTATATAATTAGTGAATGAAACCAGTGTCATAAAGTAAAGATGTACGTACATGTTAATATGAAAGCTAGTTATTATGAACTTAATAAGCCTCTGTTTCTCTGTTTGCTGCTATAGTGGGGTTATAAATCCTTGCTAGAACATTGCTGGTATAATTTGAAAGAAAGGATATTAGAAAGGAAAACCTAATTGGTTTATTATATGATGGTGTCTTTTTTCCACCTCCAAAACAATCCGAATTGCAGCATTTTCATTTGTGGTACTAAATCGGATACATATATGATAGTTTTCAAAGTTTCCGCAGTCATGTCGCTTTTCATCCGACTTTTACATCATTGTCCTGGCTCCGACTACGCATCCACACAGACCTCTCTACAGAAAAAGCAGTCTCAGGCCATTGTAATTAGTTGTGCTCTCTTTTGTCTCACCTTTCTGGATCTTGCTATAATGTGGTCATAATATTGTCGGCTCCTGCTGCTCAAAAACCTAACAGTAACACAGAGATGCTGACATCCATTACTTCTGTAAACAGCTTGCTTCTGTTTGACGTCTACATTCTCCTTCCGCTTTGGGGTCGTGAACTATTCAGACTGAAGTCTGATGGCGGTCACATTTAATTAGTAGTTTAAATGGATTTCAGTGAAAGACCTGCAGTTTGAACATAGAATTAGACTCACTGGACAAAGAGAAAATATGTGCATTAGTTTTAACTGGTACTCATCAATAATCCATGAATATTGCCCTCAGTGACTTTAATATACTCTACAGTATTTTCTAAAGAATCAGGATCACAAATCACAAGCAACCAATCTAAAGTAGACGATGGAACTTCTAAGATGGCTCCTATCACATTTAATTTAGCAGAATAGCCAAATTAGGTCCTGGTCTCATATATAACGGTGACCTTAATTAAGTAGGACCACAGCAACCCTCTGTCACACAAAGGCAAATCTTCATTCTCAGCCTGTAGAACTCTGATACAGCATAGTTTGGTAGGGAACTTTTGGGTATCCACACATGCCTTTCACGTGTGATTGGTCTGCTCCGAAAGTGAAGAATATCTAGCTCTTGTATATCGTCCTAGTTATAATCTCACTTTCAGCACAAGATCAGGTTGACTTTCCATCAGAGAGGGCAAGGAATCAGTCTGCAATTCCAGGAGCAAGAATACTCTCATCCAACCTGTTTTTTGTTTTTTTTTGTTTTTATGTATTTAGTACATTTAAAAGAATAAAAACAACTAGCAAAAGTGCCAACTAGACAAATACAGCAACACAATCATATCATTTATGAAATTAGAGCATTCTATCATGTTCCACTCCAATAGTCCCAAGCAGGCATCCATCTAGAGAGTAGCTACTGCATCAAGTGAAGACGCTGATGTCCTATGGTCATGACCAGCAATTAGGTTGCTCTGTCCTCTTCAGCTATTTCACATTTTAAAATAAATAGATTTGTCTATATCTTTATTTTGAATATTTTGCTGGAGTGTTTACTCCTCATCATGAAAGTAGGTTTTTCCAGGTCTAGGGAGTTTGACAGTGTTAAAAGTTGGGTCTATAAATATGGTGTGCTCACAGATCTCCACAGGCTGGCTATATTTTATGTTGTTTGCTATAAGCCAAAAAATGCAGTTTTCTTATTATGCTTTTTTTGTTTGCCTTCCTCAGGAGAACCCCCCAAAGTACTCATTCTAGGGAATAGCTTCAGCATTACACTTAATGTGTAAGAGTCTATTCAAGATGTCTTTCCCACAAAACACAGATGTGCAGACATGCCCATAAAAAGTGGAAAAGTGTGTCGTTGGTTCTGAATTTAACATATGTCTGGGATATTAGAATCACATTCATTTAAGCTGACTTGGTGTTACATATGTTCTCCTTAGCCTTTTGTATTAGATTAGTTTAAACTGAGTATTAATAGAGTTTGAGCTCTCATACAGGATCTTTCCAATTCTTCCTCTGATTTTCCACAATTTAAATAATCACACATGCAAGTCTTATGTTTTCTGAGAAAGCTTTGAAGCTATCAGATGATCATGTCAACCTTCATGTGGTAGTTCATGACTAACTCAGTGGTGGCTTGTTGCTTTTTCTGGATGTTCCAAACTGATCCCAACATTCCTAGGCTTATCCACTATTTGTGTGCTCACGATCTCCCTAGCTTGTCTAGTGAATCTTAGCACATTTGTATATTCCTGTCCATACAGTCTTTAAATGTAAAGCTTTGGTTGTTTATTACACCACTCAGTTATACACATCTTTGAAAGATAAACAGGAACATGATAATATTTTTGCTTAACCCCTCAAACTGGTGTGCTAAAAAAAGAGTCTGAGTCAAAAATGGACTGATCCAGCTCTGGGTTGACTTCACACAGGGTTGGCTTTGGGATGCAACAATTTACACTGGAAACCTGGAAAATCAGCCACAACTCAGGAGCAAGCATAATGAGAAAATAGGTTTGATCCGTGAACTGGTTTAAGGTTCTGGATTTGGATCACCACTTGTAGCTCTGTGAGGAGAAACAGGTTGGTGATTTTAACACTGTAGAGGAAGTGAAAGCTTAAAATGATCAGCTTGAGTAATGTGCAGTGCAGAGAAGCAAGCAGAGAAGCAGTAGCTACAGTGACGCCAGAGTGTTTTGAGCCACTCGGAGCTCTTGATTTTGTGGAGAGACAGAGGAAAGGCGGAGGATCCTTTTAGCGATCCTCTTTAGTCTGCGTGCCGTTACAACAGAGGCATCACAAACACAGAACAACTCCACTATGAAATCTGAAATCCAAAGATGTTGTCAAAAAATGGGCAATGGTTATTGACAAGGAGGTCAATGGAGGTATAAACTCACCGGCCACTTTATTAGGTACACCTTGCTAGTACCGGGTTGGACCCCTTTTTGTCTTCAGAACTGCCTTAATCCTTGGTGGCATAGATTCAACAAGGTACTGGAAACATTCCTCAGAGAGTTTGGTCCATATTGAAATGATAGCATCACACAGATGCTGCAGATTTGTCAGCAGCACATCCATGATGCAAATCTCCCGTTCCACCACGTTCCAAAAGTGCTCTATTGGATTGAGATCTGGTGACTGTGGAGGCCATTTGAGTACAGTAAACTCATTGTCATGTTCAAGAAACCAGTCTGAGATGATTCGTGCTTTATGACATGGTGCGTTATCCTGCTGGAAGAAACCATCAGAAGATGGGTACACTGTGGTCATAAAGGGATGGATGCCTTGGTTGTAACGAGTGGTTATTTGAGTTACTGTTGCCTTTCTATCAGCTCGAACCAGTCTGGCCATTCTCCGCCGACCTCTGGCATCAACAAGGCATTTGCGCCCACAGACCTGCCGCTCACTGGATATTTTCTCTTTTTCGAACCATTCTCTGTAAACCCTAGAGATGGTAGTGAAGGAAAATCCCAGGAGATCAGCAGTTTCTGAAATACTCAGACCAGCCCGTCTGGCACCAACAACCATGCCACGTTCAAAGTCACATAAATTACCTTTCTTCCCCATTCTCATGCTCGGTTTGAACTGCAGTACATCGTCTTAACCAGCTCTACATGCCTAAATGCATTGAGTTGCTGCCATGTGATTGGCTGATTAGAAATTTGTGTTAACGAGCAGTTGGACGGGTGTACCTAATAAAGTGACCTGTGAGTGTATTTAGCAGAGGGTTCAGAGAAGAATTGGTAGTCTGAGATCAGAGCGAAAGTCAATGTCGAGATATCCGATGAGCAGTAGTGATTTGTCATGGGCAAGGAGGGAATAATTTGGGGGCATGAGCTTGGTCGATCACAAAGAGACAAAAGAGAACAGCAAAAGAATGCTGGATTTCTACTGATACGAGGCGATCGATAATCTGGCAGAGAGACGGAGGCTGGGGAGGGCTAATGAACTGCTGCTCTCAGGTGAAGCAGAGTGGCAATTAGGCTTGGCACAAGGTGAGCTGAATAAGGCTGACTGAAAACAGGAACATGGTTGGAAGAACATGGAGACATGAAAACAAAAAACAAAATCCCAGTATGGCATGACAGAAACATGAATTAGTACATGAGGTGGAATTTAAACCAAGTGTTTTATGGTTAGATTTTCTACCATGTGTCTCACGTTAAGACTATCAATGAGTAGGTTGAAAAGAAAAACTTATAATCTGGGTTACTCAACAAGCAACATTTTTGGATAAAATGTGTGATCATTATCCACCCTTCTATTTTCTACCATTTAATTCATGTAGGGCCTACCTCCTTAGGTCAATAGGTGAGGGACATGGTACATTCTAGACAGACAGCCAGTCCATCAGTTAGCATAGAAACACAGTTAGCATAGTTGACCATGCATACACACCTCTAAGAGCAATTTGAGTGGCATATTAATCTAGCAAGATTTTGGGCTGTTGAAAAAAACAGGAGTACCTGGAAAAACCCACACATGCACAGGAAGAACATGCAAACTCAGTAAAAGACAAACTGACCTGGATTTGAACCAATCATCTTCTTGCTGTGAGGCAACGCTGCAGCAATCACTTCACTATGCAGCTCTGAACGGTTTTCATCTTAAGCTTAATTCTACATAAAAATCATACAATAAAATAGAGATAACAATTTATAATGTCTAAGAAGATATTTATTGGCAAACAATAAAATTAGGATTACAAAATTAATACTTGTTAAATAACATTGTATATATTATATCATGTCTGTATTGATTTTATGACCAGTTCTTTGGTGAAATTGGGGTTCATCTAAGTTTGATGAGGATGTTGCATAGTTAAAAACAGAGGTCTGTGAAGAACGATGAGGCTTCTTCTAATCTATTCTCCAACCCATCAAAGTAGGTCACACTTTTTGACCCAGTGTTCTGTTAAAACTACCCAGCTTCTGTCCCAACAGCCTGAACCCAGCATTTGAGTTTAAGAAATTACTCAGTGGTCTTTTTGCGTGAATTTATCTGTAATTCCCAGAATCTGTAAAAAACAATATTTTAACCTTGGACCAGGTTGGCAACATGACCACCGCAGGGAAATATAGTTTCACTGTCAATATTAATATGAAAGGCATACCTGCATCCAGACTAGACTGCACACTGTTATTGCTTTGTTTACTGATATTATAAGGTCAGGCTGAATGAAAGGCAACTGTTTAGCTTGTAAAGATGGAGGCAGGTCAGGAAAAAAATGGCCTTACATTTTCAAACTCGTACAGTCTTGGAAATCAAATCTTCAAGTAATCACATAACAAATGTTTTAGAAAAAAAATTTATCTTCTTATTGGATTTAAAATTAACATGATTGAACTCCCTCATATCAAGAATTGCTCATCATTATTTATGGCTGCATATCTTCTCCAATATTATTAATCTATGCCACTTTAGAGTTTGTGAAACCCTTGATGTATGCCCTGTTCACCCTTCATGATTCATTGCATCCTAGCCGATGACTTGCTTTATCACTTTTACCCCCATAATATACCAGAGCTTGTTTCTCCCTCCAAATCTCCCCTTTTGAGGGTGTATTTTTTAGTTATGTTTTATGTCATTAAGAAGTGAGACAGGACTGGGAGCTCAGAGTAAACAGGGATTGCTAAGGAGAATAATAATTAGACACCCTGAATACAAAAAGAGAAGGTAAACTCAACCTTTAACCTATACATTATGAATCATGTATTAAAGCCTGCCTTTTGAAGGTATGGCTGGCTCAAAATGAGCAGTAAACAACTGTTAAATATCCCACAGGACAAAGGAAACAATCTGTTTTCTTGAGCTCAGGTTTCTGGGCATGAGATTAAATTGCATTTTTTAAGTCTTAATTGCAACTACCTCAAAGGTCTAAATGAACCGAAAACAAAAGGATTACAAAATCCACCTATCATCCAATGATCAATATAATTTATTTTATTTTCATGCTTGTTTTATATTATTTATGAAAAATCTTGAAGTTTTTTACAGTAATGCTCCTTAATGCTTGATTTAAGTGACAGTGTTACTTCACTGAAAGTTCAATGAAACATTTAAAGGGTTATTTAAACTCTGCCTTCAGTGCCATCACTCCTCCAATCTCTTGTGTCCACAGTTCCAGCCACAATCTACAAGGTGTCAGAAGACATCATCGTAAATGAGGGCAGCAACGTGACACTCAGCTGTTTGGCAAGTGGCAGACCGGACCCTCTAATCACCTGGCGGCTGCTCAACCCCTCAGGTAGGGAACATGCAAACACTGCTCATAATTTTTTTGTCTAGATGTCTCAGGGGCTGTGAGACAGATTTTGTCATCATATATATGTTCAGTTTTTTACTTGACCACCCAATGGAGAACTGTTCATATTACCATGCAAAGTGCTGTAAGAAAAGTATTTGCTCCCTTACAGATTTCTGTTTCTTTTTGCCACAGTTAAATATTTTAGGTCATTGGAAAAGATCACCTGAGTAAATAAAAAAGTGTATAGATGTGACTTCATTTATTAAGCAAAAAGAGTTATCTAAACCAACCTGACCCTTTGTGAAAAAGTAATGTCCCCCTAAACCTAATAACTGGTTATGCCGTCCTTAGCGGCTAAAACTGCCATTAAATGTTTTCAGATATGCTGATTACATTAAACGTAATCAGCAGGTGGTGTCTTACATCTCTGTGGAGGAATTATGGACCACTCTGTTTTTCAGAATGTTTTTAGTTGAGCCATAGTGGAGAATTCTTGAACATGAATGGCTTGTTTAGGTTGTGCAGGACTTTGACTAGGCCACTCCAAAAGCTAAAAACTGTTTTTGAGCCATTGAAAAGCATATTAGATGCTGTGCCATGCTACACAAACCAAGCACACTTAAGGTTAAGGTTAAAAACTGATTGTCAGAGTTTCTATTTTAGGATTTTCTGCTAAAAAGCAGAATTTGCGGTTCTATCAGTTAGTGCAAGTCATCCAGGTCCTGAAGCAGCAAAGCAGCTTCAGACCTTCACACTACCACCAACATTTTTGACTCTCTGTATGATGTGACAGGACACACACTTATAGAAAGTTCCACTTTTGCCTTGTCAGTCCACAGAATAGATATTTGGGTTCATTCAATGTTTTTGTTAAATGTGAGACTGCCCTTTCTGTTCTTTTGGTCACCAATGCGGTTTTTTTGCCTTAGGCCTTTCCCAAGGATGCAATCTCTTTTTTTTATAGTTGAATCATAAAAGAACTTACCTTCAATGGGGCAAGTGAGGCTTGCAGTGCATTATTGTTGTTCTTTTGTGTCCCCCTGAATAGGTAATCAATACTCTGGTGACGTAATCTTGGTAGGGTGACCACTCCTGAGAAGGTTCACCGCTGTTCCGTGTATTGTTTTTCATTTGTGGTCTCTGTTCATGAATTTCTTTATATTGGATCATACTGCTTTTTGAGATTATTTAGCCTACTTCATGTTGTCTCACAGGTTGTGTTTAGGTTATTTCTTTCTTTTTTCAGGTCCAACAGGCCTGGCTGTGGCAAATAAAACTGCCAAATGTCAGCTTTCTTGAACACCTGGTGAATTATTTTTATGTAACAATATCAGCAGTTACATTTTCACATTGGGCCAGTTTAGTTTAGATAGGTTTTTTTTAACTTAGTAAATAAAGACATCATTAAAGTCATCATCAACAACATTTTCCATTGGAGAGTCTGACTGTAAAGACTTTGGCCATTGTCTGGAATTAAAATTAGCTTGATAATATGAAGCATTTAAGTGTGAGAAACAAAAGGCAGAAACAAAAGGAGTCTTTAAGAGAGAATTACTTTCTCACTGCATTGTAAATATAATTCCCATTCAAGGTATCCATGCCCTTTGAATGTATCATCATTTTAGTTATTTTGTTAATAAAATCATGGTCAACATAATTTGACAATTTTAACAAGCATCAAATAAACATTCTCTACAATTTCAGACTGAAAAGACACTTTTACATGCTAATTTAAAAAATTTAAAATATATGGGAGCTAGTTAATTGATGCCAGTAGGGCCAAAGTGATTGTAGTATTAAAAACTGTTTCTGAGAGGTCCAGTCTGGTTCATCTTTATTCCTGCTACAGTACCAACACGAAGACAAAAGAACACTTAAGTGAAAAGGCTACTGAAAAGTATAAATTAGGAGGTGGCTACAAGAGGATTTCCAATTGACATCCCATTGAGTTTAGTTAAATCCATCATTAAGAAATGGAAGGAGTATGGAACTGCTCTAAATCTGCATAGAGCTGATCATTCTTACAAACTGAGTGACTGGGCAAGAAGACTACTGAGGGAGGCCACAAGAGACATAGAAGCATTCTGAAGGACTTCAAAGCTTCAGTGTCGCTGATGGAAGAGGTTTTATATACAACTGCTGCCCTGAGTTCTTCACCAGGCAAAGCTCCAGGGGAGAGTGAAAACAAAGTTCAGACTGATTACTCACCTGAATTTCACCCCCAAGACATGTAGAAGACTCCAAGTAGAAGTTTCTTTGGAGTCAGAATATCAGTGTGTATAATATCACAGTTGCAAAGAACTGCTTGGAGGTGTTATTGTGTTTTATTTCACTGCATTTTCTTACATATTGATAATATATATGGCCTTTTGATGAACTCTTAATTGACCCTGATGGCCAGACCTTATATATATTTTAGTGGCTAAGATGCTAAAGCCACCAGAGTGTGGTAGGGACATTGTGTAATGGTGAAGGAAGAAAAGAGTCCAGAAAATGTGGGTTAATTGTAACCTATATCATTATTGCAATTTTCAGCAACAGTATTACAATGTTTGATTTTCCTGAAATCATACAATCTAACTACCAGCTAAACATCAAACACCAAATACAGAAATGCAGACAAATATTAATAAATCCAAGAGGATAACCTGATTCGACTTAAAAGGAAGATTTGAGAAAAACTGTGGTCCAGATGTGTCAGCCTCAGTGAGACATACCAACTTTGATTAAGGCCAATGGCACGTCTACTAAATACTGAACAGATGGTGGTGAATATTTATGCAATCATTCCCTTTACCTTTTTTAAATTTCAATTATGTAAAATTATTTTGTACAAAAGAAAACTTTTGACTTTGAAATTAAAATTCTTGCCAAATTATGATGACCATGACATAATTTACAAACACAATTCAACCCTGAAGCATCCAAGGGGATAAATACTCTTTGTAGATATTTTAGCTTTCTCAGATATTAGCTGCATTTTTTTGGAGGGGGTGTAGTACTATTTTAGAGAAAAGAGACATGTCTCTGGTCCCTGATAAGCTCGTATGGTGATGGATGAACATTCTCTAGATGAAAAAAATCCCAGATTTGATGAGAGATTTGTGCTGATGGAGAGCCATTCTATCTTCGTCTCTCTTTATCATTCGACTCGTCATCTTGTCAGTACTCCAGACATGTTTCACTGAGCGCATCTGTTTCCTGCACCTGGAGGCTAAACAAATTGTAAAGGTTTGCTGGCCTCTTTTCCATATATTCATCAAAGAAGGCCAATTTGTTCTCCCTAATTGTATATGCCATGTGGATCAGTCTGCAAGGTTCGCTGCAGCATGGTGGAAGGTGGAAAGCTCTTTTAGTGTTTACATAGTCAAAGCAGAGATAGCAAAGTTCAGATAAATTAAGATTTTATAGCACCTTTGTATACTTTGATGGTATTTTGTTTGGACAAATAGATGTTTTAAAGTACGGAAAAAGCTATATCTGAGCAGTATGCTTTAAGTAATTTGCTATTTCAAGTTCTGTTTTCCTACTGTTGCTTTTTTAAATGCTTTTATTTTTTTCCTCTGTGTGTTATTTGGAAAGACATATATGAAACAGGCAGAGTGATGAAAAATGTCACTGTACAGGCAAGAATGCATCTTGCGCTGTATGTCTCATGGGCATATATGGCTCCTGAGATGAGAGCAGCACTTAATTTGAGAACACTGGCGGTGTTATTATTCTGGCTGCTGTTTTGTGGGGGCCTTTCTCTACAGAAACCTTAAGTCAGATGCAGATCATGACTGTGTGCTGGGAGAGATAATGGTTTTTGGCAGATGGCTGGCTCACCACTTCGCACTGCTTTGCTTAGCTAGCTAGCTTCTCGACTTTTTGCAGGGACCCCAGATGTTTGTGGAAAATACACTTCCAGTCAAATTGAAAAGTCAATCTTGTTGTAGTGTGTAATTCAAGTCTTTGTTCAATTCAATTCAATTCAGTTTTATTTATATAGCGCCAATTCACAACACATGTTGTCTCAAGGCACTTCACAACAGTCAGGTACATACACTCCAAGTAATCCTAACAATTGAACAGTGCAGTCGAAGTTAGCTTTTTATTCAAATTGGATAAAACGTTTTTCTATCTAAGGAAACCCAGCAGATTGCATCCAGTCAGTGACTTGCAGCATTCCCTCCTCCCGGATGAGCATGTAGAGACAGTGGACAGTCACTGGCGTTGGCTTTGCAGCAATTCCTCATACTGAACATGCATGTAGCGACAGTGGAGAGAAAAAACTCCCTTTTAACAGGAAGAAACCTCCAGCAGAACCAGGCTCAGTGTGAGCGGCCATCTGCCACGACCGACTGGAGGTTTGAGAGAAGGGAGCAGAGACACAACAAGAACACAGAAGCACTGATCCAGAAGTACTTTCTATGGGAAGGAAAAGTAAATGTTAATGGATGTAGCTCCTTTAGTTGTTTCACCTAGAAAGAAAGAACAGATAAACTCTGAGCCAGTTTTCAAGGTTAGAGTCTGAAAGAGAGCACATACAAAAGAGTTGTAGCTATTGATTGGTCTGGGACTAATCAATAAATCAGACTGAAAGATGGTTGCTACACCTCCTCCTCGCCCAGTAATTCGAGGAATGTGAAAATTTAAATAATTAGTAGGAGTTGACTCATTTATAGTAACATAATCCTCTTGCTGCAGCCAGGTTTCTGTGAGGCAAAGTAAATCAATCTGATTGTCACAAATCAGGTCACTAACTAGTAATGTCTTTGAAGAAAGAGATCTTATGTTCAGTAAGCCACATTTAATTGTTTTATTTTTCTTTTCGGTCTGAGTTGTGTTTATTTTTATGAGATTTTCCTGATTTCCTCCTTTTAGATAATTTTTTAACCTATTCAATTTTGGCCGTGGGCGAGACACTGTCTTAATAGGGTAATGGGTGGGTAGCAGTACAGAAGCTGCAGAGAGGAGTGTTAAACTACGACCCTGCTTCCTGGTCTGAACCCTGGGTTGTTCTGCTCTCTGAAGCTGCTTTCAAACTTACTTATATCTTTTCAGGTATGTTGGCATATCTCGATATCTAATGTTTTGACATTTTGTAAAACCAGGTCAAACATTTTGTTTGTTGACAGGTTAATGTGCAAAAACAATTCAAATCCAATAATTGTATATCAGAAAAAAACATAAAACTTGTTTTGCAACTACATTTAGGACCAAACTTATTCATACTCCTGGGAGACTTAGGCTTCAAGTAATCTTTTAATTGTACCTAAACTGGTTATTCTAATTGGAAGTAATATTAAGGTTTCGTAATGGCCCAGCCAGAGTCCTTAATTCAGTCTAATGGCCAAATAATAGGCTTGTGGCAAGAAGGCCTTCTAACTTAAAATTCTTGAAACTTTACACCAAAGGTCAATATAGCAGTGGAAACATGCAAAAAGCGGGTCAGCCATTATAAGAAGGCTTTGATTGCTGTAATGCTTATAATCATTTTTCCATTAATTATTTAAAAGTTTTCAGGTTATTTCTGACATACTTTTACATAAAATGTATATAAAATAAATAAAAATATTTCCAAATTGTTGCTCGTTTTACATTATTTTATTATCTTTTGAGAGAAACCTTTCTCATTTCCAATCAGAAACAATCCAGTCTAATCCTAATTCAGCTGCATGAATAATTCTGGGTGTAATTGGTGTGCAGTTTATATAATTCAATTCAATTCAGTTTATTTATATAGCACCAATTCACAACACATGTTGTCTCTAGGTACTTCACAAAAGTCAGGTACATACATTCCAATTAATCCTAACCATTGAACAGTACAGTCAGATTCAGTTATTTATTCAAATTGGTTAAAAGGTTTTTCTATCTAAGTAAACCCAGCAGATTGCATTGAGTCAGAGATTTGTAGCATTCACTCCTCCTGGATGAGCATGTAGACACAGCGGACAGTCACTGGCATTGACTTTGCAGCAATCCCTCATACTGAGCATGCATGTAGCGATAGTGGAGAGGAAAAACTCCCTTTTAACAGGAAGAAACCTCCAGCAGAACCAGGCTCAGTGTGAGCGGCCATCTGCCACGACCGATTGGGGGTTTGAGACACACAAAGAATACAGAAGCACTGATCCAGGAGTACTTTCTATGGGAAGGAAAAGTAAATGTTAGTGGATGTAGCTCCTTTAGCCGTTTCATCTATAAAGAAAGAACAGATAAACTTTCAGCCAGTTTTCAAGGATAGAATGTGAAAGAGAGCACATATAATTTGTTACAGTAAAAGCTCAGTCAATTGCTATATCTAGGAAAGAGAAAGGGTTAAACACTGAAAGACAGGGCCAAGTGGATCATCTGTGGAAGGTGAACATTAAGTTGTTGCCAGCAGAAGCTTGGACTATGCCCCTCTCCACAAAGGTGTCACAGGTAGACACAGAGTCAGGCCAGGTGTAGCTTCTAGGAAGAGAAAAGAGAGAGAACATAAAGTTAAAAACTGAAATAACAGCAAATAATGCAAAATTGGAGAGTAGTATGAGAATGTAGCGAAGAGGGTGAAAGTGGTCATTATGTCCTCCAGCAGCCTAAGCCTATAGCAGCATAACTACAGAGATAGTTTCAGTTTATTTATTTAAATAGTACTTATTTACAACAATGTCGTCTCAAGGCAACCCACAGCGTGGGGCCGCCGGGGAGGCCAGACCAAACCACTGAGTGCCAGAGCCCGGCCACCCCAGAACGAGCCACGTGTAGGGGCACTAAGTAAAATAATAAACTGATAAAGTTTGTCCATCTGGAGCCCACTGATGGCCGTTGTTATCCTAAAAACCACAAGGATCGGGATACCTCTCTCTGTCAGACTGATTATAACCATTGGAAAAGAGAAGGCGTCGCACAGGTAGCAGAAATGGAGGGTGTGTTTGCACCTGAACCATAACTGAGCCGGTTTAGGCTAAACCTCACTCCCCCTTACTCCATCCAAAAGGGAGGGAGGAAGGCGGAAGTAAAAAATAAGAAAGATAGCCTAAGCCACTCTAACTATAAATTTTATCAAAAAGGTAAGTTCTAAGCCTAGCCTTAGAAGTTGACAGGGTGTCTGCCTCATGGACCAAAACCGGGATCTGGTTCCACAGGAGAGGAGCTTGATAATTAAAGGATCTGCCTCCCATTCTACTTCTAGAGACTCTAGGAACCACCAGTAAACCTACAGTCTGAGATCAAAGTGCTCTGTTAGGAATATATGGAACAATCAGATGTATGATGGAGCTAGATCAGTAAGGGCTTTATATGTGAGGAGGAGAATTTTTAATTCTATTCTGGATTTAACAGGGAGCCAATGAAGGGAAGCTAAAATAGGAAAAATATGATCTCTCTTTTTAATTTTCATTAGAACTCTTGCTGCAGCATTTTGAATCAGCTGAAGGCTTTTAACTGCATTTTGTGGACATCCTGATAGTAAAGAATTACAATAGTCCAGCCTTGAAGTAACAAATGCATGGACTAGTTTTTCAGCGTCACTCCTGGATAGGATATTTCTAATTTTGGCAATGTTCCGGAGGTGAAAGAAGGAAATCCTAGAAATCTGTTTAATATGGGATTTAAATGACATGTTCTGGTCAAAAATAACACCAAGGTTTTTTACTTTATTACCGGAGATCAATTTAATGCCATCCAGGTTAAGTGATTGACTAAGCGGTTTCTTTTTTAAAGACTCCAGTCCGAAGACAACAACGTCTGTCTTGTCTGAATTTAGAAGCAAAAAATTTAAAGTCATCCAGGTTTTTATGTCTTCAAGACATCCTTGTAGTCTATCTAACTGGTTGGGCTCATCAGGATTTATGGATAAGTAAAGCTGAGTATCATCAGCATAACAGTGAAAATTTATCCTATGCTGCCTGTTAATTTGACCTATTGGAAGCATATATATAGTAAAGAGAATTGGCCTAAGTACTGAACCCTGTGTTACTCCACAATAAACCCTGGAGTTTAAAGATGATTTATCATTTACATGAACAAACTGGAATCTGTCAGACAAATAAGATTTAAACCAGCCTAGCGCTGTTCCCCTGATCCCTACAGCATTTTCCAGCCTTTCTAAGAGAATATTATGATCGACTGTATCAAATGCAGCACTGAGATCTAAGAGGACAAGTACAGACACAAGTCCATTATCTGAGGCCATAAGAATATCATTAGTGACATTCAGCAGAGCTGTTTCAGTGCTATGATGAGCTCTGAAGCCTGACTGAAACTTTTCAAACAGGTCATTGCTGTGTAAATGCTCACACATTTGATTAGCAACTATTTTCTCAAGAATGTTAGATAAGAATGGAAGATTGGATATAGGTCTGTAATTTTTCAAGTCATCCCGATCAAGCAAAGGTTTCTTAAGTAAAGGTTTAATTACATAATGTCTCTGAACTGTGACACTGGTAGTGTTGGATTTTTCATAATGTCCAAAAAATTTCGTTGCAGCCTGGTTTACCTCAAGATTAAATAATGTGTGCTATATTAAATAATCAATAGAAAGACAATGCTAGAATGAATATTCATACCCCTAGTAAAGCAAATACTGAAGTCTCACAGGGGTATAAGGATCGAGCTTCTGATTCCCTATCAGGATAGCTGCACATGCATTTTCTACCTGCACTGCTTACTCTAATATAATAGAAACTCTATAATTATTTTAAACTATTACATGAATGATCAGATTTAGTGGCATTATGAATTCTAACTTTTAGCTGATAGAGACTAACTAAAGCAAAATAAGGCATGGACGTGATCCAAACATTCCAGTGATGCCACAAGGTCATTGCTACAGCTTACAACTAATTACACTGAACCTATGACCCCTCATTAGTTCATACTCCCTGTTATTTATACCATGTAAATTAGCCAAGACAAAAAGAGAAAAAAACAATATTATTACTATTTTTGATTCTAGTCAGCACAAAAAAACACTTTCAGCACAACTGTTACCATGCTAGAAGTCTGGTAGAAGTTTCCACAGATATGATTACATAAATATGGATACTCAAAGTGATGACTTTATGCATATGATAATCTAACTAGGTCTTTAAGACAATTAGGTGGCATACATGCACAAGGACAAACAAACTCTCCACATCCCCTATACAGTTTCATTGCACTCTTGCACTCATAAGGGCGATTTCCCACTGCATGTTTGCATGTATGTTTCCCTAAAGAGTCAAAATCAATTCATTTGAAAATACTATTAAGAACTCAAGGACATTAGCAGAGAATAAAAATGCCTGAGCACCCACTCAACAAGAAAATTATCTTCCTCAGGCCACATGAGACAAGTCCTTTGGAGTAATGACAGCAGCAGAGAGATGTTGATCTACCAGACATTTCTGACTTTTCTATTAAAATCCACTTTAGGCCTGCACAGTTAGTCCAAATGAGGTACTGCAATGTACATACAATAATAGAATGATTGACATGGTTTTGACAGACGGACTAAAGTGATTCAGGAGAAGAAACAAATTATTTTTAGATCTAAACATAATTTCTCTTAGTGTGGTTTGACTTTTTCCATTAATTAATCAGACCAAATTGAATATTACAAGTAAATTATTCCAAGGATAGTCATCCTCATTGCTTGTCTGTTTAGAAGCCTTGATGGTAAAACGTCATGAGCAAAACCTGATGCAGTCCTTTAGGATTGGATTACATGAGTGACAAATGATGCTAACTGTTTGAGATGGCATTTCATTTTAGGATTTATTTACTGCACAGTTATAGCAGTAATTCTCAGGGTGTCCTTGTTGGTTACAGCTGTCATCCGATTCTACAATCCATCCAATTCACCTTTTCTCTTTTGCTGCTGACTGTTTCCGTTGGTTATCATACAGCTTATTAGATTAAAACTAAAATGTTGGGTTTTTTAATGACAAAGGAGCTCCCTGCTAGCTGGTTTCAAATCCAAACAGAAATCACATTTGCAGTGATAAGTATAGATTCATAATTATGCTCCACCAAAGAGACTGACGACATGTTTGTCATTGAAACAAGAACTCTGCTTGCATTTTAATGAGCTACATTTGAATCCAGGCTTTTCCTGAATGAAATCAATGATTTTCCCTGAAAAAAGGAGCAATCAGGTACTGAGATGCGAGTATTGCAGAAGATGCAGAATTTTAGAAGTATATCAAACCTGGTTAGGGTTGGCAAAAGTAGGATGAGTTGTACAGCTTTTCATATTCATATTTACAGTGATCTGAACATTAGATGTCTGTGTTTGCATAAGCTTGTAATTAGATTACCAGGTTGACATAAGCTCTTCTTGCTGAAATATTGCAACATAATGATAAGAAGACGTTCTTGTTATGGCAGGCTTGCACACATTTACTTGCTCATATTGACAAGGAGAATTGAGCGTGAATATGAATGGAGGTGTCAGTACGACACTAATATAATATAATGTAATAAAGGCTCAACAGCTAAACCTTGAATTGTACTAAAAAGAAACATTTGGCATTGGGGTGGTTTATAATTCTGTAATCTTTCGTATGAATGCCGAGCTGGGTGAGCTCCTCCTTCAGCAAATAAAATTATAATAACATTTTTGCAAAAACTAGGAATTCTTGCCTTTTTGTTTTAAAAATGTATGTAAAGGGGCTTTCACAAACAGAAACTGTGTTTTAAAACAATCTGTAATTATTGTAGAATAATTTACTGTAGGTTTGACAACTCTATACAGTCATATTTAATAAATTATAATATGCAAGCCAATAAAACTTGTCAGATTAAAAGGACCTTTTGAAAATAACAACCTTTAAGCAGGTATTAAACATACTTCTCATTAAGCCCACAATTCTGTATTTTTTGTTGGTCTGTTGTAATATTGTAATCTTAAATGTTGTGTTTTCATTAGCTGTGAGTGAAAAATCATAATTGCCAAAAAATCATAATTAACATATAAATACTTGAAAACATCAGTCAGTGTGAAATTAATCTATATAATGTGTTTCATCTAGTTACTGAGTTACAGAAATAAATGAACTTTTCAATAAAGTTCTAATCTATTGACTGTAAATTGTAGTGTTCAGTCTAATATGGTCCCAATACCAAATAAAAGTTTTGGAAATCCTCTTAATTCATATAATAACAAGAAGATGAATTCAAATAAAGGATTTACTTAACTCAAACTGTGTTTAGGAAATCTCTGTTCAGTACAGAATCTAAATGGTCTCAGTATTTCCTATCAAAGTAAAATCTGTCTTGCAAACTAATCAACTTGCTGTGTTAGTGTGACTTTGTCTGGGTAAATAAGTCTAAGCTTTTATTAACATGCACTAATTTTGATTTGAGTGCTTTAAATGTTGAAACCGTCTTTATGTTTGAGACTCTTAGTTTGATATAAGAAAGGAAGTAGTTCTTGATCTGCCCTGTTGTGTTGACAGAGTCGACTCTAAAGACTATTAGTCAGGCTGGCTGACAAGAAAACGCAGTAACTGAAGCGTTGGAAAAGCCTCACAAGTTTTAAATCATTTGTTTGTTTTGTACCTGGTAGAAAAATGAAACAATAACAAGTAAAATACAAATAATTTGTAAGCAATAAAAGGAAGTAATGTCATACATTCATTGTGATTAAGGATGCGGAATTTTGGGACATGATTCATATCTTCAAAGTGACGTCAGACTAAAGGGCTATTTTACACATTTTACAAAACTAGAATGATGATTTTGTAGCATGTAAACTATATTGTAGGTAACATATGTATTATATTGTCTGCTCAAACCAGGACTTGATTATTCTACTGAGAAAATTGTTTCTTTAAAACACAGTCTGGGATTTGAGAAACGTTTTCTCTGTGAAAGACTGATATTCTTAGTTTTGTTCAAACTATAGCTAAAAGCTCGTCTTGTGACCATATCGCTACACCTCTGCCAGTCAGTGGTGAATCACCCATTTCGGGACTTGCCGGTTTGACAAATGTTTCAACTAGAACTAATGAAATTTCTCTTTTATTTAACACTGAACTGAACTCCACCAGATACCACATTCAGCATCATTAGACACCTCTTTTGTATGCCCATACGTTTTTGCACAACAATTGCTAATACTAAAAACTGCCACTGCTGCTTCTTTCAATCAGATTTTTCAGCTTATACATTTTGATATATCACGTGGGCAATGAATAGTGGCGTTCTCAGTATGTTGTTGCAAAGTTATCAACTCAGTGCAATCATCTGTGTGTTATTCCCTCATGCTTGTTCAGGAGGAAGGATCGATTAGGGATTGCGACTCGATGTTCTCGGCTGGGTTTCCTTAGATTTCCTTACGTTTTACCAACTGGTAGAATAAACTGACAGCATGATTTCATAACAAGGATAGAATTGGAATGCATAGACAGAGCTGTGAAAAAGTGATTGCCCCCAAAAAAGATTTCTTCTGTTTGTGAAGAAAAGACAGAATAAAGCTGTAAGGGGGCAAATATGTTTTTACAGCACTGTAAATCTTTATGATTGAATTAAATTGTCTATATACAGGGGTTGGACAATGAAACTGAAACACTTGGTTTTAGACCACAATAATTTATCAGTATGGTGTAGGGCCTCCTTTTGCAGCCAATACAGCGTCAATTTGTCTTGGGAATGACATATACAAGTCCTGCACAGTGGTCAGAGGGATTTTAAGTCATTCTTCTTGCAGGATAGTGGCCAGGTCACTACGTGATACTGGTGGAGGAAAACGTTTCCTGATTCGCTCCTCCAAAACACCCCAAAGTGGCTCAATAATATTTAGATCTGGTGACTGTGCAGGCCATGGGAGATGTTCAACTTCACTTTCATGTTCATCAAACCAATCTTTCACCAATCTTGCTGTGTGTATTGGTGCATTGTCATCCTGATACATGGCACCGCCTTCAGGACACAATGTTTGAACCTTTGGATGCATATAGTCCTTAAGAATGGTTCGGTAGTCCTTGGCAGTGACGCGCTCACCTAGCACAAGTATTGGGCCAAGTTAATGCCATGATATGGCAGCCCAAACCATCACTGATACACCCCCATGCTTCACTCTGGACATGCAACAGTCTGGGTGGTACGCTTCTTTGGTGCTTCTCCACACCGTAACTCTCCTGGATGTGGGGAAAACAGTAAAGGTGGACTCATCAGAGAACAATACATGTTTCACATTGTCCACAGCCCAAGATTTGCGCTCCTTGCACCATTGAAACCGACGTTTGGCATTGGCATGAGTGACCAAAGGTTTGGCTATAGCACCCCATGTATATTGACCCTGTGGAGCTCCCGACAGACAGTTCTGGTGGAAACAGGAGAGCTGAGGTGCACATTTATTTCTGCTGTGATTTGGGTAGCCATGGTTTTATGTTTTTTGGATACAATCCGGGTTAGCACCCGAACATCCCTTTCAGACAGCTTCCTCTTGCTTCCACAGTTGTCCACAGATTTGATTCGTGACACATCTGACATTACCCTGGATACCGTGGCTCTTGATACATCACAAAGACTTGCTCTCTTGGTCATAGATTCGCCAGCAAGACGTGCACCAACAATTTGTCCTCTTTTGAACTCTGGCATGTCACCCATAATGTTGTGTGCATTTCAATATTTTGAGCAAAACTGTGCTCTTACCCTGCTAATTGAACCTTCCCACTCTGCTCTTACTGGTGCAATGTGCAATCAATGAAGACTGGCTACCAGGCTGGTCCAATTTAGCTATGAAACCTCCGACACTAAAATGACAGGTGTTTCAGTTTCATTGTCCAACCCTTGTACATTTTCTGTATGTTTCGTAAAGGGCCTTGAGATTAAATTTCCTTCTAATCGCCGCTATATGAATAAACTGAATTGTGCATGTTACATCCCCTAACCACAAGGGGCTCTCTCACTGGAAGAGGGCTTCTTACTTTTCTTTTCTTTTCTTGTTGGTTTGCAGGCCTGCTGTCACACCTTGATGAACACCTGAAGTCACTTACTCCTCATCAGTGAGGTGTGAGATGCATGCTTCAGTCATCCAGTGCCACACCTCTTCCCCTTGGGCATCTGTGATTTGGTTGACTGTGAAACTTAATCCTGTGTACTGAGTGTCTGAGAGTAATTCTGTAGTTAAATCTTCTTGTTTTTGGTGAACTGTTCTATTTAAGATATCTTGTAGATGGGACGCTTGGTAGGTGTTCTGTGCCAATTTCTTTTAACTAGGTTTTCTCCATCTTTATGGCCAGCCAGGAAGTTGAAGCAATATATCTTGGTTTTTTTAGATAAGAATTGTATTTTTTTTCAGTCAGAAGAGTTTTTTTGTTTGTTTGTTGTTTTAGCCTTGGAGACTCTAAAGTTTATTGCTTCCTCTCTGTTTGTTAAAACCTGTGTGAAACACTTGTGAAGATGAATTCCCTTTTACACTGAGCTGGGTTTTGTTCAGTAGTTTAAAGTTTGTTGGTTGCTTGATTTATTTTCTAAATTTTGTGCTACACCCTGTTCCTTCCAGGCTTCCATTGTAGGGGTTGTAACATTAGTGGGGACTCGTCCAGGATATTCTATTGAACATGGCAGAGTTTGATTTTGGATTTCTTTTGTGAACCCTATAATAGAACAGTTCACCAAAAACCAGAAGCTCTAACCACAGAATCACTCTGAAACTTGGTACACAGGATTTAGTTTCACATTAAACCAAATCACAGACGCCCCCTCCCCTTAGTTGTCTGTGATTTGGCTGAAGCTTTTATGCATCTGAACTGATGAGGAGGAAGTGACGTCCGCTGTGTATCAAGGTGTTACAGCAGGCTTGCAAACTAACAAAAAACGGATGAAAGAAGCTCTCTTCTAGAAGGAGAGCCCTTAGGTGGACATGACAAGGTATAAGAATATAAATAATGGCTAAAAAAGTAACTGTGTCTGTCTGGATATTTACAACAGCAAATCATTGGATTTTTAAAAGATTACGTTATCATTCAAAGTAATATTTTATATTTTGGCCCACTTAGTTTAGCAACATTTGTGACTTTATCTTCTCATCTTTTGCTTCTTGAACTAAGCTTTAACTGCAGCGTTGTGCTGGATTTTGTTTTCATCTCTGAATTACATGACATTGAAGTCACTGCCAAATGTTGCAACTCTGCATAAACCGTATCAAAGCAGCAACATGTCCTTTTTTTAAAAAGCAGTTTCAAATGATTTTCCATATCATCTGGATGAGACCTTGTGCATTACATTCTTGGCTTTGCTTGAATCTCTTCTGGCTCATCAACATAAAACTTTTTGGTAAAATCTATTTTTGGAGGTATAGGTTTGACATTTTAACTGGATTTTCTTAAGCCATGGAGTTCTTTAAAAGGTTTTATAATTGCCTGCTTGTACTGCTGCATATTTAAAGTGATTCAGAGTAAATGTATTGATTACAAGAAGCTCTGCTTATTTAAATGTAATTATAAAAGAGCCCAGGACACACAAAATAAGCATATTCCTAATTGAATCTTTTCCTTTTGACCTGAATTACTGAGAGCAGAAACACAAATGCAAAAGATGAATCACATATGCATATTAAAGATTTTAATCGTGTAATGTAGTGGGCATCTGTAGTTATTATTTTTTTTTGTGTGTTTGTTTGTTTTGTCAAAAATCTATTGTATTCTGTAAGACCATTGCTGTTGTCCTGTGTTTACAGGGGAAGGGATATTCAGTATCTTTGTCATGCACTAACTAGACATATATAAAAAAAAAAATTATAAATCAAATAAACTTTTGTTTGTATTTTTATCTTTAGATCTTTGTTTAAAAAAAAAAAGAAGGTTGATATCTTAACCAATAATACATGACCCAGCAGAAGAAGACTAAAGATGTGTAACAAGCCCTTATTAAAATTAAATATATCTACAGTATGTAATATAAATATATAGCAGCAATACAATCTGACACAAAAAATTGTGAAAAATCAAATTTTTTATTTGAAGACATTTATTCAGCATGAGACAAAGAAAATCCAATTCCAGAAATAATTATTTTTGACAAAACCAGTAGTGCCGCAATTATTTGGTACTCCTGCTTTCGATACTTTGCGCAACCCCCATTTGGCAACAGGACAGTACTTTCTGTGTTTCTACAACATTTCAGAACAGTGAAACATATGAAGCGAACATTTATATTGCTCTGGTGACTTTCTTGTCTTCACCGCACACAGGTTTTCTGTGGGATTAAGATCTGAAGATTGAGATAATTATAGAAAGAATTTGGTTTTTGCGTTTAGTTAACCTTTTCTGTACAGATTTGGTAACTTGGGTTCTCTTTGTGTCTTGATATTTAAGTGCCAGGCACTCCAACTATGTTCCCAGGCCCTTTGGAACAGAAACAGGCTTACAGCATCAAAGATCCTCCACCATACTTTGTCCACATATTTGTGTTTTGCTTGATGCCATATCCACCTGTAGTGTTTGTTGCTGAAAATACCAATTATAGTCTCATCTGGCCAAGAGTTTCTGTTGTATTTGACATGAGTTCAGTAAATTCTGCATGTTTACATTTTTGATGGTCAGACAAGAAAGGATCTTTCCTGAAATTCTTATCAACCAGTTGGCATGTCGATAGCATATACTGGGTGTTAAGGGTACTTGACCTCAAGATGCAACTCCTTGCTGCGTTTCTTCAACACCGAGCTTTGGAGACTTTTTTTTTTACCTTCCACTTCACAGTGTAAGGTGGCAAGATAAATATGAGTTCTCATCCAATCTAATGGCCATTGGGGGAAAGAAATTGGTCTATGAGTCATATTTATACCCCAAGAAACATTAAAGTCATAAAGGACTAATTTGAAATTCCTTAAAATTATGTTCAACTCTAAAGTAAAGTTTTCTCCCACCGTATAAGATTACGCTATTGCAATAAATGTGTACATTTATTTTAAGGCTTTTTACACAGCTTTACCAGAGCTACCAACACATTTGTGCCCCATCTGTATAATTTTAGCTGCCTCTAAAAAGATCAGTTCAGATTTGTGCTGCTAGTAAATAGAACTTTGATATTTGAGGAAGAAAACGACATAAAATATAATTTTGACACAGTACATTTGTTCAAAACTTGTATTGTTCTAATCTGTGTGTGTCCAGAGTCCTTCAAGCATAATGGTGATCCTCACTTTAGCTGACTGGTTCCCGGCAGGAGTCTCTCCCTCTTTCTTTAAATTGCTTAAAATAGTTGGTAGAGGTTATAGAGTGCAACACCTGGGTGGTGGGATGCCTGAAGAATGGTGGCACCGCATGTTGCACAATGAGGATAGAAATGGACCTGCTAGTCAAGCAAGGAATGCTTTACTTCATACCCATCAGACCCACCACAACAGAAGTCAAACAAGTATGAAAATTACTTGGCCTTTGGTTGATTGTGGTGTTCCATGACACAAGGAGGAACCTCGCAGAGCTAGCAAGATGAAAAATTGGAATGTGTTGAGCCATACAGAGGGAGTGAAAATAGAAAAGTTAAGATGTGGAAAGCAAAGAAAAGCAAAAGACTGAGAGAGAAGAAAAATAACTCTGCTTTAGTATGCAAATAACTAGTTTCATTAGGTGGCGAATTGTTCTTATCATTAGTTATAGCTACTCCATTCCATTTCTGAAAAGATGTTCATTTATGCATTAAAGATCCACTTGCCTGTTTGATGTCCAGGAGTTTGTCAGTCATTTTTTCAAAGGTGTAAATAATCTTGCAAGGCACTGTAATTTTGACTATGGAGAACACAATTCTTATTTCCATTGCTACATTTTGGCAGCTCAATCAATGAAGAACTTTAAGGTGGAAACCTATGCCCCTTAGCAGCATTACCTGCCTATCACCAGGTGATTACTAATGCTGTCCTTGGTCTTCACACTTACGCAGTTGTGGATAATAGTATCAGCTGCCTGAAAACACTAAGCTGGGAAGAATGCCTTTTATTGCAGCAGCAGCATGTTGAAATTAGCTCACGTTCATCTGCGACATGAAGCTGCTGCATATTGAAGTTGAAACCTTTTTCAAACAGCTCTTGGAAGGGTAATCTTTTAAAGATTTGACACTGAGCACTCTGGACGTCCCTCCGAGCCATCCACAGCGTTATTGGCTATGTTCCAAGACCATGCTCAAGAGAGTCTCCTCCGGACTGTTGCCTTCATAGGAAAGCTTTTCTCCTCTTCCTCTATCTAGTCATCCATTCTCTCCGCTGTCTTTATGTCTGCCTCTTCTTCCTTCTGTTTTTCACTCCCCCGCTCCAACAATTCGTCATCTTGCCATCTCTGCCACCATTAAAGTATGACGATCTCTGCACCTCAGCTCACTCTCTGGAGAAAGAGAAAGCGTTAGATTGTACAGTGTACTTGTGCAGATATATCTTTATCTCTCAGGAGGGAGTGAAGCAGGCAAGAGTACATGAATATAAGGCATCAGCAGTGTTAGTCCCTTGTAGTAGGAGTGGATGAGCAGATTAGACAGGAGACAGCACACATACGCACTTATCATTAAATACCAAGTTGTTGGAGATGGAGCGTAGCGAGCAGGCAGGCTGATTGTCAGAGTGAGGTCTGAGGTGAAAACAAGTCCTTGTGAGAGCAACTCAAGTCAAAGCCCCAGCTGTTTGCAAGTTTATGGTTGTCAGAGTTTGAACTCTGCTTGTGTTGCACCAGCACCTGGGAGGATAATCAGTCTCTCTGCAGGTCTCAGATTTGCAGTTTTTCCACTGCTCGGTAGTTTATTCACAATCAGCCACTGGTCTAAAATCAGTATGCTGTTACACCACCTACAACACAAGATAAGCGCAGCTTGCCTTATGTTTGCATTGCCTCATTAGGTGCAATCAACTGTGGTCCAGCTATGAATTGGAGCTCACAGATTTTTTAACTCACAACTATGCCAGAATTCAGCACTTTTTCATTTCCTGGTCATAAGCACTTTTCCGAAAGTCACAGAGGCCCTGAGGGAGGCAGTGGCCTGAAGGAGAAGAGAGCCCATGACTTAAGGGGGTGTGCAAGCTAACGGATAAGATACAGCAGAGAAGAACAGAGACACATAGGAGACCTTTATCTTGCAACTAAGAAGCTACATATTGTGTGCCACTGTCCTGCTGCAGCTGCTGTTCTGGTCATAAAGAGCAGCTTACCTGTAATAAAAACTAAAACAGAAAAATAAATTTGAATAAATAATTGAAGAAGTGTCACAAATTGTTCTGTATCAACAAATGGTGCGGTGAGCATAGAAACGGTATGAATCAAATCCTATGGCTTCCACAGACAGCAGTACTCAAACTAATGATCACCAGTGGGAGACCTCAGAGTGATGTGTGAGATAGCTCTCTCCTCCACAAATGAGGGTTAGCTGTAAATTGTGAAGGGAAGATGTGCATTTGCCCAGTAACTTTACTGAGACTTGAGTAGTCCCAGGAGGACTGGAGCTGTCTAGAGGCTCCTGATGGGATGTCTTCATACTAATGGTATATTCAGATAATTTAGATAAGGAATAACTTAGTTTAGGGAGATCTTCTCCATGCAGCACCTTCTTCAGCGTACACCAATTAGGCATAACATATGACAAATAAGAAGTGAATAACTCTGATTACCTCCTAATCACGCCACCTGTTAGTGGGTGGGATATACAAGGCACATAACACATTTGTTATGGGAAGTTAATGTTAAATGCAGGAAAATTGGGCAACTGTAAGGATTTGAGGAACTTTGATAAAAGCTAAGTTATGATAGCTACACGATTGGATCAAAACAACTCTTAAGCTGAAGCCTACCTGGGGGTATTCTCAGTTTGCAGCAGTCAGTTTTATCAAAAGTGACGAAAGGAAGGACAAGTGGTGAACCAGCGACAGGGTCGTTAATGGATTGTGTGGTCTGATCTAACAGATGAGTTGCTGCAGCTCATATTGCTGGAAAAGTTAATGCCGGTTCTGAGAGGGTGTCAAAATACATCACAGCTGTTTTTTCGATTGATTGGAAAATTGGTCAGTTGAGAAGCGAGTTGGTTGGATGGTTTTGGCTCATTGGTTTGACGGTCTGTTTTTTGGGGGCTGGTTATTTGATTTGTTGATTTATTGGTCAGTTGATTTGCTAACTGGCTGGATAGTTAATTGGCTGACTGGTTGGCTGCTTGAGTTGGTGGTGGGTTGGCTTTGTGAGTGTAGCATATATTATTCTGGTAAATTAGCTGGTTTTTGTTTTGGACATCCTTCTTCTCTGGCCATGGAAGCAAATTATCATTTATGGTTATCAATCGTTACAGCCAAATTTTGTACCAAAACAAGATAATTTTTGAAAAGGTGTTTCCATGTCACATTACATGGCAGAATAGCTTTAATGTAAAGACTGTATAACAAATTCTGAATGTATGTTGTAAGTTCTTCTCTTTTTATAAAGTTTTCCAACTTTGTATTTTTTACCAAGCAAGAAGCAAAAAGATGGCAGTAAAGAAAAGGAATTTAAAAATAATTTCTAGAATGCGATTAACGCCAAAGCACAAAATCTCCCATTTGTAGAGTTTCCTGACTGGTGGATTTTACTCCACTAGTACTAGTACCCCCCCCATGCTCATAAATGCTGGTGAGAACCCAGTAAATGAAACAAAACACCTTATAAACATCCATGAAGACTACATGATAATTTAAGTATGAAAAGCAGGATAATATTGTGAACATATAGAGGAATGTATGCATATGGCAATGGTAGATTCTTGGCAACCTGTCCACTCCACATAATCCCTCTCACAGTCATATTTCTGTCTTTGCAAGCACCTTTGTGGAGACATTTAAAGGCAAACTTTGGTTTATTAGTACAAAGACAAAAAAATCACAGGAAAAAGTTACCACATGTAAGCTCATGCAAGTGTTACTGTTTGTATCAAACAAAGGAGAGAGGATAGGGCAGATAAAGACCACAATAGAAGATTAAGCTGTGATTTTCTGTGCCTTACCATGCTCTCTATGCTTAACCCAGAGCTTCAATCCCCATGGTAAACATGAGCTCATTAAATCTATCAAGTCTGTAATAAGAAGACCTCCAACAACAATGGACTAGTTTTGTTTATCAGCTGAGTTAGAGCGAAAGCAGGCAGCACAACTTCCCTTAATGGGAATTCATTCACTGAACCCTTTTGTCCTTTGTGAATTAATCTTCTTTTCAAGTATCACACATTTGAATGGTGCATACAACACTGTAGTGAGTGGCAGTGCAGGGCTGTGTCAGCTTTAAACAAAGGTCTGAGAAAAAGAGAGTATTACAATTAGATGGAAAGAAGATGAACAGCGTTCAGAAAAGTAGATGGTGGTATTGCTTCTCTAAGCACATCAGTTGTGCGGATGCAGGAGCAGCAAATAAACAGT
The DNA here is from genome assembly GCF_021462225.1 of Girardinichthys multiradiatus. NCBI lineage: Eukaryota > Metazoa > Chordata > Actinopteri > Cyprinodontiformes > Goodeidae > Girardinichthys > Girardinichthys multiradiatus. Next base: position 11,945,786 of record NC_061810.1, on the reverse strand, counting down.
TGTCTTGTTTTTGGCCTCAACACTTGAGTTGTTTTTGCACTGCCAGCCACTGTGGTAGCAAATCGTCTGTGAACAAAAGTGGCAGTTCGGCTTTCTGCCCCAGTTTTTCTTTGTAGATGTGCAGTATTGTTGCCGAGCAAAAAAGAAATCAGGTGATTGAGCACCATAAACAGAGGTATAGGATACTTTAGAAAGGATCCACAGAATATTATTTTTTCTCTCACCAGAGAAACATGCTCGGATAGATAAATGTTGAGGGTCTCATTGAATAATGATGGGCATGTTCATGTTAACAAACACTTTCTATCATAGGAATTGAGACAAATAAAAATAAAGGTCCTGGGGTCTTTAACTCTGAGGTTTCTCACGTTAGCTGCTTAACATAAATTAGCATTTGGAAAATAAATGTTATGTTTTGCACTGTGGTAAAAAGATACAATGAATAAAGCATGAGGAAATGCAGAAGAGCATTGCTCTGTTTCCTCCTTCTCCTTCCCTATCTGGTCCATTCTGCAGGAAAATGTTTGGACATACACAATGTGGTTCTCCTTCCCATTCAAGACCACGTCTCTCAGTCACTCCAGTGCAATACAAATCTGTATCCGGCAGGCCTTTATTAAAGTGTGCAGTGTCTATGCTCAGCAGATCCCATCCTCAGGCTGCTACTGCATTTTCAAAAGGCTGCAAGTCTTTCAAAAATACAATGGATGAGAAAAGGAAGCTCTTGGACATAGCGTCCGAGAAGGAGTTAACTGCCAGTATGGAGATCTTTTCAGAATTTTTTTTTTCCTTAAAGCGAGTACAAAGAAAAAAGTAACAAACTGATTACCTTTATACAATTTTCAAGACAATTTCCAAAAGCTTTCAGATGGTAATTGAAAGAGGGACAAGCTGGTTCACGTACCTCATCCATGCCATCATTTTACCTTTGGGGGGGGCTGTAGTGCTGCTTATTGTACAACCTAATCATTCAAAGATGTTTCTTGTAATTCCCATCCATCACATGGTTTCCTTTTACAGTATGCTCTTTTCATTTCCGTGTCTGACTTTGAGCACTTCCACCCAAAGGGACTCTCACATCAGAGATATTACCTTTCAACAACACATCAAACAAGTCTTTCCACCTCAGACCATTTGGATCTGTATGATTGGATAAAACCACTGCATGAAAGCAAAGTTACAACAATTCCCTTTTTGCTAAATGTGTGCATCATCATAATCCAAGAATTCAATTTCTTTATACAGTTGATCAAATTCTTGAACTTGATAAACTTTATATTAGGTATATTTATTTACTGATAGTGTAGACAATATATAAGTGTGTTATATCACACACACACACACACACATTAGATAATGCTGTTTTATGCTTTTTACTTTTTACATATGTTTACTAACATCTGTTGCTTCAAAATGAAGATAACATTTGTTCATTAATTTAATATAATGTATTATTTAATTTAATACAAAAAATATATTTTTATAAAGGAACTGGGAGAAATTCTGCAGAAAAAGACTAAATTCCAAATGGGTTCTTCCTAGTCCATTGCAAATGTTAGGATTATTAATCTGAGAATATTATTTAATATTAATATTTTATCAAATAATATTTCGGTCTGTTAAGGGTTGTCCTACAAGTGGACCAAGCTCTGACATTATTGAACAGCAAAACTCTACACACACATGGAATGAATTCACACAATTTCTTAAAATACAAGAATTTATTAACAAAAATGAGTCAACTCAAACTAAAACATATTTCAATCAACAAACTCTTTACTATGCTAAAACAATCCAACTAAACTACCAAGCAGAACAGAATTAAAGAATAACAAAGACTAATGGGCTATGTACAATATAAACAAGTTGATTAAAGATGATTGAAAATCATGACCGAAAGAGTGATGCAACATTACCATGCAATGTTTATGTTTGAGAACCAAGGATTATCTTGAAGAATCTGGAAGTGAAGTTAAGTTAGTCTTGGAACCAACTTAGGCAATAATCAGCAAACGTTTAGACAACCATTCACAATGCAAGATCAGATAAAATTTTATTTTAATAAAATAATGTTTTAAAGAATGATCTGCTGAATAAAACCAACCTTCTGGATGACTAATTCTCAACGGGGTCTCATTAGCTGCCTTTATTTATTAAAATAATATTTAAAGAAATAGTATTAAGGGAATGGTAAAGCATTTAAGGACGTATTTTGGAAAAGAGCCAAATCTTTCTGGAGAAATGGGGCTTATTGGTGTTTACTTAGTTATCAAATTTAGTAAAATGATATTAGGGACACATTATTTACTGGATTGAAAGCTAAACCTTTCTGGTTAAATATTATTTAGCAGCAAGCACATGTCCTTAGCTGTTAGCAGTTGAAGCTAACAAAGGAGGCTGATAGCTTAGCACCAGAATCAAACACACACCTTTAAAAACACCGTCAATAAAACGGTTAAAATGCATAAGCGCGGACGGTGCGTTATGATCAATGTTCTGTGTTAAAATCACCCCTTTAAATAAAGTTTGTCTTAACTTTAAAAACACACCAACACAGAACACAAAACTGAACATGTGTGCTGCAGATAGCCTGCTAGCACCAAGATAGCAGAGTTCAACACAAACAGAACCAAATTTCATAAAATGAAAAACACTTAGATCATTAATCTTTCTCTATTACTTCCATATCTCTGCCCAAAACCTAACCTCGTATGAACCATGCTGAGGAGTTGTCCGGGCGACGATGAAGTTTGAAGAAAGCTCTGTGAACAAAGGGTTATCTTCCAGCTGACCTCCGGAGCAGTGGCTTGGCGGCCCGTTCTGTCCGCTGACCACACTGCACGTTAACTGCCATAATGCGGTCTCCGTTGTCCTTCCTTGGGAAACTGCTGCACTCTGCGTCGTGCTGGGAACTCTCTGGAAACAGTTAACTTCTGCAGATCTCAGAGAGAACACTCAAGCAATGCTTGTACCTTGATTACCCCGTTCATGAATGAAAATCACCGGATATGCAGACAGTGATTTATTTGTACTTATATTGTGCATATGATCGCATGATCTTATGACACCCTTGGATTCAGTTGAAGAGTTTATGTCTGTTTGCCAGCAAAGAGACATTAGCGTGCTGTGTCCCTCCGTCCAGTTCCGCTGGGGACCTGCATGGAAGAGGTCTGTCTGTTGCAAAGAGGGGTTTTTATTCAAACAGTGACGTCACGGGAAGTACGCTGTTACTGCTGTTCCTGGATGTGCTGGAAGTAGGTTAATGCGATTTATTTTGAATGTTTCAGAAAAGTTCTTACTGGCCTTTAATGTTGTAACCCATGGCTGGGGTCCCAACAATTTTTTGCCCCTCTATGGCAAGCATGAGTGCGAACGGGAGTTGGAAAACTATGTCTACAGATGCACAGATGACCATCTTTGTCTTCTTCCAACAAAATCCGCAATGTGATTTTTTTTTTATTTTTTTTTTACCTCTGTTGTTGCGTTACCATGCCAATGGCATGGCAGGGAGATTTCGTCTATACGGTTCCGTTTTGGCTCTGTGTGGACGTGATGTTGAACAACCTGGCTCCACATATCTTTTACACCTTCATAACTTTTTTCAGAAATTGAGATGGCTCTGATATGTAGAACCTCAATTAAATGTCTGACATTTGCATTTGTTTTATGGAAATGACATATGATCAGGACATGCCTATTATATTTTAAGAAGTGCTGTGTGTTGTTGTTTTTCCACCATGTTGTATACATTATGTAGTTGACTGTTTTGCGGACAACTTGGTTTTTCTTTTTTTCTTTTACTGCATTCGGGTCCGGATACTACGTAAGTGGCCACGGTCCCATTGTTTACACCAGTTATGCCTCCCACTGAGTGGCCCAATATTCCCCATAGGTTGAGAAGGAAGAGACGCGGGATCCACACATGCAATGGGCATCGAAACCGATGTAAGATTCCATTGCAATAAAGTGGATTAATTGCTGCCATTGGTCCGGCTTTAGAGAGGCTACAGAGAGAGCAGCTTAATTATTCTCACTCAGACGTGGCTAACCAAGGTAATTCCGAACACACACATAAACATGGACTCTGGCTATCGAAGAGACGCTCTGCAGTAAATGTGCTGTATGTTTCCCCCTCTGCTGATGTGGCAAGAGCCTACGGTGTCATATATGCTGTGACCACCAGACTCCAAACACAGCATCACTTGGTCCTTTTTCTGATATCTGAAGATTTTAATCATCTATCCCTGTCCTCCACTCTTCCTACCATCACTCAGTATGTTGCGTGCTGCAAAAGACACAATAAAATATTTATTGTATGCCTACACCAAGAAGATCCTTCCTCCAAGCAGCTGTAAGACTTTATAACCATCACTGCTCCTAACAAACTCAAAAGGTTGTTTACATCCCTGCTGTTATTTGCAGTTTTTCAATTTCTTGTAAATAATCTATTGTTTTTTAAGCTCAAACATACATTCACATTTTGTAAATTTTTAAAATTACCCTACTCAATTGCATATTTCATTTAATCACAGTATGCTATTAATAACTGTACAGCGTTTACAACCTTTGCTGTAAACCTTTCACTTACTGTATAGCATATTATTCTTGTTTTTTTGTTTTTTTAAATATGTTTAACCTATGTGTCTATCTGCTTGCTTCCATTTGCCTGTCACTTTGCTGCTGGTACACCTGAATTTCCCTAATGTACAATAAAGAATATTTCTATTTTTCTATTCTATGCAGAAAAGATTTTGAGAGTACAATACTTTTATCATGTAGCTACATAAATAAAGGCTAGATTTTGAGTAATCAAATTTTTCAATGATAAAAAAGACGTGCCAAATATTTAAGATTTTGTACAGTTTTAACAACTGAAAATGTTTCTTCTGCTGGAGTAAGCCCACATGTGAAAAACAATTCCAGGTTTATGTAATTAGCATTCAAACTGTAGCAGACGAAAAGTTTTACTAATTTAACAACTGTTGATTTCACAATTTGTGGTATTTGTAGCTTACAGATACAAGACACGTGATTGTATTTGTTTATGGAATTTATGCTTGTAAATCTGATTTATTGGAATGGGTTCATTGTACACAAAAAGCTAAAGTGGACTACTAAATGGGCAAGGTGAGTAGCCAATGAGGGCAGTTCACCTTGAAATCAGCTGTCAACATTTTTATATTAATTATATATATATTATATTAATAATTGTATCTAAAATTCTTTGTTTTGACTTACTGTAATCATTTTTATGTGGCTGGGTTCTAAAAGAGAGAAAGTGATGATGAACAGCTTAAATTCAGCATGAAAAACGCTGGGGGGGAGTGTAAAGCAAAATGTAAACTTTTAATAAGAGCAATTGGAGCAAAGATACAATCTTGTTGCTGTTGGAGATGCATTTGTGCTATAATGTAGCTAGCTCCTGTTTACTGAAAGATGCATAGATTTTATGAACCACAAACATAACAGTGTCCTAAGTTGCTGCTTTGCTATTTCACAGATGTATAAATGGCTGAAATTATTTGTAAGCAACAAACACCAAATTACACTGACAGTGGCTAATTTAGTAAAAAAACTTCCACTGCCACAGTGTGATGGCTAATTAGGTAGACTTGGTAGACTATGAAAATGTGGGCATATGCATCTCCACTGCAACAGAAAAGATATTTTCAGGTCATGTTAAATTTATCTAGCTCATAGACTGCTGGAGATAGGCACCAGCTCCCCGCGACCCACTATGGAATAAGCGGTAGAAAAGGACTGACTGACTGACTGACTGTTAAATTTATCATAATTTAATTAACATGTTGCTTTTAAATTACCACAATGCAGAGTTCTATATAACTGACTATAACCATCCTGACTTCACATTCTGAATTTCCTTGGTCATTACAATATGTCAATATTTACGGTATATCATTCTGGTCTTTGGCACAAATTCTAAATTAGATTTAGGTCTGGACAGTCTAACACATCCATATGCTTCCATTGTAACTCTGGCTGTAAGTCCTGTTGGAGGTCATCTTCTGGCCCAGTCTCAGATCGATTGCAGCCTCTGACTGGTTTTCTCCCATCTTCTCTTCAACTTTGACCAGCATCCCTATTCCTGCAGATGAAAAGGAACCCCACAGCATGGTCCAGTTTCCTGGTGGTCCCTGTGGGGGACATTATGTTTGGGGTGCTATGGAATGCTAGTTTTTTCCCCATCTAGCTTTTTGCTTGTAGGCCATAAAGATCATGGAACTCTTTGCTTCATTTGTCATTTATGCTTTCCTTGTCCAGGGAGTCAGTGTAGGTGGATGGACATCACTTTGTAGGTTTTCAGTTGTGTCATGTTCTTTGCATAACTCAAAGCTACAAACAATCCAGCATGGAGCAGAGGAGACAGAGAAAATATAAAGGGTAGCCGGGATATGTTTGACAATGAGCTAATCAGCTGAAGAGCTGCAGTGTTGCAAGAGGCAACCTGCAGGACGTGGTGCAAAAAGCATGATTAAACTGACACAGGGACATATAATTAGTGATGTGGCCTGCCTCTTTTGGAAGAACATATGGACTAAAAACAAATCTTTTGGCTCCCCTCTCCCTCTGCTAATATGCTCTTCCTATTTCTGACACCCACTCACATATGATGTGACATATGGTGCAATAGCAGGATTCATGGGGGGTTGTTAATGTGCATACTTTGAACCAGTCACTACACTCAGTGGTTCCTGCAAGCCTGCAACAAAATTTGTCTTCACATCAGTTCATGCATGAAGGCTTCCTGCTCACCACATGCCTCCACACGCAGCATGGACACGTGTGTCTGCATGCACCAGTGCAATACATACTCAAATTAGCTCCCTTAAAGACAAGATAAAGCAATCTATCTTCATTACGCTTTATTAGAAAGACACCTTGAGGCATTGATTCTGTGTGTCAGGCAGCTGTATTCCTTGGTGGGAAAAGAAAACAAAGCTTAAATTTAGTAATTGATTTTTTTTATTTGAACTTTACATCTTTTCCCACCTGTAATTCATGATTTATAATTTGCCCTACACGCACACCAAATTACTGGGAGTAAATTTGATGCTTTGTTTCCAACTTTCTCATCATTCCGGATTTAAATTATCTTTCCTCCCTGTCTTCTCTATCTCTGTGCTTTGATCCTCGGTGATCACCTGCTCCTTTCCTGTTCTTCATCCAGCACCAAACTAAAGTGCTGAAGAAGTGCTGAAGAAGAGATTGCACCTCAATAGAATTTCCATGGCACCAGCTTTTCAATCTTGCCTTCCAAATCATGTTAGTCTTGCAGTTCATCCAGAGAGAGGTGACAGATGTGGTGCAAACTTTGATCTTGATCCCGCTGATCTTTCAATCAGTAGAAAATCATTTTGTATCAGCTGACCTCCATTTCATTATTAAGCTTAGATTTTCACTGTGTCAGTCCATAAGGCTGCAGTTTATTGTACAGATATCCGAAGGCATGTATAAAAGTCAGGCTGACATTTTGGGGATGTTGTTAAAGGGGTGTTTTATGTGTTTTATGGGCTAAAACTGCTAAAATCATTGAATTGGTGTCCCATGAGGTCAGCTAATTTTGCTCAGGACACTGTTGTTTGTAGCTACTTCACCCTAAAGGCTAGTTTCAGATCATGATCATGAATAAAGAACAGGTTACATGGCAACTCATGAGGAAAGGTATCATTTAAGCCTTCTGACCCATCTGCATATCTCTAGTACATCACAGCAGATTATACCAAATGTCAAGGAAGCAGAACAACTGTGCTTTAAGTGGGTGATTAGCTTGAGATCATGACACAATTACTCAAATTTCTTACTGACAGTAGCTCTGATTTTCTTTGCCCGCTGTGCCCTTTTGTCTGACATTTGCAGATCTCTACATTTTGCTAATTTAGTACAAAGAAGCTAATAGAATTCAGATACAAGTGGTCAAAGACATTCAGTCAGGGTTTTCAGTGTTAGCTGAATGTATCTGAATTGCTACTATTGTGGAATAACAAAATGAATGTGTGCTATTGTTCTGTAATGACGTTCTTTATTTAGCCTATAAACTTCCCCAGCACACCAGCTTCTGGTGGCTGGTGAGGTGTGTGGATGATTGAACCTATCCAAGGAACATCTCTTATATATTCAGACCAATGCTTTGATGATTCTTTGTGTGTCTCTGTTTGTGTGTGTCTTTGTGCTTGTGTGTGTGTGTGTGTGTGTGTTCCTGTCTTGGCATCACAGTGAGAACCCTTTTCCCGATTTCACCATCAAATTGAGGACCGTTTGTACCAAAGTGAGGACATTTTGCTGGTCCTCACGACCTATTTTGCTAACGGTTAGGTTTAGGACTAAGGTGTGAATTGACTTTAGGTTAAGGTTAGGGTTAGGCATGAACTGGTAATGGTTAGGTTTAGGGTTATTGTCAGGGTTAGGGCATAGAAAGGGTTGAAAATGACTGAAAATCAATGGAAGTCAATGGGAGTCAACAGATGGTCCTCACTACATATAGCAAAACAAGAGTGTGTGTGTGTGTGTGTGTGTGTGTGTGTGTGTGTGTGTGTGCGCGCGCATGTGTGTGTGTGTTATGAATGTCACTACAACAAGAGACAAGGAGACTATGTCATTGTGCAAGAGTGGTAGCCACCATTGTGTGTGCAAAAAAACATTTTGACATCCACACATTGAGTTTCACTGTTTGTAACTATAAAAATTAGTGTCTTTCTCAAAGTGCCTAGCAAAAGTATTCATGCTCCTGAAAATGTTTCACATTTTGTTACATTATAGGCACAAAGATTTTTTGGGGATTCTATTTAACTGGCCATAACAGAGAAGCACGTTTCCGGGAAGGGCTGCACGGTGGAGGAGTTGGTCCTGGGCTCGATTCCCGGCGGGGGTCTTTCTGCATGGAGTTTGCATGTTCTCCGCGTGCATACGTGGGTTCTCACCGGGTACTCTGGCTTCCTCCCACAGTCCAAAAACATGATTGTTAGTTTAATTGGTCTCTCTAAATTGCCCTTAGGTGTATGAATGAGTGTGTGCATGGTTGTTTGTGTGTTGCCCTGAGATGGACTGGCGACCTGTCCAGGGTGTACCCCGCCTCTTGCCCATAGACTGCTGGAGATAGACACCAGCTTCCCCGCGACCCACTATGGAGTTAGCAGTAGAAAATGACTGACAGACATTTCTAAGAAGTTTAAAGGAAGAGCATATATTGTTCACTTTTTTTATTTCTATTTTTGCAAATAAAAATAAAGGCAGAATCGCCTTTTCCAGCACTGACAATTGCAGGCCTGCATTCTTGCTCCAGCTCAGTTATATCAGATTAAGACAATATGTTTACAGCACTTTTTATGTCTTGCCACAGATTACCAATTCTGTTTAAGCCTGGACTTTGACTGGCCATTCTAACACATAAATATGCTTTGATCTAAACCATTCCAAGTAACATAACCACAACTAGCCTACCGCTCTGTGTATCAATGTATGAATGTGTGCTCATTTGTGAGTGCAATTGGGTAAATGTGGCTCTAGTGTAAAGCGCTTTGAGTTGTTGGTATGACTAGAAAGGTCCTATATAAATTCAGTCCATTTACAGTTTATTTATGTCTTATCCTCTCTGACCAGCTTTCTTGTAAAGAAAAGCACTACCACTGCATGATGCTGCCACAAACATGTTTCAAAGTGGGGATGGTGGGTCACGTGCTGTGTTAATTTTCCACACATAACATTTTGCCCAACAAATTTCTTAAAAGTCAGATTTGTGGAGTCCATGGCTAAATGTTATCCTGTCGACTGATTTACCCAGCTATAGATCTTGAGGGCAATGTCTCATTTTCTCTTCATTTCTGGAGTCATGTATTTTTTTCAAATGTGTTGTCCCACCATAATCAGTGAATAAAGCTCTTCTCATTTAAACACCTCGAGACTCTGAAGTTTTTGCTAACAAAGAAACACGGAAATAAGACTAATATGTTGCTTTTAAAATGGATCTATAGGGTCACCAGACGTCCCAGATTTCTGGAGACAGTCCTCAGGCAGACATGTCCTCGGCTAAAGCCCAGAAATGTTCCTGATTTGCATGTTGACTGTTTTTACGGTAGCCAGGGAAAGAAAGCTTGAGTGAGCTGGTTGCGCACAACCACAGCTGTTACGGTAGCTGGACGCGTTGCAATTAATGTTACAGTCAGCGTAGAAGAAGAGCTGTGCGCATTGCCTTCGTGGTAGGACGAGACGAGAGTGCAGGGAGTAGCTGCAGCATGCTGCCTGATTTAGGAATGTGTAGAGCTACAGTGTCAACAAGGGTTCATCCAAACTAAGATGATTTAGAGTTGATTGGTGACCTTTAATTTATATTTTCAGAGCTAGTTATTAGTTGTTTTGTTAATGTATTGTTGTGATATGTGAACACAGGCTTTCAGGCTGTTTCAGGGTGTTTCTCCACTCAGTTTGGACATATGGAAGTTCCTTACAAAAAAAAAGGATTCAGTAACAAGGAAGCTGAATGACGCAAGAACTACATGAACTGAGAATGATGAGGAGGAAGAGATAATCACCTATTGTGCATGTCTTCTGTTGTATTAGCATGTAGCTCCAAGTAAAAATAGTTGGGTTTTGTATGCTAAATATTGGAATTTTAGTGTTTCATCAGCTGAGGAAACTGGACCAATAATTAAAAAAACTTTAATATTCATACGATTTTATTAGTATTACCCTAATAAATAACCAACTTCTCAATGGTATCTAAAACAAAAAATCAGATTTTGTTTGTTAAATTGTGATTTTTCTGTATTTTATACATTCTAATGTTTTTGGAGAGGATTGTGATTATATTATGTCTCTGTTTTAGAATAGTGAAAGATTGATAGAAGAGCAGAGAGGAGGAAAATAGAAAGACAGATCAAAAGACTGAAAGAGCAGAGGAAAATGGGAAGAGTTAAAGAGAGAGGAAGGAAATAGACTGATAGAAATAGAGTTAAGCTAAGAGGAGGGAAAAAAAGAGCGTTAGACAGAAAAAGGAGAGGATATAAGACAGACATTAATACTACTAATACTTGATTCATTTTATTTACTCTCAGGAAATGCTAACAACAGCGTTGATAGACACTTTCCTGCTATTACACTTGATATTTATTGTTTAATTATGAATAAATATTTTAAAATAAATAAAACCGTAACTGTACCAATGCTTTCATTATATCTTGATAACATTTAATTCTTCTAATCTCCAAGTTGGAAATGTCACCTTATTGAAGGGCTCTCACAAATCTTGGTTTGAAATGTATTTTAAAGGCAGCTTCATGGTTTCTTGAGAGCACCCACAAACCATGCAGATGGATTTTCAAATATGGTATTGGCTATCCTATTGACATTCTTTTCCATGATATTTGCTCTTGTTCTCTAGTTTATTCAAAAACATATTTTTACACAGGTCTTAATGGTCGTACATGGAGGAGCTAAACATTTTCCAAGATGGCGCCACCTATTTACATAATATTTACTGTATTTTATTTCAAGCCTCTTTATACAGTAGGTTTACTCTTTGCCTTGTTCTGTCATTGAATCCTTTGTTTTTATCTTTCTGCAGCCGAGCCACTGGATGGAGAGGAGTACCTGGACATTATAGGCATCATGAGAAACCAAGCTGGTCGTTACGAATGCAAAGCCAGCAACGACGTCGCCACACCTGATGTCAAATATGTCAATGTGGTTGTTAACTGTAAGCAACAACATGCTGCTGCACATGCTTTTATGTGCTTTCTGAATGCTTATAATCATTCATTCCACATTTATGTTCAGACATTATAGAGAATGACACACTCAGAAGATGAAAGCGCATAAAGTTGAAAAGAAGAGTGTAAAGTAAAGCTAAGCAAGGACTAGAGGTGTCTCTAAACTTTTGGAGCCCTCCTCTGTCTTCTCAAAATGAATTCAGGTAGATATCTCTCACTGATAGCTGCTATTACTTCCATGACAGGTCTCACCCACCACATCATCATTTAAATAGACACTTAGAATTTCAAAAGAGGATAATTACATCCTTTCAGGGGTCCATATTATACAGATTCTGGCTCTTTGGGGTTTGATAGACAGCTCATGAGACATCACTAAACTAAGTACTCCTTCAGTTATTCAGAAATTCTCTTTGATCTGAAAAAATCATGTGTGCCTGTTTGCCAAAATCGTACTTACGCCAGGTCTGAATGCCAGTTAGGAGAACATTTCAGTGTGTATTAAGCTTTCTTTTAGAATTTAATCTTAAATGGAAGATGGGCATGAATCCATTTGGGAAGCTTCTCTGGCCACTGGGCCAGTGTTTGTAAAGATGTGCATGTGTTTGTTGAACACTAATATATTTGTTAAAATGGGCCATTTTGTCAGTGGTTTATTTTATTATCAAAACAATCGATTCTACTTTGGCTGATGTGTGATACTGACAGGTTAAAACTTTACTTCAGCTTTATAAAAGATCTACTAGAACAATCTCATAAACTATACTTGATCTTTGATCTGCATTTTATGATGGAAATTAAGTCAAAGACATTGGCTATTACTCTATACGAGAAGGCAGTGTTTAATTCCTTCAATGCGTTCATAATGAAACTCCTTTGATGTTAGTGAATACTGAATTCAGTGGAATAGTCTATTTGGAGTAATACGCTATTTTTAAAACTTACCCTTTTTAATGTATAACTCAAAATAAATGTAAATGTGCTATATTTCTTTCAAATAAAAACTAATTCTGCAGTTCAGCGCAAACCTATGCAGAAAGGATGAATTTCCAATGTGATTTCCTTCTATTTGCAGACCCTCCGTCAATAAGGAAAACCTTGAGCTCGGAGCCTCCAGTGGGCCGCCTGGGAACCCTGCAGTGCGAGGCAGCAGCTGTGCCCACACCGGAGTTTGAATGGTTCAGAGATGACAAAAGGTAAAACTTACCTCACTTCTTGTTTTACTTTTATTCTCTTTCACAGCTAACCCTACAGAGCATGAACCTAATTATGCCTAAGAAAATAAATCACTAGGAAGTGGTAGATTGTGGAAGTGACTGAAGATAAAATAATCTTTTTAAATGGTGTATATTTGTGTTTGTGTGATTTCTTATCCTTTAATCCTATTTCAATATAGTGGACTAAAATGTTGACATTAATAAATTGGCAGTAAAGTTTAAAAGTAAATAAGTTGCATTTGATACAATTGATCTTACGTATTCCAAACAAACATATGAAAATAATACTCATGAGCAATTATTACATATGGTACTTTCCAGGATATAATATATGCTACTTAATCTAAATCAAATAAATGTATTTTAATTTAATCAAATACTAAATAGGATACAATGATAAGAGACAGCATTTCCCTGAGATCTTCACAAAATCAGAGTGAAAATGTGTTAAGTAGATAAAACACACAATAGATTAAATAAATGCAAAAATATAAAGCACATAATGTAAAAACCAGTGCAGGATTTTAAGGATTTCTGGCATTCTGTGGCCCTTCTGAAACAGAACCGGGATAGGGGATAGGAACACACCAGTGACGCTTGCGATCACTATTCTCTGTAGGGACTAGAGGCTGACATTTTTTCGGGAGTCCCACGGGTCACGGGATTGCCACGGGAATCCCGCGGGACGGGAGACAGCATCAGTAAAGATCACGTGATTGGGACGGTACAGGATAAAAAATGAACGGGAGCAGACGGGAGCGGGAGCTAACCAATAGGAGGGAAAATAAACTAGGATCAATTGTCTTTGGAAATGTAAAACTGAGACTTTGTTATAAACTTTAAGAAAAAAAAACTTGAATCATCACCGCCATTGTGTAGTTTTTTTCCAAGAAGCCTATACTATAATGTGAGTCAAACGAACTACACGACCCACAAGCCAACAATGCTTCTGATCGATGTTTTCCACCTGCGTTCAGAATGGAGGGAGCAAACGCAGGTGGAGAACTGGACGTGGTAAAATTGGATTTGTAACGTAAAGTCAGAAGTAAAGACGTATCTATTAAACTCATAGAGCTGACAGGAAAGTCACAAATATTACCAAACTTCAGGAGAGTTGAATGTAGCGGTTTTAACACGCAGTCTGCTGCTTGTAAATCGTGTTTAGTCATAATCAAGGACACCAGTGATTAAGGAACACTTGTAAGGCAGATTCTGGATTAAATCAGTCCTGCATCTCTTCATTCATCAAACCAAAAGTACCAACATGTGTCAAGTCTCATCTGACCAACAAAATTGCTGCATGTGCACTAAAGATTTAAGAGGTAAGGTACGGAAGCCCGTGAGGGGACATGGGGAAATGTATTTCTTTTGCGTCCCCACGCAATACTTTTGCGCTCGGCATTTTGGAACAGCAGCACAGATGACAAACTGCTCATAAAACCAACACTGATATGTCATTGATATGGTTTATTTGTCATATGCAGGTTAACACGCAGTAAACAATGCGATGAAATGCTTAGGATAAGAAGAACCGTTCAAATCACGATAAAAACAAAAACACTAATGGCGTACAAAAAAAAGTACACATCATGCAGCAGTAATAAGGAAATAAAGTGTCACAGATGTGGTTTCGTGCAGTATTATTGTTCAGTAGTTTGTTTGACAGCTTGTGGATAAAAACTGTCTTTTAGTCTGATTTGAAGATAATTTTATTTAAGGCTGATTTCAAAATAAAACTCAATAAATTTCAAAACGGGTGTAGTGTTTGTTTCATTTTTGCAGTTATCTGGTTTGGAAACTATCCCACAAAGTATTGCGAAATAACGCAAAGACTATTGCGTGGGGACACAAAAAAGAAAAAAATCCCCCCTTGTCCCCTCGCGGGCTCCGTATAGAAAGGCTTCATCAAGGGAAGATATTAAATAAATATGTTGTGAAATAGAAAAAAATTTAATGTACCATTAAATGTACAATTTATTTAATACATCATTAAATATTAAGTGTACCACTAATTACGTCATGTCGTCTTTAAATTTATACAGCGGCACATTTAATTGCATAATAGTCCATTTCATGATATAATGGTACATTTATTGTTTCTAATGATGTATTAAATAAATAAATGGTACCTTTAATTTAATGGCACATTTAATGTTACATTTCTTTCATGTTACATTTACTTCACTTATTGGACATTCACAACATTCATTTATTTAATGATGATTTTATTGTATTAATTTTGTCCAGTTTGACCCTCCATTCTTGATGCCTGTATAGGAGGTCATGTCAGAATTTGAATCAGGTGTGCTGGAGCAGACACACATCTAAAACTTGCAGGGAAGGGGTCCCTGAGGACCAGGGCTGTGAACCATTGAGGTACAGTTTCTAAATTATGAAGGTAATGCCTTTTTGCACTTTTGTTCACCAAGTACAGTTCTCTTACTAAGTGCATTTTTCCTTTGTTTCAGCAACTTGAAACATAAAAGTGATGTCATTGTTCAAAGGAAACGATCACTTAATAAATAAGTAAAATTCAACTAAGATAGGCATGGTCTGTTTCCTTGTTTGATATGTTATTATTTCTTCATTATTATTCTTTTTACTTTAACTGGCCTTTACTACAACTAAAAACAGGGACCTAACTGGTCCTTCAAACAAAGAAATTGCCAAAAGACTAAATGAAGAAAACAAAAATGGGAGTAGCACAGGAGTGGGAGTCGTTCTGAATGGGAGCGGGATGGGAGTGGGAATCAATTTACCAGGGGTGGGACGGGACAGGATTTTTTTCGTTATGCTGGCCTGGGATTGGGATGGGACAAGACATTTTTCTGTGGGAGCGGGATGGGACAGGAGAGAAAATCCACTCCCGTGTCACCCTCTAGTAGGGACCTCTTGTCTGCAATATTGCAGCTGAAGTACAATGCTGAGATGCAGTGCTTTAAGACACCCTTAACTACAGCTTTGCAGAATGCTCTTAGGGTGCTGGTAGGAAGTGACGTTTGTTTAAGTATCCTTTGAAAATCCACTGTCTGCTGGGGCTGTTTCACAATCCAGGGGAGGATGACATACAGTGGGAAGAACAGGCATTTGATACACTGCTGATTTTGACAGGTTTTCCCCCTTGCAAAGCATGTAGAAGTCTATAATTTTTATCATAGGTTCTCTTCAACTGTGAGTGACGAAATCTCAAACAAAAATCTAGAAAATCATCTTATGTAATTTTTAAGTAATTAATTAGCATTTTATTGCATGACATAAGTCTTTGATACATCAGAAAAACAAAGCTTAATATTTGGTACAGAAACCTTTGTTCGCAATTCCAGATATCAGACGTTTCCTGTAGTTCTTGATGAGGTTTGCACACTCTGCAGCAGGTATTTTGGACCACTCCTCCATACAGATCTTCTCCAGATCCTTCAGGTTTTGGGGCTGTCGCTGGGCAACACGGACTTTCAGCTCCCTTCAAAAATGTTTTATTGGGTTCAGGTCTGGAGACTGACTAGGCCACTCCAGGACCTTGAGATGCTTCTTACGGAGCCACTCTTTAGTTGCCCCGGCTGTGTGTTTTGGGTCGTTGTCATGCTGGAAGACCCAGCTACGACCCATCTTCAATGCCCTTACTGAGGGAAGGAGGTTGTAGGCTAAGATCTCCTGATTCATGGCCCCATCCATCCTCCCATCAATACGGTGCAGTCGACCTGTCCCCTTTGCAGAAAAGCATCCCCAAAGAACGATGTTTCCACCTCAATGCTTCACATTAGGGATGGTGTTCTTGGAGTTGTACTCATCCTTCTTCTTCCTCCAAACATGGCGAGTGCAGTTTAGACCAAAAATGCTCCTTTTTTGTCTCATCTGACCACATGACCTTCTCCCATTCCTCCTCTGGATCATCCAGATGGTCATTGGCAAACTTCAGACGGGCCTGGACATGTGGTGGCTTAAGCAGGGGGACCTTACGTGCACTGCAGGATTTTGATCCATTGAGTCGTAGTGTGTTACTGATTGTCTTTTTTGAGACTGTGGTCCCTGCTCTCTTCAGGTCATTGACTAGGTCCCGCCATGTAGTTCTGTGCTGATCCCTCAACTTCCTCATGATCATTGATGCCCCACGAGGTCAGATCTTGCATGGAGTCCCGGACAGAGAGAGATTGAGCGTCATCTTGAACTTCTTCCATTTTCTTATTATTGTGCCAACAGTTGCTGCCTTCTCACCAAGCTGCTTGGCTATCTTCCTGTAGCCCATCCCAGCCTTATGCAGGTCTACTATTTTATCCCTGATGCTCTTACACAGCTCTCTGGTCTTGGCCATTGTGGAGAGGTTGGAGTTTTTGTTTGATTAAGTGTGTGGACAGGTGTCTTTTACACAGATAACGAGTTCAAACAGGTGCAGTTAATACAGGTAATGAGCAGAGAACAGGAGGGCTTCTTAAAGAAGAACTAACAGGCCTGTGAGAGCTGAGATTCTTACTGGTTGTTAGGTGATAAAATACTTATGTCATGCAATAAAATGCAAATGAATTAATTAAAAATCACACAATGTAATTTTCTGTTTTTTTGTTTCAGAGTCCGTCACTCAAAATTGAAGAGTACCTATGATAGAAATTTAAGACATTTACATGCCTTACAATTTACAAATGTGGAAAATCGGCAGTGTATCAAATACATGTTCTCCCCACTGTAGATCTGTACTCCAAAGAAATCTGAGGGTAGCTGTCTCTACTGCTGATGCTGAAGGATGCAGGTTGTGACCCCTGGAGGTTGATCCTTTTTGAACCTGCACTATGTAAAGGAGCTGACATTTTTAAATAAATAAACTTTCCTCCTAGGATCAATAAAGTACCCATTCATCTATCCAGCAGTCCGTCCATCTGTCCATCCATCTTCTTGCACTTATCCAAGATTGGGTCACAGGGGTAACAGGAGGATATCCAGATATCCCTCTCCTCATCAACTCTCTCCTGCACATCCAATGTGTTTTAAGTGTGTGTTCCTCTAAAGATTTGATGTGCATCACAGAAATTATGTCTTGAAGCTTTGCAAAGCTTTGTTAACGATGAATACAAAGTCCTGTTTGTGACAGATGTGTGATGAAGTTTTGCATAAACATCTTTGAAATTACCTAAATGGACTTCCCTAGAGGTGGAGGAAACAAATATTTTGCCTGTTAGCACATTACAAGGAAAGTGGTTTTGTATAAATATCTAAACTTACTTACAGTGAACTGTAAGGTAGGTTTGCTATTTCATTTACACATGGATGCTTACTCGTACAGTAGCACCTTCTGCCTCCGATGTTTCAATGATCCTTTAAAATTGTTGCCTTCACTCTTTTTCAATTTACAATAGTTTTTCTTGCATTAAGTTGATTTATAGCTCGCTTCCAAATATAGAGAAAGGTAACAAAAAAGTAAATCACTTTACTTTCAGTTCTACACATCTTCTTGTGTCCATTAGTTATAATTGGATCTTTTTTCCTTTATTTCTCAAATCTTATGTGACAATGGGACCACAGTGGTCCCATTGTAATGTAGGATGAAATCATCATTGTAGTTCAATAATGACTAATCACCCCCTTCAGCACTCACTTGGCTGTTATTCTCTTAATTGAATGATATTACTTAGGAAGAAGTGGATTTTTTTTTAAATTCTTTATTGAAGAGACAAAGGACAGCTCATCTGTCTTGTTGTAACCAACTATTTCATGAAGTACCGCTACTAAAAAATCTCTTCACTCATAAATCCATGAAAACACAAATCAAGTTAGTCACATATGCTGCAATATTCCAAATTGCGTCACCAGCCTGATGTCCAATGGAAATTGATCAATTCAGGTGTCAAGCATGTGTCTGAAAAATACTGGAACTGAATCGAAATGTATTGATGTTCAAAGTTAATGACATTCATGTTCTTTCAGTTCAGCTCTTGACTCTCAACAACCCAATACATTTTGCTCATTCGCAGCAAACTCACCTCCTGTGTCTGCGTACTCAGAAAGCTTTGGCCTCTGAGGATAATAATGAAAAAAGAAATCAATGATGTGTAATTTTTCTCATCCCCCCTGCTACAGCAGGGAAAGTTTACCAAAGATAGCGAGGAAGTATTAGAGCAATGTCACAAGTGCTATCAGAGATTTGGTCTCCAAAGTAATAGGCCTATCATGTCGGAGCTTGAAAGGAAAGATTTATGGTTGCTGAAATATTTTTGCATTATCTGTTGTTTGCAACCTTCCTCTATCTCAGGGTTTTTGTCCCCTGGAGGATTCTGGCTCTGTGCCTCTTCATGGCAACCCAGGTCCCTCTCTGCCAGTGGAAAGTGTTATTCCTCTTTCTCCTTGGATGATGATCCTAATGCACCATAAAAATGCAATTTAGTCATGGTTGGCTTCTTAATTTTATACATCTTCTGGAAGAACTGAATGTAATGTTCTGTAGCATATTGCATCTTCTTTACCTGATTCTAAAGGTTATGTCTTGCTCTAGAGCTTGAGTGGTTCATTGGTTTTACTTCACCAACACAAAGGTCATCTGTAAAATTGCCATTTAAATTGTGGCTTATTGATGCTGTCAAAATTTGTTGAAACTAAAAGTGAAAGATTAAACACTTGAAGGTTTTCATTACATCCTTGGATTTGCTATGGAGGTAGACTACTGTGTACATTATTTCCTAACTCCTATCTAATTCTATCATCGTGAACTACTTAAGTGGTTTTTTTTTTTCATCCACCCAAAATGGTTAGGCACTAATACTTTACACTATTTACATAGTGTGTGTGTGTGTGTGTGTGTGTGTGTGTGTGTGTGTGTGTGTGTGTGTGTGTGTGTGTGTGTGTGTGTGTGTGTTATTAGTGTCACTACAACAACGAGAGACAAGGCGACTACATCATTGTGCAAGAGTGGTAGCCACCATTGTGTGTGCAAAAATTACTCAAAAATGAGTGTGTGACTGAAATGAGCATCCACGGACACTTTTACTAATTTACAACCAACTTTTGTATTGCAAATGAGCCCTTTCAGAAAATCAGATCAGATTTCTAGTTGCCATTCTGCCTCAATGCATTTGACATAGTAAAGGTGATAGGAAAAAACAATTTCAAAAATGTCCTACTGACGGTCAGTAATCACCCATAGTCAACCACTGCTAGTAAAATTCCACACAGAACACAACATTTACGCTATATTCATTTCAGTAGTGCAGATTCATTTAAAAAAATTTGATTATAATTAAAAGTAGTTTTTGTCACTCATTTCAGAATGTAAACCTCTCATATTAGATATAGATTCATTACACTTAGAGTGAAATATTTCACCTGTATCTACAATACTGATATTTAAACAAAAAATGCATATCAATAACAAGTAATAATGCTAATAAAGACTCTTCCCATAACTACCGAGTAACTTAACTCACAATCCAGCAACAATGTTTAGCTTTGACAACTGGCAGAAGGTGACCATTGCTTTTAACAGACTTGCACAGTCAGTAAAAATATTGTTTCACGCACCTCCGTTTATAGAACAATGCAGCACCGCGGTCTTCCTCTGGGAAATCTTGTCAATTACTTTGTCATTAATATCCTGCAGATAAGGAGTCAGTTGGCTTTGACATGGTTGAGTTGTGACTGCCTCGTTATTCTCCACCTGTCTGTCATGTTGGTCAAAACTGTGCTTGTATGAGCCATGCATTTGAGCTGAGAAATTAACCACACACAGGCCCAACTTCACACAGTTTCCAGATGTGTCCCACTTCTCTCCTGCTTAATAGTCTGCTTGAAAAGACGTTCTGAATCCTTAAAGCCAGTCCTGAACCAACTGCCATCTCCTCCTGAACAGCAGGCGTAGAAAATAGAAATAGGGACAAGCCATTCTTTTTTACAGTACGCTTTACTGTAAAACATTTTCTTCTACCTTAATATTGTTTTATGTTGTTGATAGCTTCCATATTTAGCTTAACATGCTAAAAAGCATTCAACAAAATTAAAGAAGAAATAGACTTTTTTGCGTTTTGGAGAGGATGTAGTTTTGTTGCCTACGGGCCGAGCGGTAGTGCGGAGTACCCAGCCTTCTTGGTGTCCCTGTCGGCGGTGCTGGATAGTGCCCCTCCTGGGGACTCCATTATTCTGCTGGGGGACTTCAACGCCCTTGTGGGAAACGACAGTGACACCTGGAGAGGCGTGATCGGGAGGAATGGCCTCCACGATCTGAATCCGAGTGGTGTTTTGTTATTGGACTTGTGTGCTAGTCACGGACTGTCCATAATGAACACCATGTTCAAACATAAGGGTGTCCATCGGTGCACTTGGCACCAGGACGCCCTAGGCAGGAGGTCAATGATCGACTTTGTTGTCGTATCATCAGACCTTCGGCGGCATGTTTTGGACACTCGGGTGAAGAGAGGGGCTGAGCTGTCCACTGATCACCACCTGGTGGTGAGTTGGATCCGCTGGAGGAGGAGAAAGCCGGACAGGCTTGGCAGGCCCAAGCGCATGGTGAGGGTCTGCTGGGAACACCTGGCGGAACCCTCGGCCAGGGATGTATTCAACTCCCACCTCCGGGAGAGCTTTGACCAGATTCCGGGGGATGTTGGAGACATAGAGTCCGAGTGGACCATGTTCTCCGCATCTACTGTCGATGCTGCTGCAAGGAGCTGCAGCACTAAGGTCTGCGGCGCCTGTCGCGGCAGCAATCCCAGAACCCGGTGGTGAACACCGGCAGTAAGGGATGCTGTCAACCTGAAGAAGGAGTCCTATCGGCTGTGGTTGGCTTGTGGAACTCCGGACGGGTACCGTGAGGCCAAGCGTGCTGCGGCCCAGGCTGTGGCAGAGGCAAAAACTCGGGCATGGGAGGAGTTCGGTGAGGCCATGGAGAAGGACTACCGGTTGGCCTCGAAGCGATTCTGGCAAACGGTCCGGCGCCTCAGGAGGGGGAAGCAGTGCTTCGCCAACACTGTTTATAGTGGGGGTGGGAGGCTGCTGACCTCGACTGAGGACATTATCGGGCGGTGGAAGGAGTACTTCGAGGATCTCCTCAATCCTGCCATCACGCATTCCCTGGTGGAAACAGAGGTTGGGGACCCAGGGTTGGACTCCTTCATCACCCAGGCTGAAGTCACCGAGGTGGTTAAAAAGCTCCGTGGTGGCAAGGCTTCGGGGGTGGATGAGATCCGCCCTGAGTACCTCAAATCTCTGGATGTTGTGGGGCTGTCATGGTTGACACGCCTCTTCAACATTGCGTGGCGATCGGGGACAGTGCTTCTGGACTGGCAGACTGGGGTGGTGGTCCCCCTTCATAAGAAGGGGGATCGGAGGGTGTGTTCCAACTACAGGGGGATCACACTCCTCAGCCTACCTGGTAAGGCCTACGCCAGGGTATTGGAGAGAAGAGTCCAGCCGATAGTCGAACCTCGTCTTCAGGAGGAGCAGTGAAGCTTGCGTCCCGGCCGTGGAACACTGGACCAGTTCTATACCCTCTACAGGGTACTCAAGGGTTTATGGGAGTTTGCCCAACCGGTCCACATGTGTTTTGAGGACCTGGAGAAGGCATTCGACTGTGTCCCTCGTGATGCCCTGTGGGGGGTGCTCCAGGAGTATGGAATCGGGGGCCCTTTATTAGGGGCCATCCAGTCCCTGTACGAGCGGAGCAGGAATTTGGTTCGCATTGCCGAGACTAACTCGGACCTGTTCCCGGTGCATGTTGGACTCCGGCAGGGCTGTCTTTTGTCACCGGTCCTGTTCATAACTTTTATGGACAAAATTTCTAGATGCAGCCAAGGGCCGGAGGGGGTCTGGTTTGGGGACCAGTGGATTTTGTCTTTTCTTTTTGCAGATGATGTAGTCCTGCTGGCCTCCTCTGGCCAAGACCTACAGCATGCACTGTGGCAGTTCGCAGCTGAGTGTGAAGCGGCTGGGATGAAGATCAGCTCTTTCAAGTCAGAGGCCATGGTACTCGACCGGAAAAGGGTGGCTAGGGTGAGGAGCTCAGCCATCCGGGAGGGGCTCGGAGTAGAGCCGCTGCTCCTCCACATCGAGAGGAGCCAGTTGAGGTGGCTCGGGCATCTATACCGGATGCCTCCTGGACGCCTTCCTCGGGAGGTGTTCCAGGCGCGTCCAGGTGACGGCACAGGACACGCTGGAGGGACTATGTCTCTCGGCAGGCCTGGGAACGCCTTGGGCTCCATCTGGAGGAGCTGGAAGAGGTGTCTGGGGAGAGGGACGTCTGGGTGTCTCTGTTGAATCTGCTGCCCCCGCAACCCGGACCCGGATAAGCGGAAGACGACGAGTACGAGTAGTTCTGTTGTCATATTCAGATCAAGACTTGATTGTGAAACAGGATGAGAGTCAGGTCATATCTGTTGGAGGACATTATTCTTAACCTAAACAATGTGGATTGCTGTTTTTGTGCCGGTGGTCAGTCTTTGTCTCAATTGCAAGGGTTCAAGTATCTTGGTGTTTTGTTCATGAGTGTTAGTATGATGGTGCAGGAATTAGATAGAAGGATTGGGGCCTTGTCTGCAGTAATGTGGGTATTATTTCTTTCCTCTAATGCGATGAAGGAAAAACAAATCAAAAAAGCAAAGCTCAGTTTATTGGTCTGTCTTCATTTAGACCCTCTCCTATGGTAATGAGATATAGATCATGACTGAAAGAAGCAGATCGCAGATACTGTTGGTTTAAATGAGGCTCCTCTGTAAGGTGGCCGGACTGAGCCTTAGAGATAGAGTGAGGAGCTCCATCATTTTGGGGACATGTCGAAGTAGAGCTCCTGCTTCACATTTAGTCAGTTGTAGTGGTTCAGGAATGCAATCTAGATATCATAGATACCCCATCTGGTCTTGGAGTGACTAGTGGACAGACGGACGGCTTAGAAAAATCTAAATAAGAGTAGTGTCATGGGGACTTGTTGACTATATGACAGCCAATGAAAACAGTGTTTAAAGGTCAACACACAAAGTAGATGCCTTCTAAATGCTTAGGACAGCGTTGTCATCCCTTGACAGTGTGCGATATGCGGTATTGTGGCTTTGCCTGAGGCTTGATAGTTGCATCCTGCAACTGCCAGGCATGTGGGAAGAAGAAAAGTCAAAGTATGTGAAGTCATCCATAAACATTGTGATGGCCCTGGCCACCCTTTGGTCACTCCATGAATGGTATTGTAAAGCATGCATTAAAGAACTCATGGACCATGCCCGGCACAGAAACAGTCACTGAACATACATGACATCAACAGTTACTGCCTACTAGTTAAAGCAATGCTCCAAACACAGCTGTCTCTACCCAGATGTTACACGCTTGAGGCGGTGAACCTATATTCTGATGAGGGACAATATATAACATTCAGCAACAATTCTCACTTCTCGATTTCCACAACCACCCTTCAGATGTGCATTTGGTGACACTGATGGGAGATGACCAATCCTGCTAATGTTGAAGAAAGTGACGTACTGCATGACTTACCCCTCCACACACAGCATGTCTGTATGTAGACTACAGCCAGGTTCATTAGGTGTTGCTTTGTAAAACATGTGTGGGATCAACTGGGATGTAAATTACCACCAAGTGCCGATATGCTAAAACTAGCAGATCATTCACAGCAGCTGTGGGTCAGCTTCCAACAGGAGTCAACAGCTGTATGGCTCTGTTCTGCACCAAAACATTGTTTGTGCCAGGGCCTGAGGGGGGTTCAACAGAATACTGGCATGGGACTAGCAGTGTGACAGTACTCCATGATCAGTTTGATGTAGTATCATAAACCGGTGGCGATACAAGATTTATGACCTTTCAACAAACAGTTTCATTTTACTTAATTTCCAGCTTTCTTTTCCGCCCTGCATGCTTAACCTGTTTTTTTAATAAGGTCTAAAATGAAACTATTTAAGGCATTCTAAAATGTTTTTACTCTTTAAGTGTTCTCTCTCCACCAGGGATGAAAGTTTAATTTTACTCAAAAAGGGCACACATAACTGGGCGACCAAACATGATGATACATTTTCTACCCAATTAGTTAGAGAAATTACTGACCCAGCTTTACCACTATTTTTTTTAAGTGTTCAACATCTAGAAATCCTTTTAATAGGCTAAAAATGGATAAGCTTATGTTTTTTTTCTCGTGTTCTCTTCGGCTCTGCCACTTCTACTTGGAGTAGTAAAACATATGATGTGTACAGTACGTGCTTTTGTTTCAGAATTTCCTTAGTTTTAGTTTAGAAAAATATAAAAACAGAAAATGACAAAAAATTTACAACTTTATTACAGTAGATCTTGTTATATGCCTAGTTGTTGCTAAATCAAAGCTTTTGTTCCTGTCAAGTTTTTCATTGTAACCTGTATCTTATGCTGCCAATTACATTTAAAGAATACAGTTGGGTTTTGCAAAAGTTTTTTTCTTCTTTAAATATTATTTCCACAAACAGTCTTAGAATATTCAAGAGCTTTGACCAAGGGTCTGCCATCTGTATACATTTCAAATCAAGTCAATTCATATTCATTCCTGAAGTTCATAGAGCAACAGTCACACATTATTTTTTTATGGTGAGGCGTCACCAACAAACTATTCCAGAGAAAAATTGCCAAAAAATCACACCTTCAACATATAACAAGAGCAGACCTACAGACTGTGCTGCATTGAGAAAAAGCCAACAGCATGACAAAGAATGAGCTGTTAAACAGCTCTGTGGCAACAATAATGCAGTAATTTAATCTGTCAAATATTAAAATGTGGGCAAGATCAAATGTTCTTCAGTATTTGTTATCATCCTAACAATAAGTGATTGATCAGATTTTTTGTAAAATGTATTTGATAGGATAAGGAAACAGAGGACACATAATGATATACATAATAATGGATCTGGTCTGAAGTTAATAGTTTTTTGAAAACAATTCTTAATTTTTTTTTCAACATGGATTCTCTTTGCTGTTTGAGGAAGTGCTGTTCAAAAAACATTTAGGTAGCAAACGGCTGTTTGACCATGGGAAACACCCCACTGAAGTTAGCATCTGACTGAGGGCTTCCAACGCAACAGTCAAATTAAATACAATAAAAGGGTGGAGGGGGATTAAAGTGACGATTTGTTTCTTCCTCACTTATTTTTAATACATTTCTTTAAATGCATGAATACAATATGTAAAAACTTGTACTGGTACCTCCTTTAGGGGGGCCGAAGCTTTAATAAGAGAGGCACCAGGCCTTTGCTTCCCTGTTGTTTGGTTAAGCTTTCTTTAATACCTGTTTTATCTAGTAGAAGCAAACATGGCAGTTATATTTTATTTACTGATGCCAGATTATATTAGCATAGTTTGTTCCATAATTGCTTGTCTTCAACGATTGTACTTTAAAACAGCTTTTGTTTCTGATTTAATGACAAAAAGTGTGTCGAGTCTGACACATTTTCATTGTGGCCACCACATACAGTTCATATCAACATAACAAAAGTGTTCTTTGTGATGGGTAGTTCTCTTAAAACATGTCTGAAAGAGAGCATATTTTTGTCCAATTATGAAATGGTTTCTTAAATTTCCCTCTCACCTGCTCAGAGAAACCAAACTGGTGGTGTGAACACTCCAGAGTTGAAACTAGCTGCTCGGCACAAGCTTGTGAGCAAACGCTGGTGCGCAGAGCTCTGAGCAGAGAGGCATAACTCACCTGTCTCTGTGCGCATTTCCACCTTCAGTCTGTCTCACACGAAGTCGTGGACCCCCTCGGGCTATAAAGCCAAGCTCAAGTGCTAAAACAGAAATGAATCATGACTTCACAGCATCTCCCACAGTACAAGGATCTTAGACACCACAGCACATAAATAATTGGTTTATCTCAGTAGACTGAGCATCATCTTAAATCAGCAGACTGTAAGTGATCACTCATAGATAGTTGATGCCATGATGATGATTTAAAAATATGGTAAAATCTGAAACAAAGTGTCATAAATGTCAGGGATTTCTCTAATGCTTTTTTTATGAAATCTCTCCATCAATACAAGGCCTTGCCAAATGATTTATACCTCTTGAACTCTTTCACATTTATGTTACAATCACTAACTTCCATGTATTTCTTTGGGATTTGCTCTGATAGACCAACACAAAGTGGAAGGAAAAGGATGAATGATTTACAAAATATTTACAGGTAAAAATCTGAAAACTTTAACGTACATTCGCATTTAGCCCATCTTGGGTTTCCTTAGATAGAAAAATAATAAACTGAATTTCCCTGCATTCTTTGATAACTAGGATCCATTGAAATGTATGTACTTGACTTGAAATCTGTATGATTCAATTGAATCGAATTGGTAATGTGCCTTGAGAAGACGTGTTGTGAATTGGTGCTATATAAATAAATTGAATTGAATTTCAACAATCTTTTCTAAAAGTCAAATTTGTAGAGTGCCTAGTGGAGTGCCAAGTGTCAACAGGTTATCCTACCTGAGCTGTGGATCTCTTAAGCTCCTCCAGTGTTACCATGGGCCACTTCACTGCTTCTTGGATTAATTCTCTCCTTGCCCGTTTTCTTAGTTAAAATGGACGGCTCTGCTTTGGTTTGTTTGTAGTTGTGCTTTAATGTTTCCATGTTCTCTAAAATACCTCTGAAGCCTTTCCAGAATATCTGACTTTTATACAGGGATTAAATAACACACAGGTGGACTCTACGTACTCTTTAGATGACTTTTGAAGGCAGTTACTCTCACTGTATTTTATTTAGGTGTACCAGAGTAAATGGCTAGATACATACACTTTTTAGATTTTTATTGGTAAGAATAGTTTGAATGTGAAAAGTTTAAAGGTTTCTCTTGTAAAGTACTGCACTTCTGACTTGAGGAGTTTTCAAATATAGCTGTCAGCTAATGTGACAGACATATGCATTTGTTGTTTTGTCATCTGATACATGGCTGTCACTAGCCAAGGAGCTTGTTCAATCATCCCTGGTTTGTGAGAATCAGCAGGACTATCCACTTGATTACATTTATCATCAGCCTTGAATCATAACAGACCTGTCACATTCCCTGACAGTGATAACCTACTTTCAATGCTCCTACACGGCACATAATCAAATCTGTCCATCTGATGATTTGCTCCGGTGTTTCATCTGCACCGGCCCAAGCCCATAGTCCGGCACTCACACTGCGCGCCCTCTGCTAAATTGAGAGGTCAAATCATATTGGTCTGTGGTTTAATGTTCCACAGTGGCTCTGTGAGGAACACATAAAACGCTGGAAAACATCCTGTAGAGTTCTGCTGCCCTCTTCCTGTAGGGAAAGATATGAATTTATGATGAGAGCTTTTAAAAGCACTTCTCCAAGAAATCAAAGAAAGACGGACACAGTTTCTGCCAACTTTTATGTTGAACTGTTCCAATCTGTTGTTCCAGATGAAGGAGCTGGCAGACCTGCAGGAATATGTGAGGATGCATTTTAATTCCTTGCTGAGTAAAGTTGGATGTTATAGATCTGCTAGTAAAAGTGCACCAAAAGTTAGGAATAACATTGATCTTGTTGAATGATAAACTGAAAACGGGGCACTCAGTTTCCTGCTTTTCATGCCTCAGTTTCCGGCTGTTAAATAAATAACCTTTGCATCACCAACAAAAGACTTGTATTCTGTCAACAAAAGTTTTCTCGCCCTCTTTAGGTCAGTTTACTCCCTTGGTGCTGCATCACTATCATCAATTGTAATCTATTGTGAAAGTAGCTGTTTGCTCTCAGCTCCCTGCAGCTCTGCATATTATCTGGGTTTCTCAGAGGGCTCGGTGGGCAGAAAAGCCTTTTTAATAGTGCAGTCACTTCTCATGAAGGAGCACCAGAGAATATATCTGCTGCTGCTGCTGGCCTTATCTTTGCAGCAGAAAGGTTTGCTTTTAGAGCGCGGGGGGGGGGGGGGGGGGTGCACGCCTGGTGCAGTTGGCCCTTTTTTTGGTCTCTCTCTTTGACTTTCAAACACAAACACACTCGCCGCTTCCGTTTCCAAGATGTCCCCCGGTAAGGGCCTCAGCACTTTATCAAGTTCCCCCGCTCCCCTGTGAGCCGAATTATGCTGTGCTATAATGTGAGTTTCCGTTTTTATGTTAATACTAATCAGCCCAGCATGTGTCAGCTAAACCGTTTCGCTCCCCTGCTCAAATTCTGATTACCAATCACACAGGCTTAAGCAGGATTAGGTTGAGGTGCCTGAAATGAACTTCACCTGAAAGGCTTTTAGGCACCCTGTATCATCTGCATCTTGTCATCAAAAGCTTTTTTTTTTGACTATGATGATACAATGACTGGTTTATCTGTGAGATTTACACTTTCATTGAGGCAGATTCAGTTGTTAATTTGCTATAAACTGGACTCAAGCTGTCAAATTAAAACCACGTATAAAAAAATATGAAACTCTGAAAAGTGTGGCTTGCATATGTATTCAGTTCCCTTTAATAAGACAGTACTAAATAAAATCTACTGCAAATTGCCTTCAAAAGTCACATTAAAAGAGTTTACATGTACACTAAATATCATTTTACATCCAGCTGTTCTGTGAAGGCCTTACAGGTTTGTTAAACAACATAGTGAACAGAAAGCATCACGAAGACCGAGTAACGCAGCCAACGGGTCAGGGAGAAAGTTGTGTAGAAGTTTAAACCAGGGTTGGGTTTTAAAACAATATCCAAAGCTTTTAACATCTCAGAGAGAACTGTTCAATCTATCATTCAATTACAGAACATGAATATAAAAAATACATGCCCGTCTATCTGGGCTGGGAAAATGGCCTGTCCCATTAAATAATTAAATAATATATAATGAAATTAAATAACCGAAGTCATTTTTTAAAATAAATTATTTATAAAATACATATAATTATTTCACTTTGTATTTTATTAAAAAAAAGAAATGTAAAAATCATATGTATTTTTAGGGGTCACCAATCTCTGGCACTGTTATTAAGGGGGTCACAGGCTGAAAAGTTTGGGAACCCCTGCTGTAACCGATTGTCAGATGGTCAATAGGCCTGCAACAATGTGAGGTGGGAATCTTGCAGCATACAAATAAGTCGGATAAAAGGGATACCTAACTCACATTACTGCACATAATTCAAATTTTCAAACAGCGGTTTTGTCATTTTTAGTCATTTAGCAGAATATGTGAAAATAAAAATAACCCTGAGATGGATGCTGCAGTTAATCACAAAAGTCAAATATGCTGTATTGTATTAATCTGTTAATGAAAAAAGTTCTAAATTAGTTTTACACCCTACTCCCCATATCAACAATATCTACTCTTACAAAGTTCCCTGGCATTACACTGACCTCTGCTGTTCTAATATTTTCCTTGCATCAAAGTCAATCTAATAAAACAGAACTGTTTCTATAATGTTATTAATTGTTAAAACGTTATTTAGTTACTGTACATGCAGTAAAGCTGGCTGAATAAAGCTTTAGCTGTACTTTTTCCTGTAAAATGTAGACAGTGGGAATAAATTGAAAGGTGTTTTTGGTCTAAGGATTGACAGAAAGTAGTAAAATGCTACACTAATATTTACAGGAGATAGAAGAGGAGCTCTGGCTTTTGGCATTGCCAAATCAGTTTGTTCATGTGCCGTTATTTTCAGCAACATTTGTAGCTATCATCAACGTCTCATGCTTCTGATTTGTCGGATTACAGCCCACCTGACATTTTCCTCCCTCTGTTTGTATGTCTCTCTTTTCCAGGCTGTCTAATATCCAGGGCATCAATATCCAGATTCTTGGTGGTAACACTATCCTCATGATTGCCAATGTCACTGAAGAAGATTATGGCAACTACACCTGTGTGGCCTCAAACCGTCTGGGTACTCAGAGTGCCAGCGTTTTCCTCTATAGTGAGTACTGATCATGGGGCTATTTGCTGTGTGCAGAAGTTTTATATCCAATTGCACTGATTTATTCAGAGATGAGTACTTCAGACATACAATGTCTCTAAAACTTTAAAACCTGTTAAATTAAAAACTATAAAACATGAATTACATTAACTTCATTTCCCTCTGAATCATTAAATGTCAGCAGGGAGTTTGTTCACTGCAGATTTTTTGGCTTTGCTTTAAGCTTTACTGGTGAACATCTGGAAGCCAGTTAGAGAGGTAGAGCCTCTCTGTGAATTAGTTTTTCTCATTTGGCAACCAGGACACTCCTATCTCTGCATCAAAGTCAGTCAAGTGCGAAAATGTAGATATGTAGCAGAAGTACAAGGGTGACATTTAAAAGTTCAGAAAGATTTAAAGTCCTCATCCTTATCAGTTCAAAAACTGAATCAAGTCTTTCTTTTTCATACCACCTAAAGTTCAGATGATACTTTTTGTAACAATTCAAAAATAGACAGTGAGTCATTATGTTTAGAAGTGAGGACATCTTTATTTTTATATAAATGAAAAATAATCTGGTCCTGACCAGGTGTAAGAACAAGGAAAGTTAACAGTGGGAGGTGACAGCTGGATGGATAAAATGTGGAGGTGACAGATAAGGTATTTGGCGTCTTTGTTACAACAAGGGAGTTTTTTCTCTTTATAAAAGTATTCAGTTGCAGCTTTTAAAACTGCGCAACCATGCCAGATGGAAAAATTTGTTCCATAAATACAAGATGCACAGGTCATCACCCATCCACCACTATGCTTCGCGGTTGGTATGAAGTATTTGTGCTGATTTGTTTAGTTTGAGCCAAACTTGCTCGTGTGCATTCAAGTAAACCAAAAGAGTGGGCTGAATCTTGATTTAATAGTGCTCACAGCAGTTACTAAAACTTTGCACCTGTATTCCAACTAAATGTTTGCACCTGTATCACTAGAAAAAAAACAACATTAAGCACAATCTGCATTGACTGACAGTGCTATTGCCATTTTGTCAGAATTTGCTGTCCTTCAATATATTGCAATGAAGTAAAAACAAAAAATAAAAATCAGGATCTCATAAACTTTTGTGTGCAAATACACACAAGCTGTGAGTCTGACTGCATGGACTGTCAACTTGAGCATGCAGGAAGAAAACACAATGTGTGATTTTACATTACATTAAAGTTAGCAAAACTGCAGTTACAAGCACAAAGAAGGAGTTTTTCTCACAGAATGCAGTTGTGTTGTTGTGTCAAATTAAATTAGGAAATACAGACTCCCATTTACAGATATAAAACTTGGAATCATAAACTTTCTTTATTAGAATATCTCACTTGGACACATTTTAGAAAGTGTTTTAGAAGTGACATTCTTTGCAAAGGTGAGTCATGCTTCATTGTTCAGTTTTGGGAAAAAAAAAAAAAAAAGAATCATCAAAACAGGTCATATTCATTTAGTCTTCTTCAGGACTGAGCTGTCAGTGTATGTAGCGCTGACCCAGGCCTGTACAGTCTGAGATGGGTTCTGGGCTCTTAGCAGCATTCCTGAACATGTCTGATTTTGAGGTAAAGATTTTCCGACTCCGAATTACTTGAAAATAAAATTGTTGCTGATCTATGGAGTGGAAAAAAGGATTTTCTGAAATCTTGACTCCTGTTTGATTCTTGTTAAAAAAAAAAACAGTCATACACAAGTTATTTGAAGATTTATTATGTTTTGCTCTCTGCATGGCTGATTTGTGGTCACTCTGTAGCAGGGTTATTTGCGAGTTAAAAGTAACTTTGTTTTCTAGCAATAAATACAGTATAATCTCATCTTATTTTTCCCGTCAGCTCTGTATGGTCTTTATGGTTTCTATCAACACATTGTGTGACTCTCTACACATTTTCATAGACTGAAACTAGAAACTATTTCTCACACATTTTCAGCTTCTCAGATTTGCTCACCTACTATTTGGTGCCTCAAATTATACTTAACATCATGTGTAAATGTTAGCTATGAGCTCTTCTCAGCTGCTGGATCAGGTAGTAATTTGCCAAGTATATCATTATATCTTAGCATCAGGCCTATACACCAAGGCAAATGTTTTTAACAACACTGAGGGTAAGTTGAAAGGCTTTTTTTGAGTTTAAGCAGCATTTCAAAGGGAAAGCTGGAATTAACCCACAAGGTTCAGATTGCAAGACAACTGCTCTTCCCATTGAGCCACAGTCGCATCTTTATGTTACAACCATAGAATTTTATATAACTAATCAGCATAATAAGAGTGTCATTGTGAAGTAAATAGAAATTTATACATGTTTTAAGGCTTTAGTCTTCAGTCCCCCTGAGTCATTACTTTGTGGAACTACCTTTAACTAAAGTCACTGCTGCAGGTCTTTTGGACTGTTTCCATCAGTACTTTTATTCTCAATTGGATTTAAGTCTGCATTTTACATTAAAGGATATCAGGTATCAGAATGCATATGCTTCCTGGTTGTATGTTTAGGATTGTTGTCCTGCTGGAAGGAAAACCTCTGCTTCGGTCTCAAGTCGTTTGCAGCCTCATACAGGGGTTGACAGGAATGATAGTGCCCTATCAACACATATTCCCACCTGAGCTGTGGATCTCTCCAGCTCCTCCAAAGTTACCGTGGATCTCTTGGATGCTTCGTTTAATAATGGTTCCACCCTGTCAGTTTAAGTGGGCCGCTTTTCATGTCTTTTTAGGTTTGTAGTTGTAACACACTTTTGTCCATTTTTTGATGATGGTTAGAACGGTACATCGGATTTATTAATTAGGTAACTTCCGTAGGGAATGGTCATGGTATCAGGGCAAAGGAAGCTAAATGCCAAGGAATGCCTGACTTTCCAGATCTTTTTTGTAATTTTGAACAACATGTACCTTTTTTCCTTCCACATCACAATTATGCACTGCTTGTGTTGATCCATCAAATTCAACCCAAAGTATATACATGGACGTTTGTGGATGTAATGTGACATAAAGGGAGATGGTTTTCTTCTGTAAAGCAATGTAGATGGCACACAAACAACCCATCACAACTACCAGCATAAGAAAATAGCAACTGAACTCTTTAAAAGACAATTTTGCTGTCTCTCTAAAGATGTAAAACAACAAAAATGTGGTGCAGAGGCAGTGTTAAATCAAGTTCACCCACTCCAACATCAAAACATCTGGTACAGTGCTGCCTAATGATGTTTGACTAA
Source organism: Girardinichthys multiradiatus (assembly GCF_021462225.1). Taxonomy (NCBI): domain Eukaryota; kingdom Metazoa; phylum Chordata; class Actinopteri; order Cyprinodontiformes; family Goodeidae; genus Girardinichthys; species Girardinichthys multiradiatus. The sequence goes on along the minus strand of NC_061810.1, from coordinate 11,911,825 downwards.
AGCTTCAACATGCCTCAAGGTATGAATTAAGTAATGTAATTTGTTTCATGTGTTTTTTTATTGTAAAGCCCCCAAAAGCTCAACATGCTGAAACGTAAAATGTTAAAGAAAAACTAGAAAAAGTCTTTTCAAATCAACAGAATAAAACAAGAATAAACACAACTTGTTTTATTGTTAAACACAACTTGTTATTCTGGGCATAGTTATTATAATGACTGATGAATAGCTTACATAATTAGCATTTGCACATTAACGACTGAATGATCTTTACAAGCGTGTACAGATTTATTTAGTCTTTTTTCTTTCAGCGGTAAAAGATAAGATCCTTAGTGTCGTTACGCTACTATACATCTCCTTTATGCAATAAATCAGTGATTCTGAAACTCTTACTGTCTAAATCCATATTTCATATTTAAGAATGTATTTACTTTTGTTCCTGTCAAACAGATTCTAAATTGAAAAGAGGTTGGTATTTCAAATATATGCCTCATATTACCTATATATATTTTGATATCTAGTATGCAAACTAGCTAATACTAGCAAGCCCTTTTCCACTGGCTCGATTTGGCCCTACTCAGCTCCACTCGGCAAGGGTTTCCATCATCGTTTTCTCCGTACCTGTATCTACTTTTTTGGTCCCTGCTCCTGAGCAGGTCCGACCGTGGATAAGTCGTGACTACATGTGACATGAACAGACTGCTGTTCACCGATTGGCCATGGGACCAGGAGAAATGAGAAGGTTTTTGCTGAGGTAGTGCAGGAAACATTTAATAAAACTCAAGAGTGACTACAATAATATTAAGAACCACATTTGCGAGTCAAACAGAAATATAAGTTTATTATTTACAAGGCTGAAAAAAAAGGACACATCATCTTTCTGAATTACATGCAGGTAGGGGGCGCTCTATTTAATAACATTCTAAACGATTGATCGCACATAAAATCAGCTGTTCAGACACACAAACATTGCCCCCACAACACACAAAACAATACCACCATGAAACAGCATGTTTGGTGAGGAAATTTATTGGCGTCTGCAGGAGGAGGGAGCAGGCTAGAGAGCAGCTGCCCGTAAACAGACTGCCTGTATCGGATCAAATGGGAGGAAGATCCCGCTGAACCCGCAGAGCACGAATATCCAATATCTAACCTAAAACTAAGTTCATCGCGGTCAGAAGTCTGCGGTTTTGCGCTTTAAAGTCCTTGTCTTCATTATTGCCATGGCTGAGACAAAAACTGCATCATAAAGCCCAAAATTGTAACTTCTTCAGCTTTGGGGTTTCACCATCCAGACAGCAGCTCCTCTCCTCTCTACTTCTCCTGTCACAACTCCCCTCACATCAGAACCCTGTGCCCTATTTTAGTTCTGGCTGGGATGTGGTCCAGATAATTATCCTAGTGGATCAATTAATACATGTAAAAACATATATAAGACATTATTGCATACATAATAATGCAAATAGTATTAGTATTCGGTTTATTAATGTTTTTATTAACTATTTAGTTGTTATTTACTTTAACGTAAAAATGTCACAGTGTAATGTTAATAGCAGCACAGCGCACTACACTGATGGCTGGAGGCGGGCTTCAGCCGCAATAGCTCCAGCCATCAGCACGTCAGTGGAAACACAACTGGTACCGTGCCGAGTAGAGTGAAACCGAGTGGAGTGGAGCCAGTGGAAAAGGGGCATAAGCTAGGTATAATTTGACATACATTTGACCTCTAGATGGCAGGAAAAGGCTTCCTTTGTAAATGTTGAGTAAACATCAACAGACATTACATACACCTCTTTGGCTCTTTTACTCCTTTTGGACTTTGATCTGGATCTGAATCGAAAGGCAAATCAAGCCAGACTCTGTTTACACCTTATTTTTAGGACACACACAGCTGAGGCATGTGAGAAAGACTGCACCACCATGACAACGATCATTTGTAACAACGACTTATGTTAAAACAGAGAAATTAAGCTAACATTAGCCTAGTGCCTCAACAAACATCTCCCTGCTCAAAGATCCTCTGGAGAACAAGATGCATGTTTACTGGACAGTTTTTCTAGCTGTAGCTACCGAGTCCTTTATAAATAAATCGTAAAGCAACACGTGAATATGGTGAAATATTGTTGGAACATTACAGTAATTATTGTAAACAGTATAATACTAATACAATAAAATAGAATAGAAATACACCTTTTTGTCCCTCACTGGGGAAATTCAGGTAAAAGCCCTCATATAGAGGACATATCAGATATTAACCTAATAAGAACAGATACTACACTTGATCTTTAAAATGAAACGTGTTACTTTTCATTATACAAATACTAAGAGATAACTAAAGATAAAAAAGGTCCAGGTTAAAGAATGTTTCCTTTGTGAAACCTTTTAAAAATATATAACTATTTTGTAGGATCCCAAGCTTAGGCAGCTTTGTAAAGGCAATCAATGCAATTTTCCACATCTGGTTGCTATGAAGTACAACTGTCTCTGAGTATCTCTAACTTTTATCTCAGTTGGTTTGATATGTAGGGGTCTTGTTGGTCTGTAAGTTCAGTTTATTATTATTTTTTCATTCTTTTTTTTTTTGACACCTGAAAATGAATCAAGTTAATCAACTTTAATTTTACATTTATAATTACTTGCAAGAGACATGTAGAAATGGAGATTTTCTCATAAATAATTTTTAGAAATCTGATTTGGAACTTTTGAACATGAACATTTAGGAGTCCAGGTCAGTGGAGTCTTCAATTACACCCTATAGCCACTAGATGTCAACAAACACTCCTTAATGTCTGTTGTCATTCACAGAACTGTGACTCCTTAGTTAAACCCTAAAAAAATGGACCAATGTCTGTCTCCTGCATCATGTCATCTAAAATATAATTAATGATAACGACCAGGTGACTAATGCTAGGTCACAGGTAGAAGGCTGAGGACTGAATGTGGTCATGTAGGTTTTACATGCTTCCATATGTTTATGTTTATCTGAGTCTGATTAGCAGTTCTTTTCAACAGGCTGGTGACCTCAGTAGTAGGAGATCACATCTGTACGGTGGGCTCACAGTAACTAAAGCATCAGATTTGGAGAATCTCATCCCTTTTCTCACTTTATTAAACCCTTGACTGTCCTGTGTGCTTCTCTTGCAGGACCCGGGACAGGTAGAGACATTAACGGCTCTACCTGTGCATCTCTATCACTGTGGCTCCTGATGGCCTCCTTTGCCTGCCTTTTCTTTAAGTGTTAATACCATCATCTAGCTCTCTTGTTGACCCGACTCCCTCTACCGCCCCCTCCTTCTGATCTTCAACTCACTGACGTGCTTGTCGCTACCTTATTACCAAGGCTGCCGCCTCCCTCCCGCAGACTGCATCACGATACAAAAATACTATGTGCTCTAGAGCACTCTTGAGCACGGCTTACAGATATTATGAGAAGCGATGGGTTATGAAGAAGCAAATTGTTTTACCAACAAATAAAAACAGTGGAATGAAGGACAGAACAAGCAGTGCTCTTACAAAGATTTCTGTTGTTGTTTTTAATTTGTTTGCACTACTTTGTGTCTGTAACATCTTGGTTTTGGTTCTGGATTTGTATTTTTTTCCTCTTTAGTTTTCATGGGGATAAAAACAGAAGCATCCCAAAAACTGGTATACCAACAATCAGCTCTCTCGAGTACATCTTACTTTCTTAAATGTATTGTGTTAATGTCTGTTTATTCACTGTATTGATTAGCAACATGCTAAATATCTGTCAAATATACATAGAGATTCGAAACTAATGTGCAAAACCTAAAGTGGAAACTACTGTATCTGATTTTTGGTTGAAATGAGAGCTTGGTAATGAATGTGTTCAACCATAACTTGATGCTACTTGGCTGGAACACAGATACAGAACCTTAGCAAGACAGCTGTCCACTCAGTAACTTTTGGCCCGTCGCAGTCGATCTTAGAAAGGAAGATGCAGTGAATGGATCCTTCTGAGCTAAACCATCCTTTTGCGTCCTTATCCAGTGGCTTTGCTACTCCTCACCTTTATTAAAAAAGAAAAAGATGAACACACAAAAAAAGAAACCCATGTAGGTTAAAATAATGCGTACTGTACATAGTTAAATTTTGTATCTCTCTAAGACAAGTTGTGCCACTGTAACACCAGGATTTCAGAGAACATAGTTTCAGTGCGTGCTTTTAGCTGATGAGTTTCAGGATCATTCTGCTTTACAGCGGGAATCTGGAGAAAAAATACATTAGTATGACACCAATGAATGACTTACTTTTAAGTTTTTCTCTTTCTCAAACAGTGTGTGTTTTACTATGAAATGGTAGACCTACAGAAATGTTCATAATGATATATAATGTGGAGGCTATTTTTTCTGTCTTTATTTTTATTCATTTTAGTTGTCTGCATTTATACAGTATACCAATTTACCGTATGTACAATACAAACCACATTTATTGGCATCCCTGATTTGCAAACAGCCTGAAAATAAAGAACGTTTATTGCAGCAACATTATCTCTAACCCTAAAAATGTTATAATATTGAGTAAATTTATTTGGGTGGAAGAAATACCATGTGCAGAAATAGTTTTTACCTAAATCACTGGCTGCACACTTGCCGGTTCACCTTTTGCCAATAGGACAAGTAACACTTAGTCTTCTTATAAAATATCACAAGGGTGGAGTATTTAGAGAAAGGAATATTTGGAAGTGAAACACATCCACAGCATCACAGATCCTCCACCATACTTAACAGTGGGCATGAGGTGTGTTTTCTACCTAATCAAACTTTATTCAAAGCCAAACCAACCTGGACTGTTTGGTGTGAAAAAGATTGATCTTAGTGTTGTTTGAACAGAGCACAGAGTTGCCTTTTTTGGCATCACTCCCAAACAACCAGTTGGCATGTAGATAACTTATGGTTTTCATGGAGACTTGGTGTAGGAAAAGTGCACACTTTTTTCTGTCAGCTGAGTGGCAGTGTGCAGCAATGTGTGGGAAAGGCCAGCACTGTCACTTTATGCTACATACTGCTGGAGAAAACTCAAGTTTGTCTGGCACCATAGAACCAGGGATATTGAACATTTTCTGTTTTTTGAACAGTAACGTTTCGAATACCAGTAACCGGTAAGTCATTGATTACGATTTAGACATATTTACAAATACTGATCAACATAAATGCCGAAGCACACATTTCATAAAAATGTTTAAGTGACATTTATTTCACAAGGATTGTTCAGCAGTGCCATTGATTTAGTTAAAAAACAATCATTCTTAACCCAATTTTTTCTCCACTGAATAAATGTGCTCAATGGCTGGGTTTTGTAAATGTTAGTGAGACATAATGCTACTTAAAGCATCTTACACTGTATGAAAGGAGAAATTTGATGGTTTTTTTTTTTTAGGACAGAATCTAATTCAGCCTAATTCAACTGGCAGGCCTGCTGTTTCAATAGAAGCCCATTGAATGGAAATATAAGGGAAAGTAATGCATTCAAATCACATAGTTCTGTGCTGATGTTGTTCTAATTATCCTTGAGATTACTTCGTTTTTAAGAATGCAGTTTTATGATAAGCTTGTAGTGCTTGTTCAAATGCCTGGGATTCAGTGTGAGAGCAGAAAAGTAATGAATACTGGACTGGACTCCTCTTATTTGGCCATCAGGGCTGCTGAGTTGAAGACCAAAAAAAACAAGTGATCAAATTTAGCTGCAACAAATTACCAAGGCCTTTGGCAAAGCTATCACTTAATGCATTTCTGTGGAAACAAATGAGTACAAATCTTTAAGTGTCAAAGGTTTCACAGAAGGCTCTCTCAGAGTGCAGTTCAAGGGAGCAGCTGTGTGACTGACACACAGTGAACCTAATGCACTCTTAGCTGCCTTTCAGCCATTTATTTTGACTTGCTGTAAAGCTAATCAACTGTGGATTTCTTTGCTTTGCTCAGCACTTTGAATTGTCATTTGTCTCTAAATAAACATTTAATTAATGTCATTTTGGCCATGTGTTTTTAAGACTTGTTCCAGTGTTTCCATGGTGATTGCCTCTGAGGTTGCAGCTGTCTGTTTTAGTGATGTTGAACCTGAAACCTTTTACTTGAACTGCTGTTTTGGTCACACCAAATCAATATCACATTTCTGACTCTTGGAGGAACTCTGCTTGTTTTTAATGCTTTCACCTTCTTGCACATTTTTATCATGTATTTTTTTTTATAAACCCGATGTGTATTTATTTGCATGACATACTTTAGACATCAGTTGTCTCTTTTCTTACTGTGAGGAGTAAGGAATAGGTCTAATCTGGTCAGTTTGCCTGACAGCATGTTGGTCTGTCTGTCCTGTCCTCCTGCTCTGTCTCACTGTCTGTCTTTTAAATATAAGGACAGAGAGTAGCACGGCTGACGTTAAGCGGATGATCAGACATAGACATTTCTTTTCTTCTTACTTCGTGGCTCTTTAAATCATTTGAGTTGAGGAGACTATGACTGACTACCACGTTGTCAAAAAATCTTTGTACTGTCTCTAGCTCTCATTTTAGCATTGGCCATGACCTTTGCTTAAAAGCAATATATTTAAGGGAACTATGATTAATGGATATTAAGTTAAATTATAGACTATATTTGCACCATTTAGGTTCTTATAGTACACGAGGCAAAGCTCAGCAATGTGGGTGTTCAAGCACATCCATGCAAGTTAAAACCAGCTAAAAAGCACTGACTTACAGTGCCTTGCAGATATATTCATACCCTTTGAACCTTTTTCACATTTTGCAACATTATAACCACAAACATTTTGGTGTGTTTTCTTGGGATTTTAAGTGGCGGTTAATTTAGATGTGAAAGGAAAAATGACACATGGTATTCACAATTGTTTTGCCAATAAATCCCCCACCCATCAACTGACCAGCATCATTGCCCTTATTGAAGAAAAGCAACCCCGCAACATTATGCTGCCACCGCTGTGTTTTACGGTGAGTATGGAGATCCGGAGGGATAGGCAGCATTAGTTTTCATCACACATTGCATTTGTACATTTTAAATTAGCAGAGCAACTTTCATCCATGTTAGGTGTGCCCACATGTAACTTTGGCCAGTTTATTTTGTCTCTGCAAGAGTAATAGTTGTTCTGTCAACAGACTTTCAATTCTTAGCTTTGCATCTCTGTAGCTCCTCCAACGTAACCTGGGTCTCTTTGATTGAACACTGCTGCAATGGATGTCCAAAGCTTGAGTTATTGTTTTGTTGAACAACTGTATTCGTACTAAGATTAAGTTACACACAGTAGACTATAGATACTGATTAGAAGAACTTTTAAAAGCCATAAATAATTTCTTTCCACTTTATAAATATCCACTTTTTGTGTTGCTCTATCACATGAAATGAAAAATACATTGAAGTTTGTGGTTGTAACGTAACATATTCAAATCTTTATTGGTTATGTTTACTTTTGCAAGGCACTGTATATATTCAGACCACACATGTAAAAGCCATGAAGCTCTGAATTCTCTGTAAAGCAGAGAGATCTGTCTTGCATTGTTTAACACAAACCTGCCCGTAGACACAGCACCAACCCAGATCTGCTGAAAGCTATAGGCACAGCTACCTAGTTTACTACTAAGCATCGCCACGACCCTTTGCTTTACTGTAGTAAGGTGATTCTTGTAAATGGCATGAGCATTCATGATGATTAACCCTGACTGACGTTCTAAATGCGAGGCATTAGATATATGAAGAGTACACCGAAGAGTTAGGTGATGGTTTCTGTGGTAACCCTCTTTTATTTAGGTTTCAGGTCCTCCTATCTTTTTTTTCTTCCTGTCTGTATATACAACATTTTGTTTCTACATTAGAATGTTGTAAAGTCACCACTTCCTTAAAGATCTCATTCATGCAACTCCACCTTTTAAAAACTGTTTGTACTTCCCCTCCCTCAGTGATGGGAATTTAACATTCAGTAGTGGGCTATTATGCTGAAATGTTTCTTTTTTTCTATTTTGCTTTACTTTAATATTGCATAAGGTAATTCCAGTCCATTTATAAAAAAAAAAAAAAAAGATATGTATTAAAGGTAAACTGTATGAGAAAATGTTAACAAAATAAAGTTGTTTGAAGTCAGTGTTCTGTATTTGAATGTGACTTGAAATGTTGGGGCAAGTTTCCCCTTTTTCATTCTTTGTTTTGGGAACTCAGAACGCTCAGCATCTCAATGGTACTGATGTGTTAATCATTATGTAACACGCAAATAAAATAATCTATGTATTGTTACAATCTCTCTGGAAGACATTTTTGTACCTATGGTGTGAGAAATAGAACTAAGGTTCTGCTCTGTTGTAGCTGGTCATGCAGCAGGTTCTGTAAATGCACCAAATAAATAGATGGCCATGGAAGTGCTGCAGTAACTTAAAGGACCTCTAGGTGTCATAAGAGACCATAATTTGAGTGAATGGAGCCATAAAAGTAATCACTAGGGCACTAATTATGAAGAGGGCTTCACAGTGGAGCATTTGCCTCACAGCAAGAAGGTTCTGGGTTCAAATCATGCTGAGCACTAGACCTTTGTAAGCAGATTTTGCTTTCCATGTTCATGTAGGCTCTCTGGTTTCCTTCCAGAGTCCAAAAGCATGTTAGCATAAAAGGAAACTCTACATTGTCCATAGTTAGTTGAGTTTCCTTGTATTGGTGTTTGTCTCATCTATGTCTATGTTGGTCCTGTGGTGGACTGGTGACCCAGTGCTATACCCTGCCTCTCGCCTACTGACTACTGGATGTAATCACCAGCCCCCTGTAACTGTGAAAAGAAAAAAACAAGTATAGACATTGGATTGCTCTTAAGGTTTTGCTGAAGCTATTTCTGATGTTTTGTATTCCAGTATTGTCTTCAGAATCCCATGTATAGAGCACATGCAAATGTAAGTTTTCTTCACTTTTTTGGGCTAAAATAAGATAAATGAATGAATTTCATAAAGTGTAGACATTGTTGAGTAAGCAGGTGCAAGAAACAATTGCTACAAGTAAAATAACACTAGAATTAGGGAATTGTATGAAAGAAAGGATCCTCTTCTCTGGAGACCTCATTCAGCAAGCCAACGTCATTAATGTGAAGGTCACCCAGGCTTTGTGGCACAGAGAATGGCATTTGCAAATGAAAACATATTGTGGCGTCTTTCATTTTTTCTAATCCAAGTGGCCTTTGGGATGTTCATGCATTCACACACAGTTTGCCTATGAGTCATGTTCTCACACCTGAGATTCAAACCACAGACCTTCTCACCAAGACAATATAGTGCTAACTATCACATCACTGTGTTACTGTGTTCTGATGTGACAATGTTGAATTCTGATCTTTATATTAAGATGCAGACATATGTGGCTGAGAAATACAGAGCAGAAGAAATCTTGAAAGTTCAATCCCAGAACGACATTCCTGATGGAATTTTCCGGTAATATTTGAAATGTCCCGTTTAGGTTTTTTGTTCCCGATACCAATCTGTTATTCAGGAATCAACATTTGCAGATCTTGAGTCCTAAACCAAAACATTAAAATGAATAATAGTAAAATGACACAAAGTTTCATCAGTGTCATATAGACTACTAAACTCACCAGACACTTCGGTACTGAGGTTCCTCAGAGATTTTGGCCCATATTTACATAATTGGTTCATGCAGTTGCTGCAGATTTGTCAATTCCACATCCATGATATGAATCTATGCATTGAGCATTTAGAGATGGTATTCCACATTCATTGCTTTTAATGAGTGGTTATTTGAGCAACTGTTGCCTTTATTTAATCTCAAACTAATCATCCCATGTTCCTCTAGCCTCAGACATCAACAAGACATTTTACTTTGTGCAATGTCCGCATACAAAATAATGTATCTTTTTTGGACCATCCTCCTGTTGTTTAAGCAATAATTTTGCATGTAAAATCCCAGTAGATCAGCAGTTTTTGAAATACTCAGACCGGCATATCTCACATCACATCTCATTCAAAGTTACTTAAATTTTCTTTCTTCCTCTTTCTGATGCTCAGTTTGAACGTCAGCATGTCATCTTCACCACATCTACATGCCTAAATGCATTGAGCTGCTGCCATGTGATTGCCTAAATCATTATCTTTGTTATTACAAGTATTTGAACAGTTGTGCCTTGTAAAGTCATTACTGAGTGTACATTGAATTGTGATTGTGTTTCACTTAACTTACCTTATAACATTCCTTGTCTTATCTGATATCCTCTCAGATATTTTCTGTTTCTGCAATTCAGTCTCAATTGTTATGGTTTGCGAGATATAGGACCCCAGAATGCAGACGAGCAGGCAGCGTGATGGTAAGTGAAAAAAGGTTTAATAACAAAAAAACTCACTCACAGCAGGAGGCAGGAACAAAACAACAAATGGGCAGGCGATACAGGCATGGCATGAGCAAAAAACAAGAGATGATCTGAGAACAAGACATGAGCATGAGAAATGTTTCTGCCATGACTAACTGAACAGGTGTGTATATATGGAGTGAAAACCAGGTGGAGCAAGGAGACAGATTAACTTGGAGCAGGTGAACCGAATAAACTTAATTAACAGAACAAAATGTGGCTGGAGCAAAACAGAGACTCTTGAACACAAACTAGAAAAACATGAAGCAAAAGCATAACCAGATCTGAAAACCAAACTAGACAAAACATGAACAAGACGACAAAACAAAAGCATAACCATGAAAATAAACAGAAACATGATTCAATACTTGAACTGTGAATAAGACCAACAAAAACCCAGAAACCAAACAACCCCAAATCATAACATCAATATACTGTTCCAAAAAGTTAAGAAACTTACAATAATATTCTGACAATACATTAAGCTTCATCATTTGTTTCTGAAGATATATGAGAAAACTCATGTGCTAAGCTAACACTTGCATGTTAACTAAAAAACGTATTGACAATTCAGCTTATTGTATATTTTGGTGCATTTTCAGTTAATCCTGTATGGGCAAAATTTATAGAAAATACGTTCTCCTGTTTCATAAACTTAAAGTTTTGCATCATACGTCATTGAATTGAAATACCTAGTGTTTCAGCTGCTTTCTGCATATCTCCCCTGACAGAGCATGTCACAAGATGCTAACATACGGCTTGCAGGGTACAGTTGACAAAATCATATATCAGCAACAGGTATCAGAAGATCTGTTTCATCCAGCACTCATCCATTCCTCCATCCATCCATTGTCTGTCCTTGAATGGCAGCCAGTGCCTATCTCCAATGGTCAATGGGCAAGAAGCAGGGTACACCCTCAACAGGTCGCTGCTCCATCGCAGGGCAATAGGGACACACAGGACAAACAACCATGCACACACCCACTCATACCTTAGGGCAATTTAGAGAAACCAATAAACCTAACAGCAATGTTTTTGGAATGGGGTAGGAAGCCGGAGTACCCGGAGAGAACCAACACAGGCACGGGGAGAACATGCAAACTCCATACATACAGACCCAAGGCCGGAATTCGAACCCAGGACCTTCTTGCTGCAAGGCAATAGTGATACCAACTGTGCAGCCCATCACAGACTGAATGATCATAAAACAAAGCTTTCATCAGGACCCCATGCCGATATCTGGGATTGGATAGGGACCTTCCCAGTTAACCAACTTCTGGAGAATTGTTGCAAATGCCTAAGCCTAAGCATTCGGGGATCGGGCCGCTGAGGTCTCTACCTTCATCCGCCGCCCAATCCTCTTTGCACCGATCCCTCACGGTTCCCCCTGCAGGTGGTGGGCCCACTGGGGGATAGCCTCGCGTCTCTCGTTCGGCCTTGGCCCGGCCGGGTCCCGCGAGGAGCAACCTGGCCACTAGGCGCACTCCGGTGAGTCCCGACCCCAGGCCTGGCTCCAGGGTGGGACCCCAGCCCCGCCGTACCAGGCGACGTCACTTGCCTCGATCTACTAGTCCTCATGAAGGATTCTTGAACCGCCCTTAGTCTGACCTGTCACCTAGAGCCTGTTTGCCATGGGAGACCCTACAAGGGGCATTTAAGTCCCAGACAGCATAGCCTCTAGGATCATTTCGAGCACTCAAACTCCTCCACTATGTTAAGGTGGCGGTTCAAGGAGGGGTTGTTGCAAATGCATTTCAGTAAATTAGTCCATAATTTTACTTAAAGTCACAGAACGAGCAACAGGGGAAAAAATGCACCTAAATGTTTCCATCCATTAGCAACGGCAACTCAGCTTTAAACAAACTCAACAGTTTAGGATGGTAATTGGCACATTTGCTTTATTTTGAAAACAGACATTGAAACCATTTTTTATTTTTTTTCATTATTTTTTCCACAAGTTTGAACTCTTTGTTAAGGTTGAAACTGGACATTGTACTCACTGGAACATAGGAAAAGAATTTTGTACTTTTGATTTTTCCTTTTCAGAATTTGTATCTTTTTTCAGTAACATCAGTGCAAGAGTAATTTTTTTTCCAATTCATAGAAACTGTCATAACAACACCAAAGACATCAAAAAGAAGCCGCCACACTTCTTAAGTTCTTAAGAAGTTCCTCTCAGAGGGAGAGTTCCCATCATGCATCTGGTTCCATGGTTCATGCTACTGTTCTTACCCTTGCTTGGCAGAACACAAGTCAATATATATAAGAGCCAGTTACATCAATACATTAGAAATTTTCTATAGTTTATTATAGGATTTAATGGCAACAGGTCCTTTACTGTAAATGTGGGTTGACATAGTTTGTAAAAGGGGTGTAAACCAGGCTTGAGTGACTCAAGCTGAATAGAAAGAGCAGTAATTTTAATGTCTCATTTTTGGATTTGGAATACAACTGCCCAACTGGAAAACTCACACATTTAGATAAACATTCTAGTATCCATCTGATGTGTTGCTGTGTTCTCAATGCACTTGTGCGGTGCTGAAAACTGGAGTTGCATTTCAAAACTATCTTGCTTTTGTGCATGGATTTGCAGAACGAAGTTTTGTTTTTGCAACATGGGTTTTAAAAAAGTGCATTACAATGCAAATGTACCGTGGTGCATTGGCAATGCATTTTAAATGTGTGAGTGGCTCAACTGGAAGCAGTCAATCCGGGGATGTTTCACTTATATTAAGTAGTATAGACACTACAAATGAAGCTTTCAACTTTTGCAACATCATCCTCATTATTATCGTCATGAAGGTAATAATCATATTTCATACTCAATAATACAGACATCACCATCATCATCACGCTATTAGCTTGAGCCAAAAAACTTCACGCTGGAAACTCCCCCAACATGAGAAAATCATTGCCACACAAAAAATGACAAACAAATAAAAACTGACTGCCCTCGACATTGGGAAGGCAAAGAGCAACCTTTTTAGATTTTTGTGTTATTCATCATTTTCTCTTAATTCTGATTTCCAGTGGGTAAGACTTTGCCTTTAGTCGTCCTTGGACTCGGAGGGCTCTGCAGCCCCATCTGGGTGGGCATTCTCCTCCCCTTTAGACTCCTCTGCAGCATCTGTGGGAAAGTGAGGGAAGATGGGTGGGTGGGTAATGGGCAAAGAGAAAGGGAAGAAAAGTAAAGCAAGAAAAAGGGAGGAGAAAATAGAAATGTGAGTTGGAGGAGACGGGAAGAAAAGCTAATTTTACCCTTCAACAGTTAGACTAGACTGATAGAGGTCAAAATTGGGCTTTTGAGATCCTGAAAAGTGCTTCAAATATTAGTTGTGACTTTTCGTGCTTTAAAATGTAATCTCTGTTGAAACACTGTATAAAAAGAAAATTATTAGAAAAACATTGTTAAAAAAATACTTAAAAATGCAGAATAATTCAGTGTTTTCAACTAAGAGGACATCATTTTGAAGCTCTAAGCTAATGTCTAAAACCCACTGAGTGTGTAAATAATGCAGGAGAAGAGGGCTCCTAATGGACCCAAAAAGCCCTTGAACTGACATGACAATGCTAACAGCAGCATCTTGGCCTGCCACATCCGATTGTGTGTGATGCCTACAGGGGGACTGCGTTACAAAAACAACCAGAGGTGGCTGCTGTTGAATAAGAATCCTTGACACATCAGAAACCCCTTTTTTAATAGGCTTCTGGGCTAGGGGTGATTTTACATTCTGCCTAATTAGTTTTCTCTTTGTTCCTTCTGCAAGTAACATTTCTAAAACAATAATAATATAATTCCAGTCAAGGCTGTATTAATAAGTAAATCTACTCCAGTTGGGCCAGACACAGCCTATTAGCGAAGTGCTTTTTGTGCGATGATGTCACACCCAGATGATCTCATACTTTTTTATTATAAAAAGCAGATGACATCATGGCAATGGGGACCGGGGTGATGAAGTGCATAAGTGTGTGTGAGTGTATGTGTGTGAGGATGTGCAGGGAAAAGCAGGCCGATCGTATGCCTGCACTAATGCGTGAGTCAAGACAGTGTGAGTCATAGCAGATCTTCCAGGTAAGAGGTAATTAGCTTGTTAGCCAGCATGACAGATTCAAGAATGTACTTCTCCACGGCTGCCTAAATTGTGTGAAGCAAATACTATTTCATCCAATTTCCTGAGCCAACGCTTGTGGTCTCTACTGCTCTGGCTTTGGCCCCAGATTATCCACAGCAGCATTGGAACCAATGGAAAACTGTTGAAAAAAGCAACAGTTGTGTGTGAGAAAATGCTCAATAATCAGGTATGGCTAGATTAGGATTTGAATTCACAAAATCCACATGTTGCCACTTGTGTTTTTCATTCATTTCAAACTAACTTCTTTGAAAAAAACTGACAATAGGTCTTTTCATAAAGACAGAGAACTAATATAACACACTATGCAGATGACAACTAACTGTTTATAGCAGTTTTGAAATTATATGTAATTGTAAGACCTCCAATCACTTGGTTGTCTGCAATTATATTTGGAGCATCACTGAATCCCAATCTCTAAAACGGTGACATTTTGATATGAAAACTCACTGCTTAGACCTAGAATCATAATGATATGTCTACGATCTGGAGCTAAACATTTTTAAGTAACAGGTTCCAAGTTTTTAACTGTAGTCTGTCTCATTTTTCAGTCATCTTAGACATATTTTAACACCTTTTACAAAGGTTCCCAGTTGTAATGAATACAAAATTATTTTCAGATTATTCAATAAGTAATAGTGGTGCTATGAAAGTCAATTTTGAATGAAAAGTGTCAGACACAGGCCTTCATCTTACAGAGAACATGACTCAGTCACATCTTAAAATACAGCGATCAGTACATTAGCAAACCTTACCAAGTTATTCAGTAATAAATGTTAATTTACTCTGAATCAGTTCAGTGAGTCTAGCAGGTTTCTGCATGCTGTGGGTAGTTAATTAGCAGTTCATTGTCAGGTAACGCTTGTTTATGACATGCCTCCCCAGTGCTGACCGTTACCTGTAAGGGATCATTAATCATTCATTTAAATCAGAGCACCTGTTATGGCTGCTCTTCTCCATGCAGGCCCAGCTATCCCCATTGAGGTGGTAACTATGACAACAAGGAGATAGGTGACCTACTTTCCTTGTAGTTCTCGGGTTGGTGTGTCTGTGTGCTTCACTACTTCACACCCCCACACACTCCGCACTGAGCATGCTCCACTACCCACCTGTCTGACCCAGACTGAGAGTCCTTGGACCAGAAATATCAGTTCATGTCAAGAGCGTGTCTTCCGAGTCTGCTACATGACTTTGGGTTGTTTCTGCTCTTATTGGAACTTACACTTTGTTCTTTGTTCACTTTTACACTTACGCCTAAAAATTCACTGTTCATCAATGTTTGCTGTTTATTTTAAATCCATGACAGCAGTGGCATTAAAGTGTACTATTGTTGTCATCTTTGAATAAAGCTGTGTAACATGTTCATAAGATCTGCATGATTTAGCAGACAAGCCACATTCTCTTTGAAAAGCAAATAATCTCTGCCTCCTAATTACCACTCTGTTTACTCCCGGGAAAGCACTATCATTCAGTGTATCATTCGTAGTGATAATTGTTCTTCAAGTCTACATTTCTCTCGCAGCATTGTCTCTTAAATATGGAGTTTCCTTCAAGTTAGGGCTGGGATACAAGGCCGTCTAATGTAATATTGAGCTGCATTTCTGTGTTAAACAGCGAATCGTGGAGCACTGCCAAAGATCTTTAAAGCCCAAAGACTTAACAATCAGTTATGTCCTGAGGTGTCTGCCAAGCAGGCTATGTGAAAGAATACCAACTCCTCTTTATTAGATTTTTACACCAAGTAATTGCTTCTATATTGTTGAAAGTGACTGGAAGTATCTTTACTCTCTCAACTGAGTACCAATGCAAACATATGCACACAAATGTGTCCAACTAGACAGCTTGAAAAGGTTCCCATCCAAATGGAGCTCTGCTGTGATCTGCATACCTTTTTTATCATTTGTTTGGTTAGGCTCCTCCTTTTCAGCTGTCGGACTGACAGCAGCAGGCACATCGGTTTTTCTGGCCTCCTCCTTCTTTTCCTCACTTTTCTCCTCCTTCTTCTCCTCGGCTGAAACTGTGGTGGGACTCTTGGGTGTTGCTGCTGGAGCTTCCACCACTTTGGGCTTCTCCTCAGCCTTCGGCTCTTCTTTCTGAGGTTCAGAGGGGGCCGTGGCATCCATGGGAGAAGCAACAGCTGGGGCTGCTGCTACGGGAGACATTGCTGTGCCTGCAGGAGAGTTAGCTGGCTTGTCTGCTCCTGGAGTTTTGGCCTTGTTTGTCTCATCCACCTCCTTTTTGACCTCTTCCCCTGCATTTTCCTCCTTAGCAGGTGCCTCTTCTCCCTCCATCTTTGTCTCCTTACCATCTGCTGCCTCTTCTGCAGCAGGACTGTCTCCTTCCTTTTCTTCTTCGCCATCTTTCATCTTTTTCCGAGTTATGTGTCCACGGAAACTTGCCTGTATTTTGGTGGCAGCCTTGTGGGCCTTGTCTTCAGGCTTGTTGGGGGTGCCATCCTGTTCAATCTTCTGGTCTGCATCCTCATTTTTCTCCACCTAGGAGGCAACACACATTAATGCTGGTCAACAGCTGTAACCAATAGTGCAGGGTTAAATTAAACAAGCTAGATCTGGACTAAAAATTAGTTGAAGGTATTTTGTTTTCTCAGTAAAGTATTGATAAAGAATCCCTAAACTTCATGCTGGCATTCTTATATTTGGACATTCTAAAGCTGTTCATAACACATAGTCCAAATGTAATGAACTGAGGTCAGAAGTCATAAAAAGTTACTGCAAAATGTCTTTAACCAATTCATACTTCTTTTTTTTTAAATTGTATGATTCTGGTATCCTGCTAAAGTGATCTTCTGTAGTCATTCTTCAGAATGTAATTTATTAAAATCTTATCATTTGAAATTGGTTGCTTTTTCACTTAACTAGTGCTAAAGATGCTGTCACACTATTTTCTCTTCCCTTATCTTTGCTTCATTTTTTTATATTGCATGTGCATTGGGATGAAAGGTGTAAAAATCACAGTATGGCACTGCTTTGGAATGGGGTACGTTACTTTTACCCCAAATCACAGTTTTTTTTCCTACTTAATTATAGAATGAAAAAGAATGAAAGAGTAAGAGGGTGGCCCCAAGTGACCATATAATTATTAACTTTATTAATCAGAAAATAGCTTGGCCTGCTGTCAGTTGTTGGCACTTCAAATGTTTAGCGTGCCAGGATAAGGGAATCTTCATCAGTGCAGACTGAGCATCTGCACTGCATTGCATGAGATGCACTTATTTTTGTGACATTTGAGTAGCACTTGTGTCAATGCTGTTGCAGTGGCAAATACGTGGGATATTTATGGCATGTCAAAGTTTGTTCACACTGCAGAATATCTCATCCAGTGAAAAAAAATCATCTGTGGAGTCCTGGCTTAGCTGGTGATCACATTGCATATGATGCATTAAAAAAAAGGCAATGGTGGTGCGTTATTTACAATATGCAGGGTATCTTAATATGTTATGGAAATACAAGGCAGGTCTGCAACAGCGGGATGGAGTAGAACCTAGCTTGTGTTTTTAACTGGTCTGACCAGACAAGTGGAGCACAAAAAAATAAACTAGCATAAAATATATAGAGAGAGCAGATGGGCTTGCCAACATTTCATACTAAATAAATGTGGTTTTCATGAGTTGTGTTTTTGCTGGTATAAAGGCCCTAATGACAGTTCAAAATTAGCTTTCCTTTGCATATTAAGTTATTTGGTTTAATAAGCCATCATTATTATGAAAATAATCTTGTCCTAGACTGAAAATGAATAAAAAAGCCAATGCTCAAAGAAAAACTTTACAATAATGGCCTCACATAGAACGACAGTATAGTTGATTTCAGTTTAATCACTTTGTTGGTTAAAGACTTTTGCACTGTACTGTAGAAGCTATATATTTAACCAATAGGAAAGGAATGACAGCTAGGAGTGGTTGTCAGGACATGTTCAGGTTCAGGAGACATACAACAAGATGAGGAAAAGAGTTAGGAGCAGGAGAGTGCTGAGTGTAACATTAACCAGGATTCAATGATTTTACCTTGGGCAACAGGATCCATAGCTGTCCATCAAATAGTGGGTTGTGTTATGAGTCATATAAATCTAATAAAAACAAACCAAATCAAATAAAAAGCATGAATGATGAGCACTGAAAGTGGCAAACAAAATAAATCAACACATTAAAAATGAATAGGGAAATAAATCAATGTAAAATTTTCACAAGTTAATATTCAATAACCTGAAAACAATGTGCATCTTATATTAATGTGTATAAGCATAATTAAGCAACAGAACTGTCCAGCAGCATGCAGACTGTAATAATTTATTTATGCTAAGTGATAGAGAGGTTAAGGGGAAAGCAAGCAGCATGTAAATGGTTGGGACATTTTTTCCTTCCACCTTACAATTATTTAGCAGGAGCCAGTTACTAGCTTCAGCAAGAGTGGATCTGCAGTATCATTTTATGTGATGATATTAGAAGATGTTGTAGTGTTGTAGTGAAATATGATGATAATAGATGTGTGTGGAGGTCGATAGTCTCCACATAAAGAATTAGACACACTGGGATGTAATGCAAGACAAACGTCTTAGAGTATTTATTGTTATGGATTAACCAGGGTAGAAGGCTGATATTGTCATCTTTGTAATACTGCTGAAATACATTGAGCAAATAACTGAGCTTGAATGGAGATCCTCCCCACAACATCCATTTGTGCTAAGTGCAGTTTCTGCAAATGATTCCCTAAAAACTGTAAAAACCATCTCTTTCTTCTGTGTATGGCTGCTCCTTCCCATCTGAAAGAGCTGCCTGCATAAGAATCTCCTCAGCATTCACCACCATACCCCTCCCAACCATCAAATGTTACCTTGACAACCAGAGTGCTAACTCATCACAACCATGTCTGCTGGTTTGTGCTCTGAAAGACTACATGTCACCCTGATTGGCAGTGTGCATCTGACCCCTTGGGGGGAGTGGGCCAGTGGTCACACATAAATTAAGAAGGAGCAGTTGAGAAAAGCTACAGAGGGGTTGCAATGCAGCTGCAGGGCGTGGTGGGGGGATTAAGGGTTATTGTGGATGTGTGTGCATTCATGTTTGTAGTCTGTGTCAACAGGCAGCAGGATGATGTAGAAATTGAGTGGAAATTGTAGTTTCACTGCTGCTACTGTACCTTTGTTTCCTTCTGCTTCTGTTACTGTCACTCCATGTAATGTGAGGCTCAAATTGAAACGCTGCCTGTCCAGGGAATCACATTGGTGCGGTATGATTTATTGTCAGAGCCAGGGGCCCTAAACCAACATGTCCTCTTCAGGGTCAGTGTGTCAGTGCAATAAAGTGCAGCAGTGCACCTTTCACCTTTTCTCCCATGGGCTCAGATAGTAAATTCTACCTCTGGCCTTCCTGTGCTTCATACCAACCCATCGCCCTTAACTATTTTAACCTGATGAAATTTTAACACAGGAAAAAGAAAAGGATCAATAACTTAACTCTACTACGCAAATAGAGTAATTTAGGCCTGAAGCTAACAGCTGTACGCATGCAGAGGTGCCAAGACCTGAGCAGACTTCAAGGCTCTTCATACAAATACCACTTAGTGAATGAATTCTAAGAAAACCTTCATCACATTTGCATGAGGGGGTTAATTTCAAACAATACAGTAATTATTTACACAGAAAATGGAAGCAGGAGGTGGTGCATCACCAATAAGCTACCTGTGCTAAGTTTCCAGTCAGAGTAAAAACATGATAAAAATGTAAGGCAGTGCAAAAATCTCTAAAATAGTGCTCAGGTAAACCACTATAATATTTTTGCTTTTAACATAACTTTATGTATTGTTTTAATGACAACACATTACGTATTATTTTCTCAGCATGTGTTTCCCACAGGAGGATTGTTAGTGGTGCACTGCTTCCTACCTCCATTTGCTGAGTAACTTACTGCCCAACTCTGACAAAGTTTCAAGGTTCAAAATGTAGCATTTGCTTAAACCACAATATAACTTTTTTGAGGTTGTAGTTAGACAGTAATGGTTTGGTGTCATCACCTCTAGGACTAGCTTTAGACTTCAGGATTAGCCTGTATGGATTTACACTAAACAAGACAACTATCAGCTGCTTGGAAGATAATAATTGCCTATAACTTTTTAACAGAACTTCCCTTAAAAATGGACTGGAAACATTTGCTGATTGGGTATTAGATGTTGCAATAAATTTGAGAATAAGTCCTTTCATTAGGACGAATGGCATGGAGACAGTCAAAGCTGCGTCGCCTGGCCCTCTCCTCTTAATAATATGCAGGCCTCCAGAGGCTTTTATAGGTCTGATCTCATAGGAGCTCGAAATTGCCAAAAAACTTGACCTGAGCACTTAACTCTAAACCAAATTACTTACCCGCTACATTCAGTGAGTCAGGCGGACAGAGAAAGCGATTGATGAGGGTGTTTTGGAATATAGAGAAGTTTGTGAGGGGGTATGACATCACTGCTGGAACAGAGGCAATGTCATTTACTTTAGAGATGAGTGGAAATGTAATAAAATACCAGCAGACTGCTGAGTGATCTCATATCAGTGTATGAGAGCGGGAAGCAACATCCCCTTCACATCATCGGTTTAATCAACAGCATTATGTCTGCACGACACCCTTCAAAGGTGCTGCGGCGTCATATTCTTCTGGTCTTTAGACTTGTCATGTCAAGCTCATTGAGCTGCAATATGCAGGCTAGCAATGGTTAATGCTCTGCTTTCTTGGCTGCAATATGTGGAAAATGCCATTTTCTCTCATCAGAAACATAATTGCAAATCCTTTATAAAGCTTCTTAAAGAGGTGTTAATTGAGGCCCGGTCACATAGGAATCTTCCTGCGGGTGCTCTTCCAGTCCGTCCCACTGCGGCGCTCATTTTCATTCATAAATACAGCGACACATCCCTCATGTAAAGCACACCACAAGGTGTGCTCTGTTTAAACAAAGACTTATTGCTTGCTCATTCTCTCCCTCAATTTATTTCCATTGAGGCAAGATATTTGCATTATCTTGCTTATATATATCCTGCTGATATATATTTGGCCATTTTATTGTTATATTTAGCTTTGTATGTTAAACTTAGTTTTCTTTTTACTTTAGGTATTAGGCTTCTTAATCGGGACCTGAGTCCAAATTTCGTACCTTAACATGTAAATGTGAGCTGTATGACATCAAAAGTTTCTTGAATGCTCGAATCCTTGATCAAATTACTCAAAAATCAACTGTCAGTTTCCTGTCTTGTGCACACCCACTTTGGTTGCCATAGATACAGTATAAGTGTAACCAATAAAAGGTGAAATGCCACACGAAGGCAAACACTCTCAGTTATGATTGCAATTAAAAGGAGTTGAGTGTGAGGTGGTGTGTAGAACACCACGGTTGTTGTAGACCAACAAGGACTCTCGTCCTACAGAATCCTACATAAGAAACCTCTGTTATGTTTGTAATGAATAGCTGTCTTCTAAATGTCTTCATAACATCATCTGCTGCCTAAATGTGTCTATCAAATCCTACCCCAGCAGCTGCAGTCCACCTCTGTCTTTGCCTGTCCGCCGGCTGTCTGGAGAACCACACCCCACGCAGCCAATAGCATTACCGGCTTCATCCATAGCCACTACACATCACCATCCCCCCTAGTGGGGATACAATTTGCCACCTTCCCACTGCCTCCCTGAGAATGCCATTAGGGACTTGTTTCAGGAGGGGGGAAAGGAGGGGGTAGGGAGGGAAGTGGTGAAGATGATGCTACCTGAATAACCATAGAGCAACAGCGCAGGCTAATGGATGTCCATACTAACATAGAAGATCTTAAAATAAACATTGGACAGCCTTACGTCAAATACACTTGGGGAAAGATTAGGAGCAATTCTTGCATTCACAATGATGGTGTTGCACAGCATTGCTTTGCAGAAACTCTTTAGTCACAAAGCCAATAGGTGCAGAGGTTTTATTATTTTTACAAAACCCTGTTTAGTATAACGGTGGAAAATGCCTCCACACTAAAATTGATGATTTAAAGACCAAACTAAAAAGCAAAAAGGCATTCATCCAGAGCATATATACTCCTCCAACTTTTGTTACACAGGTGATCTAAGCCTCAGCGCAGCGCACCCTCTCCGAAAACCTCCACAAGATTTGAATATCTATCTGCTTGTCTCCAAGAAGCATCCAGACACCAAAGCGCAAAGGCTGCAGTCTGCAACTACTCCTTGTTCTCTATCTCTTGTCTTTCACTCTTCTCGGTGAGCAAACTGCCACCCACTCATACTCAATCTCCGTCTCTCTCTTAGTCTTGCACGCACACACGGGCACAGCGGAGCACCACACCCTGTTAGCCGGCTGTCTCCTGCAGATGAGGAGAGAGAAGTAGGAGGGGGGTTCAGCTCAGGTGGTGGCTGCCACAGTCCCCACTCACCGTCTCTCTCTCAGCCTCTCCCATGATGGTGAATTCATGAGGATGTAACGTTTCTTTATCTTTTTCTATCTTTATTCTCACCATGGTCCAGGAAGAGATGCTTTGCAACAACCACTAACAGCCATATGCTAGCCTCGTTACGTCCTCCGGAGCAGGCTTTAATTGAATTACACCGGCACTCTGCCTGAACAAAGGCTCTGCAATCAGCGCTGATCTCATAGGGGGCCGAGGATAAAGATGGAGAGGGATGCTGGAGAAGAGGAGAGAGAGGGCTGGACATGAGAGGTGGGGGCTAGATGGCGGAGGAGCATGGACAGTGGGTTCATGCTTATAGTTAGAGTGCATGAGCAGCTAAAAGGGAATAGGAATAATTATTTGTCAGGTAACAGAAAAGGTCTTAAATTTGATGTCTCTGATGAAAAAACTGGTCTGGAGATAAAATTGAAGATCCGTGTGCAAAAGAGTGCAAATGGGGTTTGAGTAGAGCCAGTGATGGTGAGAAATTATAACATTAGCTAAAAGATTGAGAAGAAGTTGGAGAAATGTTTAAATTTATCCAACTGGAATGCATGCACTAAAAAAGACACAGACATAATTTGGGGCAGCAGGGGACTTCTAAAGTAGGTGCTAGCAGCCACTCACTAAAAAAGTGTTGCAGCAGCACTTCGTGGCCCACAAAGACAGGAGTCCAGCACTGCCATGCTGTCAGGGAGAAAACCATGCTTTTTGCTCATCCATCTATGAGCAGCACAGAAAGTGTCTAGATTCATTTATTCGTACAAGCCAGAAGATGAGGATAAGTGCTTATTGCCCAGGAAGATATCCCTCCCCGGCGGTGAGGTGTGCAGCCTCACCCACATGGCTGCAGTGTGCAGCATGCATGCCGGCTTTTTATTCTATCACGCTTCCTCCCCCACTTTGATCTTACTCACCTTTGCGCTCGCTCACCTGCTCCACCTCTTATCTCCTGCCGGCTGCAGCCACCACTTTCTTTCCTCTTCATTCTCCTTTTTAATCACCTTTGCAACATCCCTGCCTCTCCCTACTTTCCAGCATGCATCCTTTTTCAATTTGTTTTTTGCATTCCTTTCGCATCCTTTACCCCAGATCACCTACATGTGCTGCAGCCATGCTCCCGCCTGCCTGCATCTCTCCATGCATCCTCTTGCATGTCTCTTAAGCAGCCTTAGCTCTATCACTCTCTCTCCTCCCTCCTTGCCAGAGCTAATATGACTCATGTGGGCTGACATTTAAGAAGCAATCAAGGGCCATCAGAATCCAGCGCGTTATGAGTCTGATAAAATCCCAATCCATCTGAGGTAGCACCATGAGCTTCTCTGAAATCACACAGAGAATTAAAATATTGAGAGCTACCTCCTTCTCTTGTTTTATTATTCTCCACCACTGAGACTGAACTCTGGTTTTCATAAAGCACTCTTTAACACCCTTTTAAACAAGCACTCTCTTCACACAACCCCTCCACTGACTGCATCCACTTGTAAAAAGCTGGAGGGCTGTGATAATCAGTTTATACTCATTTATTCCCATTGTATTCCCAGGAGGCCACTGACATGATGGTGCCAGCTAACTCAATCCGTACCCCACCCATTTTCTTCCTCGCTGTGGAAATTTTCTTTTCCCTGTCACCAACTACTGCTTAAGATAACCTGATTACAAAAGACACTAACACCCGTCATTTAGGGAATCAATGAAGAGATCACAGTTGGTTGGTTTAAATAATATGAAACATCCTTAAGACTGGTGGATTCTGAGTTTAGGAGAGTTTTTCAGCTTTTACAATAATCAACAAAGTGCCTCCCAATAATCATTAACTTTTTTTCTCCAAGAGTTCAATCAATAAGAACCAGCTGGCCAAGATCATGTTCCAGGCTTTTGCCTCCTTACAGGAGCAGCGTGAGGTCTGAGAGACATTGTGGTAGCATCCATTCATGCGGGATAATCACATTAACTAGGTGTGTCGGGGCTTTGTGGATAGATTTTTATAAAGACAAGTCAGGCCCAGAGTCACACCAAATCAGCCCAATGCTTCCCTCTAATCTCCCACACCCCACCCCCAAAGCCCCCTAATCTGACTACAAGGCAGCCCGTGACAAAAGTTCAAAGATGAGATGAATCATTTAGCAATAGGAAAAAATATGCTGAAGATGCTGGAGAAAGCAAAGCGGTGCACTTTACCGGTTTGGTTCTTCTTATGCAGCACAGCATAGTTGGAGTTGTAGTATCCTCCCTTTCTCTTCTATGCTTCTTTCTTCCCTTTTTCCTTCCCTTTCACTTCTTCTGTCTCACCCTCTCTCTCTCTCACTCACTTTCGTGCACACACACACACTCGTTCTCTCTTTCTCTCTCTCTGGCTGTATCACCAGCTAAGCCTTCCAGTGCATTTATTCATCCCAGTTTGCACACACACGCTCCTCACTTGGTCTGCCTGGGTGCAACTCTTTTCTCTCTCTTACTCACTGCCTGACAATGCCTACAAGCCAAGCCTTTAAAGCCCCTCCCTTCCCCTCTCTCCTCCTCCTCCTCCACCATCACTTTCAGATCAGCACTCCTCTCTTCTACATCTTCTCACCCTCCTCTTCCTCCTCCCTTTCAGCCTAGCTCCAGCTAAAGCTGCAGCCCCACCCAAAGAGGCAGCCCCCTTTGATAAGTGAGTGGACACCTCCAGCCAGGATTAGCTTAACCAGTTTAAATGTATTCAGCTTAATTTCACTTTTGCACTACTTCCAAGCCTTTTTCACACATACATAGACGAGGAGGTGTCTCTTTTCTTTTTATTTGGTTCCAAAATGGGGGGTGGGGTTGGATGGGGATCTTGCCTACCTCTCAGATTGAGAAAGCTCTCCGTGTGTCAGATTATAGGCTTGGATGTGCAGAGCCCAAATCTCCAGGGAAATGCCAAAAGGGTGTTTTCTGGCACAGCCAGGGAGCATCACCTGCCAACATAGACGTTTGTATGAAAGATAGCAGCAATGAACACTGATGCATGCAGACACACACATATATACATATACACATGCACGCTCTGTGCTTTTAGGACACGTCACCCACATCACCAAAACCACCCACCCTCCTTCCCTCCACACACACACACACACACACACACACACACACACACACACACACACACACACACACACACCTCTCTCTCTCTCTCTCTCCCTCTATACTCAGCGCTCTCTGTTCTCATGGAAACACCACACTAGAAAAGCAGAGGAGATGGAGAGAAGGAAGAAGAGGGAGGAATGATGGCAGAAGGAGGAAGCAAGAAGGCCGGGTGTGGCAGACAGGCGAGGCAAACTGCCTTTCTCTCTCACTCTCTCTCTCTCTTTTTTCTCCTTCTCTTGTGTCCACCTTTGCACACAGTCTGGTTTAATGAGCAGGCACTGGGCAAGCACTTCCCCCTATTGGAACCATTAGCTTAGAGTGAGGCTTACAGGCGCAGTCTCATGCAAACACCCACACACTGTATTTGTATTTCATAACTAACACACACAAGCATCCACACACACACGCACACAGAGACACACAGTGGTGTCAGAGCTGTCCCCACCCCCGCTCCGACACCAACAGGCTTCAGCAGAAGATACAGAGACACAATGAGGATAGCAAAACAGGTGGAAAGAAGGGAAGAGGGATGGAAGGTGTGGCAAAAAAGGAGAAGGGAAAAACCAGAAGGTATTTCTGAAAGAAAAGAAATTATCAACTGGCACCACCAAGCTGCCCCCTTCCGGGTGGTCACTGCTGTCACACATTCAAAACCTAACACCGTTACTTGGCAGCACTACATCATCACTTGATGTAATCATGGTATGTAGCAGGCACAGTGACACAAGCTTTTACCTCCGCATATTTATGCACATTCATGCTGAATAGCTGCCAGTTCAGGGACCCTTTTACAAAGCTGCTCCGCTGCAATAAATGTTAGATATGTGCTTTGAAAACGAAAATGGACGATGCTCTGCCCTGGTTTGTTGAGAGAACTAAAATATGAAAAAGGAGCTGCACATCAAATAAAGTTCCCGAGAGAAACACGCAAAAACACTTATTTAAAGAGGCACATTAAAGAATGTTTGTGGCTTCATTCACAGAAGAGCAATGGAAAAGGAAAAACTGCTTCCCTGTTCAGAATGACATCAGATGTCATACGAGTAAAGCACAAGTGAATTTTTACACGTGGATATCAGCCCACATATAAAACTGTCATCCCCCACAATGCTGAAACACAAATGAGCGACTTTCATATAGACAGTTTAATGTGAACATAGAAACCTCCTGAGCAACAGACTCTAAAATTTTAATTGGGCAACAGACATCATTGACCTTCATCCAGATCATCATAAGGGTGTGTCCTCAGCCCATGCCTCTATGACAGCTCCCCTATACACCCTGCACACATAACTGCCAAACGTCATGAAAAACAACAAAACAGACCAAGAAACAGCTTCTTTAAACCAAAATCCCTTCCTTCCACTCACATAATCCCAAAGATGAAGCAAAACCTTCCTTGACTAAGCCCTGGTTTTCCTTTGCATGCACTGTCTAATTGCTTTCATGTATAACATTACAGTAAAGATTTATTTTTTTTATTTTGACCATTTTCCATTCTTTTAAGAGCAATAGCAGAATTACCAATAGACAAGAGCATAATCATACATAAGACCAATAAGAATGGCCTGATACCACATTCCTTATTTACCAGCTTTGGACGATAGTATCCCATTCTGTTTTAAGCTAACAAGTTCATGTTACAGTCTTCTGTGTTTTGTCTTTACCAATTTTGCACAACAGTTTTGCAGCTCCTCCAGTTACCATTAATGTCTTGGCCAGCTCTCTGATTATTTCAAGGCATGTCAGGGTAAGTTGACAACAATGTCTTGGTAGCTGTAAACTGAACAGGGATTCATGCCCAAAGCTTGGGATATTGTTTTAACTCTGCTTTAAACTTCTCCACAACTTTATCCATGACCTGTTTTCTGTCTTCCTTGATCATCATGATGATGTTTGTACGGTAATGTTCTTTAACACACCTCTGAGGCCCTCAAAGAGCATCCATCCATCCATTGAGTGTACCCACTTTTAACGTGCAGGGTTGCAGGAGGGCTGGTGCATATCTCCGGTGGTCATTGGGCAAGAGGCGCTAACACCCTGGACAGGTCACCAATCCATCACAGGTCAACATAGAGACACACAAGACAAACGACCATGCATGCAAACACTAATACCTAAAGGCAATTTAAAGAAATCAATTAACCTAAAAATCATGTTTTTGGACTGTGGGAGGAAGATGGAATACCATGCACAGGGAATATTTAGAAACTTTATGCAGATAGACCCCAGGCTGAGATTCGAACCCAGGACCTTCTTGCTGCAAGGAACTCACAGAACAATTGCATCTATACTGAGAATAAACTACACCCGGATGGATTATTCAATAACTAGATGACTTTGTAAGCCAATTAGCTTTTTTTATTGGATTTTATTCAGATGTGTCACAGTAAAATGGACTAAGTTCATAAGAGCCTTTCAAACTTTTACTTGTAATTTTCATTTAAAAAACTGTGAATCATTTTTCTTCTACTTTACAATTATGTACTAGTTTTTGTTGGTCCATCACAAATAATTGTGGTGGCTGTAATGTGACAAAATGTAAAACAAATTAATGGATATAACCACACTTGCGAGGCATCATGTACAACCAAAAGGGCATTGAGACATGTTTTAAGTGATATCATTTTTATCATCATCATTTTAGTGTGGGAGGTTTCATGGCTAAATTGGACCAGCCTGGTAGTCAGTCTTCATTGATTGCACATTGCATCAGTAATAGCAGAGTGTGAAGGTTCAATTAACAGGGTAAGAGCACAGTTTTGCTCAAAATATTGAAATGCAAACAACATTATGGGTGACATACCAGAGTTCAAAAGAGGACAAATTGTTGGTGCACGTCTTGCTGGCGCATCTGTGACCAAGACAGCAAGTCTTTGTGATGTATCAAGAGCCACGGTATCCAGGGTAATGTCAGCATACCACCAAGAAGGACGAACCACATCCAACAGGATTAACTGTGGACGCAAGAGGAAGCTGTCTGAAAGGAATGTTCGGGTGCTAACCAGGACTGTGTCCAAAAAACATAAAACCACCGCTGCCCAAATCACGGCAGAATTAAATGTGCACCTCAACTCTCCTGTTTCCACCAGAACTGTCTGTCAGGAGCTCCTCAGGGTCAATATACACGGCCGGGCTGCTATAGCCAAACCTTTGGTCACTCATGCCAATGCCAAACGTCGGTTTCAATGGTGCAAGGAGCACAAATCTTGGGCTGTGGACAATGTGAAACATGTATTGTTCTCTGATGAGTCCACCTTTACTGTTTTCCCCACATCCGGGAGAGTTACGGTGTGGAGAAGCCCCAAAGAAGCGTACCACCCAGACTGTTGCATGCCCAGAGTGAAGCATGGGAGTGGATCAGTGATGGTTTGGGCTGCCATATCATGGCATTCCCTTGGCCCAATACTTGTGCTAGATGGGCGCGTCACTGCCAAGGACTACCGAACCATTCTTGAGGACCATGTGCATCCAATGGTTCAAACATTGTATCCTGAAGGCGGTGCCGTGTATCAGGATGACAATGCACCAATACACACAGCAAGACTGGTGAAAGATTGGTTTGATGAACATGAAAGTGAAGTTGAACATCTCCCATGGCCTGCACAGTCACCAGATCTAAATATTATTGAGCCACTTCGGGGTGTTTTGGAGGAGCAAGTCAGGAAACGTTTTCCTCCACCAGTATCACGTAGTGACCTGGCCACTATCCTGCAAGAAGAATGGCTTAAAATCCCTCTGACCACTGTGCAGGACTTGTATATGTCATTCCCAAGACGAATTGATGCTGTATTGGCTGCAAAAGGAGGCCCTACACCATTCTAATAAATTATTGTGGTCTAAAACCAGGTGTTTCAGTTTCATTGTCCAACCCCTGTATGTGGGTCAACGATATGCCAGGGTTCCTTGAAAATCTTTTCTATTAGTGGATTTAAGAGTACGACATTTTCCATGTGTTATTCTATCCCTGCATCATACATGAAATTCAGTTGCAGAAAAATTTAAGTCAAATATGAAACCCTGAGAAAAAAAGAAAATTGAAGGAGTAAACCGGTCCAGGGTGTACCCCGCCTCCCGCCCATAGACTGCTGGAGGTGACCAACTATGGAAGAAGTGGTAGAAAATGACTGACCTTAACAAGGAAGAGAAAGCAAAACCTTTGATTAATGTGTGAACAATGTATGATTTCTGCAACCTGTCTGGCACCTCTATGAAATTAACAAAACAAACAATAAAAATCTCTCAGTGCATGTTAATCAGTTTACATCAGTGCATGTTAATGTGTGTTGGTGAAACATTTACAGCATCAGCATCTCAACATCAAGAAGCAAATCACTTAAAATCAAGTCCCCATACTGGTAGTGCTGATTCAAATCCTTCGAGAGATAATATAATCAGCTCCCATTTTACACAAAGAGAGCTGTTAGGCAGAAAAAAACAATAAAAAAGAATAACTAAAATATTGCAAATACCCAAGAGCAAGAAATCCGGCTGAGGCCAGGGCAGTAGTAGCTGCTGAAATCAAGCGAGAGTGTGTGGGTTGGCGTCTGAAAACAGTCCATCTGCCATTGCAACAGATTAGGTGGCAGTTGACTGGAAACTAACTCAACAGACAGTATAGCTGCTCCTTCTTCCTAAACGACTTGGTATGCAAATGTAAGTCCAGATCGTTGATTGTTTTGTTAAGCAGTTGAATCTGCAGCCTTTACAGACCTCAGAGATCAATAATGTCACCCTGATCATCCAGTACTGGTGAGGTGTGTGCTTGGGCAACTCTTCACACCTGCCAGACACTACCTCCAGTTATAAAACAATTCTTTTTTTTTAAAGATATTTTTTCAGCACTAGTGGACTTTATTTATTTTTTGACAGAAAGAGGGGTAGACATTCGGCAAATATCCCCAGGTCCGGGACTTGAACCCGGGACAGCCACTTCGAGGACTGCAGCCTCTGAACATGGTCGCGCCCTTACCCCTTACACCATCAGCGCCGTGCCCCATGAACCAATTCCTATGATCCATTGTACTCAGAGGCTAGTAAAGTAGCCAAAACCTGCAAGTAAGTATGTCTAGTCAGTGTTGCATTACTTCAGTGTGTTTCTAATCAAACTAAAAAAGTAGTCATCCATAAAATAAGTAAGAGTTGAAAAGCTATTTAGTAAAAAGGCTTCCCAAGTACTCACTGTATGATCAGAACATCTGATTTAATTTGTGAAAATAAAGTAAATCAGACATATAATCATATATAAAGCTATGTGCAAATTCTGATATTTTATAGAATAAAATAAAAGAATTGAGTTAACAGAATTTCCACACCTATGTTATTCACAAGATAAAGCTTTTTGACCCCAGTGCTACCAGTAGGTAATGCATACACAGTATGTTAGAACAGAGTAAAGCACCTCCAGTGATTCTGTTTACTGTTTATTCACTTTACCATCAAAGGGCACAGTTTATTCAAAAGATGTGTGAAAACAAAAAGTCAAAAACTGTAAGTGTGTGGAGCATTTTTGGTGAAAATACGTTTGTTCCTTATTCAGTGAAGTAACTTCAGAGGGGTAGAGTAGCCAGGAATTGCACTTAAGTAGAAGTAAAATGTATGGTGCAGTAAAACATCACATATGGGTACATTTAAAAAAGAAAAAAGTCACCCAAGTAAATGTAACTAGTTACTAACCACGTGTGGTTGTATTGTTGAGCTAAACTTTTTTGACCTCTCATTTTCTACTAAGATCTGGGAAGTTAGAAAACATTAAAGGATGGTCACCTCTAAACAACACAATATAACTCCAAGTAAATCTAACTTCTGTGAAATCAAACTGTCCACTTAGGAAGCAACACTGATTGATATCAATTTCTCACGCTGTTGTGCAAATGGAATAGACAACAGGGGGAAATCTTTGGCAATTAGCAAGACACACTCAACAAAGGAGTGGTTCTGCAGGTGGGGACCACAGACCACTTCTCAGTACCTATACTTTCTGGCTGATGTTTTGGTCACTTTTGAATGTTGGTGCTGCTTTCACACTCATGGTAGCATGAGACGGACTCTACAACCCACACAAGTGGCTCAGGTAGTGCAGCTCATCCAGGACGGCACATCAATGCGAGCTGTGGCAAGAAGGTTTGCTGTGTCTGTCAGCATAGTGTCCAGAGCCTGGAGGTGCTACCAGGAGACAGGCCAGTACACCAGGAGACGTGGAGGAGGCCGTAGGAGGTCAACAACCCAGCAGCAGGACCGCTACCTCCACCTTTGTCCAAGGAGGAACAGGAGGAGCACTGCCAGAGCCCTGCAAAATGACCTCCAGCAGGCCACAAATGTGCATGTGTCTGCACAAACGGTTAGAAACCGACTCCATGAGGATGGTATGAGGGGCCGATGTCCACAAATGGGGGTTGTGCTCACAGCCCAACACCGTGCAGGACGCTTGGCATTTGCCAGAGAGCCCGAGGATTGGCAAATTCGCCACTGGCGCCCTGTGTTCTTCACACATGAAAGCAGTTTCACATTGAGCACATGTGACAGACGTGACAGAGTCTGGAGACACCGTGGAGAGCGATCTGCTGCCTGCAACATCCTTCAGCATGACTGGTTTGGCAGTGGGTCAGTAATGGTGTGGGGTGGCATTTCTTCGGAGGGCCACACGGCCCTCCATGTGCTCGCCAGAGGTAGGCTGACTGCCATTAGGTACCAAGATGAGATCCTCAGACCCCTTGTGAGACCATATGCTGGATTGGTTTGCCCTGGGTTCCTCCTAATGCAGGACAATGGTAGACCTCATGTGGCTGGAGTGTGTCAGCAGTTCCTGCAAGATGAAGACATTCAAGCTATGGACTGGCCCGCCTGTTCCCCAGACCTGAATCTGATTGAGCATATCTGGGACATCATGTCTCGCTCCATCCACCAACAGACTGTCCAGGAGTTGGCGGATGCTTTAGTCCAGGTCTGGGAGGAGATTCCTCAGGAGACCATCCGGCATCTCATCAGGAGCATGCCCAGGCGTTGTAGGGAGGTCCTACAGGCACGTGGAGGCCACACACAATACTGAGCCTCATTTTGACTTGTTTTAAGGACATTGCATCAAAGTTGGATCAGCCTGTAGTGTGTTTCTCCACTTTAATTTTGTGTGTGACTCCAAATCCAGGCCTCCATTGGTTAATAAATTTGATTTCCATTGATGATTTTTGTGTTATTTTGTTGTCAGCACATTCAACTTTGTACAGAACAAAGTATTCAATGAGAATATTTCATTCATTCGGATCCAGGATGTGTTATTTGAGTGTGCCCTTTATTTTTTTGAATAGTATATATTAGCTTAATTATAATTTTACAGTTTGGTTCTTATCTCTGAAAAGCATAGCAATGAAAAATAGCTCAGGCCTCTGGTCTTTTTCAATGTATGATTTAAATCATAAGATAAAAAATAACCTCAGATTGATAAATATGTGAGGTGTTTTGGTTAATTATACAAAAGTATAATTAGCTTTAGTAGCAGTAACTGCTGTTTTTATTACCAAATGTATTAATTCGCTAAAACAAGACCTGTTTCTCTACATATAAGAACAATGTTTACCCAGTGTGAGTCAGCCTTTTTCACACCTGAATGCATTCTGTCTGTTGCTTTGTGCATTAACATTGTACCGCTGTCCTCGCTGTGATGAAGCCCCTCATCTGCAGAATGAAAGGTCACTGTCTGTGAAAGGCAATGAGGTGCACGAGTAATCTGCAAGCTGCAAGCTGTATCACAATATTAAGGCCAGGACCAGTTTCGTCTAATTGACCGTAACTATTGTAACTGATTAATTTCCTGTAGGACGCTAACGCAAATGTCAAAACTGAAGCAGGACAGATGGCTGTGTACTGTGAAATATACAGCTTTCCAGAACTGTTAATAGTGCCCATTAAAAGCTTATTTATAGTTATGGCGTTGCTATATGTTAGTATATGACACATCCCACATGGACTTGTTGAGCAAACTTGTTGTGACTATGAATCTGAATATATTATTTAATATTTAAAATTAATATTTTATCAAATAAAATTTCAGTCTGTTAAGGGTTGTCCTGTGAATACCAGCCCAGTAAGGCATGAAAAGGATGAGCCAAGCTCTGACATTATTGAACAGCAAAACTCTGCACACACATGGAATGAATTCACACAATTTCTTCAAATACAAGAATTTATTAACAAAAATAAGTCAAGTCAAAGTCGAACATATTTCAATTAACAAACTCTTTACTATGCTAAAACAATCCAACTAAACTACCAAGCAGAACAGAATTAAAGAATAACAAAGACTAATGGGCTATGTACAATATAAACAAGTTGATTAAAGATGATTGAAAATCATGATGCAACATTACCGTGCAAAGTTTATGTTTGAGAACCAAGGATTATCTTGAAGAATCTGGAAGTGAAGTTAAGTTAGTCTTGGAACTAACTTAAGCAATAATCAGCAACATTTAGACAACCATTCACAATGCAAGATCAGATAAAATATTATTTTATTAAAATGTTTTAAAGAATGATCTGCTGAATAAAACCAACCTTCTGGATGACTAATTCTCAACGGTGTCTTATTAGCTGCCTTTATTTATTAAAATAATATTTAAAGAAATATTATTAAGGAAATAGTAAAATATTTAAGGAAATATTTTGTAAAAGAGCCTAATCTTTCTGGAGAAATGGGCTTAGTATGCAAGCACATGTTCTTAGATGTTAGCAGTTAAAGCTAACAAAAGAAGCTGATAGTTTAGCACCAGAATCAAACACATACCTTTAAAAATACCGTCAATAAAAGGGTTAAAATGCATAAGCGCGGATGGCGCGTTATGATCAATATTGTTTAAAATCACCCTTCAGGTAAAGTTTCTTAACTTTAAAAACACACAAAGAACACAAAACTGAACATGTGTGCTGCAGATATTCTGCTAGCACCAAGATAGAGTTTCACAAACAAAACCAAACTTCATAAAATGAAAAACGTTTAGATCATTTCATTCTAAATCCCTTCTCTCTGGCCAAACCCTAACCTCATGAACCATGCTGAGGAAACGTTGTCGAGGCGACAAAGTTTGAAGAAAACATCCACTTTGAACGGAGCTGTTGGGGGGGCCGGCTCACTGTCCGACCGACCAAACTGCAAGTTGCTGGTAACCACGGTGATGCGGTCCCTGTTGTCCTCCTGGAAACAGTTAGCTTCTGCAGATCTCAGAGAGAAAGTCAAGCAACGCTTGTACCTTAATTTACCCCTTTTTATGAGTGAATACCAGATACACATCCAGCAGTTCATTCGTACTTAACTCAGTGCATATGATCGCGTGATCTTATGACACCCTTGGATCCAGTTTGAAAAGTCTGTTTGCCAGCAGAGACATTAGCTTGCTGTGTCCCTCCTGTCCCGTTTGTCACCAGCGTGGAAGAGATCGGTTCCTTGGAAAGGTGGGGTTTTATTAGGCCAGTGGCACCATGGGAAGTCCACTGTTATCCCCAATTCTTAAGTTGTGCCGGAAGTCGATTAATGCAATTTATTTGGAAAATTCCAGAAAAGTTTGTAGGCCTTTCATATTGTAACCATGGCTGTGGTCCCAACACTCAACTAAAGAGATATAAAACTGAAAAATTTGGAGATGGTTGTAATGAAATAATCTCTTCAGTATTTTTAGCTAGCTTGTGAAAAAGTAACAAACTCAAAACAGATATGGCAGGTAATGACAGTGCAAGTATTTGGCTTTGTGTGCTGTCAAGATGCTTCTGTCCAGTCCGGATGGCATTGTGCCAGAAAGGTTTAAACACTGACAAATGACCAATATTTTGTTCTGGAGCTCCTTGCTTGCTGGTAACAGATCCAACTGACGACATCCTTCACAACTTTCAACACTCCTGGCATAAGTCCTAAAGTAAATAAAAACAACCTTTAATTTGAACATTTATTCAGGAGGAAAACAAAAATCATGCAATATTACAGAAATAATCGTACTCATCATCCTTCGCTTATCCGGGACCGGGTTGCGGGGGCAGCAGACTCAGCAGAGACACCCAGACGTCCCTCTCCCCAGACACCTCCTCCAGCTCCTCCGGGGCTCCCCCCTCCCAAGGCACTCCCAAGCCAGCTGAGAGACATAGTCCCTCCAGTGTGTCCTGGGCCGTCCCCTGGGCCTCCTCCCGGTGGGCGTGCCTGGAACACCTCCCGAGGAAGTTGTCCAGGAGGCATCCGGTATACAGGTCCTTCTCAAAATATTAGCATATTGTGATAAAGTTCATTATTTTCCATAATGTCATGATGAAAATTTAACATTCATATATTTTAGATTCATTGCACACTAGCTGAAATATTTCAGGTCTTTTATTGTCTTAATACGGATGATTTTGGCATACAGCTCATGAAAACCCAAAATTCCTATCTCACAAAATTAGCATATTTCATCCGACCAATAAAATAAAAGTGTTTTTAATACATAAAACGTCAACCTTCAAATAATCATGTACAGTTATGCACTCAATACTTGGTCGGGAATCCTTTGGCAGAAATTACAGCTTCAATGCGGCGTGGCATTGAGGCAATCAGCCTGTGGTACTGCTGAGATCTTATGGAGGCCCAGGATGCTTCGATAGCGGCCTTTAGCTCATCCAGAGTGTTGGGTCTTGAGTCTCTCAACGTTCTCTTCACAATATCCCACAGATTCTCTATGGGGTTCAGGTCAGGAGAGTTGGCAGGCCAATTGAGCACAGTGATACCATGGTCAGTAAACCATTTACCAGTGGTTTTGGCACTGTGAGCAGGTGCCAGGTCGTGCTGAAAAATGAAATCTTCATCTCCATAAAGCTTTTCAGCAGATGGAAGCATGAAGTGCTCCAAAATCTCCTGATAGCTAGCTGCATTGACCCTGCCCTTGATAAAACACAGTGGACCAACACCAGCAGCTGACACGGCACCCCAGACCATCACTGACTGTGGGTACTTGACACTGGACTTCTGGCATTTTGGCATTTCCTTCTCCCCAGTCTTCCTCCAGACTCTGGCACCTTGATTTCTGAATGACATGCAGAATTTGCTTTCATCCGAAAAAAGTACTTTGGACCACTAAGCAACAGTCCAGTGCTGCTTCTCTGCTGACTGTGGGTACTTGACACTGGACTTCTGGCATTTTGGCATTTCCTTCTCCCCAGTCTTCCTCCAGACTCTGGCACCTTGATTTCTGAATGACATGCTGAATTTGCTTTCATCTGAAAAAAGTACTTTGGACCACTAAGCAACAGTCCAGTGCTGCTTCTCTGTAGCCCAGGTCTGGGGAATGCGGCACCTGTAGCCCATTTCCTGCACACGCCTGTGCACGGTGGCTCTGGATGTTTCTACTCCACACTCAGTCCACTGCTTCCGCAGGTCCCCCAAGGTCTGGAATCGGCCATTCTCCACAATCTTCCTCAGGGTCCGGTCACCTCTTCTCGTTGTGCAGCGTTTTCTGCCACACCTTTCCCTTCCCACAGACTTCCCACCGAGGAGCCTTGATACAGCACTCTGGGAACAGCCTATTCGTTCAGAAATTTCTTTCTGTGTCTTACCCTCTTGCTTGAGGGTGTCAATAGTGGTCTTCTGGACAGCAGTCAGGTCGGCAGTCTTACCCATGATTGGGGTTTTGAGTGATGAACCAGGCTGGGAGTTTTAAAGGCCTCAGGAATCTTTTGCAGGTGTTTAGAGTTAACTCGTTGATTCAGATGATTAGGTTCATAGCTCGTTTAGAGACCCTTTTAATGATATGCTAATTTTGTGAGATAGGAATTTTGGGTTTTCATGAGCTGTATGACAAAATCATCCGTATTAAGACAATAAAAGACCTGAAATATTTCAGTTAGTGTGCAATGAATCTAAAATATATGAATGTTAAATTTTCATCATGACATTATGGAAAATAATGAACTTTATCACAATATGCTAATATTTTGAGAAGGACCAGTAGATGCCCGAGCCACCTCAACTGGCTCCTCTCGATGTGGAGGAGTAGCGGCTCTACTCCGAGCCCCTTCCGGATGTCCAAGCTCCTCACCCTATCTCTAAGGGAGTGCCCAGCCACGCTACGGAGGAAGCTCATTTCAGCCTCTCGTTCTTTCGGTCATGAACCAAAGTTCATGGCCATAGGTGAGGGTAGGAACGTAGACCGACCGGTAAATCGAGAGCTTCGTTTTTCGGCTCAGCTCTCTCTTCACCACGACGGACCGGCACAGCGCCCGCATTACTGCGGCAGTCACCCCGATCAGTCTGTCGATCTCCCGCTCCATTGTTCCCTCACTCGTGAACAAGACCCCGAGATACTTAAACTCCTCCGCTTGAGGCAGGAACTCCCCTCCAACCTGAAGAGGACAAGCCACCCTTTTCCGGTCGAGAACCATGGCCTCGGTCTTGGAGAAGCTGATTCTCATCCCAGCCGCTTCACACTCAGCTGCGAACCGCTCCAGCGCATGCTGTAGGTCTTGGCTAGAGGGGGCCAGCAGGACCACGTCATCTGCAAAAAGAAGGGACAAAATCCTTTGCTCCCCAAACCAGATCCCCTCCGGCCCTTGGCTGCGCCTAGAAATCCTGTCCATAAAAGTTATGAACAGGACCGGTGACAAAAGGCAGCCCTGCCAGAGTCCAACATGCACCGGGAACAGGTCCAACTTAGTGCCGGCAATGCGAACCAAATTCCTGCTCCGCTTGTACAGAGATCAGATGGCCCCTAATAAAGGGCCACCGACTCGATACTCCTGCAGCACCCCCCACAGGGCATCACAAGGGACACAGTCAAATGCTTTCTCCAGGTCCCATGAACCCTCGAGTACCCTGTATAGGGTATAGACCTGGTCCAGTGTTCCACGGCCGGAACGAAAACCACACTGCTCCTCCGGAAGCCGAGGTTCGACTATCAGCCGGACTCTCCTCTCCAATACCCTGGCGTAGGCCTTACAAGGGAGGCTGAGGAGTTTGATCCCCCTGTAGTTGGAACACGCCCTCTGGTCACCCTTCTTATGAAGGGGGACCACCACCCAAGTCTGCCAGTCCAGAAGCACTGTCCCCGAACGCTACGCAATGTTGCAGAGGCGTGTCAACCATGGCAGCCCCACAACATCCAGATTCCGGGGGAAGTTGGAGACATCGAGTCCAAGTGGACCATGTTCTTCGCATCTATTGTCGATAATGCTGCCTGTAGCTTCGGCCGTAAGGTCTGCGGTGCTTGTCGCGGTGGCAAACCCCGAACCTGGTGGTGGACACCGGCAGTAAGGGATGCGGTCAAGCTGAAGACGGAGTCCTATTGGCTGTGGTTGGCTTGTGGGACTCCTGAGGCGGCTGACGGGTACCGTGAAGCCAAGCGTGCCGTGGCCCGGGCGGCGGCAGAGGCCAAAACACGGGGCTGGGAGGAGTTTGGTGAGGCCATGGAGAAGGACTACCGGTTGGCCTCGAAGCGATTTTGGCAAACCGTCCGCCGCCTCAGGAGGGGGAAGCAGTGCTTCGCAAACACTGTTTACAGTGGGGGTGGGAGGCTGCTGACCTCAACTAGGAACATTATCAGGCAGTGGAAGGAGTACTTCGAGGATCTCCTCAATCCTGCCATCACGCATTCCCTGGTGGAAACAGAGGCTGGGGACTCGGGGTTGGGCTCTTTCATCACCCGGGCTGAAGTCACCGAGGTGGTTAAAAAGCTCCGCGGTGGCAAGGCTTTGGGGGTGGATGAGATCCGCCCTGAGTACCTCAAGTCTCCGGATGTTGTGGGGCTATTACAGAAATATTACTACAGAAAATAAATACTTCTGACAGTTTCTATAAAATAAATGTAACACATTAATTACTCCTAAACTGATCAGTTTCTACAAATTGTTTGCAGTCCATAGGTTTTGGTTTTCTTGGTGCTACAAATTCAGACACCTGTTTCTCTTACATGTTTTGTTAAATAGGAAAGACAAAAGAACATGTGATTTGAGTTCATCTTCAATAATTTCTTTATTTTGTGGCACTTGTGTCCTTTATTTTGTAAGTTGACTGAAAGTACATGGGGTGGAGAGAGTTAGGGGAAGACACGCAACAAAGGTCAAGGGGCCACCAGGGACTTGGCTAAAGAGGATAATTTTGCTATTTTCTTTTTCAATCACTGAGTTACAACAATGAATTCTAATTTTATACATTTACACATTTTTACACCAGGACATTTGGAGGGTGCTGCAACTTTAGCAGCCCAGCACGTTTAACATCTGTACATGGTCTAAACATGTATGTCCTGTGGTGAGGGTGTAGATGGTTTAAGGATCCGCAGTCATTGTTGAATCCAACTTCCTGCTCATGCTGTTGTTGAGGGCGTTTTGCTGGTCTCCGATAAGAGACTTGTTCAAACACATCCTGTGATTTCAAGCCATTAACAAGGAGCTGAACAAAGGAAATCAGATACATATTTCATATCTGGACAACATCAGATGGTGAAGAACTGGATCATCTACATGTCTAATAACAGAATAAAAGCAGATAAAATGAATGTTTTGAAAACAGAGCAAAACTATTTGGATCCAGACTGCAAGAAGATATTGACTATAATGGAGTTACTTTACAGCTTTTCTCAGTCTGGAGACCAAATCCTTTAACCTTCAAAACATATTCTAAGAGAATCAGCTCCATGCAGGAAACTTGAGTCTTTTTTCAATCAATTTTCTTGATTTTCTTTTTTTCTAACCCACACTGGTAAACTGTTGCCATGGTAGTTGAGATGAAGTAGGAATAATAATTGTTACTCCATTGCTGTGTGTGAATTAAAACCTAGAGGGCATGAGTTAGCGGACTGAGATACAGAGAAGAAATGAGACAGGATGAGGACTGAGTTCTCTTGTGCATTTCATTTTTGAGTTCTCGCTAGATCTCTTCACTAGTGTCAGAGCCCGCAACCTTAAAGTGCAAGAGTCAAGTCTGACCTCCAGGATTATCAGAACTACTCACAAACGTTAATGAGTAGAGGAAGGAGCTTATTCATGAACAAATTGTTTACAAATGAAGCACTTCCTTTTACATTGTCTTATATGAGAATGAAGCCTATTTTTCAAAGCAATGCTCATTCTCTTACCAAAAAAATCATATTTTTAGGTGAAAAAGCTGCATCCAGAACCAAACCCGCCAAACAGCCCTCAACAAAACACAATAACAAGTACAATGACATAAAGTTAGTGCTAAAATGATATAGGACAGAGAACATGTGAAATAATCACACACAGAACTGGGTTCAGCAAAAATCCTGAATCAAATTTATTCTGTCTTAATCTCAAACACCAGAAATGTTACACTACAACTGGATAAAATACAGCTGCTTTGACACGGGCAATAAATTAGGAAAAAGAAAAAACAAACCAACACACACATGTGTGTCCTTCACAATAAAGTGAAATACCATATGTAAATCAGAATATAAAAATATATTTATATATGTATAGTGCTCTGTTGGCTTACTTTGTCAGGTTCCATCTGATTTAAGGGAGCCAACTTTATTAGCTGTACTGCAGACAAAATAAAAGAAGCACCTAATCTAGAATGTAACTGACACAGGGAGAAAGATTATTCCCTCAGACCTCAGCTGGTTTTCATTCTAAACATGCCTCAAATAAGAAAAAAAGTACACTTCATGAGCGAATGCTGACAAAGAAGGCTAGTATTGTTTTCCAGTTCCAGTTATTAAACACCTAGTACCAGGGTTTTGTTGTTCTTTAGCACTGAGATTCAACATACTCTTCATTACTGGGACGCCTCTTCTTTAGAGTGTGGTACTCATCCTCATCCTCAGAGTCCTGGAAGAGACCAGACCAGGGAACAGATTAAAAACTGTGTACACAGCAATATTACTTATTTAAAACATTTCTGGTGGACGTATGCAAAAGGTATTTCTGAGCTGAAAGTTATTGTTTTAAAGTATTACACTGTAAAACGTACCAGTAGATATAGTTCACAGCATGTGGCGCTCCTCACGTTGGCTGCCTGTGGATAGGTGACACACTCCTCTCTGATGGATGGAGAACACAAAGAGTTGTTAAAACATGTGTCACTTCACACTGTTTAGCCTGGTGTTCGTGTTTGAACAGTCGCCATTTATTACAGCTTCAACTGAATTTAATGCTAGATTTTACCCAGAGCTGAACTGTTTCGCCGTTTCTGTCGCTCCAATTTCATACCAAAGTAAACAACCACTTAGCTTAGCAGGGGAGAAAAAGGTACAAGAAAAGAAACCACTCACACAGTTTTGATTAAAAGTGACAAAGTCAAACAAACAACTATGAAGATCTATTAAATGACAGGTTTTCTTTTTTATGAGTTCTCACCACACAAAAGAAACCAGCGCATTAGTGCCAGTAGCTGTAACTATCGGAGAAACTGCCTCCAAACGTGAGTCAGTCCCTACAGACCTTTGTGTTTGAAGTAGTGCTTACTCGCTGGTCTGGAGCTGTGAACGGCGCATATGCTTCACTGTCTTTGCTCTTCACGTCATCAACATGCATGTCTGAAGAAGCTTGATAGAAGTTCCTCCGTTCTTGCTCCTAAAGCCATGACGCTCACTTTGCAGCCCTTAATCTTGGGAACTATGTTTGAGTCTGCAATTTTGAGTTTCAGTTCTCAAGTCAAGTGAAGGCAAGCGAAACATTAAATTCCAATAGGACAAGAAAAGTGATTTATTATTAATAGGTTCTTAAATTGGCCAATGAATGATGGATGGCTGCTGCCCTGTACTCTAACTAAATAGCTGTCAAGCAGAAAAGGACAAATTAAAGCTGAGGGAATGCAGCATCAACCAGCAGGGATTAAAAAGTACTATAAAGACGTACATTTTAGGCCAGGAATCCATTTTGTCATAAAACCATATATGATGATCCTTAAAAGGTGGGTTTAGTAGATAACTGTGTTTTTATTTTGTGTAATAATGTGTATACATGTCAGGTTTTAGCAGCTAAAATGAGCATTGAGCCTGTAGCTCCGGATTTTGAAGATGAACTGGTTTTGGTACTGATCCTTGTTTAAAGAGAACTTAGCGCTGGAATAATCCAGGAATTTGTAAAACTGGAAATTGTCCTAGGGATTTACAGTAAATACCAGGATTAAACTTTGAATGTAATATATTTTATATTAGCATAATCCTGACAAAAAAAGATTTTAAGCTAGTACATTTCAAGCAAGTATATCTATGCTATTCCTCAATGCCAGGCACATAACACACTGGTTAGTGCATGGGTGTTGAGTCCAAACAGCTCAAAGTTCAAGAAACTGAAGAAAAATGAGAGCAAATAAGAGCAAAACAAATTCAATTTCTGAAGAGTCTCATGGCAAGCTCAATCATTGGTTAATTTATCAGGCAGTTATCTAACTTCCATAGACCTGAAACAACAGGAGCCAAAAAAGAAAACAGCAGCTCTTCTCAGATTAAACCACCTTGTAGATCAACCATCTGAACACAGCATTGATTCAAAGCATTCCTCCAAGATGTTTGACCTTCCTAAAGCCAAATCTTAGACCCCAGTTCTTGTTTAACCTTCATCGCATTAGCAATCCAGAAGTCAAATCGATCACCATTGAAGGCTGACTTGACTGTCATTATCCCCGAGAGACTAACACCACTGATTGGTAGAATAAATTTACTCACCCCTCTGTGACTTCTATGGGTGATCTGTAGGAATTTGATTGGTTGCGCTGTTTCTTGGGCCAGAACATCCGTCCAATCAGAAAGAGGGTGATGAGGCCGGAAGGGAGGAGGATGAAGGTGAGGAGTACAGCAACATCGGAGAAGCGGATGGTGGGTGCTGAGGAGAGCAAGAATGTTGGGGTCGTAGGGTACGAATGAACACGGCATTCATAATCAGGTATAGACAGGACATCACACCAACAACACAAAGTCATTACAGCTCTCTTCTCCTTCAGAGAAAAACAAACATTTTAATCTCTTTACAGCCCCATTTTAGAACAAAACAGTTATGAATCTGAAGCTAACCATGATCACAATGCATTGCAAAAGTCTTTATACCCATTGAACATTTCTGTTTTGTCACATTACAACCACAAACTTAAATGAATTATATTGAAATTTTATGTTAAAGAGGTACTATTAGAAACGTCAAGTGGAAGGCGCTTGATACACATATCACATATTTGCAAATACAATTCTGAAAAGTGTGGCATGCATTTTCTATTCCCAGCATGATGCTCCCAACGCCATGTTTCACGATGAGGATGCAGGTTCCAGGTGATTTGTAATGTTATTTTTCCCTCACATGCATTTAGTATGTAGTAAAACAAATATAATTTAGGTTTCATTGGACTAGAGCAACCTCTTCACCATGTTTACTGTGTCCTCCTGTGGTAAACTAAAACAGGATATTTTATGGATTTCGTTCAACAATGGCTTTTTTGTTGCCACATGGGTCTGATTTTTATTTGTAAAATATGTGCTGCTTTGTGTTTTTCTATCATATGTATAATCCCAAAAAATACATTAAAGTTTGTGGGTGTTTTAAGTGTATAAAAACACCTGCCATTGTATCTAGGTGCATGCCACATCCAGTTAGGTGCAGCTTCCCCAGCTTTATCTTAAGGTAACAACATCTATGTATTTCAAAGCCATTAAGTGGCACCATGTTCTTTAATAATCACTATTTAAAAAGAGTAAAAATAACAATTCTCCGTTATGGGGAAGGGGGTGTGGGTTATATGCCAGGATCCTCTTGGACCGGAATCACAAATTTCCTGTTTGCCAGGAAACTGCTCTCTGACATAAACAAATAAGCTGTGCAAAGTTAGCTAGAGTGCTTTAGCAGAAACACACAAGAGAGAGGAGTGAGATCTTAACCAAACCACCCTAGAGGTAACTTTCATCTGACCGCTTGTACCTCCAGACATCTTCACCCTCGCCTCTCCAGCTCAAGAGTCTAGACAGCATGATAAATTTGAGCGAA
This sequence comes from Girardinichthys multiradiatus, assembly GCF_021462225.1. Classification (NCBI taxonomy): domain Eukaryota; kingdom Metazoa; phylum Chordata; class Actinopteri; order Cyprinodontiformes; family Goodeidae; genus Girardinichthys; species Girardinichthys multiradiatus. The sequence goes on along the minus strand of NC_061810.1, from coordinate 11,866,856 downwards.
AATGCTTACATTATGACAGGCCCACACAACAATGCGTAAATGTTTGCCTTAATCTGCTATCTACGGAAACATTTGGCCGGTTGTGGAATTCCAAGCCAATGACTCCTCTCTCTGCATGCACACAATCAGGTTAATGGGAATTTTACAATGAGTTAAGCTTGAGAGAATTAAAATACCACTAAAATGATCTGAAATGAAGGATTTTGATTTGACAACTGCTATAACAAACGTACAAAAAGGTAAAAAAAACATATTTAAATGACTGAAGAATCTAGCCGTGTGTAATGTTTTTTTTATGTTGTATCTTACCCTTCAGAGTAACTGTGAGTACGGTGTGGGAGTTTGGGGACCCGTAGACATCTGGAGGGTTTGTGACATCACATATGTATGTCCCATTATCATTCAGTGTTGCGTTGATCAGAGAGATGGAGGCGTCCCCACGTGCAGGGCTTCCCCGCCATTGGATCCGACCGCCAAACTGACCGTTGAGCGGAGGAAATGCTCGAGAGGAGAACTGGAAAAACTGCAATGGAAAAAAAGTCAATTTTAATCCAGTGTCAGAGAAATACCTGCAGAAACCATAGGAAAAGTTTGCCTTTTCAGAGTAAACTAGACCAATCGCTACAGGATTTAACTCATATGGAATAGCAGATGGTGGTGGGACATTTCTTCTTTTTTTTGAAAAAGCTTTTCAAAGCAAAATCCACAAAACATGACAAAAACTCTCAAACAGCTGCAGGGAAAGGACATTCACGACAGTGCGAAAAATCTGCAGATGTCTGGAAAACAAAGTTTATCTCCTGAGTTGACATTTACAACATCAGTTTGTTAACAACAACCTTCATCACCAAGTCCTTACTCCGTCTTACCGACCAAGACTTGTTCAAACACAGCATTCAGAGTATGAGTGTATTGTGTGTGTGGGTGCAGGGAAAGAAAGGAAAAGATGTTTTAGAATACAAACACAAAGAAAAAAACAAAACTATACATACAAACAGGATTTAAATAACTATTATAAATGACACTATGATGACAGAATATTTTTTTGAGTTTAATGATTAAAAAGTATGAATCTTGTTAAATATTAGATGAGGCTCAAAGCGAGGAAGAGATTATGTCCAAGTTTAGCATGTTTTAGTTGGAAATCGCAGGGACTTGCTAACTATATGGGCCGGTAACAGCGCATTTCTCTTCCTTTTATGTGCTAAAACAATGAAGGAACATGCTGACAAGTACATATTTTACAACACTGTGTGTGCAACAAGTGCTCTGACATTCCCAGGCGGAAGTCTGGCGGGATTCTGTTGTAATTGCGACGAGTGACTTACAAAATTCGACTTCTGATAACTTAGATAACATGCTATTATATGAATGTATGAATAAGCACCACATGACCATCTGTAATCTCAAGGCAAAGCTAAAGTTTTTAGTTACTCCTATGAAGTTCAAGCCAAATTCTTCCAGTGGCTTCTCCTTTAAATCCAAGGTGCTAGCATTTTGTTCTTCCAAGAAATGTGCAAATATTGGAACTTATTCCATTTAAAATTTGGCTTTGACAATAATGACCAACACAATTCTGAATATAATTTTTTACATAATCAAGCAGGCCAAATTCTCCATCTGGCTACAACCTTTACCTACAGGCAACAATGACATGAATAGTCAAGACACCAATCTATGCTAAAAAGGTGGATTTTTTTTTCCACCACAGAAATAATTGGGGTTTTAAAACATTAGTATAAACCAGTAAATAGCCATGAAATCTTCTGAATTATTCACAGTCTGGTCTGTTAACAGATGGACAGATCAGTATAAAATAAATTCCCAACTATTTTTCTCCTCATTTTATGGCAGAAATGTTGCCTGTTGCTAATGTATGCAGTAGCAGCCATGTAAGCTCAGTAAGGCTGATAAAATTACATCCGTCCAAGTAAAGGTTACAAGACAGTATTGCACCCCTTTACACTATAGGCATCAGGACAGCATAGAGCGTTTTAAAGGGGGCACTTTTTTAGCCTTTTTACATTTTGCATTTCCATTGGAGGCTGTGGGGGTGCAGAAAAGTTGAATTTAGTCTCTCCAGGTGTTGCGGAGATATCTTTATATTTAGTTTGGCTCGTATTTTTCAGTCCATTCAGTTTTCAGTCATGGACTTCCAGCTAATCGATTTCGTGTATCCGTCATATTGATTTCTCACTGTGATTTTATAGTCCAAGCTCAAGTATGCCTACGCGGAAAGAGGATAAGTTTGGTTCGGTTGTTGGGTGTATTAATCCACACAATTCATCACATTGTCACCCAGCAACAGAACATCTTCAAAGTACCTGCTTACATTTTATTTTTCATGGAAATGTTCCCACATCAGTGGGTAAATTCCTATTTCCCCCACTTCAAGAACGATTTGTTTAGCAACCTCCAATATCAAGAAAGATTTGCTGAAAGCAAAGCAGAAAGCTCCAAATAACACTAAAATGATGACAAACGTTATTCTAGACATGAATTTATTGTGTGTTGATATGACGTCCTGGCCATTGTGTTGATAACAGGAGCATTGTGCCTTCTGCTTATGTTAGCACTGTGAGCTGCTTTTAGCTCCTTGAGGAACATACCAGGCTGTGTGTTTTCATTATTATTATTACATTAACAGTTTTGCACAATTTTTGTCTGTTTTTTCTTGTTTCTGTACTGCTAGATAATTGTTATAAAACTACAAAAATGGCTGAACAGGTCAAGGTGGAGCGTTCTTTGATCTGTAGGGGGGCAGGGTGTAAGGGGCATTTAAAGAGACAGCACCAAAACGAGTTGCTCTCAGATGCACCTCCGAACAGGGGTAAAAGAGGAGCCTGTGGAGCTTAAATAACAAGGAATTAAGACCAATGCACTGCAGTTCCTCTTTATATAGATGCCAGCTGAATGATTTAAGGGTGAAAAGGAGGAATATAAATGCATGATATGTCCCCTTTAATAGTTATCAAGTCCATTTTAACAGGACTAAGGCTAAAACACTCCTGAGATGACCATGATTAGCTCTATAAGCATGCCTGAAAATGATCAGTGAAAACTCACACTGTACTCTGAGCCTGTTAAGCTAACAATTAACAGCAGAAGAGATGTGAAAATCAACATAATTAAAAAAAACATATGAAGACCTCATGTTCATCACAAAACCTTACTTAAAATAAAAAGATTAAATTACTAAAAAAGCTTTGAAAATAAAAAAACTTTCTTGTCAAGCTACTAATGAAAGGCCAATGGTGCCACAAAACTTAAAAAAAACATCTGTACTTTTCTTTTCTTCCCATTTCATTTCACCTTCTTTTATTTTATGTGCATCCATTTTGTGTTTAAAGGAACTACACTTTTGACCCCGTTGAATCCTCTGCAACCATTGTTGGTCTGCGATAAAAATTTGATCTGCATGTGTATTTTCTTTAGTTCCAGGTGCGGAGATGCAACACTGACGATTACATGAGGTGAGCCGTCACCTCTTCATACCTGAAACTTGTAATCTCTGAGAAGTGTTTATATTAGTTGTTGTAAAAACATCTGACAGGATGAAGATCCAAATAAGACTGAAAAACTGTTGAAATACTGAGTGCTGCCTTCTCTCCATTCGTATATTTCAAGCCTTTCCAACCCTGCACATTCAGCTGCTTTGTAGCCACCTTCCTTTGTCCATGTTATTGTAGTCGTAGACAGAGAACACTGGTTTAATGGTCAACGGCAAATCTGGATGTCTGTCTGTGGAACAGACAGGAAACAAAAAGAAAGCCTTCATTTTAATCTCATTATCAGGAAAAGAGCATTCTGGAAAAAGGAAACCAAAACAGCAGAGGACTGATAAATATGTACACAGATAAATCATGCCATCAGCATTTTAGTTGATGACCACTATGGTAATTAAATAAACCTGATACATTTTGGTATTTTTTAACATTTTATGATAACATAATGATCCAATTTGTACATGATGTTTGATAAACAAAATGTATCACATGTTGCAGAAGTATCAAAGAGGAATTACCATAAGTACAGGCAGAGTTCCTTTTTATGAATAACATATTCTAATGCACTTTTCTGAGTTTGCCTTTATTAATATTTATGAAATCCAGATCATACAACATTTCACCTGCATGTTTACATCCTCTAGCATTTACAAGACTGGGTGCAGTGTCAACTAGAATAGCTGTACATGGCTTCCCAATAAAAAACAAATAATGGCAAAAGCAAACACTCAATCTCAGCCACTGATAATGTTTATGGTTTTACAACTGTGTGGTGTGTGTGGGTGTGTGTACAATCTCTACTTTCTAAGAGACTGATTGTAGGCCTGTACTGATAACGCCAATCATCCCAGTGTATTGTAATCCATGATCATGAGAGGTATAATCAGTGACAAGCAGGTATCTGCTGGGCCTGGAAGCAAACATCAGACCCAAAGGCCAACCTTTATTTATGCAATGTACTGAGACATGACTAAGAATACTACAGTGTTTTTTCAACTGAGAACATCTGAATACATCTAGATATTTTACACAAAAAAAAAACACACTTCTGCTTCTGGCCTAAATAAACTTTTATAAGCTTAGTTCAATAGACAAATACTGCAATTACCATTATTTTCTGCAAATATCTCATTGTACATTCAGCCTCTCTCCTCCAATCTGCAAAGTTTATCCTCATTGAGACAGAGGTAACTATGCAAGCCACTGAAGCACTGCAGCAATGCTGACTGACTAAAACTTTGGCAGCAAATTGATATTTTCTGACAGAGGTTTTCACATGCTTATTCATGGCCTTTCCCAGTGTGATATACGCCAGGGGGGCCGCAGGCCAATAAACCGACTAAAGGCGCTAATGAAAATGGGTGGAAAGTAATTGAGGGTTTAGAAATAAAAATGTAAAAAAAAAAAACAGTAAGCTGTACCATCTGTGGATCAAGTCAGCATTCACCTACGATAAAGAGAAAGATGCTTATAACCTGAGCAAAAAAAGAAAAAAACCATGTGCTTGTTTTTTCCTCCATCTTCTTCCAAAATCTCAGTAGAGACAACATTGTCTAAAGTGACCCAACCAGCAGCACTCCATACCATCAGAACCACAATGCATTAGCCTCCATTTAACTCTGAGTGCTCCTATAGGAAATAACATCTATAGAATCTCACAGTCCAAATGCAATTACAAAGAACCACATGTGATGCCATCTCCCAGTACAATGGAGCTGCTCAAATGATGTGGTGCGTTCTTTGTGGACTGGAGAGTGAATGTTAGCCCTGAATGCAGTTATGGTTTAGAGTGGATAAATTTGAACTCATTTCCAACAAGACCACAATACCATCACAAAGGAAGTGGTATCCTGACTGGCCCCCATAACTGTGGAAGCTCCAGACTTACAGAAATGATGGAAGATAGCATAAACGGGTAAAGAAAAACATCAACGTGAGACTAACAGAGCGAACGTACAGGCTGCAAATAGAGTTTAAATCAAAGCAGGGAATGAAATGCCTTCAGATATTACTGTCACAGCTTGGCAGGTTAAACAATGAGATCAATAAAGTAACCAGATATTCAAACAAGACACTTTACTTTACAATGAATAGGGCCTTAGGTTTTATCTGTAACTTCAGTTAATACAATCTATATGCTGTAAATTTAGTGTTTCTGTGAGATCATGTCTGCTGGTGTTGAAGGAACTACATATTATAGATGTTTTGGCCTCAGCGGCCCCTCTACCTCAGTCTGTTCTCCCAATCTGTTTTATTAGGAAAAAAATCCAATTTTACATCGTCCTTGCTACAAATAACCACAATTAGAAATCATGATAACTGGTTAATCTAATAAAGGACAGATTTAGCCAAATACATAAATTAAATTTATGCATTTGAGTCAAAATGCAGAAGCTTTTGAAATTATTGTAACCCTCTGCATTTCAGCGGACATGCATTTGTCAGAGTTCAAATTACAGTTGTTATACTCTGAAGTGTCAGAAAGTTAGTTCTAATTACTAAGATTTAATATCCAGTATGATGACATTTGTGAAAACAGTCATCAGATAATGACTGAATATTTCAGTTGGACAGACTCAACAGCACCCTCTGGAACTACAGGTCCTTCTCAAAATATTAGCATATTGTGATAAAGTTAATTATTTTCCATAATGTCATGATGAAAATTTAACATTCATATATTTTAGATTCATTGCACACTAACTGAAATATTTCAGGTCTTTTATTGTCTTAATACGGATGATTTTGGCATACAGCTCATGAAAACCCAAAATTCCTATCTCACAAAATTAGCATATCATTAAAAGGGTCTCTAAACGAGCTATGAACCTAATCATCTGAATCAACGAGTTAACTCTAAACACCTGCAAAAGATTCCTGAGGCCTTTAAAACTCCCAGTCTGGTTCATCACTCAAAACCCCAATCATGGGTAAGACTGCTGACCTGACTGTTATCCAGAAGGCCACTATTGACACCCTCAAGCAAGAGGGTAAGACACAGAAATACATTTCTGAACGAATAGGCTGTTCCCAGAGTGCTGTATCAAGGCACCTCAGTGGGAAGTCTGTGGGAAGGAAAACGTGTGGCAGAAAACGCACAACGAGAAGAGGTGACCGGACCCTGAGGAAGATTGTGGAGAAGGGCCGATTCCAGACCTTGGGGGACCTGCGGAAGCAGTGGACTGAGTCTGGAGTAGAAACATCCAGAGCCACCGTGCACAGGCGTGTGCAGGAAATGGGCTACAGGTGCCGCATTCCCCAGGTCAAGCCACTTTTGAACCAGAAACAGTGGCAGAAGCGCCTGACCTGGGCTACAGAGAAGCAGCACTGGACTGTTGCTCAGTGGTCCAAAGTACTTTTTTCAGATGAAAGCAAATTCTGCATGTCATTCGGAAATCAAGGTGCTAGAGTCTGGAGGAAGACTGGGGAGAAGGAAATGCCAAAATGCCAGAAGTCCAGTGTCAAGTACCCACAGTCAGTGATGGTCTGGGGTGCCGTGTCAGCTGCTGGTGTTGGTCCACTGTGTTTTATCAAGGGCAGGGTCAATGCAGCTAGCTATCAGGAGATTTTGGAGCATTTCATGCTTCCATCTGCTGAAAAGCTTTATGGAGATGAAGATTTCATTTTTCAGCACGACCTGGCACCTGCTCACAGTGCCAAAACCACTGGTAAATGGTTTACTGACCATGGTATCACTGTGCTCAATTGGCCTGCTAACTCTCCTGACCTGAACCCCATAGAGAATCTGTGGGATATTGTGAAGAGAACGTTGAGAGACTCAAGACCCAACACTCTGGATGAGCTAAAGGCCGCTATCGAAGCATCCTGGGCCTCCATAAGACCTCAGCAGTGCCACAGGCTGATTGCCTCCATGCCACGCCGCATTGAAGCAGTCATTTCTGCAAAAGGATTCTCGACCAAGTATTGAGTGCATAACTGTACATGATTATTTGAAGGTTGACGTTTTTTGTATTAAAAAGTTTTCTTTTATTGGTCGGATGAAATATGCTAATTTTGTGAGATAGGAATTTTGGGTTTTCATGAGCTGTATGCCAAAATCATTCGTATTAAGACAATAAAAGACCTGAAATATTTCAGTTAGTGTGCAATGAATCTAAAATATATGAATGTAAAATTTTCATCATTACATTATGGAAAATAATGAACTTTATCACAATATGCTAATATTTTGAGAAGGACCTGTACATCTAATGATCATTTGATTTAACTCTCTTTGGCTGCCGCAAGCGCTCCAAACGCAAGGGGGCGGAATATTTCAGGCGGACAGAATTTCGCGACCCCTTGTGGTCACTGATTCTGATGATTCTGACTGTAGCAACAAGCAATCACTGAAGCTCAAACTGACAAGTGTTCAAACTTATACATTCTAGCCTGCTTATTCTATTTCCTGACGTACGTAAAAAAAAAAAATACAAAGCCTAAGGGATAAAAAATATTGTAAGAATAAATGCTTTAATTCTGCTACATAATACAACCAGTGGCTACTGATCGAGGATTTACAGCAGTATGCAAATCAATGTTTTTTGTATTAATAATCAAACAATATAGTAGAATAGAAAACGCAGCTATCAGCCGATAATTTCGTTCAGTTCCAGCTTCCAACCTTCGGATGTTCTTCGTCTTTCCAGTCTGTTTCTCATTGCTTTGGTATTGATCCAATACTAAGTAAATACAAGGCTAATATCACCGATACCCGATACTTTACTTGAAATGTCATAATCTTTGAATGATTTTATGATTTTCCCTTTGGTTAGTTGATTATTATTATGATAAAACAAAGGACAACGATTTTAGGTGAAATAAACATGTTTTATTAATTACATCAATATAAAGTAGTGTAAGAGCATAAAAATACCAAAATAATTATCTAATAGATCTTTGTGAATTATCTAGGTGAAATAAAATGATTATGATAATTAAGTCTCCAGTGTGATATGCATGTACTATTCTAAATAGGAATACTATTTTTCTGTCAATGGTTAACACAAAGGTTTATTATGTTCAGCCATAGTCATATTTCAGGGTTAAGGTATGCATGTGTGTGTGTGTGTGTCTCTGATTACCAGTTACACTGATGAACACATTTACCTGAATATTCCTGATTTTTGGCTGAAAAGTCTCTGCCAGAGACCTCTGTTTCTGTGTCGGGGGTATGGTTTGAGGATCTCCCTCCTCCTCCCTCAACTATTTTTTCCAGCTCGGAGTTCTCGAGGCGAGTGTGAACTGTTTATGTTTCTGTAAATTAGTTCTCACAGTAACGAATGACTTTTCTGCACACATCATGTGTGGCAGTGTCCTTATCAGCGGCAGTGAATAACGTCCACAAAGCACTTCTTTCTCTCTCCGCCATCATGGGCTGCTGTCAGTGCTCTCTGCCGGCAGAGCAGGGAGGGGAGGGGCAGTGAGCAGCAAAGAGAGAGAAGCGGCACTCGGCTGCACTCTGTGAAAAAAAATTCTATTTGGTGCACGCATATAAGAGAAACATGTCGATCTCACCAGCTAGTATTGATCCGATACTGATCCTGAGTTGGCATCGATATTTTTGATCCATCGGCCCACCTCCAGCTTTGTTATTTTTCAGCATGAAGAATATCATGTGTGGCATGTGTGCGTGTGAAGTCTGGAAAATGTGTGTGTCTCACACTCATTGCATGAGGCTTCAGAGCTCTAAATATATTTATTCAGTGCAGATTTAGATTCGCTAGTTTAAAACTAAAAGATATTCAGGAGAATAGCACAGAAAGTCAGGAAAAGCAACCTTATGATCAAAGCACCAAAATAACCATTTTAGGTTTCCAAGTTGTTGCCATGCTTTTCAAACACAGCAATTAAAATACTAATGCGACTGAGGCAGAAGGAAAACCCAGGAGAAATAGCTGAAGCAATGGTAACTGGATATTAGGGAGAACGTCTGATACAGTGAGAAGAAATGTGATGATGCCCGTTTCCTTTTGCGAGAGCTCCATCTGTGCCATCTTGGAGCGGGTCTGAGCAGGAAAATTGTGTAAAAAAAGGTTGTCTTGTGGAAGAATGGTGAGAAACACTAAGGAAGACAAGGAAAGACCACTCCGATATTAGATAGATTATGGAATTTACAACCTCTGAGTAGAAAACGTCAACTGGAAGTCAGTATTAGTCAAAACGTCGACTTCTACATTCAAGATGGCTGCTACTTGCATCAATAGTAGTAAAATGTTCTGTTTTTAGCAGTTCTTTACAATTTATGTAACATTTAGTCAGTCGTACACGTTCTACTTTTTGGTGTTTATAAGAAGAGATGCTTCAACACTGTTTATATGCACAAAATACAGCGTAGAACAGTGTTTATTTCCATTGTTGTTGTTCTAAGACAGCTGTTACAGTTGCTAACAAAAACAAGCAGGAAACTGGAACGCTACAACTCGAAGATGACGCAATCTCCGACTTTCCAGTTCAGACTTCCAAGGTTAATGGAGTGCAGCAACAAAACTGCCTTGCTTTTGGTACAAGATCATCTTTGGATCAGGTCTGCAGCTGAAACGTAAACATGTGGTAGGCTGATTTCAAACAAAAGCACCTGTGGAGGTGATGTGTTTCTGCATAATGTAGTTTTAAAGTGCCTGTGCCACGCATTTTCTACAAATGCAAGAACTGAAAGACAACATCTTAATATTGAAGAAATTTGGCAGTAATTGACCTTATATTAGGATTTAATACGTCATAAAAGGCAATTGTGACACAAAATAGGCATATTCTGAAGTTAAATTTTGCAAGTCCAAAGTCGCCTGGAATTGACATCTAGGGGGAAGTCTCTGGTCATCCATTGTGTGAGCGTCAATGATAAACTGCTCAGGTAGAAGCCAAGATGTGTTAAAAACAGCACTCATATGGTGAAACGGTGCATTGCTTTTGGCGGCAGCAATACTACTACAGCAGTCATTAGTCTGCAAAATTTTCCTGAAGTGAAGAGGATCAGAGCTGGAAAACTGACGAGGGACAAATGGGCTGGTCCCTCCAAGCACAGCCAGTTGTGATCGGAGGACCTCTTGGCAAACGGCTTGGAGCAAGAACAAGAGAAATTATGTCAGAGGTCGGGATGTCTTGCAGACGAAGGAGAATGTTACAGCAGATGCTATAGCCACATCTGATGGGAAAAGATCGCCAAATAAAAGGTTGTTGCTCCTGTTGCTAAACGGATCAAGGCTCAGCAGGTAAGAACACTTCTTTGTCACAAACGTAGATTTAGATATCGTCAGTTATTGGTAATTATTTTATTACCAATAATAATACAAAACTATTATTACTAAAATAAGAAATTACACACATGTACAATATATTTAAATAAATGCTTTCTAAAGATTCTAATTCTGCTCCAAGGTGCTCAGCTTCGCCGCCAGTTGTTTCACTTAGTGCCTTATTTACTGTAACCCTGGATTTACACTGTGGCTGTGTCCAAATTCAGGGGCTGCGTCCTTCGAAGGCTAAATATCAGGCCGAGTATGTCACAGCAATGCGACGAAGGCCAAATTCGAAGGAGAATATAGCTGTGTATATAGCTGTGTAAACCTGAAATATCTGTTCGGTGTACCAAGATATTACTTGGTTGCAAAGGTTCAGACATGGCTGATTAACGAAAGAAAAGAAAATGAGAAGATAATTAAACAAGAACATTTTAAAGAAGACAAGCTTATTAAAAAAATCAGGAATATATATAAAAGGGGGCGAACTTCTCCGCCTCTCTGATTTTTCTTTTGACTCTGCTTTGTCTCTCTCTAATAGTGACTGAAAAATATCTAAAGAATTATCAGATTCTTTGCTACTGTCTGTGTCAGCTATTGCAGCAGCAGTCAGTTTATGTGCCGGGGTTCTCCTTCTGTGTCATTAAAAGAGCACAAAGGAGTAGTCTGGAAGTGCCTTTATAGTGAAATTTATGACCATATATCTCAACAACTGTTCATTTCAGCAGCATGAATATTCTTTTTGGAATATTTTGTTAATGTTTCCTTTCCATATATGTAATTGGTTTTATCATGTCACAGGCACAGGTACTTCTTGTTCGAGAGCTCATAGATTTTTCTATTGCTTAGATCTTCAGGTTTCATGGTGCGTTTTAATTGGAAAACAACAAATGTGTGTTCCCTCTAATATAGGAAAAATATTGCTAAAAATATTTAAGGTCTCAAAATTATTTAATTATATTCAGTTATTAAGTAGAAACATTCTATATAATGGAAATGGCCCAACCCTATTACACTTTAAACTTGTACAGCATTAATACTGAGCTGGTGTAATACACAGTTTTAGTTTTCAATTCAATTCAATTCAGTTTATTTATATAGTGCCAATTCACAACACATGTCGTCTCAAGGCACTTCACAAAAGTCAGGTACATACAGGGGTTAGACAATGAAACTGAAACACCTGGTTTTAGACCACAATAATTTATTAGTACGGTGTAGGGCCTCCTTTTGCGGCCAATACAATGTCATTTTGTCTTGGGAATGACATATACAAGTCCTGCACAGTGGTCAGAGGGATTTTAAGCCATTCTTGCAGGATAGTGGCCAGGTCTCTACGTGATACTGGTGGAGGAAAACGTTTCCTGACTCGCTCCTCCAAAACACCCCAAAGTGGCTCAATAATATTGAGATCTGGTGACTGTGCAGGTCATGGGAGATGTTCAACTTCACTTTCATGTTCATCAAACCAATCTTTCACCAGTCTTGCTGTGTGTATTGGTGCATTGTCATCCTGATACACGGCACCGCCTTCAGGACACAATGTTTGAACCATTGGATGCACATGGTCCTCAAGAATGGTTCGGTAGTCCTTGGCAGTGACGCGCCCATCTAGCACAAGTATTGGGCCAAGGGAATGCCATGATATGGCAGCCCAAACCATCACTGATCCACCCCCATGCTTCACTCTGGGCATGCAACAGTCTGGGGGGTACGCTTCGGTGCTTCTCCACACCATAACTCTCCCGGATGTGGGGAAAACAATAAAGGTGGACTGATCAGAGAACAATACATGTTTCACATTGTCCACAGCCCAAGATTTGCGCTCCTTGCACCATTAAAACCGACGTTTGGCATTGGCATGAGTGACCAAAGGTTTGGCTATAGCAGCCCGGCCGTGTATATTGACCCTGTGGAGCTCCCGACGGACAGTTCTGGTGGAAACAGGGGAGTTGAGGTGCACATTTAATTCTGCCATGATTTGGGCAGCCGTGGTTTTATGTTTTTTGGATACAATCCGGGTTAGCACCCGAACATCCCTTTCAGACAGCTTCCTCTTGCGTCCACAGTTAATCCTGTTGGATGTGATTCGTCCTTCTTGGTGGTATGCTGACATTACCCTGGATACCGTGGCTCTTGATACATCACAAAGACTTGCTGTCTTGGTCACAGATGCGCCAGCAAGACGTGCACCAACAATTTGTCCTCTTTTGAACTCTGGTATGTCACCCATAATGTTGTGTGCATTTCAATATTTTGAGCAAAACTGTGCTCTTACCCTGCTAATTGAACCTTCACACTCTACTCTTACTGGTGCAATGTGCAATCAATGAAGACTGGCTACCAGGCTGGTCCAATTTAGCCATGAAACCTCCCACACTAAAATGACAGGTGTTTCAGTTTCATTGTCCAACCCCTGTACATTCCAATTAATCGTAACCATTGTTTTGGGTATTACACTTGACAACCACAAGGACATCAAAAGATTTTTACATTTCAAAGAAACTGTATAAACGAGTTCTGAAATACTCACCAACAGTGGTGGACCTCCAGTCTGTGGTCTATAAGACCAGTGAACAGACATTTTGCTAGTTGGCCTGCTTGTAGAGGTAAATGTGCAGGACAACGTGACCGTGTCACCTTTAGATGCATGGAGCTCTGCTGGAGTGCTCACTTTAATGGCGGAAACTCGGGAAAGGCCTGGAAATGAAATAAAGTCAGATTTCAATGATGAGTGCAGTTAAATTGGACAACTGATATGAGCAGATTCACGCGTTCATGAGTTACACAGAAAAAAGTGGAGAAATTGAACAAAGAAGACATTGTGGGTGGTATTTCACCCATTTCTATATGAAAAAACTGATACCATCTACACATGTCATACTGTGGTGAAAGCACAGTGTCCCTCCAGCTGTTCTCCTTGCATTTGAAATGTAAAAATCTTTTGATGTCCTTGTGGTTGTCAAGTGTAATACTCAAAACAATGGTTACGATTAATTGGAATGTACAGGGGTAGGAAAATGAAACTGAAACACCTGTCATTTTAGTGTGGGAGGTTTCATGGCTAAATTGGACCAGCCTGGTAGCCAGTCTTCATTGATTGCACATTGCACCAGTAAGAGCAGAGTGTGAAGGTTCAATTAGCAGGGGAAGAGCACAGTTTTGCTCAAAATATTGAAATGCACACAACATTATGGGTGACATACAAGAGTTCAAAAGAGGACAAATTGTTGGTGCACATCTTGCTGGCGCATCTGTGACCAAGACAGCAAGTCTTTGTGATGTATCAAGAGCCACGGTATCCAGGGTAATGTCAGCATACCACCAAGAAGGACGAACCACATTCAACAGGATTAACTGTGGACGCAAGAGGAAGCTGTCTGAAAGGGATGTTCGGATGCTAACCTGGATTGTATCCAAAAAACATAAAACCACGGCTACCCAAATCACAGCAGAATTAAATGTGCACCTCAACTCTCCTGTTTCCACCAGAACTGTCCGTCGGGAGCTCCACAGGGTCAATATACATGGCCGGGCTGCTATAGCCAAACCTTTGGTCACTCATGCCAATGCCAAACGTCGGTTTCAATGGTGCAAGGAGCACAAATCTTGGGCTGTGGACAATGTGAAACATGTATTGTTCTCTGATGAGTCCACCTTTACTGTTTTCCCCACATCCGGGAGAGTTACGGTGTGGAGAAGCCCCAAAGAAGCGTACCACCCAGACTGTTGCATGCCGAGAGTGAAGCATGGGGGTGGATCAGTGATGGTTTGGGCTGCCATATCATGGCATTCCCTTGGCCCAATACTTGTGCCAGATGAGTGCGTCACTGCCAAGGACTACCGAACCATTCTTGAGGACCATGGGCATCCAAAGGTTCAAACATTGTATCCTGAAGGCGGTGCCATGTATCAGGATGACAATGCACCAACACACACAGCAAGACTGGTGAAAGATTGGTTTGATGAACATGAAAGTGAAGTTGAACATCTCCCAAGGCCTGCACAGTCACCAGATCTAAATATTATTGAGCCACTTTGGGGTGTTTTGGAGGAGCGAGTCAGGAAACGTTTTCCTCCACCATTATCACGTAGTGACCTGGCTATCCTGCAAGAAGAATGGCTTAAAATCCCTCTGACCACTGTGCAGGACTTGTATATGTCATTTCAAGATGAATTGACGCTGTATTGGCCGCAAAAGGAGGCCCTACAACATACTAATAAATTATTGTGGTCTAAAACCAGGTGTTTCAGTTTCATTGTCCAACCCCTGTACATGTGGCATTTGGCTACATTCATTCATTTTAATTTGTATTCTAAGGTGTTGTGCTGCAGCACACACAGGAGCCCAAAATTTACTGAATATTTCAGAAACGGAAGAAATGTGCATCACCAAGCAGATATTGCAGATATAACCAGTATCAAGTCAGCTTACTAACTGAGGGACTGAGTCATGCTCAAAGAATGTAGATATGGATCTCTTTATTGCCGGATTATCCTTCAAAGCCTCCAAGATGAACCCCTTCTCTATGAAATTTTGAGGTATCAATACATCAACTTTATTACACATTACTGCGCTGCTGTTTTGATAAATAAAATGCTGTGCATTCCAAGAGCCTTGCAAAAAAACTAAGAAAGAGCAACAAACGATAGTAAGCATATAGGCGATTTTGGATGCACACCGTTGGTTTAATGGAGTCCAGCAGTCATAATAAGAACAGTTTATCTAACCCAAAAAGAGCGTAAGAGATCTGTTCAAATCCTCTACAAAGAACCCAGGGTGAGTGAGCTGACATGGTCACTACTGGGAACCTAGCAGATCAGAGCAAGTTTCTGGGCATTTTCTGGTTTTCCAACTGTTGTGATGTGAAAAGCAAATTCAGGTGGCTGTCCACAGGATGGCACAGCTGAAGTCAAAGTCCATTTTGACCTAAATCTGTATTCAGTTGCAATAAATTATGCTTTTTTTTCTGGTCCCATTCTGAAACAATACATTATCCTTTTTCTTAGAACTTAACTGTCACAATAGTTTGAATCAACTGGTAACTCAACATCCAATTTCTGTTAACTATCAGATTTAATTCCCAGTAATTGCATCTACACTGCTCAAAAAAATAAAGGGAACACTAAAATAACACATCCTAGATCTGAATGAATGAAATATTCTCATTGAATACTTTGTTCTGTACAAAGTTGAAAATGCTGACAACAAAATCACAAATCATTAATGGAAATCAAATTTAATAACCAATGGAGGCCTGGATTTGGAGTCACACACAAAATTAAAATGGAAAAACACGCTACAGGCTGATCCAACTTTGATGTAATGTCCTTAAAACAAGTCAAAATGAGGCTCCACGTGCCCGTATGACCTCCCTACAACGCCTGGGCATGCTCCTGATGAGACGGTGGATGGTCTCCTGAGGGATCTCCTCCCAGACCTGGACTAAAGCATCCGCCAACTCCTAGACTGTCTGTGGTGCAACGTGACATTGGTGGATGGAGAGATACATGATCTCCCAGATGTGCTCAATCAGATTCAGGTCTGGGGAACGGGCGGGCCAGTCCAAAGCTTCAATGTCTTCACCTTGCAGGAACTGCTGACACACTCCAGCCACATGAGGTCTAGCATTGTCCTGCATTAGGAGGAACCCAGGGCCAACCGCACCAGCATATGGTCTCACAAGGGGTCTGAGGATCTCATCTCGGTACCTAATGGCAGTCAGGCTACCTCTGGTGACCACATGGTCATGCTGCCCTCCAAAGAAATGCCACCCCACACCATTACTGACCCACTGCCAAACCGGTCATGCTGAAGGGTGTTGCAGGCAGCAGATTGCTCTCTACGGTGTCTCCAGACTCTGTCACGTCTGTCACATGTGCTCAGTGTGAACCTGCTTTCATCTGTGAAGACCACAGGGCGCCAGTGGCGAATTTACCAATCCTGGTGTTCTCTGGCAACGCCAAGCGTCCTGCACGGTGTTGGGCTGTGAGCACAACCCCCATTTGTGGACGTTGGGCCCTCATAACATCCTCATGGAGTCGGTTTCTAACCATTTGTGCAGACACATGCACATTTGTGGCCTGCTGGAGGTCATTTTGCAGGGCTCTGGCAGAGCTCCTCCTGTTCCTCCTTGGACAAAGGTGGAGGTAGCGGTCCTGCTGCTGGGTTGTTGCCCTCCTACGGCCTCCTCCACGTCTCCTGGTGTACTGGCCTGTCTCCTGGTAGCATCTCCAGGCTCTGGACACTACGCTGACAGACACAGCAAACCTTCTTGCCACAGCTCGCATTGATGTGCCATCCTGGATGAGCTGCACTACCTGAGCCACTTGTGTGGGTTGTAGAGTCCGTCTCATGCTACCACGAGTGTGAAAGCACCACCAACATTCAAAAGTGACCAAAACATCAGCCAGAAAGCATAGGTACTGAGAAGTGGTCTGTGGTCCCCACCTGCAGAACCACTCCTTTATTGAGTGTGTCTTGCTAATCGCCAAAGATTTCCCCCTGTTGTCTATTTCATTTGCACAACAGGATGTGAAATTGATTGTCAATCAGTGTTGCTTCCTAAGTGGACAGTTTGATTTCACAGAAGTTTGATTTACTTGGAGATATATTGTGTTGTTTAAGTGTTCCCTTTATTTTTTTCAGCAGTGTATATTTGCAGTGCCTTGGAAAATATTCACTCTTCATAAACTTAAAAAAAATATAATAAATATCTAAAAAGTGTGGTGTAGATTTGTTTTCAGCACCCTTTTCTTGTATATCCCTACATAAAATCCAGTGCAATTAACTAAACTACTAAACTCCATCTGTCTTTCATTTTTCAGTATAAATCCAGATGTTCTGTGAAGGCCTCAGAGGATTGTTAAAGAACATTTGTAAACGTCATAAAGACCAATTCAAACAGCAGGCAGGTCAGAAATAAAGTTGTGAAGAAGTTTCAAGCAGTAGATTATAAGCTTTGAAATGATAGGCTGGTATGGGAAGAAACTTGTGCCATCAGAAATTGAATTTGAATTGCTCTGACTGAAATTCAGTTCGACTACTTTCACTTTCAAGTCTGTAATTCAATTTCAGTTCCAAAATTCAGTTTTTTGTGTCACACATCAGGGTCCTTGAGGATAGCCACAGATTCATCAAACACAAATTAATCGATTTACGTTTCACATCAGGTTCAATTTCCTTTACGGCATGTTGAGCTGGAGCAGTGCAGCATACATGAGCTTGGCGGATGTCAATCATCAAGTCAAATGAGCATCAATAAGAAGCATCATGTAAACAAATGATGGTCAAACAGTAACACTTATGCTACCTGTAGCTATTAGCTAAACCTGCCAGATTAGCATAGTTTGCCGCCGGTGTTACGTCGGTCTGTGTTTCTCTTGTACCTCAGCGTAACATCTGTTGCCTAGCAACCGTGTTAGCGTGAAGCACAGAGCTGTGAAGCCGAACAAATGGAGCCTGAAGGTTAATAACGCTGTCTCTACTGTAAATGACTACACGGTTTTTATTTAACCTTTTACATATTGCTGATAGCTTATAATGCTGTTTTGTTTTAAAATGGTATTGTTTTATGATCTTGTTCATTATTCAGCCATTTAAAATGTTGAAAATATGTTATGTCTTCATAGATATAAAAATCTAACACTGGATAAAATACATTGATGTCAAATATCATTTGTTTAATTTATTTGTAAAGCTTTCAACAACTTAAACACTAACATGTTAACTTTAGGAACAAAGTTTAAATCAGTTTATTTGCAGAGCATATTAATAATAATTATTATTATAATAAAAATAAACCAAACATTAATATTAGATTTCTGATTGAATTATATCTGTTTAACTTCCACCCATTGGGGAAACCCAGCGGGATTTTGAAAACAATGTGCCGGGATTTAGCTGCTCTCTCGGGGTTTAGCGCACCTCAACCACCTGCTCAGCTGACAGCTGGTGAGGCGGCTGCTGGGGCAACAGACGAAAACATCGGCGCATTTTTGCAATTAAGCGATATCTTGATAAACTGATCAGATATTTTAGGTTTACACAACTACAATCTCGTCTAAAAACATTGTAAAAGTTCGGCTGTTTCACAGAATGCGCAATACAGGTCCTTCTCAAAAAATTAGCATATTGTGATAAAGTTCATTATTTTCTATAATGTAATGATAAAAATTTAATATTCATATATTTTAGATTCATTGCACACTAACTGAAATATTTCAGGTCCTTTATTGTCTTAATACAGATGATTGTGGCATACAGCTCATGAAAACCCAAAATTCCTATCTCACAAAATTAGCATATTTCATCTGACCAATAAAAGAAAAGTGTTTTTAATACAAAAAACGTCAACCTTCAAATAATCATGTACAGTTATGCACTCAATACTTGGTTGGGAATCCTTTGGCAGAAATGACTGCTTCAATGCGGCGTGGCATGGAGGCAATCAGCCTGTGGCACTGCTGAGGTCTTATGGAGGCCCAGGATGCTTCGATAGCGGCCTTTAGTTCATCCAGACTGTTGGGTCTTGAGTCTCTCAACGTTCTCTTCACAATATCTCACAGATTCTCTATTGGGTTCAGGTCAGGAGAGTTGTCAGGCCAATTGAGCACAACGATACCATGGTCAGTAAACTATTTACCAGTGGTTTTGGCACTGTGAGCAGGTGCCAGGTCGTGCTGAAAAATGAAATCTTCATCTCCATAAAGCGTTTCAGCAGATGGAAGCATGAAGTGCTCCAAAATCTCCTGATAGCTAGCTGCATTGACCCTGCCCTTGATAAAACACAGTGGACCAACACCAGCAGCTGACACAGCACCCCAGACCATCACTGACTGTGGGTACTTGACACTGGACTTCTGGCATTTTGGCATTTCCTTCTCCCCAGTCTTCCTCCAGACTCTGGCACCTTGATTTCCGAATGACATGCAGAATTTGCTTTCATCCGAAAAAAGTACTTTGAACCACTGAGCAACAGTCCAGTGCTGCTTCTCTGTAGCCCAGGTCTGGGGAATGCGGCACCTGTAGCCCATTTCCTGCACACGCCTGTATACGGTGGCTCTGGATGTTTCTACTCCAGACTCCGTTCACTGCTTCTGCAGGTCCCCCAAGGTCTGGAATCGGCCCTTCTCCACAATCTTCCTCAGGGTCCGGTCACCTCTTCTCGTTGTGCAGCGTTTTCTGCCACACTTTTTCCTTCCCACAGACTTCCCACTGAGGTGCCTTGATACAGCACTCTGGGAACAGCCTATTCGTTCAGATATTTCTTTCTGTGTCTTATCCTCTTGCTTGAAGGTGTCAATAGTGGCCTTCTGGACAGCAGTCAGGTCGGCAGTCTTACCCATGATTGGGGTTTTGAGTGATGAACCAGGCTGGGAGTTTTAAAGGCCTCAGGAATCTTTTGCAGGTGTTTAGAGTTAACTCGTTGATTCAGATGATTAGGTTCATAGCTCGTTTAGAGACCCTTTTAATGATATGCTAATTTTGTGAGATAGAAATTTTGGGTTTTCATGAGCTGTATGCCAAAATCATCCGTATTAAGACAATAAAAGACCTGAAATATTTCAGTTAGTGTGCAATGAATCTAAAATATATGAATGTTAAATTTTAATCATTACATTATGGAAAATAATGAACTTTATTACAATATGCTAATTTTTTGAGAAGGACCTGTATATCCAATTTTATTCACAACTTTTCTCTCTCCTCCGAGCTTTGCTATTTCCGTTTGAACAATCTACCTCGACCCGCAATGAATCATGGGATAAGGTGGGACACGGAGGATACACCGGACCCATCCTTCAAATTTGGGGACAAGGACGCATTTGTTGGAACCTTGGAGATTTGACAGCATTCGTTGCCTCATCCAGGACGTTATCGGCCAACAAATGCGTCCTTCAAAGAATGCAGTCCTGAATCTGGACACAGCAATAGTGAATGACATCCGTGAGTCAGTAAATCTGTGTTTGATTATTCTGTGGCTTCAAGAACCCGGATGTGTGACACAAAAGACTGAATTTTGGAACTGAAATTGAAAGTAATCAAACTGAATTTTTAATACAACGAAATACATTTTAAAAGCAAATTAATTCAGTTTCAAAACATTAAATTCAGTTTAGTAAAATTCATTTTCAAACCAATGCATTTAATTTCAAATTACACAAATACGCTCTGAACAATTCAAATTCAATTTCTGATGGCACAAGTTTCTTCCCAAAGGCTGGGAGTAGGGCAGCCAATATTGCATGAAATCTCTGAAGTAGCTCTGGAGATCTATAGCTCCTGTGGAGCAACCTGTTCACATAACTATTTGTGAACTCCAAATATTTTACCTTTATGGCACCATGGCAAGAAGAAAGTCCTAAAATTCCTTTTTGCAGTTTTTCACAGACCTTGTAGGGGACACTGCAAACATTTGGAGGTATGTCCTTTGGTCAGATGAGACCAAAATTAAACTTATTGGCCTACAAATAAACATGATATGTGGAGGAAAACTAACACTGCACATCTCTCTGAGCACACCATCCTTACAGTAAAACATAGTGGTGGCAGCATCATGCTCTGGATGTTTTTCTCCCCAGGAAAACTTGTCAAAATTAATGTGAAGATGGTTGGAGCTAAATACATGTAAATCCTAGAGGAAACCCAGACTGAAGCTGCAACATACAGAGGAACAAAGAAATGGATAAGATCAAAGCACATTTGTCTGCTAGAATGGCCCAGTCAAAGTACAGCCCTATATCTAATCAAGAATCTGTTTCATGACTTGAAAGCTGAGGCTGACAGGCAACATTCATTTAATCTGAATGGGTTAGATCTATAAAGCTTATAGACATACCCGCTAAAGACGGTCTTATCTAATTCCAGCAAAAGGTAATTCCAGAAAGTATTGGAACAGGCATCTTATCCCTAAAAAATCCCAATCAAAATATTAAGTCTTAAGATTAATAACGTGAAAAATGTACTGTTTAATTGAACTTCAATTCATCTGAAGCAAAATAAAACTGCCTCAAAAGACACAGCTTTGCGGATATCTTTGTGGATATCCTGGCAATAATTGCATAATATTGTAAACACGTAGCATAACACAAGTACTTATCCATATCCAGAACTTAAACAGTCTGCCTTAGTAGACCTGCTCAGTGCTAATAACTATTTACGTTACATTTCACATCCTCCAATATTAAAAGGTCTTTTATTTGAACAGAGATTTCCTGGATTTAGGCGTTTTTGGAGAACGTTCTGCATACCAGCAGCTGTGAAGCCGCTCCTCTTCCTGAAATTACCACATTTGGCCTGCTTGATATGATGTAACTTTTACCCACCCAAATAATTTATGTATTACCTTACAAAATATGACTTTATTTTACTTAATAATCCCGTGTAGGTATAGCAACGCCCTTTGAACAGACAGTTTAAAACAATCGTCCTAAGGTCATTTATGGCGTTTATTAACGAGGATCATTCTATCCTTTCAAACAGGCAGCCTTAGAAATAAAGAAAAAAGCCACACAAAGTTCTCGCTAAACTATTAAGATGACTGCGGCGTGCCCAGCAAAGACATTCTTCTAAAGTAAATGATAAATGTGACTAAATAAGCAGCTTTCGGGAGCAAATGTACAAGTATTGTAAAGCCTGTCCCTCACCTGACGCTAATGCTGAAATATTTACTGCGTCACGACCGCCAAGCTGAGGCCCAGTTTACTTACCGAAAACGCTGAACAAATACAGCAGCAAAACTACATTGAGAGTCGTTTCTCCTGCGACTAGTCGACACATTATTGGATTTCAAGGTGGGTCCACTCCGGTGACGATGAGGGGGGGGAAATCCTCCAAATTGCGTCAAAACATCGGGAAAATTCCGTCCATGGTGTGTTTTGTCTGTCTGTCCACCCGCCTGCTGTCTGAAAACCTGTCGGACAGGTGGATCAGGAAGTGGAGCTATGCACTCAGGGCTATTACTGGTTGAATAATGAGGCACATAAAACGAAGCTCACACCGAAGAAAAACCCAAAGTGAACTTTTGAATTCCACCATAAGATACAAAGTCCAGCACACAAGGGACTGTTTTAGAGGGGAAACAAAGGTCAAATATAACCTGGAGTTATTTTGGTTAACTATTCTAAGTTAGGGTAGGTACTTGTTTCACTCGTTTCCCAACAAAGGCAACAAAATACATCTGATGCAAACACACATTTAGACCATATGCACAAATACAATCAAATAATTTAATAATTCTAATATCAATAAAAATCTGTGCCATTAAAAAAAGGTAGAAGCTAAAGTATTCGTCTATCTCATCCCCGCTTGGTAAAGTTAAGCCTAATGTATTTATGTATTTATTTCACACATTTATTCATTGTGGTTGTTTGATCTCTAAGTGATATTGTAGCTTCACGCTGAAGGCATCAAAACTATGAATTAATACATGTGGAATTATATACTGAACAAAAAAGTGTGAAACAACTGAAAATATGTCTTATATTCTAGGTTCTTCAAAGTAGTCACCTTTTGCTTTGATTACTGCTCCGCACACTCTTGGCATTCTGATGATGAACTTCAAGAGGTAGTCACCTGAAATGGTTTTCCAACAGTCTTGAAGGAGTTCCCAGAGATGCTTAGCACTTGTTGGCCCTGTTGCCTTCACTCTGTGGTCCAGCTCACCCCAAACCATCTCGATTGGGTTCAGGTCCGGTGACTGTGGAGGCCAGGTCATCTGACGCAGCACCCCATCACTCTCCTTCTTGGTCAAATAGCCCTTACACAGCCTGGAGGTGTGTTTGGGGTCATTGTCCTGTTGAAAAATAAATGATGGTCCAACTAAACGCAAACCGGATGGAATAGCATGCCGCTGCAAGATGCTGTGGTAGCCATGCTGGTTCAGTATGACTTCAATTTTGAATAAATCCCCAACAGTGTCACCAGCAAAGCACCCCCACACCATCGCACCTCCTCCTCCATGCTTCACGGTGGGAACCAGGCATGTAGAGTCCAAGTCCATTTTATCATTTCTACATGCTTTGCAATTGGGAAAACCTGCAAAATCAAATACTTCATCTCCCCACTGTATGATTCCCTCTTTGCTGGCCTGATCTCTCTAGACAGCCTACATATACAGGTCCTTCTCAAAATATTAGCATATTGTGATAAAGTTCATTATTTTCCATAATGTCATGATGAAAATTTAACATTCATATATTTTAGATTCATTGCACACTAACTGAAATATTTCAGGTCTTTTATTGTCTTAATACGGATGATTTTGGCATACAGCTCATGAAAACCCAAAATTCCTATCTCACAAAATTAGCATATCATTAAAAGGGTCTCTAAACGAGCTATGAACCTAATCATCTGAATCAACAAGTTAACTCTAAACACCTGCAAAAGATTCCTGAGGCCTTTAAAACTCCCAGCCTGGTTCATCACTCAAAACCCCAATCATGGGTAAGACTGCCGACCTGACTGCTGTCCAGAAGGCCACTATTGACACCCTCAAGCAAGAGGGTAAGACACAGAAAGAAATTTCTGAACGAATAGGCTGTTCCCAGAGTGCTGTATCAAGGCACCTCAGTGGGAAGTCTGTGGGAAGGAAAAAGTGTGGCAGAAAACGCTGCACAACGAGAAGAGGTGACCCTGAGGAAGATTGTGGAGATTGTAGAGAAGGGCCGATTCCAGACCTTGGGGGACCTGCAGAAGCAGTGAACTGAGTCTGGAGTAGAAACATCCAGAGCCACCGTGCACAGGCGTGTGCAGGAAATGGGCTACAGGTGCCACATTCCCCAGGTCAAGCCACTTTTGAACCAGAAACAGCATCAGAAGCGCCTGACCTGGGCTACAGAGAAGCAGCACTGGACTGTTGCTCAGTGGTCCAAAGTACTTTTTTCGGATGAAAGCAAATTCTGCATGTCATTCAGAAATCAAGGTGCCAGAGTCTGGAGGAAGACTAGGGAGAAGGAAATGCCAAAATGCCAGAAGTCCAGTGTCAAGTACCCACAGTCAGTGATGGTCTGGGGTGCCGTGTCAGCTGCTGGTGTTGGTCCACTGTGTTTTATCAAGGGCAGGGTCAATGCAGCTAGCTATCAGGAGATTTTGGAGCACTTCATGCTTCCATCTGCTGAAAAGCTTTATGGAGATGAAGATTTCTTTTTTCAGCACGACCTGGCACTTGCTTACAGTGCCAAAACCACTGGTAAATGGTTTACTGACCATGGTATCACTGTGCTCAATTAGCCTGCCAACTCTCCTGACCTGAACCCCATAGAGAATATGTGGGATATTGTGAAGAGAACGTTGAGAGACTCAAGACCCAACACTCTGGATGAGCTAAAGGCCGCTATCGAAGCATCCTGGGCCTCCATAAGACCTCAGCAGCTGATTGCCTCCATGCCACGCCTCATTGAAGCAGTCATTTCTGCAAAAGGATTCCCGACCAAGTATTGAGTGCATAACTGTACATGATTATTTGAAGGTTGACGTTTTTTGTATTAAAAACACTTTTCTTTTATTGGTCGGATGAAATATGCTAATTTTGTGAGATAGGAATTTTGGGTTTTCATGAGCTGTATGCCAAAATCATCCGTATTAAGACAATAAAAGACCTGAAATATTTCAGTTAGTGTGCAATGAATCTAAAATATATTAATGTTAAATTTTCATCATGACATTATGGAAAATAATGAACTTTATCACAATATGCTAATATTTTGAGAAGGACCTGTACGTATACCAGCAGATGATCTACTGGGAGTCCCCTGGAATTTCAAGACAAAACTCCTCTACATTCCCTATCCCCAATCTCCTTGTCGTATTGATGTAATTATGTGTAAAGGGAGAAGGCATTTTCTTTTCCCAGCCTTTGTTAGTTTACTTTCTCATATCGTGTAATGGTTTATCTCTCAACTACTACATGTGTTTCTTTAGAGATCTTTAATAGTTCATTTTTGGTCTCAGTAGTCAGTCTCATTCTTAAATCCTTCATGTGTTCATCAAGGATTTTGTCTAATGTGATGGAGTGTAGAAGAACATTCAGGTGTAATGTCTTTTTTTCCCATTGTCCATGAATTGCTCTGCACCTCTATATGCATGTAATGAGTTTTAATATTTGACAGCCTCTACATGAAAGTACTGCTATGAAATCTGTTATGTGATCAAAAGTTTGAAATAAAAAATTGCACGATACATTATTCCAGCGGTGGGCAAATTAAATTTTCTATCTAAAACAGTACCAAATATTTTACATTTTTAGAGCACCTTCATATTCATGAGTGCTGCATCATGGTGTTTCAGGGGTCTGAAATGGAGCAATTGTATTTAAATTAATTTTAATGGAGGAAAATAGATTCCACATTTCTTACATTACAAAAAAGAAACTGGTATAAAGTTGATTTTCTATCATTTTGTATCAGCACAGTCCCTTCAATGAGGTTTGGGTCTACCATGGGTTCTCGCCCAGAAGACCTCCATCTCAAATGAGTATTTTAAATGTGGAGGAGCAGCAGCAGCTTTACTCCAGACTCCCTCCAGATGATGTAGCTTCTTAACCTCTTTTTTAAGGAAGAGCACATCCACCTCACTTAAAACTGTGCACATATATTTATATTATATTGTAGATATGTTTATACTGTTTAATTTGTACTGTATTGCACCGACTACGCCAAACAAATTCCTTGTATGTCCAAAAACGTACTTGGCAATAAAGCTTTTCTGATTCTGATTCTGATTCTGAAGGTCATTTCAACTGCTTGAATGCAGGATCTCTGTCTTTTGGTCATGACCCATTTCTCATATCCTCAGATTAAGTTTGGAACATAGTTGTAGCAGCAAATCTAGAGTTTTGCCTTTCAGCCCAGCTCTTTCTTCACTATGACAGACCTTAGCCATATCACCCCACAAAAAATATATCAGGAGGCCCAGCTGTAAACCTTTGCCAGATCCATAAAACACATGTGGACTGGCAATAAAACTCCCATGACCGCCTTAGCAACTCTGTGAAGGTAAAGATCACATCCACTGTCTCATGGCTATGGCAATGTTATGTCTGAATCTAAATTTTGGCAATTGGTTGGTGCCTCCATAACAACTGCCTTGAGCGGTGGTGTCCAACCTTAGATGTCTTCCTGCTCCATATAAACTGAATTAATTGTCTGAATTACCTCCTCAGCATGTTCCCACGTTCTGCAGAGATCCTGATAAGGAAGCATGTAATGTAATTCACGTGGAAACACCTAAAAACATGCTGGGCAACTTCCCTTAAGAGCTCATGTAGGACGTCACTGCGTTAGAGTAAACTTAAGGGAAAATACCAAGGGAGTAACAAAGTAGAGTGCTGGTCCTTGGTTAAAAACAGGGGCAGAGGGTGAAAATTAATTCGAATTAGCGATCACACTTCTTAGTAAAGAAACGGTACATTTTCCTAAAATCAAAGCATGCTGTTTTTACTCAGGAGTGAATATACTGACATAAACTTGTAAATGTGTCATGTTGTTACTTCTCTTGTCTAGATTAAACAGCTTACTGCATAATAGTCCTGTGAAAAGTGTGCTAAGAGCTGCTAAATAGTTTATTTTGCATTGTAAACTGTAAATCAACGTTGCAGTTGATCCAGCTGTGTTTTCTCTATAAATATATATCATTACTTAACCAGCAGTTTATTTTAAGGATGATGTTATATAACAGTTTCCAACTTCCACTTTTGAACTGGTACTGGGTAATAGTACTTACCTTTTTACACTAAGTGTGTAACATCAGTTCTTTCTAAAAAATATTAATATATTGCTTAATATTGCTGTATCTTGTAATCTGTTTTGTTACACTCTTGTGCATCTTACCTGGGTATGCACTCTCTCCTTCATACAAACACCTTTATATCATGTGACACATTGTGTGTATAAATAAAAGGGTTGTCTGTTTGGCTACAGTTGCAGGTTCTCAGTTACAGCAGCAGTCCCCTCATTGACAATGAGGGCTCTACCCTGCTCACTTGCTTTCTAGTGTCTCAGAATAACAAGTAATCCCTTCTTCTGCTGTCAACGCTGACAGACTAATGAAAGTGATTTAAATAGTTGGGAACCAAAAGGTGAATGAAATCATTGTCCACCACCCTAAAATGCAGACGCCTTTCTGTCTTTTTGTTGCTTTAAATGAACTGAAAAGGTGATAAGATCTTTGTCACTATCCAGTTCACATCTTGTATTAAAGCGTTTACATAAGCATGTATTATTTTCTCAGGGAGAAACACAAGTGTGACAGCATTACTCAAGAATTAGGAGATTGTTAGCTGGACTGTGGCCTGAGTATAAATCTGTCTCTCCTCCTTTTATATGAAGGAAAAACATTACCTGAACATTGAGTCATATTTTACACACCTCACTGGTGTGTAAAATATGTGTGCAACATGTCCTGCCAAACCCATGTTTTTGTGTGTTTCTGTGTGTTTAGGCATTAGCAAAGGAATTTAATAACAGATCGTGCCAGCTACAACCCACCCCAAGGTATGGAGAGCAAGGAGAGCTAACGGGTAAGACTTAGAGCACAGATTTACAAAGGAAGCACACTGTAATTTTCTTCTTCTGCATTTCTATTACGTCCCTTATCATACAGATCTGGCATTAGAATGGTTATTTTCAGGAAATGTTTAATCATAGAAAAATTATTTAAAACACCCTTCCCAAGTGTTTTGAGGACACTGTTTCTACTTCAGACTTACAGAAAAAGCTACACTGGAGGCACAGATATACTTCTCTATTTTTACAGTGCGATGAGAAAGTGCTAGTTTCCTCTTTTTGTTTTTTTTTGTTATTTCAGATGATCTCTGAAACAAGTCCCTAACGTCTAATTTATTTTTATTCCTACTTAAATCTCTAAGTAATACATCTCTTTCCTGAACATACTTATTACATTCTAAAAATATATGTTGCACTGTTTCTCATTTTCCACAATAATTACAACAACCTGTATTATGTTTATTAATTATTTTAAGAGTACTATTTAATCCTGTATGTCCAAACCTTATTCTAGAAATAATATCTTCTTCTTTTTTACTTCTATTACATTTCCTAAATTCTCCAACTTTTTTTTTGGATGCTATAATAAAATCTAGCATTGCCTCCTCTATCCCACTGTTCTTGCCATTTCTTCTTGATATACATTTTAATAATATTCTTTACCTCATTTTTACTTATTTTAATATTTAAATCAACCATATTCTTTTTTGCTGCACTCTTAGCAAAACTATCAGCCAACTCATTTCCTACCACACCAATGTGGGCAGGAATCCAAACTAGTTTAACATGAGACCCATAATTTTTAATCCTAAAAATTGAGTTAATTATATCCAATATAATATCTTGCCTTGAATCTGAATTTAACTCTCGAATACTTATTAATGCACTACTTGAATCTGAACAAATTAAACCCTCCCTCTGTTTTGTTTCCTCAATCCATTCTAAAGCCATTAAAATAGCCATTAATTCACCTGTATACACTGTCAATTTATCTGTTATTCTTTTATTTCTCATAATATTTAAATCCGGAATTACAAATGCTATACCTACTTTATCATTTAACATTTTAGAAGCATCTGTATATATTTGCATATATTCTGAATATTCTTTTTCTATATAACTTTCCACCTCTTTCCTTCCTAACTGTCTCCCTTTTTTCAGTAAGTTTAAATCAACTTCAGCCTGTCCAAAGACCCATGATGGAATAACAGGAATAACAACCACAGGCCTAACTAAAAAGTTATCTATTCCTAAATCTTTTATTTTATTTATTATTATCCATCCAAAACTATGAATTTGTTTCTTTACTTTTTTGACAAGGTTGCAGCATAACATATGGAGGATGACCTTCATTATGTCCTTTAATATTTGTCCAGTAAATTATGGCTAATTGTTCTCTCCTGAGCTCCAGTGGCATCTCCCCCATCTCAACTTGTAGAGCTGAAACTGGAGAACTTTTCATCACTCCGCAACAAAGTCTTAATGCCTGATATTGTATTCTATCTATTTTTTTAATAAACTATTTGAAGCTGAATTGTATAAAATACATCCATAATCAAATATTGATCTAATTAGTCCAATATAAATAGTTTTTAATGCTTTCCTATCTGCTCCCCATTCTTTACCTCTCAAACATCTAATTATATTTAAAATTATTTTACTTTTTCCAACTATTTTACCAACATGTATCTTCCATGTAAGTTTTTTATCAAAGCAGATACCCAAATATTCCATTTGATCTATCCTTTCTATGACATTCCCATATAATTTGAGATTTACGTTACTATTTAATTTCCTATTTGTAAAAACAACAACTTTAGATTTGGATATTGAGAACCTAAATCCCCATTCTAAAGCCCAAGCTTCTACACTATTTAAGGCCTCTTGTAATTTCATATTTACAAATTCTATATTTCTTCCCCTCTTCCAAATAATACCATCATCTGCAAATAATGAAACACCAAAATATTTATCTATACTACTAAAAATATCATTAATTATAATAAATAGCATAGGACTTATTATACTACCTTGGGGAGTACCATTTTCAACTTGATATTTTGAACTTATTTCCCCACCTATTTTTACTCTAATACTTCTCTCAGTTAAGAAATTTTTTATCCATGTATATATTTTACCCCTTATACCTATTTGTTTTATTTTAATCAACAGCCCTTCTTTCCATAACATGTCATAAGCCTTTTCCACATCTAAGAAAACTGCTATTAAATTCTCCTTATTAATCTGAGCCCATCTAATATCATGTTCCAGACATAATGCAGGATCTATTGTACTTCTGCCTTTTCTAAATCCAAATTGATAACACTTATTTTTCTTAGATTCTAAAAAATAAATCGATCTGTTATTTACCATTTTTTCCATAATTGTACCTATACATGATGTTAGAGCGATTGGTCTATAACTTTCAGCTGAATTAGGATCTTTACCAGGTTTACAAATAGGTATAATGATGGCTTCCTTCCATTTATCAGGTAATATCCCTTCCTCCGACACCTTATTATACAATTCTAATAATATTACTTGTTTAACATACTATAACTGATTTGATCACCCCCCGGAGTTGATTTAATGGAATTCTTCAGTGCTTTATTTAACTCTATGAAAGAAAACTTCATATTAAAAAAAATCCTCATAATCTTCATCATTATGTAATAATTCAATATTTCTCTGTAATGTTATTTCATGTCCTTTTTTTCTTTATTATTTAGATTATCTGTACTATGTATCTTTGCAAACACTTTTGCTAATAATTCAGCTTTATTTTTATTATCTATTATAATATTAACCTTATCTTTTATTACTGGGAAAAAATATTCTTTTGAATTTCCAGACATTTTTTTAATAGTATTCCAAACCCTGTCTAATGCAGTATTTTTCCCCAAAGACTCACAATATTCCCTCCAATAATCCCTTTTAGCATGTGTTGTAGTTTTCCTAACTTCTGCCTGTTTCCTGTTGTAATTGATCAGATTTTGGAAACAAATAATTTTCTTAAGTGTTTTAAAAGCCTTATTCCAGTGTTTAATTGCTGTTGAACATTCTGGTGTACACCGAGGAACTATCTTCTTTTTTTTAATACCACTACTTCTAGGAATGAATATTTTGGCTGTATTAATAATACATTTACTGATTTCTGAATTTAATTAATTTATCGGCTTACTTGTATCTATATTTTTAATATTAACCTCACTCATCACTTTAAAATTATCCCAATTTGCTTTCCCAAATTTCCATCTCTCCTCAATTTCTACCTGGTCTTCTTCTGAATCTATTTCCATCCTGACAAAAATTGGATAATGATCACTCCCCATTGTGCTTTCTTTACATACTCTCCAGCTGCAACTACCAGCAAAAGATTGAGAAACTAAGGTCAAATCAATAGCTGATTCTTTACCTCTTACCAAGTCAACCCAAGTGCCTGCTCCATTATTTAATATTACCAATTCTTTTTCTTCAATCATCTCTTCTAAAATTCCTCCATTATAATCATCTTGATCTCCCCAAAAAGTGCTATGTGCATTGAAGTCCCCACATCAAACTATTTTCCCTCTCCAGTGTTCTAGGATAGTTTCAAGTTTTAACTTTACTAATTGTTTGCAAGGATTGTAATAATTTATTATTGTAATATTCCCATTATTTGTCCAAATTTCTACAGCAATAAGTTCTACAGGTCCTTCTCAAAATATTAGCATATTGTGATAAAGTTTATTATTTTCCATAATGTCATGATGAAAATTTAACATTCATATATTTTAGATTCATTGCACACTAGCTGAAATATTTCAGGTCTTTTATTGTCTTAATACGGATGATTTTGGCATACAGCTCATGAAAACCCAAAATTCCTATCTCACAAAATTAGCATATTTCATCCGACCAATAAAATAAAAGTGTTTTTAATACATAAAACGTCAACCTTCAAATAATCATGTACAGTTATGCACTCAATACTTGGTCGGGAATCCTTTTGCAGAAATGACTGCTTCAATGCGGCGTGGCATGGAGGCAATCAGCCTGTGGCACTGCTGAGGTCTTATGGAGGCCCAGGATGCTTCGATAGCGGCCTTTAGCTCATCCAGAGTGTTGGGTCTTGAGTCTCTCAACGTTCTCTTCACAATATCCCACAGATTCTCTATGGGGTTCAGGTCAGGAGAGTTGGCAGGCCAATTGAGCACAGTGATACCATGGTCAGTAAACCATTTACCAGTGGTTTTGGCACTGTGAGCAGGTACCAGGTCGTGCTGAAAAATGAAATCTTCATCTCCATAAAGCTTTTCAGCAGATGGAAGCATGAAGTGCTCCAAAATCTCCTGATAGCTAGCTGCATTGACCCTGCCCTTGATAAAACACAGTGGACCAACACCAGCAGCTGACACGGCACCCCAGACCATCACTGACTGTGGGTACTTGACACTGGACTTCTGGCATTTTGGCATTTCCTTCCCCCCAGTCTTCCTCCAGACTCTGGCACCTTGATTTCCGAATGACATGCAGAATTTGCTTTCATCCGAAAAAAGTACTTTGGACCACTGAGCAACAGTCCAGTGCTGCTTCTCTGTAGCCCAGGTAAGGCGCTTCTGCCGCTGTTTCTGGTTCAAAAGCGGCTTGACCTGGGGAACGCGGCACCTGTAGCCCATTTCCTGCACACGCCTGTGCACGGTGGCTCTGGATGTTTCTACTCCAGACTCAGTCCACTGCTTCTGCAGGTCCCCCAAGGTCTGGAATCGGCCCTTCTCCACAATCTTCCTCAGGGTCCGGTCACCTCTTCTCGTTGTGCAGCGTTTTCTGCCACACTTTTTCCTTCCCACAGACTTCCCACTGAGGTGCCTTGATACAGCACTCTGGGAACAGCCTATTCGTTCAGAAATGTCTTTCTGTGTCTTACCCTCTTGCTTGAGGGTGTCAATAGTGGCCTTCTGGACAGCAGTCAGGTCGGCAGTCTTACCCATGATTGGGGTTTTGAGTTATGAACCAGGCTGGGAGTTTTAAAGGCCTCAGGAATCTTTTGCAGGTGTTTAGAGTTAACTCGTTGATTCAGATGATTAGGTTCATAGCTCGTTTAGAGACCCTTTTAATGATATGCTAATTCTGTGAGATAGGAATTTTGGGTTTTCATGAGCTGTATGCCAAAATCATCCGTATTAAGACAATAAAAGACCTGAAATATTTCAGTTAGTGTGCAATGAATCTAAAATATACAAATGTTACATTTGCATCATTAAATTATGGAAAATAATGAACTTTATCACAATATGCTAATATTTTGAGAAGGACCTGTATGCAAGAAAAGGACTCAATTTTCCCAATGTAATATTACACTGATTATTGTCTTCCCCTCTTTTCATATCAAAATATGCATTTGGATCATTATCACTATTTCTTACTTCTTTCACTGCTTCAGCATAAGTAATTCTCTTATCAGTTTCAACTGCTTCTTTTCTTACCATGCACCCTGCATATGCTGCAGTATGACTTCCTCCACAGTTACAACATTTAACTGGATTGTTTCCACACTCGCCATAAGGATGTTCACCTCCACATCTACCACATCTCTGTTTCTCTTTACAAATGTTCGCAATATGTCCATACCTTCGACATTTATAACATCCGAGAGGTGGTGGAATACAAGCTCTTACATTAAAGCTCATATAACCAATCATCACCTTATCAGGCAGAACTTTATCTTTGAAATCCAGTAGTACAGATGTACTGTCCATTTCTCCCCATTCCTGAAAGCCTGTAATCATTTGATCCCTGTGATCTCTCCTCCTATTATTATTTTCTTTAGTTCCTCCAAGTTTTCTCCAACAGGAATCCCTGATATTACTCCTTTTTCTCCTCTTTCTTCCCCAACTACCTTTCTTTCCAGCACTTCTCTTTTACATACCATTTGTATTTTTAGGGCCTTATTCTTTTGCTCAGCATTTTTACAAATGATAAGTAGGCTTCCATCCCTTAAGACTTTAGCTAACTCTACATCTCCAACAACTTTCTTTAATCCATTTGACAAACTTATAGGACTTACTCCAATCATATCCTGTCCAGCCTTAAACTTTAATATAATTTTAAAGTTTTCCATCATTATTTTCTTACTTATTTCAACTCTTTCTTCCTCATCATCAAGAGCTCTTTTACCAGCATTTAGTCCCCTTTTAACTTTATCTCCCCCCCCCCTTCTATTTTCTACCATAGACCACCCTATATCCATATTTTCATCTTCCGAAAGCCCCCCACTACAACTAGCCATCTTGATCCACTCACAATCCAGATTATGCAAAAACCACCTTTAAAATCAACTTATTACTCGCCAGATAATGTTTTAAGCCCGCTCAGGACGTGTAAACCGCCGCTGCCTTCTTCTCCTGATGCGCTTCTTAAAGCACACCGCTGAGATCTGACGCCTCCCTCCAGGTTTCAGCTCCTTAAGAAGCCCTGGTAATTACGCTCAATGAGAAACACCTGTGCAGCTGCACCTGCCAGTCACACCCTGTAGGAGGAGAGAAACACAGCACAAACACAGAAACTTGCACAGCCGGCTGTGACCTGTCCACATTTTGCTGCGAGACTCGGTTGGGTCTGTATTGTATGCTCTCCCTGCAGAGGAGGACATTTTTTGCTTTATTTGCAATTAATATTTGATGTGCACTGGGACAAAAACAGAATCAATGCTTCATCATGGAGAGGGTCTGAGAGGGTTTCTATAGCTGTATAGAAATGGTGTGTTCAATCCCATAACCAGTGATGATTGCTGAGCTATTTGCCAAAGTGTACAAAGAGATAGCAGCTGGGGCTTTTTGTTGTAGAAACTACATTACCCAACAGGTTTACTGTTGTTTCATCTGTTCAGCACAGCCAAATATGATTTATTCAGCATAAATACAGACTTTTTGTGCCCACTCTTGGTCTTTTTCTCGAGCATGAGTAAAGCCTTCTTCTGTCTGTAATATTCTGCTCATGCTCAAGGTCTGTCATTCAGTAACTAAAGCAGGACCCACAGGGGCAGACTTTGAACAATACACACAAATAGGCTCACAAACACAAGCACACAAACTAATAAATGGAGCCACGTATTCAGTCATGAACAGTCAGCATTCAGCAACCAATCAAACCCAGACAAGAGTAACAGCAGCAGGAGTTAGCATATTGAATGCACAATACATTACACAAATATTCACTGCAGTCATGCTTTCAGGTAAACATTTGAAGAGCTCTGCAGACAGACAAGTCATAAATACACAAATGGATACAGTGAATTAAAATACAAATGGATCATGCTGAACTGCAATGTTCTATTACATAATAGATGAGTGGTTTGAAATAGTTTCTTGGGATAATCTGTTAATGAGACATCCAGTTGAAGACTTGTGTTGTAATTAAATTGAGACAATGTGGAAATGATATAAAGATGTTTTTATTAGAAAACCATGGTTTTTGTTTTATATCAAAGCTCTATTACAAATACAAATGTATCATTTTTGTAATAAATCTAAACACATTACACACAAATACAAAGTCTGTCATAGAAAGATTAAAAATGGGCATTTTAACATATTTTTTAGTTGGAATGCATTCACAGGCAAAAGAAGAGAGCACAATCTCTCAAGGACGTTTTGCAATCGAAAGTGGTTTTCAGATCTGACTGTACCCTTCCACATGAGTTTCAGGGCAGGTGCGTGCATGTTGTTGCTTGCCCTCTGATTAAGTCTTTGACTTTTAGACTTTCTGTTAAATCAGAACGATCTGATGTGACAAATAGTATCACGTTGGGTCTTAATCAGAATCAGAATCAGAATCAGAAAAGCTTTATTGCCAAGTACGTTTTTGGACATACAAGGAATTTGTTTTGGCGTAGTCGGTGTGGAGTACTCTGCTTCTCATATGGCTTGGATGCAATTCTTGGGTTATTTCTAGTGACTTTAACCTTTAGGACTTTAAACATCTCGTACTCGTACTTGTACTCGTCGCCTTCCGCTTTAATCCGGGACCGGGTCGCGGGGGGCAGCAGATTCAGCAGAGACCCCCAGACGTCCCTCTCCCCAGACACCTCCTCCAGCTCCTCTGGGGGGAGCCCAAGGCGTTCCCAGGCCAGCCGAGAGACATAGTCCCTCCAGCGTGTCCTGGGTCGTCCCCTGGGCCTCCTCCCTGTGGGACGTGCCTGGAACACCTTCTGAGGAAGGCATCCAGGAGGCATCCAGTATAGATGCCCGAGCCACCTCAACTGGCTCCGCTCGATGTGGAGGAGCAGCGGATCTACTCCAAGCCCCTCCCAGATGGCCAAGCTCCTCACCCTATCTCTAAGGGAGTGCCCGGCCACCCTACGGAGGAAGCTCATTTGAGCCGCTTGTATCCAGGATCTCGTTCTTTCGGCCATGACCCAAAGTTCATGGCAATAGTGAGAGTAGGAACGTAGACCAACCGGTAAATCGAGAGCTTCGCTTTTTGGCTCAGCTCTCTCTTTACCACAATGGACCGGCAAAGCCTCCACATTACTGCGGCAGCCACACCGATCCATCTGTCGATCTCCCGCTTCATTCTTCCCTCACTTGTGAAGGAAGAATAACTACAAATAACTAGATATTGACAGATCTGAATTTTGTGTCTAATTTTCAATCTGCTTTTGGTGTAAAGCTCTGGACTCTAAATACCAGTTTTAACTAATAAGGATTTCCCTCTGAGAGCTATAATTAAAAGCAAATTCTTTTTTCTGTAGCCTCCATGCAGAAGGCTGTCATTATCATTTATATTGGAAGCAGAGGTGATGTCACACTGTGTGTATGAGGGAGGAGTGTCTGTTAAACAGGGTTTCACCAATATTTTGAAACAAGTACAAAATGATTATGGAGGCACATTTGAACTGGCTTTATTATCTTTTATTAGAGATAAGAATGGTGAGCAAGGCTAGCATTACTCAAACAGCAATCTCTGTGAGCACCTCCTAGAGAATTTAGATCCATACCTTACCTTTGAGATTTCCAAATGGCTGCCAACATTTCCAAACCAAGCATGTCTCATGACAGACAGAGGTTGAATTTTCTTTCAATTAGGTTCTTACATATCTGTGCTTCCTCTGACTCCATTTCAAACACCTCACTGATACTGAAAATACCCAACTTTGTGTCTTTCACTAAGTAACAGCATCCACATCAAAGAGCTTTTTTGTAATCGTGAGCTATTAGCATTAGGGTATGGTCACCAGTCAGGGCCAATCAAGCTGGAAATCAGTCAACAGCTGACTGCACTTCCTGAAATATAAAGTACTTTGTATGGTTCAGTATGACAGCAAACACTTGCTTTTGTGGATTTTGCTAAAGGGATTTATATGTTAACCCGCACAAAAGTTGAACAAAAACTGAAAATATTCTCCATCAAAACGTTCATACTCTCTGTTTTTCCTCACATTTTTATAATCTTCTCACTTTCACTGCAGCAGCACTTCCTTTTTCAAGGCTGTGTTTGGAAGAATAGTGCAATCCAAGGGTGCCCTTAGAGCATCCCTCCAGCAAGCTTCCTGCTGGCTTCTTGTCAGCGTTTCTGTCTCTATTTGGCCCTTCTCAGTCAGAATGATCACCATAATCATCATCATCATTTGATCCAGCGCCATCCTCCTCTGAAGAGCTTGGGTCTCTGGTGCTCGGGTATGAGATCATGCCATCTGAACTGTCAATCTCAATGGATGTCTCTGATAGGTAGAGGTGGACAGCCTTTGATGGGTGGCTGGGATAAAGTAGGAAAAGACGAAGACAAGTAAACACAAACACAGGAGCAGGGTACAAAGGGTTAGCATCAGATTGGGTTGGTTTGAGCAACGTTTGTATAATGTGTCTTTACCCATGTGCATCTGATTTGGATTGGAATGATTTCCTTTCTTCTCCATGTTTTTGAATGTAAACTGTATTTTAAAGCCTTAAATATCTGATGAGTAAGGTTGTAAACCAGTCTGTGAGGAGATTGCCACTCATTTTTCAGTGGTTAGAGTTGAAGCACCCTTTACAGAAAGATCTGAAAACCCAGAAAACAGGAAGAGCAACCTCAGGTGCCCAAGAAAATACAGCACATTGTTTGAAACAGACAACTGGCTATTTGAAATGATACATAAAAAATGACAAAACAATTCAGTCAGAAATAAAAGCATTTGTATTTGTGTAGAAGATTTAAAAATGTAAAAAATTGTCTGTTTCCAACAAATGCCTACAATTAGATATAATTATTCAATCACGCTTTTATCACAGCTAAACAACACAGTAGCGAGCAAAAACACAGTAACTCGACTTCAGTAGTGATTTCAAACAGAAATGGTCAGTGGCTCATTAAAGTATTAACACCTCTGTTGTAATACCAGGATTTTGTGATGTCAAAATTTAAACCATTATGAACCATTTCAACAATTTCTTGACATATAATGTGACATAGATCCCACTCAATAGAAATGGCAAAAAAGCAAATCTGTAGGGTGGATAAAAGGGGGGAAAAGCTGCAATAGCTTGGGTGCATTTATGTGCAGACCTTTTGAACTAATACTTTATTGAAGGATGTTTTGATTCAATTTCAGCATTCAGTTTGACTTGGCAATGTCTTCGCATTCTGCATAGCAAAGGCTCCCCAAATCTGTCAGATTAAGCTATTGTCCACATCCCTCTTCAGGAGACCTCACAGAGTCATGATGCTGTCATTACCACATGGCGGGTTTTCTTTTTGGTGTACTCTGCCATGGCATTTTGTCTGTCTGTCCGTCCGTCCGTCTGTCCGTCCGTCCGTCCGTCTGTCTGTGCAGTGTGCACCCAGGAAGACTGAATGATAGAACTGAATCAAAAAGTTGTTGAAGTGTTAATAAAGGATCTGCACACTTGTGCAACCAGCTTATAGCAGCTTTTCTTCAGTCTTCAGTCTTTTATATTTATCCCCAAATGGATTGGTTTGTTTTTCAGTTGAGTTGTACAGAATAAATGTGAAGTCAAATACAGAAAAAGTTCATTTATTATGATAAATGTTTTTACCTGGCATTTAAACAGGGGTGTGTATAAACTTTTTACATCCACTGTAAGCCAACCTCAGAGGTTAAATCAGACAGCCGCCACATACCACCACTGAAAATGATTAGAGCTTTGTAGGGGTTTTATAAAGTGATCAAAGACATTTTCACTGGAAGCTTGAAGAGTGCTCAATGTTCCCATTGTTTCTTGAAATAATACACCAAACACGTGTCATGTACTGCATTCGTAAAATGGGGCTTCAATTGCATTAGCAGAGAAGTAAACAGCAGGAATACACCATTGTTCTGCATCTTCATTATCAAAACATTTACTCTAAACAGGAAATGTGGCTGGAGGCCCATTTAGCTAAACGGGAAAAGATGAACTGATAAAACAGATGTTGTTCTGAAGAAATGAAAGGCACATAGTTAATCCCTAAAGGCTAAGCAACAATCTGGCTAAAGTTCAGCATCTAGAGAGCTTTCTATTTAAAGGCACATTCTTCATTACTTTCTGCCTTATAACAGCTGCCTGTTACTGATCCAAATGTGGAATCCAAAGACTGCAGTCGCATATGGAAGAAAGAGAAGCATCAAGCAGGAAAAGAGCCCCTGGCCCCAAAAGGGAGCATAGCATGCCCTGATCCCCAGAGTCTCACATGGAGAAAGAGAGAAAGCGTGTGAATCCTCTGCTCCTCTCTTAGTCCCCTCTTCATCGGCTACATTTCATTGGTCTTACCACGCAGTGGGGTCTTTCCTCTCTTTGCGGGGAACCTCTTCACCGCCCTCCAGCTGTCTCTGTCTGTGTTTCCTCTTGCATCTCCTGCAGGACACGATGATTACGAGACAAAAGATCACAGCGGCGATACCACCCCCGATGGCCAGGACCAGGTGGAGAAGTTCACTGAAAGAAGCTGTGACAAAAAAACACAACCATAAAAATTATATGGTGTGCAGGTAAAGAAAAATAATGCTACATTTATTAGTATTAAGGTCCAGTCTGAATTACATAAAATAATACTTTTAAAATATTTTTTTCTTATGCATTGTAATGCTTAAAAGAGACTTGTGTAGACAGGACTAAGAGGGAAATTAAGATGATTAGACTAATTAGGAAGAGGAGTGGATTTCTTTACCAGCTGAAGGCATTTTTCAATATAAAAACAGAGCATCATTATTAAATATATTCGGTTGTCTGCCATCACAAACATATACACTTAAGTGACATCTCAAGTTCTCAATCTATAGAATTTAATATTAAGCCATCCCACCCTTCACAGGTATAGCAGCTCAACTCCTCTGGGAAGGCTTTCCACAAGGCATAGGAGCAAGTTTTCAGTTTCTGAGGTCAGACGCCTTTGTTGGAGGAGAAACCCACCTTAAAGTCTCTGCTCTAATTCATCCAAAATGTTTACTGTTTGTTTGATGTCAGAATGATGAGCAAAGTTGCTCACCCATGTCTTTACGGATTTTGCTTTGTGCCCTGATGCTCAATCACATTGGAATAGGAACGGGTCATCCCCAAACCTTTCCACAATGTTGGAAGCAGGAGATTTGTCTAAAATGTTTTGGTATGTTGAAGCATTAAGAGTTCCTTTCACTGGATCAAAAGTGCCTTTCCAATCTACTGCAGCTGTTTTGGACATTTTGAAAAAAATTCTACGACCTTAGCAACAAGGGCAGGAGGAGGAGGATTAATGCTTTTTTTACATAGGGCCAGGGTGGTTT
This sequence comes from Girardinichthys multiradiatus, assembly GCF_021462225.1. Classification (NCBI taxonomy): domain Eukaryota; kingdom Metazoa; phylum Chordata; class Actinopteri; order Cyprinodontiformes; family Goodeidae; genus Girardinichthys; species Girardinichthys multiradiatus. Next base: position 11,825,886 of record NC_061810.1, on the reverse strand, counting down.
GGATTATGTTTTCCCCTTAATAATTTAAATTTAATTATCTGAAACATTTAAGAAGAAATCTGTTAGGAATTACACTGCTCAAAAAATTAAAAGGAACACTTAATCAGAGTATTAAATGAAGTCAGTTAAACTTCAGGTATATTGATTTGGTCAGTTCAGTAGTAAAGAGGGTTGTTAATCAGTGTCAGCTGTTTGGTGTTATTGATATAAACAACAGGTGCACTAAAAGGGCAGCAATAAGATGACCCCAAAACAGGAATAGTTTTTCAGGTGGAGGCCACAAACATTTTTTCCGTCCTTATTTTTTTTATGCTTTTCAGTAGTTTTGCATTTGACCAGGGCCATTGTCGTTACAGGTAGCATGAGGCGATACCTGGATCCTACAGAGGTTGCACAGACAGATAAGCCTCCAGAATGCCACATCAATGTATGCCATGGCCAGAAGGTTTGTTGTGTCTCCCAGCACAGTCTTAAGTGCATGGAGGAGATTCTAGGAGGCAGTTACTCTAGCTGGATAGGGCCGTTGCAGGTCCTTAACACATCGGCAGGACCGGTATCTGCTCCTTTGTGCAAGGAGGACAGGATGAGCACTGTCAGAGAACTACAAAATGACCACAAGGCACCTCCGACTGGCCTGAATTTCTCTGACCAAACCATTAGAAACAGACTTCATGAGGGGGGCCTGAGGGCCCGACGTTCTCTAGTAGGCCCTGTGCTCACTACCCAGCACCGAGGAGGTCAAGTGGAATTTGCCTGAGAACACCAGAATTGGCAGGTTTGGCATTGGTGCCCTGTTCTTTTCAAAGATGAAAAAAGGTTCTCAGCAACATTGTTCAGCATAATCGATTTAATGGTGGGTCAGTGTTGGTCTGGGGAGGCATATTCATATAGGGACACATAGACCTGTACATGATAAATATGGCTCTCTGAATGCCATTAGGTATTAGGATGAAATGCTTAGACCCATTGTTAGACCCTTCACTGGTGAAGTGGGTCTTGGGTTCATCGTGGTGCATGATAATGCCCTGCTCATGTGGCAGGAGAATGCAGGTACTTCTTGGAGGTTTAATGAACTGATACCACTGACTGGCGCCAAGCTCCCCTGACCAATAGAACATCTCTGGGACACCATGTTTAGGTCCATCCGACACCACCAGGTTGCACCTCAGACTATCCAGTAGTTCAGTGATGCCCTGGTCAGGATCTGGTAGGTGATACCCCAGGACACAATCCGTCATCTTATAAGGAGCATGCCTCGACATTTTCAGCTATGCATACAGGCACACGGGGGCCACACAAACTACTGAGTACCATTTTGAGTTGCTGCAGTGACATTCAAGCAAATTTGACTAGCCTGCCGCCTCGGTTTTTCAGTCTTAAATTTCTCGGTGACTTTGGATTAAGTCCTTTCTGGGTTAATCATTTTTATTTTCATCAAATGATGTGGTATCCTTTCTTTCGAACACAATATCCATTCCATATTAGTATCAATATCCAGCATGATTTTTTTTCAAATTGAGATTTGATGTGTTTTTAAGTGTTGTGTTAATTTTATAAAAATTCAGCTGCTCACCTGTTTTGACAACACGGAGTCGAATCTCCCCAACTGGACCATGGACATCAGGTGGATTTGTCACCTGGCAGGTATAGGTACCATTATAGGTGAACTTTACCTCTCGAATTATGATGGAGGCATCACTCCCCATGATATCACCAGCCCAAGATATACGCTTCTTGAAGATGCCCTCAGTAGGTGGATATGGTCGTTGCTGGTAGTGAAACACCTACAAATGAAAAAGAATTTAAGAAAAAACTTATGCTATTGCTGAGTAAGAAAGAATTTTACTTTAGAGAAAGAAGGCAAGGAGCGATGACAGGCTTTGGGGGGCCTTATGACTCACCACCTTCTCCCTCAGTTGAATGAGGGGGTGGATGCACCTTGACACAGCAATGGAGGTGTGAGATTTTTTCTCTCTTTCTCTTGCACACACACAAACAAACATACACACATATGAACTCACCCTCTCCTCTCTGCCTCCTGAAAGGGGTCTAAAGGTCCAGGAGATGATGACAAGATTCGGGTTGATCTTAGCCGAACTCTCAAATGTGCACCTCAGACGAACATCTGTTCCGTTGACTGCCTCAACATCCCCAGATGTGTAGACACGCATCCCGCTGACCTTGAGCACACCTGGAAAGGCAGAAAGGAATGTGTGGTGAAAGGTTTACATGCAGAGCTAAACAGCATGAACAACTTGAAACAACAGATGCACCATGAATTTGAACTCATATGTTAATCGACTCCTGCACCCATTGACCCTACCCATGTCTACCTGCTGCTGGTGCAAAAAATCACCAACTGTAAGTGAGAGCAAAGAGGGAGACTGCCACTAATTTTGCCCAACACTCCAGAGATAGCACTCCTACCCAAACACAATTTCAGGTAGCATGTACACACTATGCATGTAGTGCCCCAGAACACATTTATTTATTGATGACGTCCTGACTGGCAAACAAACAGCAAGAAATATGTGGCTAAACAATCACACCTCCCCCTCCTGGAGATCACAGAGAACCAACTGTTTCCTGAAAAGCCCACTGGGAATGTGTGCTTAAGGCTCTGGGGAAGTTTATGTCAGGGCTGTCTGGTCAAAATCACCAGAGCTATTAATAGAAGAGCCGTAAATACTCAAAGCAGCTAAGAGAAGCTACAGTGAGAAGCTTAAGAACAGTCTTTCTACTGGTTACACTTCGGCTGTATGGACTGGTCTGAGAAACCTGACTGCCTACAAGAGCCCCTCCACTCATCCTGAACAGAGTCGTCTCCTGGCCAACCGTCTGAATGGCTTCTACTGCAGACATGACAAGAAGCCATTCACACCTCAAATCATCCCCTCTACATCTCATTCAGGAACAAATTCCTCCCATAAAGCAACCAACCCCCCACCATCAGATCCTCGGCCTGCACTAAAGATCTCCGAGGAAGAGGTAAACAGGCTCTTTCAGCGCATGAAAACATAGAAAGCTGGAGGACCTGATAACGTCTCCCCATCATGCCTGAAAGCCTGTGCACATCAACTCGCTCCGATCTTCACAAGGATCTTCAACAAGTCACTGGAGAAATGTGAGGTCCCCTCCTGCCTCAAACGATCCACCATCATCCCGGTTCCCAAGAAACCCACCATCGTAGGATTAAATGACTACAGGCATGTAGCCCTGACGTCTGTGGTCATGAAATCCTTTGAGCAGCTGGTGTTGAAGCACCTGAAAGACATCACAGGCCCCCTGCTGGACCCCCTGCAATTTGCTTACCGAGCAAACAGGTCGGCAGATGATGCTGTTAACTCAGGTCTACACTTCATCCTGCAACACCTCAACCACTCAGGGACGTACGCCAGGATCCTGTTTGTAGACTTCAGCTTGGCCTTCAACACCATCATACCAGACATCCTCCACCAGAAGCTCACACAGATCAACGTCCCAGCCTCCACCTGTCAGTGGATCAACAGCTTCCTGACAGACCAACAGCAGCAGGTGAGACTGGGGGAGCATCTTCTCCCGATCCAGATCAATAAGTACTCGTCCGTGAAACTCCTTAAGTTTGCAGATGACACCACTGTCATTGGACTGGTCCAGGACGGTGATGAGTCTGCATACAGACAGCAGGTGGATCGGCTGGTACACTGGTGCGGTCAGAACTACCTTGAACTGAACCCTCTCAAGACTGTGGAAATGGTGGTGGACTTTCGGAGAACACCACCCCCATACACCCCCCTCACCATCCTCAACAACACTGTATCGGCCTTGGACCACTTCAGGTTCTTAGGAACCACCATCTCTGAGGACCTGAGATGGTCTTCACACATAGACACTGTTCGAAAGAAGGCCCAGCAGAGACTGTACTTCCTGAGGCAACTCAAGACGTTCAACCTTCCACAGGAGCTGTTGGTCATCTTCTACACTGCCATCATTCAGTCTGTCCTGTCTTCATCCATCTCAGTGTGGTTTGGCTCATCCACAAAACAGGACAGGTCCAGACTGCAACAAATAATCAGGACTGCAGAGAGAATAATCCGGGCTGACCTTCCCTCCATCCAGGACATAGACAGGTCTAGGGCCAAGAAAAGAGCTGCCAAAATCTCTGCCGACCCCACACACCCTGCACATAAACTGTTTAGAGTTTTACCTTCAGGCCGCCGCTACAGAGCACCGTTTAATAAAACCAGCCACCACAGAGACAGTTTCTTCCCCCAGGCTGTTTCTCTGATGAACATTCAATAGAGTACAAAACAACAGCATACAGATGTTGCAAATGCACCTTTTTTATTAGATATGTGTATATTGTAAATTGTAAATTGTAAATTTGTATATTCTGTAATGCAAAAACAGAACAAAAGAACAAAGTGTACCGGAGGCAAATTCCTTGTTTGTATGTACGAACTTGGCAATAAAGCTGATTCTGATTCTGAAGTATAGTGCAAGGCATGTCTAGCCTTATTAAAGCCAATGCCAGGAGAACAGTAAGATAACCATCTGCAGACCTAAAGCACAACTGCGAGTAGTCAAGATTTTGTTTGTCATCGTCACTACCACTTTAGATATAGAAGCTCTGCTGAACAAGATGATTTGCCTTCATAGATACCATAGTTGGACAGGAAAGTAGCCTGTTTTTAGCTTGAAATACACTCAACAAAATCTCAAGGAAAGAATGCTGTAAAGGAGATTGAGAAGCAGTTCAAGAAGGATGTCTAATAATTCAAGGCACTCTCATTTGTGTTTTTATTGTGGTTTAATCTGTTGCTATTGGAACAGAATGCCAAAGGAGCTGGACCGTTCAATCTGGACTTATTTCTTCTAGCAATACCCGTTCCCTTAATAAATCTAACACATACGTTGCCCTTTCTCACATTTTATCCTTCCAATCTGCCCTTAATAATAATTTTATCCCTGCATTCTTCAAAAAACTTACTTACTTCACTGAACCTTTGATTTTGCTCAACAGTTAACTAGAACATTCAGTCAGAAGCAAGCTAGAAAAACGTCAGAGAGGCTTAGCTTTCTTGTATTTGTAGCTTCTTATCAGTGTTTTCTGTAGACAGGGGGGAGAGACAGACAGGCTCCCTCACCTCATTAAAGATACTTGCTACACTCTCAACACTGGGCTCATAAAGAGAACTCTGAAAGCCTAATGTGTTTCAAATGAGTCTGACGAAATCCTGGAGTAGGTCAAACAAGGGAGCAATGCAGGTAAATTGGAAAAACTGCAAGAATACTTTCCTTCCTTTCAATCTCCTTTGCTGTCCTTGATAAGCAGGCACCTTCTGCCCCACCTTCCCTCGTTTTTTCATCTACCTGACTATCAGTAATGACGCACTGAAGTCAGTGGATTAAACCACCTACATTGAGGATGTTCATTAGGTAGATAGCATCAGTGCCAGCTCTATCAGTCCAGCCAGTAATGACTCGCTCTCTAGCTTGCATGCAGGTGTGTCTGCATGTGTGTCCTAAATCCTGGTTGATGAGTTCAAAACACGGAGTAAGGATCGCATGAACGATATTGCAGGATATTGTAAGCCTTTGTGAAGGTTGACCAAGAGAAATAAAGCCCCAGAGGAGTGGAGGAAGGTCAGGAAACTGCAAAATGTTGTATCATTTTCCACCTCAGAACTGGACATTACAGCATTTTGGTTTTAATGACATCTTGCAGCAGGTTCAACACTTCAGTGTTAGTAGAGATATTTAAGCATGTCCTTTTAAGATTACCATCCCAAGGGTTGTAGTTATGGAAATAACAAATAAAACATCTGAATAAGGGATTCGTACAGTTTCAAAGTCAAGCAAAATTCCAGTAAACAAAAACTGTGTTGCCATTTGAAAGACAATTTGAAGTGAACTTTGGATCGTACTAGAAAATGTGAATCACATTTCTTAAATAAAAATGACTTATATAACCCTAACATCTAAGACTAAAACCATGACACTTAGGTACCTGTTTACACCATGAGCCCACAGGAGGGATTTTACTCTGCTGCAATAAAGAGAGTAGTAGTTGTAAGCTGCAAAAAAGATGGAACTTAATGAAAAAAATCCATTAACTTCACCATGATATTGGTTGTTTATGGCTGGGATGTCCTGATCAGATCCCAAATAATGGTTAGGTGTTTAGATTACAGCTTTTTGAATGATTGGTATGAGAATAGCTGACTTTATCAACTCCCAGTACCGGTTGTTTTCATATTGTCCATGGTTTTACATCAGCTGCACTTTAAATGTCACCAGCTGCCGTAAAATGGTGGATAAAAAACACAAACTAGCATTACTAACATTCTGCCATTTAGAACTATTTCAAAGCAGATAAAAAAGTAGTTCTGTCGCAGCTTTCAAACACTAATGTATGAAATATAGTTGATCAACTACTTGTCTTGGAGACATGGCTGTTAGATGAATTTGAAAGCTGGATAGTCAAAAGTCTCATTAAGCCTCTAAGATAGTTCCAGCGAAGTATGCTGCCAGGGCTTGTTTACTCATGAGAACATTGGCTTAATCTTTGCAACATCTGCCCCTAAGAGAGCATAACCCAAAGTTAAACACATCATTTTCAACATCCTTGTTTAGAAATTAAAGAGCACATGCAAGATTAGCAAAGTGATGCAGTAAAGTTCAAAACTGCTTCAAATATCATGTTTGCATTGTCCCTCATGCCCCAACTACAATTAGAAATAGAACTTTAAGGTAAAACACTTAATTTCCGAGTCCTATCTTAAACCAAGCGTTGTCACTGCACATGAATTGAAAATCCTGCTACTGTCCTTTGACGTAAACTCAGTTGATTAAGGGATTAAGGTTAATTGGCCGTTTTTGAAGGAAAAATTGATATCAGCTGAATGAGAGTGCTTTCTAAGCTATGTACAATGGCTTGGTTATTCATTTTTCCCAACAGCTAAAAGTACATTAACACTATTTAATAGGTCATTAGCAGACACTGTGAGACCTAGCTTACAGTAAGTGTTAATGTGTATAATTTCTTTAGATAAAGTATAATAAAAGGATTAAAAAGGCGCCTTTATGCTCTTTTAGAATGATATAACATAATTACACTTTTTTTTGCCCACTGCCCATACTATTTTTGTATTTCTTGTTTTTTTCTGTTTGTCTAAGTCACCGACTTGTTTATGACTATACATCCTGTCCCTGACCAGAGCTGACCACACCCAGTATCCAGAGACTGTTTTCACAGCTTTTTTTTAATCTAACTTTGCCCTCAGAGAATGAAAGATCTTAGGTTTAAGAAAAAAAAAATTACCCATTCATGAAAAAGTAACCACTAATTAAAATGAATGGTGTTGCGCAACAGGGAGACAAACAGGGAGGAAAAGAAAGAAGACTGGAGGGAGGGACCCAATGATGGAAGAGAGGAGTGAAAGACAAAAAGAAGAAAGGAAGAAGATAAGAGAGAGAAGGAAAACGAGGGTGTAAAAAAGGAAAATTTATAGAAAAAGAAAGGACACATGAAAGGAAGGAAATAAGGACAGAAATAAGGAAGGGCACAAATAATGGACTTAAGTAAGGAAGGGAAGCAGGATGCACTAAGGAAACGAAGGAGGAAGGACACATCAAAGGATTGAAGGAAAAATTGTCAAAAAGAAGAAAGAACACAAGGATGGTAGAAAAGAAAGGACATAAAAAACAAAAAACCAACAAAACGATGGAAGGAAGGAAGGAAGGAAGGAAGGACGGAAGGAAGGAAGAAAGGACACACACAAGGAAGGAAGGACACAAGGAAGAGTGGAAGCTTAGGAACTGTCATAATGTGAGTTTCTGTTGGACCAATATGCAGGAAAGAACTCCTGAAGCTTGAAGTTTGCAGGTAAGACGACACTTTATTGCTCATGGCTGGACATGCACAGGGTACCAGGCGTGCACACAAAAACAACACATAAGGAACCAGCGGGGAACAAAGGAAAACAAACGGCCTTAAATACAAAACTGGACAGCAGGGGAAACCAATGACACATGTGACATGACAATCAGGGGAAAACACAGAACAGATGTGGGCTTGGGTTGCAGGGAGACAGAAAACAAAGGACTAGACCAGGTACAATAAAACACTCAAGAACTCAAAACACAAGCAGGTATGACAGGAACACAAAGGAGGAGGGGCACAAGTAGGGAAGGGAGGAACAACTGGAATGAGGAAGTGAGGGAGGAGGAACACAATTAAGAACACTTGAAAGAAAGGACAGAAACAACTATGGAAGGACAGATGCAAGGAAGGAACGAAGGAATCAATTTCACAAGGAAAGCAGAGCAGAAAAAAAACCAAAGGCAGAAGAACACAAGCAAGGAAGGAGAGCATAGTTAAAGCAGAAAGAAAGGATGAGGCTGAGGAAATGAGAAAGAAAAGACATGGAGAAAGACATTTTTTTAAATAATGGATAGGAAATAAATTCTGCAAATACAAATAGTTTCTATACTCAGTTTTATTTTTCCACATTTGTCCAGGCCAGGAAAATATATTAAATTCAATACTTTTTGAGACTATTTGGGACAGCATAGGAACCATGTGTACAGCACATTGAGCCTGACTGCATAAAACTGGAACAGTAAAACTACATTTAAAAAAAGCCTACCATATGGGAGTAGCTAAGATTTACATCTCAAACACAAACATGTGTGGAATGTGTATGTTTTTATATTTGTACATTCTTGTCTTCAAAGCAACCCTAGATGTTTGGACTACTAGGAATACTTGGAAAAAGTCACAAACCATTGTCTTCAATTGTTGTGTGTAACTCATGATGCTTATTATTGACAGACACATACACACACACTGCCTCCACAGAACATATTGGACTTGGCATTAGTCCATATTTTCTATCGATATGTACAATATATTACAATCCAATGAACCTGCTGAACCATTAATGTACTTAATTCCACCTGTCAACACTACTTGGTGCCAACTGCTCCAGTTCACTGCTGTCTGAAGCCAAAGGGGTAAATACTTTGATACACTGTGAAATAATCAAGCAAAGTGTGATTGGATTTTCTTGGCTGTAATCCCATTACTGTAAAGAAAAGCTTTCTGAATAATAATAAGAAGAAAATCAAATAGTATTTGACTGGTTCATATATGCTTACATATGAATGCATAGATTTGTTTTTCACACCGACAGATAGGTTGACACAGTGCTAACAGAAAATACTCAGAATTATAATGCTATAATCTTAAAGATTTCTCTAGGAAGGCACTGAGAATGAATCCTTACCAGATAGCACAACCACCTCAACTGGTTCTTTTCAAAGCAGAGTTAAGCCAAGTTCCCCCCTCTATTCCGGGGAATGATTCCAGCCACCTCTGCACAAGGAGTCCAGAAAAGACTGAAAACAAGTCTGACATTTTACAGAGTCAACACAATGCAAACCAAACTCTTACTGTGTTTGCAAGTGGGTCCCATTTAGTTTTTTAATACCTTTAAAACAAGATAACAGTGAATAAACATCTGTGCCTGTGACAGATTCATTTAGACAGAGCCTTCTGTAAACAAACTGTCTTCTAATTTTAGAGATGTAGTTAAGTACTGGTGGTGGCATTTATGAGGGCTTTAAGAGGGGTCAGCAAAATGCAGACATTTAGTTTTACTGGAGGAACTTGCCTTGTGTGGAACTTTTGTTTTCACTTTCTTGCAGTCAAAGTAATAACAAACAATCTTAACAATGTTTTAATTGTGCATCCTTTATTAGCATCCCCCTGAACAGTAAATTTACAATTTTTCAAAGGCATAAAAAGTTTTTTTATAGATGCTTCCTATTCCATCAAAGATAGTGCATACTCCTCGTATAGCGCTGTCATGATCCACACCTGTTTGTGTTCCTGTTGATTGCACTCGCCTGTTTTCAATGCAGCCTGTCACTTCTTGTTTGCATTCAAGTTCCTGGTTTCTATTTCCTCATTGCTGAATTCTTCCATGGATCTGTTCCGTTGCCTGTCTTCTGGTTCTTGTGTTCCTGTATCTGTAAGTTCTCCACTTTTGTCATTAAATCATTCCTCATCATGCGTATGCTCCAGCCCAGTTGCAACTTGGGTCCACAAGAACCTTGAAATATGACAGATCTCCATCTCCCCAGAGCACCACCATCTCTGTACCAAGAATGCTAGAATAAGAAGCCGCCAGCCTGCTCCCCAGTTCCAGCGTGGGTTTTCAGTGGACGTACCTGCTCATTTGGCTGTTCACTCGGTGTTAAAGCGAGATGTTTTGTTTGCTGTCCAAGAGACAACACCATCTCAAGGTCAGACCCTGCTCCTTGCTGCTTCTGAACACCAGAGCCTTGCTCCAGACTGTCTCTGAGCACCAGTGCTCGATACTTGCCTCAAGCTGCTGCTGCCGTCTCATGCTCCAGTTCCTAAGGTCTCTGACGAGGGGGTCGAGGTGGACCCCCCGCGAGCTCCAGTCCCCGAGTTCTCCATCGAGGTGTCTAGGTGGACCACCCTCGAGCTCCAGTCGTTGAGTTTTTTTTTTTCTTGCACTCCCTCTGAGGAACCCTCCGCCAGTTTGGACTGTTTTTGTTTTCTTTTCCATGGACTCGTGGGGGTATCTCCCCTTGAGGAAGGGGTAATGTCATGATCAGCACCTGTTGGGGTTTCTGTTGATTGCACTCACCTATTTTCCATGAAGCCCATCCCTTCTCGTTTGTATTTAAGTCCCAGTTATCTCATGAAATCATTTCCTCTTGCCCCGGTCCAGTTGCAACTGGGGTCCACAACAACCTCGAAACATAACAAGTTTGTTACAAAAGCATTAATCTCCTTTGACCTTTGTTACATTTTGTCATGTCAAAGCCACAAACCACAATGTATTTCACTGCAATTTTATGTGATAGAACAAGACAAATAGAGTATAGTTGTGAATTAGATTTGAAAATTATGCATGGTTTTCAAATAAAATATTTTTTACAATACAAATCTGAGAAGTGGGATTTGGGTTTGCCTATTCCAAAAAAGTCAAGTTCTGTCAGTTTTGATGGATATTTCTCTTATCAACAATTTTCAAGTTTTGCCACATATTCTCAATTGTATTTAGAGATTTGTCGGGGGTTATGATTATTGATTGATTAATCTTGATCAATGATTATAATTAAAAATCATAACCTGACAAAATCAACTTCCTAACCAAAATCCTCATTTATGAATCGAGACCAGAGATGTTTCTGATGTTGTAATTGTGGCTCAACGCCTTTGACAATTACAACTGTTAAATACACCGTAATAATTAATAACTATTGCCAGAGATGTCACTGTTTAATCGACCATTTCTGCCGAAACGTGTGGAACTTTTAACTTATCTTGACTGACGAATCACTTTTGCACACAATGAACACAAAACGCTCTCTTTTTATCTATGTGAATATTTATTAATCTTCACCTACTCAACACGAAACATTCTACATAACAAGGGTAACACATCTAACTAAGCAAAAATAAAGCAAACAGCAGTGGGTGTGTATTGAATCAACCAGCAGTTATGGCAAAAAGAAGGAATGAGAATATGGAAAAGGGGTGTGGTGATGAGTGGACAGTGGGCGGCGCAGCTCCAACTGTAACTCAGTTATTACGACTCATAAAACCTCCCCCAACTCCTGAGCAGACAAAGCGTTATAAAACTTTTGGCAGCAGCTAGCCAGGAGTGAAGTTGGAGACAAAGAAAAATGGGGAATTTCACCATGAGGTTATTTCAGCAGTCCAGTCTCACAGCGCACCTGCGCTTGCTCTCAGGTGGTAAAACGCGCACAGAGCTGGGAGCGCAGCAGCTTCAGACATCAGCACAGCACATCAAAGTTCAATAAGCAAGGTTCCATGCGCATATCATTCAGAACACATTAGATTCTAACTAGCGATTCTCATCGCACTACAACCTCTGACCCTGCCCAGGCCTTCTAATAAAGAAATAAAAATAAAGGATGGGTTTTACTTGGTGAAGTTTCCTACTGGGGCAGCGAGTGAGAGGGAAAAGGGGGGTTGAAGCGTTGCTGCGCGTCCGCAGTTAAACTCCAAGAAAGCGGTCAGTCCTCGTCCTTTGGCCTTCTTGGCGAAAAGGAAAAATACGATCTGGCCATCAAAGTTGACTTGGGAGGAAACGCAGTGGCCGTTCGTTTCCTCGAACTCCGTGTTTTTAGTTAAAACTCCCATCTTCGATCGGCAAAGTGAAATTTCTGGCCTTCCTAGTCCAGAAACCTCAGTTATGAATTGTTCGTTGGCCAACGAGAGAGAATAAATTAAATCCACTCAGGACTCTTCTCCAGGTGATGCTTCAGATGTTGGTGATCGGGTCACAATCTCCAGCTGAAGGCGGGGTGTTCAAAACGGAGGCCTTCCTATATAGCGTCTTGTGACGTCAGACTTGGGACGCTCGTCATATCAGTCGCAGTGCTCGACGGGATATGTAGTAGCAGGCTGTCCTGGATACAAAATGGCCGATGCCATTGGAGAGGCACAGTGACGTCCAACAACGTGCAGGTAGTCCAATACTCAGCAAACAAGAGGTCCAACAGATAACTTTGACTAGGACATTCTTATCTATTAATTTGCATTGATCTAAACTATGCCATTATTTATTGGGCGGTAAGTTTCGGGCCATTGTCCCGCCCCAACTACGGTATGATATCACAAAATAGCTTAGGCTAGTTAGCTGTGTTTCTTGGTCTCCATTATGTTGTTTGTTCATAATGTTCTCCACCACTCAGGCCGTCACAAAACAGCTGGATTTATACTGAGACAAAAACGTGGACTTTTTCTACCAATTAGGTGATTTCTTAAGGTCACATACATGGTTACATCGTATTTTATTTAGAGGTGTGACGTTAACAGGGCTTGAAAATAATGCATAATTTTCTTTTCATTTCATATTAAATTGCCACTGATTTACCACTGTTGCAAAAAATTCCACTGAAATAAATTAAAGTTTGTGGCAGCAATATGAAAAAGGAATACAAGGAATACAAATAGGCAGTGTAGCTGTAGCAATCTTCCAAAGCTATTCGCCTTATAGGTTTAGGCAAAAGAGTAAAAACAAATACAGAGAGATTTACCACGTACATACATCCATACATACAGTCTGCTCTTGTATGTGACTGGCAGTCATTTACATAAAAAGTATTCCACAGCTCACAGTAACAGTGTTCAGCCACAGCTAAAAACCACCTTCCTTCAAGACTTTAAGAAAAGGAAGGAAACATAATAACAGCAAGTGAAACCAAGGAACTGGCATGACTTACTGAATAAGGAAATTAGTTCCATTATATTACTTTTAGAATGGCTTGTTTTTGTGTTTTTCTTCTCAACATTATGGCTCTGAAACACAGGAAACAACCAGACTCTTTGCTACCCCGGTTTTGAAGGAGACGGGACAAAACGCATAGAGCATAGAGCACTTACAAAGAGTCTCTTCTGCTCTTTGTGTGAGGTTTCACTAGGCCAGGTTGGTTCTTTCTGTTTTAAGACAAGGCTTGCCTTTCATACGGGGCTGAGAAAGGCAGGTTCAGGTAACACTTTTTCAGAACCCAGAGCTCAGGGAGTGGGTCAGTGTTGAGTGGTGTAATGGAAGGGAATCCCTGAGATGGACACAGCAATAAAATACACATTGTGATATTGAGATAGGAGGTGGCGAAATCTTGGAAGAAGTTGGATAATGCAACTTTTGCTAACGAGAAATGTAAAAACATTAATGTTAGCTCAGAGAAACAGCGTTCTTACAACTAAGATTTAGTTTAATGTTTTTTCCCCAAGTTATTTTCAGGCAAGAAGTAAACCGTTGTTTTTAGTATGGATAATTTATGCCTTTTATGTAACAAGTCATGTCTTATTTGTCAGTCATTAGGTCAAAGTCTGACTTATTCCAAAAACATTGGTTCATAAATGTCATTTAGACTTTTAAAGATGTGGAACCAGGGCCAGATTTGAAAGTATATTACAGTATATACAGTAATGTGCACAAGTTTTAGGCAGGTGTGAAAAAAATGCTGTAAAGAAAGAATGCTTCCCTTCCACCCTTCCATTCAAAAATGGAAGGGTGAATCATTTATTTTCATCAATCAACAAAATGCAGTGAAAAGAGAAATGTAAATCAAATCAATATTGGGTGTGACCACCCTTTGCTTTCAAAACAGCATCAATTCTTCTAGGTACATTTGCACACAGTTTTTGAAGGAACTCAGCTGGTTGGTTGTTTCAAACATCTTGGAGAACTAACTACAGATCTTCTGTGGATGGAGGCTTTCTCACATCCTTGTGTCTCTTCATGTAATCCCAGACACACTCCATGATGTTGAGATCAGGGCTCTGTGGGACCATACCATCACTTCCAGTAAGTCTTGTTCTTCTTTATGCTGAAGATAGTTCTTAATGACTTTGACTGTATGTTTGGGTTAGCTCACTCAGCATTTTGTAAATTTATAAAAAATAAACCATTATCATTTATATTTCTGAAAGCATTCTTTGTTTACAGCATTTTTTCACACCTGCCTAAAACCTTTGCACAGTACTGTATGTCAATTAGACTTTTAAAAATGTGGAACCAGGGCCAGATTTTAAAGTATATTACAATATATATATTTATAGCACCCCCCCTGGTAAAGATGTGTAAAAAGCCTTTACCAAAAAGATTGTCTTTTATTTCAGTAGCAATTTCCCAATGTAAATTTTTGAAAACTCCAACCTTTTATTTCAATAGAGAGAAAAAAATCCCCAAAGCAAATTATTTTTTTTTTAACAAGACTACAGGGGCCACCATTATTGTGTCCTTAAGAATGACAGTCTAGAAAGACATCTGACGTATTCTACATAGGAGGCATAAAAGGGAAAAATCTTTTTCTGTCCCACCATGATAAACTTGTGGACGGGTTAAATTCTACTATTCTACGCTGGTCAGATTAGACTAAGATCAGGCTTTTTGGTATATGTGGAAATATATACATGTGGAAATGGACCCTATGACCACTTTAATGTAAAATGGAGGGTCTCTGATGCTGTAGGCCTGTTTCTTATTTTAAATGGCCTGGGAACCTCGTTAGTGTGCCTCAAATCATAAACGTGTTAAAATACCAGGTGGTTTAACTAGAAATGGGTGATTGCTAGGTCTTTCAGCAGTATGGTGATCCAAAATATATTGCCAAATCAAGACAAAAATGGTTCACCAGACACTAAATTGACCTTCCACCATGGTCACCACAGTCGTCAGATCTAAATCCTACAGAAAACCAGTCTTCTGAGCTGAAGAGAAGAGAGAAAAACAAACCGGTGCAAATGGTGAAAGACCCGTCTCTCCGTTTGCTCCAAGCTTGTAAAATGTCATAAAAGACTAAGTGCTATCCTACTGGCATAATTGTTTGTTCAAAGTATTAACAGCAGGGGTGCCAATATTTGTGGTACAAATGATTTCATGTAAAAATATCTTAATATGTTTTTTTTTTTTTTCTACTGAACAAATCTACTCAAATCAAAGGTTAGATTTTCTACATTTCTCAGGGTAAAATTACGCTACTGCAGTTAAAGATTGTTTTTTTAGGGCTTTTCACATATTTTTACTAGGTGAGCAAAGATGTGTGGAGGATGCTTTATTTAGAATACATCCTACAAGGTTCTGCTATGTTGGAAGAGCTTTTCACAAGAAGATCGAATCAAGCTGTTAAGTATGTCTAACTTTAAATATTCTTCCTTGCTGTGTGAGATAAAAACTCAGCAGCTGTTTTATGCACTCTAATCCTGTGCACAGCTCAAATACAAACATATGAGAAAGAAATCTTTAGATTTTTTCACAGTAATCCCAAACGTTTTAGAATAAGGTAAATAGAAAAAAAAAATTTTTCTCAGAATACTTCCCATACTTGTTTTGCTACTAAACTTTTTATCCTTACTTTCTTTCAAGGCGAAGGTGGAGAAACACGCTAGACTAATGTGACTGGAGTCTAAAGGTCAGTTGAAGTGAAGACCAAAAATCAATCTCTTTTTTGAACTCCCTCCTCCTTTCCTTCTTTCTACTCTCCTCCTACTTCCTCTGGCCCAATTGTAATTCATCAGGCGACGGCATCCAGAGGAAATGTGAAGTGAATGAATGAGGATAAGTATTTAATCCATCAAACCCCTTCCCCTCCCACCAGGCAGCTGACTCGACAACTTCTCCCTGGGATTAGATACTCCTGAGGGAGATGTAGGAGGAGGGGGTTTGAGCTTCAATCCAGCCCACGGGCTTCTGGTACACAAACAATCAAACTACAAAAAGGCTGCCTTATAATTTAACATATTTACTACTGCATTACTCAGACAGATGTCCATTGTGCTACAGTGTTGTGAGTTAGAGTGGATCCAGTCACACTGTGGCTTCCACTTCTGCTCTGGAGCTGATGATGGAGTGGGCAAATGACAGTATATACAGAGAGGAGAAGCCACATTGTGTAGGAGGTACAGACCTCTGCTTGTTGCATGCTGCCTTAAAGGGGCACACGTCAATTTTCCAAACTAGTCACAAAGAGAAGTGCTCTGTGTAAACAGTTTTATGATGTGATGTAGAGTGACATGCCCTTTAAAGTCGAGCTCACTTTGGAAGGAAGAAACAGCACAGTTTGTCTCAATGTTTAAAAGTCGAATCAGGTTTAAAGAAATAATTTTAAGAAGCGTAATCGTTTGCATATTTCCATGGTTCTCAAACTGGGGTTCAGGTTTCACAAGTGGTACTTGGACCACCTATAGAAGTGAATTCTAGCTTTAATTATTTATGATACAAATAAGTTATCCCTGATGTGGAACTAATAGCACTGGCAGGCAAAAAAATTATATTTGCTTCATCAGAAACTTCTAGTGCAGTGCAGAAAGAATGTGGTGGCTTAGAACCCCCAGTACAAACTAATGTGGAAATTAGTGAACTATAGGAACAAGTGCTGGTGGCTACTTCTGCCATGAACCCATTTACCTGTGAAGTCAGAACTTGGATCTAGGAATGACATCAAATCCAACTCAACCTTTCCTTACTTCGAAGTAGGAAGACCAGCTGGATTTATAAATTATTGTGCTCAGAGTTTGGAGCAACTGATATTAGCAAAAGCTATGTCTCTGCAATTCGTACTTTCAAACACTGTTCATTGAAAGAGTGTGTATTTTCATCTGGTTTGAATAAACTGTTTTTTCTACTGTTGACTTTAATATACTAGCACAGAAACCTTTACCTCCTGAGTAAAATTAAAATGCATTTTTAAACATTCTTTAACCATTTATGCATTGCCAAAACATAAGGCCATGCCCACACTAGTGCATATTTTGCTAAACTGACCTTTTTTTTTCACATTTCCACCTCCTGTCCACATGTAAAAGTTTTTGGAGAAAAAACTAGGTGTTCCAAAGTGAAGCATTTAAAAATGCTGCTTGTTGTGTACAAGTGTGGACAAGATCATGGATTGTTATAGAAAAATCAATATTGACAATTAAATCCATTTGGCAAATGCCCAATCTCTGGGTGTTTGCTAAAATACCCAACAATTTTGAGGCAATTTTTGTCTCTGTTTGTCTTGACTCTGTTTCCATCATACTCCAACTGCAAAAATAAAAAATAAAAAATAAATGTCTGAAAGGAAATGGGTAAACAACGTCAAAGACAACATGAACTGCAGCTGTTTAGGGAGAATCTTTAGCCTAGCAGTGGTTTAGCCACCTTTGAGATCGTTTTCTTTGGAATTTCAATGTAGTTAATGTCACAGTACCCCACCTGCTGGTTTAGCATAGGTATTGCAGCAGTTTTGATTAAAGTGCCACAGAAGAAGTGCAAAAGTTAAGTTTAGCTATGCTTTCATGAGATAACACAAAAAAAGCTGCTTAGAATTATCCAAATCATTCTTATTACGGCTTTATAATATTTGTCATTATGGTCGTTTTTGGAAAAATTTGTATTTCTCAAATCACGCTTGTTATAAAATGTTTGAGGACCACTGTCATATTTTCCTGAATTTTGCTTCTGCAGATGTCTTAGTGGGAACCAGAAAATTACCAAAAGTCCATGCACACCGTAGCATTGTGGGTGATATTATTATGCTAATTTCGTATCTTGCCATAAAGAATCTTCAATAAAAAATATGAAAGTCACAACAGGATTCCTCAGGCCAAAGTTCAGCTGCTACTTCAGAATTCATGACATTTGTATCTTACCCTTTATCAGATGTAAGGCCCAAATAATGATTGAAATGTACTCGAGTAGTATCAGTTAAATATATTCCATCCATTGTCTATGTCCGCTTATCCTTGCAGGGATGTTGAGGGGCTGGTGCCTATATCCAGCAGTCACTGGGCAAGAGGCAGGGCACACCCTGGACATATCGCCAGTCTGTCACAGGGCAGGGCAACATAGAGACACACAAGTTAGTAAAGCAATTTAACCTGGTAGACATGTTTTCGCACTGTGGGCGAGTACCCAGAGAAAACCCACGCATATACAGGGAGAACATGCAAACTCCATTCAGGAGCTCCTTGCTGCGAGGCAACAGTGCCATCAACCGTGCAGCCCTAAATAATTTCCAATATTAAAAACAATAAAAAAGCAACCAGTTATGTTCTCAAGGAAGGGTTGGCTTGGGCACAATTTTGACTTGCTAAAAGGTTCCACTAGAAGTACCTTGTTTACGTCATTGGTTGGAGCTTGTTCAGGGTGGGCAAACCCTCATATGAACGAAGCTCATGAAACCTTTTCCAAAGAGTTCCTAACCACACCTTTCTAATTCCCATGTGTAATGAACCACCTGACATGTTACATTAGCCCTTTTGTGGGCATTTTATTTTAGTGTCTGTTTTCTGTTATTTTAAACATAGTCATTTAACAGGCACACAGGCAAATCAAGTGAGTGTTTAGCTTTGTGCTCCAAGCTGTGGGAAACTCAACTAAATGACAGTGTGGATGCGGGGTAAATTAAATATAGGCCTTTTTCAGAACTTTGCTTCAGGTTAACATTTTGTTGCACTGTTAATAGTTGTATTGTGCTTTTTATTAACCTATTTCTTTAATGGAAAAAAGTATATCTAGATCTCTGTTGTGTTTAATTAAAAAGGTAAGGTTAAGGAAAAGGTCATATGTGGCACTGCACACTGGTTGACTGGAAGGTCTATGCAGGGCAATACTCATAGAAAACCTTTTAAAGGCTTCAAAAGGCTTGAGACAGAGGTTTACCTTCCAGAAAGTCAAAAGCCCCAAACATACATACAGAGCTACAGTAGAATGGTCAAAGCACATTCATGTGTTAGAATACATAACCCAAATCACATGCAGTGGATTTCATGTTTTTATTAGTAAAAAATAAAAATAAAAACTATAAAATTTAGATTCCAATACACAGTCACTACATTGTGTTGGTCTATCAGATGCAATCACACAAAATAAATTACATTTTGAGTCTGTAAGGTGACAAATCTAGTCTGTGATCATTTAAAAACATGGAAGATGGATCATGCATTTCTCTTGTGGTTTTGACACAGTTTTTATGATTACTAAGTCTTGCTTGCACGTGGCAAGGACATGTATCTGTAAATCAGATGACTCAGAAGCAGAATGGCATTCTGAGGGAAATAACTAACGTATGATGGAAATGTACCTACTTTGACTACGTACTACTACGTAGATCTGCCATGTGTGCTCAAGTCTTTGAGAAACAGGCCAAAAGACAAAATACAAGAAAGCAACAATGCAAACAGAAACTGCCGCTAGTAAAAACTCTGAAATGCTGAATTAGCATTTTCCAGAGATGGAGATAAACGGAGAACTTCTGTGTTTGTGTGCTGACACTTGAAACCACGTATAAACTGGCAAACACTTCACTTCCTTTGCACTGAGAAATAAAATCCAAGTCCCTGTTTGCATTTGGGGCCAAGCACCTTGGTATGCTTTTAACACTTCACAGGTGCTGCTTGTCCTTGCGTATTAAGATGTCATTGTTGACTCAACACACCCCCAAGCCGTTCTCTCAACTCAACTCAAAGCGCTTGACGCACTCCAATGTGTGTCAGCAAGCCATGTAAAAAAAAAACACAACCATGTTTTCTCCTGTTCATGCTGCTACAGAGAAGAGATTACAGTCACCAAGGGAGACAGATAACTGTAATATTCCAGTAAACAGCTCCAAGACGTTTCTGCTGTACTGTAAACTCAACAGGGTTTAGCTGAAGCCTCAACAGCCTGTGTGATTGTTTGATATGCTGCACCCAACAGCAGCCGTTTGTTCACAAGCAAATCATGTGTTCCTGTGTGTGCTAAACCTGTACGTCACACCAGTCTGGCACGTGTCAGCCTGTGAGCTTTTCATGTTACTGCCTGAACAAGAACAACTTGTTGGGAGAGAAGCATTAAAGGAAAACACAGGCCTGAAGGAGGCAGAGCTACAGTCAACAAAGGAGGATGTAGATGTTTAAAAATGACTTAATCGTATATTTGCATTTGGACAAGACAAAGGAGACATGAAAGTAAGGTTTAGTTAGAAAAGGCTTGTGTCTAGTTTGTAAGCAAGATGAAACACTGAACTCATTTCATGTGATACTTCATGAACACAGACTTTTGAGACCTTAATCATGCAAGACTTGCTAACTCAAGAAGCGGCTTGCTGACTTGTATCTTGGAAAGATCTCAACTTTAATATCAATGTTGAGGTCTGCACAAGTCCCAAGTTGTCCAACCCACACTCAGTCAGAGCCGATGAAAGGAGAATTTGGTAAGGTTTGTGTAACACGCACAACTGTGTGAAAAACAAAATATGCCACACATAACACACAAAGCAAAATCTCAGGCTGACATCTTTCACTGATATTGTGTGTGTTCCTACATCCAACTAAAGCTCTTGAATATATGTTGCAGTGAATCTGCGGTGACTGGAATTTCATCATGCTCCATAAGATTTGACTGTTTGCATCTTCTGCAAATAGAACGTTGTTCAGAACTACATCAAACCACCAACCTTTTGAGATGGGCTTAGCCCTTTAAGGTTTTGGTTTTCTTTAAGAATATAAAGACTACCACCTATGTTTAACCTAACTGCAGTATCTTTAAGAAATTAAAACTGAGTTTGGATGTTAACCTGAGTAAGGTTGTCTCCCCCACTTCAGCTTGTTAGTTAGGGTGTAAGTAAGTCATAGTCAGGCAAGTGATTAAAACAGAGCCATAATGTGACCAAATAAATGTCTAATAATAGCAGTATAGAATAAAAAGGGTACTGAATCTGTTTAGTGTGACTTTTCCCCTTAAATTGAAGGACGTTTGGCCCTGTCTAAGTGCTTACACTGCATATCATCAGGCAAAAACCCTTAATCTCCATTTTTAAGCAATTCTGGGGTTCTTTTGTGAAAATCAACTCTATTGATCAGCCTTCACATCTATGTGGTTTCATTAATAAATGTTATCTTTTGAAAAGTATCATTACCATGATGTGACTGACCAAATAGTATGATTTTACATTGTTTTTTTTCCCATGTCCTGGAAAACAGCATTTTTAGAGATACAAGGTTTTTGTCCAACAACAACGATATGTTTAATAAGAACTTTATGCATTTTATCAGTTGAACAGAAAGATAAGAGCAGGCCCGGTCTCACCAGAAAGGCTGTAATGGGCGTAATGTTCCGTGAAGTGTCAGTGCAGTGTCCATGTCACATTTCAACATAGGTAAATATTTAAATCCTAAATATGTGTATTTCTGTAATCATAGCCATGTGGGATAATATCCAACTCTTTTCATGTGTGCTAATTCTAAGCATCCTAACTGTGAAGTGAAAGCGAAGGGGAAGAGTGGAAGAACTGTGGAAAATGTTATATTGAACAGATATGAAACTTGGAGCTCTCACTAATGCCTCTGTTGCTTTCCTCCTTCTAAGCTCACAATGTATAGGCTCAGTTATATAGCCTAACAGTTGCAAAATGAGTAAAAGGAGAACAATGATGTGTAAATTACCAGATCAATACAACTAATGGAAATACTCAACTACTTTTTAGAATTTGTGACAGAAGAAATATTTACACAAAGTGGTATTCACAGACTAAGGCGGTTAATTATGCAATGGCTCGAATATTGTAGGACCATTAAGAATAATTGACACATGTACACACAAATATATCAGATAAAACTGAAGTAAGAGTTTCATTGATATCTATGGTACCGCGAGTGTAGTGTCCCATCTTCAAGAGCTTCGCTTTGGAGGCAAACGTGACATGTGTGCAAAGCAAAGGCCTTGACTGTCATAAACAGTTTCATAGGAGTCAATATAGATAGATAGATAGATAGATAGATAGATAGATAGATAGATAGATAGATAGATAGATAGATAGATAGATAGATAGATAGATAGATAGATAGATAGATAGATAGATAGATAGATAGATAGATAGATAGATAGATAGATAGATAGATAGATAGATAGATAGATAGATAGATAGATAGATAGATAGATAGATAGATAGATAGATAGATAGATAGATATAGATAGATAGATAGATAGATAGATAGATAGATAGATAGATAGATAGATAGATAGATAGATAGATAGATAGATAGATAGATAGATAGATAGATAGATAGATAGATAGATAGATAGATAGATAGATAGATAGATAGATAGATAGATAGATAGATAGATAGATAGATAGATAGATAGATAGATAGATAGATAGATAGATAGATAGATAGATAGATAGATAGATAGATAGATAGATAGATAGATAGATAGATAGATAGATAGATAGATAGATAGATAGATAGATAGATAGATAGATAAATAGATTTGATCATTTTGCTATCACCTTGTTTATACATTTTACATGGAATAAAACACATTTCCATCTGTTTCAGTCTCTGCTCTTTGGGTCTAGGGCTGCATGCCTTAACACAAACACAAGCTGTAAGCCCTGTCAGCCTTCACCACGGAGTGTGGGCAGCCTTCAGCAACCTTTGGAATGCTATCTCAATGTCTGCTTCATTTCATATTTTATTTTACAAAAGCAAAACACTAGCTGTTCAGCAAGTACCAGAATCATATTCTGTTGCCAGAAATTTCCAGTAGATTGTACAAGGGTGCACAGTGGTGAGTCTGGGCTTTGATGTTATTCATTTTCCTACCATTTCATCCATCGTCTATTGTCCAATCATTTTAGAAACCTGCACTGCATACATTTTACAGGTAAACCAACTGAAGTAATTGACAAACAAGTTCACAGGCTAATTGTGAGAATTATTATCTAACATTACACTCAGCCATTTGCTCCATTTTTACCTGACTGAGGCGCAGGTATTGTTGTGTTTTACTGTATGTTGTAGTTTTCCAGAGCTGAATATGAAAGTGACTGTGTCCACAGAGAGGGAATTGGAAGCATATACTAGAAGTATGGCAGGGCCTTTGGTTGAGTAAGCATGGAAAGTATGAGGCACATTTTCAGATGAATAGATACTCAACACTTTAAGAAAAGGACTAATGCTACAGAGCATGAAGTCAAATATCATAAATATGTGTCGACAGAGTTTGGCTTAATAGTCTTATTTGAGAAATCTTTAGAAGCACAGATTGGATCATTTTTTTTGTAAATCATTTTTGCAGGAAAAGTGTGGCTTGAGGCTGATGACCTGCAGCAGAACTGGCTGCATCCTGACACCAACATTCATTATGTGTAATTCCACTGAAACCACTGGTGACAATTTTCAGAAATCCAGGCCCATTGAAAAGTGCAGTACAATGATTAGAGGAAAAATGAAAACCACATGGTTCATATTTCTGACTGCGGCGGATGGAAACTTGTGGGCAGCAGTGTGGGCTACACACCCAAAACAAGGAGGGGGCTCCAAGGAGACCCAAAACTGATGTTTACCAGTGATAATAAAGCTTGGCAATAAAGCTGATTCTGATTCTGATGGTGGGGGTTGAGTTGGAGGGAAGAGCATTTAAAAACACAGCTTTCAAACGTATACAGACAGTCTCAATGGTTTCAGGTAAAATTTCACCCATAAAGTTCCTTTTACAGTATCTGACCTAAGTATTTATACTCCTTGAAGCTTTTTCACATTATAGCAATAATTGTTTTTTTTCTTTTATTGGGATTTTATGTATTATTAGACTAACAGAAACTGGTACATAACTGTGAATTCATTGTCTATACCCGTTTATCCTAGCAGGGTAGTGGACTGCTGGTGTCTCCAGTGTACATTAGGCGAGCGGCGGGAGTCCATCACAGAGCTACACAGAGACACACAGGACAAAGTACCATGCATGCACACACTCATACCCAAGGGAAAAGGTAAGTAACCAATTAAGCTAACACTCATGTTTTTGACCTTTGGGAGGAAGCTGGAGTACCAGGAGAGAACCCACACATTCACAGGGAGAACATGCTAACTCCATGCAAAAAGAGGTCAAGCTGGGATCCGAACACAGGACCTTTTTGCTGCAGTGTAAATAAAGTCTTAAAGAAGTGCAATGAATTTGTATTCAATTCCTTCTGCTGGAAGTCATTGTAGAACCAGTATGTGCGTTCTGTGCACAGATGTGCTGTGTTATACCTGTAATGAGAGTGAGACATGCTGTCTTGTTGTTTTGCTGTGGTGAAGCAAAGCCGGAGGTAAAACACCAAAGACAACGGTCGTTAGAACTGAGATGCTTCTAAACTGCAATCAGTTCCTACATGCTTTGCCTTATAAACATGTACCTATTTGATCACCCACCCTTCCATACCCACATGTGTCAGCCTGTTATGATCTTCAGGCACATGCTCACTGTAAACATAAGCAGCTTGCTGCTACACTGAACCCCATGCGTGGTGCTTTGGCACCGGATGGAAATTTTCAATCAATATAATCCACTTAACAGGGATGGACGCAGATCTATTCAAGGTTAAATAACCTGCCGTCTGCTGAATGAATTGCCTCTGGTGCGCCAATTTGGGCACTATGTTCCCTTGGAAGCGCTGTCTGAGCGACGGGAGCAGCTTTAACAGAAGGATGTGATCCATTACTGTTTACTCCACCACATATCCTGAACCCCCCGAGAACGGGAAGCAGGTGGACTTATCTGCGTCCAAGTGGCCACTTTACAGTGTCCGCGTGTACGTACGCAAGCGCGGATGCGCATTAATGGGCAGGAAAAGGAGGTTGTGCGAAAACACAAAGACAATGCGGCCGACGTCTGATGCCAGTAAAGTCGCTAGCTCGTCAGAAAGGGCCTCCAGCTAATGATATTTTACAGGAATTCTTAAACGACCCGCCCGGTGCCACGGTGCCAAAGTTCTCCACTTCCCGATGACGCACGGCAGCGCATTGAGATGAAGGTTAGTGGTCCCTGCGGAGTCCTCACCAGTGGGCAAACAATCAGGGCTGTATTGTTACTTTTAACCCAGAGTATTCCTCATAGGCGTCCTGTCATGTTTTAAAATCTCTGCCGACACAGCACACCGTGGAAACTTTAGAACCGAGTAGCCAAATTAGATCAACATCTATAACTAAGAACCAGATATAGACATTAAATATCTTAAATGAAAAGCAGCAAAGATCATTACACCACAACAATCTCTTCGGTCTCACTCACCTGAAGCTGCAAGTCCAGACAGGACAGCGAGAAAATAGAGCCCTTTTACGCACATTTGGACGGTCGGTCAGCTGAGCGGGGGGGGCGAAGAGTCAACTAACCCACTCAACTCAACCTTCTTCCACAGACTGACTCACAGAGACAGCAAAACCGAGCGATGAAAGCTATGGATCCCCTCTGGAGAGGGATGGGAAAAAACAACAAGGTAGAGACGGGTCCTCTCCCTCAGCTTTCCTATCTGAAGACGCGTCCTAACTCGCCTTCTGGCCTCAAACATTTCACATCAAGTACCCTCCCACCATACTGTCGGGCGGAGTAAAACAGGAGAAAAAAAGAAAGAGGATCAAGAAGTGATGCACTTTCTTCTAGGCTCTCACATCTCCTGCTTACGAGTTAAACCCAAACCAGTTGAAATCTGGTATGACATCACACCTGTTTTGCAGCTACACCCATGTGGAAATATGACAGATGTTGCGCAAATTTGACCATGACCTGGGAAATTTAATCTGTTTCAAACATCTACCTTTAGGCATTATACACTATAAAATTGAATTTGGGGAGATATTGAATAATTATTTAACTATAAATCAAACATATCAGCTTGCACAAGTAACATATACTATTGGTAAAAGTGTTTTGTGGATTTTTTTGGATTAGATTTTGTTTTATGCCCATTTTCAAAACAGTCTAGATTTCTGGTTTCCAATGACAACCGCATTCATTCATGACATCATTACATCTTGTACTTGATTTTACCAAAACTTTCTAGAAAGTTTGCTCTCTCTTCTAACGCCACTTCTCCATAAAATGTGAAATCAGTGAACGCTGACTTTTAACAAAATCTAGAATTTTGACTAGACCTTTTTTGAGTATTTACTGCAATCATGACTTGTGACATCACTTTTATGCAATATCTGACGTCACTCTACTGTCCCTAGCTTCAGAAAAAACATTCTATTTATTTTAGTGTGAAAAATAGAACAAGTGCAAGTAAACAAAGACCAAAGATAACATAAAACTAATCACAAATAAAATGCACATTAGTGACTGCTGTTCAAAATCCAAGTTGGTTTTAGATTTTCTTTTCTTTTTTTTCTTTTTTTTATTTGTGTAATGTTGTTGTTTAATAGTCAATATTTTGGTAGTGAGGGGTAGTGGTGTCCAAACCTTTTACTATCGTCATGTTAAAGTGGCTGTGACATCAAATTTTCATGATGTGTCCAATTACGTTTATGGAAAGGAAACCTTGAAAAAATTTTTTTTTAAAGTAAATTCATGTCACTGAATTGAACAGTTGTTGAGATACATGGTCATAAATTTCACTAAAAAGGCATTTCCAGACTACTCCTTTGCAATTTTGTTGCTCTCTTTTATTACGTCAAAGGGGAACCCCCTCACGTAAACTGACTGCTACTACAGTGGCCAGCAGCACATAGAGCATCGAAGAATCTAATTGGACCAGAGTCAATTTTTGCCAGATTCCGGAGCACCCGGAGTCAATATGCACGAATCATACCGCACCACCAGGAAACAGAACCAGCACAACATCAGGATTTTCGAAAATATTTCACTAAAGACAGACTAGATCTCAATATATTAATAAATACACACATATATTTATATTTAAAACGAAAAATAAAGCAGTTTAACTGGTTTAACTTCCACAGAAGTTGTTTTCAAAGCAGTTTGCCGAGAAGTCCTCCAATCACAACTGGCTGTGCTTAGTGGGACCAGCCCATCTGCCCCTTGTCAGTTTTCCAGCTCTGATCCAGGCAGCTCCGATCCTCTTCACTTCAAGAAAGTAGTGCAGACTAACAGCTGCTGTCATAGTACTACTGCTACCACCAGCAATGCACAGTTTCACCATATTATCGCTGTTTTTAACGCAACTTGGCTTCTACCTGAACCGTTTATTATTGATGCTCACACATTAAATGACCGGAGACTTACCCCATTTCCGGGCGACTTTAGATTTGCAAAATTTAACATTGAAATATGCTTATTTTGTGTCACAGTTGTCTTTTACCATGTCTTTAATCCTAATATCATGTCAAATACTGCCCAGTTCCTTCAATATATAGATGTTTTCATTCAATTTCTGCATTGGTGGGAAAAGCGTTTCACAGGCACTTTAAATGTAACTACTTGCAGGCAATATTTTTCCCCCTTAACTCTTTTGTGAATAAGGGGGTCTGTAAATCAATTTGTAAGACAATCTGCAAAACAATTGTGGGTCAGTTGTTCGTTGGTTTGTTGATCTAGAAAGATTATTCAGTTTATATAACAAGAACAGGACATGGGGTCATCTTTCTTCAAAAAAGTTTGCTGTATTTAATCAGGTTTAATGAATTGTTGTGCCCAAATCGGCCTTGGAGTATAAGTCAAAAGTTCTTTGAGGCTCTGTTTACTAAGATATTAAAATGAAAGAAAAACCGTGGCTAACCTGTTAAGCCCTAATGGTTTTAGAAGCAATTTCCTGGGATTACATAACTGAAATAAATCAAGTATAGCTCCACATGCAAACTTTTGGTACCTGTGTAAAGGTAAGACATAAAAGAATATTTTTCAAGTGGAACCACTATTGTACCTGTTACTATGTCTGATTTATTTGCAGGGGCGTTTTTAGGGTCTCAAAACATTGGGGGCTTCACCCCAAATCCAAAATACTTAGATTTCAATAAGACAATTTATAAGTAATTTAAGGTTAAAATAACATAGGACATATTGTACCAGTTCTCTGTCTTGGCTGGTTTTAGACTGAATGTAAATTATTGTGAATCAAACAAAAAAGGTTTACAATAATTCTACTTTTTATTTTTGTTAGAAGCTGAATGAAGGACAAGGAGAAACAGAGTTTAGACCTGATGAAAAACATTTTGCTGAAGCAAATAATGACAAATTTTTAAGTATTTAGAAAAGAACTTAATCTGACTTTTTGCTGACAAACGTTTTTATTAAACTCTGAGATGTTTACTATGGGCCAGATAAATGTGCTTCTTTTGTCATCTACATAAATTACCTTTTTGAAACATTACATTTTCATCACAGTGTTCCACTCCTGAGGCTCCATTGTCTTTATTCTTATATTTCAAAAAAGGAAAGTGATATAAAGTTGATTTTCCTAAATCTTGGTCAAATGCTAAAGTCCTAAAACACATTTATTTTAATTATGCCAAGAGCTTTCAAAACAGTTTATTAAAACTGTTCCTTCTTTTATGAACCTGTTCTCATTTATCGCCATCTTTTCAGCCCTTCATTCCACTTCTGAATAAATTTGCCCTGCCAAAAATAATAAAAGAAACATTTTTCAACACAGTCTTGTTCTGCACTGAGCATGTGAGACATTAGTGCAGTTCTTACTATTAAACACTTTGAGAGGAAAAAGGGTGTTATTGAAGGTGAGACATACATATGGTATGTATGTCTCACCTTCAGTAAAACTGTATCATTGTTAAATTAGTTTAGTTTATATAATATTTCATGTGTAATTCAGAAAAATAAAATAGTTAACTAATCAATGGTCCACCTGTGATTAATTGCTATGATTTATTTCTTAATTATACTGCACCCAGACCTGTATGTTTAGAATCAGCACATGAGATATGAAAGAAGAGGGAGGCTTACTTTTGAACTTTCTACTACGTCTTACTGGAACCAGGAGATATTTTCCTGGTTTATTGAGCAACACTTTTTTCTGTCTACATGTAGAACTAGACTATATGACTGGCTGCAATAATGAGATCAATGTGATGATCTAAATGACCTTTTAATGTGTTCAGCTACGTTAGGATTAAATGCTTTTATTTTGACTGAAGTAAAGAACCAGATATTTTCACTTTATGATGCAGATCCGGCTAGAAGCTCACAGAGAAGGTTGTTACTGTTTTCTATCACAGCCACATTTAACTTCACCTGTAGCTCAGGTGAAAGTCCCTCATCATGACCCTGAAGATGCTCATTAGAGTGAACCTCCACCTCATGTCTTGCTGGGTGAATCAGTGATTAGCTGTAACTTACAATCAGCTCATCCTGAGTCAGATTTTCAGGTTTTAATGCTATCTTCTCCTGGGTTATACCGCTCGGCGTCCACCTGTTCCTGAACACACACCCACCAGGCTTCCACTCTTCCGCGGTTGCTCTGAAAGGATCCCTGTTCGAGGCGCTCAGTGTAACTTTTCAGGTAATGAAGGAAGCAGGTCGACCTGGAGTAAACTGCTGTTCTGGACTTCTCCAGAATGGAGTCCGTCTCTGGCTCTGCGCGTAGTTGCGCATTCGTGGTGCTGCAAGTGCACAAATAACTATTTTTTGTCTTCTCCTTTTAACTCATTGTCAGGTTAGGTGGAGCGGGACTTGATTATATGGAACACAATTGAAAAAATCTGATTGTTTTTAAATAAAAATTTGAAGTCCAATACTATTTGGTGGCTGCATCTTTTTAAAACGTCTAAATTTCTTCTATCAAGAAGTCCGGGACTTTTCAGAAAACATCCGGGCCTTCCGCCCCGGAAGCCCAGGTCCTACTACGCGCCTGTTTATTTGTGATTAAACAAAAACAAAAATCAAACACACCACACACAGCTCGAGTCCTCGTGGTCAGGCTTTGTGTTCTACCTTACGTTTCCATTTTGAGGTTATAATCTGTCAGTCAAAATCAAAAAAAAATTTCAACTGCATCAACTGTCTGTGCTGGTGGATCTAATTTGTACCATTATTAAATTGTAGTCAGAGACCACACAAAATTAGTAAGGGTTAAATGGCCCCTGGGCCACATTGTGATGTAGCAATGCAGTACAACAGGACAACAGTAATCATCGTGGTAATTATAAGGATAATAATAACTAGAAGGACAAGAGGAAAAATTAATTCAATAAATAAATAACTTAATTACAATTTAACTGAATATATTGGTTCAGTTGTTAATCACATTTGTCTGGACCAACTGTAGGCCAATTTCTATATTTCCTCTGTTCTTAAAAAATGTAGACAAACTTTCTCAAAATACTGGATCATTTCCTTGAAAAACTTAATCTTCTAAGTGATAACCAGTTTGGTTTTAGGAGTCACAATCCACCTCAATGACAGAAATTAAACTGGTTGAAGACGTTTCTTCATCCTTGGATAATAAACAGTTTACTGTCAGGATACTTATTGATTTATAAAAAGGCTTTGACAATATTAATCATAGCTTATTGCCCAACAAACAGACCCTTGGCTAACTAATTATCGTAAGTATAGGTATCAGTATGTTAAAATAAATTATGTTCAATCCAAGTTACTAAAATTAACTTGTGGTGTCCCTCAAGGTTCTATCCTTGGTCTTAAATTATTCATATTCTATAAAAATGAAATCTGTGATGTTTTGGAACTTCTTAATTTTGTATTAATTGTAGACGACAGGTATTGGTCTGGAAAATCTTTTAAATGCAGTGGAGATGGAAATAAATATCATAAAGAAATTGTTCAACACGTTTTCATTCAATTTAGGTGAAACCACATTTACAATATTTAGTAATCATAAAATCCAAAAGGAAGTAACAATTGGAATGAATGATGTTAAAATTGAAAGAGTTTATGAAAATCCATTTTTGAGAAAAATAATTAATCATAAATTAAGCTGAAAGCAACAAAACAAAAATGTCCAAACAACAATCACTGACACTACTTTTATAATATGCAAAACAAACTACATTTTAAACCAAACGTTGCCATATGTTGTACTGTTCCCTCATAGGTCCACATTTCAGATTTGGGGAAACGCGTCTAAAACTAACTCATTAGTAGGCTACATGTTAAAAAAGAGAGCTATAAGAATTATAAACCAATCAAATTATTACGAACCAACCAATCCACTATTGTTTAGATTACGGACATTGAAATTTTATGACTTAGTTGATTATAAATCTAAACTCAAATAATGTACACAGAGCATAAAAACCTGCCTCCTTACTGTATTTAGATGCTTTATGAAATCCAGAAAAGTCCTTATGAATTTAGGAACACTGGCATATTTAAAACAAAAAAAACTAAATTGAGAACAAATATAAGGCTGAAACGTTTATCTGTCAAGGGAGTGAATTTGTGAGATTGCATTGAGAATGTGTAATTAAATTGTTTTGTTTAAAAAAAACTTTTACATACTCTGTTGGTTAAGTGCAGGACTTGGTATAGTTTGTGTTCGGCTTTTGTATAATTAAACTTTACTTCACTGACGTTCACTTAGAAACAGTTAGAAGAGTTAAAGTTGAGAAGGTTTCTGTGTTCAAGCAATTATTTTCAGTTAGTATTCAGCTTTACCCAGTTTAGCCTCAGTGCTAATGATGAAGTCAAACTCGCTAGCCCACTTTGAACAGGAAAGTTGGTGAGTATAAATATTAATCAAAATTATTTTCATTTTAATCAAGCATGTTAGTTTGTAAATGTTGTCTTTAATTATTCCATCGTTACCTGTGATTATATGATTCAAATCCTACCTAAACATCTTGATATAAATTCTACAGATGTTGGATCAGTCAGGTGTTTTTCTCATTCCCTTTGTGTGATGCCCAGCAGAGAATATATGTTTATATTGGTTTTATTATGATGCTATACATAAACTTAGTAAAAGTTAATAACTGTCATATAACTTGTGTTTGAGATTTAAGGACGACAGTGGTAGAGGTTCGTCCTGTAACCGGTGGGTTGCCGGTTTGAAACCCCCTCTGTCCGCCTCAGTCGTTGTGTCCTTTGGTAAAACACTTCATCCGCCTTGCCTGCTGATGGTGGTCAGAGGGCTTGGTGTATGGCAGCCTCCCTTCTGTCAGTCTACCCCAGGGCAGCTATAGCTGCAATGTAGCTCACCACTGTCAGTGGGTGAATGGGTGGATGACTGATTGTAGTGTAAAGCGCTTTGGAGTCCTCAGAATAGATAAAGTGCTAAACAGGTGCAGTCCATTTATGTCTTTAGTTTTGCCACTATTCTAATGCTGAATAAAAACTTAGCAAACCAATAAAAAGGACATATTTGATTGTTAGGAAAATGTTTTTTTGTCTTTTCCCAGCCTTAAGATTTTAATCAGGAGTGTATTTCTGACTGGGAACTCAGAAAATCACATGTCCGCTTGCAAATAGAATGCAAACTGTTCTGCCAAAATGATTCTGCTGCCGAGCAGAAGTGAGTAGAGGTGATCATATGCCTCCTTACGTGTTTGTGTGCTCTAATAACTGCAGCTGGGACGCTATATCCTTATTAATCAGGTGCAGTTGGTATTGATCAGTCTGAGCTGGTAGGTCTTAAATGTTTATTAGGCAAGATGATTCTAGATTGAGAAATTTTAAATATATGCTATTATCCAGTTGTTTACAAGGTGTTGATTGTGCAGAAGGTCTGTTATTCTATTTAATCAATAAAATGAGAATGTAGTCTATTGTCAAAGTGAATGTAAATTAATACATGAATTAATTTGGATGAATGATCTTAAAAACTACATTGATTGAAATTTTACTAATTTGGTTCAGGGGTGGCCTATAATTTCCTCATTCACTTTTTCATTGAAATGTGTTGATTTATTAAAAAAAAGTCTCAACATACAATATCAAAATTAGTTTCTTTAGTTGTAAGACGTCAGACATTCTTTATTGTATGGTTAATTTAGAATTTGTCTTGCTTACAAAAAAGAATGACCAACAATAATAATTCAGCTCTATTCATGTTCAACAGCAGGGTTAAAACAAAAAACAATAATCCAAAAAATGTTGTTGCAACACACTGTGAGAAAGCAGCACTGTGCATGGTTGAGCCACATGGGGGCAGAGCCGTACTACAATATCCACTGCCTTTACAGTTTTTCTCGAACATTTACACACATTCCCTGAAAACAATACCCTATATTCTCAGACCGCTACACGCAATTAAAGAAATACACACACAATCCCTCATTTGTCCTGCAAAATCAAACTTTACTTTCAAAACAATTTGAATTCCTCTCAGAATGCTATTTTGTTTGGAAATGACACACACTAACCATTAAATGAATAAACTTTTATAAGAACCATTTAAACACTGATGAGTTCAGTGTAAAACACTATGATGAATGGAAATCATGGATCATAATTTGTCTTCAGTGTAACACTTGTGTGTTGTAAAAATGTTACATCATTTGATTATGCTCGCAAACTCAGAATACACAGAAACAGTATCGCTTATATACTGTACAATACATTTTTGTACACGTGGTAACAGCAAAAAACAAACTATGCTGCATCCTCTCTGGCCACAGCACCTCATCCGCGTCAAAAGCAACGTTTTCCCCGGCCTAGCAGCAGGGGAAAATATCGCCTTGCATGGCGAATCCAGTCATGAAAAGAATCAATGGCTACATCTCCACATGCATCTTCCATAGCTAGGAGAAGGGGTATACATATTTGTGGATTTCTGCCATTTACTTTCAACCTCCATGTAGCAAAAAATTCCTCAATAGGATTGAGGAATGGAGAATATGGAGGGAGATAAACTAAACTAAAAATCATGTGTGGACAGTGAACCGGTTACGAACCAGTGGAGCCTGGTGGAAACCTGCATTATCCCAAATGACAACGTACCTGAGCAGCACTGGGCCATCTATCTGATCTGGTGGAATGAATATGTTGTGTAGGGTGTCCAGGAATGTGATCAGATGGGCAGTGTTTTAGGGGCCAAGAGGAAGTATTGTGATGGATGACGCTGGGAAATTGCTGCACACATTGTGATGTTCCCTCCACGCTGGTCAGAGACTTCAACAATGGCACGCAAATCGATGATATTCCTTCCCCTTCTCTGTCTTTTTGTGGGGTTGAATCCAGCTTCATCAATGAAGATGAGCTGGTTCTCCACTCCAGCCACGCCCACCTCAAGGACTAGCTGAAGCACACATGACAATGTCAGAAATAGATGCGGAATGGTCATCATTGTGAAGCACAAGATTACAATACAGAAATATTTAACCAATAATTTATCGTGTTGAGAGTTTACATCAATTGTGAGATTGTATAGAACCTACTTACAAATAGATATGTCGCAGTTCTTTGATTCTTTCTGAATTGCTTTCAAATGGCACCCTGTAACCTTGCTACATCCTCAGATTATTTCATTGCAAGACACGGTCCAATGTTGATAAGCTTACCCTATCAAAATTTTGAAATAATTCATTTTTTTCAACGATCTTTTTTTGCATTTGCCGTTATGTTATGGCATTATTTTCTAGGAACATGTCTATTATTGCAGTTTCCGGTTCAGGAGACAGACGATGTTCCCGACCACCTTGTGTTGGTAATCTTTCAGTTCTGCAATACAACTAGTAAAATATTGTAAATACTGAGTAGGAATACATTTCCCAAATACTTCAATCATATTTTATTTTCACAATCTTACATGTAATACTGTCCTACTGTATAAGTGAGCACTGTATTGATATGCAGCACAGCAATTTCCTAGTGAAAGTAAATTTCTTACCTATTCTCATTTTGGAAAGTCCGGATGATGGATGCCACAGTGTACCTGCTCAAGTGTGGCTGTCCTCTTTGCCCAGGCGCCCTCATTGTTGGTTGACCACATGGTCAACTAAAGTAGCTCGAATCTCTTCCTCATCCTTGTTGTCTTCCTCCTCTTACTCTCACTCCTCTGGCTCTACCTATGTTTCCAATGTTAGCCTCCATTGCACTAAAAATTCCCACCTGTGGCCCTTTTCTGCTCAAGCTCTGATTGCTAATTGTAAAACTGTGTGACAAGCGCTGGCCCATGGAATGAGTCGTGTGCAAAGTTGGGCAGTTGAAAACAGGACATTTTCCTTATGAAAATTGTGCTAAATGTATGAGAATTGTGTGTATTGTTTTGACAAAAGTGTGCTTCAGAATTACATCTATAGAGGAGAGCAGGAATTGTGTTAGCTGTTCAGTAGAACTGGTTCATTGTTGCATGAGTTACATGTTGTGGTCATTGTGCCTCAAGTACCAGTTTTTGTGTGTAAACAATTGAGAAAAACTGTAATTTCAAAGCATATCTCTGTTTTTATATTGATCTCTGAGCATTTATTATTGCCAGTAACAAAAGGGCTTACAGTACCTTTATAGTTACTAAATTCAGCATAGACTCATTTAAAATCTACTGAAATCTTACATTTAAAACTGCAGGGATTAAAACTGACCTTTTGAGTCATTTTGTTAACCTGTTGTGGGTCAAATATGGACTGGGTTGATTTATCAAATCAGGATTATAGGTTTCACCCTATAATCCAACCCTGCTATGCATACTTGGTTAGGCGTTGAATCACAATATGGCTTAGAGTGACAATACTACACCATAAATGTTAGGAATAAACCAAATACAGCATTCTAAGAACGGCACCTTATACCAACTGTGAAGCACAGAGGTGGACCTGTTCAGCTAATGTTGATCTCATTTTGATACATTTTCGTGACACAAAGTAGTTAGTATCGTAAAGTAATTTAGAGGAGGTGAAGAAGGATAAAAACATTTACTGACTCCAGTACAGTGAAGTCAGCTGAACATGATACAAAGAGGTGTAGCAGCAAGAAAATATCTGCTTTGTGTAAAGAAGAATAAACGAGGCAACAGAAACAAAGGAGCAACTGAAAGCCTTGGCTGAGAAAGTAAATGTCAAGAAGCATGAAAGCCTGTGCGATCATTAGAAGCTAGGAGTGAGGGCAGAATGCGGAAATGGAAACAGGAAATGTGACAAGCTGTATTAAAAGACAAAACCAAAATGATTGTTATCAAAACCCAAGGTGATAAACAAAATGAGACAAAGATTAAACTCACTAACCAGAGACCTATTTACAGTAAATAACATCAGACTAAAAGATTGGAGAAACGGAAAAACTGACACAAAAGCAGAAACCTTTTGTATCTGACTATTGTTTTTGTATTGCAAAATAAAAGCACAACACAACAATAAATCGATTAAACATTTAGCTTTTCTTTTTACCTGCAGATGTGAAGAACTATTAACTGTTGTCTGCTCTGATAGAGACAGAAACTCATCAATGGATCAAACACTTCCAAAGTCAGGAAAACCTTATTTTGCCACTTTTGATAACAGTAACTCCCCATTTAATACTTATCTTTAATGCTTTTTTTTTAACAAACATTACAATGTACTCTGTATTAAATCAAATCAATCTATGTTATTTAATTGTAAAGCAAACAGCATGCATAAAATGGGGGAGCTTTTCTCTGGGATCATTCGAGGGATTACTGTAAATAAATGATACGAAAGTTAATTCACAGAATAAATAAACCATGTAAAATTAATGCAATTAAATAAGCTTCAGATTCTATGTGCTTGATGGCAGCAGTTCAAAAGTCTCATGTAGAATGTGAGGACCCCCTGACAGTGTTGCTCAGCTCCTCTCACTGTCCTCTGCAAGGCACTCTTGGCAGCTATATTGCAGAAGCAGCAGCAGCAGCAGCATCATTCTCCCCCACCGCTCTTTAACCCCAGCTTTGAGGCCAGTAGGTTTCACACGTAGCTGCTACATGTGCTCTATGTCTCCCGTGTTGCATTTTCCCAGTTTTTTCTTTGCATTCACGACGACAGCAAAGAAGCCGAGGTGGTGAGGCGCTCCTTTCCAGAACATTTCTTTCAATGTGGGTGAAAACAACCGCAAAGCCAAGGCGCACAGCATCACCCAAACAAAGCTTGTGTCTCATATAACAGTATAACTCTATGCTGTTAAAAGGGAATCTTTTGTTCTACTGTCGCCACATGCTTGCTCAGTACGACGGAATACTGCAAATGACAAAAAGTTATTGTAAACCAAATTAGACTGAGGTGTGATGAGTTTAAGATCAGACTGGACAGTGAATCCACGATCCAATCTATGATTGATCGTATTGGTATAAAATTATTTAGTGCTTCCATATAATTGAAAATGAGCTTGATCTGTTTTTTTTTTTGTAGATTTTTTTGAAATGACACTTGTTGTGATGGAGTGCAATATAAATAAACACAAGTGACTCAGTTGTGCAACTACAATTAAATGACACTTGTTCTAACATTTAAAGTGCAGGAACAAGTGGTTTGGGACCAATCTCTTTGTGATTTCAAGTGTGGAGACACAGCTGTTGCAGTAAGACATGGGGTGCCAGTGCTGCCGAAAATTGCATCTTGAAAAATTAAATGGGGTGTTGTGTCGACTTTTGGGGCCAGATTTAGAAAAAGAAAGCTCTCCTAATGATCCCATCCATCAATTGTCACCATCATGTCAAACTGGTGGTTGTCCCAATTTCTTTATTATTTATTCTTTTATTATTTTGTCACAGTACAATACTTCTGGGGAAGCTTCCATAAGTTTCCATAAACAAATTTCCAAGACTCAAATTGCCTGTTTGAAGAAATAATTCTTATTTATAGGTTTCACTGCATTATCAGATTAAATCTGTTTTTTATTGCCACCTTTTCTCCATTATTTTTTTTAATCTGGAATAAATCAGAAATCAAAAGGTTTCTCTCTGTATGTTGCACTCCACTTTGAGTTGAATAGAGGTTTAACAGTCTTGAAAAAACACACGCTTCCTGCAGGGTTAAATGCGTGTCTTTAGTGAGTTTCTTAGCGTGCACAAGTGAGAGAGCAAGACACAGAGAGAGAGAGTCTTATTATCTCATCAACCAGGCTGCTGAGTCTGATTCAGACTGATGAGCCTTCACAGATTTGATCCCAACGTCAGACGGACAAAGAAATAAGCAGTGAGGACACAGGATGGGTGTTCAGGCCGTGTGGGTCGTCCTTCTTTTGTTTGTAGTCCATGTGGAGACTCAAAAAGGTTAGCACCAGTACAGTGATATCATAGTTTGTACTGTAAAGTTCAAATATTTCATTTTGTTATGAAAGTTGGACAGATACATACCACTAAATGCAATGGTTATCTGTATGTATATGTTCCTTTAGATGCTGCATTCGAACTATTTTGTTTCTTTGGTTGAGCACAATTTGTTAACGGAACTGAAAAGTTACTAATTGTTTTTCTGATTAAAGGAGGAGTCACATTCTGGAGAGGCACCGTCACTCTGACCTGTCCAGAAAACGGAACATGGACAGGTCAGCCAAAACCAGAACCTTCTACTTCAAAGACCCATGAATTCCAGTTCAAAGGCCAGGCCCAATACGTTTGTGCATACCAAACAAATGCAGGCGAGGTAGAACAAAAATATATGTTCTATGTGAAAGGGAAGGGTATGTAAAAACAGATTTCCTTTTAGCGGCTTTTTGCTTTTGCAGACCTAAATGTTGTTTGACTGATCACTTTCCTCCTCAAGCCTGTGAAAACTGCTTTGAGCTGGACGGATTTCTCTTCATGCTGGTGATCCTCATAGATGTGATCGGGACAGCAATTGTGATGAGGATAATCTATGTTTGCACCAAAAAGAAAAGTCCAGATCTACCCCCCCAACCCCAGAGAGGTAGGAATGAACCCAAGGTCTTCTGGCAATTTATGGCCCTTGAATAAAAGTACTGATGAAATCCTTGGTTTTAATACATTAATATTTATTATCTTTATTTCTTTAAGCACGCGGAAGCCGACCCGGACCAGACCAGTCTTCTGCCTATGAGGTGAGTACTGCCAGGAGCTGTATTACAAAAAGACTGTTCAGTTGTGTGTTTTATTTTGACCTTGTTACCTTAACCTGATTTTCTCTTCCTGTTGATCTAAAATAAGCACCAACATAGCCAACTGTCATGGTCTCATCAAACCCTTCAATCTAAAGCTTTTGTTATACAAGAAAAAATACATTTCTATCAAAGCGAGAAGAATCCTCCGCTCTGCGCCTCCAGTATCAAAAGAGCACAAAAAAGCCAAAAACTAATTCTTGTGTAGGATTTAAAGTTATAGCTACAGTAAGGTGAAAGATAGTTGACTTCTTAAATGTATAATTTCCTTTAAATAGGGTTCTGTGAGGTACGCAAAAGCAGTCAAAACCTTCCTTTCACTGGATGGCAATCTGATTGCTCCGGACGTGGGAGATTTATGATAAATGAGCCAATGGATTAAGCTCTTATTTCTATTGACACCAAATTATTTTGCATTAAACTATTATATATGAAAGAGAATATTTTGTTGCAGCACAACATATAGATTGTCTTTTTTTGAGAAGCCATCAGGAAAATTGTTGTCAGCCTTTTGGTAATTTATTATTCAGCAGATTATCAAATTCCAATAAGGTCTATACCTGAGAATTAGTTTCTAATTTCATTAAAAGAATAACAGTGATCAGTTATGACACTTTACTGAGGATCCGCTGCTATTCAGAAAAAACATTTAGAATATATTGAAATATCTATTTCTACTACACAGGGTGTTGATGGTAAGATATTTGTACTTTCATTTCATTTTATTGTATTTCTTTATTAATTTTATTTAGTGAGTCATTCATGTGTATTTTATTATTATTTATCTATTAATTTGCATACTTGTTTGCTTCATAACAACATACAGTCACTAATGCCACTGATGCTAGTTATGTTGCGCTCTGGTATTACTGTAATTTATTGCTTTATTTATGCACTGCCAGAAGAAGAAGAACCCATCCACATTAACATATTAACATTGTCTGGATTGTGTCTTGGCAGTCACTGAACCCCAACACTCAATCAACGTTAACTTACTCCACCGTGGTGCACAAGACGGGATAGTTGCCCACCATCGGGAAGGTCAGAAGAAGGCACACATTTACTAATTGATCAACAAGATGAGCAATAATGCGCCCAGTAGCATGAAAATACCAAACCTTGTTGTTTTATTTTAACTTTGTTACCTTGAACTGATTTTCTCTTCCTGTTGATCTAAAATAAGCACCAACATAGCCAACTGTCATGGTCTCATCAAACCCTTCAATCTAAAGCTTTTGTTATACAAGAAAAAAAACATTTTCTATCAAAGCGAGAAGAATCCTCCGCTCTGCGCCTCCAGCATCAAAAGAGCGTAAAAATGTGAGACTAATGCAAGAATGCAGCAGGGCTACTAAAATCATGTTAACACTTTGAGGAGCACATTTTGTTGTCAAGTGTCTGATTAGAGGATTATTAACTCCTTTGTGGTATTTAAAGTTATAGCTACAGTAAAGTGAAAGATAGTTTAGCTAAGCTGACTTCTTAAATGTATAATTTCTTTTAAATGGGCTTCTGTGAGGTACGCAAAAGCAGTCAAAACCTTCCTTTCACTGGATGGCTATCAGATTGCATCGCAGGAGATTTATGATAAATGAGACAAATTGTTTTGCATTAAACTATTATATATGAAAGAGAATGTTTTGTTGCAGCACAACATAGATTGTCTTTTTTTGATAAGCCATCTGGAAAAATGTTTTCTGCCTTTTGGTAATTTATTATTCAGCAGATTATCAAATTCCAATGAATTTGTTTAATTAAAAAATAACAGCGAACAGTTATGACACCTGAAAATTTACTGAGGATTCATTGCCATTCAGAACAAAATATTTTAGAATAAATTGAAGGATCTACATCTACTACACATGATGGTAAAATATTTATATTTCATTTTATTTTATTTAGCGAGTCATTTGTTTGTATTGGATGGGCTACTGAAAGTTGTATATTTATTTATTTATTGAATAACGTGTGTAGTAAATGACTGAATTTATATTATTATATATTTATAAGGTTAGTTAGTTAGTTAGTTGTGACCTGAAAAGCCAACTGAAAGTTTCTTAATGTATTAATTGATACATTTAGTTATTTGAGCACTAAATCCTGTCCATATTAAAAATACTGTCTGGATTGTGTCTTGGCAGTCACTGAACCCCAACACTCAATCAACGGAAACTTACTCCACCGTGGTGCACAGGACGGCATAGTTGCCCACCATCTGGAAGGTCAGAAGAAGGCACACATTTACTAATTGATCAACAAGATGAGCAATAATGCCCCCAATAATGCCAAGCATTGTTTTAGATTTAACTTCATGAAAAGTATGCACTGTAAAACTAGTTTAAAATTATTAGTCATCCTTTGTGTATTCCATTGTTAAATTGCAGCTGTCCAAAATCTGCACAGCAAATAATTTGTGTGTATTTAGAGGAATCACCAAAATGTGTTTCTTTATTCTGTTGTCAAACTATGCATTTTTTTAATTATACCAGGAAAAATAGTAGTAATGTCTTTTAAGAGAGTGTCCATGGAAAGACTGAACACTATGGATTAGGGCAAGACAAATTACAACATACATACACACACAATAAGCTATTTTGCTTTCAATTGAAAAAGTCCTTTAAAAAATGTTAGCAATTAAGAGACTTCTCTCTCATCCTAGGATTACTTTTTCTACATTCAAGAGTAGCAATGTTAGTATATATATTTTTTACATGACCAAACCTTTTCAACAAAAACAATTTCAGCACCTTAATGTCATCTTATCTGGTAAAAACTTGACGTCCAAAAAACTTTAGAACCAAACACAAGAATAGATTTAATGTCTGAGATAAATAATAAATATTAAAAGATGTTAATCGACTATCTTGGGACCTGCTGATTTCACAGCAATGAAATGTTGATAGGTTAAAGTCATCAGATTCCTTCCTAATACCTGACGGGATTGTGTGCCATACAGGGCAGCCTGAACCTTTCCAAAATGGTTGTGTGGGGTGCAATAGACAAAGCTGTGGTTGGATAGAGGAGTAATAGTGCAGACATCTTCTAAACATTGTTTTTCAAATTTGTAGAACAAAAACCTGAACACCAGTAAGATAGTAAGTATGGTACAGAAGAGGAGTAGTGAGAAACTATTTTAATCTAAAACTAACTTGTTTATTAAAGATGATGTTAAAACTGCTTGATTGAAATATTGCTTTTGTTGTTGTATTTTGATGTCGAAATCCAACTCAGTACATTTTACAATTTTTAGCCATGGGTTGGCTGTAAATTGTCATTTTATAGTTTTACAGTATCATTGTTTGTTTTCTCATGGAAAAACCTGACATCTTAAAAGCCAAACATTTAATCTTGCATCTAAAAGTAGTTTGTAACAAAGTTGTTTTTAATTGATTATGTAGTGTTTTGGCTAGTGTGGTCTATGTAAAAATAATAAAATTACATGTTTGCTGTAACATAAGTGTTTATTTGCATCTCTTTTTTCTCTTTGCATTTCTCAGCAATAACGGATTATTGAATTATGCATTGAACGATGGTAATATTTTGTGAATTAAACCACTAGGTGGCAGACCTGTACTAGTTGATGCACCAATACACTGTATTTTATAGACTCTAAATGATACCCTTCATATAGCCAAAGCCTGTATAGTGACAGGAGCATACCCAGAGATTAGATCTGTCTACTAACATTGCACAAAACTCTTCTAAAAGCTTAACTGCAGGCTATATACAGTATAGAAATTCTATTTTAGAATTTGTACTGCTAAATATTTGTTTTATAGAGAAGACATTAGGAATACATAGTACAATAAATAGGCTTGAGGTGTAGCAGGAAGAAAACAGCTAGAGCACTCAAACAAATAAGACAAAGGAACAACTGAAATAAAGTAAATATAAAGCATGCTTGAGAACAGGAGCAGAAAATATAACAACATAACATTTAAATGTAAAGTGATTCCTAATATTCATTTGTTTCTGACATTTTATATAAAGTTCGTATTGTACAAATATTTTACAGGATATGTGCAATGCAATGAACTCTTATCCTAATCTAAACTGAAACTAACTTCTTTGATCTGTTTTTGGTTGTAGCTTTTGCCTCCACAGTTCTTGATCTGGATTAAATCAGGAAACAAACAGGAGTCTCTCTTTGCACACTGCACTGCAGATAGACTTCATTTTATGGTTTGACTATGAATTCATCTTGAAAAAAAGAAACACTTCCTGTGGGACTGATTGTGTGTTGGTGTGTGAATGTTCACTAGAGACAGAGAGTCAAAGAGAGAACCACCAGCTCCCATTTACATTTTTCTGACTTTCTGAAAAGACAGTTTGTTGTAAATCATATCCTTTTAGAGACTTTTACAGATTTGACCCAAA
Organism: Girardinichthys multiradiatus; assembly: GCF_021462225.1. NCBI lineage: Eukaryota > Metazoa > Chordata > Actinopteri > Cyprinodontiformes > Goodeidae > Girardinichthys > Girardinichthys multiradiatus. The sequence continues at coordinate 11,782,294 of NC_061810.1, read as the reverse complement.
CATCGAAAACATCAAGAAACAGATAGTAAGGTTATATAGGATGGCTGTTCAGGCTGTGCTCATCGTCCTCCTCATGTTTGCAACCACAGTGAAGACTGTAACAGGTAAATATCTCCCAATGTTGCATTATGTTGCTTCATACTGTAGAGCTGGAGTGTTTAAGTCTCCTTTGACTTTAGATAAAAACCGATATTGTCTCTAAACATGGTATTTGCTTGCATCAACCTTGTTTCCTGTGTTAATGTTCCTTGGCTGCTAACAACCCTGTTTTTTCTTGCTGTTTATATCCATATTCAATTAATGCTGTTTTTCCAACATGAGGTGTTGATTTGAACAGTTTTGTGTAGAGTCATATATAATTATCATTATATGCTTCAAAGAAACTGAGAAAAAAATGTGGCATTCATGAACACTTATATAGTAACCAATGTCAGTTCTGAGATCTTCCTTTTCTCTATATGGGAAGTACTAAGAAGTAGAAAATGGGGTTTACTATAAGGTTATAAAATAAAATTCTTGCAAAGCAGTAACTCTATAACTGTATGACTGTTTAAAGGACAAGCAACATTCTTCAAAAAAGACGTCACACTTACCTGTCCTCAAGATGGAACCTGGCATATGGAAGATACTAAAGTGCAAGATACAGGATATTCATTCACATTCCCATATGAAAGCCAAGTCAAATACAGATGTGAATATGCTAAAGGGGATGACAGTACAACAACCATGAAATATTATTTCTATGTCAAAGGAAAGGGTAAGTAAAAACATATTTTTATTCCGTACCATCAGTGTTAGCTTCTGGGCTAACTCTTGTTTCCATTGCTGCCCTTTCTCCTCAAGCTTGTGATAACTGCTTTGAACTGGATGCCGTGTTCTTCCTCGTGATCATCTTTATGGATATAATCGGGACCGTTGTTGTGATGATGATAATCTACAGGTGCGCCAAAAAGAAAAGCTCAGAAGTACCACCACCCTCCATTAAACGTAAGGCTCAGCTTGTTTAATGCATATCCTTTGATTAAGTACAGTCTTTCTAGAGTCGAAAGATAAAAATGATCACATTCAATCTCTTCATGTCCAGAAGCGCATCCGAGACCAGGACACCGGGCTCCACAAGACCAATTTTCTCACTATGACGTAAGTATTGTCAAAAACTTCTCCAGACTGTTTGATTCACTTATTAGATTACAAAATGTTATTATTGTGCTTAACTTATAAACACAATGATTTCCTTTTATATTTTAATTAAAGAATCCTATCAGAATAATTCATAGTTGAAGACAAGTTTAACAAAATGAATCTACTCAAGTGAGAAATTCCTTACAGCTTTTAACTTCTTATGGCCTTTATCCAAAGTGCTATTTGTTTAATTAATAATGTTGAGTAACTCATCACATTCTGTCATCCATTGGATTTAGGGAATTCATTGTTAGCACGCTAGTTATCTAAAGATTTTGTGCTAAATGTCAACTGCAGCGGTGGCGCAGTTGGTAGCACTGTTGTCTTGCAGCAAAAAGGTCCTGGGAGAGGGAGTTTGCATGCTCTCCCTGTGCCTGTTAGGTTAATTGGTCTCTCTAAATTGCCCTTAGGTGTGTGAATGAGGGTGTGCATGGTTGTTTGTGTGTTATCCTGTGATGGACTGGCGATCTGTCCTGGGTGTACCCCGCCTCCCGCCCATAGACTGCTGGAGATAGGCACCAGCTTCCCAACGACCCAGTATGGAAGAAGTGGTGTAAAAAATGACTGACTGACCGTAAACTGCAAATTTAGAAGAGACATTAATGATGCTGCAGTCGGTGTTGGTCTTAATTGTACATGGGCCCTCAAACAAAGTCCTGCTTTGAGTCCCACATAGTCTTTGGCCAGCCCTGCAATCCAAGATCAGTAGATCAAACTCACTTACTGCTTCCATCACTGTAGGATTTATTCCTTGTTAACCTAGTTATACCAAACTAATACCTACAGCTTGAGCGTCAGTCCTCTCATCCACCAGAAAAACGATGTCGGAGAAGTTGGTTTGATTCAATTTCTCACTACTGGATCATTTGTGAGTTTTAATTGGTTGGCCGAGATGTTTTGGCTGCATGTTGTAAGTTTTAGAGATAACTGACATTTAAAAATATGATTTGCGAAATCTGTACCAAGATTATGAGTAAGTTTACCAATTTCACCAGTCTGGTATTACTTGTATTTAATGTCAATGTGTGCTGTGATCCATCCATCATATTACAACATGTTCTGTTTGTCTTCTTACAGTCACTCAACCCTAACACTCGATCGGAAACCTACTCTACTGTTGTGAACAGTGGTATGCTGAACAGGACCGGATAGACACATGTCCTCAATTATAAAACTCCTTATATACGTGTAGTGCAGGTATAAGCAAAATAGATAGCGTACACCACTGGAGAAAAGTTACGTTTTGTTTTATTTCAAGTTTCCAATTTATTAAAGGTGTTGCATCATGCAAAAATGTATAGATTCCATCTGTACATCTTATATATTATACCATCTTGATGTCATTGTATGGCCTCAAGAAACACAAAATCTTGAGACATTAAACATTGTTATGGCTGACACAAACCTTATCGTCCTATTGGTATGCACACCTTTTGTTCACTAAGGTCTACAAAAACATTCTCAGCAAGTATAATTTGTGACAAAGGTGTTACACAGGAAGTTATTGTGTTATATAGTACTAATTGAAAGAAAGTACATCTGTATTGTGTCCGATCTGGGATTCATTTTGATTAAGTAGTAACACCGGTGTGAAGTCTGTGGTGTGCTTTTGGAAACCTAAAGTTAAATTTATGTCATTCTACAACCTGGTAAAGAACAGATTGTTTATATATGCAAACCTTGGAATGGAAAGAAGGTGGACAAGTTTCATTTTTACCACTTTTTAGAACTGTCAGTGTTCCCAGGTTAGGGTATTTTGAGGTTGTAGATATAATGCTTCGAATATTCAAACTTTTTATTGGATTTAATAAAAATCACAATTGTATGATCAAACTGAATTATATATGCTTTGCTTTTTCTTTTTGTTTATAAAACTGCATGTGGGCTAATACTGACGTTGACTCAGGACATTGTCACATGAGCAGCAAGTCTTTTGTCACACATTTTCCTCATCTTTTTGTCTTATTTCTGATTTTATTTGGATATTTTTATAGTTTTATCTGTGTTTCGGTAATCGAAATAAACATGTAAAACAAATTGTCCAATTTTTCTTTCTGTATATGGTTGAAAACGATACTGTGATGGCTGATACACAACTGTGTGATTCATGAGGCGGTTTCAAACCCGCAGGTCATATCTGCAGCACCTACCCTGAAGAACACAGTCACCACCGGTGTGTCCTCGTCTCTCTTCATGTCTCATGAAAGACAGACTTGGTGGAAACATCCGACAAGTCTCTCAGACCTTTCTTACTGTGTTTCTGCATATTTCACATTATCAGGCATCGGATGGAAAGGTTGTGTCACATCATGTTTGTTTCTTCTGTTTGTTCTTCCCAGCAGTGACAGACAGCAGTTATACTGAATGGAAATGAAAGCATGAAATGTGATGCAATAGATCTTCCTCATGTAGATGATTATTGATTACTACATGTTTTGAAAAGCAGTTCAGAGATGTAGTGCTTTGTGGAAACACTCCTCCTACACCCCAGCTATCGTCATTTACACCTGGTGTAGGTTTGTGTGACAGAGTAGAAGTCTAAACAATGGTTTCTTCTATGTGACTGTGTCAACACAAACCGCTCCCACACACAGACCTACATCTGCTCATCTGCCTGGGTGAGAGAACATCCGTGCACTGGTGTAGACACTAGTGTTCAATGTACACGTGCACTGTGTCATAAAAGTGTGTGTGTGCATGCTTTAGGGTAGACGTTGGCTCAGTATGGCTGAGTGTAGGGGGTTGATCAGGGTTGGGTTTACTCAGCTCAGCTGTATGAAACTTTAAAGCTTATTGTTTGATCTCTAGTTCTCAATTCCAAGTAAATTTAAAGAACAAAAATGCATTTGTTGTCAGGCTGGTAGCTGACATGTTGATTTTCTTCTTCCAGAGACTGGTTGGCTCCTACAGTACAGAAAGATGAATATTGGGTAAACTGGTGATTGCTCTCAGGTCTCAAAGTATGATTGCAGGGTTCTGGCACTCAGTCCAGGATGAATCCCAGCCCTCACTGCTGGGACAGACCCCAGCTTCCCCCTGACTTTAGACAGCAATAAGCATGTGGCCTCTTAGAGCACGAATGAGTTAGTTTTTGGTAGAAGAGGGAAAAAAAACAATGATGATGTTAATTTATCTTAACTTCAGAAGCTTCAGAACTGAAATCAACTCGTCTCTACCCTCCTCTTCTCAGTTTCCTGTCATTGCTGTGGTGCTTACAGTAACTGTGTGTTTATAAACGTTTACCGCTGCTCTTCTATTTGTCCTTGTTGTATACCTCCCTTATTTCTCCAAATGTAAAACCCGATGTCTAAAACAACACAAACTGCAGATTGTTTTTAAGATCTGATATCATAGGCTAATATAAAATGATAATAAATTACAATCTAAAAGGGTGAAATGCATTTTTATTCAGATGTGTTTTTTTCTGGGACCCTTAAATAAAATCCAGTCCAAATAATTGTCTTCAGACAATATCTAGTTTAATAAAATAGATCCCATCTTTATGTGATTTAATATCAGTATAAATCCAGCTGCTTGTGAAGGCCTCCCGTGTTTGTTAGAGAACATTAATCAACCTAAAAACATCATAAGATGATGGGAAGCAGACAGATCAGGGATAACGGTTTGGAAAAGTGTCACAAATAACCTGAGCTTAGAAGACCTTAGGAAACACTTTTAGTCCATCATCCAAACACTGAAAGAGTTCAACACAGCAAAACAGACACATTTGGGTGGTCTGCTGAGATCTACAGCTCAGGTGCAGGAACTATTATTAATTATAAGAAGACTTTTTATGAAATGTGAAGAAGAAAGTCCTCTGATCACATGAAACCAAAACTGAACCGTTTGTTCCACATTCAAAACACTATATTTAGTGGAAAACTAATACTGCACATCACCCTGAACATTCCATCCCCACAGTAAAACATGGTGGTGGCAGCGTCATTCTGTGGGGATCCTGTTCTTTTTCACCAGGGACCTTGAATCAGGTCAGAGTTTATATGAAGATGGATAGAGCTAAATAAAGGCAATACTGCAGTTCACAGATGCTCTGCATAAAGCCTGACTGAGCTTCAGCTATTTTGCAAAGAAAAATGACAAAAAGGTTTAGTTTCTAGATGTGTGAAGCTGGTAGAGACATACAGAAACACTCGCAGCTGAGTGCAGGGAAATTCTAGAGTCAGCAGGGCTGAATACAAATACACATTTCAGATCTTTATTTGTAAAAACATAGTAAAACAATGAATATTTTTCAATCCATATTACCACTGTATGTTTTATCAAATTTCTGTTTGTAACACAAAAAAATGAAAAGCCTAAAACACTGTAAAACATGCAATTAAACAAGAATGGATAATGTAACATAAAAGTAAATGCCTATTACCGCCAGTCTACTAATAAACTGCAGTATGTCTAAAATAATCATAATAATAGTACACTTAATTTAACAAGTAAATATTTACCTTATTTAAGAAGTTATGATTTTATTTACTACAAAATAGAAACAGTTTTTTTTATTTACCAAATTTGCAACTTTTGAACCATGAAAGTAACTTAATAAGGTTTTTAACTGTTAGAGAAATGATACTAAATATTCAGCCGACATACCAAGTACCTCAGAACAGCTGTAGCTTTAGGGCCAGATAGAGATCCATTTTCAGGGAATCATAAATGAAAAACAGAAATTATTTTCCAAAGAAAATGCCATACAGCCAATTATATCATTTTAGAGGACAGAACAAGCTGTACACATAAAACAGTCTGTCCTGATGGAGACTCGGGGAGCAGGACCAGAAGTTTCCTCCTGTAAAGGTTTGCTTGCAGTAAGGAGTTGCCATGGGCCTCCTTTTCTACTTTTTCTTGATTATATCATATTCAGCTTTCTCTCCGTTCTTGTATCTCAGTTGCTGAAACAGTAAAGGCCAAAGTGAATTTAGGGACAGAGAGATAGGCGGGATGACTAAAAAAGTCTTTTGATAGACGTTAATAAATTAGCTCACCTGGTAGTTGGAGTTGTCGGTCTGTACATTTTGAATCAGATTCGGTTTATCAGACCCTGAGGAGCAGATTATAATGATGACCACAACAATACAAACAAGGTCTAATCTGATTACATTTAAGGTTCGGTATATGAAGATTAATAAAGGTGGGCAGATTTCAACACTAACACTTCAAATGTTCTTTTACCAATGTTATTTGCAACTGTCTGACTTTTTTTTGCAGTGCTTTCTTCAGAGTTTCATGCGTTACTAATGTTATTTATTTTTACTACTGATGCACTGAGAAATGATTGTCTATGTACCAAATATTAATACTTTGCGCCCTTGTATACATTAATGCAAAGCCTTAGTTACATAATTCAGTGGGTGGATGTGGAAAAACTGTACTGCAGACTGTCCAACTCCTGATAAACTTGCATAAATGGGGGCATTTTACTTGGTTGATATTGAGACTATTGAGACTATTCTTTTAACGATGACTTTCAGGGGACTCGGTGACTTTCATCAAATGTTAAAACTTATTGTTTTATTTGTTAAATATTTATTTTAGTCAAGAGAGTTTCAGGTGGATTGAATCATGTTCAGAAAGGTAAACAAAAGTCTAAGATCAGAAAACAAATCCACTATTGCAAGTGGTGTATCTTTTGAAAATGTGCTGCGGTGAGAATTTACCCGCTGCCAAAAGAAGAGACAAACTGGTTATTTTATAGTAAATGTTTTTATATATCTGGGGTGGTTTTTTTTAGGCTTACTGTGATGTTGCCTTACATGTGGGGATCATTCTTTGCAAACAGGTGAGGACTTAAATGACCAAAAGCAGAAGTGCTTTGGGTCAACCTGAAACATTGCCACCACCTATACCCTCTGGTGCCTGTTTTAGACATGCCAGCTCCTTGTAAACTGAATAATGTATACACCCATCAATGGTCTGCATATGTACTAAATTACTTACTTTCAAACGGTCATAAAGAATATTTCAAGTTAGTACTTATATTTCATGGAAACGCACCTCAGAAAACACAGAAATTCAAAGAGAAAAAATTGGACCAGCTTAGGTCGTATTTTAGTGTCTGTGTTGTACAACAGATGGAAAATAAAAGACAGACAGACAGACTTTTACTTTTCTTGGTCGGTTTAACTTGACCAGTCCGAGCTTGAGAAGCGATGAGATAGACTGCCACTCCAACCACAATAGTAGCCACCACGTCTCCTACTGCCAGGCCCACGATGGAGGAGGTATCAAGCTCTACACAGTTGTCGCACGCTGAAAATAAACAATTTCTTAAACATCTTTACTAAGCATATGTAATAAAACTGTTCTAATAAAAAAAATCACTTTGTTCCCATGTTAGCTTATTAGAAAAAAAAAAGGTTTCCTGTGGAACTTACTCCGATATTTTACAAAGATGTTTGGTCCATTTTCATTTTCACTACAAGTGTATTCTCCGGTGTTACTGTCATGGTACATCAGGTGCAACGTTTTCTCGTTCTTACCATTTCCAGTAACATTTACACCTTCAGTACAAGACAACATGATTCCATCTCCAACCTTCTCTACATTTATATCTACCAATGGTGTGTAAAAGAAAAGAACATTTAATCAAACACAAGCCAGGGTCATGAAGAATTTGTAGAATCTTTTTTAGATGCACATAAAATTAAAATCACAATTTCGTATTGTTAGGCATAATAATGTTCTCACCGCCTGCAGCGTGATTAATGCAAAATGCTGAAGGAAAAAATTGAAAAGACACAAAGAATTATTAGATGAAGCTGACCAACTTTATTCACATACAATGATAATGAAGAAATATGAACAAGGGTGTAAAGCAACACAAGATTAAAGTCTGTTCACGCAGATCAAAGGTTTGGCCACTTGGAAACTCCACAAATATGGGATTTATTGAACAGAAAATAGTCACAGCTTAACAGCAAAAAATGAATAGAACTGTCATCTGCACAATGCCCTAAAATCATAAAACAAGCCAGTCCAGTCACAAAAGACAAAAACTTTTATTTCGTTTGGCTGTTAACAAAACCACTCTGTGGTGTTGCGCCAAAAGTTGTCCTTATTCTACAACAGGTGATGTATGGTGATGGCAGCATCATGCTGTGAGGAGGGTTTTTCTCACAGAACCTGTAAATTTCTCAGAATTTAATAAATTGTGTGGACAGTAACAGAAAAAAAATCTTGAATCTTCCAGAGAACAGAAAATTATATATCTGATTTTCTAGCTGTAAGGCTGGGGTGTCCAAATGCAGCCGGTTGGGGGGTTTGGTTTGGCATTTTTCGGCTGCTGGGCTAATTTTTTTGGCCGCCCAACAGCCATTCAGGAATGGTAGATATTTAATCCACCAGCATAAGTGGTTGATGCAGATGGAGTTTTTGTCTACTGGTATTAGAATCCAGGTTTTACTGACAATTTTAAATCTTCCGAAAATGGAAAATGTTGGGTACAATACAAAGTATTCATCTTTTAATAATCATTCTTTTAGCTTTCTTAATTTCTTTAATTTCATAGTAAATAAGACCATAAAATATCAAGCAACTTTTACTCAAAAGATTTTTTATGTACCACCCAGTAAATAAGAGTATGCGTAAAAAGAGGCTTGTTTTTCAGACTACAACTACTTTTTGACAATAACAACCATTAAGCCGTTATTAAACATACCATTCATTAAGCCCACATTCTATAAATACATTTTTTTGTAAATGTTAAGTTCTCATTCAGACTAAAATTCTGTGTTATGATTTAAAAAACTGCAATTGACTAAATTTGTGAAACGCGCTCTGAGAGAGATGGAGTTAGTCTTTAGGAATGGACAAATATCCGAGATGTTATATGACCCAAAACCCAAAGAGCCTTGTCTGACATATTTTAAAAAACATGCAATTTTTGTATGGGTCATTTCGCCTCCTCAGCATCTCATAACTTTGTACTTTGGTCATTTTATACTTGCTTTTTTGGGCACAAATTGGAGCCATCTCCCACAAGACACTGCAAAGTGGCCATGCATCATCAATGCATCAATAAAGTATATGGGTACATGGAAACGTTTTGTACAAAAGGGAAGAAGGAAGGTTCCCAATGGTAGGTTTGTAATTTGCTTGTAAGAATTTTTTTTTTTTTTTGAGTGAGTGAGTAATAAAATAATTTAAAACCTTTTTTGATTTGATATTAAATTATACAAGGCCCCTAAAATATGATTTAATTCAAGGCTTTGAGTCTGCATAAAGCAGTTTTATTAGAACAAATGGTAGGACTGCTTTTGCTTTTGAATACGATGGATGAAAAGATCATATCTGTATGAAGGTACACCAATATAGGGTTGTATTGCCCTTTTACATTGTTTTATTTTCTTTAGAGAGGTACATGCCTAATTTGCTATCAGAAACAAACTTCTTATTGCAGAAAAATAATATTAAATCCTTATCTGCCAGGGGTATGAATAATTTGGGGCTTAATGACTTGGTTTAGGGAGCATCGCTGATTTTAGATGAACATAAATAAAACACTTTGGACAGACTTCATTAAAACCATGTTCTAATAAACAATGCTAGATGTTATTTTGTTTCAATAATAGCAATAAATAAAGCCTACCTGTCAGAATCCAGAGAACCAGCAGCTGATATTTCATTTTGCTGCTTGTCTGAAGACAGAAGAAAACACAAAGGCATCAGCAAGCACATTTCTGAAAACAGGAAGGCTGCCATTTTCTGATCCTCGACGACCATTTTATTTTACTTATCATTAAAACGAACACAGGATAAAAAACAACTTATTGCTGCTGTTACAACATTCACATCTCTTCTGAGCCACAATAAAAACCCAAACTTTACTTTAGAGTTAGCTGGGCTTAGATGAAGACAAATTATTAGAAGTAATTAATAGACACATTTTCTGGCATTTTAACAAAAGAGTTTTAACAAACACAAAATGTGAGGTGAAAACAAAATGCTGTGTAATTCTGACAGTATGGAATAAAAATACTAACCTTGAACTAATGAAGTGCTGGGTCTCGGCTGTTAAAGGATTTAGTTTCTGCCTGCAGTCAGAGTGTCTCCGCCTGTCTGTTTGAGAAGGAGAAGGAAGTTACCCTGATAGGTTTGTCAGTCTCATCAGGCTTTGTTGATTGCATCTGAAGCCCTCCATCATGTCAATATGCATTTTACCATTAAAGTTAGCACAGGGAACACTGGACAAGTTGTTTGTTTTGGCTATCAATATTGGCATGGTTTAACATTTTTCCTTTTTTAGTTTCTTTGAATAAAACTACAACATTTAGTCCATTTGACACAAACAAATCTTTTAGGAATTGTTGAGGTAACTATAATGAACTCTTAGAAACACTTGTTTTCTCCTCCACTTGCCATTATTTATTCATTTTTAAATGATCTGAGGAAGTCAGGAAATAAACAAATCACACTAATTGCTAGTTGCGGCACTATTGCTTGGGGATATGTGACCTTTAAAATGAGCAGCTACAGCTAATGAAACATAGAAACTGACACAGTCATACAGTTTGCATAATTGTTTCCATCTCCAATCCTGTTTATTGGGAATGTTCCCCCATCATGTGTGAAAAACTGTGTTCCCTGTGAAACACCAGAGCTGCAGCAGAAACATACAGGGAGCAAAGACATGCTCCCACAACATAACTCTGCTTCCTGTTTGCAGCAAAGCCACAGCAACCCAGAGCTAACACCTGGCACACACACACACACACACACACACACACACACATCCATCCTCTCCTGCACCTGCGTTATAAAAACTAAGTGGATCGTTTCATTTCTTTCTCATCAGATGCAGCAACTGGCACTTTCTGCTAATACTGTAAAAAAGCACAACTCATAATAACCATCTTTTAAACCACTTCAGAGCGCCCCCTGGTGATTGTGAAACAAAACCACAGCGTGCTCAGTATTTACTTGGATACAATCTCAATAATATCTTTATTATACCCCTCCTCTTTTATACACATATGCATACAAATATACAGGACGGGACATGAATCATGTCCATAAACAGTTCTATACTCGGTAATTTTGCACCAGCATATTCATATTATATTTGTCCAAATAAATGTTCTGATTTTAGCGGAGAACATTAAATGCATTCCATTAACGCAACCAAAAGGTCAAAATCATGAGAAAGTGGTTACAGGAAACTGAGACAGACTTAATGAGTCTTAATGAGACGATATAACAGCAGAACAGACGCCTGAGCACCTGATTTACAGCATGACTAACATTCAAAGGTATGTTTTGTGCAATTGTTGGAGAACAGTCTCCAAAAACAAGATGTTCTCTGAACTTTGTTTCCAGCTTGAAGGTGACTGATTAGTGGTGGACTCGCTGAGTGCGTTTCCTCTCAGACAGCAGCGTTGGTAGACGTAGTTATACATGCACAAACAGTTGGAGTGTTACTTAAACGTCCGTCAGAGCCAGATTTCCTCGCTGCTTGTGCTGTTCACTTTATAGATGTAGCCCACCATCGGATACCTGGCAAAACCTGGAAGCAGCACAGTCAAAAACAAACCGAAAACACAAATAAGCCATAAGACTCTAGGTAGCGATAAATCAGAAAGCAGCATAGGTTCAGTGTGCATCTCTTTGACCTCTTGCTGCGTAGGCTAAAGACAGATCTTCCTCCTCCTCTTCCTCTTTCTTCTCCTCTCCCACGCTGTTCTGCTGGGCAGCTTCTCGAGCTGTGAGAAGATGAGCAGGGAAGATGTTGCAGGATGGTTTGGAGATAACAGCGTGTTAAAGCTGAGCGGTCACGCTCTGATCTGATCAACATATCTCAGCTGGAAATCTTTTTGTTTCTTTTTCACTCCCATGTCTAGTCTTCATTTTCTCTGAACACAGACATTTATTGTGCATTATATATTAATGAAATATATATTTTCATTTTGGCATCATGCTGTCAACATGTAAACGTATCATGGCCCTCACTCACAAGTATGAAATTCAAATACTGATCTCAGTGTTTGAGTATATGCTAAAGAATAGTTGGTTGGTCCACTAGGAGGGAAGTAATTCCTTGTAACTGTGGAGGAGTTACGCTCGATAAATCAACTCATTTCTTACTGTCTTGTGTTTTTATAAAATCTCATGTGTTCGCTGTATTTTTAGGCTTAGAGGGTTTTGCTTTTGTGCCTGAGTTACCGAAGTCACACAAAGCACTTCATGATCTGAACACAAAGTGCTACATAACTGTAATATGTTTGTTTGTGTTTTCTTCTAATAAAAATCTGAAAACTGTACCATGCATTTGTATTTAGCTCCCCAGATTTAATCATTTGTGGTTCTTTTTTGCAAAATAGCTCAAATTCAGACTTCATTGAAAGCATCTTTCAACAGATATTTTTAAGTCTTGGCATATATTCACAGTCAGATTTAGGTCTTGACTTTGACTAGGCCACTCTAAAACATCTAGTGTATAGGCTTTTGAACAAACCATTTCTTAGCGCCTCCAGAAGGTGAACCTCAGCTCCAGTTTCTTTTGGAGGTCTAACAGGGTTTCTCCAGGATGGGCTGGTTTTCCTTGTCTCTGTTGTATCCCCACAGCATGATGCTGCCGCATCCTCTGGTATTGTTTCATCAATGGCTTTCTTCTTGTCAGATTTCTTCAGTGATTAGATTCTGCCACCTGAGCTGTGGATCTCCCTCCACAGTCATATTAGGGATGCACCCATAAGAACATTTGGGCCGATATCGGATATTATTATTGCTGTTCTGACAGATAACTGATATTTAACAATATTATATATATTCCCTCAACCCTTTGACACCGTACAAACAACCACAACATTGCTTCTCTGCTTCAGTTGAACACCCCATAATCCAGCGCTTCATCACTATCACTGTCACATACCCAAACAAATACCACATGGCTAACCCCCTCCTGAAACACAAATGGTAACATGATGGAAATAAAAATCTGTTATTAATATCAGCCCAGTTTCTCTTGTGGGAGCGACACCGATGTTAATGCTGATACATTGTGAATCCCTAGTAATCGTGGACCTCTTGGCTGCTTCTCTGATTAATGATTGGTTTGCATTTCTGAAATACTCTTTTTATTTATCGGATCATGTATTGAACAGAGCTAGATCCTTAGAGCTTTAGGATTTGATTTTATAACCTATCCCTGCTTTATACCTCTCCACACCTTTCTCCCTGACCTGTCTGCTGTGTTCCTTGTTCTTCATGAGGCTGATCGTTAATAAATGTTTTCTAACGAACCTCTGAGGCCTTCATAGAACAGCTGGATATATACTGAGATTAAACTACAAATAGCTGGAATTAAATTACCAATTATGTGGCTTTTGAAGGCAAGTGGTTGCAATGGATATTTAGAGTAATCATAATAAAGGCGGTTTAATACAAATGCACAAACATGCACACAAACATTTCAAATTTGTACCCTTTTCTTTCCACTTCAGAATTATGTGCTACTTTCTATTGGTTTATCGCATAAAATCAACAAGGACAAAATAAAGTTTGTGGTTTTCATGGGACAAAATCTGAACTTTTTTAAGTGATATGAATACTTTTCCAAGGTACTATGCTTAGTTGAGAATACAGAGAATATTAATAACATATAACCTCTAACCATTTGTGTCTTTGCTAAATATTCTTGGCCAGTCCAACCCTGGAGGAAACTCTTACCTTTCCTCAGAGTGCTGAGGTCGTTGAGCTGCATGTTGGAAGGCAGAGACATGTTCTCTCTGGGGATGTTGGTCTTATCTGCTCTGTCTATCTTCAGGTTTGCTGATTCACTGTGTGGATGATATGGAGAAGTATTAAACTTGGATCACAGGTGTTATTGATCTGTAGGATGGACGTACGTTTCTTAAGAGTGGAAAAAATGCTTTCCTCAGTGTTCCTCTTCCATTGAGCTAATGGGGGAAGACATGACATGGCATAAAAGTGAGCCAATATAGAGAGACATAGTTAGTGATGAAAGGCCAGATATCCTTAGTGTAACACAAGGAGAATGGTAAGGCAACTGTAAGATTTTATTATAAATAATAAATCGGTATAAAGGCTATTTATCATGTTATAGAACAGTCCTTATTCGGCCTGCCTCTGACAAGTATTAGGAAAAGATAAACTACATTTAGATTCTAAAACGAATAGGTCAAAAAAATGCCGTCAACTCTTTTCTTATATGATGCAATTAATTAATGTGATGAATTCTAGGTGAAAATTGTTAGCAACTGAAGTCAATAGACTGAAAAGGAAGAAGGCGCAAACCTAACTACTTTGAGTTAAAACTAAATCCTTACGATCAAGGAAGATACAGTACAATTAACAATTTCAGTCTATTTCATCGAGATTTGACAACCAGTTCACACTATAGTGCCAGAAGTATTGGGTCACTTGGCTTTACCTACAAATAAACCTTAATAACATTTATAAAGGCTTTCCCAAAGGTTAAGCTGTGTTTTTAAGGGTATTTTTTTACCAGTCTTCAAGAAGTGCATTTGTGAAGTCAGACACTGATGCTGGATGAAAAGACTGGGGTCTAATTCAGCTCAAAGGTGGGTTGAAGTCAGCGCTCTGTCCAGACCAGTCAAGTTCCTCCACACTAAACTCAATCATGTTTTTATGGATCTTTCTTTGTGCACTGGTGTATGGTCCTGTTAAAACAGGAAGGGGCTAACACCAAGCTGTTCTCACAAAGCTGAGAGCATTAAATTGTCCAAAATGGCTTGGTGTGCTAAAGTTTTGAAAGATATTTTCAAGATGTGATTAAAACCTCTGACAGTTTATTTTTAAACTAGATAAAGAAATGAAAGAATTCAACTTCAACCTGGGCTGCAGATCATTCCAACACCATGGGCCAAAATAGGACAGACTCATCTTTCCTGCCTCTGTGTCCACATAAGGCACCTTAAACTGCAACCAAGTACTGGCCCTGAGACTGTTTGCGTTCTGAAGTACAGTGAAGTTGGAGTAGATATATGATGGCAATTTTCCTAAAAAGGCTTTGTATATGAAATTATACCGGTGCTTCATCCTACGAGTATTAAATGAGGTAAATCCAGCAAGGTTATATAAAATAAAATGGTGAATCCTAAAAGTTGGGCCTGTTATTTACCTTAGAGCAGCATGGTAAATGGGGTCCCGTTCAGCGAAGGTAGTGGGACAGGCAAATCTGTAAATGGCTTCACCCTATTCTAACTGTGATTAAAAACAAGCTCAGCTGCTTACGAAGAAATGGAAGAGTATGGTTTTAATCTATACAAAAAACCTAAAATAAATTTGAGGTTCTCTAGGCCACACGAGGTTTGGAGAAAGTTGACAACCTCTACACACCATACGCCTCAGCGTCCGCCGACCCCACTCTGCCATGCTTTTGTGGCCTAGCCATTTCGGGCCGAGTAGCAGACGTTCCCATTCACTTCCACTTTGTTATGATACCACTAAGAGTTTACTGTGGAATGTTTAGTAACCCTCTGCCCCCTCCCTTCCCTGAGGACATCTGTGGACCTGCTCAGAACTTTGTGGCCGGTTGATGAACATTCCAACGTACCATCAAGGACAATGGCCTCTGTGACAGTGCTTCATGGACTTACTTGCACACACTCACTCGCACACACACACATGCTCAAGATAAACATATGCACCCCCTCACACCACCTTCACCGTTCCCGACATGATGTTGTTTTGTAAACTTGTTGCTTCTTTGTTCTGAGGTTTTTTGCAATCTCAAACTGTATCCTGCTAAAGATAAAGTGTAAAATATGATTTTTTCCCTCTACTTACCTAATGTGGCCTCTTTTCTTATCTAACAAGGGCAGCGCCTGTGAGTGGGCAGCAAAGCCTCGGTGACCCGTCCCCCCTTGTCTTGTCTCATGATGTATGTTTGGATGGGTTGTACTGGAATTCTAATTTCCCCTCGGGGATCAATAAAGTATCTTTGAATTGAATTGAATTGAAATGAATTGAAGAACATCATAGAACTGGACCTGTCGCACAAGTGGCATCCTTATCGCGGTACCATGCTGGAATTCGGTGAGCTTCTGAGAGAAACCTATTCTTGGTGCTTGATTTTATACACTTGTGGCAATGGAAGTGACTGAAATACCTGGATTTAATGATTTGGATGGGTTGTTATTTTTTATTCTTCAGCTGGTAGAAAATAGTATAAGAAGATATTTATTTTTGCCAAAAAAATGTGTTACTAATCTTAATCAATCCAGAAAGTTAGTCTGATTTTTACCTTTTCTTGGTCATCAGGATCTCCACTGGTTCATCTATAACAAAACACCAGAAAGTGTGTGATTATGTGCTCCACCTTGCACAAAGGTCCACACCACAAAGGGTTTCCAGCTCACCAATACACAAGCATCCATTATTCTCACCAATGATCTTGCTCTTGTTTTTTTGCATAAGGCAGAGAACTATTAGACTGAGGATGAGGAGGGCCATAAAGGCCATGGCTCCACCGGTAACTATTCCCAGCATGGGAACCTCCACGCGAGACTGCAGGAACTCTGGAGGAATAAGGAGAGAGATTTAAAGGAATGCTCTCACATTTTGACTTTCTTTAATATTGATTTGTTACTGCGTGATCAGCTTAGCCTAGGTTAGTATGCAGATTGGAAACAACAAAATGAAAATATAAATATAACACACACCACCACTTCCTGTTTAACATATCTCCCTGAGGATTTTTTATTTTTATTTTTAAAGAATTTGAAAAATCTGCTATCTGCTTAGTCTGATTAAATGTGCAAACACAGCCTGAGTTTTTGCTTGGACTAAATTTTAACAATCAACACAAAAAAGACCCTCTTGTAAACTTGTTGATTTACTGCAGTATATACTGATACAGAACATAGAAATGACAAAATAAATTAAAGCAATACAAAGATAGTCCTAAAAACATAAAGTACAACTAAACTCAAAAACGTTGGTTTCTGATAGAAAATGAGACAAAGTTTGCCTGAAGAAGTTTCAATGTTGGGCTTTATGAGGACGTTATTGTCTCAGCCATGGCAATAAGGAGGACAAGGACTTTAAAGCCCAAAACTGCAGACTTTTGACTGCGGGGGAGTTAGTTTTAGGTTGGATATTGGATACAGCTGGGGTCTTCCTCCCGTTTGACCCGACACAGGCAGTCTGATTACGGGCAGCTGTTCTCTGCCTGCTCCCTCCTCCTGCAGACGCTGGTTTGCTTAAAGAACGTCTGTAAACCTTTGAACCAAACACTGTTTCATGGTGGTATTGTTTGGTGTGTTTTGTTTGGAGGCAAATGTTTGTGCGTCTGAACAGCTGATTTTATGTGTGATCAGCTGATATGGGATGTTATAAAATACAGTGCGCGGCCCGCATGTAATTCAGAAAGCTGATGTGTACTTTTTATTTCTTACAGCCTTCAGGTGTGGTTTATGTTTTGTAAATAGTAAAACTGTATTTCGGTTTGACCCGCTCCGGTATTGTGGTATTTAATATTATTGTAGTCACTCTTCAGTTTTATTAACTTTTCTTTGTACTACTTCAGTGAAAACCTTCCCTTTTCTCCTGGTCCTATGGCCAATCAGTGAACAGCAAGTCAAATATAATCCCTATTCAGCTCTGATCAGTATGGAAAAAAACCGTAATGGAAAACCTCACAAAGCGAGCCAAGTGCAGTTGAACCGGGCCTAAATAGAGCTGGTTGAAAAAGTTTTCGCTTGGTGTCAGAAGTATTAGAAACAAATTTTGAGTAGAACATATCATCCTTGGATAATATGTAGCTGCATATTCAGACGGTTATTGTAGAACCATGTCGAAGAGCTCGTACTGTGCTGCCTAAGGGAACACACGCTGAATCTGAAACCTGGGATTTCTACAATTACACTAAGTGAAAAGCTTCTGTTTCACAAACCTCCACCAAAAACAGCGGCTCTGAAAGGCTGACATGGCTAAACGGACTTCATCACCTTTATGTCTGGGGCAGAATCACTAGAAAAAGATGCCCTGTTAGCTACTCCAGATAGAAATGTAAGGGCAATTAGGTAAAACAGTCTGGTTTCTCCTGCCTATGATCATATCGATCAGCTGTAGTACAGAACCTCACTGCTAAGTTGCATATTAGCTTTTACAGACTGCTTCCACATCTTCTTTTAGCCCCTGTTAGATGACAGAATGAGTTCTGACAGGGTGGGCCAAACTTTATCATGGGCTTCCCAGGCCAGTTACTTGGAGCCTCTGGTTTTTGGAGGACCAAAATAGTTGCCTTCATGTTCTTAAAAGTAGTAGATGTTTTGCAAACACATTATTTTATAAGCTTCCAAAGGAAACATATGATCCCCTTTTAGATGAGTTAGTTTGTCATGATCCTGTGTAGATAACTAATTTGCAGCTGTTTAGAGATGTTAATGTCACCTCCAACCTAACCCTCGCTCACCAGCATGTCAGCGGCAACAGCAGCAAGCTTTAGGTACATGCTCCATGCCTCATTATTTGTTCTGGGTGTATTTCAGTGACTGTGTTACGTCACCACATACAGGCATGGCATAGAGACTATAACATTTTGGTTCATTATTTTGTATGGATGAAGATATTTGCAGAAAACAACAGGATGTGATGTTTATTTAATGAATTGTCTTAGAAAAACCATAAAGTGGAATGTGTCCCTAACTATCAATCTGGTGTAATATGTATTCATAAAGGAAACTTGGCTCTTGGGGATCACATCCGTCTAAATCAAGCCCTGCTGGCACAGATGTGCCATTACAGGTGCAAAAAATGTAATCACTAACCTGCCAGTGTGAGGTTGCTCTGAGCCATTCCCACACTGTTGCTGGCATTCACTGTTAAGTTCCCTGATAAACTGCTCAGTGTGACCCTCAGGGTGTGATTGGTCAGCCACGGGTAGCTCCGTGAGTCCAGGATGAGGAAGTCAGAGGTATTGGCCACCAGCTGGCCCGACTGGTCCACGAAGGTGATGGTGGCAGGAGGGTTAGAGCGTACCAAGGCGAACAGGACCAGGGAGAGGCCGGGGTCTGAGGTTTCACTGTAGTGGGCATTTACCCTGAGGATCTCTGGCTGGACTGGGGCACAGAGGAGAGGAGAAGCTTAACAAGCTGAAAAAGACTTATGGCCCATCAAATATTTAACCCAGACTCACACTGGACATTGAGCGTGACCGTTGCATTGTAACTTTCCCCTGTCCTTGGGTTTGATGCAACGCACACCAGCTCCCTGTCCCACTTTCTGGCCCGCAGAGAGAAGGTACTGTTGTGATTGGTCCCCGGTCTTAAGACCTCAGAATCTTTTTGTGACGTCATCACCAGACGGCCAAGGTTTGGCGACGGCTCCCCCTGCTGTTCCCCGTTCAGGTACCAGGTCAGCAACGGCGGAGCCCGAGAATCCCAGCTGTCTGATTGGCAGTTAAACTTGTGTGTCATGTTCTCCTGAAGCGTCACAGCCGCCTGCTGCCACCCATCAATTTTAGGAGCGGGCTCAATAGCACCTGTGGTATAGCACCAAGAGTAGCATTAATAAAATATAGAGCACATGTAGTCAGGGAAAATATTACATCTAAATCTAAACTGATTTAGTGCTCTATATCTTAGACTCCTAAACCTTGTTGGGTAATTAAGGAGTAATTTGAGCTAGTATTAAAAATACCAATAATATATGATTACAAGTTCATTATTTTAGTTGGAGGCTAAGAAGAGCTTAGAACCTGAAACACTACAGTCTGAAATTAAGGTGCACGATTTGCACTGTGCGTGACTTCAGTCATCAGGTTATATTTCGTGAAAATCAGATCAGCACAAACACGATAACAATGGTCAGGCATGGTGGAGGAGAGGTAATGCTTTGGGCTTGCTTTGTACCTTGCAGTTTTTGAGCTGAGCGCGAAGTCTTCTGATTTCCAAATGTTAGATCTTCTTGTCAACAACTAAAGCTTGGCTCAAACTGGGCCCAAACTGGGAACCAACAGGGCGATGATTCATTACACAATCAAGTGAGAGTTGAAGGTCTGACTACAGACTATGGAATCATGGGATATGCTTAGTTTTCCTTATTTGTCAGTCATGTAAAGGTTCTTTTTTCCTGACTGTCAGCATTCTCATTGGTAAATCATGCAATAATTATTAACTTCTGTGTGCTGTATAACCCGTTTGTGTTGGAGTGTGTCTTACCTGTCCAGGACAAGGCCAGTGTATTGAAGAACACAACAGCAGAGCCTGATGTCCATGGCCTCACACACACACTCTTCATCCTGGCGGAAGCGCCACACACTCAAATGCATCTACCTGCTTGACAAGGATTTATATTAATCATAGAGAATCTGATTCATATTAATCAAAGCAGGGAAGCACAAGGGCAAATGTTAAATGGGTCACATCTTAGTTCAAAGCTGAGGAAAATTCAGGTGACTTTATATGATTTTGACCTTACAGGAAAGCTAAAACAATTTATCTTTGTGTCATGTACTGATTTTACACAACATACAAATCCACGCGTTGAACTGCAGTCAACTGTAAGATTAGTGTGCTGATTTATTAAAACATATTGTATCTGTTAGTTTTGGTCAGCTTTAAAGGTTTGTTACCAAACCTCCACTGGACCTACACTGCTTTGCAAAAGTATTCACACCCCTTGATCTTTTTCATATGTTTTTTTTAATGTAAAAACAACATACTTTGATCTAAAGCATTACATTGTAGTTCTTGCTGTGCATTTCTCAGCAGCAGAAGGGCGAACCTCTTAACCAGGTTTTCTTCCCAGGACTGCCGTGTCTTTAGCTCCTTTTATCTTCCCATCGACTCGGAGCAGAGTGTCCAGTGTTACCTCCCTGCCACAGATAGCGTTTAACATCTGTTGCATATTTAGGGGTATCAGAGCAAAAGGAGGTGAATATAAATGCAAACCGTAGCTTTCAGATTTTCATTTGTGCAACAGTCTGAAAAATATATCCTTTCAGTTCCACATCACAACTAAGCATTACTGTTGGTCTATCAGATAAAATCCCACTGAAATACGCTGAGGTTTGTGGTTGTGAAAATGTGATAAAGTTTAAGAGGTATGAATACTTTTACAGGGCACGATGCATTAGGATGCAGGTTTATGTATGTACGGGGACAGGGAAATCTCTAACAGACAAATAAATTCTAATATGATTCATGCCTCAAAGAACAAACAGACCTTCTGCCAATAAGGTTACAATACATTAGAGGGAACAACAAAGCACAGGACTGTCCTCAAAGTGACATGGCTCACTGTTCAATAATTCACTGTCTTTGTAGCTTTGATCTGCAGAGTACTCCTCCATCACTGCAAAACCAAACATTCTCAGGCCAGCTTGGATCAATACGCACACACATCTACAGTAAAAGGGGGCCGAGTTAGCAGTCCCATGAGCTGGCATGCTGCGTGGGTCATGTGATCTGTAGGAGTACCCAGGAGTAGGGCAGGTACTGGGCTGTTAAAGAAGCAGACATAATCTACATAATCAATATGGAGATCACCAAGAAAAATCAACCAATACACGACAGGACAGCTGTTTGCGCTCTGGCTAAGGATCCTTAATACTTTGAGCTGGCAGTCAGAGGAAGAGGAGGAGTAAACACATCAGTGCAGCTCTACACACAAACACCCAGAGACACGAACAGACCAATGCACTTTGTCAGGCTGCATGCACAAAAATGTCCTGTGCAACAAACAGATGTTATTACCTCAGCCCTTTGTGTGGATCTCGTCTGGATTCAGCCAGTTGGAGCTCCATGGCAGAGAAGAACAAGAGGAGGGAGAGGGAAAGATGGTGATGACAGTGGAGAGATGAGAGGCAGCCCTTCCTGACTCACTTGCTCTCCCATCTGCGTACGCTCGTACTATTACACACACACGCACATTTGGCTCTCTGCAGGATACGGCAACCTCCAGCAGCAGCTTTTCCTGGCTGGAATGGGGCTGGAAGCGCTGGCTGACACAGGCAGTAGTGTTGTCGCCACTGAGGAGCTGAATCACAGGGAAGAAGAGAGGGGACAGGAAATAGAAATCCCAAGGAGGAAGAAAGAGCAGATGATATACAGAAAAAGGTAGGATGGAAGTGAGAGAGGGACAACAGCTGGGGTGGAGGAGGAGAAGTAGGTGAAAGAAGTCAAGAGCTCCATGCATAAGATCATTATGGAACTGTCAGAAATATTTGCTGTGGAGACTCAATAGTCAGCTCAGAAAGATTCCCTTAAATCTTCTTGTCATCCACCATACCAACATATAGCAGCTGCATACTGTTGTAACCCCATAATGAGCACAAATATAGAACATGATTCACTTGGTCTGAGCTCAGCTATTTCAGACTGAAAAGCCTGCAGTGCAGCTGTACAGACCAGAGCAGCAGCATGCAGAGCAACACTACAGAACCAAGCTCATGGCTGCAGCTTATTAAGAGAAACACTGCAAAATTATACAAGCAGACTGATAAACCATAAGGTTTATTGTGATTTAATGTGACAGACCTACAGAATGTAGTGCATTATTGTGAGGTGGAAGACAAAAATCAAGCGGAGTGTTGGCCTAGTGGTTAGAGAGCAGGCCACAAGTTTCCTTGTTCGAATCCCACAGCCTGACACTTTGAGTCCCTGAGTGAGACCCTTAGCCCCTGAATGCTCCCTGGACGCCGCACAATAACAGCCCTTCGTAAGGGATAGGTTCAATGCAGAGGACAATTTCTCCATTGTGAGATCCATAAAGCCTATATTATTATTAATTTCAATTCAGTTCAGTTTTATTTAAATTGCGCCAATTCACAACACATGTCGTCTCAAGGCACTTCACAACAGTCAGGTACATACAATCCAATTAATTGTAACCATTGAACAGTGCAGTGAGTTTCAGTTATTTATTCAAATTGGATAAAAAGTTTTTCTATCTAATGAAACCCAACAGATTGCATCCAGTCAGTGACTTGCAGCATTCACTCCTCCTGGATGAGCATGTAGAGACAGTGGACAGTCACTGGCATTGACTTTGCAGCAATTCCTCATACTGAGCATGGATGTAGCGACAGCGGAGAGGAAAAACTCCCTTTTAACAGGAAGAAACCTCCAGCAGAACCAGGCTCAGTGTGAGCAGCCATCTGCCATGACCGACTGGGGGTTTGAGAGAACAGAGCAGAGACACAAAGAGAACAAAGAAGCACTGATCCAGGAGTACTTTCTATGGGAAGGAAAAGTAAATGTTAATGGATGTAGCTCCTTTAGTTGTTTCATCTAGAAAGAAAGAACAGATAAACTCTGAGCCGGTTTTCAAGGTTAGTGTCTGAAAGAGAGCACATAGAGTTAGTCACAGTAAAAGCTCAGTCAATCGCCATGTCTAGTAGAGAGAAAGGGTTAAACACTGAAATACAGGGCCATGTGGATCATTGGTAGAGGGTGAGCATTAAGTTGTTGCCAGCAGAAGCTCGGACGATGCCCCTCTCCAGAAAGGTGTCACAGGTAGACACAGAGTCAGGCCAGGTGTAGCTTCTAGGAAGAGAAAAGAGAGAGAACAAAGTTAAAAGCTGAAATAACAGCAAATAATGCAAAATTGGAGAGTAGTGTGAGAATGTAGCGAAGAGGGTGAAAGTGGTCATTATGTCCCCCAGCAGCCTAAGCCTATAGCACCATAACTACAGAGATAGCTCAGGGTAACCTAAGTCACTCTAACTATAAGCTTTATCAAAAAGGAAAGTTTTAAGCCTAGCCTTAAAAGTAGACAGTTTGTCCATCTAGAGACCAGTGATTGGTCATTGTTATACTAAAAACCACAACGATTGGTATACCTCTCTCTGTCAGATTGACCATAACCATTGGAAAAGAGAGGGGGTTATTAAGGTAGCAGAAATGGAGGGTGTGTTTGCACCTCAACCATAACTGAGCCGGTTTAGGCGAAACCTGACTCCCCCTTATTCCATCCAACAGGGAGGGAAGAAGACGGAGGTAAAAAAATAAGGAAGATAGCTCAGGATAACCTAAGCCACTCTAACTATAAGCTTTATCACAAAGGAAAGTTTTAAGCCTAGCCTTAAAAGTAGACATACCTTTATATTATATTTCATATTATTATTTTATATTATTATTATAAAAAGAAAAGAACATTCAGTACAAGAAAATGCCTCCCGAAGTCCCCAGGTTAGTAAATAGACTTCACCTGTGTCCAATATAATCTCAGTATAAATCCAACTGTTCTATAAAGGCATCAGAGGTTTGTTGGAGAACATTAGAAAACAAACAGCATCATTAAGAAGCAAAAGGAATACCATAAGAAATCAATTTTAAAGACTGCCACAATCCACATTGGGGATAAAATCGTGTGAAAGATATCTGGTCAGATGAGACTAGAATTGAACTGTCTGGCTTACATGACAGAAACTGTGTGAAGGAAAAATAATAGTGCTCATCGCCCTGAATATATCATCTCCACTGTAAAACACGGTAGTGGCAGCATTAGGCTGCTTTTCTTCAACAGGGGCAGGGAAGCTCGTCCGAGTGGATGGGAAGACCGATGAAGCTGAATACAAGATATTCAAGAAGGAAAACCTGTTCGAAGGTTGGGGTAGAGTTGCCCCTTTAAGCAGGACGACCCTGAACATACACACAAATCTACAATAGAATGGTCTGGATCATACTGGAACAAGAATGTGTTGCAGGAGCTGAAACTGACAGCTAATCTTTATTTAGTCTGACTGAGCTGAAGTTATTTTGCAATTAAGGGTAAGAAATGCCCATCCCGATGTGCAGAGGCATTTTTGCCCGTAGCGTGCCTGGAGGAACGCAGCATGTTGGGCTCTCGTCAGGAATCTCTGAAGATGTAAGCTTGTGAGACCTCCCAATTTTTCTGCCACTTCACAATTATGGACTAATTTATGTTGGCCAATCAAAATGAAAAGTTTCAAGGGGATGAATATTTTTTACATAGCTTCAACATAAAGTGGTTCAGTGATCCGAAGACTGAAACCTGCTGCTTTCTGCTAATTTAATGATTCATTTTGATTATAAATTGATCTGGAACATGGCAACAAACACACACACACACACACAAAGTAACCCTTTTAAATTATTTATTTATATATATTTATTTATTCATCTCAGTTTGGTTGATATTCTTTTGAACCATTGTTGTTGCACTTTAGTATTTTTGTACCCAACAGGAGTGAACAGAAATACAACAAAAAATAATTCGTTAAATGAACTGATAGAAAACAAAAAGAAGCTAAGGAAGAGGGGTGGAGCAGAGAGTCGTCTTGCAGGGATGGCGAGAAAAGATGGCAGTCGGTGGAGTTGGGGGACATTTAAAAGAAAGAAGGGGAGAACAATAGTCAGCCTGAATGTGTGTATGTGAGGCTGCTTGCTTTGTAACTCTGTGCAGTCTTTTAAATTCCCATAAGTGGTCCCTTCTGCCTCCCACCTCCACACACACACACAACTCAGGCCAGTCACAACATTAGAGTCACGAAGCTCCTGGTTGGATTTTGAATCGTTTTGCTGCCATGCTTTCAGAGCCGTGATCATCTCCTGGCTTCAGGAAACGGTCCCGTCTCTTCCAGACCCCCCCCCCTCTCCTTTTTTTGGCTTGGTGTAAACAGAGATGAAGAAAAATGAGGACAGATATGAGAGAAAAACAGAGATGGAGTGAACACTGAAGCTGTAATTGCAGGGCTCCTATAAGACAAAAAGCTCTACTTGTTTTAGAGGACAAACTAATCAGAATGGGTCAGCTGGAACTCGCTCAGGTGTTCATAGCAACCGTGCAGTCAGGTATTGGGATGTCTGACCTGTACAAACATGAGTGATACTTTATGTGCTTTAAAGCAGTCTCTCTGTGGTCAAATTTTGTTTCTATGTTCAGCATGTTGGGACGACAGACATAAAAAAAAAAAAGGATTAAAGCATTAAGGTGGAGGCTTCATCTCTGATGGTGTGCCGCACCTTGCATTTGACTGCAATGAGTACAACCTTGGATCCCTTTGCTGTTGAAGACTTCAGATGACTTGAAACCAACTCCTGAAATGATTCCCTTTTACAGTTCGCTGGAGTCCTTCAACAACAGGGACCCTTCAGGGGTCATGAGATACAGCTTTCACCTCTTCCCATCCTCCGCTCCAGGTTTTGGGTTGGAAAAAAACTAAACAATGCAGGAACCAAGTAAAGTTAAAACAAAACAATAGAAACAGACAGGTAACTGTAGCTTTCCTCCGTGGTTCTGGCAAAGTTAGCTCAGGAAGAGGGGCCGAGTCCATAAGGCGCCATCTTATCAGAAGTGGATGTAGTCGAGGATGATGGGAGGATCACAGCGGGGACGGGGGGTGGGTGGGTAGAAGTTATCGGTCTCCACGCTTGGGATGTTTAGGATGATATGTCAGCTATTTTACAAGTTATTCCCTTGTTTATTTGTCTTTTTTATGAGTCTCTGTAGCACCCAAACCAACCCAGACAAAGCCCGAAGCCTGACCCTGTATAGTCTGCCACAACAAACCCGGTAACAGAAAACAGGCCCAACATCAACGAGAATGACGGTCACAACATCGATTGAAATGATACTTTAAAAAGCAACAGAAAATAATTGCTCTTATTCAAGTGTCTCAATATAATAATAATAATAATAATAATATTAAAATAATAACAATGGTTTTTTTTTACGACAGAAAGAGCAGAGCTCTCTTCTCTGTCCTCTTTTGGCTAGAAATCTCAAGATCAATAAAGCAAAAAAAAAAAAAAAGGAAAGGAAAACATTTGAAAGACTCCAAAAATACAAACAATAAACAATACCAATAAAAATAAAAAAGAGAGTCCCCAATAAAATGGAAAAAAACTAAAGAAAATGGAAGAAATAAATGATCTGATACAGAAACGGTAATAGCTTTCTATACATGGCATCACTGTACAAGGAAAGGAGGAAATGTCTGGTAAAACTACCCACAATGCAATACACTGTCACTGACGGGTGGGAGAGGAGGATGGAGAACGTGGGTGGAGGGGCGTTAGAGGTGGAGAAGATGGGGAAGGAGGGAGGGTGGGTACAAAGCAGGGTGGAGCATGAAGGAGAGGACAGGAAAAAGAGGACAGAGGCACAGCATGAACCCAAAGTGCAGAATTAAGTCAAAGAACATTGTTGTCCTCCTTGCAACACATAACCATTCTCTTTAATAATATTTCATATAATAAACATCTTTTACAGAAGAAAAACATAAAAGTAACCATGTTGACCAAAATGCCTACATTAACTGTAAAATGAGTTTTCAAATAAAATACAGAATGCTTGAAAAGGAGGAAGAAAAGAGCTGGTTTGTCCTGTGCGATGTTGAAGAGCTCCACCACTGGATGGAGCGACGTTGGTGCCCGTTCAGAACCCGACCTAAAACACCTGAAATGGGTCCTTTGTTGCTGAGGTTTCAGCCCACTCTGAAAACATTTGCACCAGGACAGCAGGAGTAACACGGCATTCCTCACCCCTTCCCTCGCCTCGCTCATATGCATATGCGCGCGCACACATACACACACACACACAAACACACACACACACAGCTAATGGGAATACTTTGGGTTTGTGGCAGCAGTGTGTGCGTCTCATTGTGTTGCTGTGTACATGCACTGGCCAGTCAGGCACGTAATGAATGTATGCCGTACAGTTGCCAGGGGAGGGAAGAATGGAGGTTTAGGTCAGGGCCGCAGGTGGGCGTGAAGTGGGCGGGTTGCTGAGGGGAAGGGGGTTAGGTCGGCGAGTCGAAAGGGGGAAGAGTGAGACCTCAAGCTACCCAAGATGAAAGGTGAGAATTGAAAACGATCTGCAACACAACAATGCTGGATGTCTGTGTAGAAAATGCTGGCACTTTGACCTTTTGAACCTCGAGGCCCCACCTTTGGAGCACCCACCCACCCCCACTCCCCGTCTCTTGCCCTCCCTTCGAAGGGACAGATGGAAACAGACAGATGGAGACAGAGCGCCCCCCGCTTGGACAGACAACGGTGGTTTGGCGTGATGCTGCTCAACTCAAGTCAACAACTCAGGGTGGCTGATATGGACGACGCACAGAGGATTCACCCCTTCCTGCAGGAGGACAAAGGGACAAAAGACAAATATTAATGTCTTCATTAAATGGGCTGTTAAAAAAATCCATGTCTTCATCTTATGCAATCATTGCAGATCTACAGTGATTATTCACTACAACACAAAACGTCTGCTAATCTGCCAATCATATAACAATGGCCTGCAACGATATTTATATGCCTCAAACATTTCCACGTGTTGTCACATTCCAATCAAACTCCTCTTGCATATTTTACGTGGACACTGAATTTGGGGGCAGAAAAAAAAAGGATCCATGGTGAAACACAGAGGCGGCAGCATCATACTGTGGGGTGGTTTTTCGTGACAGGGAAAGTGATCAGAGTTGATAATAAGTTATCCTAGAAGAAAGGTGGAGGTCCACCTTCCAGCAGGACAACTCTACACATACAGTCAGAGCAACAATGGTTTCAACTGGTTTCAAATCGATGTGTTACAATAAAGCCAATAAATGCAATAAACTAGAAGTTCTCTAAAAGCACAGAATGACCCACAATGAATGCGGTTTCTGTGCACACACCTGTGCTAGACCCCAGCCTGCTCCATGCTGTACTGCAGATCAGGGGGTTTGTAGCTGAGGAGCATGTCACTGGTGCAAGACGAGGGGTAACAGGCTGCAGCATGGAGCTCCCCTTCTACATCGCAAACTGTGTGAAGAACACAGGTATTCTACTGGATTGGCATAAAACGGAACATCTGCACAATGCTTGAGGTGTTGGTGCCTCTAATACTGACCTGACTCCTCTCGCTGGTGCAGCTGCTGGCTTCCAGTCAGAGACGTCTGGCTGAGAATGTCTGACATGCGAGCTGAGCTGAGCGCCTTTCCTGCCAAGAGGCTCATACCAGACATGGGATCTGCCTGATCCTGAGCAGGAGGAGGGAACGGCGGATTTAGAAACAGAAAGAGAATGGATTCGTTGCTGTTGATGTGGGAAAACGAAGTGAATTATTGTTGCTTCCATTGGATTTAAGAGAGGATGTAGCAGCCAGGTGCTGCACATCTAAGGCACTATATGATGACCTTAATAAAATAAACGGGCATTCACTGCGTGCTGCTCTGGAGCATACAGGTATGTTAAGACAATGCTGAAGCAGAGAGACATCAGCAATGACCTAAAGGTGGTCCTGGGAGCTATTATGGGTTTACTTTAAACATACAGTCACAGGAACACACCAGTCAGTGAGTTAAGAACTTCGCATTAGATTTCAATCTTTTCACTAAGTATACATGAAAACCGCCAAGTGTGAATTAGTTTTTTGTTGACTTGAGTATTTAATTTCTTCCTCCCCGTCATCTTTCAGCGTAGTTGGCTCGCTCCAGCACTTGCAAAGAAGATGAGCTGCAACCCGTCTGAAGAGCACCAAAGCACTTCTAACAAGTCGCGCAGAGGGACACTTTTCCTGCCAACTCTTTTGCATGACATCACTCGCGAATCTTAAATCTCTCAGAGTGAGCGTGAAAATACGGAGCACTTATTAAATTACGATCTGCTCTGTTAAATGTTCCTCCTCAAATAAGACCAAAAACAACTCACTCCCAGGTGCTACAGACATGCAGAAATTTGGTGGTAGATATAAGGGGCGAAATAAATTCCTCTTTTACTGCAGTAGCATGACCTCACAGTGAAGAGTAAGAAAAATCCAGCCTTTAATTTGAGCACGTTAGGGAATAAATGCCCCCGGTCTGAGTCAGCTTCCTAAAGTTGTTTGAATGTATTGTATAAAGAATTAGCAGATATTCACTCACGTAGACATCATCACAGGTCTGAATGGTGTGGTGACGCTGCAGCTGCCCTCTAGATCTATAGACTTCACCTCGCTGATAGCTAAGCCCATTGTGATCAGGTACTTCCATGGCCTGTCCTTGGGGCCGGCACTCTACATGCTCAGTTTCTGAAAGAAAAAGATTTCTTATGAAGATGTTTTGACACTAAAGAGGAAAAAAAAAAATCATGAACTGCAACTCATTTAGTTTTTGAATTGTTGATTAAAGAGATTCTGCTTTTAAAGTGGAATCTAACCTCTTGAAGCAGGAGGACTCCTCATGTAAGCATTGTGCCTGTGTGTAGGGGAGTTGTAAGGTGGAGTACCGCCACGGGGAGCCCCCAAGAGCTCATGTGCTTCTCCTGCTTTAGTCAGCAGGCCTTCATGCGGATGGTGGGATACAGCAGGACCCTCATCCTCTTCCATGCTCTCAGAGTGTGGTAAACTTGGACATGGCGCCTGAGAGACGTGCTGCTGCTGCTGTTGAACCTCTGGGGGTTGTATTTGGAGGAGATGGTGGTAGTGTTGACCCCCAGAGGCAGGCTGGGGCACAGGGGGTTCCAGGGTATCCCCCTGGCTCAGCTGGCGGAGAAGCAGCAATTCTCCAAACTCCTGTGCTGCACCACTGGGTGGGGTTTGTTGCGCCGGGCACTGCCGGGGGTTCTGTCTCTTCAGGAGGGCAGCCAAGTCCTGGGCGGGCAACCTGGGGTCTGTGTGGCCTGTTAGAGAGTGCCGAGGAGACAATAGGCCCTGCAGGGTGGGGGTGACGTGCTGTTGCGGGGGACAGTAGTCCAAAGGAGTTGGGGAGAGTAGGGCCTGCTGTAGTGTGGAGGGGGTCCCATAGCTGCTGGTCCCTACAGCCCCACTCTGGTAGCCTTCCAGGCCGGGGACTTTAAGGGAGGCGGCCTGCAGATAGGGGTTGTAGGAGCCAACGACTCCAGGGGCACCCCGAGAGGCAGCGTCGCCGGAGAAGAGGTGGTGATTGAAATGGGCCTGGTCGTAGGCAGAGGTGAAACGGCCCAGGCTGCGGCTGAACAGGAAGGAAGGTGCAGAACAGTTAGCGACCGACCACTGAATCGTCCAGACAGCCATACAGAGTGGACACAAGGCATGGGCCAGTATCACATTCTCACCGTATTATACCCGTGAATGAAAATACGCCGGTTTTACCACAATATAATCAAATTGCTTTTATTTAAAACTGAAAATATATAAGGAATTATACTGACTGCTGCTGAAAACATCTAATATTGATAAATATTAGTTATTATTTTGAGTGAAAAAAATATATAGAACAATCACCTGCAAACTTTGGTAGCAGTCTTTAGGTGCTTATTATCCTGGTTCTGCTGGTATTTGGCAGACAAGGACTACTTTGTGTCATTTGGTAATTATAAATCAAGAGCAAACAAAGACCACTGATGGGATTCCTCAAGGCATCACTTTGGAGCCACTTTTATTTAATGTCTAAAGTCCCTACCTAGCTCATATTATGGTATACTGCAAATCCCCCTAAAATATCTATGTTGATGAAATACGACTTTATATTTCTGTGTTACCACAGTTCACTACGGTCACTGAGGAGAGGATGGGTCAGAGTTTCCAGCAGCCTAAACCTGGAACAGAAAGAAGTTCTTTCTGGTCCCTAAATGCGGGTTAGATATCAATACTCAACTAAAGACTATAGAAGATGCAAAAAAACAAACAAAAGAAAAAACATTTGTGTTATTAATGACCTAAATTTTTAACAACTACACTGAGTATATTACTAAATCAGCCTCCTACCATTTTGAAATTATTACCAGAATTGAAGGGTTTCTTGTCAAAATAGGACATGGAAACTCTCAGATGGTTTTATTTTAAGTAGGTTGGATTATCGTGATGTTGTCTATGTAGGCCTGTAAGGACACAATCAGTTGCAGCTCATCCAAACTGCTGCTGTCAGGCATAATCAACCCCAGAAAATGGATTGGTCCTTCAGTCACTGACTCCCTGTTTGTCAAAGTATAGAATTTTAAAGCTTCTTGATAGTCTATAAGGCACTGATTGGTCTTGGGCCTAAATACAGTTCAGAGTTGATGGTTCGATCACTTTTTCTTTGTTTTAAATCTTCTTTTAAATGTTTCTTTTAATATGAGGGTAAAATGTTTTTATACTTTTAATTCACTTTGTGTTTTTAATTTGATTCTTTCTGTTGCATTATTCTTCTGTAAAACAACTTAAACTACATTGATTAAAGATGGTGCTGTATAAATAAATCTGCCTTGCCTTAGCCATTCTGCTTGTTATAGAGCAACACCAGGAGCCTTCGAGCCGATTTCAGCTAGTTAATTGTTCAGGCCATCTGTTTATCCAGATTTGTCTTTCATGTGGCCAATTGAAATGTGTCAAAGGCTTCTTTCAGCCAGTTGGCTGGCAGTGTGCAGCCCTCTGTTACTCTCTGCTCCACACAGCAGGAGAAAACTCACAATGGAACATTCTCTGGCATTCATTTAATAGGCTTTTAAACCACAGGAACAGTGTGACAGAAAATTTAACACCTTGGAACAATAACTCTTTAAAACCTCTGAATACCTTGAGATTTGCAACTGGCCCATGCCTGGTGGAAACCTTTAACAACAACCTATAAAACTCCAACACACCTAGCAAACACTTGAGTCTGGCCAGAGAACAAGAATTCACTGAAGAGTGTAGAAACAGAGCTAAAAAACATTTGAACTAGATTATACAGTATCTCAGTGAAGACAGTCCTGGCAATAATGAACGGTTTCAGAGGGTCACAAGGTGACTGATCTATTCCACTTGTTAGGACACACTCATATCTGAACACTCACCCAGACACACTGATGTGGACCGTTAGTTGATGACCTCTCAGCAATCAATGATGATGAAGATTTA
Organism: Girardinichthys multiradiatus; assembly: GCF_021462225.1. Lineage (NCBI taxonomy): Eukaryota > Metazoa > Chordata > Actinopteri > Cyprinodontiformes > Goodeidae > Girardinichthys > Girardinichthys multiradiatus. The sequence continues at coordinate 11,749,387 of NC_061810.1, read as the reverse complement.
CATGCATTTTATAAAATGGTAACAAACAATGAGCTCAGTCTCACATGCGCACATCTTAAAACCCCTGAGAAACAGCACGGATGTTTCAAATTTTAAAATCCAAATATTAGAAAAAACAATAACTAATTCCACAAATTAAATAACCAAAAAATAAATAAAAGAAAGCAATTATAACCAGAAAAGAACAAACAGCAAGTACATGTTTGCACAATCAGATCTGCTGACAAAACAGAAAACTGTAACGCTGCAGTAGAAGACACTGTAACAGTCCACTGGGTAATACTGGTAGCCACCAGGGGGAGTGCTGACTGGCTGCTCAGAGGGGTCACCTGTGCGTCTCCGCGTTGTCTGCGCTAAGCTGCTTCCCAAGGACTCTGTGTCCGCCTGGTGTGGACAGGAAGCTGCCTGGTCTCTGTGCCCCTCCTCCCAGCTCTACATCCTGCACTTGAATGGTCACCTGCACACGCAGCACAGAGAATCAGGCATCCCAACACACATTTGGATTCAGCAATTCAACTATGTGCAGAGATTGAAAAAAAATGGTTTAGCTGTTGGCAACCTGCTGTTGTTGCAGTACGCCCGGTGCCAGTGAGACGGCAGGCCGGCCAGGTGCGGCTTGCGGATTGGCGACTCGAGGCAGGCCTGTGGGGGGCGGGCTGCCACTTTGTCCCTGGTACATCGCTGGAGCACCATGTTGGTACTGCACCGATGACTGAGCCCCTGTGGCATGAAGGAATCAGGGAAAACAAAAGCATGGTCTGGATTTTACTGACATCAACCAACAGGCTAAACATCCTAAACATTTAGGGCAGGAAAACCTGACATCTTAACGAACAAAACAAGCAAGCCAGACTGTCAAGGCAACTACTTTACATGTGTTCTTTCTGGGGGAAAGATTTAGTTTCTCAGGTAGGAAATATGTTCTTTTACAGCAGTTTTTAATATTTAAGTGTCCTCGGTTCGTTTTTTTTTTATTAAATACATCAATAACTGCGCTCTTCAAACGTTCTTTCATTTTACAGATGATTGGCTGCAACAGCGACTTGTTTACTTTTTCCTCAGTGTGAGCCACATGAATGAGAGACTGCATGCACGTATTTTGAGAGACAAACAAATAATATCATTAATCATTTCTATTCTATTCATAGCAATAGCTTGAAGTAACTTTTTTTTTTTTTTTTTTTTACCAAACATGGTGCTGTGATAAAACTAACATGCAAGCAGACATACACCGAGTGGTGTGGCCGACTGTGACCTTAGATGATTGTCCTGACAGCTACATTACTGTCCTGCAGTTAAACCCTGAGTGATTAACAGTAAAAGAAAATGAGACTAGCAGCTTCTATCATTCACTGCTGATATGTTATACATGAGCACTCAGCTAATATAATAAGGAGGGGGTGATGTTACACGTCTGTATGCACTGTGTATTATGTTTAGCCAAATAATTCCTGGTTTTGCTCTGATATTTTATTTACCATTTCTCTAAAAAGCAGTCCTTATCAATGAATTACAAGCAGAGTGGGCTTGCCGCAGAGCGTTTTTAATTCCCCGTGTAGGATGCCCGTTTGGTAGGTTTCCAAACCCCTCTCAGACTACGTTTCTCTTTCTCCTAAATACTTAAATGGCCATGGAAATCTTTACCTTATGATTTCACTTTTAAGCTGTAGAGTTTGACATGAACACTTTCTTCTAAGGTTGCCATTGCGACTTGAACTGATACTCGAGTTCCATGTTTTTTTTTTTTTTTTTCCCTTTCACATTTTTATTAGCTACAAGCCTGAGCACAACAGGAAAGGAAAAGTGGCAAAAATGATGACACATGCTCTTTATCTTTTGGATTTTCAAAAAAATCTTTAAAGTGTGACCCGAGCTGGTTCAAGAGGAATTGTTGCTTCCCCCACCCATTATGGTCATTATTTCAACATTGTGACAACAGGCTAACAAGTTAACACCCTGTATTTTCTTGTCTGTTTTCCCTCTTTGTACATTTTTATTCAGTCAGCTAAAGCTTTGCCTTTTCCTGCATTATTCAAGACACAGTGTGAAGAATTACCACATAGAAGTGTTTATATAAAGATAATAAAAACAGAAAGCAATAAAGTGAGCCCCTTCAAAAGAGCGATGCATCCACACCTCATTTTAATCCTACTTCTAATTAATGTTTTAAAAACAAACACAATGTAATAAGCCAAGGGGTAATTTGCCATGAATAATAATTGTGAGGCTAAAATATAACAGGACCGATAAAGCAGAGCTGTGGAATGTTAAATCAGACAGTCCTCTGGTTATTGTAAGTGATCTGCACTGATCATAGCATTTCTGCTTAGTCACTGCACCTACACCAAATTTTGGTGTCGAAAATAAAAGAGCATTATTACTAACCATGCCCTTGCATTAGGCCTGCAGAGCCAGGCGGAGGACTCTGATTGGGCTGTCTGAAGAGGTGGTTGCTGGGATGTGTTGGCGGAGGGCTGGAGGGCTGGATATGCAACCTGAGGGAGGACGGGACAGAGAGATAGCGCAGTGATGTAACACTTCAGTCGATACTGCTGCAACACGGCATCGGGTTCACTGTTCAATAGCTGATGAGTAATGCGTGTTTGTTCACCTCTGGAGCTGGTGGGTTAAGTGGCTGGGCTGGCTCTCTCCATGGCCTAAAGACAGACCCTGTTGGCAACATGCAAAACAAAATAAGACTAAATGCATCTGTGGAGAGTAAACACAAGCAAGAGGTCTATCAACAAAAGTGATGCGTTAGAAGACAGCTGGTAGAAGCCACTATACAAAGTATCTGACCCCAGAGTTGACCAGATTAGCTGAAACTTTCAGTTAAGACAACGAGCTAGAAGCGGTCGTCCCAACAGCTGTAACTTTCCACAGTTTCGTATTAACCAATTAGAAATAAAGCCTTGCCGCCGTTTGGCTCAACCAACCAATCGTCATGACTTACTGCAATACAAACTTGGATGAGTGTCCTCCTGTATGTAAAACTCAACCTTACATAAGCAGCCCTTTGTAGAAATATCAACTTTTTCCCACAATGTATTTTGTTAAATATTTATGTGACACCACCAAAATAAAGGAGTGAATGTTTGTGAAGTGGAGGGAAAATTATTTAACGTTTCTTTACAAAAAAAAAAAGAAAAGAAAAAGACTAATCTTTTGTGTGCATTTGTATTCAGCCCAGAGTTGATACTTTGTAGAACCACCTTTTACTGCATTAACAGTTCTGCGTCTCTCCCAGCTTTGCAGGTCTAGGTCTGATGTTTTTGCCCATTCTTCTGTGCTCCTGATCCTCTGAGCTCAAGCTCAGACCGATGAACAGTCAAGGCGCTGATAGTTTTGCCACAGATACTGTAGATCTTTGGAGGTGGAGGCAGTGGAGGAACGCTACGGGGCGTGTCTGAGTGAGACGGTTTAACACCCGTATGTGGGGGCTTTGACGTAAGCGTGTCCCAAGCTTTTGAACCAATAGGAAAATTCAACTGCAGTAACCACGGTTCAACCCTAAGAGAACAGCACCAGACCGGTTTTAGGACAATTATTCCAGTATTAAACAAGTTTACATTAAATTCCAAAAAAATAGCACAGTAACATAAAGATAGCACCCTTGAGGCCCAGTTTATAAAGTTTATCTGCAAAAAAAGTTGATTTGGGGTTTAGTTCCTCCATTAAAACAGCAACCGTCGAGCATTTTCTCCCGCTCACCGGAGACCGCGAATGGCAAGACACAGTTACGTGCTCAAAGTAGGTCTGCCTCATAGCTCTGCCTGAGAGGACGCCACCGGTCCAGCGGCTGGTCGTTTCATCAGGTGATGTCTACTGCTCATATACTGGTATTACGAAAAGGAGCAAACCCTCTCTGAGCTGCAGCGAGGCTTTCTGAGACTTCATTCAAGGCAAAATGATCGCTCTCCATTTTGTGATTCTAACATAAAAATATCAAGTTCAGGTTTTTAATCAAACTGTGTAGTTAGAATATCAAGCACTTTCAAGGACTTTATACAGAAATCAAGTACTTTCCAAACCTCAAAAACACTTGGATAAAATTCAAGCATTTCCAAGGATTTCAAGCCCCTGTACGAACCCTGTGAGATGATGGACTGAACAGGACTCCAGGTCCAAAAATTGGAATATCGTTTCATATCCTAACCCTGCTTGAAATTTCATAACTTTCTAACAGATAAAAATATTCCATGTATCGTTTCACTCTGTTTTGTTCATCGCCTAAAATTCCAATGAAACACATTGAAGTCTGTGCTTGTTACATGAAAACATGTAACAGTTCCACAGCTGTAATATACATTATCTAGGTAATATCATATGAGATTTATTAGACTTGTTCATCCTGGCATGACTTCTGAAATCCAAAGGACTATCACCATCTCTATTAATCAGACTAAAGAAATGGTGAGGGGGTGTCAGTAAACCCCTCCACCTCAGAGAGGAGAACCACCAAATCTGTAGGATCTGTGATCTGAATCCTCAGAACTGGTACGGCCCTTCATTATTCCTATGTAGGACTATAAAATGCTTCCAAAACACTGCACTCACAGTGACTGATCAAGACAAGTTGTGTTTTAGGATAGTAGCAGTTGCTAGGTGCGCAAAAACCTGCACCCTGAGACAAAACAGGGCTGTTTATCATTCTGATAATGTGAGTTTAAGATGTTTAGATGTACCTCAGCCAGTGATAAATTGCTTGATGCTTCCCTTCACAGAGCTTTTGGCTTTATCACTCCACCTTGGTGTGTTTTGTGAACTCAATAGCAGCTTTACAGCGAGCTACGGGTACCTGGATTTGCTGGTGAAGGATCTGTTGCTCTTGCTGGTAAAGGATGTGCTGCTGCTGGGTGTGTTCAAAGAACCGTTCATCCTGCTGGGCAGCATACTTCTTCTGGAGCTGCTCACACTCCTATTTCCAACACAGACATGACAAGTATTTTATATCAATGCTTGCACTTGATTCGACAAAGGTATGCGATCACCTTGATGAACCATTACCAGACCAGTTTGAATGCTTGCAACTGAATGTGACAAGTTTTCTAAAGAAACACTATTTTAGATATTGTGGACTCAAACTAAGCCATTATTTGGATCTTGATACTTTATTAAACTACTGTTATTTTTGCTCTGCAATGCATGAAAACAGCTTCCAAGACCCGCTGGACAGCCAGCATGTGCTAATCTGCCCTCCCCCTGCAATCTGCATATCATCCACATGACCCTCTTGTTGGTTAGAGGAGTTAATGTAACCCTGCCCTCTAACCCTATTGACCCATGGGACACTTGAGTAATGATAATCCCAGCACACCAGTGCAGGCCTAAGATGGAGCACCTGCTGCCAACATGATGATCATCCCTTTCCCTGCCTACGCCTCAGAGAAGTAATCCTACTGCAGGTTCTCTGCGGATGATGTGATGTCTCAAAAGGCAGCTTGTGGGTTTTCCCAGGTCAGAGCCTCAGTCTGATCTAATCTTTCTAAATGCTGCTCAGTGTCACATTCACAATGAGGCCACAATAGTGTGCAAAACGGAGAGAAGAAGCAAAGTATCAGACAGGAAGGATCCCGTTACATAAATGGTCTCTTTGGATTTTTTACGATGCATCTACAGCTCCTCATGATGTTACTTGTGGCAACGACGGGCTTGCTTCCTTTGGAACAAATGCTAGTTTGTTTTTCTATGTTAAGACCAGCAACCAGAAACGGCTCTGACCAGCATCATGATTGGAAAAATATTTACTGAATCCCTAGAACAGATTTCTTGTTTTAAAACAGAGCTATAAGCATTTTATCATTATTGCAGCCAAGTTCAATGTTACAAAAATACACTTGTGTGTCTTGTAAAAGTACTTAAACCCACTTTTTTCACTTTTGTCATAATCCAACCAGAACCTTCAATGCATTGTATTGGGATTTTACGAAGCCAACACAGAGTAGTGCTTAACTATGAAGTGGAAGGAAAACTATGTGTCGGTTCAGGTTTATTTTTTTCCAAAGTAAATGTAAAAAGTGTGCCTTGTATATGGATTCAGCCTCTTTACCATCATACCCCTAAATGCAATCAATTGCCTTCAGAAGGAATCTGATTATGAAATCGAGTCCATCTGTGTACATAATAAACTGCACTTTCAGAAACATTATGAGTGCAATTTCATCTCAGTATAAAAGCAGCTGCTCTATGAAGGCCTTAGAGGTTTGTTAGAGAACATTAGTGAACAAGCAGAATCATGAAGATTAAGGAACTCAGCAGGCAGGTCAGGAAGAAAGCTCCTTTCAATCCATTATCGTGAAAATGGAAAGAGTGATATAACTGCAAACCTAACGAGACATGACTGTGCCCTGACCTGGTGGGGACAGCATCAATCAGAGAAGAAGGCAAAGGGGCCCACGGTAGCACAGGAGGAGCTGCAGTGATCCACAGCTCAGGGAGGAGAAAGCGTTGACAGAACAGCTATAAGCTGTGCACTCCACAAATCTGACCTTTTTGGAAGAGTGGCAAGAAGCAAATCATTGTTAAAACAAAGTCCTGTTGGCCACAGTCCATGTACCCAAAAAAAAAAAAAGAGTCCATGGGAAGTCGGATGGAGCTAGAAACTGAAGATGAAGAAGCCTTCAGTCTGGAGCTGAATGACCCTAAACCAAGAGTCAGATATACAACATTTAGCAAAAGCCTAATTGGTAAAGGTTCCCGTCTCTAAACAGTCAAGCTGTTGGAGACGTACCCAACAAGATCTGGAGTTGTAGTCGTAGCTCCAGTTTTTTTAATTGCAAAGACTTTAAAAAGCACATCAATAATTATGCACTACTTTGTGCTGGTCTATCACATACAATCCCAGTAAAACCCATTGAAGTTTGCGGGTAGAACCTTTATATCAGATCTTTATATCAATACTTTTTTCAAAGCAAAATATAAAACTTTCTCCCTTAAAAAATACCAAAGTGAAGAAATGAGCCATATGGCATGATAAAAAAAAAGACCCTACCAAAACAAAAGTTAATGTAACTTCGTCATAAACGAAGAAAAACGAAGCCACAATGGATTGCCCCCCCCCCCAATCAAATCAAATGATGCACCTGCTTGAGCTGCTTAATGAGGCTGCTGTTCTCCAGATGAGCCTTGAAGGCCTGGATGGAAGCGGCGCCGTCAGAGAAGCGCCTGACAGGGGAGAAGCGCTCCATGGGGAGATGTAGGGTGTTACAGTCCTTGTAGGTGGATCTGAAACAGGTGGGGGAGGGGGAGGGGCACAGACAAACAGGGGCACACATATACGCACATCCACGTAAAGCGTGACACAACCCGACACGTAACACAAACACAACAACACACACAGACACATTCAGTCAGAGACACAGAAACACACATGTAAGATCTTCCAACCTCTGACTCCAAGGTCATAATGCAGAAAAAATGTGCAAAAAATGCATGTCCAAATTCCCAGAACTGAGAGATTTAAAAACAAATCCAGTTAAAGGTTTGTTGTGATTCCTTTCATCATGCAAATAATGAACGGTGAAGCACAGGTTTTCTTTAGCGACTTTTTCAGGGCGTGGATAATTCAACCAAACCCCATGTTTAACTCAGGTTCCAGTTGCCTGATGTAGTCAAATATAAAGATTTACAGACATAATATATCAGAAATGTATCAGTCAACGATAAAAAAAAAACGCTAAACTAAAGTGGAAGAAAATTATGTAAAAACAACAAAAGGAGAGACAAAAATGTGTTTCATGTTAAACGAAATGTTCACACAGACGGTCCTGTGCGGTCAATTCCTGGGTGCATGCCTTCCCTGTGCTACGCACTACTTCTCTCACTATCTGCAAGGTGTTATTCACCAAGGACGCGTCCATTAATCGGCTGGTGGCCCGAATCAACCGATTTTTCATCTTCTCATCTTTTTCCTGTCAGTGAACATTCTTAGTCCTGAAACCAACATGGAGAGTGGTCCTTTCACTGAATTATAAGTACATTTTGCACAATAGGCAAATATAAAGTCTGATAAGCCATCTATTTTTAAAAAACTGGTGCTGGTTTTCAAGCCCTAGATAAATCTAAATCAACAGGAGCAGGGGGTTGTAAAGGTCGATGACCCCTGGTTTAGGGAAAACGTACTGTGACCCTATCGCTTGGGTCTGTGTTATGTTTTTTACCAGTCAGTAGCATGAGTGCTACGTGCTATTGCTCATAAGGACCTGCTTCTGCCTGCTTACTGTGTGCCTCCTCTGGACAGATGGAGTTCATCCTGAATGTAATTAAATAATTAAATGAATTAAATGAAATCATATTTGCAGACGTTTCCGTGCTGTGTTGGCTCCCCTTACCAGCTACAGTCATCGAGACAGGATGTAACAAGTGGGGAATCGTTTGCTTACGATTCACCTGGTTGTTTATCGCCCAGGTAGGGGTAATTAACAGTGGGCGGAGCCTGTCAGTTTGAATGACCCGGTCCTGTGTGGTGAGTTTTTGTCCGTTTAGCCGGTGCTCTTCACAGTTAGTAAAACTAATTGCAGCTAATCACTAATATGACATGATAAACAGAGCTTAAAATATTAGTGGAACAGCTTTTCTCTCTCTCTCTTGTTGGTTCTGCTGCTGATATAAATAGTTAATGGCCACTGACAGCTGGAAGGCTACAAAACATTCTTTGATTGCTGTCGATTTTAGTTCTTAAAGAGAAATCGGACTTGCTAAAAACTAGTATCTGCAGGTGAAAGCTTTACAATAATCAGAGACAGGAAGGCGGCCACAAAACTGATCGGTGCATCTCTAACTATCGCCCTCCCTGGAAGGAACCCGTCACCTGGTGCTTCCTCATCCATGTGAGTGAGTGATAACCAGTCAGCCTCGATGTGCCCTTTTTTTCAGTGTGTGAATGGGACTCTGTGTGTGGGAGTGTGTTGGTGTGTATACAGCTCAGAGTGGGCGTGTCCCCTCACCGGGCATATGTGTCAGGCACCCAGCCGCCCCTCTGGCGGGGGCCCTGGGGCCGCTGTGACTCTGTCGAGGGCTCGCCATGCGATGTGCTTGGGAGCACGTGCGTCGTGTGCCGCTTGGAGCGGTTCGCCAGGTACCTGGGCCGCAGGAAGGGGGGAGGAGGACGGGGTGAGGATGGGAGACAGGAAGCAGCACTGGTCAGCTCTCTGTCCTCATTGGCTTACAGGGATGGAGGGAGGGGGGAGGCCCAGCCCTTCCCACCTCTGCCAATAGGTGCCATCATTCATATCATCTTAGCCAATCAGAAAACATCAAATAAAATGACATCACAGATGGATGTTAAGGCTTTATGGGATTCAAACAACCACCCAGCTTCCAATTAAAGGATTGGGCTAGTTGCTTTTTCTTTCCTTTGCGGTCGCTGCTTTGGCAAGCTTCAGAGTTAGCAAAGCTGTGTGATAAAGGGTGAAAAAAGTCCACAGAATAATTTGGCATTTACGCAGATGAGAAAGATAAAGAAGCTCTGGGTCAGAGAGAGAACGGATGGCAGAATCGCTCCGGGATGGCGGCAGAAGGCACTTGCGTGATGGAGAAAGAAGAAAAGATGGGATAAGCACCACAGCACAGTGGCCACCTCCCAAGGGGGGGGGGGAGAGGAAAGCAGAGCAGCCTGAAGGCACTCACTCCCAGCAACCCAGGACACCGGCAAGGAGTGTAGACCATGCAGTCTGAAGGGGAGCAGCTGAAAACCTCAGCCCACACTTCTCAACCCAGCGACAAATTCCACAATTTATTTTATAGTAAAACCTTGAAATCACATCAGAAATTGTTTTAAGCCCGTTCTATGCAAGCATTTTATCTTTAATAGAAACTGAGGCTAAATATGCTTTCCGAAAGGCATGAATCCTTATGTTCATAATAATCTAGTATCTCTAACTTCTTCTCAAAGGCAATGAGATTTCAGCATTTCCCTGTTCAGACAGCATCTCTATAATGAATACCATTAGGACAAAAACCCTTCGCCATGGGTTACCTTTGCACTGCCTCTTGGTCTGGCTCTCCGTCTGAACCCTCCTCATCCACAGGAGCTACAGCGGTATTAGGATGCTGAGAGAGGCAAAGAGTTTACTGGTCAAACAAGTTTGGCACACGAGCAGACAAACACAAGCACGGAGAAATCTGGACCCTCACCGGGCTGGCGACAAGCGGTGAGGGTCCTCGAGGCCTTTTCAGGAGCTGAGCATGTAGCTGAATGTTGGCCCCGCCGTCGGAAGCTCTTCGACCCAGGGGGCCCATGCCGTTGAGCAGCTGCAGAGTAGGCGGCTGCAGCAGCGATTGCTCCTGCAGCATCGGAAGTCACACAATACAGATTACAGGGAAAATTAATCATGATGGTTTCCACAAATAGAAAAACAAAAACAAAGCCAGTCTAAACCCGGTGACTGTACCTTGTACTCCAGCTGCTGTGTAGGCTGCAGGCTCTGTGTGGGCATGAGAGTGTGCATTTGGGCCATAGTGGGGACAAGTTGGGGGAAGGGGGGCTGGGGGATTACACCACGAGGGAAACCTGGTGGAAGCTTTTGGAGATCCTCCTGCATCTCTGTCCTGTGATGGAAGCAGGTAGAAGTTAGTCAGCAGGTGTTTACTTTTCCACCCCCACAAACCCAAACTCTCCCATGCATCCAGCACCACCAAGAACACTTTGCTTTTCCGGACTTTTAACAGATTCTTTTCTTTTCTACTTACCGAACAGCTGGAGGTTTTTCTATTTAATTTGTTTATATCTTTCAGCATCATTTGAAAGCAGTGGTATAAAACCATATTTCATTAATGCAGGTGTCAGATCAGGGGGAAAAACAGTCCAACATCATACAGATGTGAAGTCTGGTAAAGGTATTCACACCTCTTCAACGTTTCAACATTTTTCAATGAATATAATCAGGGATTCATGCAATAAATGCTGCTGGACATAACTGTGAAATGGAAGGAAAATGTAACATTTTTATTTTTTACAAATAAATACCAGAGAAGAGTGATGTGCTTCGTAGAACCAGCTTTTGCTTTAATTAAGTACGTCTCTTCCAGCTTCGCACATCTAGAGACTGAAATTTCTTTCAATCCTATGGATTTACGTCTGGACTTAGACTAGGCCATTCTTACTCACAAATAAGCTTTGTTAAAATTAAATCACTGTAGCCTAAAGTCGCTCTTAAGTATTTTTCGGATTTGAGCAGGTTTTCTTCTAGGAGTATCCCGTATTTAGCTCCATCCATTGTATGAGGTCAACTTTATTTTATGGCATAACTCACTGACTAGAAACCCAAACGATAAATGACTTTAGATGTTTTAAAGTGCCAATTCAAAAACTTCCCCTGGATATAAAACAACATAAATAATCTCTCACTTTTCTAAAATTCAGATTTCTGTTTTAAGATATTAAAGTCCAGAGAACCAAATTTCTTTTTCTATAACTTATTCAGACTGAGAAATATTAGAAATCAGATTCGTTACTTTTCAGGACTGGAGATTGGTGAGACTTTTATTTTGGTCTCTGATTGGTGCACCTTCTCTGATGTCGTGAGGCAAATTTATAACTGGACTTTTTTCTTTCCTTCTTTTCTTTCTTCAACAGTGTCTTTCCTCTTCCCACTAGATAGTTGTTCTGTCAACTGAATCTCCAATCTGAGCTACGGATCTCTGCAGCTCCTCCAGAGGTACCATAGGTCTTCTAGGCTGCATCTCTGATTAATGCTTTCCTCACCAATTTTGTTCAACATGATGATGGATTAAAAGATGTCCAGTTGATGTCTACAATTTATGATCTTGTTTTCTAGACCAACTTTAACTCAAACTTCTCCACAACTTCATCTCTGAACTGTCGTGCTGTGTTCCTTGATCATCATTTTGTTCCCTAACCTCGGAGGCCTTCACAGAAAAGCTGGATTACTGCTGGGATTAAATCACACACAAGTCCTGAAGGCAGACTAGATTTCATTTGGAGACATCAGAGTAAAGGATGGCTGAATACAACTGCATGCCACACGTTTCAGATTTTTATTTGCAAATAAATCTAAAAATCAGGCATAATATTCTGCTTGCACCCCATAGTTTTGGTCCATCATGTAAAAATGCAGTAAAATACCCTGAGGTTTGTGGTTCTAATGGGAAAAGGTAGTTTAAGTATTGAATTTCAAACAAACATTTAAGAAAAATGTGTTACAAAATTAGAAACAGACCTAAAAAGGTTGTTTGATATGTTACCTTTGGTCTGGTACCCCCACAGTGTGCCGCCTCATTGAAAGGTAGCGAGCCATGGCCTCTGGAGACGGCTCCTCCCCTTCATCACTGTCCAGGGCCATGTTGCCATCAGGCTTAACACACACACACCCACACACACACACACACACACACACACACACACACAGAGATTTAGATATTATGAATCTAGTTTGGAAGTCTAAGTGGCTCAACTAAAATAAAAAAAGTACAAAAACTTAAATGAATTCCAGTATATTTCTGTAGAATATCTATGAGCCTTCCATTAAAATCTCTGCTGTGAATCTGCACGCCGATACGCTCTCCTGGTTCAGCGCTTGTGAGTCAGAGCTTCTCCGTGTTATGTCTAAGTGTGCATGCATGTGTGATTGTGACTGATAACAGTCTGGGGAGGAGAGTTTGAGTCAACGCAAACATAGTAAACAGAAGTAACAGCAGCAGAAATACTCGACAGGAAGTCAGCAATTCGACAGGTCCAACTTTGAAAAAGTAAAGGTAGTTTCATATCTGACTTCCTTTTGCTTTCTTCCCAAGTAGACGGTTTCAGGCTGAAAAACAACAACAACCCATGAAGAGTTCATAGCTGACTCACCTCCACGATTTGGTTCTCTGGGTTGATGAGCTGGACATGGGGCACGGTCATGCTAACAGGATTACCTTGTTGGTCTGTCTGCTGGGAATGAACACACACACACACACACACACACACACACACACACACACACACACACACACACACACACACACATGCAGGTTATGTCGAGGATTGTGCAACTTTCAATGCAATCTTCTTAGAGCAGTGAGATTGACAGATGTGGGTTAAAACTTATGGACTCCTGTGGACAGACATGACAGATTAACTCATGTAAATCTCTGCTGACTAAAATGTAGACCTTTGCAGACATAAAAGCCCATTTCTGCTTAAATTAGAAGCAGATAAATATTTTATTCCCACACATTTTTATGATCAAATATTAGACCTTACTAGTCCAAATGTTGCCCTAATGTATAAATAGAAAAGTTCACCATGAACCGATAATGATGGAGGAACAGACAGACGGACGGAATAATAAATTCTCTGCTTCGTCAGACTGTTTGGGACCCAACTTAATTCACTTCTAATATTTCAATGAAACCATAACATACATTTTATACATAAATCCACTTGTTTGATGTAAAATTCATAAAGTGAACATGTTTTGGTCACTTTTGTAATAATTGAAACTTACAAGTCAAACAACCTTCTACACTGTTTTTAATGTCTTTACTGCCTGGCCTGGATCCATTCTGGCTGCTCAGAACATTTAGAACTCCAGCACAACTTCTTCTATGGTTATTTTAGGCAAATTTGACAATTCTACACATGTCAAGGTGCTCCTATTCTAAATAAAGCGTGGTGCATGTAAACACACGTCATAAATAGATCGTTTGATTTTCTGCCCATATAAACTGCGTGTTCTGATTGTTTTTTTCAATCTTCAATCCGATCAAGGAATGTTGCGCACGTAAACATAGCTACTGTGTCCTTTGTGCCGAAGAAAGTGCACTTTACCTACAGTGGGGGAAAAAAACTGCATTGCACATTTTTATTCAACTACTACAACTAAGCCCTGATGCTTAAGAGCAATGTTTACTTTTACCTAAAAGCTCAATAGATTTGCAGATTTTATACCCAATAATTAGAAAATGCATTTCCAAATCTGACAAAACAGCTTCTATATGTAACGGGTCAGTAAAATTGTTTCATCCTCCGAATCAGAGCTAAACTCAAACTGCATAGAGGTGATGGGTAAGAGCTTCATATAATATACCTAAATAAATTCCAGATTTGTTCAACAAAAATAAAAAGTCGGTGGCATTGTTCTGTTGTCCTTAATATTCCAGAAGTAGATCGGATGTTAATGCAGGTCACACCTTTTCATTCTCTCCATGGGTGCAGCCTGCCATTTATGTAGAAATGTGTGATGATGAGCTGTGTTTCTTAATCACTAGATATGTTTGTGAAATTTATATTTTGAGAAAAAGAGGCATCAAATGTTACCAAAGCAATATAACTGTTGCAGTAGAGCTTTGCTCCGTAAACTCTTAGCAATCAGCACGTCAACGCCCAAACCGAGAGACAGAAAACGGCTCACCTGAACGGCGTTTAGAGGGTAGCTAATGGAACGGGGTGGGGGCGGTGCGACACGCAGCGTCTTGTGTTTCTTGAGGCGTTCAGCGAGCAGACTGTAGATGGCACTGTAGTGATCGTAAGCATCTGATTGCAGGGACTGGAGAGGAAACAATGAATGAGCCAATTTCGTGCGAGTATAAACTAACTGAGATGTATGAATATGAGGGAGTGGTGCCCCACCTGAATTGTGCGCTCCCGGTCCAACCCCGTCTCAGACATGGCCATCAGCACCTGCTCATTGATGAGCTCTATCTCTCTCTCTGTCTTCACCTGCTCGCACTCCGCTATCAACTGAAAGGAAACACAGGCAGCATGAAGCAAATTTGCTTTTTTTTCTGAAAATGATCAAAGGAGATGTTGGTAATAAGAGAAATTGGGGGGAAAATTCAAGTGTTATATGTTTGGTTTTATCGTTAGAGTAAGGTCTCACCCTGTCAAAATCTGGGTCTGGGTCTCCTTGTCTCATCCACTTGTTCTTGCAGATCTGCTCCATACTCAACCGTCTGCTGGGCTCCAGAACTAACATGTGTCTAATTAAGTACTCACAGTCTGCAATAAACACACAAACATAGCAGAGTCAGGAGAGTCTGAAGCCAAACTAAACACCAACCCCAAGATTTGAGACCGGATTTAAGCAACCTAACAAAATAAGCTCAACAGTGGCGTTCATTTGTGTTTAGCCTCGTTGAGTCAATTACTCGTAGAACCATCTTTTACTGAAATTACAGCTGTGAGTCATATAGGGTAGATCTCCGCCAGCTGTGCATTGAGAGACGGGTGCCCGTATTCAATCCTCGACAGCTACAGTCCTGCAACTTTTAGATGCATCCCTTCTCCAGCACACCTGAATCAGATGGTCGAATTCTCTCATCAAGCAGTCGGTCATTCAGCTCTGCAGAGGTCATTCATTTGATTCAGATGTGTTGGAGAAGAGATGCATCCAAAGGTTGCAGGATAGTAGTCTCGAGGACTGAACTGGGGCACCCCTCTAAACCCTTGTATATGTTCAGGGTTGTTGCGGTGTTGAAACATGAACTTCCAGCTTCTGCGGCCTCTATCCAGCTAGTTTTGTAATGTAATGTCTTGTATTTAGGTCGCTTGGTCTTCCCATTGTTGCCAGGCTAATCAATTAAGATGGACTTGGTAGGTCTGCATTTCTGTCGCAATCTTTTCAATCCCCAAATGATGGATTGAAACGAGCTCCCCGAGCTGTTCACAGCTTGGAACATTGTTTTATACCCTAAACCTGCTTTAAATGTCTCCATGGCGATTGAAGCTGTCCTGCTGTGCCTTCAAGTTTACTGATGTTCTCTAACAAACCTCTAAGGCCTTCATAGAACAGCTGGATTTTTGCTGAAATCAATTCATTTCAGTTGAAATGACACACACCTCAGTCACCCAATAAAATCCACTGATGTTGGTGTTTATAACGTGACAAAATGTGACAAAGTTCAGGGGGGTGTGAATACTTTGGCAGGACGATGTATATTGTGATGTGCTTTCAGTGTAAAAACAAACATAGTGTGTTTGGTTATTTTTTTCCTGTATTTGTTCAGTCCCAAGGTGGAGATAAATACCTACCTGTGGACATGAAGAAAGGGATGCGGAACTTTCCACTGAGGACACGCGCTCGCAAATTTTGTAGAGTGCTGCCATCAAAGGGTAAGGCGCCACACACCAGCACATATAACACCACACCTAAGCTCTATAGAGGACAAAGACAAACAGTCTGAGCACAAAAACTCGCTTCTGGGTCACCTTTTACACCATGGGTTAGTCGACGCCCTTACCCATATATCTACTTTGGGTCCATCGTACTCTTTACCCTCAAAAAGCTCTGGAGCAGCGTAAGGAGGGCTGCCACACCACGTCTTCAACAGCTGGCCTCGAGAAAACATGTTGCTGAATCCAAAATCTGATCGCAGAGGGAAAAATAAAATCATACCACTCTTCTGAAAGGAGGAACTTATTAAAAAAAAAAAAAAAAACAGGAAAATGATCCAAAAGAACATGCCAGTATACGCTTGCCAAGAAAACCCTTTCCAGAAATACACAAACCTGCAATTTTAATGTTCAGGTTGTGGTCCAGTAACAGATTCTCTGCCTTCAAGTCCCTGTGGACGATGTTGCGACAGTGACAGAAGTGGACCGCTGCCACAATCTGCTTGAACTTCTTCCTGGCGTCCTTCTCTGCCATGCGCCCATGAGCCACCAGATGGTCTGTAAAAACAAGACCGAATACGGAAATTGAACAGAATAAGCACAAGGCATCTGTTACAGTCATGGAAAAAAAAGTAAGAAAACATAAGTTTTATGCAGATCATAGTGAAGAAATATCTTGGACTAACCAGGTCACAAAGGTAAATAAATCTAACACACAAGAAAAACTGAATTCACTAACTCCTCTACAAGGACTCAAAAGGTTAGGTGCCGTCCAGATCACACAAATCCATGCACTTTATTACCTGATTATCAACAAATGCTCGAACCTCAACATAAAAAAAGATTTTTACAGTTAGCTGCTAAAATCTGCTCACGCTGCTCTGCAACGATCAGGTCTGTGTTCCCAAAATGCAAAGAAAGAAATACCTGATGACAAATCTAAAGAAAGCAACTTGCCGCAACCAGGAACATTTATAAAACCGTTTCCATCACTGTACAGTCAGACCAATTTCAACACACACCTAAAACATTCAAGGTGCTTGCTAATTTATCTGCTAGTTGTTGAAGTGTCAAAACATGGCGGTGGTGGGCTGATGATTGGGGATGTTGTTTGGTCTGCAGTCGTAAGACTTGGGCACTTTGCACTCATTCAGCCGATTGTATCCTCCTCCATATACCAAAGTATTTTACATTCAAAGTGAGTCCTGAAGATTTACCTGAAGTTCGGATCAGATTGGGTCATTAACAGAATAGGAAAACCAGATTCAGCAGCAAGACAGAGTAAAATATCTGTAACCAAAGGGAAAGTGCTGCAATGACCCAGTCAAAGTACACATTTATACCTAATTAAAATTAGCGAACCTTTGCTTTAACAAATATCTACTACCTTCACTAAATTAAGGCAACACTGTAAAAAGCAGGAGGCTGAATGCCACAGAAATGGTTTCCATGTCTGATAAGGTACAGAAGCAGATTAAGTTAATGCAGATAACAATCTCAGGACACGCCTTGTTTTCTCCACAGACCACTTCTGCATTTTGGCAGTCAGTGACATTTTATACATGATAACACTGTAATAGGTCAGTTCATCTGGAGTTGTACTCTAACCGTTTTAGGTTGTGAAATGCACCACCTAGGTATTAAAAGAGGGTGACATTTGATATAAACTATTCAAATTTTAATTGTTTATTTGACTCAGCCCTGATTAACTACTACTTATTATTAAAAGTCAAAAAAATAATAATTTTCATCCATTTTTCTGACAAATATAGAAAAAATTGAAACCAAACAACTGCATCCTAATGCGAGAATTACAATAAAAACTAACAACAAACAAAATAAAACTTTTCCCTTGTTTTGTTATATCTTTGAAGAATTTACTGATTTGGAGTTAGAACATACAGAAAACCAAAATTAGGAGCAGTGAAGGGAAAGACAATGACAAAAACAATCAACTTTAAGAGTCTGAAAAACCCTTACCGAATATCTCTCCCCCACTGGCATACTCTGTAACCAGATAGATCATCTTCTCCGTCTCCATCACCTAAAGACACAAACAAATCAAAACCAGAAGGACTGACAGACCCTCTGACAGGCCAGCATCCAGTGATGGGCGGTTCACCGGTTACACAACGGGATGAGTAAACACAGTTTGGCATACAGACAAGAGATTTAAAATAGACAAAGACCTGCCGTGCACTGTGCTGTTCGATCGGTGTTCGAGAACTTCTACATCAAGTTTCGAAAGAAAAAGACGGGAGGGTTTTTAAACTTCTTTTGACATTTTGAAGGCAAAATATACCAGAAATGACAATCCTAGAGGTTCACTGAAACCTCAATAGGGTGCTAGTTTTAGGGAGCTGGGGTTCTCCTGCTGGGCTGCAGGGCTCAGGTGTAAGATGGGAGCAGAGTGTGTTTGTGGCTCTGTGGGTGTGTGTGTACCTGGTAGAGGCGGATGATGTGGGGGTGCTTCAGCAACTTCATGATTTGGACCTCTCTGAAGATCTTTTTCAGGTTCTCGTCGTCCAGCTGGGTCTTATCCACAATCTTTATAGCCACCTGGTGAGACAGACAGGACACAGATGGAAGGAGCAGAAGAAGAAACGAGGAGGAATTTACCACACATTGTGCCTACCTACGTCTAGTTTAGCTCACAGGTTTACATACCCAGGCAGTGTGAGAATGATGACACAAACACTTTTCTTTTAGCCTAGTTTGGTGGTTGGGTGAATAAAAATCAGGACAGTACTATCAAATTGACCCTGATCAAAAGTGAACACAACTTATTTCTTAATAGCACATATTGCCCCCTTCACCATCGAGGGCAGTGTTTTGTGTGAAGCACTTTATCTTCTCCGATCGTAAAGCTGCTCAGCCTTCTTGGCAAAAAGCCTCCAGTTCATGTAAGTTCTTGGTCCGTCTTGCAGGAACAGCAGTTTTGAGTTCTCTCCAAAGTGGCTCAATAGTACTGGGATCAGGAGCCTGAGATGGCTACTGCAGAACCTTCCCTTTCTCCTGCTGTAGCCAACCACCAGTTTACTTGGCCTTGTGTTTTGGATCGTTGTCATGTTGAAACGTCCAAGCACAACCCATGAGGAGCTTCCAGGGAAATGAGAGCTAATTTTCTCCCAGGATTTCTGATCACATGCTACATCCATGTTGCCATCAGTTTAGACCCATCTCCACGAGCCTTTATAGTTCACCACCCTAACCCCAAACCATCAGTGATTCACCTCCGTGTTTCACAGGAGTTGTGTGCTTTTCATCACAGGCCTTTTTGACTCCTTCAAAGTGTTTACGGTTGTGATGATGCAGTTCACTTTAAGGCTTGTCTTGGTGCTCTTTGGTGTTTTGCAAGTCTGGCGACACCACCATGCAACCAGTCTTTCTTCAAGTGACTCCTTATTGTCCATCTCGAAATAGCTACGCTGCTTTTTTCAAAGAGTCTTTTCTTCTTCTGTTACTTTCAGCTTTTCCCTTTGAGAAGTCGCCACAACAAGTCAACTGTCTCCATCTAACCCAATCTTCTGCATCTTCTTCTCTCACACACACTACCTTTATGTCCTCCTTCACTCTATCCATACATCTCCTCATTTGGCCTTCATCTAGGCCTCCTGCCTGACAGTTCCAGCCTCAGCATCTTTCTACTGATTTACTCACTGTCCCTCCTCTGTACATGTCCAAACCATCTCAGCCTGGGCTCTGCTGCTTCTCCAACACATCCAACATGAGCTGTCCCTCCGACGTACTCATTTCTGATTCTATCAATCCTTGTCACTCCCAAAGAGAGCCTCAACATCTTCATCTCTGCTACCTCCAGCTCTGCCTCCAGTCTCTTCCTCAGTGCCACTGTCTCTAAACAATAAAACATTGCTAGTCTGACCATCATCTTATACACATTACCTTTTATTCTCACTGATCTGTATTTGCACAATACCCCCGACACTTGTTTTGCTTGGGCACGCTTCCCTCACCATTGCTCTGGACATTTGACCCTACGTACTTAAAATCCTCCACCTTCTTTATCTCCGACATCTCACAGCTCCACTTTTGTCCCTTTCATTCACACACATGTATGCTGTCTTGCTCTGGCTAACCTTCATTCCTCTTCTTTCCAGGGCAAACCTACATCTCTCTAGATTTCTATCACCACAGCAAACAAGAAGGAGCTCAGAGCTCCTTGATGCAGTCCCACTTCCACTTTGAACTTCCCTGCCATGCCTGCAGCACACCTCACCAGTGTCTTACCTCTCTCATACATGTCCTGCACCACTCTAACCTACTTCTCTAATACTCCGGACGTCCTGATATAATACCAAAGCTCCTCTCTCTGTAACCTGTCATATGCTTTCTCTAGATCTACAGACACACAATGCAGCTCCCTCTGACCTTCTCTGTACTTCCTTATCAACATCCTCATAGCAATTGTTTCTTGGCATAAAACCATACTGCTGTTCAAAAAAGCTCACTTCTGACCTCAGTCTAGCTTCCACTACTCTTTCCCATAACTTCATTTGATGACTAATCAACTTGATTCCTCTGTAGTTTTCATAGAGTCCGGTTTATCAGCTAGGGTTAGTTGAGGGTTTTGTTTTGCAATCTGAACAACTTATCTGGCGGCTGTGGCTGACATTTCTGTAAGCCTACCTGACCTTGGCTTCGTTTCAACAGGATCCCTCGTTATCCACTTCTTAATTAGAGTTTGAACAGTACTGACCGCCTTTCTCAATTCTGTGTACATCTTATACATATATATCTCTATATCTTTATTTTTTTCCTCTTTTATGAACGTCAACTACCTTCTCTCACAGTTCCTTGGATGATAATTTACTCTTTCCCCATGGCTCTGAATGCAGGAGCGTCTGTTAGGATCTATCCGGAGCCCAGAAACTCACAGACTTTTGATAGACACACACACACACGCACGCACCCACGCACACACACTGCAGGCTCACAGATCACTGGTGAGTGATCCTTGGTGACAACCACCTTAAAAAGACATTTAAAGCTACAGTAGGGAGTTCTGAGAAAACCGCGGACTTAACCTGAAAATTCGAACAAGCACACCTTATAGGTCTCTCCCTCTTGCTCTTAGCTGTGCTACAGCCCTCCCTCCAGTACAGAGCCTATCGTGAACGAGAAGCTTGTTTTTTGTCATTGGTCTTCTTCTATTTACCTTTTCTGAGCAGGTGTCACTCGGGAAGTTGGCAGATTTCCTGTAACGTCAGGTCTTGGGCATTAGCACATCTGCAGCACACATCTGGAGCGAAGGTACACGCTGAACTGCGACACGGTGTGAGCAGCGTGTACATGAGCGTAATTGACACTGCTGAGTCATTTCTCCTGGATCTGATTGGTTGTTTCTGACTGGGAGCAAATGGCAGCAGGACTACTGGGAGCAGCCAGAGGAGCTTGATTTTTTCATAGATCATCTGTCTCATATGCTACTGTGACAGTTTTAACAAATATGTAAAAAACTAATTTTTACAAAAGCCCATGTGGATCAATCAACATGTGCAAATGTTATCAGGCCAAAACATCCAGGTTATAGAAACTGAATCAGGATCATTCAGGTACTTTCTGTTTTTGGTGTGATTTAGAAAGAGAAAACCACTGTTGGATAATAAATGGCTTCAGTCAACCACTAACCATGAGTGAAAGAAAGGTTTCAGAAATTTAAATTTTTTTCCGAAAAACTGCCAACCATTTTGAAACAGGGTGCGTAAACATATGAGCACAGCCGCAGATTCATAGCAAATAGTATTTGTTTTTTCATTTAAAATACCAAACCAGCACATCTCTGTTGCCTGGGTGTTACAGCCCAGATAAAACAATCAGAAAACAATAACATGCCCAGAAAGAGGAGAGTGTGAGTCATTGTTCTCCACCATGAAGAGAGACATGTTATCTATTAGCACAAAAACAAGTAATAAGCACCATTGCCTGCCAATGGTTGGGTGAACAAGAACTGAGGAGATAATTAGCCTAACTGCAAAGGTTTTGTCTGTTCCAAAGGTTAGCCGGCCGATGCCACGACCTTTGCCTGCGAACACAACCATTGCTTAATCGCTGAGCGCTGGACAATAGCTCCACCAGGGTGGACGGTGATGGTGTGTGACAGGAGCTTTGGTCTGCCACTTAGGAATGGGTAGACCACTTTAATGACTTAATCAAGCAGGGCTAATAGGGATGCCCCAAACCCCAGCCTTTGCCAAAAATAGACAGACGAGGAGAGAAAAACATGAAAAGCGAGCTGCATTTACACACAAGCACACTCTTCCCTTCTAATTCTGCTTAATGCCACAAGAGATATGCAGAAGATGAGTATATGTGAGGACCGTCAATGCTGACTTCCTTATGTAGACAGGAAGGGGAAGTGAGGACGAGTGAACAGGGGGCTCCAGAGAGAGCGCAATAACAGCAACAGTGACATTATCCCGGCTCATTGTTTCCCTTCAAGGGTATTGTACAAACTGTGGAAAACATCTGCCCCAGTGGAATGAATGACTTCTGTACATGTAGCTAGGTCCAAACAAAGATGTTGGCTCGCTCAAATTTGTTTTCTGATCAGCAGCGTTGTTATGGATTCTGCATGTTTCTTCCAACATCACATCTACACCTATAAATGAAATACAGTTGATCCAATTATCTCATTAGAAGGGCAGAAAGTCATTGTGTTTTATGAATCATTCTCCCTCCTACTTCATAAAGCTTGCAGTAAAGTACGCTGTAGCTTCTTGGTAGAAAGTGATCACACATGAATTTAAAATGTTTCATTCTTGTGATCCGCCAGCTGTTCACCTTCTGCCGGCAGCAGGGATTCACACATTGATGTTCTTTTGACAGTTGCGCTCTTGATATAAAAAAGTTGCTAAAACGGACATCAAAATGTGCTAAATGTCATGAATTTGAAGCCTGACAAACCTTCTATCTTCACATGGTTATACACCGAGTCATTAGTCCAGCTGATTGGGGAAAAAAGGGCTTATGTAACATCAATAAATATATAGGCAATGGATGCAATTAGAAATGAAAACAAAAACTAGTTTGACGTTTGAAAACACGTATCATAGGTATGAATGTAATTATTTCTAAGCCTTTAATGTGTTTTTCAAATGTTCCTAATCCAGTAAGGAATGATTAAACATTTTCAATAAATTTTAAAAACAAAAAGTTAGATTTGGATGTAATCCAGTATTCCACCCACTTCGTGCAAGCCATCACAACCAATGGATCCAAAACACACCCTCAGCATGATGCTACCTCCACCATGCTTGACAACTTGTTCAGGGGTCTTAGTTTTAAAAGCCTCACATTGACTCCTCCAAACACACTTCTTGTGATTGTGACCAAACAGCTGAACATTTGTCTTGTAAAACTTTTCTAAAGAAGGCATTTGGTTTGTCTATGTTGGCAGCTGCCAGTTTCAGAAAGGTGTCCAGCTCTTCTCAGGCCAAATCGTCCAGGTTATGACAGGCTTAAACCTCTGTGGTGCTTGGGTTGTTCTGGATCAATTTCATTTAATCTGAGTGACAATTTGAGTCAGATAGTCAAAGAAAGGAAGTTCCAACAGGACGATAATGCTGCGTTCCATTAACCTCGGAAGTCGGAACTGGGAAGCCGGAGTTTACCTCATCAGCCGGAGTTTGCCTCATCAGAGTTGTAGCGTTCCAGTTTCCTGCTTGATTTTGTTCGTATTGCTAGCAACTGAAACAGCAGTCTTATAACAATAACACGGTTCTATGCAGTGTTTCATGGAAATAAAGAGCGTTGAAACATCTCATCTTATAACACTGAAAAGTAGTACGTGTCAAAAACTGTCATGGTATAAACGTTTTACTACTATTAATGCAAGTAGCAGCTATCTTGCTGAAGTCTGATAAGGTCGTGTTGCCCTGACTTTCCGACTTGTTATTCCAACTTTTGGCAGCATTCCAGTTAGAATTTCCTACTTAAAGGTCGGAAATTCTGACTTCCAAGTACAAATACAACGCACCATAATCCCAAACACGCAACAAAACAAGTTTTAGAAAGACTTCCTAAAGGACTTCCCAAATCTCTACTGAACATTTATGCACTAGCCTAAAAGT
This sequence comes from Girardinichthys multiradiatus, assembly GCF_021462225.1. Lineage (NCBI taxonomy): Eukaryota > Metazoa > Chordata > Actinopteri > Cyprinodontiformes > Goodeidae > Girardinichthys > Girardinichthys multiradiatus. The sequence goes on along the minus strand of NC_061810.1, from coordinate 11,725,243 downwards.
ATGATTCGTGCCAGAAAACCAACCTAAATGAACTTTATGATTTCTGGTAAAAAAAATAAAAACAAAAGTCAAATATTTCGCCAGAATCTTGAAAATAGCTACGAAAAGCCTGTGGTCAAGGAGAATAGCTAAAGACATTTAAGCAGATAATAGTATAAGTGTCTAATGTTCAACTTGGATCCTGTATAGGTCTTGCCACCCAGAACAGCACAGCTTCATCACTGAAAGCACAAACTACTATGGCGACCACATCCATGATGAGTGTATGTAAAGGTCTGACTGGAACTGTATGAGTGAATGCCTGTCAACATATCAACAAACTGAACATCGGACAATCTGCCAGCTGTGGATATGTTGAAGGATTTTGTACCAGTATAAATGTGTTATACAGAACATTATCGTTTCTTAAGGGTTTAAAAAAAAACTAAAGACAAATGTCAGACTCAATGTTTTATGTCCATCGGTGTGGAGCTCTTTATCTAGAAGGTATTTGTGGATACGTGGGTATAATCCTGAAACTGGAGATCATCTGGTTATTGGGATGTAACTAAATCTCTCTACTCCTACTAGAAACTAACAGTTGGACATCTGGATCAAACCAAAACTGCAACACTTGAGCAGACCTCTTCACAGACAGGACATGCTTGTTCTGATTGGGATGAGATCTCGAGAAAATACAGAAAATACAAATTAGGAAGATGCTCGATGTACTGGGGTTGGACAATGAAACTGAAACACCTGTCATTTTAGTGTGGGAGGTTTCATGGCTAAATTGGACAGCCTGGTAGCCAGTCTTCATTGATTGCACATTGCACCAGTAAGAGCAGAGTGTGAAGGTTCAATTAGCAGGGTAAGAGCACGGTTTTGCTCAAAATATTGAAATGCACACAACATTATGGGTGACATACCAGAGTTCAAAAGAGGACAAATTGTTGGTGCACGTCTTGCTGACGCATCTGTGATCAAGACAGCAAGTCTTTGTGATGTATCAAGAGCCATGGTATCCAGGGTAATGTCAGCATACCACCAAGAAGGACGAACCACATCCAACAGGATTAACTGTGGACGCAAGAGGAAGCTGTCTGAAAGGGATGTTTGGGTGCTAACCCGGATTGTATCCAAAAAACATAAAACCCCGGCTGCTATAGCCAAACCTGTTGCATGCCCAGAGTGAAGCGTGGGGGTGGATCAGTGATGGTTTGGGCTGCCATATCATGGCATTCCCTTGGCCCAATACTTGTGCTAGATGGGCGCGTCACTGCCAAGGACTACCGAACTTGAGGACCATGTGCATCCAATGGTTCAAACATTGTATCCTGAAGGCGGTGCCGTGTATCAGGATGACAATGCACCAATACACACAGCAAGACTGGTGAAAGATTAGTTTGATGAACATGAAAGTGAAGTTGAACATCTCCCATGGCCTGCACAGTCATCAGATCTAAATATTATTGAGCCACTTTGGGGTGTTTTGGAGGAGCGAGTCAGGAAACGTTTTCCTCCACCAGTATCACGTAGTGACCTGGCCACTATCCTGCAAGAAGAATGTCTTAAAATCCCTCTGACCACTGTGCAGGACTTGTATATGTCATTCCCAAGACGAATTGACGCATAAGGAGGCCCTACACCATACTAATAAATTATTGTGGTCTAAAACCTGGTGTTTCAGTTTCATTGTCCAACCTCTGTATGTCTACAGCTAAAAACCTAAGGGAACAACGTACATAGAGAGAGAGAGAAAGAGAGAGGAGAAAACAAAGTGAGTTACATATATTCAAGTTTTAATTTTCACATAAGTTCATCTATTCACTATCTCAAGGTACTATTGAGCAAACATTGATGTGCAAACACTGCAACACGTTGCTGGTGCTCCAGTAGATTGGCTCATCTACAGAGGGGGTTATTGATTGACCGCACAAGGAAGATAAAGTTGGAAAGGGAAAAATAACTTCCTGCACCTTCTAAATAGTGTCGAGGGACTAAGCAAGTAAAGCACCGGGATGTTTATCAGCCAAACGTATGCAGTCTTATGCCACTGTGGGGGATCAAGGAACATATGATTTAGATGCACTGGGTGCAGAATCATCTTGTTATCCTCCTGAAATTCATGAACAAACGCAATGAAGAATTTAAAAAAAAATAGTTTGAAGGGCTAGAAAAAAAAAAACACGTTTAAAATCAACAATGACCATCAGTGACGTGCTTTATTTATGAATGAAGTGCTTGAGAATAAAGGATATTTTAGGTACTGTCAAATGGTGGATTATGAAGGGTTCTTACACATTTTTCAGGTTAAACATCCATAGTGAGTCCTTAAAGCTTAATGTCTGTTTGAAAAGATAAAACACACAAGTTATTTATTTACATAAATTCAGGGGATGTATTTCTAGAGCGGTCAGGCTTTAAATATGGAACCTGGAAAAAACAAACTGACAGGAAGATAGGAAGGACAGACATGGAGGAAACAAGAAAACACAGAAAACGACAGAAGGGAAGAGGAACAACACGTGAAAGGAAGGATAGAAGGAAAGAAAGAATGATCCACTCAAGGAGGTGGGACACAATAAAGAAAAGACAAAAGGAAGGAAACAGCATTTACACAGAAAAGATTTAGGGAATAACATCAGACACAAATATTTGCCTTCCTTAATCTTCTCTTTCCATACTTAAGACCTGTTGTTTATTTACCTTGCAGCAGGAGAAGGAGTTCCAGCTGGTTTCTTATTGGGCCTACTTTGTGTTTTTAGAGCTACTTCGTACTCATTTGATTTGGAAAATAACTAAACTGTTGTCATCCATCACAACATCCACAATCACACAGCAGCATGCATGTTGTACTCTGTTCATAGGTTCTAAATGACATTAAAAACACAATAAAGTTAGATCAACATCTGCTTGCTTTCATTCATCCCTATTTTCTTAAGGAAGTACTACTTATTTGTACTGATGATGGATGGACTTTGATGGAAAAATTGGCATTGCTAGATAATAAATAATGTCACGATTTATCATGTCCTTATCTGAGTTGTTCCTCATTTCAGTAAAGCGTGGCACATCTGCTCTCTAAACTGAAACACTAGGAGCTGTAGCTAAAAAAACAAATGAATGTTGCACTCAAGTCATGTTTCTACAAAGTAATTATTAACTGAAATACCTATAGAACTTCAGATGTGTACAACAGAAGGTCACCAACGACATGGAGGCCAGTAAGGCTGGGATTACTGGGAGCTTGGCAGCAGCTTAGAAGCAGGTTAATGACACACAGCAGCACTTATGTGCTTCTGCAGGTAAATAGTAAACAGAGATGGACAATGCTGCATCAACACACTGCAACGCCTTTATGTCAGGATGAGCACTTAAACGGACGAGTAACACCAGCTCTCTCTGTTTAGAAACACAAAAACCAGCCATCTCTAACGTAGAGCTACACATCAGATCAGGTCTGTGACCTCTGTCATGCCTTTCTTTTCTAAGAAACCGTTTACACAGCAAAGTTGCTTTCTCCAACTTATACAACACCTAGGGACTTCTGTAAATATTAGCAGTTTGTCTCCTGAGAGATGACATCTGCTGAATCCTCTGCAGGAAGGTGGATTTATAGTCGGTGCGAACCACTGTACCTGTCAGAGCCTCGGTGATATACGAGCTCGTCCTTTAGGTGAACAGTTTCTGTGTCTCATATTCTACCCTGTCACTTCTTGAAAGTGACAGTTTCACGTTCACACTCGCCATTTGCTACTCCACTTGTCCCGACACGTTTCATTTGGACAATCCAACACTCTGCCTCGCCCCGGTGAAAGTGGTGGAAAATGTGTGACCTTCCCCTCATTTCGAGTCACTTTTCAATTGCGTGACGAGTGTGTGAGAACTTCCTCTGATTCATTAGCACAATAATAGATTAGGAATGCAGGAAGTGAAATATTACTGAAGAAAGACATATTATAACTTAATGAAAGAATGTTTATGATGTTCAATGTGTGTTACACACATTTGGGCTCCCGTGTTTTGATCCAATTTTCCAAGACCAAACCAGGATGTGGATGAAATTAGAAACTCAACAGATTCAACAGATTATTTCAACATTAAATAAGTTCTTATAGACATGTATCCTTAGAAAGGTGTTCATACACATTCACCCTTTTGCCATTTGCAACATCACAATCAAAAACTGCATTTTATTATGATTTTATGCAAAAGACAAACAGGGGTAGATAAGTCACCAAATCAGTAAATGTTTGTCTTACTAAAACCCATTTGTCCATGAAACCTGACAGGCCTGGTGACCCAAAACGCTATGTGGTAGGGAAAACGAACACTGCACATCACCATGAACACATCATTGCCATGGTAAACTGTGGAGATGGCAGCATCATGCTGTGGGGATGGGTTTCATTAGCAGTGACAGAAAAGCTGGTCAGGGTTGAAGGGAACATAAAAGGAGCAAAATATGGGACAATCCTGGTAGAAAGCCTGTTATGTCTGGTTCAAACGGCAGGATTTTAATGCCGTTTCTTTCCATTCCGACATGCCACGATCAGAGTCCTAAAGATTGATCTAGTCTGCTCGGAAGGACGTTGGGACTGCTCCGACCTCAAAACTGGGATAAACCACATGTTGGATGTCTTGTTCCACTATCCTGCCTTTTGGGGTGTTCCCCGAGGACAAACAAGCACACAGCTTGTTGAATGTGACCTATAGCCAATCAGAAAGCGAGGTGAAGGAAACACAGAGAGGAATTACTTATTTACGTATGACCTCGAGTGGGTTTGCGAGAATGTGAGTGAAATCTGTCCGTGTGCTGTGCTTGCCATGTGACTGGACACCACACACTGTGGGACCAAACCTGTTAGTGCTACGATTCTTTAAATCTCATGTGTCCCTCAGGTTTTGAAAACCAATCGAATTTTAAAATCCTGCTGTGTGAACCTGGCATTTGAGGCTGCAAAAGACTTGAGACTGGGGTGTGGGTTCACCGTCCCGCAGGAAATCAACCGTAAACAAACAACCAGAGCTACAACAAAAGGAAATAAGTACATGTTGTGTGACCCAGTCAAAGTCCTCCACTAAATGCAATTAGAAATCTATAGCAAGACATGAAAACCGATGTTCACAGACCCACTCGATTAAAGTTGCCTGCTTGAGCTGTTTCACAAAGAAGAACAGGCAGAGATTTCAGTCTGTACATGTGCAAAACTGGTGGAGACATGCTGCGAAACATTTCCATCTGTAATTACAGTGAATGGTGGTACTGACTCAGGAGGAGCCAAATATAAATGCATGCTACACTTTTCTTGGGCTTTTTTGGAATACGTTTTTTAAAATCCTGCATCCCTTTTCCTCCACTTCACATTTATGTAATGGTTTCTGATGTCCAATCACAAAGAACCCCAATAAAATATATAAAAGCTTGATGATGCAATGTGACAAAAAGGCTGAAAATGTTCAGGGGGTATAAATATTTTTTTTAAGGGCCTGTATGAGCAACAAAGCCTTTTGGTGCGGTTAGGGACTTTGAAAACAGCCAACCGTGACTCAATTTGTTTCTCCAAGCAAACAGAGCCGGAACGTCTACAGGGGGAGCTGGGAAAGTGCGTTTTGCACACTCATCTATGTTCACACACTGTGGTAAGGCGATATGATGGATGAGGTTAACCTTCATCTACATGAGACACAGATTACAAAACCCTGAGAAGGTGTAATGCTGAGGCTTGATCCGTATCAGCAAGTGATGGGGTTCGACTCACACACACGCTCACAAGAACCCCTCCCATTAGTGACGCTCCACGGCTGGAGCCTTAGCTAAATGAGAGCACCCAGATATGAGGTTAAAATCAAAACTCTATGTGTGGAAAGGGTTTTACCAAAGAACAAAACATTAAGCAGGTGGTACAGTCATGTCAGGTGACCAGCAAACAAAAGGAAGATTGCAGCATGAGAAAAAGAGGTGGCGTGAACAATATGAGTCAGCACAGGGTCTTTATAGGTGTTCTGCTCGTGTGTTTCACAAAGCGGAAATGACTCAGTTGAGTGTTTCAAACAGAAAGTAGAAGATAGGTCAGCTTAGTTTCTATAGGCTGGACATCACACAACCTGATTCGCTAGTTTTGTTGTCCACTAGGCATAGCTGGTTACCACAATCCATGCCAAGAAGTTATGGTTTCAGAAGCACGTCATACAGTTCCTATGGTTTAAAGCCTTGTCAATGAGATGCTGGAGAGACTGGAGCTCTCTAATAGTGTGTCTGTTTCTATATCTCTTTCCTCGGACGGACAGACAGACACACAGACAGACACACAGACAGACACCTTCTAGGTGTTAAAAACCAACATCTTTGAGATGAAGCACCCACTATCACTGAGTGTATTTACTCTGCCTCTCTTCTGTTGCACGCCTGCTGTATGTTTCCTTTGTTTGACATACAGTCAGCTGTACACTTGGGCTTACCCAGTGAGGCAGATGAATCCTCACAAGATCAAGATCAAAGAGCTGAGTCAGACCAATCAGCATCCTACAATGGCACTGAGGGGCTAGGTCTCAGTATACCAACATTCAACAATGGAGGCTAGAAAGAAAATTCTCGTGTGGGTTTAGCTTAAACCGTCACTTATATCAGAAACTGGGCAGATTGTGACAAACTATTAGGTGTTCAACTGATTTTCTTTGTGAAGGCATCGGCCACCGTGATGTCAGAGTAAGACAAACCGTAACATTTTAGGCTGTCATGGTACTCGCACATACGTTTTAAATCAAAATGTATGGTATTATTAGAGATCCACCGATCAGGGACCAATCCCTATTGTTCATCAAAGCATATGTCTCAAATGCATTTTCCGGATAAAGGTTAACATACGTGATGTTGGCTAAACATTTATGAATCAAAAATGATGAGTACCTCTATTTGACCTTTGGTCACATTTGGTCACCAAAAAGAATTAATCGAGTAGAAATTGTCCACATATGATGTCTCATATGAGCCACACTTGATATGCCTTTCTTTAAAGTATTTTAGCCAGCTGACTGGCAGTGCATGGAAACACATGCTGGAGGGGTAACACCGTGTTACTCTATGTTCCATACAGCTGGAGAAACCTCTGGCCTCTCATTAAAAGGACTTTAACCATAGAAACAGTGTGACGAGAAATGTTTCGGTTTTCAGACCATGAGATTTTAACACTTGACACCAAAAACAGGCCACTGCCTAGTCCTCCATTTAATAAATTTAACAGGTTTTCTTCATGAGGGGGTTTCACCTGTCATCCTCACTACAGGATCCAAGGAGACAAGTGGGACGTCAACATTCTTTCTATAAAGGCCATAAAAAAAAACAGGTAGCACACAACACACACACACACACACACATGTGCATATAACTGCTGACATGAGTACCATCAACTTGACAAAGCCTCCAAAAGTCATCATGTCAGAACTTGAGACACTTTTGTCCCCTTCTGGAGCGAAGGGACCGTAGAATCAAACTGTGATGCAGCTGACGAGACTAAAGGGCAAGGCGACATGTCAAGCAGAAACCCAACATTTGTCATATCACTCAAATGAAATTTGGCCATGTGCAAGAGTGTGTCTTTGAGAAAGAGAAGAGCTGGGAGTGTGTCAAAGGGAGGGAGTGATGTTATTACTCAGTGTCCTTCTGCTTGTTACCCACTGCTTACCATCCTGTCTGTCCTCTTCCTCTTGCCTTTCCCTTTCTTGCCCAAAACACTTGGGAGGAAAAAGGAAAACACAGCAAGAGCAGGAGAGAACAACAAGGGGAAAGGTCTAGTTCCCCACCAACACGTAGGTCAGGACATGCCAAACAGTACCACTGACCGCACATGACCCCGAGCAGTCATTTTAATCCAAAATGAAGTACTAAGGTAGGAAAACAGCTGGCAAAAATGAGCTCGGCCAATGGCAAGCGATCTTTGGCTAAAGTCAGTCACCCCAACTATCACGACTGAAACCATGGCAACCATAAAGACTTAAATGGAGAAACATTTCTCCAACTAGGAGCCTTGACAACACCACATCTGTGCTCTGAATCCAAGAAGCCCTGGGTGAGCTCCGGTCACACCTCACCTTGTTACTGGGACAAAAAACGCACAAAGATGTATGCCTTTGACCTCACAGAGGGCTCCTTATGGAATCATACTCACCAGCATTAATATTTACTGAGTGCTGTGTTTTACTTAGGAGATTAAACTGTATCAGTAGTTGCAAAGAGAAATCCGAGACGTCTTGGATGCATCGCAGGCTTTTGCCTCGCTGCTGTCAGTGAATGTAAGACCTGACCCTTTACCCAGAGGCCTGCCAGGAGGTAACAAGACATTATTTCTACAAAGGTCAGAGCTGGAATGAATGGAGATTAAAGGCTTCATGGGCTCTGATGTAATCAACTCTGAATAAAAACAGCCAGAAGGCAGCATTAGAGAGAAATGCAAATATTATGTTGATAAAACAAATAGTAAATGAAATCCGGCGTTTTCTCCAATCACAACCTTAAACGATGTTACGTTCACTGTCATCTTAACGTGGTACGTTTAAACGCTTTTCCCTCTTTTTTACTGCTTTTTGCTTCGATACCAACTGCAGTTATGACCATAAATTTTCCATTTCAGTAAAGGATACACCTAAAAATGGTGTAACACCCTGTAATTTCTATCATGTCTTCTCTTCTGACCAGCAGTGAGAATTATTTTTTTGCGGTTTCAATCAAATACCTTCAAAAGCCTGCCATTAATTATACAGACGCCCATTAGTCACCAACCAATCTGAATGAGGTGTCTTGATGCTGGTACACATCTAAAACATGGGAGATGCTAGTGCCTCTCCAGCATCAGGGTTGGGAAACGCTGGGATACACCATTTATTGGAGCCAACTAGGAATAGGCCAGGGGGGAGATTCTCATGGTATGATAACCATGAGAAAGACTACCAGTGTTGTACAGTCATTAAACAAAAATGTAAAATATAACATTTATTTACTTAAACTTAAGCAAAAATGGGTTTAAAGCGGCATTGTTATAAGAGTGATGGGTGCAATTCCTTACTTTCCCCACCATGACAGTTTGTGCTGTTGGAAATATCTCCAAACAGCCAAATCTGACTTTTTTGTAAACTTAAAGGCAGCACATAGTTTCTTACAGCAATAGCTAAATGCGGGGAACTGCAATCAGTATGAATGTGTGTTCATAAATTAGTTATTGCTCATAGACTCACCAGGTAGTTTTTTTTTTTTTATATCATTGTACTTGTGACAAGGACAGTAAAGGATATTCTGATTCTGACAGCCACAAGAGGACGGGGAGCAACGAACTACTCTACCGTTGGAAAAACTCCTTTATTAGCATCTCATTGCAATGGCTTTATACCACAGGTACAACACCACATTATTTCAGAGCTTCAGGAACACCTGCTTACCATTATATTATAACTAGATAACAAACAGCTGCATACACACTAAGCAGTAGTGCAATTCTTGATGTTCATAGAGTCAATAAGTAACGGAAAATAACAGCAACTGTATTCAATTCAAATTCAAAAATGTTTTATGAATCCAAAAGGGAAATTAAATAAAATAAGTAACAGAGCTACACCAACCTGCTGCCACCTTGAGTGGCCCATTACTAGAAATAACAACACTGAACACTGCAGCTACTCAGCTCTTGTATTTACATTGTGTTGTTCTTATATTCTGGGCCGGTTCGAAAACGGCGTTATTTCCAAGTTTACCGAGTGTCAGTCGGAGCTTGGTTATGTGTTTGCATTGGTAAAATGTCACACTGAATGCTGAAGCTTCCTGAAACATCCCCTCTGATGCACATTTAGGCGTTGCGTCCACACAGAGATGAGCATCTGTCTATCCGCAAAGGTATGTTGTCATACCCGTGGATCCCGTGTTTTTGGCGACCAAAGACTAGCATATCTGAAACCAGGCTCCAGACTGAAAAGATTTTAAAACGCCGGTTCTGTGTGTCTGGGCGTACATACGAAACACCTCTTTTCTGACAAGATGATGGCGTAGCTCCAACACTCTCTGTAACCCGCATGCGCCTCTCTGCCGCCATGCTGCCTTGTTTATCTCGCATAAGTCGTCTGCGCAGGCCTGCTGTTTTTGTTTGGCCGGAGAAGCACAAACCACTAGCTGTCGGCAGGATGTTATCTGGTGACATGAGCTGTGTGAAAGCCCCCACCACCTTTGTGTGGAAGCATTTTGGGTACCTGGTGGAATAATAATTATTTAACTGGTCAGTGACAATATCACCCAGTGTGCTGTATTTATAATGAACTCACAACATTTATTTTCCTAACATGATGGCAACTGACTGATGTGAATTAATCTTTGTTCAGGGTCCCAATAAGGGAAAGCTTCCAGAAAAGTAGGTGACCTAATTCTATTCCAATTTATTTCAAACTAATGAAATTATATCAAACAGAGTTATATGTGCCAGCACATTTCATTTATTGATGTATTTCATTATTCTTGTTTAGACGTAATTGTTTCCAATTTATCCAGCACAACAGATGACACCAAACATGGGTCAAAGGAAGAAAGAAGCAACAGGAAACCAGCTTCATGAAAATACTTTACCATGGTCCAAATAAGGTCCAGAAAATACCTCGATGAAAAGAAATGAGGCCAACTAAACAACGCAGATTATTAGGATAACAACCAAATGCATCAAGGAGACTAGTTCTCTAAATAAGATGCCAAAAAGAAAGATCACTAGTATAACCGTGCAAAATATTGATTATATGAAGCCAGATTAGAAGCAGATCGAGATGCTAACACTCACACTGCACACTGAAATCCACCTCTTTGCTTCAGGTTAAATACAATTAGAAATTAAATATAAATAAATAGATTACATAATTTAATTCTACGTTTAATTAAACTGGAGCCGATTGCCGCTATCAGGGAATATGGACATTTCAAAGGTTACCCTGCAAAACTGCTAAACCCTTTCTGACGATTTAAAGCTCTTTTAATGAGCCAAAGCTAATGTTGGGGTGACTGGAGTTGACAAAGAAAAGCGGCGCTGCCCCAACCCCACCTGTTGCTGCTGCTCAGCCGGCTGAAAGAAAGAAACTACCCTTTTTTCTTAGTTCACAAAAAGAGAAAAGTTTGGCTTTTTGGAAATATTTGCGTCCACAAAAAAAATACAGTTATGGCGTGGAAATGAAAGGAATGCCACTCATGACGTGCCTGTTTTACCCAGCCCACCAAAGGCTGGCTACACGAGCAGTTAGCTTGACTAATTAACCAGATTCTTATACTTGTGTTACTCTGTAAAGAGGAGAACTGCTAAAAAGTATAATATGTTCTCCTACTGAACCTATGACTGGTTATAATACTCCAGTCAAAAATAATCAAACAGCTTTTCTTTTTACCATGTTGGTAATGACTGGAAAAAAGAAAAAAGTTTTAAGGAATGGCATGAATAATGTACCATTTATTGCGATCATTTTAGAATGTAATCCTTGTTATCTTAGGTTCATAGATCTCTTTTACTTTAAATGAGATTATGTTTCTTTGCTGTGAGGCTTTATCTGTCCTGACAGTATCGATAGTTTTGTTCTGACTTCACTTCAGTGACTTATCTTCGGTGGTTTTCACAGTAGTGTTAGAAAGCAAGAGGACAAATCAACTGTATCCATTTGCCAAGAATTACTCTAAGCCAAAGTTAGAATGATGAAGACAAATGCATCTTGCCAGACGACTGTTGCAGATTTACCTAAAGAAATGTATGGAAACGAAACACTAAAGGAAGCCCGACCCATTATATCCCTCCAAGCCATAAGCGCAGGGTCCTCCTCTGTGTGACTGCACTGCAGGATATTATCCACCTCCATCTAACAGCGGAGAGGAGCTACTGGGCTATTTTTGAGTAGTCAGCATTTAGAAACCCTGGGCCGTAAAATAAGGCTCCATCTCATCTCATGACTGATCATCATATCCATATTCATGATATCCACAGGCATGTAAAAGCACACTCTCATTCTTCTGATATTCATGAGAAACCGGGGACGCAGAAACCTCTGTGCGTGTTCATGTAAATCATGAGCGGACTGGGTCCATCTGCAGCACGCATCAACAAACAAGGCCCCTCTTTCATTCTGTCAGTGTCATTTTGTCCTCCGCCTGTCTTAGCCCCACACTGACTGCACACATCAATGCAGGCAAAAACAGAACACGTCACTGCTGTCATTGTATTGCTCCTACGAGAGCTTGAGAACCCTTCTGGCACACCTACTAGTCCTTAAATTATACCGTAGTCGTATCAAATCCAAGTCTGTCGAGCAGCATCTTTTCCAGTTTTAAGAGCCACTTCACGGCTCACTGATCCAAGTTTATTCTGGCCTCACGAAACAGAACTGAAGTCTCTTGGCTGCGTCGTGGAAAACATCCAGATGACCTATGTCAGGTCGTCTGTGTATATGTCAACAAGGGGCACAGAAGTATATCTACACACTCAGGAGCAACACACCTTTATTTATTCCATCTAAATAAAAGGATCCACATTGGTTAAAAAAAAAAAAAAAAAGACAAGACAAATACCTCAATTGTTCCCAATGATTTCTCAGGTGATACTAGTCATCCATTATAGGTGACTTTCACACTGTTCATCACAGTCAGTTAGCAGAAAGCAGCAAGGAATATTACTATCTGGCATATCTAGAACAGATCTTGAATGGTTTCCTTCTTATTTATTATTTTTGGAAGTTTGTATGTTGCAAAACCCAGCTTTAAAATCATCTTTAGCTATTCTTAACTATGGAGCTCCCCAGGGTCGTGTTCTCGGTGCTACTTTTTATTCGTTTTTTTTGCTTCCCTTAAATAATCTTTTAAGATCATTCAATGACATCACTGTTATGCTGATAATATCCAACTTTTTCTAATCATAAGAGCTGTGTATCATTCAAGGTAAATCCTACAGAAGGGTTTGAAACTTATAAAATCCTGATTGTCCAATAACTTTGTCAAGTTGACAGAGGAGAAAATGGAGGTTCTTTCTTGTGCTTGTCACTCAAGATTGGTGAAAACCTAAAAATGTTTTTAAAGATATTAATACCTACCATTAAAATTTTGCAGCTTTCTTTTGATGCTAATTTACTGTTTGATCCACAGGTCAAAAATGTTAAGAGCAAGCTGAGTGCTATTACATCCGATGTTTAGATGAAGCACTTCTATGCCGTCTCTCTGCACTGGCTCCGCATACAACATAGAATAAAGTTTGAGGTTCTGGTTTAGACTTTGAAAACACTGCATGGTCATGCAGCTTCAAACATTTCTAATTCTTAGCTGTAATTCACTGCCAAGACCCTGAGCTAAACTGATCAGGGACCTGTTATCTCCCCCCAAAATCTAAACTAAAACCTAAAAGGGACAGGGCTGTAGCTTTTCGCCACTACATTCTAAGAACATAATCATCGTGATAGAGGTAGTAGTTTTAAATCAAAAAAAAAAAAAAATAAAGGAACTACAAGATTATCCTTTATGCAATGAAGCATTTCTTAGATTTTTGTTCAACTCAAAAAAGGGCCATCAGTGAATGACTTCATTTGATAAAAGAATTTTAGGCTACTGTTGTGAGCCCTGGATGTAAAGGTGTGTGGTTTATAAGCTTGACACCATCTGTCTATGTTTGGAGCTCTCATTTTGAGGTCAAAATAAATAAATAAAGGAAGTAGTTCTTGAGATGCTCTGTTAAGTTGATGAGGTTAGTGAACGTAAATCAGAATCAGCTTTGATGGCAAGGTTTAGTAATTTGACTTTGGTTCCCAGCACTCACAGCGTACCAACATTAATCCCAAAGGAATATTAAATAAAATGCGTAACAGAGCTACTCCAACATGCTGCCAGAATTTAAGATATAAATTTGTGAAATAAAAAAAAATAAACGTAGCAGTATGTGTAACAAAGCCTGCAAGTAGCACTGCACAAGCACTAAAGTAAACTGAGCCACTTTTAAACGGTTTGCGTAGCAGGTTTCCACACAGTGAAGAAAGAACAAACTCTGACAGAGTGACGGAGACAAAACAAACGATTTCTAACTGTTGGAATACTGCAACTGGCTAACAAATCTGCTTTCAAGATCCCTCTCGGCACCAAACCAAAGAGCTATTTCACTGTTTTTCTGATTATCTCTTACTTCACATTTAAAATACTCTGACTGATTAAACCAGAAATGTTTTATTCTACACTGAGCAGAGATTTGCTAAAACCCCCTTTGAGATTTATGAAACCTTTCTCTCAAAAAGCAAGTATTTCTCCAAAGGCAAAGACACCAACATACAGACCGATACTACACAGAAAACACGAAAGGACTGGGAGCTTTAGTCTTTCTGAAAGTATTGATAAATTCTTGTATTGCTAAAGACTTGTGAACTAGATGCATTATTACACTCCTATAAACAAAACTTACTTAGTAGGGAGGAGCATCTGAAGATGCTACGGACTTAAGTGGCTATTATAAGAAAATCCTCTGGCAATCTGATTTGTTAGATCATATTTAAATGTTTCTGCAACACAAACCTGTGATTTAATCACAACATTACACATTGGGCAAACAAGGCTTCAGAGTATGCGGACCTTCTGCTCCTCTTGTGAAACCCTCAATTGTTTTAAATCAATACATTCCTTTGGTCACAAAACTAAATCTGTCCTCTTTAAAAGGCCACAGGGCTGGTCTGCAGCCAAACCCAATGTGATCCTCCAGAATTATGAGGCTGTTTTTCTCATGGCTTTCATTTGTTTACAGTAGTACGACTCTGTCAATGTGGCAATCATCCAGTACAATACGTATGCTTAGCAGCGCCCACATATTCGCAGAAGCATCTGTGTAGTTAAATAAAAAAGCACAATTTTTTTTTTTTTTTTTGGCCACTGTCGGTGTTTTCTTGTCCGGAGCGAGTCATTAGTTATTAACAACAAAAGTTGAATACCACAAATACGTTAAAACAGAGAGATGGAGAGCAGCTCTGACAAACCGGTTACGTTTCGATGAAACAAAAAAGGCGCAAGAAACTTTCCAGACGTGAAACACCGGATGAAAACCAGAAATCATACCGAGTAAAGAAAGCTGCAGTACAACTCTATGATGTGTACCGCAGCTATAGTGAGATTAGTTTAGTTTTCTGTCGTAATGTTATCACGAAGCTCAAAGACTGGGTATTCGTATTTAAGCCACACTCACTGGGGAATAAACCGTTTATCTATAGCTCGTCGTTCGTGTTTTTCGTGCTTATTTGCCTTCTGCCTTGTTGTAGGCACGTTTCTTTAATATCCAGAGCTTTCCAAGTTGCTAATTTAGCCAGTGAGCTAAAGCTAGTAACATCAAAATATCGCTCTCCTCTTTATCCATCTTCGTCAATACCCTTCTGTCTGCCCTCTGCCACTCTTAAAACACAGGCCTTTCCAGCTATCAGTTAAGATTACTGACAAACACTGTCCTAAAGGAAATATTCTACCAGGCCGTAAGTGTCTACATATCCATCAGCTGAAGGTGATGCTCGGGTCGAACGGACCCCAGTACTCCGGACTGCGGTGCCACCAGAGCGAACACTGGTTGTTCAGTCTCTGGAGTATAGAGGCCCCAGCGTCATTCCTAGTTCATGTTTAAAAGGCTTTAAATAAATCACTGACAACCTCTAATTGATTTACTATAACGTAGAGAAAGGACTCATCTTACCTTTGCTCTAGTGATGATGTGTGTGGCTAGTTTAACAACCGCGAAATTTCCCTTGCCGATGGTCCGCTCGATTTCGTAGTGGCCCACTCGGGCTGGAGGGGGCCTGGTGGCCGAAGTGTGCCCGGGATTAGTGATGCACCCGCTGGCCGTGCTGGTACGACTACTGGGGTTGATCCCAGAGGACGGCGGGGCCCGGTTCTGGGAGCCCATTCCTGCGTGGGTCGCTCGGGCAGGGTGCGTAATTGCGGCCGCAGCGGACCCAGCAGCACCTCCGCTAGACACGGCCGCCATCTTCTCGCCTCTCTGCGGGAACAACAAGCAGCCCAGCGCAGCGCGCATCCCGGGCACGCCCCCGCCCTGCGTCATTTTACGTGAGGGGCTCCTCCGCAGCGCCCTCTCTAGGTTGTAGCCATGGCAACTATCGGCGTAACAAATGACTTCATCCACGAAAACGTATTTTGGTTGCCGTAGAGACAGAGAAATGCGCATTATAACTTTGGTTCCCATGATTCAGTGATTCCTTACAAAAGTGCTGCGTTATGTGTGATCAGAGGACTTCATGAATCTTTAAAGGTGTTCGCCATGTTAATAACACAAAGACAAAATGAATCAATACAACTAATGGAAATACTCAACTACTTTTTAGAATTTGTGACAGAAGAAATATTTACACAAAGTGGTATTCACAGACTAAGGCGGTTAATTATGCAATGGCTCGAATATTGTAGGACCATTAAGAATAATTGACACATGTACACACAAATATATCAGATAAAACTGAAGTAAGAGTTTCATTGATATCTATGGTACCGCGAGTGTAGTGTCCCATCTTCAAGAGCTTCGCTTTGGAGGCAAACGTGACATGTGTGCAAAGCAAAGGCCTTGACTGTCATAAACAGTTTCATAGGAGTCAATATAGATAGATAGATAGATAGATAGATAGATAGATAGATAGATAGATAGATAGATAGATAGATAGATAGATAGATAGATAGATAGATAGATAGATAGATAGATAGATAGATAGATAGATAGATAGATAGATAGATAGATAGATAGATAGATAGATAGATCCAGATGGTGCTCCACTTCACCACCAAAATCTCATCAGCTGTTCCTTGTCCTAATACACACCTTGTCTGAAATTTTACAACCCAAATTCCAATGAAGTTGGGACATTATGTAGAACTTACATAAAAATAGTTCAACCGATATATAATTGAATACACTAAAAAGACAAGATATTTAATGCTCAGACTGATAAGCTTTATTATTTGTTTTGCAAATATTCACTTATTTTGAATTTGATGCTTGCTGGGACAGGGGCAACAAAACACTGGAAAAAGTTGAGGAATTCTACAACAAATCCTGTTTGGAACATTCGACAGGTTAACAGGTTAATTGAAAACAGGTAGGTGCCCTGACCGGACACAAAAGGAGCATCCCCTAAAGACTCAGTCATTCATAAGCAAGGATGGGGCAAGGTTCACCACATTGTGAACAACTGAGTGAGCAAATAGTCCAACAGTTTAGGAACAATGTTTCTTAATGTATATTTGCAAGATATGTAGGGATTTCATCATCCACAGTCTATAAAATTATCAAAAGATTCAACGAATCTGAAGGAATATCTACAGGGGTTGGACAATGAAACTGAAACACCTGTCATTTTAGTGTGGGAGGTTTCATGGCTAAATTGGACCAGCCTGGTAGCCAGTCTTCATTGATTGCACATTGCACCAGTAAGAGCAGAGTGTGAAGGTTCAATTAGCAGGGTAAGAGCACAGTTTTGCTCAAAATATTGAAATGCACACAACATTATGGGTGACATACCAGAGTTCAAAAGAGGACAAATTGTTGGTGCATGTCTTGCTGGTGCATCTGTGTCCAAGACAGCAAGTCTTTGTGATGTATCAAGAGCCACGGTATCCAGGGTAATGTCAGCATACCACCAAGAAGGATGAACCACATCCAACAGGATTAACTGTGGACGCAAGAAGAAGCTGTCTGAAAGGGATGTTTGGGTGGTAACCTGGATTGTGTCCAAAAAACATAAAACCACGGCTGCCCAAATCACGGCAGAATTAAATGTGCACCTCAACTCTCCTGTTTCCACCAGAACTGTCAATCAGGAGCTCCACAGGGTCAATATACACGGCCGGGCTGCTATAGACAAACCATTGGTTAGTGCCCATGGCATGACTAACCTGCACATCTGTGAAGGCACCAATAATGCTAAAAGGAACATACAGTTTTTGGAGCAACACATGCTGCCATCCAAGCAACGTCTTTATCAGTGACGTCCCTGCTTTTTTCAGCAAGACAATGCCATGCCACATTTTGCACATGTTACAACAGAATGGCTTCATGGTAAAAGAGTGCTGCTGCTAGGCTGGCCTGCCTGCAGTCCAGACCTGTCTCTCATGGAAAATGTGTGGTGCATTATGAAGTGCAAAATATGACAACAGAGACCACAGACTGAAATTGTACATCAAGCAAGAATGGGAAAGAATTCCACATACAAACCTTTAATAATTAGTGTCCTCAGTTACTGAGTGTTGTTAAAAGTAAATGTGATGCAACACAGTGGTAAAAATGCCCCTGTCCCAGCTTTTTTGGAACATGTTGCAAGAATCAAAATCACAATGAGTGAATATTTTGCAAACAAACAATAAAGTTTAGCAGTTTGAACATTAAATATCTTGTCTTTGTTGTGTAATCAATTGCAAACAGACAGACAGACAAACAAAGCAACATCATCAAAAACAAAACCTCCTTGGCGGAGGTAATAAGAATCAGATAACATTTTTAGGAATGCATTTCTTGTTGCAGTTTTAAAATGCTCTAGGAGCTCATAGCTCCCCAAGCAAGTTGTAGACACCGCCATCTAGTGGTAGATATGAGTTCATGCAACAAAACCGATCACAAAGCAGCCATTTGCCATTAACCAAACCTTTAACAAGTAGATTTCTCTTTTAGAACGTACTTACTGCTGTTTGATCTTAATGGCACAGGCCGAGTTAAATGGAACTATCACCTGATGTCATTTTGTCAAATGATGTCAAAGGATTTATATAACTTTTAACACATAAGTGTTCAATAGGAGCCCCTGACCGTTAGAAACACTTTTCTGGTCACGTTTCTTAAAAAGAGGAAATTTCGATGCATACAGCAAAACATCCAGAGAAGACACGTTTCCTAATTCAGATTTGTCCTTCGTTTAAAACACTGTTGCATAGAAATACATATCTTACTAGAATGAAATTCATTTAAGGCATGTCCTTGATGCAGAGTATGAATTGCAAATTTGCATGTTACACTAAAATAAAAATCTATTAATCATATGTACCATCATGACATTTGATATCAGCAAACTGCACGTCGGTTAAACTGTTTATTTGAAGGAACAATTTTCTTAAATATTTTTGGTGTTTTTGATTGTCAGATACATTTTGACAATGCATGTGTTGTTGTGACTTGTGCTTTCAATTTAACTTTAATCGAGTCTTCTGTATTTTTTATTCTTTTTAAATCTAAACAAATGCAATTAATATTAATGACGTGTATTTTTACGTTTTGTGCCCTGTGATTCTGCTTAATTTAAATCAAGTTCATTTTGGTTTATTTTCTCGTAATAGTCTTTTTTTAATTCAATTAAATTAAGTAGAATTCTTGTTTATCTTGAATGAATATTTTGGTACCTTGTAATTGTGCTTTGTTTAATCAAATGTATTTTAGTTAAAATTCATTAGTTTAATCTATTCTAAGTTAAATGAAATGAAATAGTTTGAATGTCATTTTCCAATCCCCTTGGCAGCTGCTGCTGTGCACCGCGGTGACGTCATCACGTCGCATAGAGTTTTGTTTATCGTTAGAACGTGGAAGAGGGCGCTAGCTGATTTTTTCGCATTGTAAACATCCTTTAGACCTTTCATCTGGCACTGGCTTCTTTTAGCGTAGACCCGGATAAGGGTTTAGGACGCGGGGAGGACTAGAAAGGTAAAATGTGCGGTTCTGTATTCTGACCCTCTGTGACCGAACCAGAGGAGCCTCTATCCTGGCGTTTATACTTCCAAGCTGCTAGCACAGCTTCCGACATAGACGGAGGAATGGAGGGTCAATGTAGCGTCTTGAATTTCGTGTTTCTGCCTGTTTAGCTGCTAGCTTGGACGTTGCTGTGGAGAAGAAGTCTGTAGCGAGTCTGAACATTTCGCTGTGGATTTAGTTGGTCGAGTAGCTTGGAGCGGCTGGTGTTTCTGCTCTTTGTTGGTGTGGAAGTGTCCCAGTTCAACTAGACGTCACCATTTACCTGTTCCCTAATGGGGTGGAGTTCTTTAGCTAAATTCCCCCACAGGCTGCAATAAGCTTAGTTATCGGTTCTCGGTCGAGGAAGACGGTGTCGGGCAAACATGGTGTTAAGGAATTACTGGAAATCTCGGCATAAAAGCAGGCGTTTTCCCACGCTTTGCTGGATACGACCGGGGCTGGCAGCTGTGTTCTGGTTCTGTGTGACCCAGTTAGCCTGTGGCGCTGGGACGGTTGGGGATCCTAAATCTGTGGTCCAAAAGGAAGCAGAGTTTGATGTGACCTATAATGACACGGTTACAAGCAAAAACCAGACCATCTATGCGTTTAATCACACCATCTCCAGGAACAAGGTGAGTTTGCCTCTTCTTAGCCAAGAATCTGGTGTCCAGTTAACGAGATGGTGATTTATTGTTGTTCCTTTCAGACGGAGGGGGTGCGTGTGACCGTGGATGTGCTGCAGCAGCAACTGGAGAGTCCTATTCTGTTTGTCATTCGGCAAAAGCAAGCTGTGATGTCTTTTCAAGTCCCCCTCATTCTTAGAGGCCTGTGAGTACCTCTCACTTTAATGTCATCATCTGATTTTTTTTTTTTTTTCTCACCTAAACAAAGTATTTTATAGAAAGTGTACTACAGATCTATAACACGTTATTGATGGTAGGTCAGTTTGCTCCTTTCTATGAAGTAAACAATTATGACTTCAGCTCATGTGGTAGAGAACTGTAAACAGTACCTGTGACTCTCATAAATGTGTTCTTGTAAAAGTATTCATACACCGTGAAAACATACTGCCACCTATTATCGGTAGGATTTAGGAGGTTCTAAACAATGCATACGCTTCGATCTGAACCGCTCCAATCTCAAGTAATATGTTTGCCGCCTTAGATAGTTATTTTTTTTCTAGGACCAATCTTCTGATCAACTCTGACCACATCACATGTCCCTCCATCCCCACATTATTATGCTGCCACCACCACCAACACCACATCTTGATGTAGGGATGGTATGTTCAGGCTGAGGTGAAGAGCAGTTTCAGTTTTTCACCACGCTTGGCATTTTGTAAATTGGCTTAAAAGTTTAGTTTGGGTCTCATCTGTGCAGAATACCTTCTTCCACATGTTGAAGTAAACTGCAGATCGGAATTTGTATGGATTTCTTTCAGGAATGGCTTTCTTTCTTCGCTTATTGATGCCGCCCTTGAGCAGACGGTCAGTTTAGGTGGAAAGCCGTGTCTTGGTGGGTTTACAGCTGTCCCAAACGTTTTCCTTTGTGTAGGTGATGGATTGAGCAGTGCTCTCTGAGAAGTTTGGGCCATCATTTAATAACATAGTCTCTCTCCACAAACCTGATCTGTCTGCTGTGTTAACTGGTCTTCATGTCGCTGTTTGTTTGCTAATCTCCTCTAATAAAGTTTTGAGCCCTTCACAGAGCAGCTGCATTTATACTGAGATTATATTACACACTGGTGGACTCTGTTTACTAGTTAGGTGACTTCTGAAGACATCTGGTTATGCTGGAGTTTATTTAAAGGGCATCTCTGTAAATACATGTCAAAACATTTTGAATTTTATTTATAATAAAACGCTTTAGACCCAATTATGTTCCTTTAACTTCACACATATGCAACACTTTGGTTTGTCACACATAACCTTGATAAAGCACCGTATTTTGTGGGAAGGAATCAGCAGAACCCAGTCTTTATCGTGCTGGAGATTAGAGGGCGCTCCTGTAATTTTACATAATCTGGGAATTTGTGATACGTTTGGAGTTCAGTACTTTTTATGCTGCCCTCCGCAGTTTCATTATGTGATCTTTGTCTTGTGTCTTTTGGTTGTGCAACTTCTGAATTACCTTGCCGTCCTTCTGCTCTTGCGCCCTCGTGGCTGGATGTGTTTCAATGGCTCATTAATGAACCTTGAACTTTCAGTTCCTCCTCGGAGAGAGAGCCACCAGGGCTGATATGAGGAACCGCTGTTGCTGTAAATAAGCAACTTAATGTTATTTTTCTCCCTGTCATCACATTGTAGGATATGTTTTGTATGTTATATGGAAATTTACAGCAGCGGTGGTTTTCTAATATTTATCATTATGCTGTAAAACCAAAGGATCCAGTATGAGAATATGTTCACGCAAAATTAATCTGCTAGAAGGAATCTCTCTAATGTAACAATACAAGCTTTTACGTTTTTTTCCCATCATTTTAAGTGGCTCATCATTCTGTAAAATGAAGCTTTTATTTCTGGGTAATTAACCTAATCTCAAAGCCTAACTCATCGGCGGGGTAGTTAAAGCCGTGTTCTCCTCTCTCTGACTTCACCAAGCGTGTGTTTGCTCTCCAGCTATCAGAGGAAGTACCCCTACAAACACGTGGGCCGGACGCTGTGCCAGCCTCCAACCCGGGCCGCGTCTGAGACCCAGTTCTTCTTTGTCGACGTGTCCACCCTGTCGAGCCAGGGGACAAACTACCAGCTCCGAGTGAGCCGGGTGGAAAGCTTCACCCTGCAGTGAGTGATCTGATCATAACGCTGTTACAAGCAGCTGTCTTTGATCTTAGCTGTATGGATTTGGCTTTTATGTGATTCTCAGTGTCGACAAACAGCTTCTGGTATACCTGACTTACTATATTTAACTCAATTACAGGACAGACAAGAAATTCAGCTTCACAGCATCACCTTCCCAACCTCAGGTAACCCAGCGTGGTTGTGCAATGTTTATTATTTGAATAATGAACCTCACTTTACAAAAAGCGTCTTTACTGTAGTCATAGAAACGTCCTCAGCAGACAAGGTATGGGTGGAGTGCTTGTAGGACAAATTAAAACAAAAGAAAGAAAAGTATGTTTTCCTACAATGGAAGAATTTCCCCGTTTTACACAACTTCTTATAATGCAGAATAATATCTTTCTTCCCATTTCTGCACATAAGAAGAAAAAAAAAACGAACTTTATGACTTTCACGCTCTGTCGATGTGTTTTATTGGTTCAGCAAAATGCTGTTCCTACTTTGTTGTTTCTTTACTATAAAAAATACAGTCAGAAAATAAAAACATGTGAAGAAGATTTTCTTCCTCTAACTGGAGGCTCAGCCTGAAAAGCCACTGCAATAAATCAGACTGACTTGAGAGACAGTGCTTTGATGCCTTTCCTGTTAGTTTTATTGTTCGTCTTTAAGTGTGTGATGGGCAGAGTTGCATTATAATAGGATGAAATCACGCTGTCATGTAGGTATTGTTTTAAGGTTTTAGTTTGCTGATTAACAAAATAATTCAGAATTTTTCTAGATTCTTTTCATTCATAATAAAACTATGGTGCATGTGGCAGGGCGGCTTTTAGTGATACTTAGAAGAAATGGGATCAGTGATGTGCATAGTAAACAAAAACAAATAGATGTTAATGTAGAACTAAAACTACAACAGCCAAAAATATGAGAGGTGTCATGCGCTCGTGCATTAACATCCAAACCTAATTATAACCTCGACCTCTTACCCTGACCTTAAACAAAAACTGCATTAATAAGTTGTTATATCATTTATTAACCTATACATAGCTGTGAAGCAGAGAAGGTCATGAAAAGGTGTCAGCTGGAAGGAATGTCACGCATAAACAGGAAGCAGTGTTTGGCCATCTGGGCTTAGATGGGTGTAGAGGGTCTAGATCTACATTTTATTGAAAGACCTGTATTGTATAAGCGCATTGATCTTCCGTTCATGGAAAACCTTTCCCATCACAATCTGAAGATAACAACGTTTAGCTAGGAACAAACACTGCTGGTTACTTTTGGTGTGATCCATTTACTTCTGAAGTCAGAACTTGGGTCTGGGAATGACTTCATAACGAATCTAACTGCCTTCCACTTTCAAGTTTGAAATTCACTCGGATGTTCTGATTGATATACTGAGTGGCCAGGCTAACTGCTGTTAGCAAAACAAGCTAGTAGCAGTGGGTTTCTCTGCATTTTATACTTTGATTAGCTACACGTTTACTAAAGGAAGTTGTCTAACCTTATGAGTGGGACAAATATGATGAGATAGAAATTGTCAAAACCTCAAAAATCTTTTTTTCTTTGACTGTGGCTATCACAGGTGTTTATATACAAGTCAGCCATCTTGGTCAGGGTTAATAGGACGGGGAAACATGGACTTTCCCTGCTTGAAATCCAATTTTTAGGTTCCCCTAAAAATGTTTCTGGGGGAAAATGGAAGCCATAATTAAGCGACGACCTTCAGTTAATCAAATAGTGCCATTGGATAAGAAGATTTTCTTTTTCTAAGTCATATTTGTAGTAACGTGTTGACATGTTTCAGCATGATGGTGCTTGGAATGCCTTCTATCCACTAAAATGGTCCTTGTTATAAAAAGCATCTGAATTTGGGAGAATAGGTTTTCAGATTGAAACCAGTAAGGCAGGTTTTCCAGCAAAATCAGTAAAGTCAGGGTAGTTTGGAAGTAATTTGTAAACCCAGCCAAAGTCCCACATTTTGAATGCAAACTCTTAGGCTGGGTAACCACAGAGTGATTTTATTTAACTGCCTGCTAATGATTCCTGTTTTTGTCTTTACTCTCAGTTCTTTAAATATGTCTTTCCTGACGGGGTGGATACGGTCATCGTCAAAGTCAACTCAGACGTGAACTTCCCCTGCTCTGTCATGTCTGTTCAGGACATCCAGGTATAGTTTGGACTGTCATGTGTTCTGTGTATATATCCTCTTCCTCCTCTGTATATTTGCTTTCTCACGTCAGACCTCTGCCTCCAATGTTTTCCTTTCTTTTTCTTGTATCTGTCTTTTTTTAATGAAATCTGTTTTTACAAATGTATTTTAGTCTAGAGTAGACAAGTCATTTCATTTTCTGTTTTCCGCTCCTTGCAGTGCCCTGTCTATGACCTTGACAACAACGTGGCCTTTATTGGGATGTATCAGACTATGACGAAAAAAGGTGCCATCACTGTGCAGGTAATTGCTTTTTAACATCCTTGCATTAAACTAAATCAAAAACCATTTTGCTGCGACCCTTATGATAAAGAACGCGTCTCCTATCACCTTGTGCCTCTTTCTGGAATCCAGAGGAAGGATTTTCCCAGCAACAGCTTCTACGTGGTCGTAGTTGTAAAAACGGAGGACGAGGCGTGTGGCGGCCCGCTGCGTTTCTACCCCCTGCGGGGTGATGTGCTGATCGACGCTGGCAACCGCACTAAGGACCTCAACGTGGTGGTCTCACCTGCCATTAACTGTAAGCCACATGTGTTAATAAAACATTGGTCACACATATACGCAGGAGCCAAGACGGAAAAATATCCAGGGAAATTCCACGCTAAGGCTACTTGTTTTGGGTTTTTGTTGCACACAAAAGCTCCACTCTTAATTCAACATCAGCGTGTTTAAATACATTATGTAAACTTTGAAGTTTACCAAGTTTGAAGTTTTTCAGTGTATGTGTTTTTCTCCACAGCCGAGAAGTATGTGATCGGCATGCTGTTCTGTCTGGGGATCTTCCTCTCATTCTACGTGTTAACTCTGCTGGTTGCCTGCGTGGAAAACAAGCGGTAACATTCTTCAGTTGTTTCAGCCGCTTCATAATTACGAAGGGAGAACGGCCGTTTTTCCTTATTCAAATCAAGGGTTATGTGGGTTATGAAGGGTTATAGTTCAATCCTATGAGGTAATATTAACAGTGATAATTAATGCGACTAATTAACACCTGAAGCCTTAATTGGCGTCATTGTCTTAATAAAGTAATGCTGCGTTCCATTAACCTTGGAAGTCGGAATTGGGAAGTTGGAGTTTACGTCATCTTCGAGTTGTAGCGTTCCAGTTTCCTGCTGCTTATTGTTAGCAACTGTAACAGCAGTCTTATAATAATAAACTCTGTTCTACGCTTTATTTCATCCATATAAACAAAGTTAAAACATCTAGACCTATAAACGCTGAAAACTAGCACATGTACGAAGGACTAAATGATAAACTAAATAACTAAATGTTACATAAATAATAAAGAACTGCTAAAAACGGTTAAAGTAAGAACGTTTTACTACTATTGCTGTGAGTAGCAGCCATCTTGAATGTGGAAATCGGGTTTAGTTGTGTTGCCTCGACTTTCCGACTCTCTAAGACTTTCAGGGGCGTTCCCGTTGCAATTTCCTACTTGGAGGTCAGAAATTCCGACTTCCGAGTAGAAATGGAGCGCACCATCACTCAAAGACCACAGTGGCTTGAAAAAACACAGAAATATACTGAATACATCATGAAGCTACACAGCTTCCTCAGCATGTACTCAGTGATCTCTAAAACTGGCACATACCGACCCATTCAATACATTAGAATATTATTAAAAAGTTTGTTTATTTCAGAAACTCCATCACTAAGTGAAACACATTATATAGATTAATTACACACAGATTGGTGTTTTCAAGCCTTTTTTTCCCATTAATTATGGTGATTTTTCTGCTTAGAGCCTAAAGAAGGCCTGACATTTAAGATTAGAATATTACATTAGACCAATGCACATATTTTAGAACAGAAATGTAGGCTTAATAAAAAGTGTGTATTAATAACTCGATTTAAAGTTTTTATTGTCAAAATGACCTTTTAAAAACCATTAGTTGACTAATAGGAAATGCCTTGACAATTCCCAAACTGTAAAAAGCAAAGGTAAAAACCCAAACCAGAGCCATAAGAGGAACATTCTCCACTGTTAATGATTGAAAGCTGTTACAGAGGTGAAGATAGCATTGTAAAAAAGCCATCAGATGTCTGTTTATGTAAAAACACAACTGAAATGTTCTTAGTATTCAAAGAAAGTGTCAGATCACTTATCGATGAGTGTAAGCCTGCAAGTAATGACTGAAACTTTGTTGAACTCAATCTCTTTAATTGGATTTTCCTTTTTCTGCAGAATGAAAAGGAGAGAGGTGTTTGAGAACCCCCCCGACATTTCGCCTGCTGAGACAGGTAACCCAGCTCCTCGCTGATTTTTCTTTTTTTTTTTTTAAAGAAGCAAATCTTAGATGACTTAAATTAAATATCTTAACCCATTCTTCTGATTTGTTCAGTATAGCACTGTATGTTTGTGTTTTACTCACTGTGTGTCTTTGACCTTCTCTCCCTGTGTGGTTCAGCCTCCCTTCTTGGGAAGAACGGCGATGGTATAATGACACAGTCACTCTTCTTGTGCACTCGCTCCTCCTTCTCACACTTGTTTGGCTTGTCTGCAGTCGCTCTGCACGCTTTAGCTTGCATACCTAAACTCACCAGAGCTCTCTGGAGTTATAGCATCCTCTGTTGAAAGGAAGAGCTGGATTTGCTGCTGAGCTCTGTGGTTCCAAAAGTTTTGTTTTCAGGCCTCAATCAGATGCAGGCTTACAATTTCTGCAGGAATGCAACATTCACTGCTCTGGGAGTAAAGGCTTTACATTTTTTGTGACATCTGTCACTCATACAGTGCCCTGCAATAGGATTTGTTTGTAGTTTTTTTTTTTGTTTGTAAAGTAACTAACACTGATCAAAACTTCACAAAACCTCGTTCATTCTTTTACATGTTCTCACACGTTGCAGCCACAAATCTGATACTTTAATGATTTTTATTGGTGTTTTATGTGACATACCAACACTATCTAGCACATAATTTTGAGACGGGAGAAAAAGACCAGAGGGTACACAGCTCAGATGGGAGAAAACGTTTCCTAGCAGGCCTGGAAAAAAACCTGTCGGAGGATGCAAAAGGCTGTATGTTCAGCTTCCAGCAGGACAACGATCCAAAACCAGCACCTATGTTAAAATGGTCTTGTCAAAGTCCATACCTGAATCTAATTGAGAATCTTGAAAATTGCTGTTCACAGACACTGTCCATCTGACTGAGCATGAGTTGGTTTGCAAAGAAGACTGGGCTAAAAGTTCAGTCTGTAGCTTTGTTAAGCTGGTGGAAACAAACCCCCAGAGACCTGCAGCTGTAAATACTGGCAGTTTCAGAAAGTATTGACTAAGGGGGATGAATACAAACCACCACACGTTTCAGATTTTACCAGTATGTGCTGCTTTGTTCTGGTATGTCCCAGAAAATCCCATAAAAATACCGTAAAGTTTGAAGTTGTAATGAGAATGTATGAATACACTGCTGAAAAAAATAAAGGGAACACTTAAACAACACAATATAACTCCAAGTAAATCAAACTTCTGTGAAATCAAACTGTCCACTTAGGAAGCAACACTGATTGACAATCAGTTTCACATGTTGTTGTTCAAATGAAATAGACAACAGGGGGAAATCTTTGGTGATTAGCAAGACACACTCAATAAATGAGTGGTTCTGCAGGTGGGGACCACAGACCACTTCTCAGTACCTATGCTTTCTGGCTGATGTTTTGGTCACTTTTGAATATTGGTGGTGCTTTCACACTCGTGGTAGCATGAGACGGACTCTACAACCCACACAAGTGGCTCAGGTAGTGCAGCTCATCCA
Organism: Girardinichthys multiradiatus; assembly: GCF_021462225.1. Lineage (NCBI taxonomy): Eukaryota > Metazoa > Chordata > Actinopteri > Cyprinodontiformes > Goodeidae > Girardinichthys > Girardinichthys multiradiatus. The sequence continues at coordinate 11,696,800 of NC_061810.1, read as the reverse complement.
GGATGGCACATCAATGCGAGCTGTGGCAAGAAGGTTTGCTGTGTCTGTCAGCGTAGTGTCCAGAGCCTGGAGATGCTACCAGGAGACAGGCCAGTACACCAGGAGACGTGGAGGAGGCTGTAGGAGGGCAACAACCCAGCAGCAGGACCGCTACCTCCACCTTTGTCCAAGGAGGAACAGGAGGAGCTCTGCCAGAGCCCTGCAAAATGACCTCCAGCAGGCCACAAATGTGCATGTGTCTGCACAAACTGTTAGAAACCGACTCCATGAGGATGTTATGAGGGCCCGACGTCCACAAATGGGGGTTGTGCTCACAGCCCAACATTGTGCAGGATGCTTGGCATTAGCCAGAGAACACCAGGATTGGCAAATTCACCACTGGCGCCCTGTGGTCTTCACAGATGAAAGCAGATTCACACTGAGCACATGTGACAGACGTGACAGAGTCTGGAGACACCGTAGAGAGCGATCTGCTGCCTGCAACACCCTTCAGCATGACCGGTTTGGCAGTGGGTCAGTAATGGTGTGGGGTGGCATTTCTTTGGAGGGCAGTGTGCTCGCCAGAGGTAGGCTGACTGCCATTAGGTACCAAGATGAGATCCTCAGACCCCTTGTGAGACCGTATGCTGATGCGGTTGGCCCTGGGTTCCTCCTAATGCAGGACAATGCTAGACCTCTTGTGGCTGGAGGGGGTCAGCAGTTCCTGCAACATGAAGACATTGAAGCTATGGACTGGCCCGCCCGTTCCCCAGACCTAAATCCGATTGAGCACATCTGGGACATCATGTCTCGCTCCATCCACCAACGTCACGTTGCACCACAAACTGTCCAGGAGTTGGCGGATGCTTTAGTCCAGGTCTGGGAGGAGATCCCTCAGGAGACCATCCACCTTCTCATCAGGAGCATGTTCAGGTGTTGTAGGGAGGTCATACAGGCACGTGGAGGCCACACACAATACTGAGCCTCATTTTGACTTGTTTTAAGGACATTACATCAAAGTTGGAACAGCCTCTAGTGTGTTTTTCCACTTTAATTTTGTGTGTGACTCCAAATCCAGGCCTTCATTGGTTAATAAATTTGATTTCCATTGATAATTTTTGTGTGATTTTGTTGTCAGCACATTCAACTTTGTACAGAACAAAGTATTCAATGAGAATATTTCATTTATTCAGATCTAGGATGTTATTTGAGTGTTCCCTTTATTTTTTTGAGCAGTGTACTTGTGCAAAGCCTTTCTTTAACTAAACCCAGATTTTAAGACATTTGACCCCTCAAAAAAAAACACCAATCCTGAGACCAGACTGCTGCATGCATTTCTGCATCTGTCATCTCTGTGTGTTTGTGGACTACCAGCTCGTGTGGTGTTAGTATTGGCTGCAGTAGTGCCTGTGTGTTTTAATGTGAGATGTGTTTGAAACAGCCTCTTCTGGCTCAGTAAATGTGTTTATCTTTGTTACAGGCAAGACTCCAGCTTCACCGTATGAATATGGCTCCTTTGGTGAGTTGGGAACTGATGCTTCATGCAAGGACGTTCCTTTGTTGGAGGCTTTTTTTAAAACAGATTTTCTTCTGCCAGCTGACAACGGCAGCACGCTGAGCTCCGAGGCCATCACTGACAGTGCTACATCGACCGACAACAACTATGGATACATAGGTATGAGCTCAAACGGACACAGCACCCTGTCTTTAGCTCATCGGTCACCCGGAAGCATCTCCTTGTGGCGTGGCCGGCGGCTGGCCTCACTGCTATTCTGTGTTTGTTCATCAGGGCAGGAGCCTTTCAAACGGCGACCATTCTTCAGTCACCTTCACCACATAGCCGTCCGCATTGGTGACACCCTGTCGCGCACTTTCCCAAATCCGTCCCCAGATTTGCTCCAAACCAATCAGCACCGTGCTAATCACACACAAATGGGAGCTAGATTCCAGAAATGGGATGGATTTGTTATGTGATGCAACCCAAATTAAATGTGAAGTGATTCAGAGTACCAATCATTTCTGAAATTCACGATGCATTTAAGCCCTTATGCATCCGTTTGCCGTTGTCTTTTCATACCCGATCACTCGATTGCTCACAGTGTGTGTCCAATCAGCTGAACTGTCTCTCTCCCCCCTTCAGAGCGATCATTGGACAGCGTCGCACGAAGCAGGCAGGAATCTTTAAGTTCTGTGGAGGAGGACGATTACGACACGCTGGGCGACATTGACTCGGACAAAAACATCGTCCGCACCAAGGTACACCTCACCATCGTTATTACTTCTGATACACCTGCACTCAAGTCTGGAGTTCATACAATTCACTGAAAAACGTTTCTTCTGTTGTCACAAATGTTAACGGTATTTCCTATGATGGATCAACAGAAAGTAGTGTGTAATTGTGAAGAAGGAAAAAGATGCATGGTTTGAATTCTCTGTATAAGTTTGTTAGAGATCACTAACAGGTGGTGGCTGCATCATGCTGTGGGGATGCTATTCTCAGCGTAGGCCTGGAGGCTGGACGATTTAGATTAAAGCATATACAGAGCCCAGATCTAAATCCAATGATTTAAAACCGGATATTGACAGATGCTCTTCATTAAAGTGGAGTTTTCTTTGTTGGCTGCTTGTCCTGATGACTTCTCATTCCTTCTTCTTATCACAGAAGTACCTGTGCGTGGCTGACCTGGCTCGCAAAGACAAGAGGGTCCTCAGCAAGAAATACCAAATCTACTTCTGGTGAGTGCACTGTTTGAATGAGCCACGGTCATTGAGAAACAAAGGCCTTCTACACATCCAGGGACAGCTATGTACACCCTGAGGTCATGCCCTCATAGGTGATCTGGCACATGTTGATAGAAACCGAAAGAGGCCATAAAATTTCATAGATTAACAAAATGTAGACGATTGGTCCTGTCGTAATTAATATCGCATTCGTTCTCTCCTCAGGAATATTGCTACTATAGCCGTGTTCTATGCGCTACCAGTCATCCAGCTGGTCATCACATATCAGACGGTACGCTGATGAGAAACAAACACGCATGCTGAAACAGCGTGGCTTCAAAGTGTTATCAGGCAGCCTTTCGAAACATTCACATGGTGCTTTAATCTCTGGCCCTCAGGTTGTCAATGTGACAGGAAACCAGGACATCTGCTACTATAACTTCCTGTGTGCCCACCCCCTGGGAGCTCTAAGGTGTGTTTCATCCTGCATGCCAGTGTAATGCTTTCACTATCGTAGCAATAATACAAAGGCTCATCTAGCTGCGAAACACCTTGTCTGCGCAGTGCGTTCAACAACATCCTCAGTAACCTCGGCTACGTGATGCTGGGACTCCTCTTCCTCCTCATCGTCCTTAAGAGAGACGTCATGAACAATCGAGCTCTGCTTCGCAATGATCTCAGCGCGCTGGTGAGAATCCTGCCGCCAAGCTGATGTTTGTTACACGGAACTCTGTGGCTCAAGTTATTGTAATGCTTCATTTTTCTTTCTTCTGTAGGAGTGCGGTATCCCAAAGCACTTTGGTGTGTACTACGCCATGGGAACTGCTCTGATGATGGAGGGCCTGCTAAGTGCGTGCTACCATGTCTGTCCCAACTACACTAACTTCCAGTTTGGTAAGAATGGCATGCTTGCTCTCCAGTCAAATGAGGGTTTATGTCTGCTTGTTCATGTTTGTCTGTCCTAGGTCACACATGTACAATGAAGGATGACGGTTAACCAGGAAGTGGTTAGCTATAACAGGATGACCTACACTGTAGGTCTGAGTTTTGCAAACTTACTTATGAAGAATCTGGAACCATCATTTATCTTTTTGAGCCATTTCCAGTATGCTATTCATCTAAATGACTACTGTGATGGTCCTGTCATATCCTCTAAGACCATATCCATGAAAGATGCTTACGTTGTCATTTTGCTCCCTTGCAGACACCTCCTTCATGTACATGATCGCCGGCCTGTGCATGTTGAAGCTGTATCAGAAGAGGCACCCCGACATCAACGCCAGTGCCTACACCGCCTACGCCTGTCTGGCTGCTGTCATCTTCTTCTCTGTGCTGGGAGTGGTACGCTCGCACACACACACAACTCACACAAGCCATGGTCCGGCTCCTGTTGATTGAGCACACCACCTAATTACGGCGGTCTGTTTTATTTTAATTTCATTTTTTGCAGGTGTTTGGGAGAGGAAACACTGTGTTCTGGATCGTTTTTTCTGTGATCCACATTCTGGCCACCCTGCTCCTCAGCACGCAGCTCTACTACATGGGCCGATGGCGGCTCGGTAGGATCACAGCAAGAACCAAAACACACTTGAGTCAAAATCCTAAAAATGTAGTTTGTGTTTGATTGAATCGTATGCCGTTTTCAACATTTTACATTCAGTTAACGCCTCATCTTACATCTCTGATAAACTGCATTGAAAATGTGTTCAAACAATAAGTGCTTTCAGTCAAGAAGTGCTGCAGTAGAACTGGAACGTTTCCAGTAAAGCTTGTTTTACGCTCCTCTTTCTAATGGTAATATGGAGTCTTAAAAATACTTCTGAAACTTTTCACTTTTTATCACATTACTTTCATAAACTTTATTGCGTTTTTGTTGGAATATTTATGTGATGGCAGGAAGGTAAACCTCCATTTCTCTAGCCAGTTGTTCTCTCCCTGCTAGAGAAAAGCACCCACAGCATGATGTTGCCACCACCATGCTTCACAGTGGGAATGTTATATTCACAAGGATCTGCAGTTTCAGTTTTCTCCCACACATAGCATTTAACTTTCAGGCCCAAAAATTCAACTTTGCTCTTATCTGAAATGAGCACCTTGGCCATTGTGTTTGCTGTGTCCCCCACGTGACTTAAGGCAAATTGCAAAGAGGACATCTTATGGCTTTTTTTCAGCAGTTGCTTTTTATTTTTGCACTCTTCCATAAAAACCAGATTAATGAAGTGCACCATTAATAGCTGTGGACAGATTCTCCCACCTGAGCTGGGGATCTCTGCAGCTCCTCCAAAGGTACATGGGGACTCCTGAATGGCTCTCTGATTAATGCTCTCCTTGATGTTACTGATTGTAACGTGACAAAATCACTCTGCCACACTTTTCACCCAGTAATCTTTTATTTTTCTTAACTAAACACAGTGAAAGTTTGCTTTTTATTATGCATTTATTGATTTTATTCTCTTGCCTGTTTGTGATGTTGTTTGATAGACTCTGGCGTCCTGCGCCGCATTGTGTATGTGATCTACACAGACTGCATCAGACAGTGCAGTGGACCCATGTACATCGTGAGTTAGGACCTAAACATTTTGCGGCCTTATGTTAATAAATGACCTCTGAATAAACTAGTTAGTAAAAGCTTTTCTAGATCTTGTGTTAAATGTTAGCATCTTCTCCTCGCTCTTTGCCCTTCAGGACCGTATGGTGCTACTTGTGATGGGTAATATAGTCAACTGGTCTCTGTAAGTGGCCACACTGTGTCTCACTTTCGTTAAAAGCCATGATCTGGAGCTTCATCTGGATTTTTTGTTCCATCTCTGCAGCGCTGCCTATGGGCTCATAGTGAGACCCAATGACTTCGCCTCCTACCTGCTGGCCATCGGCATCTGCAACCTGCTGCTTTACTTCGCCTTTTACATCATTATGAAGGTGTGTGTTTTGATGCAAGTAGCATCGTATCATCATATGTGAACAATATTTAATGGTTGTCCTTTTTGTAGCTGCGGAGTGGTGAGAGGATCAAGTGTCTGCCGTTGGTGTGCATTCTCTTCACGGCGGTGGTGTGGGGGTTTGCTCTGTACTTCTTCTTCCAGGGTCTCAGCACCTGGCAGGTCAGCAGCTCACTCATCAGATCCTGTTTTGGAAAAAGTGAAATGCTTTTATATTTATTACACAAAGAGGGATATATTTCAAGCATTTATTTTTGCTAATTTTGATGATTGCAGCTTAACAGCTAATGAAAACAAAATCCAAGTTTCTCCGAAAATCTTATTACTTTGAACCACTAAAACAAGGATTGTTTTTAAATAGAAAATATTATGTTATATACACATTCATAGGGAAGCTTATTGGCACCCTCCACAAGGAGGGTATGCCACAGAAGGTCATTGATAAAAATGTTATCCAAGTATATTGGAAAGTTGAGTGGAAGAAAAAAGTGCACAAGCAACAGGGAAAGCCACAGTCCTGAGAGGGTTGTGGAGCAAAAGCTCATTCAAGAGTTCAAGGAGAATCACTAGGTGTGGGTGGCAGCTGAAGTCAGAAGTCTCTTACCTGGACTAAAGAAAGATAACTGGACTGTTTCTCAGTAGTCCAAAGTGCTCTTTTCAGAAGAAAAGAGCACTTTACTTCCATTTCATTTGGAAATCAAGTTCCCATAGTCTGAAGAAGGAGTGGAGAGGCACAGTCGCTGGTGATTTAGGGTGTCATGTCATCTGCTGGTGTCGGTCCTCTGGGTTCCCCACAGTCAATGCCGCCATCTACCAGGACACTTTTAGAGAACTTCATGGGGCTGACAAGCTTTACGGAGATGCTAATTTCATTTTCCAGCAGAAAAGGTATTGGTCCACACTACCAAAGGTACCAAAAGCTGGTTCAGGTGACCATGGTGTTACTGCGCCTGATTATCCAGCACACTGGCCTGAGCTGAACCCCACAGAGAATCTATGGAGGATCGTCAAGAGGAAGATGAGACACCAGACCCATCAAAGCAACCTGGGCTTCCATCGCACCTTAGCAGAACCACAGGCTGATGGGCTTCATGTCATGCTGCATTGATGCAGTAATTCATGTCACAGAAAGCCCTACCAAATAGTGCATATACTGTAAAGTACATGGACACCATTTCATAAACCTTTCAGTGAAATTCAGATTAAGAGGTACTGTAGGAAGTGTTAGGAATGTCTGTTTTCTTTCCGCATGCAGAAAACTCCAGCAGAGTCTCGAGAGCACAACAGAGACTGCATCCTGTTGTCATTCTTTGACGACCACGACATTTGGCACTTCCTGTCCTCCATCGCTATGTTTGGCTCCTTCCTGGTATGTTGGCTGTCTTTTTGTTTCCCATCAGAAAAATATCATTGTTTAAAGCTGATGCAGCGCTCAACACATGTTGGAATTTCGTCTCTCTCCCTCATAGGTCCTCCTGACTATGGACGACGACCTTGACACTGTTCAGAGAGACAAGATTTATGTCTTCTAAATCTGTCTGGTCTTCTTTGAGAAGCTCAGCTCATCCTCTCTGCCTTAACACCCTTTTTCTCTGGTTTGGCATCTTGTTCATGTTTAGAAAAAGCACAGCCAGTAGCCTGTTTGTTCACCAGGCTTTCAGTGAGCATGTCTCTGCTTCTCAGAGCCTGTCGAGGGGGAGGGAAGGGCAGCCGCCCCTCTCCCAGCACCTGTGAGGACACTCGTGCCGATCCAGAGGCGGATCGACATCGAGTGACGCTGAAGTGTTCTGTCCTCCTGCTATCATCAATGTTACTGTTGCTCTCCGTGTTTACTGCTGCTGCTGCTGATGACAACACTGCAAACACAAAACTCTGTCTCGATTCTTTTGTATGGTCCCCCAGCAGGAATCGATGCGTTTTGTATGCTATGTGCTCTTCTGCAGAGTTGTGTGTGTTTACAAACGGAGTAAACACGAGTTGTGTCCAATCTGCCAGTGGCCTTCGGTGTTCTAATCATGTCTGTCCCACACTGTACTCGGATCGGTCAGCTCCTCCAACTAGCCGTCCTTGATTGTATTTACAATTTGACTGCCCTCATGTATGACTGCAGAGCTGGGTTTTTTTTGTTGTTTTTTTTGCAATGTTCTGTATGAAAAGTAGAGTTTATTGTCCAGCATTGCAATGAGTGGTGACTAAATAAAAGGTTGTTTTTCAGAAATGTATTCAAATCGTTCCATTTGAACTCTGGTTGCAAATGAAGTGTCGGTTGTCCTGCTGGAAGTTGAACCTTAACCACAGTCCCAAGTCTTTCCTAGCCTCTAACAAGTTTTTCTTCCATCATTGCCCTTGCTGCCAGTCCTTCCAAAAACTCTGACCAGCTTCCTTGCACCGTGCTGAAGAAAGACACCACCACAGCATGATGCTACCTCTACCATACTTCACCATGGGCTGGGTGTTCTTGGAATGATGCGCGGTGTTTTCCACTATGAATGCATTTTGCATGTAGGCCAAAACCACTTTCGATCTCATCTGACCAGATCACCTTGCTGTGTTCCTTACATGGTTAGTGCAATGTTTTTCAACCCTGGTCCTCAAGGCATGCTGCCCCCCTTGTTTTAGATGTTTCCTTGTTTCAGATTTCATTTGAGTGATTAACAGGCTTTTGCTGAACTGCAATCATCTAAATCGGGTGTGTTAAAGCAGGGAAACTCCTAACACATGCAGGGCAGTGTGCCTTGAGGATCAGGGTTGGAAAACACCGGCTTAGTGAACTGCAATAAGAACTTCTAATGGTGTTCTTTTAACAACGGGACTTTGTTTTGACACTTTTCCCATAAAGGCCAAATTTGTGGAGTGCACCACTAATACTTTTCCTGTGAACAGACTCCACCACCTGAGCTATGGATCTCTGGCAGCTCCTCCAGAGCTACTCTAAGCCTTTTTGGTGGCTTCTCCAATGCTAGCCTTGCTCAACATACAGGTCCTTCTCAAAATATTAGCATATTGTGATAAAGTTCATTATTTTCCATAATGTCATGATGAAAATTTTACATTCATATATTTTAGATTCATTGCACACTAACTGAAATATTTCAGGTCTTTTATTGTCTTAATACGGATGATTTTGGCATACAGCTCATGAAAACCCAAAATTCCTATCTCACAAAATTAGCATATCATTAAAAGGGTCTCTAAACGAGCTATGAACCTAATCATCTGAATCAACGAGTTAACTCTAAACACCTGCAAAAGATTCCTGAGGCCTTTAAAACTCCCAGCCTGGTTCATCACTCAAAACCACAATCATGGGTAAGACTGCCGACCTGACTGCTGTCCAGAAGGCCACTATTGACACCCTCAAGCAAGAGGGTAAGACACAGAAAGAAATTTCTGAACGAATAGGCTGTTCCCAGAGTGCTGTATCAAGGCACCTCAGTGGGAAGTCTGTGGGAAGGAAAAAGTGTGGCAGAAAACGCTGCACAACGAGAAGAGGTGACCGGACCCTGAGGAAGATTGTGGAGAAGGGCCAATTCCAGACCTTGGGGGACCTGCGGAAGCAGTGGACTGAGTCTGGAGTAGAAACATCCAGAGCCACCGTGCACAGGCGTGTGCAGGAAATGGGCTACAGGTGCCGCATTCCCCAGGTCAAGCCACTTTTGAACCAGAAACAGCGGCAGAAGCGCCTGACCTGGGCTACAGAGAAGCAGCACTGGACTGTTGCTCAGTGGTCCAAAGTACTTTTTTCGGATGAAAGCAAATTCTGCATGTCATTCGGAAATCAAGGTGCCAGAGTCTGGAGGAAGACTGGGAGAAGGAAATGCCAAAATGCCAGAAGTCCAGTGTCAAGTACCCACAGTCAGTGATGGTCTGGGGTGCCGTGTCAGCTGCTGGTGTTGGTCCACTGTGTTTTATCAAGGGCAGGGTCAATGCAGCTAGCTATCTGGAGATTTTGGAGCACTTCATGCTTCCATCTGCTGAAAAGCTTTATGGAGATGAAGATTTCATTTTTCAGCACGACCTGGCACCTGCTCACAGTGCCAAAACCACTGGTAAATGGTTTACTGACCATGGTATCACTGTGCTCAATTGGCCTGCCAACTCTCCTGACCTGAACCCCATAGAGAATCTGTGGGATATTGTGAAGAGAACGTTGAGAGACTCAAGACCCAACACTCTGGATGAGCTAAAAGCCGCTATCGAAGCATCCTGGGCCTCCATAAGACCTCAGCAGTGCCACGGGCTGATTGCCTCCATGCCACGCCGCATTGAAGCAGTCATTTCTGCCAAAGGATTCCCGACCAAGTATTGAGTGCATAACTGTACATGATTATTTGAAGGTTGACGTTTTTTGTATTAAAAACACTTTTCTTTTATTGGTCGGATGAAATATGCTAATTTTGTGAGATAGGAATTTTGGGTTTTCATGAGCTGTATGCCAAAATCATCCGTATTAAGACAATAAAAGACCTGAAATATTTCAGTTAGTGTGCAATGAATCTAAAATATATGAATGTTAAATGTTCATCATTACATTATGGAAAATAATGAACTTTATCACAATATGCTAATATTGTGAGAAGGACCTGTATGTTCACTTCTGACCAGACTTTCTGCTGTGTTCCTCCGTTTTCAAGATGCTTTAAAATCCTACGTTTTTGGTTGGAATGTAAATGTGAAGAAGTTCAAGGAGTGCGAATAATTTTTCAAGGCGCTGTGTGTTGTGGTCATAAACGGAAAACAAGGTGTTTTGTGAACAAAAAGAAGGAAACGCAAAAAATAATGTATTAAAATTATATATTTAATAAAAAAATACAATATTTACACAACACTTGCACAAAATATAGAAGTGTGCAGCAAACGGTTGCTGCTCTGTAAACACTGGGGGAGTAGAGAAGGCTTTTATTTAAAGCAAATAACCTCCAGCAGATTCATTTTAACGCTAAAGTTGAAGAAATCCTTTAAAAACCTTGACATAAGTGCCTTACAAAAAAAGAAAAACTGGTGTAAAGACAAGCTGTGAAGCTCATGGTTTTAGGAAAGCTCCTGTCTCAACCCTGAACAGCCATGTCCACAGTGGAGGAGGCGCTGCATCCCTGAAGACCTTTAAAAAGCTTTAAGAAGTCCCTGTAAACATCGTCTCCTGGAACATCATGGTGTCATTAACGCTCCAGGCTCCTCAGAACCGTGGGTTATGTTGTCAGTAGTGATAGACTCTGATCTGGTTGTTGTCGTCCAAGCCCAGCTGAACCAGTCCGCTCTTAGAAGAAGCAGCTCGATAGCGAGTGAACAGCGGTCTGGAGGGGCTGAGTTAAAGACTATGACGGGCACAAGTGACGAAGAGAAGGGGTTAACACCGAGTGATCGGTCATCAGACAGAGGAGAAGAGAAATCAAAGTGAGCTGTTATAGAGAGGTAACATTCACCCGGTTCAGAAGGTTCCAGTCATCCATTGTTGGTAGGGATTTCATACTGGTTTTAATGATTTAGTTAAAAAGTTATTTTTTTCTAGGTTGGAATGATGCTCCAGCATATTAATGATGTCAGAATCTAACGTAGACAACATTATACACATATCTTCCCTCATATTCAGTGAAACCTTAGCAAGTTGCAGAAAAACCATTCTCTTTGCATCCATCTAAAAGCTTCCTGGCTGGGTTCTTGATCACACATTTCATCACAATTGTTGGCGCTCACTTAAACCGGAAACCTGCCAAATATCCTGTTTCTGAGGCATATTCCAGAAATCTTCAAAAATGTTTTGAGTTGAGGCCATTTCAGAAGCTATTTCTTTATCTTTCCCAAAACGGGTTTTGGGTTCGTTCTCCTGTTGGAACACCCAACTGTGTTCGAGTCCCCCCGCTTCAAATTACAGGCTGCACTATATTCGAAAAATCATGGGATGGGGGATGTTGTTTGAAAATATTGCAAGTAGGATTTCAGTTGTAAAAAATCTCCATTTTCCTCATTTTAAATACATTACAAGGGTTCCATTTTATCTAGCGCTGCACGGGTCAGCCAGGAAGGACCGAGCTTTTCACATGTTAATGTTGGAACTTACTTTAGTTGCAGGTGCATCCTTTGCTACAGATGTCTACACTAAAGACATGCTGTGTCATTGCATTTTAGGCATTACAATGTTTTTGTTTTCTTAAAAAGGAATCAAATTATTTGTTTCTTGCATTTTCTCTATTAATCCTAAAATAAGGTTAAAAGGTTAAAAGTCCTTGTTTCTCTTTTCTTTTTTTTTTTTACACTGACAACATTTTTATTTATTTCAAGACAATTACTTCACAAAACAATCTTAGCAAATCCCGGTTTTTTGTGTAGGAAGGATACATGCTGGGGTCTTTCCTGCGCATGTTCAGCCACTTCCTGTTACTGTCAATCAGCCCCTGCAGCCTCGGACCACCCAGCTCCACTGACCTCTGCATCGCCTGATGGCTGCGGCTGTGCTCACTTACACACACAGAAACACACACACTTTAAAGATTACAGCGCAGTAATGAGCATCTGTACAATCAAAAGGTGTCTGTACCTGACGGGAGCGTAAGATGGATAAGATGAAGCGGTTCTCTTGGTGCTGGAAACGCCCGGATCAGTGGCTGCTCCTGGAGAACAGAAGAATTGCTCGGGAATAACAGCAGCGACTAAATGAGCCCAAACGATCAGGCTTTAATAACGCGTCGACCTACCAGGGAATATCTGGCTCCATCTGCTGTTCATGAAGTCTCCTGAGGTTGTCAGCCCGCTGCTGATCGGGGTGCTGAACAGAGGGGTGGCGGCAGAGCTGCTCTGAGGTGCCCAGCTCCAGAGCGCCTCTGAGAGCCTATCAGGTGCTGGTGGTGGTGCTAAAGAGCTGGGAGCCAGGCCGTACATCTGAGGAATGACTGGCGCTGAGGTGGGAGCTGGGCCCCATGCCTCTGTCCCGAACCTCTGAGGCATGGAGAAAGGAGAAGAAAGTGAGCTGTTTTCCCTCTGGGCCAATGAGCCCAGTGCGCCCAGAACGCTGTTGAGCTGGCCTGAGATGTGCTGCAGGGACTCTGCTAATTCCTGGACTTTGGCTGGGACGGTGAGGTGATCTCCTGATGAGAGAAGAAGGAGAGCGATATAAAGAGATGAACGAGCACCCGACATGCGCGGTTACTTCTAACACCACGGCACCACAGAGGACGCACAAAGGGAGTTACGAGTGGGCTCGGGGGGGGCAGAAATACAACAATATGGTGTGAGGAGAACCCGTGACATGCAGGTGTTACATAAGCTACAGAGAGGTTGTTATTGACAATTTCTAGCTTGAATGTATTATTATTCTAGCTTCATGTGACAGAAGTGGCAGGCAGCAATCCCTCATCCAGCTTGCTCAGAATGAGGCATTGCTGCAAACAACTCGTTGCAAACGTCAGCATTTCCTTAGACAGGAAACTTTGCACCAGCTGCCGTTTTAAATCTAATTTGACTGCACAGAATTATATTAGTATTAAATGGGAATATATGTAATGTCTTTATGATTGAACTGATTTAACCATAAATTTCTAAATTTCCATTGGATCTGTTTGTCTTTTAAATCGCCTGGAAGTAACATTTGTTGTGAATTGGATCCACGGAAATAAACCAAAACTCAGGATTCATAATTCCCAAAACATTAATCGTTGGGGATTTTGAATTTTCCCAACTGGTAAGTTTCAGTTTCTGAAGCGCTTTGCTGATTTTGAACTGAACGAGGGAAGACCAAGCCTTGCTCCCTCCCTAAGGTCATCATACTGCAGGCCTCCTGTGCTACTGGCTCTTTGCTTCATGGCGTATGATGAGTGTGTCACCTGTCCCACCCGGTGGCTCCACCGCACTGCTGATGTCTGATTCGGTCACATCAAACGTCACCTTCCTGTCTTCCATAAGTTGAGATGAATCCTCAAACATGGCCTGAATGAACAATGCAACAAAGAAGGCGTTGACATTCTAACAGGACACACATACGTATGCAACCCAACGGGCCTGTTAAAAATATCCTGAATTTGCAGAACTGATTAAAAAGCGACATTTATGCTGTAAGCTTGACATAAAACCAAAATAAGGTGTTTGGCTCATTTTAGCTCGCCACGGCTCCACTCCACTCGGTTTCGCTTTACTCCGTACGGTACCAGTTGTGTTTCCACTGACCCGCCGACAGCTGAAGCTTTGGTGGCTGAAGCCCCGCCTCCAGCCATGAGTGTAAAAATAAAAACATAAACCAAATACTAATGTTTGTATTAATGTATTTGCAAGAATCTCTTATTTATGTTTTTTATGTCGAAAATGATCCACTGGGATAGTTATCTAGTCCACAGCCCAGCCAGAACTTATAAAATAAGGCTCAGGGGTTCTGATGATAGGGGGTGAGTCAGGAGAAGCAGAGAGGGGAGATGCTGCTGTCTGGATGGTGAAGCTCCAAAGTTTGCCTGAAGAAGTTAGAATTTTGGGCTTTATGGAAAAGTTTTTGCCTCCGCTGTGGCAATAACGAGGACAGGGACTTAAAAGCGCAAAACTGCTCACTTATGACCTCTGAAGTTAGTTTTAGGTTGGATATTGCATATTCATGCTCCGCAGATTCAGCGACTCGTCCTCCCGTTTGATCCGATGAAGGCAGTCTAAATACGGGCAGCTGCTCTCTGCCTGCTCCCTCCTCCTGCAGACGCTGGTTCGTCAATAAATGTCCGAACCAAACACGCTGTTTCATGGTGGTTTTGTTTTGTGTGTTTTGGGGGAAAGGTTTGTGCCTCTGAACAGCTGATTTTATGTGTGATCAGCTGGTTTAGGATGTTATTAAATACAGCGCTCTGCCTGCATGTAATTCAGAAAGGTGATTTGTCCTTTTTCTTTTCTGTCAGCCTTCAGGCTGGTTTATGACCCATAAATGGTCATAAACCATTGGGCAGCGCATGTGATTGGGCAGCAAAGCCTCGGTGACCCGTCCCCCCATGTCTTGTGTCAAGTTGTGTGTCCGGATGGGTTGTACTGGAATTCTAATTTCACCTCGGGGATCAATAAAGCATTTTTGAATTGAATTGAATTGAAATGGTAAAATGACATGTTGGACCTGCTCCGGCCACTGTGGTCCTTAATAGTATTGTAGTTGCTCGAGTTTTATTTACTTTTCCCTCCACTGTTTCAATGAAAACCTTCTCATTTCTCCTCCTCTCACAGCCAATCAGTGAACAGCAGTCTGGTCACATCACATGTAGTCCCGACTCAGCCCCGGTCGTACCTGCTCAGGAGCAGGGATCAAAAAAGTAGGTACCGGTACGGAAAAAACTGTAATGGAAATGCTCACAAAGCGAGGCGAGTGGAGTCGAGTAGGGCCAAATCGAGCCAGTGGAAAAGGGGCATAAGTAACAGCTCAGAATAATGATGTGTGTAATAAGAAAAGAAGGACCTCCTCAGCCATGGAGGTCTCCAGCTGCTGAAGCTGCTCCTCTTTCCTCCGCAGCAGGGAGGCTCCTCTCTGAACTGTCCGCTGAAGCTCTGCCACATGTCTGGCCTCCTGACAGAATCAGTGAGAGCAATCAGAACCTAGCGGTGCATCTCTTAAAAATCACTTAGACCCACCCCATATGAAGAGTTTACAAGAGAAGGGGGTCACGCTCCTCCCTGCACCTGTTGGAGGGTTCTCATTCTCTCCTCAGTTGGTCCTCTGAGACTGGGGTCCTGAGCGGTGCTTGTCTGGGCTGCCTGCAGAGCCGCCTGCCTCTCCAGCAGCCGGCTGCGCTCCCTCTCCAGGAACTGCTTGGTCTTCTGGATGGAGGCGCCGTGTGAGGAGACGTACTGCCTGAACCTGGGAACATTGAATCACTCATTAATCAGCTACTCAGGAAGTTGGAAGTTCTCCTAAGTTTGGAACTCTGTGTCTTGTTTCTCCTTACTCGACGATGCTGCTGTGGCTGTCGGGTACAGGGGAGAGAGGCCGGTCGTCCAGCTCCTCGACATGTAGCGATGAGTCTATTCTGTCATCAGGGGGCGCTGTTGCCTTCTCTGACTTCTTTCTGCTCTGCTCTGATTTGGGCAAAGTGCTTCCATCTCCAGTTTGTTCGAGCTCACTGAAAAAAACGATTTTATTGACTTGATTTCATTTTCAACATTGGTGTTACTTTTAAGATCATATTTTCACATGTTTTCAAATGACAATTAAAATACAAAACAAGCAAGTTTGACTCAATTCTTTTGTACAAACCAGCAGTTGTACTTTTTCACTGTTCCTGTCATAGAGGGTCTCAAAACTGTACCTGATTCTGCAGGTGAGGCGGTCGCATCTCTCCTGCAGCAGCGCCACCTTGCTCTCCAGCCGCTCCTTGTCCTCCTTGGCTTTGTCTCTCTCCTCTCTCATCCTCTCCCGCTGGTCCTTGGCCTCATCCCTTTCTTCCCTGGCTCTGTGAGAGAGCTGCCGGGCGTGTGCCACCTCCTCCCTCAGCCTCTGCAGCTCCTCGTTCAGCTGGTCTCTCTCCCGGACCAGCTGAGGTAAAGCCTGAAGAGACACATGCTAAATGTTGGTGGCTGCTACAAATAGCGAAAGCAATCGGTTGACGGTGAGAAAATCTCGCACCTCTATCTTTCTGTCTAATTCTTCCTCCTCTTCACCGAGCTTCTTCCTCCTCCTATGAAGATCTGCAGCCTGACAGGAGGAGGAGATGATCAGTGCATGTAGTGATTTGTGTTAAGAGAACACACAGTGCTTTGCAAAAGTATTCATACCCATGAACTTTAAATCATTGTGTGTCTTTAGAACCACAGACTTCAAAACCCAACATAGTGCATGCACAAAAAAATTGCATATGCATCCAGGCCCTTTTACTGTGATACCTAGAAATAAAATCCAGGGCTCAGTATGAAGCCCTGGATTTTGGTTGTATTCACAGCGAGGCTGTGAAGGTATCAGGGGTTTGTAAGAAAACCTTAGAGAACAAACAGCATCATGAAGATCAAGGAACACAGCAGATCGGTCTGGTTGTTGAGAAGTTTAAAGCAGGCTTTGAAGATCTCATTGAGATCTGTTCAATCCATCCTCTGAACATGGATGGAGTGTGGCACAACTTCAAACCAACCAAGACAAAGGACAGGCCTGGCATGGAGAGCACTTATCATAGAAGGAGCCAAGAGGCTCATGGTAGCTTTGGAGGAGCTGCACAGATTCACACCTCAGGTGGGACATTCTCTTGACAGTGCAGCTATTAGTGTTGCACTCCACCAATCTGGCCTTTATGGAGGACTAGCAGGAACAACAGCATTGTTGTAAAAGGGCCATATGAAGTATGTGAGACATAATGGTGGCAGCATCATGCTGTGGGGATGTTTTTTATTCAGCAGGGACAGATCGGCTGGTCAGTGTTGATTAGAATATGGATGAAGACAGGACGATACTGGTATAAACCCTCTTAGAGGCTGGAAACAGACTTGAGACTGGCTGTATGTTTGGGGTTTGTTGTCCTACTAGAAGCTGGACCTCCTAGAAGGACAACGACCTGAAACACACAGCCAGAGCTACAATGGAATGGTTTACATCAAAGCATATGTATGTTTTAGAATGGCCTAGTCCAAGTCCAGGCCTAAATTCAACTGAGCATTTGTAGGTCTTTTGAAAGCAATGTATAACTTTCCATCCAATTCACAATTATCCACAAAATTATGTTGGCTTATCACATAAAATCACAGAAAATACATAGACACTAGTGGCTGTAATGAAACATGACATGTTTTGGGAAAGACCAAGAGGCCTGAATACTTCTGCAAAGTACTGGATGGACATACCTTGGTTTGCAGCAAGACTTCCTGGCTCTTCAGCTCTTTCTCTCTCAGCTCCAACTTATCTGCCAGATCCCGCAGCTCCGACTCCTGCAGGAGAAAGTAAGATCCTGTGGCAGGTGGATGGATCCTTTCGTTTCTTAGCAGAAAAGCTGTGCCTGTATTTGGACTCACCTTACGCGAATGAGCTAGCTGAGTCTTTTGGATCTGTCCATCGAGCTGCAGGCGGAGTTTCTCCAACTGGAGATCATGTGATGCCTGGAGGCGCTGTCTGTCCTCCTGTAGCGTATACAATAGGCGCTCCTTCTGAGCAGTCTCCTAGAACACAAGTGTGTACAAGTCAATAATAATCTTAAAGCAAACAAGACGATTTTATTTCTCTCTATAATATGGTTAACATTTACAAACATTACTGCGCTGTTAAAGGTCAAAATGTGACTGTTGTTCGTATGTCTGACCTCATCCAGATATTTTTCCCTGATTCCATTCATCTCCCTCCTGTGGTCGTCCTTCAGCTGCTCTAGCTTCCTGTCGTGTTCCCGCTGCACCTCGTCCCGCACTTCCTGCAGCACATCGCTCAGCTGGGCCGGCCGAAGAAAGGTTCAGTTCGCAACACAAACAACAAGGCAAAGCTCACATGGACTACGAGCTTCAGGGTGTCAGCTCGTGTTTACAAAGGAGCACAGATGCTGATGACAGCAGTCGGTACGTGTGTGTGTGTGTGTGTGTGTGTCTGACCTAACCTCTCTGTGGTACTCTGCCAGCTGGTGTTCAGGTCGAGGACTTACTATCAGCTCCCTCCTCCTCTCTGTGCTGTTGACCTTTATACAGACAACATTTTGCAAACACAGATGGTTCTTTAATTTGTTTTGGCAGCAAAATCCATCAAACAGATCAAATGTAAACTTTTGGTTAAGGTTTAAAAAGATTCTTTGATATTTGATATCTAGCCTAAGCTAAGACTATCGGATGCAGCTGTGCAGTGGAGGTGGTGCTGCTAGCGCAGCGCTGGTGGTGTAGGGGGTTAGCGTGCGACCACATATAGAGGCTATAGTCCTCAAAGTGGGCGTCCCGGGTTCGAGTCCCGGACCCGGCGATCTTTGCCGAAAGTCTCCCCCTCTCTTTGCCCCTCCTTCCTGTCTACCTACTATCAAAAATAAAGGCCACTAATGCTGCAAAAAACCAAAAACTGCAGTCATGTCAGGTTTCATATACCAAACAATATGAAGTTAACAATAAAGTGCTTCTCAGCATCATGCTCGACCACCTCTTGTTTAAGAGTGTTCAGTTTCTCCTCCATCTCCCTCTCCAGCCTTTTCTTCATGGCCTCCAGCTCCTCCTCTGACTCAGCCTTCAGATGTTCGATGTCCCGCTTCTTCTGCGCCTCCAGTCTGTCACGTGTTGCTGCTCGCTCCACCTCCAGGGCGATGCGTGACTCCTTTAACATCGCCTCACTCTCTTCCCTGAAAACATGACAGACACTGGTCTTAATGGGGCGGACTCAGGAAGTCTAAAGATGTTGGATTTGGTTCGTTTGCTGGTTTAGGTCATGAAGCTGCTTTGATCTGAACCACTCCTTTGTTTCTCAGGCTTTATGTTAAGGGCTTTCTTCTTACCAATCTTCCGTGGCGACCAGGTTTGTGGGGTTCGTGAGTGATAACTAAGTTGTGGATCTCTTTGTGTTGGTCTATCATTGTAACATGACAGTGCACGAAAAAGTTGGCATTGCACTGTATTTCCTTCATGTATGTCTGACCTGAGCTTCTGCTGCTGCTGCTCCCTCTCCTCCCTGACAGACTCTCGGAGTTCCTCCAGGGTTTTCTCTGCCTCCTTGTTCAGCCTGGCCTCCTCCTCTCTCCTCTTAGACAGCAGGTTCTGCCGCAGCTCCCTGGAAACACAGTCACGGCACAAACAAGTAGAGAGAAGACAGTTAGGTGTTCCAGTTAATGTAAATCAAATGATGAGACAGTCTTAATTAAATGCAGCCAACGCCTACCTCAGTTTCATCTCACTTTCCTCTCTCAGTTTCCTTTCCTCCTCCTCCTCTCCTCTCCTCAGTTCCTCCTGAAGGAGATGCATCCTCTTTTCCTTTTCTTTCAACCAGCGCTCCTTCTCCTCATCCTCCTCCAGCTCTTGTTCAACCTCCAATCTCAGCCTCTTCTTTTCCTCCCCCATTTCCTCCTCCTTCTGCCTCATACTCCTCTCCTCTTTCTCTGCCCTCATCTTGTCCTTCTTTTCCTCGTTCTCCCTTTCTCTCTCCATCCGTGCTTTCCAGTTTGGCCCTTCCACCAGAGAACTTCCTTGTTCTTTTATGGTGGGTTCTGTATTTTCAACCGGGGCATCTAACGTCCGGCCTGGCCGACCTCTAGAGGTTTCGGGTCTCTGCAGCCCCAGAGATGCACCGAGGGTTTGTGTTTTGTGATGTTTGGGGGACCTTCGTTCTAGATCGGGGGAGCTGGACAATGACTGGTTGGACTGGTGGAGGACAAGTCGATCCACTTTGCGAGCTGTTGGCTCGTCTTTGTCTTCAGACAGGAAGGGACTAAAGACACGGCAGGAGAGGACAGTGTTACACGCGCTCTGTGGTTTACAGAATCTTTCAAAGATGTCAAACACTAAAGTTCTGCTTCCTTCACAACTTTTTGAGTGGAAAATAACGCTGGTTGTGTGTTTGTTTCCAAATACTTTAAAAAACAGCTGTTTGCCATAAGAATACACTCAATAGGCAAAAACATTATGACCTGGAACAGTTAAAAGAGGAAAATATCTCAGTCAGTTTCAGTAGCGCTAGTTGGATATATCAGCAACAAGGAGACATTTTGTCTTTAAAGTTGATGGGATGGAAGCAGAAAGTGTTTAGATTTCAGTAGGCAATGGCCAGTTCCTGGTATTAAGGTAGACCAAGGCTTTCCAAAGCCTGCTGAGTCTGCTGAGAATACCTGTTAAGCCATTCCTACAGACAAAAAGTCCTTCTAATGAGATGCTAGTGAAACTGAAGGTGTGATCAGAGTTTTCTCCGGTCGTGGAGTACAGAGTAATGCAATGCTGAACCTCTCCCACTTGTTGCTGCACACTGCCAGTCAGCTAGCTGTAAGAAAGCTACTACAGCTTTTTCCTTGTTCCAAGAAAGACAAATTTGACTGTTTAGAAATATTTCCAGTCAGGGAAAATAAAAATAGTTGTCATGTGGACACTTATCACTCTCTTAAGGTAACAACTACAGTCAGCAAGCTATGATGCGCCATGCCCGTCGAGAAGCTGACTGCAGGATGGCTACCTGAGCAGATTGCTTGGTCTGTTAACGAGGTAAGGTGAAGTGCAGCAAAAAGATATAATGTTCTACACAATAAGTGCTTAAAAACGACCAGCAAATATGACAGGTGTCTATTCTGTATTTTTGCTTAAATCTGTGTATCAAAATAACAAGAAATAAATGCTACAGATAATAAAAATCATCCAAACTAATTTAGAGCAATAGAAATGTGTTATTTGTCTGTTTTAAAATAAAAGTTACATAATACTACTGTGATGGATGGATGGATTGATGGATGGATGGATGGATGGATGGAATAAATTTTTGTTATGTTTGTGTAAACATTGTGCCAATAATACTGCTGGGTGTTTTTACTCGGTGTTATCACAGCATGAGCATCTCATATCAGCCCATGTCTAGATTTGAGTGACTCTGACTACATCCAAAGTGTTTTACTAAACCCTGACAGCTGGATCTCCACAATTACAGCTTTTTTGGGACATTTCCAGGCTGTGAAATTCAGGAAGCCTGAAGAAGTGGACCAAGGAAGGCAAACTGGCAACATGGAGGGCAAATGTTAGCCCCAGCAGCATAAATACAGCTAAATATATCATGAATGCTGGAAGCCCTAGATTAAAGAAATCTTTTTAGCAACTTCTCACTTAACATTCAAACAGCACTCAAAAATAACCTCTTGGTGGCCTCAGTCTTTGTCTTTCCTCTGTCCTCATTCCCCTCTTCATCTTCTCCTGTTTCCTCCCTCTCATCTTTCTCCAGCAGACTGATTGTCCCAGACAGATCGTTGATGTCTAAAACCTTCTGTGACAGCTTCACGATAGAAAACAAGAATATTTCTCACACGTTAGAAATCAAACAGCAGGGTTCATGTATGATGGGTATCACAGAAGGCAATCAGATTACCTTCAGATCCATGGAAGAAGAAACCTCTTCAATGTTCTTATTGTTCCCAGACTCCTGCAATAAGACAAACACACTCAGTGGAACGGTAACGGCTCTTGAGCCTGCATGAATATAAGCATGCAGACAAGCAGGCGGCAACAAACACTGAACCAAAACTAACGTAAGACTGAGGGAGAGCATACGTGCAAGCAGGACCAAGGCTGGGCTGCAGGCAGCAGCACCCTTAACCTTTCTATAAGCAAAGCAAGTACTTTAAAATGTGGAGGCGGTGGAAGGAAATGAAGGTTCTGTTCCTGACTGAACAGCTAAAAAAAAAAAAAACATTCAACAAAAAGCAGATGGCAAGTCTGTACTGTCAATAGGTGCAGGGACCAACACTTTCCAATCCAGTCCTCAAGGGCACAAGCAGATCATCCTTTGACAAGGTTAATCTACTTTCATGCACGATGACACGCAGACAGAGGATCACAGCAACACAACTCAGCCCCTAAGGCACTGGAGGTGGACTTGGGGAGCTACATGCACCTGCTGGCAGAGACTGGAGGAGGACACTGAACCCTACCTCTGCAGGTCGGGAGGACAGAGTCTTCTGTCCTAGCCCAGCTGGCTGGGCTTCAGACGGCCCTGCTTTAAACACCTCGACTTCTTCTTCACTTTCTGATGCTCCTGTAGGAGCTTGGTCCTCTGAATCCTCTTCTATCTCCACTCCTTCCTTCCACGTCTCCTTTCCTTCGCTCTGTACAAATCTTTCTAAAACCTCCTCTGGAGTCTCGGTCAGTTTTCTGTGGCTTATGGAACATCCCAGCAGAGCCTCGTCACTCTCACCCTCCTCGTCTTCTTCCTCTTCCTGTCCTCCTTTGTGATTCTTTTCTTCCGCATCCTTCTTACTTTCACCCTGGGATTCACCAATAATGTTTCTCTCGGTCACACCTAGCTTTCCATCTATCCCCATCTTCTCAGCTCCACTACCATTATCATGAGAAACAAGGCATTCTTCAGCAACTTCATCCTTGATTTCTGGCTCTTCTACATCTTTCACTTCTTTATTCTCATTCACTTCATTATTCTCAGCCTCATTGCTTTCATCATTTTGGTCAACATATCTTTTTAACTCATTTCTTTTCTTTTCATTTTGTTCACTGCTCTTCTGTCCACTGCTATGACTTAAGCCTTCTGAAACATCTTGCCCTTCATCTTGGCCAACACAGAATCCCTCCTCCTCCTCACATTCTCTGTCTTTACTTCTACTCTGATTCTCATTCACTTCTTCCTTTTCCTCTTCCTGGCTTAGATCACCTTGCTTCTCTCTTTTTGTTCCATCGTTCGTCTTATTCCCTGCCTCTTCTTCCTCTGTCTTCTTTACTCCTCCCTTTCCACCATCTCCCTCACCTGTTTGGACATCTGTCCCTTCCCCCAGCTCATTTAACTCCCTCTCCACCTCCTGTTCTGACCCCTCAGCTAAGTGTTCAGACTCAGGGGTGGTAGCACCAGCTCCCTCCTCACTGGCTTGGCTTCTGCTGTCCGCCTTGGCAGAGAGGTGGATGTGGCGGCCCTTTAGAGAGTCCTTGTTGGAAGGACAGGGGAGAGGTCCATCCATCCCAAAACATAAAGGAAGGTGTGCAGAGACACAAAGGGCAGATAGGGGGCAGGAGTGGGAATCAGGCAGACAAAAAGATTGTGACCCCCACAGAAGGTTAATAAAGGTGTGATATTACTGAGACAATTGCATGCAAAACTGATGGTCCATGCTTTGAACACGAAGAACGTCCCATATGGCATGGTAAAAAATAAAGCACACCCTCTTTCAAATCTAAAACTTAACATGTCAGAGCATTTTAAAGAAAATCAATATAAACCTTGTCTGATATCAACTAGGGTTAATGTTACATAATACTGATGTAAATTTTTATTTAATAAAATTAGGCAAACATGAAGAAAGTAAAAACCTAAGACAGGTCCATGAACAAAGTATTCATATTCTTTGCTGACTGAAAAGACGGCAATCCGCCGCATTATAAAAAAACATCTCCAAGTCCATCACGCTGAGCACTGGGATCCCTCAAGGTCTTGTGCTCGGTCCATTGTTGTTCACACTGTTAACGCACAAGTGTGCATCCACACATGAGGAAAACCTGATCATTAAACAATGTACAGGGAGGAAGTCAAACAGCTAAAGGCCTGGTGCAGAGACAACAACCTGGTGCTCAGTTTGGAGAAAACAGAACTTAGAACAAACTACGATTTTATGAGGAAACTAAAACAAACATCAATCTCTACCAGCCTCTTCATAACATTCTAAAAAGCTGTGGTTGAGACCCTGCTGATGTCGTGCATCTCAGTTGGTACTGCAGCTTTAATATTGCAGAAAAGATTGTCCTGCAGAGGATAGTGAGGGTGGATAAACAGATCCATGAAGTGTATTTACCCATTGTCTAGGATCTGGTTCACAGATGCTGCAGGAACAGGGCAGCAAACATTCTGAGAGACTCATCAGATCCTCGCTATGAACCTTTAGAACTACTGCCAACAGGTCATGGTACCATGGTCGATAGGCCATACTGCGATGGAGTGGCAACCTGTCCAGGGTGTACCCTGCCTCCCGCCCATAGACTGCTGGAGATAGGCACCATTGACTGACTGGTCGATATAATTAGATTTTCACAAACTGCCTTTGACTTGAATTTTGCTAAATAAACGATGACAGTGGAAAATGGGTCGGAACACAAAATAAAGAGGGTGTACTTCATTTTAAAGCCATGACTTTATGAATGAACAATTTAAAAGAAAAATCAATACACAGTGAAGCCCAAAATTATTTTCAATCAACCAAAAAGCTTGTTTATGTTTTTACATTTTAATAAAAGATTCCTATACCCTTCTCAATAATCAAAAGAAAAAATGTTATTGGCATTCCAACAATCACACTGTTTTTAAAGACATGTTTCCACGACATATCTTTGGTGATGAGATCCAAGTCTTTGAGGCTGGAAGGCCCCCTTGCCATCACCCTAATCTTTAGCTCCCTTCACAGATTTAAATCAGGACTCTGGCTTTTGGACCAGTCCAAAACATTAAGATTACTTCCAGTTGGAAGAAACATTTTCCTCAAATTAAAAGACCACTTTAGACTTAAATCTGCAAGAAGTGTGAATATTTTTGGGCTCAACTGTAATTCTAGATATTTTCAGATCCAGCTGTTGGACGCACAAGAAAGGTCTGAATAAGTCATTTCCAAGCATGAATTCTTTATCAGCACTGAGTCAGTGGGGAATTTCATCAGACAACTGTTCAGTTTTGATGAAAGGACAGTTGTCCTTTACTCTCACTTCAGTTAAGTAAAAAAATACCTCGGTGGCAAAGAGTAGAATTCATTATGTTGGATTCAGAGATGTCCCGATCACAGCCTTTATAAATGTTCAGTATTCAGTCAACATAACTCCTTGATCCATGTTGGGCTGCCCCTGGTGAGCCGTCCAGGGTTTATTTGCATGGCCAGTTTTTAAAAATCACAAACTTTTTTTCATGTGCATGGCGTGCAAATCTGTATTCTAGGCCAATTAAATGAATCTCTGTCTGTATTATGTGACTTACTCTGTGCGCGATGCTCAGACAGCTCTGTGTAGGAGGAGGAGCTGTGTAGAGAGCAGCTGAAACACTACTCTGTGGACTTTATGTCGTTCAAAGTGGAGAATTAGGATTTACCAGGCACAAGCTAGCATTAGAATAAAACATCGGCCAGACCAAGACGTAATTTAATTTAAGACTGTATGTGTTTAAAAACATCAGGTTGTCCTGCAGAAACTCCCGTTAGGACAAAATATCTGTCACTGTAAAGAAAAAAAGGATACTGGAGGATCCAGAAGATCATTGCCGTCAACCAGTCGAATGGCAATGACTAGAGTAGGCCATGTAATACTGTGTGTGTTGTGTTATTTTATAAAGATTTAAAATTGTGGATTCATATTAACATTCATTATCTTTGCAAGATTGTCTTACATGGTGCACCTCTACTACAGAGTGCACTGAAAGGAACGGGGCTCAGTATCGGCAAACGCTTATTCTTAAAGGAATCGGATCGATAATAATGATAAACATCTTGATCGGGACATCCCTAGTTGACGGTGGAGAAGCAAGCCAGGGTTACTTCAGCTCAGACAGCAAAGCAGTAACAGTGACAGTAGGAGGACAGGAGGACAAACAGGAAGGCACAGTGAAAGCCGTGCCGGTTAGACATATCCCAGCAGCACAGCAGCTGCACAAACACATGTAGGTCCCCAGGGGAACAGTTGGGAGGTTTCAACGTCAAAGAGACAAAAGAGAAGGAATGACACGTGGTTTAAACGAAATCACAGGAGCAGAAAATGGTGAGAAAAGAAAACTGGCGATGAAAAACATGATAAATGATCAAAAACACATGTACAGTATTCATGCGCTTCTTATATTTTTGTTAGAAAAAGAGCAATAGTGTCTGGACATTATGGATTTAAAAATAATCACTGAAAACTGGAGGGCACAGAGAGTTTGATCATATGTGTTCACCTGGTGGGATGGTGGGTCGGGGCTATGGTCTCCAGACAGGGCCAGATCCTGCAGCTCCGGCTCCGTCTTCTCCTCAGCTGGGGTCGCACCACTGGCTTCACTGTCCTGATCAAAGCGTGCGCACAGAACATGACCACTTTCAGCTGGAGCAAACAAGATGGCTTTTCCAGAAGCTACACGAGCTTTTTAAAACATATTTGTTTGACCCAAATGAAATCAGGCGCTTGGCTACACTCAGAGCAGTACATTATCTGCTGAAGAGTTACTAAAGCTTCAGCTGTCTACCTCATACTGCAGGCCTCCTCCAAGAGCATCCAGGTCTAGATGGAGGTTCTTCAGTAGTCTGTCGGATCCACGGGGACTCAGCTGGAAATAAGACCAAATCTGGTTTGGTGAGGGGGAAAAAAACTGATGTGTGAAAGCAACAGAAAACTAAACCAACCTCATTTTCAGAGATTTTCTCATCATCATCCTCATTATCATCCTCATCCTCATAATGTACACCGTGCAAAGTAAGTGAAACCATCTCCTCTTTCCTGGAGCCTAAAACACTTGCTGCTCTACTGCTCCGAGGGCCCTGGGGAAAAAAACAAAATCACAGCAAACGGAAAGTAAAACTCAATAAACACAAGCCCTAAATACGGCTCTTACTGGAAGGGACATCTTGAGAGGTTCCAGCCCCCCAGAGCTGCCGAGGGACCCCCGGACCGGCGGGATAGACCCAGAGAGAGGGCCTGGCCCAAGGACGTCTAGACCTCTCAGAGGTGCCAAAGTGGACAGCGGGGACGCTAATGGCCCCGAAGATGAACTCAGTGCCTAGAGAAACAGAAACAGTTTTAAATGAATCCTATTCCAAAAGATTTAGTTGGTCAGATGAGATGAGTCATGTTTTAATTCAAGTTTTTTTAATTAGGAAAAATGTTGTCACTTCATATGTTTGATTTTGTATTTCAGGAGACATTAAAATGGTTAAATCTCACAAAACTCTTCTTAGAACTTCAGTCTGTATTACATTAAAAGATCCTTCAATCACTCATTCCTAAAAACATCTAAATATAAAGCTTCTAACTGTAAAAAAAAAAAAAACATAATGATCGAGTCACTAACTGCTGGAGTCTTCGGTGGCTCCTTCTTCTTCTTCTCCTTTTTTTCCTTCTTTTCTTTTTTCTTCTTCTTGTCCTTCTTAGCCCCGCCACCCCCAGCAGCGCCCGTGAGCTGGGCGCGCTCGCGCTCCTGGACCACCAAGCGCCGGTAGTGCTCATCACAGGGATGGTCCCAGGTGGACTGGCCCGAGGAGAAGTTGAAGTAGTAGATGTCCCCCGTCACGTCCTGGCTGTGACAGAAGAGGGGGAGAGGGAAGAGTAGGAAATCAATTCTAACTGGTTCAGTCAAATAATTTCACACCAGCTCATAGTTGCTTTATACTGAATCTAAAATTTTGTAAAATTAAAAAGTACTCTTTACTTGTCAATTGAGGGTTTTTTTAACAAGAAAACCCAGTATTAATGAATATTTAAGATTGCACGGAGACGTTTTAACCAAGGTGAGGGTATAAAACAGCATCTCAAGGGTGATGATAACTCTGGAGGAGCTGCAGAGATCTACAGCTCAGATAGTGGAATTGGTTGATGGGACAACCTTAAGACACAACCACTCCACAAATTTGGTCTTCATGAAAGAAAGCCATTGTTGAAAGAAAGTCATAGGAAATCCCATTTGCAGTTTACCACAAGCCATGAAGGCAACACGGCAAACATGAGAAAGAAGGTGCTCTGGTCAGATGATACCAGAACAGAACTTTCTTGGCCTACATCCAATACGCCTTGAGTGGAGAAAAGACTCTGAAGATCACCTGGAATACAACATCTGGTGACATCAGAGACAATGGAAGAATGGAAGAAGATAAATACAGGGCGATCCCAGAAGAAAACCTGTTAGAGGCTGCTGATGAATTGAATCTGGAGCAGAGGTTTATCTTCCAGCAGGAACCAAACCCTAAACAAACAGCCAGAGGTACGATGAAATGGTTCGACCAAAGTTAGAATGGCTCAGTCAAAGTCCAGACCTTGATAATCTTCATGCCACATCACAACTACTTTGTGTTGGGTTAGAAAGAAGAGAAACAATAAAATACATTAAAGTTTGTGGTTTAATGTGACAAAAAGTGGTAATGTGAATATTTTTGCAAGACACTATATACAGGTCCTTCTCAAAATATTAGCATATTGTGATAAAGTTCATTATTTTCCATAATGTCATGATGAAAATTTAACATTCATATATTTTAGATTCATTGCACACTAGCTGAAATATTTCAGGTCTTTTATTGTCTTAATACGGATGATTTTGGCATACAGCTCATGAAAACCCAAAATTCCTATCTCACAAAATTAGCATATTTCATCCGACCAATAAAAGAAAAGTGTTTTTAATACAAAAAACGTCAACCTTCAAATAATCATGTACAGTTATGCACTCAATACTTGGTCGGGAATCCTTTTGCAGAAATGACTGCTTCAATGCGGCGTGGCATGGAGGCAATCAGCCTGTGGCACTGCTGAAGTCTTATGGAGGCCCAGGATGCTTCGATAGCGGCCTTTAGCTCATCCAGAGTGTTGGGTCTTGAGTCTCTCAACGTTCTCTTCACAATATCCCACAGATTCTCTATGGGGTTCAGGTCAGGAGAGTTGGCAGGCCAATTGAGCACAGTGATACCATGGTCAGTAAACCATTTACCAGTGGTTTTGGCACTGTGAGCAGGTACCAGGTCGTGCTGAAAAATGAAATCTTCATCTCCATAAAACCTTTCAGCAGATGGAAGCATGAAGTGCTCCAAAATCTCCTGATAGCTAGCTGCATTGACCCTGTCCTTGATAAAACACAGCACCCCAGACCATCACTGACTGTGGGTACTTGACACTGGACTTCTGGCATTTTGGCATTTCCTTCTCCCCAGTCTTCCTCCAGACTCTGGCACCTTGATTTCCGAATGACATGCAGAATTTGCTTTCATCCGAAAAAAGTACTTTGGACCACTGAGCAACAGTCCAGTGCTGCTTCTCTGTAGCCCAGGTCAGGCGCTTCTGCCGCTGTTTCTGGTTCAAAAGTGGCTTGACCTGGGGAATGCGGCACCTGTAGCCCATTTCCTGCACACGCCTGTGCACGGTGGCTCTGGATGTTTCTACTCCAGACTCAGTCCACTGCTTCCGCAGGTCCCCCAAGGTCTGGAATCAGCCCTTCTCCACAATGTTCCTCAGGGTCCGGTCACCTCTTCTCGTTGTGCAGCGTTTTCTGCCACACTTTTCCTTCCCACAGACTTCCCACTGAGGTGCCTTGATACAGCACTCTGGGAACAGCCTATTCGTTCAGAAATTTCTTTCTGTGTCTTACCCTCTTGCTTGAGGGTGTCAATAGTGGCCTTCTGGACAGCTGTCAGGTCGGCAGTCTTACCCATGATTGGGGTTTTGAGTGATGAACCAGGCTGGGAGTTTTAAAGGTCTCAGGAATCTTTTGCAGGTGTTTAGAGTTAACTCGTTGATTCAGATGATTAGGTTCATAGCTCGTTTAGAGACCCTTTTAATGATATGCTAATTTTGTGAGATAGGAATTTTGGGTTTTCATGAGCTGTATGCCAAAATCATCCGTATTAAGACAATACAAGACCTGAAATATTTCAGTTAGTGTGCAATGAATCTAAAATATATGAATGTTAAATTTTCATCATGACATTATGGAAAATAATGAACTTTATCACAATATGCTAATATTTTGAGAAGGACCTGTAGGTGAGTAAACATATAAACAGTGTCACACACTGTTTCGCTATAAGGCAAGAGACTTCTTCCCATGTCAACAACATTCATTTAACCCTGACTAATCAGACATACCAAAACTAACACCTGCTGTACTAACTTATGGTTAAACTAGTTAACTCGGGTAAACCTATAGGTAAAGATCTTTTCTAAAGTGGCTTTCTCTTTACTTACCATGGCTTCCACTCAGGAGGCAAGGGAGCAACCATGCCCTCCCTGGCCAACCACAGAAGCTCCGGCTCGTTGTCCGGATCAATTCCGATCTCTCTCGCATACTCATGGATCTCTGACCACATAGAGAAAGAAGAAAATGGGAAAAGCGGAACCGAAGGATGGCCATTTTTATAGAAATTACTGTGGAATACAGGCCTGTAAATAAGACTATATATTGCTAAGAGAATAAGGATAATATTGTTTATTATTGATCATGGTAACATGTTATTTGTAAATCAGTGTAAAAGATGTTTTTTTATAAGTCAAATTAAATGAGCTGTTTGTACACCTCAATTTCTACACGGTACAATCACGTAAACAGCAGGGCTTATAGCTACATGAACAGCAGATAAAGCCCAAGAACAAACTAAAGAATATATTTTTATAGGAACTAAAATGCCCAGTGCTGTCAATATTAATGCTGTAAATTTAAAGTGCAATGCACCACCATTTGAGGATGGATGTCAACTGGATCTCACCCCCTATGTAGGAAGTGATTATAGTAGGGAGGACCCTAAATTAAATTTGGTTTAGGGTCCAATGCAGTCTTGGACCAGACTTGATTGAGCCCATGAAATGAGCCCAGTGGAGAATGCACTTTCTAAGGAAACTCACACACACACACACACACACAAAATGTCCCTCCCTACCACCATCCTCATAGCATTCTACCCATAGCAGCAGAAGGCCCTGCAGAGGATGGTGAGGGGAGCTGAAAGGTTATTGGAGTTTCTCTATCCTCTGTCTGCATTCCACACTTTTCCAGACTCAAATTTACTTCTTATATCCCACCTTGTATAAATATAACAACCCATAATAAATTTACAGTTAATAATTCTATAGTCAAGCTTTATAGAAGAAACATGAAAAAAGGAATGAAAAAGGGAGGGAAGGGAAAAAAAATGTACGACGGTGAGATAAAGGAACAAGCTAATTAAAGGAAGGAAGGAAGGAAGGAAGACGCAAGCTCTATTTGGGCTTTAACAATTATTCACACCCATCTGATGAAGATCCAAAAGAAACACTTAGATATGCAATGAAATGATAAATCAATCTGATATTACAATGTAATACAATAGAAATGACCGCTATCTAAAACTGTGCACATATATTTATATTATATTGTAGATATGTTTATACTGTTTAATTTGTACTGTATTGCACCAACTACGCCTAAACAAATTCCTTGTATGTCCAAAAACGTACTTGGCAATAAAGCTTTTCTGAATCTGAAATCTCATCACATTAAAACTGCTACTAAACTCCTACAGAGATAATAGTTTTGTGTTTTCTAACACCCTCCATGGCGGCCGCTACAATCAGGCTCTAACTGTGTACCTTGTTCAGATGGGATGTAGTTCTCATCGTAGTCCTCTTCAAGGATCAGCTGGTCTCCTATGAGAGCAGCCGCTGTCATGGTTACTGCAGAGAGACGAGGAAACCCGGATCACAGATTCAAGGCTGAAGTAGCTTAACATGGGTGCCGATTGAACTGCTCTCGGTTAAATATCTTAAAGGTAGTCCCACTCGCCCTGCTGTGCTAATAATAGGATTACTGAATGAGATAACTTCACAGCTCCACAAAAGAAAAAATATCTGCTTCATAGAAAAAAGCCTAACTGAACCCAAGCAGACAGCCTTAGCAACTAAAAAACAAACAACTTCAAAAATATTTTAGAAGACATTGTAGTACTGCGTAGGATGGGAAAGATTGGGAAGAGCTTCGATGTTAGCTTAATGTTAGCTCAGCAGGCTTAGTAGTTGGAGAAAAACTCATTCGTAGCGGTCAGTTTGCCTTCCCTACCTTAGCCGCTTCTTCATGAGGTCTTTTACAAAGTCCCAGAAGCTTTTAGTTCTTTATGCCAGCGGCGGTACAATCAGAGCGTAATAATGGTGCAACAGTTACAGCATAAACATCATCTCCATGGACGCGTTCCTTGTTTCCTGTGGCTCTGACTGGCTGAGCCACGTGGGGCCTTCGAGTAGACTCGGATGTTCTAGTTTCACCAAGACGTACAGTGAAGTCCTACAAATCAGTGTCAACGAATAGA
This sequence comes from Girardinichthys multiradiatus, assembly GCF_021462225.1. Classification (NCBI taxonomy): domain Eukaryota; kingdom Metazoa; phylum Chordata; class Actinopteri; order Cyprinodontiformes; family Goodeidae; genus Girardinichthys; species Girardinichthys multiradiatus. Next base: position 11,664,603 of record NC_061810.1, on the reverse strand, counting down.
ACATTATAACACATTCTGCTCATTTTGATTATCTTTAATTTACACAATATAATTCGAAATGTCTTGTCATATCTTAAGTATAGAAATTTGACAGTAAAAAAAAATTAGTTTTTATATTTGATACTAGATTTTCTTGCAGCCTTCAAAGTGGTCTTGATCGATACCTCTTCCGACTTTCCCTTTAATTTATTTATAACTGTCATTTTAATAGCGTGCAATAAAGGCTGAAAATGATCAAAGTGGACAGGTTTAGAACAAAATAAGTTGATATATTGAAAACTATAAATAAATGTTTGTTGTCATTCCAACAATCTTATCATATCAGACCCACTTTTAGCATGTTACTGCTGGTATTTCGATGATTTATCTTTGGTTATGAGCTCCGAGTCTTTGAGGTTGGAATGCCTTCTTTGCCATCACCCTCATCTACAGCCCCATTCAATAATGTTTCACTCTAAAACATTAGTATTACTTTCACTCAGAAGAAAAATGATGCTAAAATGAAAATATTACTCCAAACCTAAATCTGCCAGAGGAAATAGGTTTTTGTAAACAAAAGTAGCTACATATGTATGTTTCAAAATTGCTACTCAGTTTACATACTTTGTTCATCTTTTGAGAGATGCAAGTTACGGAGCCCGCGAGGGGACATGGGGGAATTTGTTTTAATTTGCGTACCTACGCAATACTTTTGCGTTCGCTCGCAAAACTTTTGCGTTCCCACGCAATAGTCTTTGCGTTATCTCGCAATACTTTGTGGGAGACCCGTTTTGGAGATTTATTGAGTTTTATTTGGAAATCGACCTTAAATAAAAGGATTTTCAATCAGACTTAAAGACAGTTATTATCCACATGCTGTCAAACTACTGAACTCTGGACAATAATACTGCAGAAACCACATCTGTGACACTTTATTTGCTTATTACTGCTGCATGAAGTGTTTTGTTTTGTGAGCAGTTTGTCAAATGTGCTGCTGTTCCAAAATGCACAGCTTTCTCAAGGTGATTAACAACTTTTGCGAGCGAACGCAAAATATTGCGTGGGGACGCAAAATTAAAAATAAAAAATCCCCCCATGTCCCCTCGCGGGCTCCGTACCGTAAAATCTAAATGTGCCATAGGTATGAACAATTCTCGGCTGGGCTGTAAAAGCCGGGGTCTTGGTGGCATGTTAGGTGTCTGGTTAGGGTCAGTTTCTGGCTTTACAAAGGAAGAGTAGGCTATGATTCTAACGGTTATACAATAATGTGTTTATTATTATGTTAATGCAGAACTGTATCCACGGATGATGGCAGAATTGCAGCTTCAAAGTACAAACACGCAGTGGTACTCCAAGCTTTGTCCACAAGAGGGCAGATGAGGACGTAAATTCAGTTCAGTGATAAAGCGGGAATAGAAAATGGATGAATGGATGGATAAACAAAAAGTTTTCTATATCAGTAATAATGGACTGGGATGCTCCAATCTAAATGTAAGTCAGCAGTTAGTTTGTCTTACTTACTTTGGTGCAAGTGAGGTATTACACTAAAAACACTCTTTATTATATATAAACTTTTTTGCTGCTTTTGTTTATATTAAAATCAAATACGCCCACTGTATTTAATAACTAATACCACAAGGAATAGTACAGAGGTTTCCAAACTTCTGTCCCAACACCCCCACAAGCATGGGTGAAATCCAGCTTTTCCCTATCGTTGGTGTTTTATTTAAGTATCGGGTTGAATGGCCTCTTCATCTTGAGCAATGCTTTAGGATCACAAACAGGCCTTGAAACTTAGATGACCAACACCTACGCAAAACACACAACACCAGTGTGAGGTTGCCCTATGTAACACATTCAGCTCTCTGCGAATTACATGATAGTGGTTGTTATGGTAAAACCGGTTTAGTAATGTCTCTCTTAGGAGTTTTGAGTCACTATTGATTCCCTCATATTTGTGGTCCAGAGTTTGGCTAGCCCGCTTCAAAACCTTGCTGGTTTGCTTTGGATCAGTTGTCCTACTGCATAACCCAGGCAAACTTGAGCTTAAGGTCAGAAACTAATGGCAGGGTATTCTCCTTCAGGATATTCTGCTAAAGAGCAGAATTCACAGTTTCATCAATTAAGGCAAGTCATTCTTTATGACTTTAATTTATGTTGTCAGACAAGTTCTATTTAAACATTTGTCATTCCATAGGTCTTGCAGTAATCAGGTTTGGCTGTGGCTAAGGCAATTTAATGAAAAAAAAGTGATTTACCAAGGAGTTAGTTTTTTTTTCATTGGACCAGGTTGGTCTGGATAGCTTTTTTCCGTTGATACATGAAATCATCGTTTGAAAAATGCTTTTTGTATTTACTCTATACTTTATATTATATGTTTAATGACCTGTAGCATTCAAGTGAGACACAAACAAAACACATAAAAAAACAAACAGAAGGAATCTGTAAGGTAGCAAATACTTTTCAAAGCACTTTAGATGTTCACGACAATTGAAACAAAAACTGACAAATTAATCACTCCAAACGACTCTTTCCAAAACACTCTCCAAAACTCTCTTTTACTCCCTAAGAATGGCGTTGTTAAAGCTTACTTTTCTCCCCTTGAGAGGCTTTGAGAAACAGCAGAAGAGTCATTAAAGATGATGAATATATAGGGTTGTCCATCATGTCTTTGAGAGAACCATGCTGGAATACACCAACACAAACCACTGTGTCTTTTCCAATGATTAAAACCTTTAGGTTCTCTTAGAAAGGGGAAATGCTTTGAGTTCAGAGGAATGTAAAGTTTTAATGAGGTACTGAGTGGCCCATCCTGGTAAGTACCAACATTTCTGTCCGCGTCAATAAACTTGGTTATCTAAGAAACAGAATCTAGAGCAGCAAATGGCAGCAGAAAATCATAAACAGGGAAGATAGTGTTCCCTATCACTAATCAAAGAGCCAACTCACTGTTTGCCATAGAAGTTATCCAGGTATGTCCTCAATATTTTCTGATTACATTAGCATTTGTCAGCATACTCCCATCTCTCAGAACACAGTAAGAAAATCCCCTGATCCTAACCAGGTTCTCATGAACGTATCAGAAGATATAAAAGCAAGAAATCATCATTGGCAATAGAAAAGTCTATCTCTTAATGCCTTACCTTTGAGGTCATTGACTTGATTTAATCTTCTACTCTATGATCTGTTTCAGGTACAAGTTTAAGAACCTACTTGATGCTGCCTGCTTATTTTGAGGATAAAATGTTTTTTCTTAACAAATGAGACACATAGTAACTCTGGAGCAGGATGGATGGATGACAAGAAAAATGCAATTGTTGAAGACGAATGCAACTTGCTGTTTACCACCAAAGTGATGTAGGGTAGACAGTAAACAAGCAGAAGAAGGTGATCTGGTCACATGAAACCAAGGTCCAACATGTTGGCCTACATTCAAAACCCATACTAAAAGACCCTGAAACACATACAACTCCGCAGTGAAACATGGTGGTGGCAACACCATGCTCGGGGGGATGCTTTACTTTAGCGGGGACGAGGAAGCTGGTCATGCCCACACAAAGGAAGATGAATGGCGTTCAATGTAGAGCGATCCCAGAAGAAAACCTGTTAGAGGCTGCAAATGACTTTAGACCTGGGTAGAAAGGGAATCAAAATACACAAAATGCACACCACAGTTATTAGATTTTTATTTGTAAAATATTGTGAAAGCCATGCATTGTTTTCTTACTGCTCACCACTAACCCTAACCCACTAATTAGGTTTTGTCTGATGGGAATTGTTCGGCACTATCAAATATAAGGGGGCTGAAAACGTGAATGTTACACTTTATGAGTTCTTATTTGTAAGAAAAGGAACATTATACATGTTTTTCCTTTTACAAGAATCTGCAACCGTGTTAATTTAACACATAAAATCTCATTAAAATGCATCAAAATTTGAGTTTGAAATGAGACAAATTTAACAAGGTTCAAGATTAAAGAAAGTTTTTCTGGCCACTGTCTTTCTAAGGTCTAAGACCTGTAAGATCAGATGATTTCACTTCATGTCCTTATATTTAAGCAAAGCTCTAGAATTAAAAAAGGGATATTTAATTTCTTCTAATGCAATTTGTGTGTGATGGGGGTACATTTTTTTCATGATAACTCTTGTGAGTTCCTTTAACTCTGTTTGTCTTGGTTATCTGAGTTCAGGGGGAGATCTTCTTGCTTTGCTTTCAAGCTGTCCAGCCCTCAGGGCGTTGCAACCAGCAGAGCCACTCTCCTAGAGGGACTTTGTTGCGAATGTCTGTGTTAAAGAAGTGACCTCAGCAGGTGTGATATTGCAAAATCAGACCATACAGTTAAAAAGACTTGGGTATAGCAATTTACAATGGTGTGTGCTTTGGAGAATATTAAGTGCAAGCAAACTGTTGCCTACAGCTGAGATAACCTCCCCCGCTGGTCTGAGAGCAGTGTTCCACCAAGGAGGCAGCTGGAACAATGAGATGACCTTTGAACCTCAGCTAGTACAAGACCAAATTTGCTGATTAAATATTTAGCAACTCCATGTGATTACTCTTGATCTGTTTATGAAAGACGTTCATGATCATCAGGATAGGAGGTAATTTTCTTAAACCAAGATCCAATCAAAGCCATTTAAGACGTTGTAATGCCTCAAATATATCGAAATTCTCAAAACCTCTTCCACTTATGACACGTTGGGGGTTGGTGCAAAACCCGTAACCTCAGGAACTCTAATGCAAGGAGCAATTACGACATCGGTAATCTACAGACGCAGATCAGTGTGGATGGTGAATCAATGCATGGAAATGCAAGGAGTCTCAAAGGTCACTGTTCCAGATAATTTTCCTCTCTGATGCAGCCTGTTTCTCTCATGTTACTTTTGCAATGTACCACAAATGTTTTTCATGATCCTGCTAAAGATTTTCTGAGATTCCAAGTTACCTTGGAAAGATACATAATTCTTTTTTTTTTGCAAGAGCCAGCAAAGGTCTTGCAAGATGCAGTGTTACTTTTACCAGACCCCAAATGACGTTTTGCAAAGCTCCCATGTTATTTTGGAAAGGTAAATCATTTTTTGCATAATTCTGCAAAAGGTTAGTGAGATCCTGGTATTTCCTCCTTCAAGATGCCCATCAGGCGCCATCCGGGTCACCCAGAAATGAGCAGCAGGCCTACCTAAATGAAAATGTCGTTATTTTCTAAAAAGTCAAATTTTTAACCACTTCCTAAAAGTCTTACTTTGTTTAGTTGTTGTTTAGCTTAAGGCAGCAGGGTTTTACATGAAGCAGTGTAACCAAATAGTATTTAAGATATTCCCAAAAGTTGCTAAATAGTTTTGTTAACTCCATTTGCTATTTTTAGAGAAGTTAGAAGTTATATTTTAACATGTTAGCTGTTTTTATCAAGAAACATTTGTTTGCGTTTGCCTCTCATTCCAAATTATTGTACTATCAGGATCAGTGTTGCATAAGACATGCTGTGTAGATTTTGCAATAGAACTAAGGGAGAACTAACAGGTAAAACATTTTGAAAGCAACAGTGTTCAGAAAGACATGCATCGACCATTTAGGCCTGATATTATGCAAGGAAAGGAGTTCCACTGCCTTCAATGATTAATTTTGCACCCGTTAACCCTGCTAACCCAAAAGCTTTTACTCTGCAAGGATGCTGTGACCTAAAACACTTGTCTAGATGTTTTAGGTCATGAACTTTTTTTTCTCCAAAATTACACATTTCAAGCTTCACAAGGATAGGTTTATCAGAATGCGTCAAACATATTTACATGTATAATTATATAATGCGATCCCTCCAAATCCTCAAATCACATGAAGCCATGGTGACAAAGTCCACTGGTGATAGGACAACAAACAACAGGACCGAGCACACAACTCTTTGACCTATTAACCATCGCACATACACTCACAAACAACCAGGGACGATTTTTTTAATCTAAAACCTATGATAATTTTGTTTTGATATTTTCTGGAAACCTGGATTAAACTACGTGGTATTGTTAGTGGGATAGGTGTGTTTGTCATTTCCACTTAGGGGCTTTTGATTGAATGTTGTTGCGTTTTAGAGAGCTTTGTCCAAGTGCTTTGTGTACTTAGGGTTGTTTTTCTTGGCAGCATTGTTGGAAGCACATCTAGTAAAAATGTTGTACCTTTCTTGCAAATACCTTCAGGTTTTCTACTTGCATGAAATTTGTTTTATTCACTCTTTTTTTTTCCTGGTTTCCCCCATCATCATTTCCAAAATCTCCACTACTCAGGAGAAGTTACAAAAAGATGTGATTAACAGTACATAATAGTCACACTTTCCTTCTTACTTTCTAGGCTTCTTGTCTTTGTCTGCATAGTTTTGTTTTCATGTCCGTGTGATGTCTTGGACACACAAAAAGCATTGAATAAAGGAAAAAACACTGTTTTGGAAAGAGCGTTTCAGAGAACTGAATGAATAAATTCTGTAAAAGTTACAGCATGTATTCAACAGTGATACCGCACAGTATATAGTGCATCTTTTGCCAGATCTGTTGACGTGTGTTCCAGCGTGTGATGCCTGATCTCCTCGCAGCAGGTGACCGTTGAACTCTCAACTCGATCCCCCTGTTGAGGAAGACGGCTCGGGGCTGAGGTCCACCTCCACGGAGACACGCAGCCCTCACTGCTCCACTCCTCCTCCCTCCTCCTCAGCAAAGGACTCGTCCCTCATCTGGGCATTATAAAAAGTCTGCTCTGGCTGGAGTTGTTCAGTCTCGTCACCAACTCCACCAGGTAAGACGAGCAGCAACTGGGACAGGAGCTGAAATTTGGTTTTCAGGTTGGGGGATCGGAAAAAAATTGGTCTTTCAAATATTTTTTAAAGCTTCTTAAATCTTGTAAAAGGGTTATTCTTTGAGATCTCAACTTCTGAACAATTGGCTAAAATATACATTTTGTAAAGATGACAGTGCTAGTCGTGTTTTCATGGTAGCTTTAGGATATTTCTTTTCATTGCAACTTCGGGTTGATGCTGTTAGGCTTTCTGAGATATTACCGCTGGTATTTCCATTTAAAGATGTCCCTAAACTCATTTGCTTCCGGATTGAGATCGTCTTCCAGCCTGGACAGCTGACTGGCTAAACCGCAAAACAAGATTATGAAACAGTTCGGATTTTATCGCTTTAAACTGCTTTGCTAATCTACTCAGGTTACACGTTGTTCCAATAGACAGCCATATGTGGCTGCCAGCTAATTTAGGCCAGTTCAGGGATCAGTGGTTTGTAAAGCATTCTTGCTTTAGAGACTTTATAAATCTGCTTTAGGCAGAAGATTTAACACTGATTTAGTCGATACATTACCACATTTCCATGTGTGCTTTCTCTCTTCCTCTTTAACATCCTGCGTCTTTTTTGACTCTAGACCACCATCATGAAATTCGTGGCTCTTGCTCTTGCCGTTCTCCTGGCAGTCGGTGAGTACAAGAAACATTCTTTTCCAGAATATCAAATTTCAGGAAATCTGTTGCACATGTTCGACATTTTGTCTTCCCAACCTTCACCTCAGGCTGCCAGGCCGCTTCCCTGCAGGCTGATGCCCCCTCCCAGCTGGCCCATATTAGGTCTGCTGTGGATGTCTACCTGACACAGGCAAAGGAAAGTGCCATCAAAGCTCTGGATCAGCTTGATGACACTCCATACCAGGAACTAAAGTATGAAAACGTCTTTTTTGGCCCCATTTTTTAAACTGTGACATTGGTTGATGCCTTACTCACGATTCAACCACAGCTGCAGTTATTTTGATCATGTGTCTTTCAACCTCTGTATTCTCCTAGGGTTAACCTGGCTCAGCGCCTGGAAGACATGCACAACAACATCAAGCAGCTGCAGTCCCAGGTTTCCCCTATGACAGACAGCGTTGTTACCACCATCTCTGATGCCACTGCCGAGTTCCGTGCCTCTATCATGGCCGACATTGATGCTCTGAAAGTTGAGCTTGAGCCCAAGCGTGCCAAGCTGAGGGAGGTCCTCGAAAAGCACATGGAGGAGTACCGCACCCACTTGGAGCCCATGGTCAAAGAGTACTCTGCCAAGCACAATGCTGAGATGGAAGCTCTGAGGGCCAAGATGGAGCCAGTTGTGGAGGAGCTGCGTCAAAAGGTGGCCACCAACGTGGAAGAGACCAAAGCTGCACTGATGCCCATTGTTGAATCTGTGCGCAACAAGCTTGTCGAGCGCCTGGAGAACCTGAAGCAGGTGGCTACCCCTTACGTGGAGGAATACAAAGAGCAGCTGAAGAAGCTCTACAACCAAGCACAAGGCGTCAATAATGAGGAGCTCACCAACCTGAGGGAGAAGCTGGCTCCTCTTGGAGAGGAAATCAGGCAGAGGCTCCAAGCCATGGCTTCGATCATCGGCGAAACCTTCAACAAAAGCTAAATCGTCTCTGTCTTCCTTTTAACTAACCTCACCTTCCTGTCTGTCCTAGATCCATCGAAGGTGTCTCTATGTTCTTTCTCCCCCCACAAACGACCACCTCAGAAGTGAAGCTAGTGCCTAACTTATGAACAAAAACGGCAGAACTTCCTCCCCTCCGAGCACGCAACTTCATGCACACACGCCAGCATACACATAGACACACATACACACCTAGCACACACACATCTTCGTCTTCACATGCCCTCTTCTAACATATTGTGTATGAATTGTGCATGAATTACCTTACGGGCTTAAATCTCTGTGTAATGATGGCAACTGTGCTTTGATGAAAAATACAGCTCAATAAACATCTGACTGTTTATACAACTCTGTTCTCTGGAGTCCTTTCCTTTTAAAACTATTTGTGACATTCAGAGTGAAAAATATTTCACGCTGACCTCGACAGCCCCTTAAGGTAATTAGGACAAGGACAGGATTTTGAGAGGTCAACACTGATCACAAAGGTGCCCTGAAAAGAACAATATTAAAACAATCAGTTGTACTTAAGACTGTCATTCAGCTGCGTATGAGATATTCCAGCCTGTTGTATTGAAAGCAATGATTAATGAGTTGATCAGAGAGGGAACAGGCCTATTGACAAACCAGAATCATGCTGAGATTTATTAGGGAAACGTCTTTACTGCTTTGGTTCCCTCAGGCTGGAACAGTCAACACCGTCCCATCACAGTGCCACATAAGGTCTAAACACACAAATTCACAATGTGGAAGCTAAAGCATCTTAATACAATAATCAAAATCCTATTATTCATGTCAAATGTACTATTCATCAGCTTTTCTTTTATGCCGATTGAAATTCACAAAGAAAAAAGCCTGTTCTAAACATGGTGTCAACTTGTGTGGGAAATATGGTGGAATTTTACCTTTTAACTTTAAGCCTACATGTTTAATTGAGTCTTCAATTAGCAGGGTGTTGAAAATCTGGCCCTATGAATAATAAAAACAGATTGTCTCTGTCCTCATCTGTCCACACCCAGAAACAGTGAACTGTTCAGGGGGTTATTAATGTGCAAAATGTTAATCCAAATAAGGCTTCGGGCTACAAGTCACAATAAGACCTTTGCTTCCTCCGAAAGAATCGCGCTCACGTGCTCATTGTTCTTGTGGCCCAATGCAAGTAAGTGTGTCCTGCTTTGATTAGTTGGTGTCAGTGCTGCTAGACGTATTGTAATGGATGGGGCCAGCTTGGAAGTCCCCAGTGAGATTTCTGCAGTGTATAAAACCGGGCTGTTCCCCCCTCCACAAACAGCCACTCAGAAGACCTGGATGTACATATCCTCAGAAACTAGTGGGAGAAAGATATATGCTGGTTTATGTTATCTTCATGTTACAGACCAAACTAGTGAATTTAGCTCACTGCTGGGCAACAGCTGCAGTTTACAGTCAGATTTGAAAAACTACAAGCAGCACAGAGAAACATTAGAAGAAGAAACAAAGCAACAACATTTAAATCATCAGTCTTGTAGGCACTGAAAGGATGAACGGTAAGGGTTTTCTGAGTACTTTATTAATGCTATGGCATGTGCTGCTCATTTGTACCCTTCGCTATTTTGCGTCTTTGTAGTTATTGTCATACCTAACTTTCTTGGAACTGTCTGGCACGGAATGCTTTTAACCCACAATACCTCAAATTGTAAACACAAGGGGGACGATTCATACCTGCTTTGACAAACTACAAATGAAAGTAATTTTCTATAAGCTACACATAGGGTACTGTTTGTAAATGTGGTCATTAATGTCTACCGGCAGACGGAAGCGTGGAGATGTTTGGGTTTGACTAGGGGGCCATAACCTCTCATAGTTCATAAGAATTAGCTGGCTTAAGCAGGGGTCAGAAACATGGAAATACATGTACTACAAAACTTTCAGGCAGTAATATACAATTCAATTATACGTCAGATTTGAGCATTTATGACAATTTATCTAGAAAATGTATAAAAATACTTAACTATCAAAATGATAAACTGGGTCAAGACACTCTGGATCACCACAGACTTGTAAGTATGAGATGGGGGAAAGGTGCAAATTGGCAAAGGGGGGAAATGACCCTGACCTGCTTTGAGCTTGAGGAAAAATGTAAAGATGTATGTGGAAGTTTATCTTCTTCTCCCTTTAGGTCTTGTGCTGTCTCAGGCCTGCGAACTTTCTTTGCCTGGCTGCACAGACGGAGAGACACTATCCGACACCAAGGCCCCCCAAGTCTATGGGGTCAGAGTTCAGCTTGAGATGCAGGCACTGTGGCGACAGTTTGACCAGCTGGGCACAGAAATGATTGTTACAAAATCTGGAAGGTGACACATGTTTATTCACTTGCTCTTTTTGCTGTAGTTTTTTGCTCTTTCTAATGTGTTTCTTACTCTGTGATGTTGCTTTTTTCTATTCATTAAACTGTAGGAGGATGTTTCCAACATTTCAGGTGAGAATATCTGGGATGGATCCTTCAGCTGAGTATGTTCTGCTCATGGACTTCATCCCTGTCGATCACAAGAGATACAGGTTAGGTATCTATTTAGGAAATTGAATTAATTCATGAACATACAGACGGTCGCACCTCGACTGTGGGATGAGCTTCCTTTGTTTTTACACTGTCATGAAAGTCTTGACTAATTTAAAAAGTAGCTGAAGACATTTTTATTCATATAAACAATATTTAACATTTTCTGGATTTGTTTTTAATTATTTATACTCATTAACTTGCCATTTGTCTTTCCAATAATGTTTTTTTATTTAATCGTGTTTTAATGTTTACCCTCTCCTTATCTTTAAAAGGTGATATATAAATAAACTTTACCTAGATTTTACTACAGAAAAACTGAATTGAGCTTAAATATGTCTTATTAAAAAAAGAAAATAATAATAATTGTGTCCTTCAGATATGCATTCCACAGCTCCTCATGGTTGGTAGCAGGGCAAGCAGATGTCGCTGCCCCGAGCAGGATCCATTTCCACCCAGATTCACCTGCCCCTGGAGCCCAGTGGATGAAGCAGACAGTGTCCTTCGACACTCTCAAACTCACCAACAATCTGCTAGATGACAATGGACACGTCAGTGGAATTTCTTATTGTGACTTATTCATTCTTAGGAGTATAAAAAAAGACCTGTTCCTTTTTTTTAGCAGCATGTTTTTGTAAAATGTCCCATAAATGTTTAATTTAATCTAGCGCTTCTTGTTTTCTCCTGCTTTCTTCTTGCAAGATGATTCTGAACTCCATGCAACGCTACCAGCCACGCTTCCATGTCGTGTATGTGGACCCAGCGCCAAACAGTCATTTCAATGCCTACAAGAACTTTTGCTCTTTCTCCTTCCCTGAGACACGGTTCATGGCCGTCACCGCCTATCAGAACCACAGGGTAAGAACCAGAGATTCAGTAGCCTGTATGCTGACAGGTTTTTAGGCCCTACATGTCACTGTGCAAGCAGTTTGCCAAAATAAGCTAATGATTTAAGAGAAATATGTGTGTTAAATATTTAATCTCCTTTATGCTTTTAGATTACTCAGTTGAAAATTGCAAGCAATCCATTTGCTAAAGGCTTCAGGACCACAGAACCGCAGGTGTGGTAAGTGTCAGTCCATTCGAAATCCACCTTTTGTCCTTGACCAGCAGCAGAATCCTGACAGTCTTCTTTTTCCACCGTTATCAGCTGCTAAGTGATAAGGCTCCAGGCTTGATCACAACGTATCTTTAACCTTTGTACAGTCTTTCACTCATATAGTCTCCCATGTCAGGGAGTGGATAGATAAAGGTGCAGTTTTAAGAAAAACACATTTATGTTCACAAATGTGTGTAAAGGTATGCGTGCTTCTATCTAAAACATGACTATGTAATTGCATGCAACAAGTGTGTACTTACATTTGTGTGCAGGGAGGGTACTGCAAGCTCCCTTGCAGGATCCTGTCCACCAGATGGCAGCACAGAGGCCCTCTCCCCCGAACCTAGAGAGCAGGGAACTCGTCCAAAGTCTTCAACCAGTGAGTTTTTAGAACATATTACATTTCAACTCAGAGCAGACTTCATTATTTAAAGTCAAAGGATTCATCCAGCAGTGTTCTGACTTTTAGTTGTGATTTATTAATCCTATTAAAGCCATGTTAAAATGTCAGTTTGCTCAATATTTGGATTTAAAAAACAAAATATTGAACAACTAAAAGGGATAAACAGGACAAGTCTGAGCAGTTTCCTCTTAATTTACAGGACAAAGAAGTTCATCTTCTGTGCTGCAGCAGGAGCTGCCACACCATAAGGAGACCTCTGTGGAACCCACCATGGAGAGCAAAGATGAGAATGGCTTAATGACTCCCGCACATTTCCTCCATATCCCTGTGTACTGGGACTTTGCTGGATCATCTCATTAGAAGGTCTACCTGTCACAGAGCAAGCGAATAAAGCCAAGTGTTCCAGATAGACCCTTGATATCCTGCTTCTTTCCTCCTTCTATAACTGGATATGGTGTGATTATGGTATAGTTACTGGTCTCCATAACAGACCCTTTAAATTATTCAAGAGTCCTTTACAAACAAGATGGGGATGAATAATGCTTCAGGGGTTGCATTATGACTTCCACCATCAATAACACCACTAAGAGCTCTCCAGAGCCACAGAACTGAGGTTTATGTCATTATCACGATGATACAACAGACACAAAACTTGTATACAGTGGCTCTCAAAAGTCTGCACACCCTCTGTTAAAGTGCAACTTTTTCTGTTTTGTTTTGCAGTGTTGCAATCAGCCACTTGGCAGCTTCCAAGACCAGTTTCAGTCTTATCTTTTCATCCTTCATCCATTACAAGAAAGACATATTCTGTTTGTTGGAAATATTTCAGTACAAAAGGAGCCCCACCCATCAATCCTATTGCCAGACCTATTACCTAGCTTGTGTCCGTGTCTTATATCCAATTTACTTTAAAGAACAGAAAGGCAAAAGGTAATATTCTGCTCAGACAGCACTTAAAAACATAATTTAGCTGGTGTTTATTCCATATTTTTGCTAAGGCAAAATCAAAATAACGCATAAATGTTATGGAATACTTTATTAAAATTGTAAAAATAAACACAAGTTCACCGGCAGTAACAATAATCGCTGACGATTTGATGTTTTAGATTTTAGGTTTAATTTTTTTCGTGATGCACTGATACCTCACAGCTTATCGTCACTGTGAGGAGATGGGCACCAGTTCCCATGTGACCCTGTAAGCATAAGCGGGTATAGATGATGGATGGATGGATGGATGGATAGATAGACAGATAATTGTGAGAATCTCATACAGGTCGATGCCTAAATAATAAAAATGGTAATATATTGGTAATATATTAAAGCATTTTAGCACCAAAGTATGAATCTTTGATTTTGGCTTATTCATGTCATATTAAGAGTAAAGATAAAACAAATGTACCCCTCTAACACTATCTGTCAAGAGGGTAAAATAGAATACCGAAATCCTTGGAAGCTCAAAGAAGTCACGCTAAAACTTCATTACCCATGATACAGCGCTTCTCTGGATGTTTCCTGGAAACCAGGCAAGAGCTCGAACTGACTGATATCAAAATAAAAGACAATAAAACACATTCAGCAATTTTCTCTTAGTCACAGGGTTTGGGTATAGTGCTTTAAATGTTTAATTTGTTTACGTAAACATGGTGACATCATTGTCAACATGTCTTATGCAATTACCTGGTAATAATAGCTAAACACGTTTCATATTGCCTGCAATCTTTTATGGGTGCTACTAGAACTGCCTAAAATGGACAGACTTGTTATAGACACCTCAACAGGAGCTATCAAGTAGTAGAGCAGGGCAGAGTTTAAACGGGGCCCTAAATAAAATTTAATTGGGAGACCATCTTACTGTCATCCCTCACCACAGTTCAGCAGCTGATGTCTTCTTTGTCATCCATGTTTAAATGTTTGTGCAGAAAATATCCAACATTACTACCTCAGTCAGTCATTTTCTACCGCTTATTCCATAGTGGGTCGCGGGGGAGCTGGTGCCTATCTCCAGCAGTCTATGGGCAAGAGGCAGGGTACACCCTGGACAGGTCGCCAGTCCATCGCAGAGCAACACACAAACAAACATGCACACACTCATTCATACACCTAAGGTCAATTTAGAGAGACCAATTAACCCAACAGGCATGTCTTTGGACTGTGGGAGGAAGCCGGAGTACCCGGTGAGAACCCACGCATGCACGGGGAGAACATGCAAACTCCATGCAAAAGAAAACATTACTACCTGTACAACTTAATCTGTCACTTCTTGTGGCTGTTCTTGAATGAATGGCGTCCCCTGTTGAGACCTTTTTTTTGTTGCCTGTTACACAAGCAAACTAAAATCTAACTTAGAAGCATTAAGAACACCCCCCAAAATATTGATTTGATAACTGATCTAGTCTCACATGGAGATTTCCCTGATCACAGTCTCTGCTTTAAAGCATTTCTAATCATTGTAGAATGAGTCAGTACAGGTTTGCCCAGTCCTGCTTATCACACTTTTCTCAATCTAAGATGGTCCTAATGTACAACAGCACTGAAATGTGTGTTTTTATTTAATAGAAGAAACAGTTGAGATCTGAGCAGTCGACATATCTAAAATTTGGAATTGGAGATTGTCAGTTGCAGGCGAGACTCATTAAAAAACCATAAGATAGAACCAGATTATAAAATGTGGAACAGATACCAACTTTAACGGCAGTAACCACCTGCAGTGTACCTTCATAATGTAAGGAGCGACACTGGCTCAGGTTGCAGTGGTTCTTTCTATAACTGGTGGGTTGCCAGTTCGAATATCTGCTCTCCGTCTCAGTTCTTGTGTCCTTGGGCGAGACTTCACCCTCCTTTTCTGCCGATGGTGGTCAGAGGGCCTGGGGTCACCAGTTGTATGGCACAACCGAGTTTCTTCTTAACTTCTTCTTTACTGCACTAGACTGAGAACGGGTAAAAGTCGAGGAGTGGAGCAGTCTCCATGCACGGTGCTTGTTCACATGAATGCCTACTGTACACAGTGGTGTACGGGGTTCTCAATGACACACAATATAAGGGACTGGTGACTCACAGAGAGAGAATTGTCTAAGCCAAAGAAAAATCAGCGGCATCTGGAGGACCTTTTCTGATGACAAAAACGGTAAAGCATATGGGGTGTCGTTTGTAAAGTAACACAGTCAAACTTTGTCAGCAATATGTTGGGTTATTTAGCCTGTCATAAGAGACAAAAATGGGGGTTTATTTTTCCAAGTCATATTTTCATCATATCATTCATACATTTATAAATGTCACAGTTCCAGACTAAATATTTAATGTTTAGGTCTTAGATAAATTTTCAGTTTGCAAACTGAACATTTAGCACCAAACTAAATATTTAATTTGCAGCCAAACAAGTAGTTTGTAAACTACATATTTAGCTTAGACCTAAAAATTTAGTTTCGAGTAAAATATGTAGTTAGCAAGAAAAATTATTTATTTTACATATTAAATATTTAGGTCCAAACTAAATATTTAGTTAACAAGCTAAATACTTAGTCTAGAACTGTGACATTTACAAATGTATGAATGACATGGTGAAAATATGACTTTGAAAAATTAACCCCCATTTTTTTCTCTTATGGCAGGCTAAATAGCTAAAAAATATTGCTGTCAATTTTTGACTGTGTGACAAACGGCACCCCATGAGAGCAAGATGAAATTTTGGCCCGAGAATTATCTATTTTAAGTCTGGGTAAAAAAATAAAAAAATAAATAAAAGGAAAAAAAATCAAAGGTCATATATATGCCACTAGCAATTCTAATCAGTATTTCAAAAATAAATTCAAAGCCTGATATCCCATCAAAAGAATAAATAATGGAGGGAAATTTGAATTATTCTGATACACATACAATTTACTAAATCATTTTCCAGGTAATTTTTCTAAGATAAAATGAGGCTTCTTAAAATAAATAAATAAATAAATAAATAAATACATAAATAAATACATAAATAAATAAATAAATAAATAAATAAATAAATTAATAAATTAATTTTAAAAAGCGAGTCTTTTGAAGGGAACGGATCCACAAGATCCCAGCAAAGAGTCGTAAATAAATCCCGTCTCTGTATGAAAGTTGGTTCCGATTTATTACTGGTATTCTGTGAGAGACCAAAACACTGAGCTGAACCAGGCGGCTTACTTTGAAAAGTCCTCCGGGAAACAGTTTGGATTTGTAGTTTAGCTTGGCTTTATTGATGCCTGCCCCCTCGGAGATCTGAAGGATGCGGCGGAGTAGATGGAGGAGGAGGAGGAGGTGGTGAACGACTGGAAATACTGGACGGAAAACAAGGAGGATGCGGATTACTGCAGCCAGTCTGCCTTCTGGCGATGGTTTCGGTCATTTAGCACGAAGATGTCCGGGTAAAGAGACCCAGGCCTGCGGTTTGCTGATACACAGACCAAGAGCCTGTGATTTATGCGTCGCCTCAAACTGACACCGAGCAAGCCTGGGCGTTCATTGTGAGGACGATTTGATGTCACCATAGGTTAGTGTGTAGTCTATTAGAATGACTGATTTTATTGAACAACTAAAACCAGAGAAATCAAACCGAACCTAGTGCCTTGTCGCGTTGTGGGTCAACTGCCATAATGGTTTTAGTCGTCGTTTTAGCATCATCCCCAGCTGACCTGTTCTCCCGTGCTGCTTCGCTCTGGATGTCCAATTGAAAGCAGCGCCACAAAGTCAACGCCAAACATCACAGAAATTCAACCGAGTCGCGTTTAAACATGAACGGGGCAACGCTGCCGCCTCGCCGCCTCACGACACTGTTCATATGGACGACTCTGAGTCTGCTCTGCTGCGGGCAACCCGCACCTGACTCCTCGGGCCTGACTCGAGCCATCCGCGTGCCACTGCGGCAAGGCGCTCGCGCCGAGCAGTCACCGCCGCTGCCGCCTGCGGCCGCTGCCGCGACACGGCGACGCGGCACCGCGAGCCAGTCTCCTGCGCGCAGGCGGAGAGGAGCGGCAGAGGGCGGCGTCAGCTTTGTGGACATGATCGACAACCTGCGTGGGAAATCCGGTCAGGGATATTACGTGGAGATGGCCTTGGGCTCACCTCCGCAGAAGGTAAGAAAAGTCCGCTGTCTGTAGGACAACCCTTTGTGTTTTGTAGAATTTGTTGTGATATAATTCCAGGAATGTTTCTTTATTGAATTGTATTGAATAAAATAGTATTCAATATGTCATGATGCTGATTATAATTAATGACATGTTAATATTAAATATTGTATTAATGTTAATATAGTCTGACTACATGAAAAGGTTAAATAAATGGAGGCACTGTATTCACCCTAGTGGCTTGTAGCAATTTTGTGATCATAAAGGGAAATTACAGCAATCTTACATCACTCCTAAAACAGGCATTAAAGTCAATATTTCTACATTTATGTCTGGACTTTGAAGTTACACTTAAAAAGTCCTTCAAATGTACCTTCTGATTGTCCATGTCTGTGGGTTGGCCCTGCCATGACAGAAGGCCTGTGTGTGAAAGCGACTGAAAAGAGACAGACAGATAATGGAACCATTAATTCTGCGGAGCAAGGACTGCCAGCTGGGTGCAGCTGTGGTGCGCAGGCTGGCACACAGAGGGTGACGGCAGAGGAGAGGAGAATCAGACAGAGATGAGTCGCTGTGGGGAGGAGACGGAGGTGAGGGCAAACTGAATGGATGAATGAAAGCAGAGGAAGGAAGAGAATAAAACGAGCGAGGACCAAGGATGGAAGTGAAGAAAGCAAGGAGTGGTGAAATGGAAAACTGAAGTGGATGATCGTTGTAGTAAGACTGATGTGGGAGTCAGACTGGGAATTCACTGGAAAGGCTAACTGTAGAGAGAGGAGACAGGGTGAGTGAGACAGAAGGCTTTAGAGTGCTCAGTGTAAGTGGCACTAAATCTGAGAGACACTGAAGCTTTCAGAAAAGGTAGATGGTAGACTGTAGGCTAGAGATGCACCGATCACAATTTTCTGGCCGATTTCTGATCCCAATCTTTGTAAAGCTTTAACTTCCCATTAATTATTTATTTTAGCAATAGGGGGATCGTCATATTCCATGCGTGTGAAAGAAGAGCTGCAGTAAAACAAGGTTTTACTATTTGAAAACAATGACAACAAGATTATGGAGTTGACATTTAAAACCTTTCTTTACCCTCTTACATTAGTAATTATTGTGGTAAGCTTTACTAAAACAGCTGTCTTAATGTGTGTCGTCATGTGACTTTAGGTTCTTACACTAACTTGAAAGGATGCCTTTTGAGTGTGAAAGTTTAAAAGAATAAAACAGAGCACTTTGCCTTGAAACATTCAACCTTCCTATTATCTGCTGAAAGTCTCGCTCTCTCGGGTTAAATGAGCTGCAGAATTGTCTCTAGATGTCCTAGAAAATACAGTTTTCTTTGAAATAACATTTACATCTCTGTACTGCCTTTGACTTTAGTTTGAAACACATGATGATACTGAAAATCGCTAGCATTGATACTTGTTCTCCCAGTAACAGCTTCGCACGATGAACAGTGTTGTTGGCATTCCTTGGATCAGTACCGTGTAGTTCGTTCACTGACTACAAAACGGTCAGATTTTGGAGTTTCAGACCAGTCGACCACCAGTCAGGGCCAGTCAAACTGGGAGTTGACTGTTTCCGCCAGCAGCTGTTTTCTTGGTGCACCTCTACTGTGAGGTTCAGATAACCACCAGTCATATGGACTTACAAAAGCTTCGCTCAAGCCCCATTTGTTTTCCTACTTAGGTGCTTCTAATCAAGCTAATTTCAGGACCATGCCATCTAGGGTATGTGTTGTAGTGTTTGATAGACCAAATGCAATTACTGCGCCGTCCATGGAAGCCCGAATCCCACCAGGTTCATGACCTCTGACCCTAAACAATCAATATGAATGCCGTTAATGAAAAAAAAGACTTTATGTGGTGCCTGTCAAAGTCTGTACATCCTTTTTAATTTCGTTGACCTCTTTGCTTTATGGCCTAAAATAAAAACCTTTGGAACAAATTTTTAATGTCAGTTTTCGAACCAAAAACTCTGCAAATGCTTTTGTCATAGACCTTAAATAGTTCTCCCTAATATTTTGAAATGAAAGATATTGATTTGGCATTGTGCTGTGGCGACTTGTCTATGTTGTACCCAATGACCGCTGGAGATAGGTACCAGCCCCCCTCTTCATGATCCCACATGAAAAGTGGGTAAAGATGGATGATACGGGACTGCATAGCTGTATCATCATTCTTTTCAGTGTAACAGAAAAAAAATGACAAAGGAGCATAAAAGTAATCTGTTAAAATGTAACTAATAACAACGGTGTAAACATTTGCATATATTTTATTTGCGGAAGATTTTCATGTATATTTCTGAGACGAAATTAGGAAAGTTTACAACTGCAGGCACCTAAATAAATGAATGCCCTCAAAATTGTAAAAAAGGTACTTCCTCAACGAAAACTGTGAAATTTAAACATAGTTTTAAGATCATTTTATTTAAATTAGTTGGGTTCTAACTACCGGCACTCTGATTCATACTGACCTGAGCTTTAGACATGTCCATTCAAAGATTCTGTAAACCCACCTCTGTGTGGGGGCGGTGTCGTCGGCTCCCTCTTAGCTGTAGATGGGCACCAGCCATCCATGTGGTCAACGGGCGAGAGGTACAATCTGGACGGGTTTCCAGTCCATCACAGAGCAACACAGAGACAAGCAGGATAGAACGTTTGGTTGATAAAGGTGGCCAATTGATCTAACATGAATTTATTTGGGCTGCTGAGAGAAGTTGATGGCAGGGGGTTGGACCCAGGAACATAGCCCTAACCCTACACAACACGGTAATAGTAAAGCCTTCCATAATATCCCTTTAAAAGCCACGAGCTCACATCGTACTTGCTGGAACAGACAGGATCTCTTCCAGAAAGGACAGGAGGTCATCTAAATGTGAGCGCTTGCATGAGTTGAAAGTTGCAGCTCTACCCTGGACAGTCAGCACATTTCTGTCCAGAAGAGGAAAGACACAGGGTTCAGCATTATGACGGCCTCTGGTAACTTGTGAGGATACCGTTTTTGTAGGCTGTACGTGCATTATTCTTGTGGATGTGTGCGTGTGTGTGTTTGTGTGTGTGTGTATTAGAAAGAGAAGAAGGTAGACAGCGTTGGGATTTATTCTGGGCTGTCAGGCCTGGGCCTTGAGACAGTAGCACTTCTCTGGATATTTTAAGAGCCAATCCATAATTGAGCAGCTTGCTTTAGCTCTGCAGCTGCCTGTCTGGGTGTTTCTGTGCCACTGTGCCGCTCCTCACTACAAACTTCCTAGTCTTTCATATGATCTGTCACTGACACGGCAACGGAATCTGATGGCCTGTGAAATATCCATGCATTAATAAAGCATCAAAGAGTAGCGTATTTCTGTCTCCACGAGCGTCTGTCTCTGCGCTCCATTCACACATTCGCTGACTGTTTTGACTGCGCAAAATATGATACTCACATAGAGATGCAAACGGAAGAGGAGGAAGTGGCAGGGAGGGGGAGTAGAATACGCAACTTGAGAGGTAGGGAGGGTTGGAGGGTAGACAGAGAGGGGACAGACAAGGACATCTGGGTCAGAAGGAAAGAATCGAATGGCATTAAAACAAAAGAAAAGATGATATGGTGAAAATAGTTGAGCATAAACATATTAGGATGTCTCTGCTGGTCTTTAGAGCAACTGGCCATTACACATTAATAGGTGTCTTTGGGTCTCTCTGTTTTCTTTAGTTAAATATCCTGGTGGACACAGGAAGCAGCAACTTTGCTGTCGGGGCAGCTGCACATCCTTTCCTGCGCAGATACTACCATCGTTCACTGTGAGTTGTCCCTCAGTCGTTACACACAAAGTGCCTTGGAGAAAGTATTCACACCCCTGCTTTTGTCACATTTTAACATGCTCCAGCAACAAGCTTCAATGTATTTTCTTGTTTCTTTTATGTGACAGCTAAGCACAAAGCAGTGCATGCATGTTAACTTAAAGGAAAAAGATACCTGGCTTTTAAAGTCTGGCTGGCATTTGTATCCACCCCCCTTTACTCTGTCAGCCCTAAATAAAAATAAGTGCTGACAGTTGCCATCAGTGTGTGATCTAAACTCAGTACAAATACAGCTGGTTTGTGAAGGTCTCAGCAGTTTGTTCAACAAACATCAGGGATAAAGTTGTGGAGAAATTCCACAACTTTATTAGGTTAGGTCGAAGTATGCCAAAGCAGTGTAGGGGACACAGCAAATATGTAGAAAAACATTATCTGGACAGATGAGACACAATTGAACTTTTCGGTGGGTGTAGAGAAAAGCGTAACTGCTTATTACCCTTAATCCGACATGGTGTTGGCAGCAGCATGCTGTGGAGATGTTTTCTTTAGGAGTGGCAGGGAAGTTGGTCATTGTTTATGTGAAAATGGATGAAGCGAAAAACTGGTAAATCCTCAAAGAAAACCTTTTAGAGGCTGGGAAAGGCTTGTGGCCGGGGTGGAGGTTTACCTCTCAGCAGGACAGCAACTCCAAAGGTTAAGCCAGAGCTACATTGGAAAGATTTAGATCAAAGCATATCATGTGAAAGTCCAGGCCTAAATCCAACTCAGAATGTGTTTCAAGACCTTTAAATCGATGTGCAGCTGTAACGGCATCAAAAGGTGGCTGAATACAAATGCACGCCATTTTTTTCAAAATTTTGAAACCCCCTTCCCTTTCTTCTTACAGTTATGCGCTACTTTGTGTTGCTTAATCTCATAAACTCCCTATGAAAGGCTTCAAAGGTGCTAGTTGTAATGGGACAAAATGTGGTAAAGTTCAAGACTTTTGAATATTTTGCCAAGGCTCTGAATGCCACACTCAGTGAACACCTATACTTGCAGAAATAACAAAATGTATTCTCTTGTGTTGGTGCACAGATCCAGTTCATACCGAGACCTGGGCAGGAGTGTGTACGTTCCATACACTCAGGGCCGCTGGGAGGGGGAGCTGGGCACGGATTTGGTCTCTGTGCCACACGGCCCCAATGCCACGCTGCGTGCCAACGTCGCCGCAATCACCCAGTCAGACCGCTTCTTCATCAACGGATCAAACTGGGAAGGAATCCTGGGGCTTGCCTATGCTGATATAGCTCGTGTAAGCTTTTATGACTTGTTCTTTCAGTGCCTGGGAACAATTTCAGTTTTGAGCTGCGAGAGATCAATTCGAATAAATGAAGTAAACCTGAAGTATTTTCTCGTCAGTTGCACTATTGTGGGTAATAAAATTTAATTAGCCCTTTAGAGATTACTTAACAAAGATTTATACCAACATTTAGTCTATGGAGTAGAGTTGTTTTTGTATTTTTAGCAGAATTGTGAAGTTAAAATAGCCATGTTGGCAACAGCTAAGTGCAACTGGAAGAGTTCCCCCCTTCACCAGCCCTGACTGTAGTTATTGCAAGTGGCTATTCCCACTCGCAATAACAGTGTTTATTGCCTTTGTTCCCTGCTGGTAATAACTACAGTTCTAATGAGTTATATTGATTAAAATGAGTTGCACCACTAGTACCAGTGTTGTGTATGAATGTGTTCAGGCATTGACCTTTGGGATACCTCTGAACAGGACGATGCGTTTTTTTTATATGACCAACTTGAGTCATGCACAGCTTATCCTGCCATTATTTAACTATGCTCTGTTTGGAGGTGAACTAAAGATATAACAGGGATTTTTTTTTTGTGGGAGTAATTTATGAAACAGTGCTGCAACATTATAACCCAAAGGTAAGAACTTGGTGACTGCTGTGCGTGTGTGTGCTCAAGCATTCCTTAGACCCCCTGATGTTAATAATGTCAGGCTCTCCTATTACTTTCTTTAAACTTGACTGTAATTGCTTCTTCTTTTCTTTAAGCAAAACATTATAAACAGGAAGCACATGCCTTGTCAAGCAAAAGTTAACTAATAGGAGTTACCAGGTGGGTTTGCAGGTGCAGCAGAGGAGCGAACCTACACTTAATGCATTATTCTGCTCCTAACCTTTCTCTAAGACCCTCCTATATGTAAGTATAGCTGAAATGTCAACACAGATACTGTCTTTGATTTAGTCGGATTACTATTTTGTCAGCTGATGTGTTCTTCTCTAATAAAAACGATTTTATCGAAGAGGAACACCAACCTCGTAGCACTTTAAAAGTGTCCAGAGTTACAAATGTAGTTGTTTTAAATCTGATCCATTTAGCTCTCTAATGACTGAAGCAGGAAAATATGTAAATGAGAGAAGCTTTATTGGGAATTTGGTCATAATGATTTATAGTTATTGTGAGCAAAGCAGGCGGAGAAAATTTAAGCAGGCTGCAATTTAAAAAAGGTCAGCTTGTGATTTTAGTTTAACCATAGTACAGTCCCAATTTTATGTGTTTCTATTCCCAAATTTTAAACTATGTGTCATTATCAACTAGTCTTGATAAATCTAACTTTAATAACTACAACAGTGGTGTGTTAGGCAGACCTGCTCCAAGGTTGTTTCTGTTTTCCAACTAGATCGATCCAATCCACCTGCAGATTACCAAACCTCCCCTGCTGTAGCCAGAAAACCACTTTATTCTGCACAGATACATTTTTACATTTTGGGATTATAATCTGAGATGTTAGTAGAGGAGAAATTTATGTATTTCAACAGTCTTGATACCAATGTGAAACATGGCGTTTGAAGTATCATAGTATGGGCTTGTTTAGCTGCATTCAGTTGAAGGTTATATTATTGATGAAGCAGTAAATGTAAGATTAAACAATTCATTTTAAAAACAGTCGATGCTTTGGTCATTCACAGCTTTTCCAAATAATGACGCTTGTCTTTCTGTCTTCCAGCCGGACGAGACACTGGAGCCTTTCTTTGACTCTTTGGTTCGTCAGACATCTGTCCCCAACCTCTTCTCTCTCCAGCTGTGCGGTGCAGGCTTTACCCAGAACCAATCCCTGGGCAGCTCCACAGTTGGTGGCAGCATGGTGACTCACACACAGGCACAAACCATGTAGTGTTCTGTTTCTATGAAGCACTGGATTAATTCAGTTTTTCCTTTGCTTTTAGATTGTTGGTGGAGTGGACTCATCACTGTATGTTGGAGAGCTGTGGTACACTCCCATCCGCAGGGAGTGGTACTATGAGGTCATTATTGTTAGGATTGAGGTGAACGGGCAGGACCTTAACATGGACTGTAAAGAGGTACGTTTTTTATCCAGGGATAAAGAATTTGAAATTGTGATTATTAATCTATAAAGCTAGGTAACATGCATCATGTGTGCACTGCAGTACAACTATGATAAGAGCATCGTGGACAGTGGAACCACCAATCTTCGACTTCCGAGGAAAGTCTTCCAGGCTGCAGTGAAGGCTATTGAAGCAGCCTCCTCGGTCAGTCTTTTGTAAACTAGACCTACGGTTACCATCTTTATTTGACCCAAAATAACTCAAATCCCTCATTTTTACTGAACAACTAATCATTTTCTCTCTGATCCTATTTTGCAGACCGAGCAGTTTCCTTCTGGGTTCTGGCTCGGGGAGCAGCTGGTATGCTGGCAGGCTGGCACTACACCCTGGCACATCTTTCCAGTGATCTCCCTCTACCTGATGAGTGAAAACCGCAACCAGTCCTTCAGAATCTCCATCCTGCCCCAGGTAACAGTGCTCTCGGGCTTCTGGATGTAGATTATTTTCATGCAGAACATAAACGTAATCCTTCTTTAAGTTAAAGCTCCTCGCTTGAGAAGAAAAGGAGCAACTCTTTTGGGCTTTCAGAAGCAGTTAAAAGTTATTAAAACTCTTCTAGGTAGCTCATGGAGGCCTCAGTAGTCGCAGCTGTGGGTAGCTTGTAAATATTCTTGCTACCATGTGATGTAACACTATGAAAGTTTGAATCTTCTTCACGTTTCTGTTCTAACTTTTGTTGCAGGTGAAAACCACACTGCATCTGAGTCACTAATACCAAACATACAAATAAGCACGTCAAGTGGTGTGACTGAGTGGGAGTTTAAAACCGGACCTATTGCCCTCTAGTGGACAGTTATGCTATTGCATCTTTATTTTTTATTTTTCTTTGCCACCTGTTTATCACAGTTTTGAATCTGAAATGCAAAGGCAGCTTGTTTGGCTAGAAATAAAATATGAAGAACTATTTTGACTGTGCCAATGTTCATTAAGTGTTCTTTCCCGTGGAACATATGGAACATTTAGCTCTGGACAACAAGAAAAAAATTAATTGTCTAGCGTTGCAGGAAACATCAAAGCCTGTAAACAAAAAGGCCTCAATTATTCAGCACCCAAAAAGGTAAAGTTTGAAGGTTTTCCCACAGCGCTCAGAGTTTTCTTGGCAGTGTGTGCCCTTAGCATTGCTTACATACACAGACAGACACACCAGTATCTGATTAATTTATCTGTATGTAAAAGAAGCATAATAAAAAAAGAATAAGAAACACAACTCTGCAAAATGTCAATGCATACACTGTGAAGAAGTATCTGCTACCTTACAGATTTCTTCTCTTTTTCTTTTTTGTCACACTTAAATGTTTTAGAATGTCTAACTAATTTTACTATCAGACTAAGATACACTGAGTCAATATAAAAATCAGTTTTCAAATAATGATTTCATTGATTAGGGGACAAAAGCCTATCCATAAAGCAGCTTCTCCGGGTTCCATCAATTAAGGGACGTTATCCAGGTCCTGAAGCTGCAAAGCAGCCTCAGACTATCAGCCTATCACCACCATGGTTCACTGTTTGTGTGATGTTCTTTTTCTGAAATGTTATGTCAGTTTTACACCAGGTGTGACAGGATGCACACCTTCCCAAAAGTTGGAGTCCACAGAATATTTTTCACCAGTTTCTTTATTCTTGAATGTTGAACACTGAGCTGAGCTGAGGAAAGGTAGGCCTGCAGCGCGTTAGATGTTTTTCTTCTGTGACCTCCAGGATGAATTGTAGGCTCGCCCCACCTGTTCCATGTTTAATCCATTTGTGGATTCTCACTGTGGTTCGCTGGAGTCCAGAATCTTTTGAAATGACTTTGTACCCCTTTCCAAGCTAATAGATGTAATTTCTTAAATATCTTTATATTTGGACATAATGTGTTGCTTTTTCAGATCTTTTAACTCACTTCATGTTGTCAGACAAGTTCTATCTGGGAATGGTTTTTATTGCATAGGCCTGTTTGTAAAGTTTGTCTAATGAGACTCAGTTTTCGAAAAATGTGGCTAATCACAGTTAAATCATAATTAAACAAGGGGGTGATTGCTTTTTTTGTTAGGGTTATGTTGATCTGGAAAGCTTTTTACCCTTAATAAATGAAATCATTATTTAAAACCATATTTCTGAATTTACTCAGGTTATCGTTGTCTCATACTACATTTTGTTTGACGATATGAAACATTTAAGTGTGACAGAAAAAGCAAAAACAAAAGAAATCTGGGCACATACTTTTTCACAGCCTCGTAAGGGTATTGCTAAATCCATGAATGATTTTGATGCAACTGACAACGTCTACATAAAAAGGCTTTCTTTTTTGGGAAGTCGCAATATGTATCTTCATCCGAAGCCATGTTTCATTTTCTTCTGCCCTCTTATCCGTTTGTGTTGTTTTCGTCTATGCAGCAATACCTGCGGCCGGTGGAGGATGTCGCCTCTGCTCAGGAGGACTGCTATAAGTTTGCTGTATCTCAGTCCAGCACCGGGACGGTGATGGGGGCTGTCATCATGGAGGGCTTCTATGTCGTATTTGACCGAGAGAAGAAACGCATTGGATTTGCCGTTAGCACCTGTCATGGTGAGGAGGAGCGGACAGAGAGAGGATGAAGGAAAGGGCCTTAAAAAGTGTTCATGCCTCTCAATCTTTAATCATCTTGTCAGGTTCCAGCAGCAGACCGTAGTGTATTTTACTGGGATGTTATGTGATAGACCAACACAAAGTAGTCCATAAATATGAAGCAAAACTTTCTTTTTGGGTATATTTCTTCCAGCTTTGCATATTTAGGGACTGAAATGTTTGCCCATTCTGATTTATAAAACTGCTTAGTCTCAGTCAGATTGAATTGAGTTTGCCAGGAAGTCTGTGAACAATAATGTTGAAGTATTGAGACAGATTCTCCTCTGTACTCCTTTGCTAAAGAACTCAAGCTTGATCCGATTAGATGGATCATGAAACATCCATTTTAAAGTCTTCTCAGGTCCTCCATTTAATGTTGATCTAAATATTCCCACAAACTCTGACCAGCTTTTCTGACCCTGTTGAAGAAAAGCATCCCCACAGCATTATTCTGCCACCACTATGTTTCCCATGGGGATCATATTTCAGATCACATTTCAGAGTGATGTGCAGTGTTGGTTTCTCTCCACATACCTTTTGCATGCAGGCCAAAAAGTGCACTAACCAGAGCATCATCATCATCTTCCTCCCACACCTTTGCTCAAGTTGTGCGAACAGAACTTCTTATGGCTTTCTTATAACAATGGCTATCATCTAACCAATCTTCAGATCTGTAGGGTGCACATCTAATAGTAGTCCTGTCAGATCACCTGAGGTTTCTTATTTGGGATATCAGAGTAAAGCAGACATGCCAAATGTTTCAGATTTTGATTTGGAAAAAATGTCAATAACCATGTGTCTTTTTTCATGAACTTAACAATACTACTCTGCGTTTGTTTAATCACATAATATCTCAGTAAAACACACCGAAGTTTGTGGTTGTGAAGTGACAAAATATAAAAATGTTCAATGGGTATGAATACCTTTGCAAATCTTTGCAGTTAAGATTATAAAGCATAAAAGAGAAAATAAAGATGGCAACAATCTTTGAGATAGAAGAACTGTGTTATCTTAATCCTTCATGTTTATGTTCTTCCCTTCTTAGTGCACGACGAGTTTCGCACAGCCTCTGTGGAGGGCCCGTTCCACGGCGTCGACCTGGAAGACTGCGGCTACAACATCCCGCAGACAGACGAGTCCACCCTGATGACCATCGCTTACATCATGGCGGGAATCTGCGCCCTCTTCATGCTGCCTCTGTGTCTCATGGTGTGCCAGTGGCGCTTCGCTCGCTGCCTCCACCCACACGGGGACTTTGCAGATGACATATCGCTCCTAAAATGAAGGGACAGGCGTGGCCTGAGACGCGGGGCCGAAGGTGGCTCCTTTACGAAATGACGGTGCTGTTCACAGAAAGCTTTGAAAAGATTCTTCAGGAATTCAATAGAAATTACGGACACAGACACACAGAGAAACTTGCTGCCAACGGGTTGTTTGTAAGGATAACAAGAGCCATTTTGAACTTTAATAGGACAACAGAAGGTGCTGCTGTCAGTGTCCAAATTGTCTGTTTAAGCTTCTGTATCTATGCAGATCAGCATGATTTAAAGAATAAACCACATTGATGAAGATTGGGTAATTTGGTGAAAGAACAAGCTGAAACTTTACAAAGAAAACCTTGATTTTGTGTTGAAGACGGGGATTCCTGGTGCAGCCGGCTGTGGTTTGCGTTGGCATGACCTGAACATGTGAACATTTTGGTGTCGTGTGCTTCTGTAGCTCTTTTATTTGTGGTTTTTGAATGGATGACGTTAATTGTTGGAGCCTGCGTATATGTTTGCACAGCTGTCCTGCACATGAAGAGCATATGGCAAGGTTTAAAGAAATACAGAAGTCCCAAAAAATGACAGAATAATGCAAATGAAAATGAAGAATTCTGGAAAAAGCTAATGATGTATGCATAAAGAGGCTATTTAACAAAATATAAGGTAAAGCATTTATTGTATTTAATCTGTTTTTTGCAGAATATGATCAGACAGATCGCACTCAATTTCAGATGTCATTTCTTTTCTTCTACTGAATAAATGTATCTACTGTATATAACATTTGTGCATTCCAGATTGTCTATTTGCACAGACACAGATCACAGAGGACTGCTGCACCTATTTGATGATTTGCACATGTGACACATTACAGGCTAACACAGAATGAAGAGGGCTTCTACCACAGATACACAAACAGCCTAATATGTTTTTAACTGGGACCATATCTGCTTTGAAAAGTAAACCAGCCCAAAAGTATGTTATTTACTGGAAAATGTGACGTACATCCATAAGGAACAGTTTGTGTTGTCTCCATAAAAGCTGTACATAGATGAACTCGGATCTGGATATTTATCTGTCAGGTGCTGGCAGCTTTGTCGATCCAATAAAGTACTTATTGTAACTGTAAAATGTCTCCCTTATTTATCTCCTGCTCACAAGATCTCTGCTGTCTGCCTGTCTGAGGGGTGATCTGTTTAAGACATTCTTGAGGGGGAGCTGTTGTAGCCATAATCTTCCCTTCTGTCTTGACTAATCTGAAAATCTGAGGCCTTGTTTTCACTGTTAAATTACCAACCCACCAGATGCTGCCATACCTTAATACAGAGTCAGTGGTTCAGGAAAAATAAAATCTACATAACCTCTTTACAAACACCAAACACTCTGAGCCCACGGAGAAAGAACAGCTGGATCCTGATATAAACACTTTCCACTTGTGTTTGCCAGCTGAGGTTATTAGCAATGTTAACTGACTTAAATTATAACTGTCTGGGTGCCAAGATAGCAACGTTGTATTAGATTGTGAAGAATATGATGAATTCCAGGTTGTGTATTAGCCAGGATGTGATCTCTGGCCGTTTATATTTCACAACTGGTAGCTGAAGTTGTCAGCGGTTAATTGCATAAACTCCCGACGGCAAAACGGTTTCCTCTTTATTCAACAGTAAAAAACTCCCCCTTCGTCATGAGTTCTACCCAGGTCATCCCCCGGCTGACAGTTAAGGAATGAACCCACCCACTTTGATTCATCACAGTATTAGCTGTGGTGGCTCTGGGCCAATCAAAGACCACGATGATAATTGCGCAGTCTGTATGACGTATTACGTATGAACGAGGGCTCGGGTTACGGAAATGAAGTGCCAAGCTCAGCGAAAACACTCTTAATATTAATTGTCGTCCTCAAATAGAGCTCTTTCATAGGAAAAGTAAGACATGCTTATGTTTCTACTGTTAACTGCCACCGATATTCATATGTTTGGCTCTGTTTAGTAAAGGAACATTTAGTGTTAATCGTTAGCACGACAAGGCTAGCTTGCTTATGCAGCTAAAAGAACAACTGCGGTGCTGGGAAACGTGAGTCCTGCATGCGGTTGTAGTGTGTTTTAAAAAATGTATTTTCCTGTTTTAATGTGACTCGGTATGTCGATATAAACGTAACATGTCTACGTTGTTTCGGAGACAGGTTAATTAATTAAAAACGTCGCCCAACTAGCTAGCGTAAAGGCTAAAAATGAAGTAAACACTGACTAAAGTGACAGCTAACGCCGGCATGTGAAAAGAGCTATCACTAATGTTTAGGTATTGCGGTCCTACTTTAAACCATCTGATTAAAGCCTCATTAAAATAAAATAAAAATGTTTTAATGCAGATATGCAAAAAGTAGTCTAAGAAGTTTGTCTCCACTGTCTGCATTGTAATATAAACACAGAGCTATGATAAACTGAATATATTTCGGTTTTTTTCCGGCTACTACTAATATGGTGGCATTGTATTCACAGGTAAAAGTATTTTCTCTGGAGAGATTGCAGAAGGTTTGGTTGATAGCCACAGATCTGCTAATCATTTAAAGTGATGCTGTGAATTTTGAGAGGTTCCCTCTAAATGTAGCACGCTGATGTCAAGCAACCAGACTCTCATTCTCAGATTGTCCTCACTAATAAAACCCTTTTGTCCTGTCTTGTCTCCAGCTTGCTGCTCAAATGAAGAGGGCTTGCCTGGCGGACCAGTTGTGTCATCCTTCCTTGCCATGGCAGCGCCCTATTTTCCCACATTCCTCCTCCTCATCTTTGTGTCCTCTGTAGCCTTGTTGCTGCTTACCCTTCTGCCAACTGTCGCTCCGTCCCTCCCTTTAACTACCTCTTCTTTATCTTCACGTTGGCCATCCTGCGGTCCTGGTCAGTCTTGGGCGGTCCGGATCCACCACAGCCTGCATCACCAAGAGGAGGATGACAGAGAGGGCCCAGTGCACCTGGATGTGATAGCTGACAGGGTACAGTAGTATATAAATATTTTCTGTTTTCTGATAGTACGCACTTAGATTTTTACCATTTTCAGAGTTATTTAGATTGTACTGCTGCATTTATTTGCTACAATTATTTTCTCATGCAGTAACATTTGAAAGACATAGTGACTTAGGTCTCTTTCTATATTTACAAATTTAAAACAGTTTGCATAAGAGGTGCCAGTACATTTCTTTACATGGTGCCAGTGAATTATTTGTTACAGTAAATTTAGGACAAGCTTACAGTACCGTGCACTTCTTCACAGTTCGCCATTATACAGTGTTTCCCCGGTCCTTATACTGGAGGGGTGAATAATAAATTACACAAAGAATCTGCAAGACTGCGTAACAATGAATGCAAACACAGTGACGGCAGAGTTGTTTCTGGCTCCAATATGGGTTTTTGACATACAGAAAAATAAATTCGGTTTTGTTTCATCTTTCTTGGTGTTGAAATTAAATTAGAAAAAAATTAAAAAGGTGCTGTTTTTCTACCAAATAGGTTTTTCTTTCAATTCTAATCACGTTTTAGGTTTTTGGCTGTTGCAACCTATTTGTCCATTTATTTTTGTAATATGAAAGGTGTAATAAAACTCAGGTTTTACTTTTTTTTTTAGTTTACTGTCTTCAGTGGAAAAATCAGAATTTTTCATTCCAGGTAGCAGAGCAGGCAGGGCTGCAGAACCAGGGCCAGATTGGAGAGCTGGAAGGCCACTATTTGCTTTGCTCAACACAACCTGACATTGAATCTTTGGGAGGCATCTGGAGACGGAGCATCCAACCAGGTGATGTTCTAGCAACACACCCTCATGTGCTGTGGTTCTCCAAGGAGAGAGTGCTCAGTCGCTCAAAGAGGTCATTGGCCTTCAACGACCCCAACTACCCCAAACAGTGGCACCTGGTAAGAACATAAAACACATGTGAACAAAATAACATTTGAAGGACTGACAAATAAGGATATGATGTATTTTTATTTTCTTTTGTCTGATTTAATCTGCGCTGGCTCAAAGCAGCTAGGTCAAACTGATTGAAGCTAATTTAAGAGGCCTCATGTAGGTAGACGAAGCAGAAATATTTACTGTTAACATCTCGCTGAGCTTTAAAACATCCCCACCACATCAGCACCATGCAATGTCAGCTCAGTACGGATATATGGACTGTTTTGTCTTGTACACAGAACATACATTTACTTTGCAGTGTTTTTATATATATATTTTTTTTTAAACTGTTGATTTAAGAAACTGGCCCATCTTGAAGGTGTTTGTTGAATGGGCAACAAGTTATTTTTATGAAATTTGATTTATTTAATAAATATTCCCCAAGTTAACTTTAAATGATAAAATAAATCAAATTTAGCAATAAAATTGCACAAATGAGTTTATAAATATTATATAGATATTTTTTTAGCCTGGGTTTTGTTGCCATCATCAAGCTTCAGACTCAGTTTAGCCTCCAGAGGCCCAGCTTTTAAACATAGTCCACCTTCCAGGAGCCAGCCTCATCATTCCATAACCTGTTCTTATATGTGCGTCAGACCATTGTTCAGCTGGAACACACAGTCGTGTCCCAGTTTTAACCATTTCACCCAAACTCACCAGAAACTGGAAGCTACAAGCAGCAGCGTCACTCTCCACACTGTAGATAATACATTTATATACACATGAATGTAATTACCTGACATGCACAAAACCTGCATAGATGTTAAATGTCATTAAAATCATACAAATGAATAAGAAAAAGCTGTTTTCAAAAGTTTATTTAGGCACTAGCAGCCTAAAGGCACCTAGTACCTAAATAAAAGGGTATGCAGTAAATTAGGGTTAGGGTAGGCCAGGATTCGAACCCACGACAGCCTCTGGCGAGGACTAAGGTCTCCATACATGGGTCGTGTGCTTAACCCCCTGTGCCACACCAAGGGAAATCTCTCTTTCTTTTATGTCACGGTTACCCAGGTAACCAATAAATCTCTGTTTATAGTTTAGCAATGATAATGCAGCGGCTGCCGTATGATGTTTCATGTTCATTCATTGTTTGAACTCACCTTGGAAAAAAAAAGTTTAAAGCCTGACATCCAGTTTGTTTACGGCCTGTAAAAACATCAAAGTTCATTTGAAGGTAAACTGCCCTTTAGTCATCCTAGATCTGTTGCTGGACTATTGCTCAACCATCCTTTGAACCTTTATTGACAGCATGCTATATTTGTTTATAAGTTTATTAACAGAGTTTTTCTTCCTGCCTTTACAGCATAATAAATTGAACAGAGGCATGGATATCAATGTCACAGGAGTGTGGGAGCACAACATCACTGGTCAGGGGGTCACTGTTGTGGTTGTGGATGATGGTGTGCAGCACACCCACCAGGACATTCAGCTCAACTATGTAAGTCAAACGTTTGATAACATCTCTGTGTTTGAACCGTTTTAAAAGAATACCAGGCCTAGAACACACTGCTCTTGTCTAGGGCTGCAGCTAACGATTATTTTAGTAATCGGTTTTTCTGATGAGAAGTCGGTTAAAAATTGGCACATTCTGCAGATTTCTCATTTAACTACTTACGATATTTGTTGTGTAATACAAATACATGAAAGAGAAAATACAAGTAAACAAATAATTCAATTCCTTTTTTTTTTTTGTTTGTTTGAAAAAAAATATTCACCTTGTACTGCTTAAAAAGCGAGAACAGCATGTCTTGAACATTTGTAGCAAAAGATGCAGCTGCAGCTAAAACAAAAGGTTCATGTCAAAAGCTCAGCTTCTTCCTGTTTGATTTATTAATACAGTCCTAGCTGCCTCTGTAGTCAAAATGGCTACAAGGAAAGAAAGTGTATAAAGTGTCTCTTGCATGTTGCATTCTGGATTTTTAGAGATGTTTTTTTCACACCAAAAAGCAAAATGCTATCTAGAAAAAATAGATCCCTTGCAGTGCACTTAAGTGCCAAGTTATGCTTGAGAGAAGAGTTAAAATATGACATATTAACTATTAAAAAGGAAAACAGCAAATTTATATAAACAGTGGCTTTTATTTATCAAACCTCACTTTCAGTTTTCTTTCTCCTTCTGCAGACATCTGTTGTTTATGGAAATATTCTGTCTGTAAAATACATCTGTCTGCTTTTGAAGAATGAGTTGATAATAACTTTAAGTCGCAAGGATGGGATGGAGGTCCACCGCTGCAGCAGATGTTTTCTTCCTCAGGTGTCGCAGCATGGAGGGCATGTTATTATGGATGGCTAATTGACCTTTGCAGTACATGCCCTGCATTGTTTCTTTTCTGTCAAGTTTAAAGGGATCCCACACTTTGTCGCTTCTTTTGGCCCGCCGTCTCCTTCCATAGCTGACAACTGAACCCAACATCCGCCTATCAGCAGCGTAGGCTATCATTAGCTAAAAATCAGAGCGTTGTGACACACAAACTAAACGACCCAAACAAGTTGCTCGGAACAGAATTGAACAAATTTTCATAATGGAGCTACCTATTTAATATTCATAGCTGATCTGGCAGCCTGTGTTGTGAGTAAAGCTGGGTGCATTTTGTAGTGGATTAAAGTAAAAAACAAAAAGACAAATCAAGCTACAAGAAACATGAGGGAGGTTTCGCAGCATGTAGACTGTGTGCATGCTGCAGCAGACAGGGCTGAAAGGCACGAGGAAACATAGACACAGGACGAAGCCGTGATATACTGCATTTTAATTCAAAACTGACAGCAAAGATATGAGGGGTTCTAGTGCCTTTTAGACCTTTTTTTTTTAAGTAAAGTTAAAAGGGTATAAATCAAACTAATGTGGGTTTTACTGGGATTTATTTTGTAAAAGTAGAATGAAATGATGAATGGTAAAGAAACACTAATGATTATCCTTCTACTTGAGGATTATGGTCTAGCTTGTGTTGATCCCCTGTGGTTTAAATGTGAAGACGTTTGTACGTATTTTCTTACAAAATACTGTACCAGTCTGAACAGACCCAACCCCTTTCTAGTTAAACTTGTTCTGTTAGATGCAAAATAGGAAGAAAACAAAAAGATGGTGAAGGTTGGATGACCTTATGAGGTATTTTTGTGTCCCTCTAAGAGCCCAGAGGGCAGTTATGACCTGAACTCCAATGACCCAGACCCGATGCCTCACCCGGACCTCCACAGTGACAACCATCATGGGACTCGATGTGCTGGGGAGATTGCAGCCGTTCCCAACAACAGCTTCTGTGCTGTGGGGGTGGCCTACGGCAGCAAGGTGGCAGGTACGGCACAGCCGACAGAATTTCATTTAACATTTTTCTAAGGTTCAGCAGGTTTTTGAGCCATCAGCCTTTTACTAACAGATGCCAGTTTTTAGGGAAATGCGTGTGATCTGACATCTCTTCCATGCTTTTTTTGCTTTTGTGTAGGCATCAGAGTCCTGGATGGGCCCCTGACAGACAGCTTAGAGGCCATAGCCTTTAACAAGCACTACCAAATAAATGACATCTACAGCTGCAGGTAACAATACACCCCCTAATGGATTTAGCTTTAGCTTGCTTTTGGAAAATTGTCTAAAGTAACAGAAATAACAAATACCAGTCTGAAACTCACCTGAATTGTCTCATTTAGCATTATGTTTCATGTTCAAGTGTTTCTAGGATGCTAATGTAGACTGTTGCATGTTGTAGTTGGGGACCAGATGATGATGGGCACACTGTGGATGGACCTCACCCCCTGGGCAAGGTTAGACTGTTTGCAGCTCTGTCCTTCCTGCAGGTGGCAGCAGACTGCAACAGATTTGTGTTGGAGAAGATAAGAAGAGGATCACATTCTGCAGTGGTTTCACTGGATGGATGTTTTCCCCTGCTCTTAAACTGGAAAGATTTTTGATTATCATCTTCATTCTATAAAATGTTTTTCTTACCAGGCCGCGCTGCAGCACGGGGTGATTGCAGGTCGACGAGGCTTCGGGAGCATCTTTGTGGTTGCCAGTGGTAACGGTGGTCAGTATGATGACAACTGCAACTATGACGGCTATGCTAACTCTATCTACACCATCACAATAGGTAAGAAGCAGGGGTTGTTATTAGTGTGGAGATGTGTGTTTCCACAAGCTCCCCCTGTGTGGATAAGTAGGGACGGTAGTCGTACTCCAGTGTTTTGTTTGTGCTTTCAGGAGCGGTCGATGAGAAAGGTAAGAAGCCGTTCTATGCAGAGGATTGTGCATCCATGCTGGCGGTCACTTTCAGCAGCGGGGGGGCCACATCAAGGAGCATTGTAAGTCTTACTGAATCAAACACCTGAGTGGTAAATTGACCAAATTTATTTAGTGCCTTTCTAGTCATGCAGACCACATGTTGACACAGTTTTACTGAAATGCCAGACAAAGCGCCGGGGTCACTGAAGGTTTCTACAGCTGAATGGAGAACACAGCTGCCCCTCCTCTATTTGCTGCAATGCATTGCTGGCCAGCTGGCTGAAAACATTCCTTTACACTTACGAGACAGACATATTGGGCTGAAATGTTTCCAGTCCCCAAAACCAGGGGCCATCATTGTGTTGGAGTGCAGGAAGTGCAACTAATAATGGTTATTATTATGTATTATTAAGTTGAGACTGTTTTAAAACTACAGTTAACTTGCTTTTTGGTCAGTTGGCTGCAGGCTGGGCACCAAAGCAGATAGCCGCACTGAACAACCAAAAATGACAGAAACTAACATTTGTAAAAATAGGAAAGTTTTCTTGACAGCTTTTTCGGAATTCAACTGGTGATTTTTCTGCTATTGTTGTTCACATTTTTTGTGTAAAAGGCATGAAACTGTGGTATTTTTAGTCGACATACCGTGAGATTGTCATGGCACCCCAAGCCTAATACACAGTAAACCAAAGGAACCAGTTGGTCGTGAGCTCTAAAATGATGGGAACAGTTGTATAAAAAAAAAACCTCCACATCAGGAAATTCAGTGACTACTTTCATCTGAAAACACTGACTAAAGATGACAGGAGTTAAGGTCCACTGAAACCCTTGACATCTGTTTGTTGACATTTGAGGGCGTCACCGTGGTAACCGGATTTGTTGAGAAGATGTCATCACTTGTGGGAAGTGGAGATTAGCCAGGACCTAACCACCGATCGCCCCTGACCGCATTACATCCACATACGTAGTGCCTGCACAAACTGGCCGCCGCCATACTTTCCTTAAAACGTGATTTTTGTTTTAGGGTTACACAGAAATGTGAAGGTCAGAGGTCAGTTTTCACATCCATGTGGATCACATGTAAACACAGAACGTTTATGGTGATCATGGGTCATATGTGGCAAGATTGCCTTGCAAATAACCTTTCTTCTTTGTTTACTATATCTCAGACATTACAATTAGAGCCCAGAGTAATTAAATCTAACTAGATGTTATCTTGGTTTGTGTTTGCTGATGCAATTAAAGCTTTGCACATTTTAAGGGATCCACAGTTTTATTTTTATTGCTACAACAGTGTTCACATTCTTTTTTCTTTTTATTACCAAGCTCCATATGGCCTCCACCCTCTCACTCACACACACACACACACACACCCCAGTCAACCCTACTAACTCCACACAAACAGCACTGAACTCTGACCACCTGCTGTCAGCTTATGTCATCAAGATGGTGCGATGATGTAGGTGCCACTTCATGCACCAATCCCTCCACATCCATGGTTTTAGACCTTTTTATGCTCTCAAGGGGTTGCGTGTGCTTATATGTTGTCCAGGTTGCATCATTGGTGCAGATCACACCTCTTTCACCTAGCTCACAGTGCTGGCCTCCACCTGTCAGTGGATCACCAGGTGTCCTGACTCACCACCAGCTGCAGGTGAGACTGGGGAGCATCTCCTGCTGCTGAAGAACGACTTGCAGCTTTCAGGAACCACCCTTTCTCCGGACCTGAGCTGGTTCTCACACATTGTCACAGTTCGGAAGAAGGCCCAGCAGAGACTACTTCCTGTAGGCAACTCAAGAAGTACAATCGCTCACAGGAGCTGCTGTTCATCTTCTACACTGCTATTATTCAGTCTGTCCTGTGCTCATCCATCACTGTGTGGTTTCGTTCATCCACAAAACAGAACAGGTTCAACCACAACAAATTTCCTTCTGACTTTGTGGTTGTTGCTACAGAGCACTATTTCCAAGAACCAGCCAGACAAAGATGCAGTAAAATGATGTCTGTCTCTCTCTCTCAAAATAGGCTGTACATACATGTACATACTGCTCCTTTACCCTTATTCTTATTATATGTGAAGTTTATATATTTATAATAAATGTCTGTAAGACGGGAGCGTCGGAAAATTCCTTGTTTCTGCACACACAGGTGGGCCAATAAAGATCATTGTATAATAAATATACCAACTCTGTTGCTCTGCAGGTGACCTCAGATTGGTCACTGCAAAAGGGGACAGGCTGCACAGAGGGCCACACTGGCACATCTGCTGCAGCCCCCCTGGCAGCAGGAATGGTGGCCCTCATGCTGCAGGTGCGACCCTGCCTGACCTGGAGGGACGTCCAGCATATCATCACCTTCACTGCCACCCAGGTAAAACCATTGTAATAGACAATTACAAGAGAGCATTTAGGGGTCTTGTTTGCTTCCAAAGGGTCTGGTTTGAATAATCCAGCATTGTTAAAGGTATTAAAAATGTTAGATGGTACCAAGGATAATTATATTTCATTTGCTGAGGCTTCACTGTCGCTGAAGTTATTTTCTTATTGTTTTCTTGCTTGGTTTCTTAAGCTCCCACTACAGATGTAGTCAGGCACTGACACAAACACTCCCTGGAATCATATTGTTCAACACCCTGGGCAGCTTTCCCCTCATAAACTGCCTGTTTTTCTTGTCTACAATTTTCAACAATTATTACACTGCTTCTGCCAAACTGATAAAATAATTGATGATTACAATGCTGTCTATGAGCTTTATTGATCAATATATTGATAGATGGACAGTAAGCCAGAGAACATGGGTGAATGTTGGCTGTTTAAAAGGAGAATCAGCTGTTTCATGCAGTCATGACAAGGGTTTACTAATCAGTTTGTTCAGAAAGATTTTACCACGCCTGCTGCTCACGCCTCAAACGATGCAGCTGAACTTTCAAATAAAAGCATTACCTTAGTAACAGCCATCAATGGCACTCCTTCAGGTCACCTGCCATGACTTTAGACTTGTGAACCAGACACATGTAGGAGCTACTGCTAGCGTGAAACAGGTGGGGGTGGGTGGGACACAGAGCGACTCTGCTACAGCTGCAAGGAACTCTGCTGACTCCTAGGCTTTCTCTGGCACCCTAGTAAAGGTTGTTTTAACGGTAACTTTAAATGACTTATAGAAGTTAATAAAATCCTCTGACTTTTTAAGAAGGGCGGCGCCCCTAATTTAAAAATAGCGGAAATGCTAGCCATTTTTCACAAACTGTGTGTTAAAGAATCTGTAAACGGTGTACAATTTTCCAGTCAAGATTTAACTTGTCCATATATTGCGGTTTTATATTTGTCTACTTCTAAGGTGGAAAATGGATAAAAGACTAAAAAGTTATGGAGGATTCAGGTGTAGCCAAGCTGGCCACACAAGCAGTCTTTATTAGCTGACTGTGAAAATAACAAGGTTACTTAAAGAACTGCTTCCTTTCCTACTTCAAAATAAGAGAATCGAACAGACACATGTTGAACTTAAAGCCCTCGCCTTCTTATCTGGGCCCACAATGATATCCATAATAATATCTCATATCAGTAGAGGTCACATGGTGACAACAACTAGATAAAACATCCAGAGACAGATTTTATTATTACAAGAAAAGTTTTGATGTTTTAAAATTCCTACATTTATTTTGAATAACAGATTTCTTGTCCTTGTGTAGGTGGTTGTCTGCTTCTGTCCAGTGGTAGCAGAATTTTCTATCTACATGTCTGCATCTAGTTGTTTTTTTTTTTTTTTTAAGACAAGAATGTTGGACCATAAAGGTGGAGTTTTCTCTGTGTGTAACAGTGTGACACCACTGCTGACTGGGGAGTCAACGGAGCAGGTTTTCATCACAGCCACCAGCATGGCTTTGGTCTGCTCAATGCATGGAGACTTGTTAATGCCGCCAAGGTACATGCATACAGGAAATGGCCTTTTTTCAAACATTTTCACAGTCATTTGTTCAAACTATGAATTCAGCCTCATTATTTCTCTGTTGTCTCTCAGGTGTGGGAATTGGTGCCTTTCCTCGTGTCCTATCAGAGCTCTGTAATAAAGGAGGATACGTCCATTTTGACTCATTCGGACGTTCTGGTCCGTACCTGGAATGGTACTGGTTTTATTTTTTTCCCGTCTTTCTCTTTCGCTGCCTCAGCTATGTGGAGGACAGTTGCTTGTCAAGTTTACACATTGCACTCCATAACAGAACCATCCCTCCCTCCCTGCATGCCTGGTGCTCAGGCTGCTTGTCCTTATTAGGTAATGTTCAGTTGTTTGTGAGTTTTGCTTCTCTGATTCTTTTTTTTTTTTCCTTTTCCATTTTCTTCCTTTTTGATTTTCTCCCCAAATCTCCCTCTGCATTTTTAAATCTTACCTCTGTAGATCCTCTTCTTCCCTCAATTCTTTCCACTTGGAATCTCTCATATTCAGAAACCTCTGCATGTAATCCTTGTAACACTTTTTTCACAAGAACTTGCGGAGATGATGTCATTGAAGTACAAACATTTCCTTCTTCTTCGTCTCATATCCTCTTCTCCCTCAAACCTTATCTTCCTTCTTTCATCACCATATTGCAGTTAAACACACGACAACAGGCGGGTTTGTGTACATTTGGTCTCATGCAACAATGATTTCATGAACTCGGCAAAGCTGCTGGTTTTCACAGAGCAGATTCAAAAAGAATGTCAGGAAGTACTGTCTAAAACAAATGAATTCACGTCCACTCATTTCAGCCCTCATGTTCTTCTGGAAACCCACCGTCCGTCTGATGTGATCAAATTCCCTGCAGAGCTCTTTGTAACATAATGTTTAGATCTGCTTTTGATGCGGGTCAGTGTTTGTTGTAGCTTCTATGTGTTCTTTTTCTCACTGGCTGATGTGGTCTTATTTAGGCTGGTCATATTTTCTGCCCCCACTGTGAAAAACTTGCCTTTGGGTGGTTTAGAGAAAGGCTTACGCCATCTGGAGTTGAGTCTAATGCCGGCCAAGAGCTGCTGCTGGAATTAGATTACAGGAAACTCACAGAAATACGATACTAAAAACCAAAATATTTAATTTCAAACAGAAGGAATGTGAAAAAGAGGAATGTTAAGAAATATCTCTAAAGCTCTGCAGCAAAAAGTGGCAACTCTAGGTCATCTCCATAACCACCAGTAGACTCCGTTCTACATGCTAGTTGGTTTTTGATTAGATTTAGAGAAGATAGTTTAAAAACTCTCTTCGGCATCTAGCAAGAAAAGAATGCACAAAGTGCATAAAGTTTACATGCATGGTATGTATATACTATACTATATGTTGTGAGGACCTTGCGTTGATTCATTGACTTCCTTGATTTCCATTCATTTTCAACCATTTCTATGGCCTAA
The DNA here is from genome assembly GCF_021462225.1 of Girardinichthys multiradiatus. Classification (NCBI taxonomy): domain Eukaryota; kingdom Metazoa; phylum Chordata; class Actinopteri; order Cyprinodontiformes; family Goodeidae; genus Girardinichthys; species Girardinichthys multiradiatus. The sequence goes on along the minus strand of NC_061810.1, from coordinate 11,622,513 downwards.
CCCTGACCCTACCCCTAAACCTAACTACCAATTACCACCTGCTCCTAAAAGGTGAATACGTGAAGAGACACCTCAAGGGTGGAGGATCCGTCCTGCAGTGGGCCTGTTTCTTCTCCAGTTGAAAGGGAACATTGCTATGTTTTGTGACGAACTAGTTGAAATACCAGGAGATTTTAGGTAAACATGCGTGGAGTATCATTTTGAATCTTTTGAGTTTAGATCGTCGCTGCTTTACCATCTAGTTCATTTATCACAAAGAGGGAGACTAGCTAATGAGCTAATCATTCAACATCTCCTGCCCTATTCTCTCTCCTTCTACACCTCAGTTTAACTCTCCTCCTCCTTCAGTCCCTTTGCGTCTTTCCCTGCCCCAAGGGTGTGTGTGTCCCTCCATGGTGCGGACACACTCCGGCTCAATAGTAATCAGGCAGATTGAAATAACGGGAGATCACTAGGCACTCGCTCTGAGCGGATGGACTGAGGTCAGAGGACTTACTGATAACAGCTTCAGAGGCAGACACTGAGGAGGAGCAATCCGGAGTGAAATGGGCCGCTTGTCTCTGTCTCATCATCAGAGAGTAACAGATGTTTCAATTGCACTGGTAAAAAGTGTAGTAAAATAAGACTGACATGACCAAATAAAATATGTGCTTTAAGTCTAATGTGTCTAATTAGGTTATTTAACTAAGAGTATGTACTGTATTTCTTATACTTTTTATTCTTGTAAAATTGGGTATCTGCAGGTAGGGTGTAATTATATGCCGTGAACATATTCACATCTTGTCATAACTATATTTTTATTGGGGTTTTACCTGATAGATCAACACAAAGTAGTGCGTTTAGTAGTGGATTTTTATTAATTATGCACACCACACTTTTCAGATTTTTATTGTAGAAAGCCATGTATCATTTTCCTTTGCCTTCACAAGTACGTTAGTTTCTATCAGAAGAAAATCCTAATAAAACTCATTGACGTTACCAAATGTAGCAAAATTCTAGTAGTGTGAATACTACAGCACATGTATTTTTAAATAAAGTGCTGTGCCCTGAACCCCAGAATGGTCTAAAACATGCCAACTTCATCTCTCACATTAATCATGCTGTTGTGTCCTCTAGTCTCTGCAGCTGACCTCAAACCATCTGGGATGCAAACGCTGGAGCATGTGGCCGTTACCGTGACAATAACCCACCCCTGCCGTGGGAACTTGGAGATCGTGCTGTCATGTCCCAATGGCCTGAGATCCGTCATCGGGGCTCGCAGGGCCATCGACAGGTATCGTCTTTCTTTGTACTTATTTAAAATATGGAACTCTTGTCAGCAGGTGAAGGAGAATATAAAGGTGTGGATTTTTGTTTCCCCATAGAGATCCTTCAGGTTATCAGGACTGGACTTTCTCCACTGTGCGCTGCTGGGGGGAGAAAGCTGAAGGCCAGTACACCCTCAGGATTTCTGACCGCAGTAAGAAGGCTGGGTCTCACACACACACACTCACACACACGCTTCTGGTCTCTTTAATGTACAGTCGGTTTAGGTTTTCTATGGCTGCTTATGAATCCAGGTTCCTTAGTTCTCCATGACCCGTCTCTCTGTTTCTGCAGAGGATTTATCTATCGATCAGTGCGCCGCTGTGGGAGTGCTGAAGCATTGGAAGCTCACACTGTACGGTTCATCTATGACTTACAGTGAAGTGAAGGAGAGACAAAAGTAAGTTCTTGTTATAGCAGATGGCCAACTTTAGGATAAAATACACAAACTTTCCTGCAAGTTTGCCATTAGTGTCTAAACTGGGATGCAGTGAATATGGTGGTCCGCTGACCTGACTGAAGGATGTTTCCGTTCACTGGTCTGCAGGCTGGTGGAGGAGGCTATGAGTGGCAAACATCTGGAAAGCAGCTTCTCTCTGCCCTGTCCTCCAGGCTTAGATATCCCTCCAGAGATCGTCAGCCCCTTCACCTCCAAGAACCTGAAGGTAAATGCAGCTTTCAGTCTCATATTCTTACTCCTACCGAAGGATAATAATGTCTCTGACTTGTTTCTGAAGATGGTGCCAAATCTATCAGTTTGCAATAGAAGTCTCTTTAGAAAGCCAGTCTTTTTGCCGTATAAAAAAGTGATGTCCAGTTTTGGTATACATATGGAAAACTATGGAACTTAATTTTACTATTTGTTCAGGTCTGGAAAAGTAGGAAAAAAGCATATAAGAGTATGGAAAAATATTTGTACTTCCTGACTTCCTTCTTCCCTCTCTTGGTGTCAAAAAATGTTTCCTTCCTTGTCTCCTTGTTTCCTTTATATTTTACCTCTCATGTCTAAACATTTTCCTCCCGTCTCCTTCCTTTTTTGTGTCCTTTGTCGTGTTCTCTTTTCTTAACTGGTCCATCCTTCCTTCTTTCCTTCCTTCCTGCCTGCCTCGTGTTCTCCTTCCTGTTTTGCATCCTTCTACCTTGAATTCCTCCTGTTCTACCTTCTTTTCTCTCGTTTCCTACCTTCCATCCTTCCGTGTCCCTCCTTTTTTTCCTTCCTTTGGTCCACCTTCCTTCCTTCCTTCCTTCCTTCCACTCAGTTTCTTGTTTTTTTTCCAGATAATGTATTTAAAGCCTGTCTGCTCTAGAAACATTGCCATAGAGTTATAGTGAACTTTAGCATTTTGTATTTTTAAGTGAACACAAAGGATTGAGAACTCTGGAAAGTCAAGTGTGGAAAATATGGAATTTTTCACAAGAAATGTGTAGGAACAGTATTGGAGACACAAACAGATCTCCAGCACAGTGTTAAGACATTTGATGTTCAGACTAAAATATGCATAGCTACAGTTACAGTCTTCAATAAACTCATGTCCTGCTGTTCTCAGAAGACATATTTGCTTTAATGCTAGGCTACCGTTATCATGTTTATTTTTTCTTTTCATATGACTCCTTGATAATGTGGTTAAATTTGTTCTCCTGGTTCAGAGACTTAGCATTTTGCTTGCATCATTAGGAAAATTGAAGACTAATGTTTTGTGTCGCTGTGAATGACATTGTACAAAAAGCTCAGTCTAAGCAGAAAATAACAAATTCATTAAAAAAATATTGTCTATGAAGTATAAAACGGTTCTGTAAGCCATGCACACATAAACGACTGCGATTGTTAGAAATTAGCCATGCAAATGCGGCCAAATGGGGATGCGGCTGACATGACGGCAAACCTACAACAGGTTTCAGGAGCCGAGTGTTGTCAGTGACTCCCCACACATATCATTTTATAAAAACCGCAGTCAGACCCCTGATCCGATACCTGGATTCGGATCAGGACTTTCCATTAAATAATGAATGTCAGTGATTCTAAAGCAGCTCTTCACCCTGATTCTTAGAACAATCTGGACATGTCCTTTTGAGCTGTTTGATAACAATTAATCCAGTTTTTAGGTCAGTGAGGAAACAATTAAACTCTTATAAAGAACAGGCTTTATTTGTTGACTGTAGAAATGTCTTCACTCTCTCCCCTTCTTTAGTTTTCCTGCCCTTCATCTCCAGATGCAGCACTTTTAGGCTGCAAACAGCCTGTTTGGCTACATTGGTCCAAGCTTTTTCCACCTATACCCTTATGCCTGATTCGTCTTCTTGAGAAAAATGGTATAGCTTTAATTGCTTGGTAATTAATCAACCAGAGGGCAAAAAATACGTTCTAGGAACATTTGCTTCCTTTTTTTAGCTGTTCTTTGAGTTTTAAGTGCTCCTACTGTAGTAATGTTTCTCCTCCTCTTTTTCCTCCCCTCTTCCCATCTAGTTCCTACTTTTGCTCGGATGTTTCGCGCTCTTTTGGTCTCTCTACTACATCTTGGATGTCACGCTCGGTCACGTGCACCTCAGAGGCCTCATGTGTCTGCCGAGGAGACGGAGCCGCCACAGAGCTAGCTACATTAGCAAAGGGAGAGGAGTGGAGGAGGCGGCTGAATACAGAGACGAATACAAGGACCAGGAGGACCAGGACTCAGGGGTGGAACTGCAGGGTGTGCTGGACTCCGAGGTCAAAGTTTCCCTCATCAGACAACAGCTAGAGACGTAACAACGAGCCTGAACTTTCTCCGTCTCAGTGGGGTTGTCTCAGGCTTTTTTCCGCTCTGATTGCACTCATCTCTTGCAGTGATGGTACTCAAACACCAAACTGCAGATAAATCAATTGTGTCCCCCCCCCTAAAAAAAAAAAAAGTGGCCTTTTACATCTGTTTCTTTGCTCTTCTTTCTAAACACATGTCCTCACCAGGGCAGTAGGAACGTCTGTCGTGGGTTTTAACGTACTGTAGTTTAAACATGGGTTTCATTAACTGCAGGCGGCTTGTTAGGATTTAACCTCCTAGTTTAATGGCACCAGGTACATGTTAGGATGTGAAAGTTGCACCCAAAGAGAAATTAAGTTTTCAGATTTTGGCAGAAATAACTGGAATAAAAAGGAAAAAGGTTGTGTGCAATATTTAAGGTAATGGAAGGTGTTTGTGTGTGCGCGTGTGTGCGATGGGAGTGTTTGTACTTGTAACTTCCAGGGTCTTCCTTTTTAAAAAGTGGTTATATAATACTACTTTTCACAGGGGTACACTTGTGTTTTTTTTTAAAGCTGATCTATTATTTCATCCTTCTGATTTGTACATATGAATATTTTTTATCTGTGGCTAACTGAGGAACATCTGATTAAAACTTGAAGTGGGAATTTTCAAGTTTAGGACTTGCTTTTTGTATTTTTTTATAAAGTGTAATCTATCAAGGATTTGTGCCTGCTGAACACATTTGCTGTATGACTGCATCATAGGGTTTTTACCATCTTTACAGAATGTATTCAATGCTGCTGGTGTTTTTATATAACTATGAACACATTTTTGGAGTGTAGCTGGAAGCTGTTTCGCTGTGCAAGTCAGTTTGTTTAAATGAAAATAAATAAAACCTTGGTGGAGTTGTTCTTGCTTTTTTTATTCTGTAGTTTTTAGTTTGTTTTAATAAAACCATTTAATAAATAATCAAGGTGTTTCGTTACAATTAGAGGTTGGGAACAGTGGTTGTTGACGGCAGAGCCAGTGCTGGTGGTGGTGGAAACAAATAACTGATGCTAAGGCTGGCACTGGAGCTCCAGTGGTCGAGGTGGAGAAAGCACCAAGTTAGCTCTTTTCAGTGCCAGTGAAGCATTTAGAAATGAAGCCAGAGGAAATATAAAAGGCTTGAGAAGCTTTTTAAATAGAAGCATTCAGGTTGCTGCAAGACAGAGTGAAACTTTGGTGAATGTTGTCATTTCATACTTTTGCAGTTTTGGTTGCTGCATCAGCTGGCACTCAACTTGTTCAGGTATGAAATGGAGTTGTGTGCCAGGAGGACAAAACTGTACCTTCCTTGGAGGATATTCTCTTGAATTGTTGAAAGGGGCAAACTGAACCAGAGTCCATGAAGGACAGCTTGAGAGATGAATTAACTGAGTTCAGGCAAATCGTCTACATCAGTGGTGTCCAAACGTTTTGTCACATGGGTCCAAATTATGAAGTTGAAAGTGCTTGTGGTCCACACATTTTTTTTATTTTTATTGAAACCCCCTGAAACATTTTGAATTTTTGTTTACCTGCTGAACAATAAATTACACATGCAACATCTAAGTGAAACCAATTGTCATTTTTGTGAACAAAGGGATCTGTAGATCATTATAAATCTAAAAACTAAACGTATGTTTGCCTTTAAAAAAAAAAAAAAATTATCGGGGTCAGGGGCCGCACAAAATCAGTTTGGGGGCCAGTAAGTGCCCCCGGGCCGTACCTTTGATGCCCCTGGTCAACATCAACCAGGGAAAATATTATGTCAACTAAGCGCTAACATGTAATGCTAAAGATGGTTTAAAATGTCAGTTTATATTTATAAAGGGTGAGTATTTTAAAGAAACTAAAATATAAAACATATTTAAAGTTATTTCACACTTTTTGTTTACTACATAATTCCATGTGTGTAGAAAAGTGTATCTAAAATGTTTTATATGTATATACGGGCTGGTGAGAGCTTCAGAAATTGTCCACAAGGTTCTGACAAATTTCTTGTTCTAGACAAAACGTAAATTTTCACATTTTTTTCCTGTAAAGTTTTGCTGTTGTAATGAAGATATTTAGTCCTTTAAAACCAAAACATAAAAAATAAAAAAAATAGATGAAAGTTGTTTTTGATCTTTGAGGACACAGCAACAAATGCACCACGACCTCCAAAATGATACTGATATTTTGTACTTATTCTGCTTCGGCACATCAGGAAATGGGAAGATCCGAGCAGATCAAACTGGACCAGGACTACATGTAAAAAAACCTCGTGAACATTTTTAAACACTCATATAATTTCAGCTCAATACAAAATGAGGCGATTTAGAAGGTGTCTTGTAAGGCTTTGTGGGTGCATTTTGAAGTTTGAAAGACCCAGATTAAAAAATGTATGTCAAAGTCATTATTTATTAAGACAATGTACAAAACTGTTGGTACTGACAGCAGGTGTAGCATAGTAGGAAGTGGCAGTTTACTAAACTACATACTAGCAGTAAAATAAAGAGCATCTGTACACCCTTTGTGTTGTGTTTGTCAATTTGGAAATAGTCTCTTCAAAATCTTCAGTTCTTAGCAAATAGAACCAATGTTTGATAAACTTAGGAAATATAATAAAATTTAAACATTTTACCAGAAACTAATTGTTAAACAAGGCACTAAAATAATAGTTTGCCTATCGGTACACAAGAATCTGTTTTGGTTATTGCTGCATTTTAAGACATTCAGTTGTATTGCATGTACTGCAGCTAGTAGAGAAAGCATGCTGAGTCATGCAGCGGTCACCAGAGTAAACTTAAGTCAGGGTGTTAAGACGACAATTATAGGTTGTATGAAGTTCCTGAAATCTAAAGCAGAAAGTTAAGACGTAAAGGACCAGTCAGTTCTCCAATGGCTCTTGGAGGATGTAGGGGGCATTTGAGGCTTCAGGGGGAAAGGAGGCTAAAGACGTTTTGCATAGCTGCATCTCAGAGACTTTAAAGGATCTGTCGGGGTCGGCCATAGCTCATGCCTTCTTGACTGGCTCCCTTATTGGAACCCATCTGCAACCCAATCACGCTTTTCCCAGCCTTCAGCTGCTCGTCACTGAAGTCTCGCTTGTTCTCTTGTGCTTTCCTGCAACATAACATCCAGAAATGTCAAACAATTAAAAATGATTAGAACTCTCTGGTGTTTGTACTGTTTATTTATTTTTTGGTTGACCTAGTTTGTTTTTCTGGACTCACTTGAAGAACCAGTTAGGGTCTCCACTGTATGTGCCTTCCTCCTTGGTGACGGCCAAGCTGCCTAAAGCTGACAGGGTCCGTTGCACTGCTGCCAGGTCCTTACCTATACCAGCACATGACGTCTTGGTTAACGTACCAATAATTCGCTAAAGACTGGTCTGCTGGCACAACAGAAACCCACTCTGACCTTCCCAGAGGTCCACAGTCTGGAACATGTCAGTCTTGGTAACACCATACTTCTCTGCAGCATTGAGGAACTGCGAGATCTGCTCCATCTGCTTGAAGGCCATGGGTGAGCTCTGGATCTTTTTGATCGGTTTCTCTCCAGGAAACAAACTGTTAATAAGTTCACTCAGAACCTGGCAGGATGGCATGAAACAAAGAGAGGTTCATATTGAGGAATTCTCTGTTAGGAGCGATTTATCAGACAGGGTCAGCGCACTCACACATCCATCCTTCAGCCAGCCCTGGAAGCCCATTTTGCCAGCTTCTGGCCTCCCCACACCGGAGCCACACTGACGGCTGATCCACTCCACCAGGATCTGCTCCAGCTCAGGGTCATACTTGCTGTCGATCTTATCCTGAACTTGTCGGCTCATGCCGTAGGATGGTCCTTTGTTAGCCATGCTGACACCCTGGGAAATGAGAGGTGAAGATGATAACGATACAACTAATGCTGGTCATACTTTTGCTCAAAAAATGCCATACTGTCATTTTCTACACTGCAATGCCTTTAGTCCAAAGTGGATATTTATAGATGGTGAAGCAATATATAGCAGTTTTATATCCTAGACTAGTTTAAATGGAGCGTACAATAGAAACACCAGTGCTAATATAAAGTTGCTTGAAACAGCTCTATACAGTCAAACTTCCAGAGGTGGGACCAAGTCATCATTTTGCAAGTCAAGTAAGACTGAAATCTTACCAACTAAGTCTTGGGTCAAATCACCAGTCGAGTCCAAAATCAATGTGTACAGGCCCCCAATCGAGTCCAAAAAATTAAACGTACAGAATAATGATATTTTGCAAAACGTTTTTATTGCACCCTCCTTTTTTTAAATCCACCCAGACGGTACATTTCTCAGGAAATACCAGTCTGGTACAACATTATAATGATTTGTATATTTCTTCCATGTTTACTGCACCTTACATACAGTACACTATATTGCCAAAAGTATTTATTTGTCTACTCTTACATGTACATGAATTTTGATGACATTCTAGACCTAATCTATAAGGTCCCTTTTGCCAGCAACAGCAACTTTAACTATTCTGTAAAAATCTTCCACAAGGTTTAGGAGTGTGTTCATAGTTAGATGAGAAAAACCATAATTGCAGCCTCCTCTCTCATTCATCCCAAAGGTGTTCAAGAAGGTTAAAGTCAAGTTTCTCCGCAACAGACTTTATACACCTGCTACCATGGAAATGATTGAAACATCAAAATTAATTGATTTGGTGGTTAGACCCAATACCTTTGGCAATGTAGTGTATCTATCTCTCTGTATATGTTAATGTTTGCTTTGTGGATACTTTCTATACTAGAATATAGTCCTAGAGTTATACTCCTATTTTATGAAGGAATCTATGCTCTCATTATTTGGTTAATATTAATATTTGAGGAAAGTTGGTTACTGCATCATATATATTACCTGGAACTTGCATTTAAGTATCTTTTGAGTTAAAACAAATTTTTAAGCTGAAGGTTTACAAATACAAATATTTGTTACTTTTCGGTTTGTTTTACATTTGAAGAAGTTGAATTTTTTAAATATTCCTTAGGTTTGCAATGTTGGCTACTTAAATCAAGTTTTCGCTTTTACACTGGGCACCTGTAACAATTCTTAGATTTTTAAAGATTATTTTTTAAAACCAATTAGTTCAGTAGATGGCAGCATACATTCCTTGGTATGTGCAAATTATGCATCAGCAGGTAAAAGTGGTATACATACACCACCTGGGTGTGTGGTGGTTTGGTACAAATTCATGATAGTAGTCTACAAAGTCAATTCAAATTCCAAGTTTTTTGTGATCCTTTGTTAAGTCAATTTGTAATTTCAGCCTGATTCAAGTCCAAGTCATGTGACTCGAGTCCACACCTCTGATACTTACCTTTGTATTATTTTCACAATGATGATATACCATACAAAATTCACCAGCACAAACACTGACCACATGCAGGTCAGAAGCGTGTAGATAATTGTAAAGGCTCAGCGCTGTTTGAATACTTTCTACTCATCAGTGGCATTCACAGCACCGCGTCTCCCAATGCACTCCATTCTGCCCTGTCAGAATCAACAGGGTTTTAGGGCAAAATGGTTTACAGTAGGAGCACTATAGAATTATAGCCATCCGATTTCTGCCCTTTTGCCTTTTAAACACACATATGCACTCTGTTAGCGTATGCAAACTGCCACAAATAAAAAAAAAACAACAACAAAAAAACCATAGCCTTTTGCGGCCACCAGCCATGTGTAAAAGGCATGTCAGAGTGCTCTCAGCACCATCCAACCTTTGCTGCCATCTTGATGTCAGGTCACGTCAACTTCCTGTTCCTAGAGAGGTTAAGGAGTTAAGATGTTAAAGGTTAATTTGAGAAGACTCCTTTCTGTGACAGAATAAAAATAGTGTTTCTTTCTAGCTTCCTGCTAGCTGCACCTTTAAATCGCGTTAAGAAACACAATGTAAAATTGGGGATAGTCGGACATGATGTTTCTAGAGAGCAATCAGAATTTAATTTACAGTGGGTGTGCAAGACAAGATTGTTTCCAAGAACGGAGCGTACAGAGTTACCAACTCCCACACTTCTGGAGTGAGACTCAAGCCTTTTTTCCATTTCTCATTGTCACTCAGCCCAGATAAATCCCCCTCAAAATTAGGAAAGTTTCTGCACCCAAAGGAAACCATTTCTTTAAACACTACTGTTTGGGACTGCGTAAACTCAGTGGTACCTGGACAATTCTGTCTGAGCACACTTGAGGTGTCTCCCTTTGGAGAAAAACACCTTATTATGCTAGTTTTCTAGCTGCTACTTGTCCTTATGCTAGATCTAGGATGGGTAACCTGAAAACAAGCTGATAAGACAGAAAAAAATGGCTCTGAGTAAATTTGTTCCTTTGCCAATTCATATTACCATTTCGTGCTGACATTTTTTACTGGCTTACTTCTATTTTGTTGTCTGAGAACAAACCATTTTGTACACTTCTACTTGACCATAGTGCATATATATTTTTTTTCCTGGGTAATGTATTATTTAAATAAATAAATGTAAATATGCTGAAATGCCACAAATAATTTCATTTAAGTAAGATTTTACATTATGTGCCATTTTCATGGATTGTGGTTTGGAGAGATTATACCCGTATAGGTGGACCCGAATTAATTCTGAGTGGTCCCACGTTGAAGCATGAAATTTTATGGAGAACCACGAATGGATCATAGGAGACTATAAATTACCGGTTGTCAAAGCGGGTCCAAAATGTGAATTGATGCACGGTTGATATGAAACATTATGTGGTAGACTGCTCCGTTTAATCCACGGAAAGGTCAGATATAAAACTAACCAAAACTGCAAAAGTATGAAAATGAGCAGCACCCTGTAGGAATCAGACAGTTTTGGACCATAACACAACATTAAGTTTTACTTTGTTTGAATACGGTTCACAAAGTTAAGTAAAGGCACACTGCATGTCTGTATATATGTGAGTTGGTGTGCCAAAGCCATTAATGGACTCCTGCCCAGAATGTCCACAGTGAGCTACCACCAACCCTCTTTATTACTTTCTGCTTTCCGTGTGGTGATTTTCCAAGCCACACGAAACTAAACACACATGCTGGGCAACACACTCACTAACATGAAGCCACAAGTTTACATACTTCATTTCATTTTCATCTCCCTCTTGGTCCCACGCACACAACATTATACACCAAACAACTCTTACATTCATCACTGTTTAATCATCATTACAGAGTAGTGCTTGTCTGGTATGCCCTCAGCTTATCTTTTTCTTATTGGCCACCAGTTGTTAGCCTCATAGAGTACCACAACTGCAAATAACACAGAGTAAACTCATGGTGGGGGGGGAATAATTAGAAGTTGTGCTCTCCGATTTGGATGCACACGGCCTGAAAAACAGAGAAGAATACTGAAAGGAATGCACATTACATGACATCCTTATGAAAGTTATATAAGATTTTTGGAGGTTAAGTGAGTCCAAGTCTATTTAACTGGTATTTAAGAGTATCCAGGGACCTGCTGTTATGCTTGGCATCCTTCCTAGAGTCCAATAAGTCAGCACTATCTGCTAAACAAGCTTCTGTGCTGTCTGTCTTCTTATTACAAACAGCACATGGGCCACTTTTCCCCCTAACATGCTTTAAAAACAAAAATGTTGCAGCAACTGCAGCTGCAACAAGTTTAATCTCAGCTGCTGGTGGGATACAAATGCTGTTTGTGCTAGTTAAAGAAACACTATGTCTGTTAATCATAATGTAACACAAGAGTTAACAAGCATTTCAGGAACTACAATAGAGACTAGCTGAATACGTTTGCTGTGCTGTTGAACGTGTTCCAATAATTCAGTATTTCTAGTATACATTGACAGAACTGTACAAGATGAAGGTCATCTACGTTCAAGTATGGAAAAATTTTAATTAGACTATAAAAAGACTTCAAATGTTCCTTCGTTGAAAAGTCTAAAAGTGTGATCCCCTCAAACATTACTTCATCTACTCAGTCCCTACAATTATCCATCTCTCCTCCTTGTGTTTTTCCATTCTGTTTCTCTATCACCATGGTAAACGTGCCTAACGCCAGAACAGGAAACCTGGGCGAGGGCTGTGGCAACTGGGGCAGCCTGTGGGAATGTGGAGTCATGCAGCTATGCCTGCTCCACATTTAACCAGCTAACTACAAAATAAGAATTTAGATTGAACAAAATGTTTTGAGGGAATAAATGTCACTAGCCATTTTGTTCTTCAGCATGAGTTGGTTGTAGATCAGTGTTGAGTGCAATGCTGCTGAAGATGGGATGAATCCAAAGGGTTTTCTCAGCTGAGTGATCTGTAAGGAGGATGCTAGAAAATAAACTGCTGCTTCAGAGCTGCTTTGTAGTTTGGCCTTGGTTTATGGAAGCTGACCATAAAAGCTGCTGCTTCTCCCCTGATCTGTCAGACATTTATGAGCCACAGTAAGCCCTTTTCAGAACCTGCTGCCAAGGCCCTTTGTGGTTCTGATTATTCTGACAAACTGTATAACTGCTGTTTGTCAGATCTGAGCCGTCCAAACTCGAGGCTGTGCTCCAGTGGGCCCCTGAGCTGACACAGATGTGCTGTGCTTGGTTCCAGGGTTTCTGTTTTGTTTATCCGCTGCCGCGAGATTGACAAAAACGATAACCTTATCTTGCTCCTGTTGCTTCTGTTCAGAAAATTAGGCTGCCCACTGGTACTTCCTAAGTATCTGCTGTTCCTGGAAGCTCTAAGGGTGCTGCCATATGTAATGATTTGCTAGTTATCTTCAGTGTAAATATTCCAGGAAGCCATGTAAATGAGGCAATACCTTCGTATGTGTTTGTATGTGTTCACAAATGCAGTGCAGTATAGTTCTATGCAGGTGCAAGATACTTTTCTTTCCTCCTCAAGTATGCATCTGCGTCTTCATTTGAACGTCTTCATACCAGGCATGCAGTTGTAAACATGTGGCTCTGAGGGCCATGTATGGCAGCTGATCATTTGCGTGTGCAAACGGAACTATGTCAATGTCGCAGAGATATGGAGGACTGTATGATGTATTTTCTGCCATCCTTCTTACTTTGCATGGAAAATTATTTTACTATACATAAAATAACATTTTCAGGACTAACAATGTAAAGGAATTTGTGCTTATAAAACATGAATTGTGATCAACTTGACTTCTTACTGAAGAATGGCTTTTTAACGCTATACCATCAAACTTTCTAAGTTCTGATAGGAGACTCCTACAATCTGAGATTCTGCTGCCAGATCGATAAGAAAATGTTAAAAGTCTCAAAACTGACCGACATCATCATTCACAAATCTTGTTCTTGGGAGCTTCCTACTTAAAATAACCAGACATAGAGGTATACTCACTGTGTAAAAGAATAGGTGAATTCTGTGCTGGCTGCTGGTGCGGCGTGAGGGACAAGTGCGGATGCTTCACTCAGAGTTTGTATATGCCTCGAAGGGACGTCCCTCCCAAAAATGCCTGCTTAAAAGGAGGAGAAGGCAATGATGACTTCACTAGTCTAGAGAGCGGCAGAGTCAGGGTGGAGGCAAGAGGGGAAAAGGGAGTGGGGGAAGGAAAAAAAAGGAAACTTTGCCCTTATAAGGCCATGGCCTTTCAGCAGCTCGCTTTCCTGGTTTCCTGTGCCTCTTCTCCTCACGTCAAGCCCTCACGTCTCCTCATCCTGCCTTATTTGGGTAGAGCTCATTCCCATGCAAAGGAGAGAGACAACAGCCAGGCAGTGTTGGTTTTGGTCAGAGGGAATTCTCCAAATACTTTCGTCACATCACACATCATTCAAAGAGGCTGTGGGATGGTGGAGCGCTGGGTCTGGAAGGGAAAGGGAGCACAAAGACAACAGAGAAAATCTGGAGAAAAGACGTAATGTCTTGGTCTATAACACAGGCAAAATGATGAAGAGAGGAGTGAGGTGAAGGTGGAGTAACAATGATCATCAAGACAATAGAAATATTTAATTCAGGCCCCATGGGGGGATTCTGTCTCAAATTTAGAAATAGAACTCCATGAAAGTCCTGATTGTTGTCACTAAATTGTGCTTGTGAGAGATGTGTGTGTGTGATCTGTGTGTGTGTGTGTGTGTGTGTGTGTGTGTGTGTGTGTGTTTGCGTGTGTGTGCGCCCCATCACACCTCATGACATTTCCATCACTTACGTTCCATTACAACTACCTTTTGGCATGACACTCCCGCTAACATTTGTGATCTCGCTTCTCTGTTCATAACCATCCTTTATGGGAAAGTTTGATGGTCCACAGATGACACTTGCAATGACAAAGCAGACCAACCTCAAAAAATGAGTGTGGTGTTAAGGAAAAGCTGGTATTGCAAAATATACACACTGCCTTGAAAATCCTCTGTTACCCCTTTAACCTTTTCACATTTTGTCATGTTACAGGCACAAAGTTCATTATGTTTTTTTTTTCAGGTTTTATGTGGTAGACCAAAACACAATATTACAGTAGAATCTTAGTAAAAAAACAGCATCATGAACACCAAGAAACAAGGACGTTTTGGAGAAGTTTAAAGCAGGGTTAGGTTAAAAAAATCTCCAAAGCTTTGAGCAGAGCACCGTTCAATCCATTGTCTGAATATGAGGAGAGTCGGGGAACAACTGCTAGACTACCAAGATATTATCTTTCACCTAAATTGACAAACTGGAAGGGGGGGCATTAATAGGAGCTGCAGCCAACGTGCTTATTGTAACTGCAGGGGAGCTGCAGAGATCAGCAGCTCACATGGGAGAGTCTGTTGACAGCACTCTACTCCATAAATCCGACCTTTATGGAGACAATAGAATGTTTTACATCAAACTATATTTGTCTATTAGTATGACCCAGTCTATGTTCAGATACAATCAATTTTGAGAATCTATGGCAAAACGGATCACAGAATCTCTTCATCTAATCAGACTTGGCAGCTCTGGCTGGTTTGCAAAGACGAAGGCGGAAAACTTTCAGTCTGTAGGTGTATAAATCTGATAGAGACATGCCCCTAAAGACTTGCAGTTGTAATTGCTGCAAAAAGCCGCAACATATTGCCTCTGTGGGGACTAAAAACTCATTTTTACCATGTGTTGCACATTTAAATTTTCATTCTACTTCACTTTGTGCAACACTTGGTGTTGGTCAGTTTCAAAAAAATCCCAATATCATACATTAAGGTTTTTTAGTTGCAGCTTTAAAAAATGCAGAAAAGTTCAAGTGGTATTAATACTTTTCCATAGCACTGTATCTCTTGCAGGTAAAGGACAATAAAGAAACAAACATGAGCAACAAAAGGCCAGACCAGCTTTATCAGAGCAGCCCGTCCTCTGGTCATCTCATTTAATTCTGCTCTTAGGAGCTGTAAAAAGAGTAGAACCAGATGTTCTTCCTGTATGTCTCATGTTTTTTTGTGATTGATTTTCCTTTTGATGCAGCTGACTCCGACTGTAGGACTGTAGACGGCTCAAGCAAGGATAAACACAGCTGCAGTAATCGAGCCGAAATATTAACATTTATTAAAACTCGAAAATACATCATGTGGAAACATTATTTTGCTTGCAAGTAGAACCTTACCAACAGGATCCCTATAATAGCAATGCATATTCACACAAAGTCATTCTAAACAACATAATCAATTCAATTCAATTCAATTCAAAAATACTTTATTAATCCCAATGGGAAATTAAATGTTGTTGTAGCTCATATTATGAAGGTTTCCTCAAAGAGCCGTTGTAGATGCTGATGGCTGTGGGCAGGAAGGATCTCCTGTAGAGGTCCGTCTTACAGTAGATCTGAAGAAGCCTCTGACTGAAGACACTCTGTTGTTGTAGGACAGTCTCATGAAGAGGATGCTCAGGGTTCTCCATAATGTTCTTCATTTTATGAAGAATCCGTCTTTCCACAATGATCTCCAGAGGTTCCAGAGGAGTCCCCAGAACAGAGGCAGCCTTTTTTATCAGCTTGTTGAGCTTTTTTAAGTCCCTGCCTCTGATGCTGCTTCCCCAGCAGATGATGGTAGAAGAGATCACACTCTCCACAACAGACTTATAGAAGATAGGCAGCATCTTGCTGCAAACACCAAAGGACCTAAGCTTCTTCAAGAAGTACAGTCTGCTCTGTCCCTTCTTGTAGATGGCTTCACAGTTGCATCTCCACTCTAGTCTGTTGTCCAGGTGAACACCGAGGTATTTATACTCCTCCACCACCTCCACTTCTTCTCCCATGATAGAAATGGTTTTTGACTTATTCCTGTTTCTCTTAAAATCTACAATCATCTCCTTTGTTTTATTCACATTCAACATGAGATGATTGTTTCCACACCATGCCACAAAGCGGTCCACCACCTTCCTTTACTCAGCTTCTTGTCCATCTCTGATCCACCCCACGACTGCAGAATCATCCGAGTATTTCTGCAGATGACAGGAGTCTGTCTTGTACTGGAAGTCTGAGGTGTACAGAGTGAAAAGGAATGGTGAGAGTACAGTCCCCTGTGGTGCTCCTGTGCTGCTGACTACCTGGTTAGACTCACAACCCTTCAGTCTCACAAACTGTGGTCTGTTTGTCAGGTAGTCTTTGATCCAGGAGATTGTTGAGGCCTCCACCTGAGTCTTCTGGAGTTTTTGACAAAGCAAATCAGGTTGGATTGTATTAAATGCACTGGAGAAATCAAAGAACATGATCCTCACAGTGCTGCTGGCTTTGTCCAGATGACAGTGGGTTTGTTGAAACAGGTGTATGATGGCGTCTTCAACTACAACTCCACAGCGATAAGCAAACTGAAGGAGGTCCTGATGGTTTACTGTTTGCTTACTCAGGTGGGCCAACAGAAGTCTCTCTAGGACCTTCATGATGTGAGATATCAGTGCAACAGGTCTATAGTCATTGAGGACTGATGGGTGAGTTTTCTTTGGTACCGGAATAAGACAGGAGGTCTTCCACAACACCGGAACCTTCTTCTGGGCCAGGCTAAGGTAGAAGAGGTGCTGCAGAATCCCACAGAGCTGCTCTGCACAGGCCTTCAGGACTCTAGGGCTGACATGATCTGGACCTGCAGCCTTATTCCTATTCAGTCTCTCCAGTTGTCTCTTCACCAGACTTCTTGAGACACACAGGTGGAAGGGGGAAGCAAAGGAAGCATCAGCATCTTTTGATATGGTTGAATGCAAACATGTAGAAGCAGAAGGGTCTAGGGCTGAGGTGGAAGATAAAAAATGTGAGGTGTTACTGGACAGCTGTGGGTCCTGTGGGTCAAAGGAAGATGGAATGTCTGTTTGGCTGTGAGCAGGAGAGGAGGATGCGAAGCTTGTTTCTGAACTGAACCTATTGAAGAATGTGTTCAGTTCATTGGCTCTGTCCAGACCTCCATCGGTCTGATCATCCTTCTGCTTGAAGCCTGTGATCTTCTTCATCCCTGTCTACACATCTCTGATATTGTTTTGCTGGAGCTTGCTCTCCAGCTTCTTCTTGTACACCTCCTTGCTGTCTCTTATCTTGACTTTAAGTTGCTTCTGTATAATCCTCAATAATTCTCTGTTTCCCTCTCTGAAGGCTCTTTTTTTCTTGTTAACCAGGTCCTTCAGGTCACTGGTGATCTAAGGTTTGTTATTGGGGAAGCATCTCACAGTTCTGGTGATCTGGTAATCGAAGTTATAAAATTCAGGACGCTTTCATAAATGTTTCTGCTAGTTTTGTCTTATTTGTGCCTATGTACTACAGTTAAAATGCTTTTTACTGAAGGCTCTTTGATATCATTCAAAACATGTTTTGCATTGTTGTGAGACAATTATGGCCTGGGGACTACTCTAAAGAAGATAAGAACAACATCAGAGAGGCTCAGGCAGGTTATTAGATTAGGTACTGTGGACTGTATGGTTCATACTTGCAGCAGCTGAGTTACTGGAACAGAAAGTTGGCTGAAGATCCCGGGGAAGCTGAACCAGCTTGATGGCAGGTAAGAAGCAGCAGGTATTGTTCTGGCTTTGCTGTCTGATCTCTAGGAGATGAAACAGGCAGGTAGGTGAAGGTAGGTTGTCCACGTGAGGATTTCTACTATATTGTCAACCAGGAAGTGGCTTGAGGAACTTAATGATGCTCAGGTGGAGGCTTGACGTGAGTTCAAGGTTTCTGAGTCAAACTGTAGCAACTAATGGTCACTGGAAGCATAACACAAGGAAGGATTTCAATAACATTTGATGGAACAATCTGGCAGTGCTGGAGGGTCCTGCTGGTCCTCTTGTACTCAGAGATAATGAGTGGAAAAGCTTTAGGCAAGTGAACAGCTCCTCAAGGATGGGTCAGCCAACAGAAGAGCACAAAAAGGGAGGGGAAGAGAGAGGATAAAACAAGCAACACACAATCACCCCAGGATTATGACAGTAGAAACTTATCATTATTCATTAACCAGTGACTGGTTAGTTACAGAGAACTTATATCTGGTCAAGAACAGGGTTGTTTATGTGAACAATTAAGTATTTCTTTAAAAGCTAAATTAATATTAAATTTATATGCTGTTTACATTGTCTGTAAAATCATGTTAATTCCTGTGGCGTTGGTGGATGAATAAGTGCTCAAGTTAAATCTTGCCATTATTGTCAAATATAATATAAAAAGACCAGAATATTGTCATTCCAACCAAAATCAGACTTTTTGCCATGCATTTGAACAGGGCTGTCTATATATTTTTTACACTTTCAGATAAAGACGTGGACGGTTATACAGTCGACTGTGGTCTCACAGAGAACATGACCGCGGTACTTTTTCTGTGCTTTTTCTTTCAAGAAGCAGCTGAAATTTAAGCCGTTTCTGTCCAAGCAAAGAGAGTCAACAATATCAAGTTTTAAGTTCAACAAGCGGTAAAACAAATTGTATTTAAATTCATATCCACCCAGAAAAATAAAAAAGTTTAATTTGTCAGCCTTGCGACTAGTGTGGGACTTCCTCCTACTTTTGACATCCTGACATTCCCCAAAACTCTGCAAGCAAAACTTGATGGCAAAGAACCATGCCAGAAAAACCCAAAAGATAGACACATTCATCAGAGTCCTCTATGAAGTATACAATGTGAGGTTTTAGTCTCCTAAAACTGACTATATATCTTATTATTGGGGTTATGTTAACCTAGTTTACCAATAACACAAATGTAAAGTCATAACTTGACCTCCATTATTTCAATTTCTCTTGATGTTTTAGGTATCCCACAAATGCAAAAAATGTCCAGGCTGTAAAGATGTTGAAGTGTCCTTTTCTCAGGGATCTTGAGGGAAATGGTTCTGTAAGTGAAAATGTACAGAAATGTATTTAGTGTTAGGGATTAATTGTAAAATGTAAAATTTAGATATATATTGAAAAATTAAGTAAAATTGATACATTACTACTACTTTCACTTTTTTTGCAAAACACCTGTAAAATAAAAAAAAAAGTAAAAATTTCAACCAAAAACATGCTGGTTAAATTTGAAATCTATTGACCTAATAGCTGCCCTTATTATCTCCCATACATTTTCAAAGAGGACACTGATCTCTTTATCATGCTATGAGAGGTGTGTCTAACTTGCTCAGCAGGTTTGTCTGTTGTTCAGCTTAACCCATTTATACAACAAAGTTAGTGTTTGAAGCATTCATATAGTCTAATTTAAATAAACTGAATATTAACAGGATGCATTCTACTTCACTCTATAAGGCTGTGTAATTCTGCATTATGGATTAATGGCTTCAAAAGCCGTTGTCACTAAAATCCGGTTTTATAATAATTGCCACAAAATGTAATCAATTCCTTTAAGACGTTTTGTAATAGTTTCTGCCACATTATTAAATTTTATGGTGGCTGTTACAAAATGGGGCTGTTTCTCTTTTTAAAAAATTATATTATAATTCATATTCATGCTGCGCATTATGCAATAAACGATCACAAACCAGTGTTTGCGCTCATTCTAATCAGTGTGTATTTAAAAACTGTTATGTCACGGATAATAGACATTTTAATCTTTAAAGTTTTGTTTAATAAATGCCAAGCTTTGGTTATTAATCGCATTGTCACCTTTTTTGCCTGAAACTTCAGTATTAACCTACAGGTTGTTCAAAGAAGGAACATCCAGACAAGTAAACAGTTTTTTCCCGCAGTGTGTGGGCTATAAGAACAATGGCAACCTGCGTTGTAAAAACAAAAAAGAGCATGTTTCTCTTAACAATAAATGAAAGAAGCATTTGATCTAGTAATATAAAACAAATTGAACAAGAAAATTCCCTAGACTTTAATATATACATATGTAAAATGCTAGAAGTCCCCCTCCACGCACAGTTTGTTTTCTTGCAGAACAAACTTAAGACGGTTTGTTGCTGCAGTTTTAGAGATGTTTAATTACTTTTTGAAGCTCGGATCTTTTTACATTGTTGCACAATGCAGTGTTACAGGCTGTTAAGTTAACTTGCTGCGATTTTTTTAATCCCTTTTTGACTTCAAATAGTGTAATTATCCATCCCCATAACCAACAATTCACTTGACTGGCCAAGACTGGAAGATGGCCTTCCCCAGGAGAGCTACAACCAATGTGAAAGGAGACAATGTTGTGGTGCGTTACGCCCAAACAACTGATGAAGGGATCATCTCAGATTTCTGCACTTACTTTGTTTCCAACCTGGCATACCCTAGACACCTGAAGAACACTCTAATGTTCCTCCTACGGTACATTGCAGTGCCCCAAATGCTCAAGTAGGGCTTTCACTTTTATGAAGCTGATTCAGCACATAGGACTTATTCACACACATGAAGCCAACATTAATGTGTCTTATAGATGACGTTTGTATAAAAAACATAGAGTCAAAACTTTATGTCCTGACAATGAATGTGATGAAAGTGAGCTCGTCATTAATGACTTGGGAGAATCTTTGACAGAAAAAGTTATCGAAAATCCTCCCTCTTATGGTGAGCTGTGAACTAGTTTCTCAGAAATGGTGCCTTTTTAGGTTGTTGCCTTTCCTAATGGCACACCGGTCGCTCCCCTGCAACCATCCATGGATTAAGCAGTGATGGATGCTTTACTGTGAGTAAGGGTCTCCCTAGCAGGACGGGAACCTGGGCCTTTCACCATACTTTTCAGATGTCAATATCAATATTTTTGTGTTTTGTATTACGCATTTAGATTTTTATCATGACATAACTATAATGAGACAACATTTTTTGTAGGTAATTTTCTTTACTTGATTCATTTTTATTGTTCAGGTTTTTTGTTTCAGTCTTCCCAAAAATTATTTGTAATGAACTTTATTAGTCTTGGCATGGTGGTTAGCACTGTTGCAGCAAGAAGGTCCAGGGTGCGAATTCAAGCTGGGCTCCTTTTGCATGGAGTTTTCATGTTCTCCCTGTGCATGTGAGGGTTGTCACCGGGTACTCCTGCTTCCTCTGACAGTCCAAAAACATGACTGGTGTCTCTAAACTGGCCTTGGCATGCATGGTTGTTTAGCCTGTGTGTCTCTGTGATGGACTAAAGACCTGAGCAGGGTTTACCCTGCCTCTCACCCAATGACTGCTGGAGAGGCACCAGTCCCCATGCAAGGAAAAGCAGGTATAGACAATGGATGGATGTATTATGTTTATAGATTGGCTGATTGATTGATGCAGTAACACACAATGTGCTACAGCCAGTCATTGCTATTCTAGCAGATATCTGAGGTCTTAAATCATGTCATCTAATATGTGTAATAATATGAAATGTTTCCATTAAAGTAACAACATACACACTTATTAGGGGTTCTTGTTCTCACTAGAATGACTTACATGTCAAGATATCATTGTGAGTGTAAGTTTCCATATTACATGCGTGTTAAAGCATATTACAGTATATTTACTGTACATGAAGCATTCTTACTGGAGGACCAGTGCACTGCCATCAGATCTACATAAATGAACTGGATAAACCTTTGCCTCCTGCCAATTTCTATTAATTTCTTATTTGTGGCCCAGAAAAATCCATCATCTCTCAGACAGCCTTTAATTGCATTCAAATCAACAAAATGTCACGTTTTGTTTTTACACAGCCTCTCAGCATTGTTCTGGTCATGTATTCACAAAAATACATTTTTATTTGAAAATATTCATGTTATGCAAAATCACTGTTTGTATTCACATATATGACTACAGCACAGGTTCTTATGCTATTGGACAATTCTGACAGTAGATCACAGACTGGGTGCAGTAACAGTTATTTTATTTCTCTATTTATTCTCTTAGTTGTATGAAGACAAGTGGATTTCAAAGGACCCCTTGATGTCCTGTAGGTTGGTCACACAGTGTAGGGGTACACAATGTGACCGGTGAAAATATTGTATTCCATATTTGTGCAGAGCTTCCTCCCGGACAACAGCTCCAAATAGACTTGATCGCCTCGCCGCATCTCCATTACCACAACCTGAAAGAAGAGATATGCCCCAACACATTTAACAATGTTTAGCCAAACAGAACAAATCATTTGTGCTTTTTCTTTTTAATACTCATTGCAAAACTAACCTGAGTGGCACTGTCCTCGGCATCTTCTCGATTGTTCTCCCACACACTGACCACCATCCTGCCGTTCTTCATGAGCTGGACCTAGGAAAAAAAAACATTACAAACAGCTCAACCAAGATGCCTGGGCTAGAAATGTGCACTTTAAAATGTAGGCCATACTTTGTGGTAGAGGCGTCCACCCTCTCCAACAGATGAGAAGGTGGTAAAAGAAAACATATAAACACCAGGGCAAAGGGCAGTGAAGACACCTGCAGGAAGAAGTGACGTTTGTTTTAAATTGATGGTGAGAAAATCTTCCATAGTTGATTCAATTTTTTCTTCTTGGTGTGCTCCTTACCCATAGAGGGGTTGTATCCATTGCCAGAGTTGAGTGTTACTTGGGGGAACGGGATTGGTACGTTGGTATTGAAAGGACCAAAGCAACGCTCAGTGGTTCCAGGAATTTCGATGGCCATATTTGGAATCATGGTGGCCTTGAAGGAAACCTTGAAACCATCTGAGAAAAAAAATCAGACTTCTCACTAACTACACTTTCATGCTCAAATATAATGTTTGGTTATTTTAGGCACAGGTGTACCTGAAAGTGAATTTACGCTGCTATTCAGGGATATGATTTTCTGCCACAAATATTTGATCCTTTTGAAGCTCTCTTCTTCTACTTGGTACATTTCATTGGCTGCGCAGCAGCAGCCACGTTGGCGATAGAAAGGGCAATCACAGTCCCACTTGCTGCAGGTTAGAGACCCATTCCACTGAACTGCAAGGCAAGGGACATACAGAGAAATCATCATGTCAAATCATGTTCATCAAGCAGCTCTGCACTACGAATGTTTCAGATTTGAACAGATTTGATTTAAAATATAACTTAAAGTGTCTTTTGAAAAATAAAACATGGGATAATTATGTAAACAACAATCCACAGTCACACCAAGAAATGCAACACCAAGGCACGAAAAACAACCCAGACATATATGATCACTATAAAAACAGTAAGATTCTGATATTCTAAAAGCTAAAAATGTACTTTACATTTAATTAATCCAGTTGAGAGTTTGTGGCTTACCTGCGTCCTGTTTGAGGACGTCCATAGCAGAGGACAGGGCCGCAACGCGTCCGCAGAGAAACAGCGACCCCGACAGGAGCACTAGTGGTAACACACCCATCTGGGGAAAAAAAGAAGACAGAGGGAAGGTTTGGATCGGAAAAGAGTAGAACAAATGACAGGTAACATTAAAGTATTTTACCAAACAAATAATAGTTATAGTGAAACATAGACTTGAGCTTTTTGTTTACTGACTGACTGACATTTGGGCAAAAGATGAAAGATGAAATAAGAAACGATAAGATATGACTATTTATAATAATATTGATTTCAGTGAGTTGTGTAAATGACTTTAGTTCACAATAGAGAAAGAGTTTGTTAATTTAAATTGCTTAAAATTAGCCTTTTATCTGCCCAGTATTTAACACAAGCTTTGACCAATGAATTAGTCCCAAACTAAACAGGTAATGTTGTGTACTATACAGCTGTATAATATGTACAGTTATATGGAATATGAATTTTTCTGTCAGTAGTTTGTCTTTATTTAGGATGCAGCTTTACTTAGAAAATGGGGGGATAGATTGATTACCCCATGATAATGAAATTTTCATTTTAACCCAAATATTTTCTCATTAGTTAATAAGGTAATGATGTTACACATTATTAACTTTAATCCATTATTTATAGTGGATTAAAGTTTAACAATAGCCTAACCCAGATGTATACTGGTTCAAACCGATGAGTGAACACTGTTGTGTTAAATTAACCTTAGACCTGGGAATGGGTTGGAAAATTTCCCAGATAAATTTTTTTTCATCCAGATTTTTTTTTTAATTCTGCCACAAAGGACTGGATAACTTTAGATATTTGACCAAATTAATGCTGATAAGGCAGAAGTATGAGTTCAGGTATGTTATCTGCACAGGAATCTGACACAGTAACTGAAAACTCCAATATTTGTCTAGTCTTTTAGATACTCTTTGGTAGAGTCACAAGAACATAACCCTTACCCTCCAGATGCTTTACTTTGTCTCAAAACCGAGCCGTAGTGGTTATTGTTTTTATTAAGCACTAGTTAACTTGTAACTGAAGCTGAGTTTTTTGCAGAGATAAAAATGTAAAACTTACTGTTTTGTTCAGTTGCTCCCTCTTCCCGTTCAGAAATGCACTGTCAACTTGAGGTGAGTTTGTGAAACTGAGAGTTTAAAGCAGGGGAAGTTTGTAGCCTCTTATTGATGAACGGAAGGTGATCCACCCCACAAGGTGGCGACTGGCAGTAGCTCCACCTCCTCACATGTAAACAAAAACATTCACTGTAAATTAAATACTGTATGCTCGTTTCCTCTTCACAATGAGAGCTGTCCCTGTCCGTGGTAATATGGTACCAAGGTGGATATTTTGTCTTTTAGGTGTAGAAGAATAACAATCACTTGTGCTTGAACCATAATATCCTTTATCAGGACATCGTCTCTGGTTGCCATCCTTTCATAAGATGGTGCAGACTATTGTTAAAAAAGCAAAAGAGTCTGATAAGAAACATTTATCCGTCAATCGATAATGGCCTCAATATAGCAACAATATGCTGTCACCTGATTCTCATGCTGAGGCTTAGCTGATACTGTTATTCCCATAGTCGTGTTCTCCTCAGTTATTGTAGCAGAAGCAGACACTGATTAATCGCTTATTGTTGGTCGGGACACGTGATATGAACACGGCACACTCCATCTTCATTAGAATGAAAGGATCCCTAAAGCCCCAAATCCCAAAGCCATCTTCAAAGTGTTACTAAAGGTTTTCTCTTTCCTAGGAAGATTTCATGGAAAGCCAAATATGATAAATCTCCAAAATGTACGAGGAAAACAAACAATGAAGCTGTGAGACACTTTAAACCTGTGTCAGATATTAGGCCTGATATGTTATGCTCGCTCTAGATTCCCATTCTGTTTGTTCAGCTCTGCATACCC
This sequence comes from Girardinichthys multiradiatus, assembly GCF_021462225.1. Taxonomy (NCBI): domain Eukaryota; kingdom Metazoa; phylum Chordata; class Actinopteri; order Cyprinodontiformes; family Goodeidae; genus Girardinichthys; species Girardinichthys multiradiatus. The sequence continues at coordinate 11,597,005 of NC_061810.1, read as the reverse complement.
CTTGTCACATTTTGTCTCATTACAACCACAAGCTTTTGTGCACTTTTATGTAACACACCATGAAAATGTAGCACTTATTAGGGAAGTGAATGAAAAAGGATGCATGTTTTTCAACATTTTTCAAAAACATAAATCTGAAGAGTGAGGTGCGCATTTACATGCAGCCCCTCTGAGTCAAAACTTCATAGAATCACAGGTCTTTTGTGGTGAGTCTTTAGCAGCTTTGATTTTTGCCCATTCGTCTAAGCTCACTCACACTGGAGCAGGCCCTGTCAACCACAATCCATACGTTTGGATTTTGAATTTGATTAGATCTCGACTTTGACTGGGTATTCCTTGCACATGAATTGGCTTTGATCTAAACCATTCCATTGTAGCTTTGGCTGCATGTTTAGGGTCGTTGTTCTCCTGTAAGTTAAACTTCCACCCCTTGGTCAAGTCTTTAGCAGCCTCTAGTCGGTTTTCCTGTGGGATTATGTAGCTTTATTCATCTTCCCAACAGCTCTGAACTGGTTCCCTGTTACTGCAGAAAAAAAGCATCCCGAGAATGATGATATTTGGTGGAAGATGCTGTCCTCAGGGCGATGTGCAGTTTAAGGCATTATAGGGCATTTTGCATGTAGATAAAAAATTGCTAGGTTTGTCAAGTGCACAACTAATAGTTTGGCTGTTGACAGATTCAAGGTGATGTGTAGTTTTAGTTTTCCTCCACACATAGTGTTTTAACATTAACATTTCACATTAGAATAGATTGCAGTTCTCTCTGTTTTTGGTTTATTGCATGCAGAAGTGACTTTAATTCCATCCATCCATCCATCCATTCATCCATCCATCCATCCATCCATCCATCCATCCATCCATCCATCCATCCATCCATCCATCCATCCATCCATCCATCCATCCATGGGGGTCTGCTAGTACATCACAAGGCACTTAGTGTCAAAGTCATTTTCAGAGGAGAACCCATGGAGGGAAAGAAATCCTGTCCAGAAATCCTAAATTCCAAGGTTTTGATTAGTAGAAGACAACGCTTTAGAGATTTAAGGCATTTTAACACAATTAGGTACTATACAGATATACTTTGTGTTTAGGTGACTGGTTATAGTGATTTTGTTTTATTTCTGAACTTGTTTGGGAGAGTATGTTTGACTTGCATCAATTGGAGCCATTCTGTGCTTCCTTTTCCCATCATCTGTCTGCCTTTCTTTGTAGACTAGATTCTCTGTTAGTCAATGAAAAGCCTTCAAATAAGACTTGAACATTAAGGAGGAAAATAGCTTTTATTTCATCTTTGACAATCTTATGTTTCAAGTTTGTCAAGTTTGAAATCAATTCAAAGGAATTAAATATTAACTCTCATGAGAAATGATTTGGGGAAAATCCGTATTTACAAAAGTATCTAAAGGAGATATCCTAAGCCAATACTTGTTCCAGCAGTTCTTTTTAAGGTGCAGGGAGTTTCCTTTCAATAGCTTTACAGCTTCTCTTTCCTCTTGGGACAGTGCATTGTCACTGCTTGATTCCCACATCAGCTGACCTGTTTCTTCTCACTCTTTATTGTGTTCCTCTGGTCTTATCAACTAGATGGAGGCCGGGATGTATTAGGTGCTTTATGATGGCTTTGCACACATCTTCACAAAGCAAAATTCATGTACGAGCCAACTGTAAAACAGATCTGTTGTTTCCTGATCACGGATGTGATTTCAGACCCCAGTGTTGAATTGTGACATTTTTGGTTCATCTGAGATGGTTTGATAGGGACATTTGACACTTTGCTGTGTGATGGAAACAAACTGTTTCTAGATGTGAGCTTTTGCTATTTTTAATTATTCTATAGTATACAACAAGAATCTAATTTAATACAAAAAAAACCCAAAAAACAATAACGGTAAAAGAAAAAGGGAAAATAATTGGATTATGACCCATAAATTGAACTCAAAACCCTTTTGGACTGAATGGGGAGATATTTAATGATACATCACATGTGACTCTTTCATAGTTTCATACTGTAAACCTATTAAAGGTTTTCTTTTTGTTCAAGAAGACAAACATGATGAGATGTGCTCCCATGTACGTTAAAACTGAAGCTTCTTCTAGCTTGCCCCAGGGGAAGCCAGAAGCCTTGTTCAAGTTCAGTTTAGCCCTTCGTCCTACACCCGCACCTCTACTTTTAACATATTGGAGTGACCCAGCCACTGTCCTGACTAAAGTCTCATAGAGAATCTATGTATTGGGGTAAACATTAAAGTGACGTGAAGGAGGCTATCCAACATCAAACACATGCAAAAAGCGGCTCAGGAATCAGCAAAAGGGTTTGATCGCTGGAATACCAATGGAGATTTTTCCATTTATTATTAAGAAAGGTTTCTAAATAATTTACAACACACTTTTCTTTGTACAGTATAAATAAAAACTAAAGAAATATATTTTTTACAAAAACTATTGTATTCCTGTTGGACATCTTTCTCGTTTCCATTCAGAAATAAACGTCTTGGCTGAAAAAATGTTGGGCTTAACTGTGTAGTCTTGGGAGAGCATTAGTCAGAGAAGCAGCCAAGAAACCCATAGTAGCTCTGGAGGAACTGCAGGGATCCACTGCTCAGGTAGGAGAACCTGTTGACAGGACTACTATTAATCAGGCACTCCAGATATCTGGTGCTTCATAGAAGAATGATTTAACATAGGTCACACTGCAAACATGTCATGGAACCAAGTTTAAAACCAGTTAGAGGCTATAAAAGACTAGAGAGCGAAGCAGAGGGTGACTTTCCAGCAGGACAACTACCCTAAACATACAGCCAGAGCTGCAGAGAATGGCTCAATCAAAGTCCAGGCCTATGAGAAACTGGGGCTGTACATGAAAACTGATGTTAATAGATGTTCCCCATCCAGTCTGACTGAGTTTGTGCTATTTTACAAAAAGAATGGCCAAATATTTCAACCTCTAGATGTGCAAAGCTGGTACAGAAACGAGCCATGGTAATTGTGGTGAAAGATGGTTCTACAAAGTACTGACCTATGAGAGCAAATTGTTTTTGCAACAGAAGTTTAAAAAACATTTATCATTTTCATTTACACTTACATGATAATGTTCGTTGATCTATCCTATAAAATCCAACTTAAATACATTGACGTTTATAGTTGTAACGCAACAAAATGTCAAACTGGGCATGAATAGTTTTATAAGACATTGTTTTGAAGTAGTTATGTTGAAGTAGTTATTAATACTGCCAATACTTCAGCATGTTTGTCTTTTTCATTGGTAGCAGTGCTACCAACTGCATCACTGTACAGCCCAGATTTGTTTATATTATCTATGACATTATCTATATTTTCTATAGCTATCTGATTGTGTTACAGACAGTTCACTAAACTGTTTGCATTGTTCATCTCAAACTGTATGGGCAGTTAATGTATATTGTTCACAGTGCAGGTAAAACAGGGAGAACTTTCTATTCCTTAACTTTGATAATGTAGAGATGTTTTGTGATTTATTAATGTTTAGAATTTTATTCTCAAACATCCACCCCAACAGACCTCGAAGATGTTTTACTACATCTAACACATATATGCTTTAATCTTGGTCTTTTAAGGTGGCGACTTGTTATTGGTTTTGTGAGAAAAGATCAGACACTTTAATTGTAATATGCATATAAAAAAAAAAAATAATAAACAAAAAAAGACAGTAACCCAATGTTCACATTCTAGTATTTTATTATATTTTTTACACTTCCTTGTGTGTAGACGATACACAACAACTCAGAGGAAAAAGAAAATCACAAATAAAGGAAACTTCTTTGTCTTAAAGTCATTTACAGGTTTGAAGGTGTTAGAGGTTTGGGTCTCAAATCAATCAAGAAATGCCATAATCTGATGATAAAAAATATAAGAGCAAAGATAGTCATGCTTTGAAGTGGGAAAGCATTCACACCACCCAGGCTGGATGCTTATAGGATGGTTTTTAAAATAAGGTTTCCCTCATACAAATTAGACAATAATGATGCAAGGGCTTACAAGACATTACAAAGAAGGAAACTAAACTCCATAATTTATGCATCAGCATAAAGAAGAAAGGCACTGAAAGTGTTATAGTGGTTAGAGTCATCGCAGAGGAAGCATCCCTTTGTCAACTTGACGGACACGCTGTCTCCAGCTTTCAGATTCAGGGCAACAGCTATGGTGGTGCTGTCCTCTTGGTCTTTCCTATTGAGTTCTCTAGATCCAGCCACTATTTGGCCGTTGACCTGCAGGCTGGTGCAGACGGCCAGCGTGTTACCAGGAGAACCGGCGTCGCTAAACGAAGTCACGGCCAGGCTGTAGACCCCGGAGTAGGTGACACTGAAGATACCAGAGGCCATGTTGTAGGCCATTCCGAGGTTTAGGAAAGAGTGCTGGTAGGGGACGACAGTGTCGACACCAAATGGCCCGAGACATTTAAAGTTGTCTCCGGTATACAAAGAGACAGAGAAGGCAACACGTTTGTCTGCAAAAGGAAAGATAAGAATAGTTAGACAGTAGAACAGTGGTCTCTCATTACATAGAAGGTTCTTGCAGGAATATCTATGGGATGTGCCCCTCACCTTGAAGAGCGTTAAAACCTTGGTTTGCTTTATCTAACTCCTTCTCCAGGTTAGTTAGAGTTGTATCAAAGTATGTCTGCAGTCTGTTCGTCTCACGCACCATCGTGCAGCACTCACAAGACAGCTTGTCCACACTGCAGGCTGAACACAAAACGAATTGAGCGCACATTCAGATTAAGATTCACACATGCATACGCTCTGATAATGCAGCCACAAGTCCTCACCACTGACTGGCTTGGTGAGGGGATCCGGAGCGGCTCGCCCAGGTCCTTCCCAGTTGTACGCACTCATACCAGCAGCCGCATGCAGCAGACACAGCAACACAACAGCTGGAGGGAAAAACAGGTAAAAGATACATCAGCCTCTGTAGAGCTTTGAACTAGAAGACTGTTTTGTTGTGTATTAACCTCACCTCTCATTTTGGTGATATACAGACAGGTTCGGAAGGAAAGGGAATGTGAAAGACATGACTGTTTGGGGAAAAATCATGGATATATAGTTCTCTAGGGGCTCCTCCCTCACTGTTTCACATTTGGAGTGCTCCTCCTTTGCTCCACCTTGTTTTGTTCTTCTTTAATCTGAACCCCCTTGTTTGTCCCTGTAACTGTATAACTGGGGGTGTCTTCATCACTGGGTACTCACAGAAACAGGAACACACCCTCAAGTTCTTTGTTATCGGTGCAGGCCACATATCACATATCGTTTGGAGGGAGGTGTTGTTGCTGTCACGTCACGAGATAACAAGAAATGGTCTACAGTAAATTAGAAAAGTCATTATATGTTTCCACACTGTGTCATGTTTTAAACTTTTATGTAGTATATTGAAATTTTATGTGAAATATAAATACAAAGTATTGCATAATCCTCTAGTAGAAGGAAAATTATGCATTTTTGGGAATTGTTGTACAAATCTAAAAAGAGTCAACCTTCACTCCAGTTACAGCGGCTTTACTTTTGGTCAATGTCTCTACCGATTTTATGCATTTAGAGGCCGACATTTTTGTCTGTTCTTCTTTCCAAAACACCTCAAGCTCAGCCAGATTGGATGGAGAGGTTCTATGAACATTAGATTTCAAGTATTGCCAGAGATTCTCCATTAGATTTAAATTTGGACTTTGACTGGGCCATTTTAACAATTATTTTGTATCGAACAGTGCTCGGTGAGATGTGCTTTGAATATTTTTATTAATCTAATGCTTCTTTAAACTTCTCCACAACTTTCTCTCTGACGTCTGTCAGCTGTGTTCATCAGTCTTCATGAGGCTCTCTGACTATTAATGCAAGCCCCACCCTTCAAGTTTTCGTTCATTAAAAACTGTAGAAAAACATGTATTTTTCATTTCATTTTACAAATATGTGCAATGCTGTGTTGATCTATTACACAAAACCCCAATTGTCTACCAATTTTATGCATTTAGAGGCCGACATTTTTGCACGGTATGCGATAGCTTCAGCGCTACATTTTACAGAAATTGTCAGATACACAGAAGGCTGTGGAAATGGCTTGCTGGTGCAGGGAGCTACAAAGTATTTGCTGTTCTTATATGCCTTATCTCATGGTTTAAATCATACTGTGCTTTTATGAATTTACTCTTGATTGGAACAGAATAGTATTCAGCTACAGAAGTCCTGGTTGAGTCTTCTTCACTGGTTTTAGGAATGTATTTTTTCCTAAATTATGGAAAGAAAACCATAAAAGATAAATATTTATTGTATAAGTATTAATGTTCCACTTATGCCTTTTTTACAGGGTTAAACAATATTTAACTTCCAAGGGGTGGCATAAGGACATAGTAGAAAATGTCATTCTTCTTTTCTTTCAGGCAGTGTTCATACTCTTCATATCCCCTTATTTAGTCATATCTTTGGGAACAGCAGCGTATTTAGTGTGCATATACGTTTCTCATTGTCACTTTATTTGCTCACAAAAATATGCTCACAACGTCAGTGTATGTTTAGAAGTCTAGTTTATTTTATTTAAACAATTATACCATTTCACTGGTAGCTCAGATCAGATCATTTCATTAGTACAGGGTCAAAAATTACAGCCAGGATACCTCAACATAAAAAAGACAACAGCTAATTTATTTGTTCATATTTTCCCTTCAGTTAACATGATGCTAACAATTCATGTGCATGGCAAACAGAAGAAAACAGACTGTCTCAAACACAATAAGTAGCACTGTTAACCTGAATAGATGGAATCTAGCAGAATTAAAGCCAGAAGCAGTTATGCTTTCTCAGCAGCATACAGCATGAAGCCGGTGAATGTGTTGTAGTGGGTGGTGTCGTCGCAGATGTTGCATCCTTTCTGCAGGTTGACGGACACCTGGTCGCCTGCCTTCAGGTGCGTGACGACGACAACAGTGTTGCTGTCCTCGCTGTCCAGTCCGTTCTTCTCGACAAGGGGAGCCACAGCCACGCCGTTCAACTGCAGCAGGGCGCAGGTGGCCTGGGGCAGGTCCAAAAGAGACCGGCTGTATACAGTGGCAGCCAGGTTGTAGACACCTGAGTAAGGAACGGTGAAGATGCCCGTCTGCACGTTGTAGCTATTTCCCAGGTTGAGGAAGGCGTGCTTGAAGGGGACCCCTCTGTCATCGCTGAAGGGGCCAAAGCAGGTCAAACTTCTCTCGTTGTTCAGGGCGACGGAGAAGGCGGTGCGGTTGTCTGAAGAGCCAGATAGAAGAAAAGGTTCTGGTTAGAGGGATTGGTTGGCCGTGCTTGCTCTACACTGCATTGTGCTGGGTGTGAACACTCACTTTTAATATAGTTGAGGGTCATCTTAGAGTGCATCAGCTGCTGGCTCATTTCTTTAACCGTCATGTTAAAGAACTCCTCCATCCTCGCCATCTGTTTCTGCATCAGACAGCAGCCACATTCTGCTTGGTCATTAGTGCACACTGTAAATGCCCACAAAAAAACATACATTAGTTTTGCAGACGAGACTTGGTAGAGACTCTGTCTAAAGAGACTCTGTAAAGAGACAGGTAACCCACTTATGTTTAGATTAGGGTCTGCAGGGGGTGTGGTGAGGACCGGTCCGTGCCAGGAGAATTGAGTTTGCTCCTGACCAAAAACTGCATGCAGCAGACACAGCAGAACAATTGCTGGAACAACATAAAAATTAAAACACTGGATTAATCAGGAAAGGTTTTTCACAAATACCTTTGCTGCTCTAAGCTGACTTTGAAGATCTTTAAATATTGTTAAGTTTGAACCATAAATTACTATCAAATCGACACATCTTTTGCTATTCTTGTAAACCAAGCATGAATTATCAGATGTGCTCTGTTAAATTTAAAGTTTTAATACATTTAGCCTAATGTATTTCTCCTTTTGTATCTTCAGCACTAACAACTATAACCACAATTAGAAAATCAGGCACTCAAACGTCAAAGTCTGTGAAGCTCTAACTCTTAGTCTCACCTTTCATGTTGGCAAGTGATAGCGATCCTTCTGAAGGAGAGGAAAGGTGTTCACCGATAAGACAGGAACAGAGAATATATATTTGTTGTGTTGCTCCTCCCTTGTTAACCATCTGTCTTTGCTCCTCCTTGTCCTTTACGTCCCTCCCAATTGCCTTCAAAACCTCATGAGCGAGGATAGATTTCTTCATACCTGCAGGCTATCCATCCCTGACATTTGCTCATAGTTTGGGGCTTTGTTGTTCATGCTTCTCAGGTATTATCCGTCACCTGCAGGAGGTGTACTAATCTTTTGGTTAAATAACTGAGCTGCTCGGTGTCCAAACCAAACTCCTGGCCTGGGTCCTTTTTTTATTTTTAGAAGGATGTTTGACAATTCCCATTCTAAGTCAGAAATGTACATACTTCCATATTTGGCATGATTGCCACATTAAGTGTGGATTTTTAACAATGCATTTGAATTGTTTGTTTTCTCCATAAACTAACATCTCAGCATAGTCCACAAATTTCTATTATGGCTAAGGCCCAGCTTGTTCAACCACCTGACTACTACTCAAAAATCAACCCCTTCAATTATGCCTTTAAGAACCAAGGCTAAAATGCCAATTTTGACATATTTTGCTATTATGGCTGTAAAATGGCCAGAGAATGCCCAAGTCTACGAACTTTGGCCCCTCTTGCCAGGGGGGACTTGAACTTGACTTTCCAACACCTGGTTAATGACTATTGCATATTATAAAGCATTGTCAGCTCTTTAAAAGAAGACAAATGCAAAATCAAATTTGTTTTTTAAGGCTTTAATGAGAATACATTTTCTGATTGTTAATGAAGTTTTGATTTGACATTTGAAATGTGAGCCTACACATGTTCTGAACAATCACAAGTCATTTTTTGAGTCTAGGACACTGGGTGTGCAAAAAACAGTGCAAAACATAATATACATAGGCGGAAATTTGGCCAAATAACATTACAAAGGTATATAAAATGTGTTATGAACATTCTCAAGTCATGTATTAATATTGCACATGAACTTTTGATTTGAAACTTGAAATATCAACCTTTACATGTGTGCAAAAAACAGTGCAAAAGATAACTATATACACACACTGAGAAAAAAGTGCATTTTTAACATTCATAAGTCAAAATAAAAACAATAATATCTCTCCCTGCATCTCCCTCTCCCTTGTGGTGAGATGTAGTCACCATGGCTGGGACCACTGCAGGATGGCTGCTCATCAGAAGAGAGAACATTGATGGAAGAAAATTGGAAAAATTGCCAAGTCCCACACTCAAAATCATTTGCAGTGTAGCTTGAATTTCTTCAAACTGAAAAAGTTTTTTTCAATCACAAGTGCTTGATTTTTCCTCATTTTACACATAATGAGAAATAAATAATTATATTCAACGCATCAGTGGGGTAAGTGCTGAAAGTAAAATGGATAACAAATGAAAATCTTTCATTTTTACAGAAGCAGCAAACACAATGATTTCCATCATTGTTTTTTTTTCCCCAACATTATCTTTATTGGTTTTTCAACGTTTCCAATAATATACAGGACACAAGTGTGCTCTCACATCAAAGGAAAAGTCCAGGGTAGTTAAATTATTGTCCAGCATTCAACTTGTCTTTCCTTGCAAACCAGCTCTTTATGAGATATTTTAGAGCAGCACTTATTACATACAGAATATATATGAGAAAAGAAAAATAATGCCCCCAACCCCAAGCCCCCCTGAGAAGAAACAACAATTACAACAATAATGGTTGCTCTATTTTCCAGGATTTAGCCCAAACCGCAACTATAATTCACCACCGACAACCCTCATATCCATGTTTTCTATATATTCCATAAAAGGACCCCAAATATTTTGAAATAACAATAGTTTCCCTTTTATAATGAAAGTAATCTTTTCCATTGGTAATGTTGTGGATATTTCATTAATCCAGTTAATGAATTTTGGTTTACTGGTACTCCATGAGAGTGCTATGACTCTTTTTGCAAGTAGTGAACATAAATCCATGGCAGTAATAACCTTTCTGGACATATGTCTGTCAGAATATAAACCTAGAATGAACAATTTGGGGTCAAAAACTAGTTTTATACCTAGAATAGTCTCTAGAGCTTGTTTAATCTCCCTCCAGAATAGTTTAACCTTCTTAAATTTCCAGATACAATGGAAGAATGTTCCCTTCTCCTCTCCACATCTGATACACAGGTCTGGGATGGCACCGTTGTACTTATTAAGCTTTTCTGGCATCACATATGTTCTCATTAACCAATTATATTGCAGTACTTTGAGGCGTGTATTGATAGTTTGTGTTTGTGCTTCAGCACATGCCCTCTCCCAGTCCTCTGAAGGCAAGTGCTCCTGTAAATCCTCCCTCCAGGCATTGAGCTTCCATAAAGAACAGTCAGAGGATCCCTCCACTAGCATGCTATATAGTTTGGAGATAATTCCTTTTCTAAAGCAATCATTCTTAATTTCGATTTCCAAGGTGGACAGCAGAGGGATGGATTCACATTGATTTTGAGAGGATCTAGTAACATTTCTCATCTGTAGATATTTAAAATAATGTTTACTTGGGATATCATACCTGGCCTTCAACTCTTCAAATGGCAAATTGTAATATGTCATTGTAATATGTACAAATAATAGATATGTCTCATATGTTACATAAACACTCTCTGACAAATAATTATGATAAAATTGAGCTAAACACAAAATTTGTTCTAAATCTTACAATTTATGCTAAAAACAACATACCTCAGTTTTATAGTAGTAACACCGGCCGCGCCAGCAACATAGTGCCGGCGATATGGCGGTACTTAAAGGGTTTTAATATATTCAGCAGCTCACATAACAAGCCACATGGTTTTGTAATCATACGAGACACTACTGAGCACACTGACTGAAGTAATGAAAAAATGAAATGTGCCTGAATTCAAACTTCACATCCCAGCATGCTGGATGGCTGAAACTTGAAAAAAATGAATGTTCCAATAAGACAATGATCCCAGAGACAGAAAAACTACTTTTGATTGGCCACAACATTCAAACTACTCACAAAGGAAGTAATTCATGCAACATTATTTAGACCTCTACATTTTTCAGATACTCCCTCGCAGTGGATCAGAACAAAGTTTATGTTATACTAAAGACAGTGTAAACGCCTCAAGAACATCTTGGGGTCAACAAAAGGTCATGATGGAGACTTGGATTTCCTTTTCTTCAGATCTGAGTCAGAAAAGCTTGTACCGCATTAGGACCATAACATGCCATACGATTTTGGTCCAATGTAATTTACAGTAATATATATATATATGACGAATCTGATTCTGGTTACCATGACAACATGCACAAACGTTTTTGACCATGTGCGTCCTGCAGATGTATAGCAATACTGAAATTGGGGGGGAATCAAAGAAATATTCTTCTGTCTGCATCCAAAATGAAAAAACAGAACAATTCCAAATGATTTCGGCTTAAATAATTAGCATCACCCCAGTTAGAAGAGACTTTTGGTTCCTTCAGTTACAATTAAAAGGAGTTAAATATAATAATACATGAAAAAACCTAATGATTAATACTCCAAATTCAAACCGAAAATCACTATTGAAAACAAAAGTTTAAAATAAGATGCTTATTATTTTATTACCTTATAACCATTAGTAAAATTCAAATCACAATCAGGTTGATACACAAATAACATTCATGGAATCGCATACAGTAAATATATTTCTATGCACATTAGAGCCATAAAACATTTTAAGGGCTTAAAATTTAGTTTCACATTATTCCAACCAAACAGGGAGGCTCTATCAAAAATAATCAAAAATAATCATTAGCTCAGTCCAGTTGACAAATAGTGAGCGAGTCCCCTACTCCTGCCCACAGCCTGAACCCTGCGTACAATGGCCCGGTGAACTGAGTCTCGTAGTGATGGATGAGATGAGCCTGGTTATTGATGATGCTGTAAAAGTTTAGAATCCCTCCATGCTGGTCCAGATAGATGCCAATCCGCTTTGCCTTAGGTGAGCCCAGCAGTTTTTCCTGGTTATTGTGCCAAAAGGAGAAGCCAGTCCCAGACCAGTATAGGCTCCAGGACTGAGAATTGTGACCCAAACGGCTTTTGTTGTCAGAGCCTTTACGCTCCATCTCCTTGTAAGCAACACCAACGGTGACCTGGATGGTACCAGAGAGAGTAAAACAAATTAAAGAGCAGCAAACCATACAACTATAGCAGGAAGTGGCAGGTTTGATGATGTGAGTGATATGGCTCTCCACTCAGGGTGGCAGTAGATCAATGGTGGCAGAAGCACCTGGAGGTAAAAAACAAAAAAACAACAACAAACATCTGCCAGTTGTGCCCTGAGATGAACATGCTGCTTATATGCAGGTCATTTCAGTGGGACGTTGACGCAGCCACTTGCAACAGAGAATGAGGGGGGCTGGGTGTATTAAGGTCCTCTACTTTATGTAGGGCTTCAGAGCAGTGTTCCCTTATTTTTTCACCATCCTAAACATTTTGATAATTTCCAGCATTTTCATTGGTTTTAGAAAGGCAGAAATGAATGATAGATGAACAATAATAATGTTTTCCATGTATTAAATGACTAAGGGTAATGGTAAAGGCTCTAGTATTTATAGCAGCTTTGCCTTTCAATAAAACTGAGCACACAACTTGAAGTGGAAGTTAACTTGTCACGTCTTCACTATTTTTAGTCAGTCACACTCGAAATTTGGAGAAACGGAGCTTTCAAAAACCATTGAAGTTTATGTGGACGTTTGCAATCATGAAGGCCAGAAGGTTTTGCTTTGTGGGGCTTGTCAAAGTAAATTGCAAGTCAAGTGCAACTACAGTTGGGTACAGCTGTAACAAAATCTGCAAAAGAGAAGGCTTCAAAATAAGCTATACACACGAAAAAACCCTAAAGGCGAGTTGACATTTAATAACGGCCTCGAATGTTAGCTTTAAAAAGGCCAGGTTTGCATTGTATTGGTGTTTTTAGTAGTACAGAAATGTAAGAGTCTGCAGCTGCTGTGGTGAATGGGTTAAACTTGACTCAAGACTTTGTGATGCATTGACAGAGGGACCCACCCTGGGCACCATTCATCAAAGAGCTGCCACAGACAGCAGGTAATAAAAGTGGAGGACACATAAAATGTGCAAATTACCAAAAATCCGGAAAATCCAATCCTTAATGATCGTGATCGACGATCACTTAAACGTTTGGTGAAATCTAAGAAAAACCAACAGTAGAACTCCAGGCAATGTTTAATAGTGAAAGTAAGAGCATTTCCACACGCACAATGTGAAGAAAACTCAAGGGATTGGGACTGAACAGCTGTGTAGCCTTAAGAAAACCACTAATCAGTGAGGCTAACCGAAAAATAAGGCTTCAATTTGGTAGGGAGCATAAAGATTGGACTCTAGAGCAATGGAAGAAGGTCATATGGTCTGATGAGTCCAGATTTACCCTTTTGCAGAGTGATGGGTGCATCAGGGTAAGAAGAGAGGCAGGTGAAGTGATGCACCCATCATGCCTAGTGGCTACTGTTCAAGCCTGTGGTGCTATGATCTGGGGTTGCTGCAGTTGGTCAAGTCTGGGTTCAGCAACAGTAAGTGTTCAAAGAATGAGGTCAGCTGACTACCTGAATATACTGAATGATCAGATTATTCCATCAATGGATTTTTTTCTTCCCTGATGGCACGGGCATATTTCAAGATAATTCATTGGGCTCGAATTGTGAAAGAGTGGTTCAGGGAGCATGAGACATCATTCTCACACATGGATTGGCCACCACAGAGTCCAGACCTTAACCCCATTGACAATCTTTGGGACGTGCTGGAGAAGGTTTTGCACAGCGGTCAGACTCTACCATCATCAATGCAAAATCTTGGTGAAAAATTAATGCAACACTAGGTAAAAATAAATCTTGTGACATAACAGAAGCTTATCAAAACAATGCCACAGTGAATGCATGCTGTAATCAAAGATGCAGGCGATCAAATGAAATATTAGAGTGTGTGACCTTGTTTTTTTTGGTGGTGACTTTTTTTTGGCCAGGCAGTGTATAATAAAACAATTGCCATCCAAGTGGCTCATTTAGGTCTTACATGCTAATTTACCAACACACCTTATCGATGTTAGTAGGTTGCAATTAGCCAGACATACAGTAGTGCTAATAATATGTTAGCATCAGAGGTACGTAGTAACTAGACATGTTTACTCCCTTATATTTACTTGAGTAACTTCTTGAAAACAAATTGTACTTCTAACCAAAAATGCTGAGGCTTCTGGTTTCTAAACAAACTTCATTGTTTTAATATTACTTCCTATCTGCTAGGCCCTTTGTGATATTTGAAAGTCAAGTGAACATACTGTAAACTGTATTTATTTTCACCAGAAGTACTTTGAACTGGTCTAACATGTATGCAGTACCTAAGTGCATACATGTTAGACCAGTATTGGTTTCAAATATTTTATGTTGCAGAAAACACATTTGGAAATGCATTTTTTTTTACTTTCCCAAATGTGTTATTTTGTAATGATGCGGTTTGTTTTACTGATTTTTTAATTTTATTATTTTAAATACCAGAACCTGCACATAATGTTATACTTTGCCTCCACGAGAAGTCATTTTGACAAATAAAATCAGCATCAACAGTTCAAGTACTCTTTACTTAAGCAGCCTTTTCAATCAAACACTTTTTACTTCTTGCGTAATTTGTTTTGGATGACTAGTTTTTACTCCTACTTAAAAATATATTGAAGTTGTGCTACTATGACTTGAGTACAATTTCTCACTGCTATGCTCACCTCTGCTTAGCATGGAAAAATCTAAAGCACTGGTGTTTAGTGGCATCCTTGAATTTTCATGTATTCAGTGATCTCAAATCTCCCTAATTAAAAGTGAAGATGACCACACAGTGAGGGGAGATATTAAAACCCATTAATCCACTAGTTTTGACGTTTCTGTCAAAATGACAGTCATGAACATTCATTAATGGCAGACACACAATAATTAGTATTATTATGATTATCCAAGCATAAAGAAAGGCAAATGTGCACTGAATGCTAATGTGTAATGATTCACCTTCTGGCTAGTCCACTCCACCTCCCAGTAATAAGGGCTCCCTGCCAGAGACTCTTTGCAGAGAACTTGTCTCCAGAAGAAGAAGCGATCAGGGTGGTCAGGAGGATTAAGGTTTTCAGCACGCATCGTAATCTTACGACAATCATCTGAGAGCTTCATGTGGCGGTATGTTGTGTTGGGGTCCATGGTAGGTTCAAAGCGGACTAGAGAAACAGGAAGCATTGTGATGAAGTCTCGGGAGGCTTTAGTGCAGTTGTTTTCATTATGAAGGATAAAACACACTCACATTTTAACATCTCCTCCCTTGTTTTCGGCTCTGGATTCACAAGCCTAATTGATGTTTCTACAACAACAAATTCATAATGATGCATTTTTGAGCAATACAATTGATATGGAAGGTTCAGTTTGGATGCTTTGCAAGTTGAAGTACCTTGACGTCGAGGGGGTGGGAGTGGTGGAGGGGGTACTGAAGCTTCATATCCAAAATAGGTGGGGAAAGAGAAAAATAATTTTAAAGATAAAAAAAAAAAAAGATCCTATCCATATGATCAAGCATCAGTACATCATCAACCCTGTCCTGCTTTGTTCTAATTTTACCTTGATGACTCATAGAGCCTCTGAATCTTGAAGACTCACGTGCTGTGGAGGAAACAATGACACAATGAGTCTTGGCATATTTTATAATAAAAAAACATCCTTGTTATGTGAATAAGAAACTTACACTGAAGTTGGAGAGGTGGCAAAGCTGGAGAAATATCTATTTCTTCATAGACTACAGAAAAGAAAATACTCTGTAAAAAGTAAGGCTTTTCCATCGAATTTAAAATGAAACCTTTTCAAACTTGAGAATATGCTAGGTAGCTTTGCAAAAGAAGAGCTTTCCCAACCTGAATCTTGTGTAGTGGCCTGACCAGAATTATCAGTGGATATTGTGCTTGTTTCTGACACACCGTTTGGTGTTGAAGCCATGGGTTCATGACTCACTACAAAGAAAACAACATTTTAGCCATGAAGAGAACAGCAAATAAAGAAAAAACAATGAGAAGGGAAGAGAATCTGACTTATTTTGACAATCTTGGCCAAACTGTCTTTGCAGAGGTCTTGCATTGATTCTTGCAGCCCTTTTATGACCGATCGTATGGAGGCCACTACGGCTTCCTCCTGATCAATCCCAGACTGTCCTGTGGCATCATTCTGCCCCAGCGGCTCCGTTAGGTAGAAATTCTTGAGAGACAAATGTTGCAAGGATTCAGGAAGAAGAAAAAAAAAACCAACAACCCATCTTTCAATTCCCCAAATCTGGTGAAAAAGAACGAAACCATCGTGCGGAAAAATCCTGCTTTACCTTCAAGAAGCTGATGTCATCCTGCATGTAAGCCAGCCTGCTTAGCTCTTCACCTTTGAGATGAAGCTGTGCTAAATCTTGCTCTAAACACTTGACCAGTCCCTCAACGTGATCGTCAAAGACCATCTCATGATCACTAAGGAGCTTGCCAACCTGTGTCCCTGTAAGATTCAGACTTTTAACCAGCTCAGGAAATAACTCAGAACTCTCTCTTTGAAGGGCCTGTAGCAAAGCCTAGAAGCCAAGAGAGGAAGACACAAAAATGCTGTAAATGTCCATGCCTAACAGATAAAAAGAGCGAGATTTTTTATTTGCATAGAACGTACAGTCACAAGAACAAATAAAAGAGTAATTAAAAGGACAAGCCTAAGAATACCTAAACACTAAAATTAACAAAAATATACTAGAAGGAATTAACAAAAATGAGGTTCACAAACCTTGTGCTGACGAGCCGTATGTGGGATTTTCCCGGTCATCCTCTCAGTCTCCTGGATTCTCCTGTGTACCTCTGCCTGCATCTGGATGACCTCTTTCTAGAAACATTTCACAGTATGTTGGGCAAAGTGAATAAATGCATTGTAGTGAAGTAAGATCACAGCAGAGACAAATAAAGGTAGTTCTTGATTCACCTGATCTATATTTCTACTCACCAAATATGCAAAAAGCACACCAAACCCATTACCAAGGTGGGAGTTTTGCCAATTACATACCTGTCTCTCTCTTCTTTCGTCTTGTGGTCTAACCACACGATGTCCTGTGTGTCCATCTTGGCAGCACATTACACACACACACTCCTCGTCTTCATGGCAAAATAGATCCAGTGGTTGGTTGTGTTGAGGGCAGGGTCTGGGTTCCACTGAAGGCAGATGTGGGTACATGCTCCCCTTCCTCGGTCCAATATCAGGTACAACGTCTAAGTAGAAGGGCCTTGATGGTCCAGCTGAATAGATGCCCACCAAGGAGCTTTGCTTTATACTGTTTGTTCTTAGTTTCTCCATGGCCTGTGCAAGCAGATTGTTCTTGCCAACACAAGGCCGAGGAGTGAAGAGCTGCCTACACTGCGGGCAGGTGTACTGACCTTTGTCTTCTTCTTTGTCCCAGTGGTTTTTGATGCAATTCAAGCAGTAAGAGTGTCCACATGTTAGAGTGGTGGGGTCTTTCAGAGTTTCCAGACATACTGAGCAAGCAAAGCTGTCCTCTTCAGGCCAAGCTGAGGCCATAATGATGCTTGAGGTCTTGAAGGTATGGATGAACCAGAAAAGGTTTAAGTTTACAAAAATCAGTGCTTAAAGCAAAAAGAAAGGACAACGAGGAACTAAAATACCAAAATGGCAGTTGACTTGAATCACAAGCCACTGAAATACTCAAGCTGCCTTGGCTTGGGGTGGGGCTTGTTGAACAGGTGTGGTGAGGAGTTTCTTCCAAATTATGTCATTGGTGTTTCTCAATTGTAAAGTGAGTACTTTTAACTAAAACCATTTTAATAATTCTTTTGAAATTATCAACACGAAATACTTAGGATAAATGTTAAAAAAATATGAACTAACAGTAGGTTTAATTTTATTTATTTTTTTAACGAAAGGAATTGAAGAGCAAATTTTCGTTCCCTTTGGAAAACAAAGTAGCAAACAAGACAAACAGGTTTTTTTTTTAGCACTAAGGAACAATGACGCAGTTGAGGTGTTTTCGTGGAGATTTAACCACCAATATTGTCAACATTTTTTTTCTACAACCAACCCAGCCCCTATTCGACAAAAAGCAGAGGAAAAACGGGCTATACAGGTCCTTCTCAAAATATTAGCATATTGTGATAAAGTTAATTATTTTCCATAATGTAATGATGAAAATTTAACATTCATATATTTTAGATTCATTGCACACTAACTGAAATATTTCAGGTCTTTTATTGTCTTAATACAGATGATTTTGGCATACAGCTCATGAAAACCCAAAATTCCTATCTCACAAAATTAGCATATCTTTAAAAGGGTCTCTAAATGAGCTATGAACCTAATCATCTGAATCAACGAGTTAACTCTAAACACCTGCAAAAGATTCCTGAGGCCTTTAAAACTCCCAGCCTGGTTCATCACTCAAACCCCCAATCATGGGTAAGACTGCCGACCTGACTGTTGTCCAGAAGGCCACTATTGACACCCTCAAGCAAGAGGGTAAGACACAGAAAGAAATTTCTGAACAAATAGGCTGTTCCCAGAGTACTGTATCAAGGCACCTCAGTGGGAAGTCTGTGGGAAGGAAAAAGTGTGGCAGAAAACGCTGCACAACGAGAAGAGGTGACCGGACCCTGAGGAAGATTGTAGAGAAGGGCCGATTCCAGACCTTGGGGGACCTGCGGAAGCAGTGGACTGAGTCTGGAGTAGAAACATCCAGAGCCACCGTGCACAGGCGTGTGCAGGAAATGGGCTACAGGTGCCGCATTCCCCAGGTCAAGCCACTTTTGAACCAGAGACAGCGGCAGAAGCGCCTGACCTGGGCTACAGAGAAGCAGCACTGGACTGTTGCTCAGTGGTCCAAAGTACTTTTTTTGGATGAAAGCAAATTCTGCATGTCATTCGGAAATCAAGGTGCCAGAGTCTGGAGGAAGACTGGGGAGAAGGAAATGCCAAAATGCCAGAAGTCCAGTGTCAAGTACCCACAGTCAGTGATGGTCTGGGGTGCCATGTCAGCTGCTGGTGTTGGTCCACTGTGTTTTATCAAGGGCAGGGTCAATGCAGCTAGCTATCAGGAGATTTTGGAGCACTTCATGCTTCCATCTGCTGAAAAGCTTTATGGAGATGAAGATTTCATTTTTCAGCACGACCTGGCACCTGCTCACAGTGCCAAAACCACTGGTAAATGGTTTACTGACCATGGTATCACTGTGCTCAATTGGCCTGCCAACTCTCCTGACCTGAACCCCATAGAGAATCTGTGGGATATTGTGAAGAGAACGTTGAGAGACTCAAGACCCAACACTCTGGATGAGCTAAAGGCCGCTATCGAAGCATCCTGGGCCTCCATAAAACCTCAGCAGTGCCACAGGCTGATTGCCTCCATGCCACGCCGCATTGAAGCAGTCATTTCTGCAAAAGGATTTCCAACCAAGTATTGAGTGCATAACTGTACATGATTATTTGAAGGTTGACGTTTTTTGTATTAAAAACACTTTTCTTTTATTGGTCGGATGAAATATGCTAATTTTGTGAGATAGGAATTTTGGGTTTTCATGAGCTGTATGCCAAAATCATTCGTATTAAGACAATAAAAGACCTGAAATATTTCAGTTAGTGTGCAATTAATCTAAAATATATGAATGTTAAATTTTCATCATGACATTATGGAAAATAATTAACTTTATCATAATATGCTAATTTTTTGAGAAGGACCTGTATGTGAGGTACGTTTGACGTCAACACAGAGGGCGGCACTGACGCAAGTGATGTAACTCAGTTGGGTCCGCATCATTTTCCCACCAGCGCACGCTATTTAGAGGTTTTGTCCAACGGATTTTTATTAAATCAAATACAAATACAAAGGACCAAGAACAAGTAACATAAACTCATATATATAGATGTGATCGGTATGATGAGGACAATTTTGTAAAATATTTTTATGACCTTACAGGGTTAAGAATGTAGCCTGCGTCGCAAGTGCTGTGTGGAGGGTTCTTGAACATCTGGTAAAATGCCATGTTTTTCTGTATTATATTTTTGGATATTTTATTTTTTACTATATTTATGAAACGAATAGTCCAAGCTTTGCCTGTTTAAGAAATTATTTTATTTGTCTTGTGATTACTTTAATTATATTTTCCCTTATTTATTTATTCTGGTGAGAATAAAACTGGTTTTAAATGTTCAGTCCGTTCCAGTCTCTGCTCTTTGGGTGCAGGCTTACTTGCTCCTTGTGAAAGCACGAGCTGTAAGCCCTGTGGCCTTCACCCCAACATGTCAATGTCCTTCCACAACCTTAGGGTTGTGCTTGAAAATCTGTGTATATGTTTCATTTATTTGTTTACATACAGTGCCTTGCAAAAGTATTAACCCTCCCCTGGCATTTTCCATGTTTTGTTGCCTCACAACCTGGAATTAAAATGTTTTGTTTGAGAGATTGCACCATTTCATTTCCAGAACCTACCTACCACTATGAAGATGTTTCATTTTTTTTATTGTAATGCAAACAGAAAATCCCTCAATGTAAAACTGCTCCAGCTCCTTCATGTTGGATGGTTTTGGCTTGTTAGCAAGTCTAAGATTCTGAACTGGACTGAGGGCTTTGACTTCAACTTGGCTATTCACATTTAAATGTTTCCCCTTAAACTACTCAAGTGTTGCTTTAGCAGTATGCTTTGGGTCATTGTCATATGTTTTGCTAAAGAATATCCCTGTATTTAGCATCATCTATCTTTCCCTCAACTTAGACCAGTTTTCCAGTCCCTGCTTCTACTTAATGCTAAGCAACAACATGTTATTTGCCAGTGAATAAATATATGAATGAAATCAGCGAAAATACTTAATATGTTACAGGCTGTGTATTAAACATATTTTTCATTTGTTGCATATTCATCTTGTAAGCCTGTAATATAACAATAATAAATCTGAGTTGCTCTGGTTAAGCAATCCACCCCTCCCTCGCCGGACGTTTTCATACTTTCTACCCTAAGTCGGCGCCGTGAAGAGCAAAAGGAGCAGCTAGCTCCTGGGCAGCTAGCCGGTGGTAGCACGACGATTGACCAGGTACTGTTGATCTATGTCTCATTGTGAACATTTTCAGCTCTTTGTTACGTTTTGCTCTAGTAAATATGTCACCGACACATATTAATCACCGCTGTGGGACATGCTGGATAGCTGTAGCTTGTAAAACACACATTTCAGCTCTGTTACGGTTGACATTAGCTTGCTAGCTTTCTGTGTTGCAGGTGTTTTGCTCACTTAGCCAAATAGTTTGGGTTGGTTTTCGGAGAGCTCCTCTTACAGAGGGCTGCTACTAGAGAACTGTTGTGTGTTATTTGCCCGTTAAATAATCAGTGAATTTATTGCCTTAAGTTAAAGTAAGTCACATTAAGGTCAGGCAGCAGCAAAGTTTGACTTTAGGCACAAACTTTAGCTGCTGGTTGTTGAAATAGTGTATTTATGTTTTGGCTGAAAATGTGAACGTTCTCAAATTTTGTCACCTTACAACACATTTCAAAGTGTTTTATTAGGATTTTTATGACAGACTGATATAAAGTATTTCCTAAATGTGATGTAGAAGAAAAGATGCTGCATGGTTTCCTGAATTTTTTATAAATCAAAATCTGAAAAGTGTGACGGGCATTTGTATTTTTTTTTTATATCTAGTTATTGGAAGTCAGTCAGTCTCCTGTGTTGAGGCTGAAAAATGTAGCATCAGGTTCACATGAGCATTATTCATGTTGAGTCTCAGCCTGTCTGACATTGTTCTCAGTGTGTTTCTGTTTGTTTTACAGGATGTTTAGAGGTTCACCAATCCTGGTTTGGGCTTGTCCTTCAAGGTCATCGCAGCTGTTGAGACAATTGAACCTTTTTGCTTTCTCTGAACGTGTTAGCTCTGCAGGATTGGAAGTAAAACACATTCATGACAGGAGACCTGGAGAAACCCGTGAAAAGACTTTATGCTGTTTAGCGCAGCTGTCGTCTCTCAGCGCAGACAGTGAGACGTATCAGCTGGAAGACCTTACATCTGAAAACCCCCTCTCCAAAGCCATTTTGAAAAGCTATTATCACCACCCTCTGGTTTCTACCAAAACCAAAGTAGCATCTAATCTTTTTAGCGCTTTCTGGAACTGTTTAATCAATAATAGTTTCTGGCCTTGGGATCCTAACCAGATTACATTTAGTCTCATTAATAAGAGCCAATGTAACTTTCTCCAGAACTGTCTGCATCCCAAACACAGTTCTTATAGTTCTTTCAAAATGCCAGCACTTAACCCCTGGATTTTAAACCAGCTCCACTTTCAAGCACAACTCTACTACCGCTCTGCTCATCAAATCAGAACTGTTCATCAGGCTGTCCCTCGTGTGGCAGACACCTGGAGGGACTGCATGTCCCCTGAGAATGAAAACAGATGTCGACAGGTCCTGCAGGCCAACTGGAAGCTCTACGACATGGAGAAAGTAAGAACAGGGGCCCGTCAGACTCAAGGAAAGAACAAGGGGAAGTGGGCTTCCATCTTGGTTTCCCTCTGCTACAATGAGGGCGGACCGGCGTTTCTTTTTACTCTGCGGTCCTCTACGCTGAAGGGCAGGCACAAAGGAGACGTCAGGTTAGTGGGAAGCAGGAGACAAACTTGCAGCGGTGGTGTTGTTCTGTACTTTGTATTTTATGGATTCCCAGTCCGAGAACAATATTATGTGTCATTCTTGTAGCTTTGCTGGAGGAAAGAGTGATCCGTCAGACAGAGATGTAGTGGCCACAGCATTACGGGAAGCCAGAGAGGAGCTGGGAGTTACTGTTCCAACTGAGAGGGTCTGGGGTGTCATGAAACCTCTGAGGGACGCAGTGAGTGGAAGGGTTTTGTTTTGAACCGGTTTGAAAGCTAACTTTTCTTTGAAACCGTCAAGGTAATAACAATGAAGATAATAAGGCAATGAATATCATTAAAGAGTCGAAAGTAACTTGATGTCCTGAATCACAGCGATGTAAATCCAGCTGTTCTGCAGCAGGCCTCAGAGGTTTGTTAGAGAAGAATAGTGAACCATCGGCATCATGAAGACCAAGAAGCACGGCAGACAGATCAGGGAGAAGGTTTGATGAGAGGTTATAGGCAGGGTTAGGTTACATTGCAATATCCCAAGATTTTCTGTCCATCTGAACATGGAAAGATGTGACCGTCCACCAAAGCTGGTTGGATGGGCAATGAGTAGCCAAATAGGCTGATGATATCTCTAGAGGAGCTACAGAGATCCATAGCTCAGGTGGGAGAATCTGTTGACTAAGTAACTTGGAGTCATGTACTCCTTAAATCGGACCATTATCCAAGAGTTGTTGTTGAAAGAAACCATTTAGTGAACATGCAGAAGAAAACTCTGGTCAGATGAAAACAAAATGTTACTTTTTGGCTATGTGAAAAATACTGTGGAGAAAAAAACTGTGAGCACATCACTCATGTGAAAAATGGTGGTGGCAGCATCATGTTGTGGGGTTGCTGTTCAGGAGGGACCAGAAAGCTGAGCAGAGCTGATGGGAAGATAGATGGCGCTAAATACAGGTCAATACTGGTAGAAATCTGTTAGAGGCAGCAGACCAATTGAGACTGGAGAGGTTCGCCTTCCAGCAAGGCAACAATAATAAATGTGCAGCCAGAGCTGTACTGGGACGACTTGGATCCAAGCATAGTCGTGTGTTAGAATGGCCCAGTCAAAGTCTAGATCTAAATCCAACTGAGAATGTGGTTGTAATTTGACAAAATATGAGAAAGTTTAAGCGTTGTGACTTTCTTATGTTCTGACTCGGATGTGTATGTTGTTATTCCTCTGCAGTCGGGGATGATGATTGCTCCAGTGTTGGCTAACCTTGGTCCTCTTGAGGAGTTGACTTTCAAACCGAACCCAGAGGAGGTACGGTCAGAGGCATAACGATGATTTGACCCAGGGATGTCAGGTCGAATGGTTTGGTTACGCATTGAAAACGATGAAAAATGTTGTACAGTGAACTTTATTTGACTGTATTATTTTCCAGGTGGACGAGATCTTCACCTTATCCCTGTCACACCTGTCCAGCCCCCAGAACCGTGGCTACACACACTTCCGTAGTGGTGACAAGCATGGATACACACTCCCAGTGTTTCGTAATGGTAAACATCGAGTGTGGGGTCTGACTGCAGTCGCTCTGGACCATACTCTGAAACTTATTATACCTCCATACAGTTCTGTTACAGAAAGTTTCAATTCTTAAATGCTTTATTTGAAGCAACTATCATGTATCAATAATCAGCCCCTCTAATTCATCCACTCTAATTTTAATTATATATGATTTGTTGTGTTTATCAAGTTTTAGGAGAAGGATCTTTTCTCCTGTACATTTACTGAAAAAAAATAATATAATCTGTTATGCATAAAGACAGCTGCCTGCTTTTTTGACCTCACTGAAGAAATATACTGTTTAAATTTTTCTCCTAGGATTTTTCGTTTAGTTAATAAAGTGATGGAGTCAATTTTTTGTCTGACTGATCCACATATGACCGAAACACAAGAACACTCGTGAAGTCATGTATAGTGAACCAAGGCGGCTGTAAAAAGATCCTGTTTGCCTTCTTATTTCCTCGTTGATTGAACCCAGACTGCTAAAAGCCTAAATGATGAAAGCATTTCATGTTGGTGGAAAAAACACAGCAATAAAGATTACTGGTTTTTATTTTTACAGTATCTGTAAACTCACATGACTTTTGGGTCTTTTTTACTTTTAGAGGTTTAAAGTTGTCATTTTTTTTGGCTTCAGGTTCAAAATGTTCAGCAAAATTAGTAAGATATGTTCTTGGTTGAGGGTTATACAGCTTTAGTCTGACTTTCAGAAGGATAACTCCCTCACAACTATGCCATGTGCTGCATCATCCTCTGGTTAAAACACTAATATGGGTCTTGCAGTAACTCCACAATGGGAACTCGAATGTGTTCTCAGTGAAATCTTTAAGGCTGTGAACACTCTAGGGGGTCTTGCGAGTCCAGTAAGAGGTGGCAGTTGAAAGGCCAGCTAAAGGAGAAGAGGTCCAGGGCCTGGCTGCACTGCTGCTCAGCAGAGGAGCAGACTGAGCGGCAGGGCTGGAGGATGCCACCCTGAGGGCTGCACTGAGGAAGAAACATCCCGCACACCAGCCTCCGTAGAGGCTCAAAGCATGCCAGCTCCATTAGCACCTGCCCGTACAACAGAGAAAAACCTGATCATTACTGTCTGGTTATAACCAGTGTTAAAAAGAATAAGTGTTATAGAGGTAACTCTTACCCGGTACTGTCGCAGGAGTGTGGCGGCTTCTCTCTGGTCAGAGATGGACAGCCATATGTTGGGGAATGAGGTCAAGTTGTAACTGAGGCCCTGACACATCTCCACCTCTATGATCTCACAGGATGAAGCTGGATTTATTGCGCAAGAACAAACAAAGTTTACTTCAATTCATTAAAACTGCTGTGAGAAAACAGGATTTCATCAAAACTCATTTAAATCGGGGTGTCTTCTTTATCTTTGCTACTTTTATTTCCTTTTCCCTGATATGAACAATAAATGTCTCCTATGTCAGGCTTCCAGATTGAGGTCAGCGATAACATGGACTCACTGAAAGGAGGGTAGGTGGAGTTCCCACAGCCCTGCTCATCAGCTCCGTCTGAACAGTCGTTCCAACCATCACACAGCCACTGCTGCTGAAGGCACTCCCCTGTGCTGCAGGCAAACTGGTTTGGGCCACATGTTTCTTGTAAAGAAAATCCAAAATAACCAAACTTGGTAAGATAACATGCGTGCCTTGGTTGGTTGTTTTTACACGTCTCTAGTGACACATGTCAAGAACCTAGTAGTTCACATTAGAACCTAAATGCATTTAAATGTTACTATTATGCATTGCAAAGGTTCTTACCCTGTAACAATTTCCACATTCTCTTACTTTGCAACCACCATGTCATTGTACAGGTCCTTCTCTAAATATTAGCATATTGTGATAAAGTTCATTATTTTCCATAATGTCATGATGAAAATTTAACATTCATATATTTTAGATTCATTGCACACTAACTGAAATATTTCAGGTCTTTTATTGTCTTAATACGGATGATTTTGGCATACAGCTCATGAAAACCCAAAATTCCTATCTCACAAAATTAGCATATTTCATCCGACCAATAAAAGAAAAGTGTTTTTAATACAAAAAACATCAACCTTCAAATAATCATGTACAGTTATGCACTCAATACTTGGTCGGGAATCCTTTTGCAGAAATGACTGCTTCAATGCGGCGTGGCATGGAGGCAATCAGCCTGTGACACTGCTGAGGTCTTATGGAGGCCCAGGATGCTTCGATAGCGGCCTTTAGCTCATCCAGAGTGTTGGGTCTTGAGTCTCTCAACGTTCTCTTCACAATATCCCACAGATTCTCTATGGGGTTCAGGTCAGGAGAGTTGGCAGGCCAATTGAGCACAGTGATACCATGGTCAGTAAACCATTTACCATTGGTTTTGGCACTGTGAGCAGGTGCCAGGTCGTGCTGAAAAATGAAATCTTCATCTCCATAAAGCTTTTCAGCAGATGGAAGCATGAAGTGCTCCAAAATCTCCTGATAGCTAGCTGCATTGACCCTGCCCTTGATAAAACACAGTGGACCAACACCAGCAGCTGACACGGCACCCCAGACCATCACTGACTGGGTACTTGACACTGGACTTCTGGCATTTTGGCATTTCCTTCTCCCCAGTCTTCCTCCAGACTCTGGCACCTTGATTTCCGAATGACATGCAGAATTTGCTTTCATCCGAAAAAAGTACTTTGGACCACTGAGCAACAGTCCAGTGCTGCTTCTCTGTAGCCCAGGTCAGGCGCTTCTGCCAGTTTCTGGTTCAAAAGTGGCTTGACCTGGGGAATGCGGCACCTGTAGCCCATTTCCTGCACACGCCTGTGCACGGTGGCTCTGGATGTTTCTACTCCAGACTCAGTCCACTGCTTCCGCAGGTCCCCCGAGGTCTGGAATCGGCCCTTCTCCACAATCTTCCTCAGGGTCCGATCACCTCTTCTCGTTGTGCAGCGTTTTCTGCCACACTTTTTCCTTCCCACAGACTTCCCACTGAGGTGCCTTGATACAGCACTCTGGGAACAGCCTATTCGTTCAGAAATTTCTTTCTGTGTCTTACCCTCTTGCTTGAGGGTGTCAATAGTGGCCTTCTGGACAGCAGTCAGGTCGGCAGTCTTACCCATGATTGGGGTTTTGAGTGATGAACCAGGATGGGAGTTTTAAAGGCCTCAGGAATCTTTTGCAGGTGTTTAGAGTTAACTCGTTGATTCAGATGATTAGGTTCATAGCTCGTTTAGAGACCCTTTTAATGATATGCTAATTTTGTGAGATAGGAATTTTGGGTTTTCATGAGCTGTATGCCAAAATTATCCGTATTAAGACAATAAAAGACCTGAAATATTTCAGTTAGTGTGCAATGAATCTAAAATATATGAATGTTAAATTTTCATCATGACATTATGGAAAATAATGAACTTTATAACAATATGCTAATATTTTGAGAAGGACCTGTATTTTAGTGGGACTTTATGTAACAACTCAACACAATTTAGTGAGTTACTTTAAAGGGAAAGGAATTGCATCCATGGTTTGCAAAAATCTTTACCAGTAACAATCTGAGAAATATTTGGTGCATTTCTTTTCTGCCCTCTTGAGTTTATGTTAAAAATTACAGCTGCAAGTCTTACATGATATACCTCTGCCAGCTTTGCACATGTACAGACTGAAATTTTTGTCCATTCTCTTTTGTAAAATAGCTCAAGCTCAGTCAGACTGGATGAAGGGCATCTGTGAACATCGACGGTAAATCTTTAGATTTATGTCTGGACTTTGACTGGGCCATTCTCGCACATTAATCTGCTTTGACCTCAACCATTCTATTATAATTCTGGTTGGTTGTTTAGGGTTATCCTGCTGGAAGGTGAATCTCTGGCCCAGACTCAAGTCTTTGTTGCCTCCAGCAGGTTTTATTCTAGGGTTGCCCTGTTTTTAGCTCCATGAATATTCCTGTCCCAGCTTTTGAAAAGCATCCCCATAGCATGATGCTGCCATCACCATGGGAAACCAAGGGGATGGTGTGTTCAGGTTGATGTGCAGTGTGAGTTCTTTGCTATAAATAGTATTTGCGTGTAGGCCAAAGAGTTAAATTTTAATCTAATCTGACCAGAGCACCTTATTCTATACATTAGCTCTATCCCTTACAGGCTTTGAGGCAAACTGCTAATGGGCCTCCGTTTGGCTTTTTTCTTTCCGCTCTTCTGCACAACTAATTGTTTGGGCTGTCAAAGGATTTTCCAAAGAGACCTGTGAATCTCTGCAGCTCCTCCAGAGTTACCATTGGCCTATTGGCTGCATCTTTGATTAATTCTTGCCTGATGTCTTGGTGTAGTTGGATGGCCATGTCTTTGTAGGTTTGCAGTTGTGTGTCATACCCTTTTTAGTTTCTACTGGGGTCATTATTAACTTTTAAATATACGAGCGTCGACTTGTCTTCTTTTGACCCATCTGGAAAACATGGGGATAAAAGTAGAGGGGTAATAGGAAACAAGAGCACTAACTTTATAAAAGCAAAAACTCACTGTTCAGCACAGATACAGCCTGGTATGTTGCTTTAAAGCCACTGTCAGCCACGCCTTCATCAGCCACAAACACCACTGTCATGTGGTGGCCCGAGGAGGTCAGATCCGGTGGGAAGGTGGTACCACAAAACCTGTCATTGAGGCAGATCAGTGGCTTCAGCTCCACTGACGGGACTCAGGTTAAGGAAAACACTAATGTTACAATAGTTTATAAAGGACTGTGGAGTCCTTACCTCCCTAAAACCCTTCCAGCTCCAATGCTGCTGCTGTCATGAACTTCCACATAGTCAAACTCACACACATCCTGGGTTTCCAGGCTAAAGTTTGTGAAGCTCAGCATGATGACATGACCCTCGTCAACAGATATATGCCACATGCACAGCTAGAAAACATAAAAATAGCATTACGCTTTTGTTATTAGCAGTTGTGTGGGTTTGGTAGTGCTCAGTCTTTCCAGAAGTACCTGTTGGTGAGGATAAGGCCTGGGGTGATTTGGACTTGCCATGTAACCATAAGGGCCAGACTTCTGACCACCACATTCTGGAAAACAACTTTAGTCACTCATGCATGCTTCTTGAGAATCCCTGTTGAGTTTATTGATAGCTTTTGTGCTGTCACCTTTGTGCTTATGGCTGCAGTTTGCCTCGTCTGTTTGGTCATTGCAGTTTAGATGACCATCACACACAGACACAGGAAGCAGGCATCGACCGCCATCACACATGAACTCTTCTCTGTTGCAGCTCTCTGAGAAAACACAGAATAGATCCTAAGGTGACACTGCAAATGAATAAGAGCATGCACACACATCTAGAACACAGAATACTGACTGTTTGCCGGCAGGACAGCTCTGTACTGTGCAGCAAAGCCATTACCGGCGATGCTGCCGTCAGACTGGAAGGTGACCCACACGGTACTGCTGTTTGTGTTAATTGTTGGTGGGGCGACGTTACCACAAAACCTGCAGCAGAAAGGTTTATTTGAATCATTTTTACTAAGTCTCCATTGCAGCTTTTAGGATTTGTAGGCAGCATTCATGCGATATCCATAATTTTACCATTGTGTTACATTTTCCAAGATAGTATGCAAAAAGGTCAATGTATTTAATCCCAAGTCCAAGTCCTCTTTGTTAAAGAGCTCAACAAATATGTGCAAATCTTTAGCGCCATCTTGTGTCATCTTTTAGTATTTTGTGGGAAAAGCGAAGGTACAAACCTCACATCTCAGTTAAGCAGTTTCAAGAAATAAGCCTGTGGTATGAAAATGAAAGGAGATACTATATCTGTCAGGATGTGAGATTTTGGACTTTGTTTGTGGTTTGGGGTTTCTGTTTTACTAGATGCTCTTGTTTAAAGTTTTGTATTCTTGTTCATCACTTTGTGTTCTGACAATTCTGGTTTCCTTTTGCCTCCCTGTCTGTTCTCCTCTCATCATTAGTTTTCCTCTTTTAGTTGTTAATTACTCAGTTTCTGTTCCCTTTACATTCATTGTCCATCTTAGCTCTGTTTCTTCTGTTTATCTTTATTCTCCAATTCCTCCTTTAACAGGTTAGCTTTAGTTACTGTTTACTTTTATTCTAGTCATCTTTTCTCCTGTTCTGCTTGGGTCTGTGTTTCTCCTTATTGGTTAATCTGTTTCACCTGCTCCCTCTGCCTCCCAGCCTCCTTGTGTCACCTGTTCCCTGTTCCTCTGATTACCTGCCCTATTGTTTCTTGTCCACCTTTGTCTGTATTTAAGTTTGCCTTCGTCCTTTGTTCCACGTGGTGTCGTTATGTCTTTTCAATGTCCTCATGAGATGTCTTTTGGATTTTGTCCTTGAACTGGATAATCTTGTCACCCTGCACCTCGCCTGCATGTAAGTGGACTCGCTTTAAATTAAAGGAGTTTTCGACCACCTCTCTGCTTTTCTCCGTGCTTGTGTGCCTTTTGGTCCACCACAAAAATAGAACTATGACAATATCAACCTCCATGGGACCTGACCGACCTGGTGAACACAGAGATCTGCTCGACCTGCTCTTGAACCTCCAACCAGTCAAACAGACAGGGAGATGGACCCTCCACTGCCAGAGAGGAAACACGAATCTGAACCAAGTGAGGGGGTGGTACCTGGATCACCCAGATGCAGTGTGAGTTTGGGGGGTAGGAGCCAGGGTGGTTTGGGGAACTGAAACTTCCCCCTAAGTCAGTCATACCACCTCCACAACCTGAGAGGCAGAAAAGGATATTTTATGTGAGTTAGAAAAAACATGTACAGAAAGCAATGACAATTCTGTTGATTGAGGACAGACCTACTTGTTTCAGACTGGGGGATCCTGGCAGTCTGTGGTACCTTCGTGCTCTCTATGTGACTTATTTTTGAAGGTATTGTGGGTGAAGTGTGTGATACTTCATGTCCTGCACTTTGTAGGCCTGTAGAGGTTGTGGTCAGATGATTGTCTATTACCTGGCCCTTTAATTCTTAAAGAAAGCGAAATACTATGAGAAATTACACAAATCTGGACAGAGAATTATGTTTAATCTAGAGTAAGTAGTAAACAGTTTAACTTCATTCATTTATTCTTTCAGCCACTCTTAAATGTCTCTTATTGCATTCTGAACAACCATGGTGCAGCAGGGACTCACGAGTGAGAATAAAAGCCAGCACCAGTCCAATGGCTGTTAACAGGAGCAGGGCAGCAGCAGAGACCACCACCACCCCCCAGCCACCACCTGTGCCTCTGAGATGCATCGAGCACACTTCCAGAAAGCCTGGGCCTGAGTGACAGATTATAAGCACACATAAATCTGATTTATTATTACCAAAGAATGTGCAAACACTCCCAATGAGCGGATTAAAAACATTGCGAGTTCTGTTTTTCCAGAGCTAGAGATTGCATTGACTGTCCTTTTTTCACAGTCATGGAAAAACTAACAAATATAAAATAAATAATGTAAGTAATTATTTTCCATAATTTCTGTCATTAAGAAAGGTGTGCATGTGCCATCTCAGTTTGTGTTACCCATCGGTGTTATTTATTGTATGCAGATTCAAACTTTTCAAACTATAAGACATCCTAACTTGAGTCAGGGATTGGCTGACTCACTGGCAGCTGGGGGTTTCATTGGTTCAGGGGTGGATGAGGATGTCCTGAAACCTTCCACCCTCTCCTCCTGCTCCCCCTCCAGCTCAAACGCAGGGTTACAGAACACATTCTGCAGAAATGAAAAAAGAATAAATGTGAACAAGCTTTTTTTTTAACTGACCAAAGTCTAAATAAGCAGTACAGGAGAACACGTTCTCCTATTAGATGTTTATTTGGACTAGCTTGTTTTTAGCTAGCTAAAAAGTGACAGAAGTGAGGCTGCCACTGGACCCTCTGACCACCAAGGCGGGTGAAATGTCTAACTCAAGGACGCAACGACTGAGACGGACAGGCCAGGATTGCCAACCCCTACCACTTGTGCCACCATCGCTAATATTATTTGAGTCAAAGTCGTATCTATGTTGTAACTTATTTGAGGAAGTAGAAGTGCCAACTGAGTCTTCCTACTGGTCCATTATGTTTTTTATACTTAGAGGCACTAAACATAGCGGTGAACATGGTCTACTGCACCATCAATCTATTGTATTCCGGGTCACGGGCGCAGCAGCTTCTATGAGGGAAACCCAGACATCTCTCTGGCCACCTTTGTCAGGAACATCTGCCATTAAGTGCTTTTGTTTACTGGCAATAAGCCAGAATGGGAGTCATCAAAAACAGTGGTGGAGATAGGCAGGACAAAAGACCAAGTGAAGCTTTTGACAAGCAGGTGATGGCTTACCAACTTGACAATATAGTGATGGATGAAACAGTCAAGAGGGGAGTCATGACAGATGTAGCAAATCCCAATTGCAGTAATATCAGGAACAGCTGTTCTTGATATTGAGTGTCTTCATTCAAAAACATTCTAAATGTAGTCTAAATAGTAATGCAATATAAAATGCAAGGCTGTTCTGCTATTCTCTTTTTCTCCTCCATTAGGGCACCTACTCCCTATATGATTGCATATGCATTAAAGCAATAGCAAACCTGCTGAATTTCAACTGATCGATAAATGATTTGTTCTTATCTAGCATTTGTGTAGCCCCCCCATCTCCATTTTTATATATATATATATATATAAATATGCTTTTTTTTTCTGTAGCACTAGTGACCTTTATTTTTCCAGTATTTTGCTCAAAGTGGACAGACAGGAAATGGGGGCAGAGAGAAGGGGCAAGACATGTGGCAAATGTCGCCTGGGGCAGGGACTCAAATGGCCACGTCAAGGACTAAAGCCTGTATATGGGTCCCACGCTTAACCGCTACACCCTCAGCACCATGCTCACCTAAATGTCCATATTAAAACTGCCTCTACTCAAAAAAAAGTAAGACTAAAAATTAAAGAAATCCAAGAAAGAGGAATTGAACAAGCTGTGGGACGTCAAGGCGCATTAGACTAGCTCAGGTTGTGTGCCTATTGTCTAATACAAGTGGATACTAAACACTTTATTTAAAAAAACTAATAACATTGAAAGGTTCCAGTAGAAACATCAAGTGGTCTTGGGTTGGTATTGCTTAAAACAGGTTGGGTCTTAAAATGTTCACAAAGGAGATTTGGACCCACACATGAAATGAAAGGGTGTCATGAAGCTATTTATTAACCATGTCACATTTACAGTAAAAGAATGTCTATGTTCAAAATCTCTGTGTCCTTGTTCTTAGCCCATGTTAATGATAAATGCTTTCAGCTTAATGCTTTTCCACTCACCTTATAAATGTCCGAAGAGTCGGAGAAAACGGATACCTGGCTGAGATCTGACATCTTCAATCTCAAAGGGAAAGAAGAGGGATTCTCATCAACAAAATGTCTCACGTTTTTCGGAAAAAGTCTGAAGGGACATCGCGAAAAGAGCTGTTTCTCTGTAAGGATTTTTCAAAGAAAATTTTCCAGAGTTTTCTTACAATCATTCATTTTGCCCAAACTGTCAACCTCTTTGAATGTGAAAACTTCCAGTCTTCAATCCTCTTGCACACAACATTCCTTTGTTGGTAATCCATAACCGTAATCCACATAAAGGTAAGCAATAAAACCACAATAATTAATAGGGAAGGGGTTTAAAGATGCAGTCATCAGCATAACCTTTCTTCCTGCTCTTTATTCCTGTATTTGTCTTGTTTGGATTTTTTTCGTATGGGACTGGCTACAAAAAAGTTTCAGAAAATTGTTCTCAGTGCTGATCAAAGCCGAGTCAGCTGAGAGGACTAAGCCCTGAGAAGGAGGGAAAAACTAAAGGATAGCAGGGGTGGGTGGGAGTCTTTGCTAAATGTGTGTTATCCTTTGATTGTACAGAAACATACTCTTGCATGCTTGAGCTAGAGTGGACGGGTAAACAAACCCTTGAGTGCAAACAAACCTGAACGGACAAGCACAGAAATTTAGGCAATTGACAAAAACAAAGCAGTCCCAGTTATCAAAGATCAATTCCAGCTATATACCTGCAAGAAGTACAAAAAAAAAACAACAAATCAGTAGTAGGATGCAAATGCAAAGTTGTCTTTTAATATCTTTTAGACAGTAAAAGCTCATCGCGATCTACTCTGAAAACAGAACCCTTCAACAGAAAGGGGTAATGCCACTAAAAACGAAAGTGCTGAAATAAATGTTTTTTTGTCCTAAATTGCTCAATCCCTCTGTCCCTATTTGGTAGATGGATGTTAATGGGTAATCAGTCATCAAATAAAGCCACTTACTGCAGTAAGATTCAGACCGTCTGTGTGTGGTTCCTGCCACAAGACAAAGAAACTGAGCACTACTGAGTCTGACTATGAGTTTCACGTCTGCACTGTGGATCCTTCTCTCCATCACCATCCAGGGGGGTGAGCATTTCAGCTTTAATCTCTATTTATAACAGCAAATGGAGATGGTTTGTTGCTGTATTTACGTGCAGAGTTATGTGCTTGTCTCAAACGTTTTACATTTTTTATGCTCCAGTGGCTCTGCAGGAGTTTGACAACTACTATGACTATGATTATGGTGACCCAGAACCTCAGAACTGCTCGACCACAGAGAGCATCAAGGGCGGACACGTCACCTACTCACAGGTGGAAGTTACAAATTGCACACATCTTTATCACAGTAGCATCACACTGCTAGTAAATGAAGGTGTCACATTTTACATCAACATACTATTTTTCTGTAGTACAGGTGAATTTCAGTAAAATTTAAAAAGAGTCAAAAATAATTTTGATTTCAGTAATTCACTTTAAAAAGTCAAGGTATTTTCATATAAGCTCAAAACTTACAGAGTGGTCTATTTCAAGCATTTACTTCTGTTAAGTTTGATGATTTTGGCTCCCAGGTGTTGGTGCTTTTGCCTCTGTGGGCTTGTACCACATCCTGCTGAAAAATAAATGAACCTCTGCATTAAGCTTGTCAGTAGAGGGAAGCATGAAGCTCTCTAAAATTTCCTGGTAGACGTCTTTAATGACTTTGAATGTTTTAAAACACAGTGGACCAATTCCAGGAGATGTCACCCGAAATTCTCACCTACTGTGGAGCCACCACAAGAGACTTCAAACAACATGCCTCTCCGCTCTTTGGGTCCTTAATTTCCAAATGAAATGCAAACTTTGCTTTCATCTGAAAAGAGGACTTTGGATCACTGAGAAACAGTCCAGTCCTTTTTCTCCTTATTAGGCACTGCAGACATTTTCAGTACTGGCTTTAAACAAGAAAGGCAACAGTTGTAGCCAGAGGTATGAACTCCAGTCCTATGACCTTGGACTAAATTCAGAAATTGAATTACTTTGGATTTGACTTGATGAAGATACAAAAAATGTTGATACCAAAGACTCGAGGCTTATTTTATTTCTGACAAAAAACATTTAGCTACAGTCTCCTTTTATTCTAAAATAGTCTTACAGAAAATGCACTGTCCTTGTATTAACAAACAGACATTTTTTTCTTTTGGGTTGCTAATTTGTGTTGAAAATAAACATTTGCTCTGCTTACTTGTTTAAGACTCAAAATTTAAAGTTTAGAACTTGGAACCTGACTCTGAACTTACAGTCAAGCTCAACGTTATTCATACCCCCAGCAAATTTAGATTTAGAATTATTTATTTAACCAAGAACTTTGTTTTTGATAGGAAATGAGATGTAAAAGTATCACTTTTGGAACAAAAAATCTATTTGTTTTTACCCACATTTTAATAAAAACTGAAAGCTGAAAACTATGTATACCCTTCTCAATCAATGGAAAAATCTTTACAGACATTACAGACATCAAAAACCAACTTTGTTAATATTTCCACCGGTATTTTGATGATTTATCTTTAGTGATGATGGACACACACACACACACACACACACACACACACACACACACACACACACACTGCTGCAAGATGCTGTGGTAGCCATGCTGATTCAGTATGCCTTCAATTTTGAATAAATCCCCAACAGCGTCACCAGCAAAGCACCCCCACACCATCACACCTCCTCCTCCGTGCTTCACGGTGGGAACCAGGCATGTAGAGTCCATCCGTTCACCTCTTCTGCGCCGCACAAAGAAATGGTGGTTGGAACCAAAGATCTCAAACTTGGACTCATCAAACCAAAGCACAGATTTCCACTGGTCTAATGTCCATTCCTTGTGTTCTTTAGCCCAAACAAGTCTCTTCTTCTTGTTGCCTGTCCTCAGCAGTGGTTTCCTAGCAGCTATTTTATCATGAAGGCTTGATTCACACAGTCTCCTCTTAACAGTTCTTCTAGAGATGTTTCTGCTGCTAGAACTCTGTGTGGCATTGACCTGTTCTCTAATCTGAGCTGCTGTTAACCTGCGATTTCTGAGGCTGGTGAAGAGTGTGCGGAGCAGTAATCAAAGCAAAACGTGCCTACTTTGAAGAACCTAGAATATAAGACATATTTTCAGTTGTTTCACACTTTTTTGTTCAGTATATAATTCCACATGTGTTAATTCATAGTTTTAATGCCTTCAGTGTGAAGCTACAATATTCATAGTCATGAAAATAAAGAAAACTCTTTGAATGAGAAGGTGTGTCCAAACCTTTGGTCTGTACTATATATATATATATATATATATATGTACAGGTCCTTCTCAAAATATTAGCATATTGTGATAAAGTTCATGATGAAAATTTAACATTCATATATTTTAGATTCATTGCACACTAACTGAAATATTTCAGGTCTTTTATTGTCTTAATACGGATGATTTTGGCATACAGCTCATGAAAACCCAAAATTCCTATCTCACAAAATTAGCATATTTCATCCGACCAATAAAAGAAAAGTGTTTTTAATACAAAAAACGTCAACCTTCAAATAATCATGTACAGTTATGCACTCAATACTTGGTCGGGAATCCTTTTGCAGAAATGACTGCTTCAATGCGGCGTGGCATGGAGGCAATCAGCCTGTGGCACTGCTGAGGTCTTATGGAGGCCCAGGATGCTTCGATAGCGGCCTTTAGCTCATCCAAAGTGTTGGGTCTTGAGTCTCTCAACGTTCTCTTCACAATATCCCACAGATTCTCTATGGGGTTCAGGTCAGGAGAGTTGGCAGGCCAATTGAGCACAGTGATACCATGGTCAGTAAACCATTTACCAGTGGTTTTGGCATTGTAAGCAGGTGCCAGGTCATGCTGAAAAATGTAATCTTCATCTCCATAAAGCTTTTCAGCAGATGGAAGCATGAAGTGCTCCAAAATCTCCTGATAGCTAGCTGCATTGGCCTTGCCCTTGATAAAACACAGCACCCCAGACCATCACTGACTGTGGGTACTTGACACTGGACTTCTGGCATTTTGGCATTTCCTTCTCCCCAGTCTTCCTCCAGACTCTGGCACCTTGATTTCCGAATGACATGCAGAATTTGCTTTCATCCGAAAAAAGTACTTTGGACCACTGAGCAACAGTCCAGTGCTGCTTCTCTGTAGCCCAGGTCAGGCGCTTCTGCCACTGTTTCTGGTTCAAAAGCGGCTTGACCTGGGGAATGCGGCACCTGTAGCCCATTTCCTGCACATGCCTGTGCACGGTGGCTCTGGATGTTTCTACTCCAGACTCAGTCCACTGCTTCCGCAGGTCCCCCAAGGTCTGGAATCGGCCCTTCTCCACAATCTTCCTCAGGGTCCGGTCACCTCTTCTCGTTGTGCAGCGTTTTCTGCCACACTTTTTCCTTCCCACAGACTTCCCACTGAGGTGCCTTGATACAGCACTCTGGGAACAGCCTATTCGTTCAGAAATTTCTTTCTGTGTCTTACCCTCTTGCTTGAGGGTGTCAATAGTGGCCTTCTGGACAGCAGTCAGGTCGGCAGTCTTACCCATGAT
The DNA here is from genome assembly GCF_021462225.1 of Girardinichthys multiradiatus. Lineage (NCBI taxonomy): Eukaryota > Metazoa > Chordata > Actinopteri > Cyprinodontiformes > Goodeidae > Girardinichthys > Girardinichthys multiradiatus. Next base: position 11,558,902 of record NC_061810.1, on the reverse strand, counting down.
TGGGGTTTTGAGTGATGAACCAGGCTGGGAGTTTTAAAGGCCCCAGGAATCTTTTGCAGGTGTTTAGAGTTAACTCGTTGATTCAGATGATTAGGTTCATAGCTCGTTTAGAGACCCTTTTAATGATATGCTAATTTTGTGAGATAGGAATTTTGGGTTTTCATGAGCTGTATGCCAAAATCATCCGTATTAAGACAATAAAAGACCTGAAATATTTCAGTTAGGGTGCAATGAATCTAAAATATATGAATGTTAAATTTTCATCTTGACATTATGGAAAATAAAGAACTTTATCACAATATGCTAATATTTTGAGAAGGACCTGTGTGTATGTATGTATATATATATATATATATATATATATATATATATATATATATATATATATTTAAACATGAGCTTACCTAGATATTGTCCGATTTGATTTATGACCTTCATATCTTTACTTGAGACTTCTATGAGGGAAACCCAGACATCTCTCTGGCCACCTCTGTCAGGAACATCTGCCATTAAGCGCCTTTGTTAACTGGCTATGAGCCAAAATGGGAGTCACCAACAACAGTGATGGAAATACGCAGTAGGCAGGAAAAACTTGTGACCTAGTTGCGAGTTGCCAAAGGGTGACTTGGTCCTAACTCTGGTTGTGGGATATACCCTGAAAACGTGTGGTCGCTCTTGAAGCTCTGACTCCAGCTGCAGCCCACGTCTTTCTAATGTCCAACAAACTCCTGAAAGGGCTTTGCTTCAAAATTTCTTTAGGGCTCTAGTTATCCATGTTGCTTGCAATACCTATACTACAGTTTTTCCTTCCACTTAACTTTCCATCAATTTGCTTGGATGGAGCACTCTGTGAAAGCCAGCCTCTACAGCAATCACCTTTAGTGGATTACTGTCCTTAAGGGCAGTGTTAGTGACTGTCTGCTGGACATCTGTCATGTCAGTAGTCTTCCACATAATTGCGAAGGCCATGACATAGCATTTCTGTACCAAAAATCTTTTTTCATTGGTCTGATGTAATATAAAATTGTTCAATGTTTTTGGTTTTTATTAGCTGTAAGCCATTATCATTAAAATTAACAGAATCAAATGATTGAAATACATCACTCTGTCTGGAATGACGCTATGTAGTAGATGAGTTTCATTTTAAATCAAATTTCTGAAGTAAATTCACTTTTTGATGATAATCTAATGTATTGAGGTGTACCTGTACATATATGCAATGATTAGTCCTCATGAGTTGTCTCAAAAATCATTTATCAAGCTGATTAGGCTGATGAAAGTAGTAAAAAACAAGGCTTGAAACAGAATAACATATTTTAAAGAAATTAATAGTAAGAGCACCAAGGAGTATAAATAGTAGAGAAGAAAGAAAAGAGAAGAAAGAAAATAAATAAACTGAAGCTTGTAGATTGAACTTCCTACACTAACTTTGTTTATTTATCAGCAAATTGAGCACAAAGCATAAAAAAGAAGAAGAACTGTGAGCTTCTTTTCAATGAAAGCTTCTCTTTACCTGATTTAACACTTGATGTGATCACGCATTTCCTCCCCAGGGAGGCATGGAGGGCAGTGTAATGACCTACCACTGTGATCCTGGGAAATTCCCATTCCCAGTCAGCTACAGAGTCTGCAGTGCTGATGGAGACTGGTCTCCATTGAGACTACCGAGTGGCAGACCTGTGTCCCGGCCCATTTGCAAAGGTTACATTTCTTTCAAAAGTCCCCACCTGTTTCCTCTTCCATCTACTGAACACCCTTCTTTTTCTGCCGCACACAGACATGCTGTGTCCGGGTCAGCTGCAGCTGGACAATGGTGAATTTTGGCCCAGGAATCAATGGTTCCAAGTTGGCACAACGCAGAGCTTTTCCTGCCAGGAAGGGTTCTCCCTTTATGGGTCAGCCCAAAGAAACTGCACGCTGTCTGGAGAGTGGACCGGAGCCACTCCAATTTGTGATGATCATGGTGAGGAAATGATGCAAAGGTTGCTCACTACCCTACTAATGAATAATATATATGCTGTGATTTGACTTTGAATAACAGCGTAATAGAGAGGTAGAACAATTCCTGAAGAGGTTTTGATGTACATGCTTCTTGGACCAGAGCCAAAGGTTCTGTGCCTGAGTTAAGCCCAGTGTGCATCAGGCTTGTGTGTGAAAACCTTGGAGAGGTTAAAAGGATAGTAAATTTGTGTGTGTCTGTCAGTTCCATGAAAATCAACAAATATGTATTGTTTTGTCATGCAGGCCTTTTATTAAAGTCCTTAACATCTGTATGCTAAAATCACATTATGATGCATTATAGTTTTCAATGCAAATAGTTACTATGGAATATTGAGGCCTTTATTTGAAAATATAAGTAAGCTTTATTATGAAAGGATAAAGTAGAACCATTCCATCACTTACTGAGTTCCAACAGTGCTGTATGTCCTAATTTTGAAATAAATTGCTTTGTTAAAAATCAAGGTTTTTACATTGTAGAGAACGTTTAGGTCTTATTTTGAAAGTCCAGCATAGATCTCCTTTCAACATTGGTTTGGGTCCAATAGTCATATGCAACATTCTTCATTTGCTAAAATGTGCCATGTGTACTCTTTTATTAGCTTTAAATGTATTTAGTAACTATGGAAAGTTGATGCTTTTATTTTGAAAATTTCAGTAAGCCTGATTTTAAAAGACCATCTAGTTCCATTTCCAACACTGGCTGAGTCCTAGCAGTAGTGTTAAGCCCAATGCTGCAATCATCTACTGTGTGAAATATGAAGGCTTTTATTTTGTGGAGTTTATTTAGGTCTTATTCTGAACGTCCAGCGTAGTTTTCCTTTCAGGTCTGGTTTAGTAGCTCCCTGTGCTAAAATCACAGTGTGATTATATTAACACTATATTAACAGCCTTAAGTTTAAATAGTAACTATTGGAAACTTAGGCTTTTATTTTGAACTTTTCAGAAAGCCTTCTTTTAAAAGGCAAAAGTAGTCCTATTTCTAACACTGGGTGAGTTCCAGCGCTAATGTTAAACCCAATGCTGCAATTATCTGTTTGGTGAAATATGAAGGCTATTTTTTTGTACAGTATATTTAGATCTTATTTTGAAAGTCCAGCATTGTTGTCTTTTAAGGACGGGTTTAATCCCAGTAGTAATATAGAATTTTCCCAGTACTTTAGTTCAATTCAATTTAAAAATCCTTTATTAATCCCGAAGGGAAATTAAATGTTGTTGTAGCTCATATTATGCAGGTTTCTTCAAAGAACTGCTGTAGATGCTGATGACTGTGGGCAGGAAGGATCTCCTGCAGAGGTCCGTCATACAGCAGACCTGAAGAAGCCCCTGACTGAAGACACTCTGTTATCGAACCACAGTCTCATCTAGAGGATGCTCAGGGTTCTCCATAATGTTCTTCATTTTATGAAGGATCCTTCTTTGTACAATGATCTCAAGAGCTTCCAGAAGAGTCTCCAGGACAGAGCTAGCCTTCTTTATTAGCTTGTTAAACTATTTTAAGTCCCTGGCTCTGATGCTGCTTCCCCAGCAGATGATGGGAGAAGAGATCACACTCTCCACAACAGACTTATAGAAGATATGCAGCATCTTGCTGCAAACACCGTACACCAAGTACAGTCTGCTCTGTCCCTTCTTGTAGACAGCTCCAGTTGCATCTCCACTCTAGTCTGTTGTCCAGGTGAACACCGAGGTATTTATACTCCTCCACCACCTCCACTTCTTCTCCCATGATAGAAATAGTTTTTGACTTATTCCTGTTTCTCTTAAAATCTACAATCATCTCCTTTGTTTTATTCACATTCAACATGAGATGATTGTTTCCACACCATGCCACAAAGCGGTCCACCACCTTCCTTTACTCAGCTTCTTGCCCATCTCTGATCCACCCCACAACTGCAGAATCATCCCGAGTCTTTCTGCAGGTGACAGGAATCTGTCTTGTACTGGAAGTCTGAGGTGTACAGAGTGAAAAGGAATGGTGAGAGTACAGTACCCTGTGGTGCTCCTGTGCTGCTGACTACCTGGTTAGACTCACAACCCTTCAGTTTCACAAACTGTGGTCTGTTTGTCAGGTAGTCTTTGATCCAGGAGATTGTTGAGGCCTCCACGGAGTCTCCTGGAGTTTCTGACAAAGCAAATCAGGTTGAATTGTATTAAATGAACTGGAGAAATCATAGAACATGATCCTCACAGTGCTGCTGGCTTTGTCCAGATAAAAGTGGGTCAATGTTTTATTTTTTTATCTCTAAATGTATTTTTAGGGTATCTATAACTTTATGTTGAACGTCCTAATGACTAATGCAACTGTGCAACTCTGTTGTAGGCCCACATAGAACACCTCATATATTCATTATCTGACAAGTATATGACCAAGGCTGTGATTTTAAATAGCACTTGTTACACTTAGATTAAAAGCATGATTCATAATTCCTGTTTTCCACTGCTGGTTTGAGCTCTTTGGGAATGTAGGATCATTGGGAATCCTCCTTTAGGTGTAACATGGGTTAAAACTGTAGGAGTGTTTTGTACAGCTTCTGTCACTTTGACCTTAATCATTGTGTGGTGTTCATATTTTGGTTACTCACCCAGTGTTTGTGAGTCTAGTGGATCTGCTGCATTTGCTTGTTTGAAAATTAACACAAGCAAACAATTGTACATTAGAATACAAAATGCAGGTTCACTTCACTACTTCATTCTAAAAACTATATGGTGGATTTTTTCCTTTTAACTATGAAAGAAGACATTTAATTTAAAACAAGGGCCGCTTGTTCATGTTTATTTTGAGACAAAAAGCATATAAAGAACAAATATTCTATTCAATATATCAAGCTGCTGGTTTTTCCTGCAAAGACTAAAAACTTGAGCTTAAAAACTGTAGCAGCTTTTAACACACCATTTTCACTGCTGAAAATAATACAGATTTCTCTACAAACAGAAGGTTTAACTGTGTTCTTATGCGAAAGTGTGACAACACAACAAAGTCTCAAAAACAGTTCATTTTTATGATTGTTTCCTCACCTGACTCCATTCATTACTATTGGATTTTTGGGGGTCACCATGGTAACTTGAAACACCAATAAAAGTAATAGCACACATCTATAATATAGAAAACATCTATAATATAGCACACATTTATAATATATATAAATTGTGGGGTTGCACCTTACAGTTAATGTTAATGTAGATGGAATAAGAATTAAGAGTCCAGTTTAGAGGAGGAGATATACATATATAGGTGCCTCCATTCATTGCTATGGCAGAACCCAATAATTACAAAAGGTTCAAATTATATTAGGGCCTGCTTCCTGTTCATTTTATTAGCCTTCTGTGGATCATTTTAGCTCATGATTGTTTCCACATTTTGTTGTTTCACAACCACAAACTTCAGTGGCGTTTAGTGGGATTTTATGTGATAAACCTAAATAAAGTAGTGCAAAGTTGTCAAGTGGAAACAGGATTTTCAAAGTTTTTATAGATCCACATTTTTGCTGTTTCCCCTGCTTGTCTTGTGGCAAACTTTGAACTGGACTTCTTATAACCACTCATTCATAGAGGCCAGATTTGCGGAGTGCAGCAATATTTGTTCTGTCAACAGATTCTTCTGCTGGAGCTGTGGCTCTTTGCAGCTCCTCCAGAGATTGTAATGTCACATGTGAAGAAGTTTACAAGGTATAAAGACTTCTGCGAGGCACTGTAGATAGTTTTTGTTTTGTTTTGCTAAGAATCAAATATATTTTGAACATTTTATGAACACAAACATACATTTTCTGAAGCCTCAAAATAAATCAATTATGGGTCATATTTGTTTTTTTCAATTGCAGCCAATGACTGCGATGACCCAGGGGTCCCCTCAGGAGCTGAGAGGACAGGTGACCGATTTCAGACAGGAGCAAAAGTGACTTATCGGTGTCAGGCTGGTATGCATCTGCTTGGGTCGGCTGAAAGGGTTTGCCTGGAGAACAGGGAGTGGAGTGGTTCATCACCAAGGTGCCAAGGTGCTAGCTTTTATATTTCATTTTAGAAATAGCTCACACACACTTAACTCCTCACCACAAAAACAGACCTATATCATAACTTCACCAGCAGCAGTGCAGGCAGCTGTTCCCTGAATCCACTGATTTTATGCTTTACCACAGCTCCTCACACCTTTGACACACCCAGCTCTGTGGCTGCAGCCATGGCGGGATCACTCGCCGGAGTGTTGGACGTTCTCTCACCAGATTACAAAAAGAAAAGTGGGTAATTTCTTTGTGAACTTGTTGTTTTTAATATTAAGTAATATGTAATAACAATATTACCTTCAAAAGAAGGAATAAAAGTGAACTGCGTGTTTGTGTGTAAAAAGATGTTAGTAGAGGATTTGGCCGAAGCTTTCGTGTGGCTGAAGTCAGTCGTATGAACGTTTACATTTTGCTGGACACATCAGGAAGCATCAAAGAGAAGGACTTTCAATTGGCCAGGAACGCAACCATTGCTCTGATCAAAAAGGTCTGCATAAAACGTGCTCAGGGTTAAAGTTACAGTCTGAAAAGATATCGTCCTACTACAGTCTGCGACTTTGTATCTTCTTCTCTGTCTTTTCAGCTTGACAGCTATGACGTCCAGCTGAATTTCCACGTGTTGTCGTTTGCCAGCGAAACTATAGTCATTGTCAATATCCAAGAAACGGATATAAGTGGGGATACTGAACAGGTCATAACGGCTCTGATGGAGTTCAGCTACACAAGTACGACTTGTCTTGTTGTTTTCTTTAAATGAATCAAACTGGAAATCACAGCAGTAATGATTGATCGTGTTCCGGTGTGTTAATGAATTGAACCTATTGGTTCATTTTTTTTTTTTAAGAATTTGCTCTTTCTTTCTGCTGCAGGCCATGGGTATAAAACAGGCACCAACCTTCACTCTGCTCTGGAAAATGTTTGGCAACAGATCAGCTTCTTAAATGTAAACAGAGAAAAGAACCGTTTAAATGAGACCCAGAACATCATCATCATAGAAACAGATGGTAAAAACTCACAGTCTCACAAACACTACTGTAGTTTAGCAGGTCTCAAGCTTTTTATAACAATTTTAGGAATGTAAAAAAACACTGAAGTTGTAAATACATGCACACACATCACACTCTGATGAAGAGTGTTGCAAGGGCCTTCATCATGAAATGTTATTCCACAGCCTCTGGTCCGGGGTTGGGACACTGTTCATTTGGAGTGAAGTGAATGCACATAAAATAATGTTTTTTTTTTTAAATATTATCTTTCTCCGCTGGTTAAGACCTTGAACAGACTGTTTCCAGACATATTTAAATGTTTCTGAAAAATTCCAGATCCTGTTTGATCCTAGGAATGCTAATGTATGTGTGCTGATTATTGCTGAGTGCAAAGAGAAGAAGAAGAGTCAGACAAGAATGATGGACAGACTAGCAGACACACAGAGCCAATCACATTAACCAAGCCTGGATCAATTTGGTTAAAGTTGGTCAGGAAATAGATTTTATTGACCAGGATATTAATTACTCTTGCAACAAGTTTTGTTTTTATCGCCCACAATCTAGTTTAACCAGTAAGATCGCTTTTTTGGAATTAGTTATAATTTGGTTTATAAGTCCAAGTGAGAGACATTTAGAGGCCAGAGTTAGGGGAGAGACCACTGAGCAGTTTGGGGGTGACCTCCTTGGCCGAACAGCTGTTGAGATATTTCCCATCAACAGCCTCAGAGCGAGGGGAATGAATGATGTCCAAACTGTGTTCCCACAGAGAGGTGGCAACGCAGTCTGGGTTCTGATCCAAAAGTAAGGGTCTTCTTAACAGCAGTTTAAGATGGACAGAGCTGATGCACAAAAACCTTGAATTTACCTCAGAATGTCCCTTAAAGTTCCATTTTGGTCTTTGTTGTTTATATTTTGTTTTTTTCTTTACTTAATTAATCATTAAAACATTTTAGTGTGATAGCTAATAGATCAAGTATTGATTCCAGGAAGGTTCTGGAAAGTACCTGTTCAACTCTGGCTGTATTATCCCGTTAAATTACTGCTTTGTGAAGTCTCATCTGTCCACACTGGGGTTTCTTTTATTTGATTTTACTTAGTTGAGTTTTTAATTAAGTTTACTTTCATTTTCATTTTAAACAAACTAACTTTGTGTCCACCATGTTGTTTTGTCTGGAAGCACCTTGAGGTTTTATCCTTGTTAGGTATTATTTAATCATCTCAGAGGTAAGGAACGACACAGAGTCAGTTTTACTTGCGGCAAGGGTAGCTGTGCAATACAAACTACGAAGTATTAACACTCCTCCCTCTTTATTTATACATGCTTGGTCACATACAGTTCAAACAACATTCAGGGTGGGTGTGGGTGTGTGTGTGTGTGTGTGTGTGTGTGTGGGGTCAGAAAGGTTAGGGTTCATTTGTCTTGATTATAAACAAACAGAGGAAGTGGGAACCTGATGAATAGCCCCCAAATGCTGCTAGTAAAATAATAAAATAATAAAAGATATAAAAACCCTAACAATCCTAAAAGAATCTATTGAAATAAAACGGATGACCTGTATAACAGTGTGAGAACCATGAACTCTTAAACCAATCAGTTGATTGTCAAATGTTTAGATGCTGCTTTATTAAAGTCTTTTTCTACCTGCAGGTTACTCCAATACAGGGAAAAAGCCTGAGGCCGCTCTGGCCAAGATCAGGAGCTCACTGGGCTATAGAACCACACAACATGATCATGGACATGAGAAAATGCTGGGTAGTACAACAATTGATGCATTTTTGATTTTTAATTTAAAAAGGCAAATTTGACGTGAACTACTTCAGAAAATTATCAACTGAAAGAAGTGACGAGTTTCATGTCCAATTTTTTTAGACGTCTACGTATTTGGTGTCGGAGAGCACGTGAACAAAGATGAGCTGAACTCTCTGGCCTCAAAGAAAAGTGGTGAAAATCATTTCTTCGTTCTGAAAGACTTTAACAAACTGGGAGAGGTGTTCAACAGCATCATCAGTGAGTAGCAGCTCTCACTCAATGCAAAATCAAACACATTTTTGAAACCTAGCCAAACCATCATTAAAATGTACATTTTGGATTATTAATCAGGTGACAGCAGTGTGACCATGTGTGGGATAGCTCAGGAGCAGTTATCCAAAGAACAGGAGTTGGATGGAGTGATAGCCTACACCAGGCCTTGGCACGTGACTTTGACATCAGTAAGGGCTTTGCATTCTCTCCCAGTTAGAAGAAATTGGTTTATAGAAATCTAAAGTGGGCTGGAATCCTAAATGAATTTTCTTTCCCTGCAGCCTACATGGGGTTTGGAAAAGTACTGTTCAGGATCCATTTTAAGCCAGAACTGGGTGCTGACGGCTGCTCATTGCTTTGCCAAAGTGAGCACAGACACACACAGAGTCCCAAAGCAGCTAACCATACAGTACGGTGAGTGGCTAAAATGGGAAATAATTTGGATATAGCCAGGTGAAAAAAATTAGGACACCCCATTAAATATTCAGTCTTTTCAAAAGAAATGTTCACGTACTGATGGCAGATCCTTTTTAATTGTATCTCTGGAAAAGAAAGTTACTTAATTACAGATAAACCCCAAAAACTTAACCATGTTTTATTTATTAGACTAGACATATAAAGACAAAGGTGTTTTCTAGGTGAGGAAAAAATCAGGACACCCTACCCTCTAATAGCCAGTCTTTCCCCCTTTGCTTGTCATAACATCAATGAGATGCTTCTTGTAGCAATGTACCAGTACCTGACCGTCTGAAGAGGGTTGCTCCACTCCTCACTTTCAGCTGCGAAATGTTTGAAGTGTTTCCTAAATCTACAGCCTGTTCCATGCAACCCCAAAGCATCTCAAAGAAATCAAGATCTGGACTTTGACACTGCCCTGGACATTCAATTTCCAGGGGGGGGGTTGAACATGTTCCATCATGCTGACTTCTCACCTTTTATGCTGACATAATCAGTAGTGTCTCTGGTTTCCAGGTGGAGGAGAAGTGCAAATTAACAAGGTGATCATGCACCCCGATTACAACACTCTCGCAATGAAAGAGAGGAATGTCTCAGAGTTTTATGACTATGATGTGGCTTTGGTTCAGACAAACAGAAGCATCCCGCTGTCCTGGGAAGCCAGGTGAGATAGATGGCAGAAAAACAATCTTTAGATGGCTGCTGGTTGGGACACAGCTGACTGAAAGAGTGGAACTGTTACCAGTATATGCCCATTTGATTAGGAAAACATATACAGCGCCTTGCGAAAGTACTCGGGCCCCCTTCAACTGGTCAACCTCTTGCCACATTTCAGGCTTCATACATAAAGATATAAAATTCAAATTTTTGTGAAGAATCAACAACAAGTGGGACACAATCTTGAAGTGGAATGAAATTTATTGGATGTGTCAAACTTTTTTAACAAATAAAAAACTGAAAAGTGGGGCGTGTAGTATTATTTGGCTTCCTTGCGTTAATACTTTGTAGCGCCACCCTTTGCTGCAATTACAGCTGCAAGTCGCTTGGGGTACGTCTCTATCAGTTTTGCACATTGAGAGACTGAAATTCTTGCCCACCCATTCTTCCTTGTAAAACAGCTCGAGCTCAGTGAGGTTGGATGGAGAACATTCGTGAACAGCAGTCTTCAGCTCTTTCCACAGATTCTCGATTGGATTCAGGTCTGTACTTTGACTTGGCCATTCCAACACCTGGATACGTTTATTTGTGAACCATTCCATTGTAGATTTGGCTTTATGTTTTGGATCATTGTCTTGTTAGAAGATAAATCTCCGTCCCAGTCTCAGGTCTCTTGCAGACTCCAACAGGTTTTCTTCCAGAATGGTCCTGTATTTGGCCCCATCCATCTTCCCATCAATTTTGACCATCTTCCCTGTCCCTGCTGACAAAAAGCAGGCCCAAACCATGATGCTGCCACCACCATGTTTGACAGTGGAGATGGTGTGTTCAGGGTGATGAGTTGTGTTGCTTTTACACCAAACATATCGTTTTGCATTGTGGCCAAACAGTTCAATTTTGGTTCCATCTGACCAGAGCACCTTCTTCCACATGTTTGGTGTGTCTCCCAGGTGGCTTGTGGCAAACTTTAAATGAGACTTTTTTATGGATATCTTTGAGAAATGGCTTTCTTCTTGCCACTCTTCCATAAAGGCCAGATGTGTGCAGTGTACGACTGATTGTTGTCCTATGGACAGACTCTCCCACCTCAGCTGTAGATCTCTGCAGTTCATCCAGAGTGATCATGGGCCTCTTGGCTGCATCTCTGATCAGTCTTCTCCTTGTTCGAGATGAAAGTTTAGAGGGACGGCCAGGTCTTGGTAGATTTGCAGTGGTCTGATACTCCTTCCATTTCAATATGATTGCTTGCACAGTGCTCCTTGGGATGTTTAAACTTGGGAAATCTTTTTGTATCCAAATCCGGCTTTAAACTTCTCCACAACAGTATCTCGGACCTGCCTGGTGTGTTCCTTGGTCTTCATGATGCTCTCTGCGCTTTGAACAGAACCCTGAGACTATCATAGAGCAGGTGCATTTATACGGAGACTTGATTACACACAGGTGGATTCTATTTATCATCATCAGTCATTTGGGACAACATTGGATCCTTGAGAGATCCTCACTAAACCTCTGGAGTGAGTTTGCTGCACTGAAAGTAAAGGGGCCGAATAATATTGCACGCCCCACTTTTCAGTTTTTTATTTGTTAAAAAAGTTTGACACGTCCAATAAATTTCATTCCACTTCACGATTGTGTCCCACTTGTTGTTTCGTCACAAAAAATTAGAATTTTATATCTTTATGTTTGAAGCCTGAAATGTGGCAAGTGGTTGATCAGTTCAAAGGGGGCTGAGTACTTTTGCAAGGCACTATAGGTGTGGTTTTGTGTGAGTTTTGTAAAAGAAATAATTACAAAATGTTTTCCAACAGACCTGTCTGCTTGCCATGTACCGTAGCAGCCTCTCGAGCCATGAAGAAAATAAACTCCACCTGTGAGCAGCACAGTACGTAGCTTTTATTCTGTCAGTAGAACATGAAACAAGAACGTATTCATAACCCCCTGAACGTTTTACAACCTCCAGCTTGTATCTTTTTTTTTATTGTGGTTTAATGTGATACCTTAACGCAAGGGGTGCATGATTGGGAAAGAAAATGAAACATGGTTTAGATTTTTTTTTACAAATATAAATGTAAATTGTGTGAGGGGCAATTGTATTCAGCCCCTTTACTCTGATGCTCCTTAATAAAATAGATCCTAACCAACTGTCTCTAGAAGCCATCTAAGAAAAAAATTTAGTTCAGTTGTATAATTTAATACCTCCATAAATTCAGATGTTCTGTGTCCTGTTTGTTAGTTGTATCAGATTTAGGCTATCAAACAATAACCCAAGCTTTGACCATCTAACGGAGAGCTTATCAATCCATCATCTGAAATAAGAAAGAATATTACAGAACTTCAAGCTAACCAAGACATGATCATCCATCTAAACCTGCAGGCTGGGTAAGGAGAGTACTAATCAGAATAACAGCCAAGATGACCATGGTTACTTTGTAGGAGCTGCGGAGATCCACAGCTTAGATGGGAGAATCTATTGAAAGGACTATTAGTTGTGCACTGGCAGAGTGTGCGAGAAGCTGCTCTGGTTGATGAGAACAAAATGTTTCCTACAAGAAAACCTACTGGAGGCTGCAAAAGCCTCAAGATGACTACAAAGGTTCACCTTCTAGCAGGACAAGGCTAAACATGCAGCAAGATCTACAATTAAATGATATAGTTTAAAGCATATTCTTGTTTTTGGATGGTCCAGTCAAAGTCCAGACCTAAATCCAATTGAGAAATTGTAGTCTTTCAAAAACACCATATATGAAAAACATGCATCGTTTTCCTTTTCAGTTCATTTGCTGGTTTATCGCCAACATTCTCAAACAAACACACTTAGGTTTTTGGTTGCAACGCGACCAAACATGTAAAAGTTCAAAGGGAAGCATAATCGTGGTTTGTCTTTGTTAAACTAATGAAGCACCATGTCTGTTTCAACAGGAGAAGAACTTCTTACACACACGGTGACGACTGCCTTCTTCATCCATAAGAAGACGGAACGTAAACAAACTCACATCCATCTGAAGAGTCAGGTGAGCGTTTTCTTGCCCATCGTCATAAATCTGATATAAATCCTCCCGGTGAAACAAAGTGTTGTTTTCGCTCTCTGCAGAGGCCTGCCTGTGTGGAAAAGGCCATGCAAACACTAACTCAGCCCACAGATGTAACTTTAGAAGAATATGTGCCTGACAGTTTCCTCTGCTCTGGAGGTACTGAAGGATATCAGGATGCCATCAGCTGTAAAGGTCTGGACTCTTACTGTTCTAAGACAATAACAGAATCATATCAGATGCATGTAACAGCTACACATCTCTGATTCTATAGGTGATTCTGGTGGATCTCTGTTTCTGCAGAAAAGACAGCGCTTTTTTCAGGTCTGAAAGCTTTTTTCCTATTTGAGAGAGCTGGATCATCATGAGTTGTGTGGAAGGAAGCAAACTCTTTTGTTTTCATCGTTAGGTGGGAGTGCTGAGCTGGGGCACCATAAATGTGTGTGACGCATCTAGAAACAAACAAGGAAGCAGCAGCAGGCCTCCTCCTGAAGCTCGAGATTTTCACATCGACCTCTTCAAGATAATCCCGTGGCTGAAAAGGCACTTGGGGAAAGACATCCAGTTTCTTCATTAGAGCCATAGAGCAGATCCAGGACCAGTCTGCATACAGTGGGACAGTCCAGGATATTATAATGAATAACTGATGTAATGTAGTTGTAACATCGTGCCGTTGATTACATAAACTTCAACGGAAACACAAACTGCATTCAACAGTTCAAAAAATAAACCTAACTTTATTCTGATGGAGTAATGTTTCAGTACATATAATGCAGAACGTCCAAAACATTTTTAAATGCAAACTCTTCGATCCAAAAGAAGACTTTTTATAGGTGACACTTTTGAAACAACAATACATGATATCAAGAACCACAACACGGGTCAAGGTTTGGGATCTTTAATGTCTAGTTAGGTACCACTGAAATGCTCAGTGGAGAGCAACGCTTTATTCTTAAGTTTGTTCTCTAAGCTCAACATACAGACTGCAAGCATGTATGTCTGTTCATATGTTGAAATGCTTGTTGCAACATTATCTAAATAAGAGGCCCTGATTCTGATCTAATCTGACTAACATCACTGTTGCTTAAAGTAATCTCTTCAACATTTTGCTGCAAACACCGTATGTCAGCTAAATCAGCAGCCTGGTCATCAGCTGTGGGTCTAATGACTGCCAGTTGTTTTCCTGAGGTGTCATCTAGGCTCCGTCCAGGTCAGATCACGCAGCAGGAGTCCAGTCAGCCCTCAGAAAACTGTCTGAACAGACTTTCAGTCTGTCTGTCCGTAAAGTGTGGAACGAAGTGGATTTGAAGGATCTCTGAGAATCCCTCTGAGAGAACTGGACCAACAAAGTGTTTCCTGCCCAGAAACAGAGACAGATCACAGCTCATTTTTAATCCACCTGAGCTGCCTTTAAGAATGTGCCTTTTGGCTCTAGAAACAAGTTGAGCAACATGAGAAAGGGTGCCATTCCAGGCCGGCTGCACTCACTTGTAGCTGTGGAAAACCATGTCGTTGACCTTAGCGTGTTTCCTGTCGGATGAAGCCATCTCACGAAACTGAGAATAAAAACAGTAAAGACTCCTCATAACCAGGATAAAACTAAGCCATCGGTAAAAACATGGGAGGTGTGGTAAAGTTATTCTTACTCTGTTATTGTGCTTGGCTAGCTCCAAACTGGCAGTGAAGAGGAAACAGCGACAGGAAACTCCCGCTGCTTTGGCCACGTCTATGTATCTGCAGAAAACACCCAAACAGCTCATCAGTGTGCTTCTTATGTAGGAAAAACTTTACATGTTTAGCAAAAGTTTCCTATAAAATATGTATATTGTTGATTTTTTTCAGTTAATGTAATGTTAAAGGCATATTTCAGACTTTTTAAGGCTGCATAGTAACCCTTATTGCTGAATTATAACAAATCAATTTTTCTGAGTTAATAACAGAAAGTATCAACCTTGAGAAAAGTGTCTTGAATGGATTTTAGAGCAAACTCAAGATGGAGTCCTCCACCCTGCCTGCAAACACTCCTCGGTCTGTGTTTAATTATAGCGATTGTTTACATAAAGTCGCACCCAGTAAAGGGGGTCATGACCAACGAACTAAAACATAAAAAGGACACACCCAAACACACAGAAAGACACATGGTCTGCTACAGTAACAGAGCTACCGTTTGCGAGACTCTGGGTCTGGGTTGGTGTTGTCCACAGCGACGCTTCGGCCTTCCCCAAGAGCGCGCTCACAAGCTGACACGCAGTTCTGCCAGGAGCCGAGTGTGTCCTGATGCACACAGGAGTGGAAATAAGCTTTACCAAACGGAACAGCAACACAATCACGACTCATTCAGTTAGCTAAGCTATACCATTTAGAAACGACCCACCCTGTTGACATAGACGTAGCCCTCTGGAATAATGTGGGTGTGGAAGAAGGTGGATTTACCAGCTGGAGAGGAAAGAAACCCGAACAAAAAAAAGATTATCTTGGTGCGCGGGCAGACCAGAAAGGTGACATACTCCTCCTGACAGTACCTGCAGGGTAACCAACAGCAACAATGACTTCTGTCTTGGTGGTGGTGAGAGAGGTGGACGGTGGGTCGAACAATCTGCAGGTGGAGTCAAGTTTCCGCTAATTCAGAATGAAAGACAACGATTAAGATACACACACCGATTATACATCTACACAGCAGAGGCTCATCGGCCCTGGGCCTGGATGTAAATAGGATCCTCCAATGAAAAGCTACAGTCCCTTTTAACATATTAGGTCTTTACAGGTTGCCTGATGAGTTTGATACTGAGACGGAGCAAAGCACAAGAGAAGGCTTATAATTCAGCATTCAGAAGATCTAAGCTGTGCTCACAGGGTCAAAGTCAGGCAGGCTGTAGGGGGCCCTCTTCCAACCCAAAAAGTACTCTTCTGGGGTGTGGAACTGCAACCCAATGTTCAGTGCAAACTGCAACAGAAAAAGAAAGGTTCAAGCTCCAATAAATAATCTATTCACTGACAGTTAACTTTTTGCACACAGGAAGTGATAGCAGGAGGAGGTCTTTCATGTAATAATTTTCTTTGAAGTTTTGTCCTTCTCATGTTTTAAAATAAAAAATAATCCTTATGAATATATAGCAGATATTTTTACACAAGGCCTTTCAATATGGAACCTGCAAAAACCAGAGACCAACATGAAAAAAGGACAGAAGGAAAGAAGGAGGGAAAGAATGTAGATGGAGAAGACACAAGGTGGGATGGAAGGGAGGACACAAGGAATGACAAGAAAGATAGAGTGGAAGGACAGACAAAATAAGAAAGGACACAAAGAAGGAAGAAATTACAGAAAAAAGATAGAAGGCAGGGTATAAGAAAGAAAGCGAGGAAGGAATCATGAGAAGGAAGAAGGAGAAAGAGACTTGGTAGGATAGAAAGAACACAAGGAAGGAAAAAGGAGGACATAAAAGAAGTAAGAAAAACAGAAAGAAAGGAGTGGTCAAGGAAAGACATAACATGTAGACAATAGGCTACAAAACAAAGTAAATATTCTTAATTTTCAGTTTTCTCTCCTAGAATTATCCAAACCTGGAACATATTTCAATGAAGTCCCAGCCTTCCTCAAACTGTGTAGGGACCCTGGGAAGAGCGATTCAAAAGAAGAGGGGAAATGAACTAAACCTTGCAGCTCTTACCAGTCTGTCACTGCAGGAGAAATCCTTCTTCTTCTTGCCAGGAGCCCAGTTCTCCGGCCTTCCTGCAGCATCTGGATACAGAGAGCCAATCAAGATGATGTGTGGATTTGTTAACAGAGGTGGTACCAAGTTTCAGAGCTGTCTTATGAGTCAAGCCAAAACAACTAACCCATGATTTAGTTTAGCAATGGTAGCTTACATGTTTGACAACAGCAACATGAAAAAAAGAGGATGTTTATAATTTGGACATCAAAACCAGACATCTGAGACTGGACCTACCGCCTACATAAAAACTCTGTGTCTTGTCGACAGTCACACCATCATTAGCCTGAGCAGGAAACACATCAGAGAAAGGATGCAACAGATTTCTTATTGATGAATTTGCTCTTCAGTGGTGAAAACGATGTATATCAGGTGTGGCAGGTAAGTTACGAAGGAGTGTACTTACTTTCTCACACAGGTGATTCCACATTCCAATCACAGGCTTTCTGCAAACACCAGGACCGCTGGCTACAAACACCTAAAACACAGAACAGGAAGAGATCAGGTGCTACTTCATGCTAAAAGAACCTGTGCAAGACTTGACCAACCTGCACGGGGAGCCGCAGTGTGGCGAGGACGTCCTCGACTTTTGACTTGAACACTTCCGGTCTCAGTTTGCCCCTAGCGATTCCCAGCTGGTTGGTGAAGAAAACAACCTGCAAAGGGATATCCAAGCATGTAACATCCAATACTGCACCAGCCTTTGCAAGAGCAAAGTACTAAAAAAACAGTCAAGCAGATCAAATGTTGTATTCCTTCGCACCTTATATCCTTTTTTGAGCAAGCTGGCCAGCCTGGGCTGAATCTCAGGGTACAGAATCCTGGTAAATCAACAAAGGACAGTTAAACCATCTACCATCTGTTACTTAGTTTGAACTTCTGTACATTTGGTTACATTGATTTGTAAAAATCTGAAAAGTGTGGTAGGCATTTGTATCCAGCCCCATTTACCTTGATAATTCTAAATAAAATCCAGTAACACCAAGCGCCGTCAGAAGCTACGTAATTAATAAACAGAGTTTGTCTGTGTGTAATTTAAACTCACTATAACTCCAGGTGTTTTCTGAAGGACTCAGAGGTTTGCTGGAGAACATTAGAAACAACCAGCATCATGAATACCAAGGAACACAGCAGGCAGGTCGGGAGCAAAGATGTGAAGAGGTTCAAGGCTGGGTTAAGTTATATAAACATATCCCAAACATTCAACATCTCACAGATCTTTGTTCAGTCCCTCATCTGAAAATGGAAAGGGTATGACTCCACTGCAAAACTACCAAGATATGGCTGTCTGGCAAAGGCTCGGCAAGGAGAGTTTTAGAGGTGCACAATATCAGAAAAAGATTTAATTGCCATTTCTGAAAATTACTTTTCTTCTTTTACCACTACACAATGTATCCACAACTCTTTGACGTCTTAGCCACTAGAAATATACACCAGGTGTGGGCATTAGGGGCAGTTAAGAGTCCATCTAGTTAGCCCCAAGATTCAGTACATTGTCGCTCTCTACTGAGCAATTAACAAAGAAGCAGCCAAATGGCCCATAGTTACTCTGGAGGAGCTGCATAAGGCCACCTCTCAGGTGGGATAATTTGTCATTACGACAACTTTTAGTGATGTACTGCCCAAACTTGGCTTTATGAAATATTAGCACATAGGATTTTATTATTGGCAGACATGAAAAAAAGTTTCCACAAACCATGTAGGAGACACAGCAAACATGTGCAAGAAAGTGCTCGGAT
This sequence comes from Girardinichthys multiradiatus, assembly GCF_021462225.1. Lineage (NCBI taxonomy): Eukaryota > Metazoa > Chordata > Actinopteri > Cyprinodontiformes > Goodeidae > Girardinichthys > Girardinichthys multiradiatus. The sequence continues at coordinate 11,540,303 of NC_061810.1, read as the reverse complement.
CAGATAAGAGTGAAATACTAACACTGCATAAACTTAAATACACAGTGAAGCATGGTGGTGGTAGCATCATGCTGTGGGGATGCTTTTCTTTACTCAGGAAAAAAGAAGGTGGTTAGAACTGATAGGAAAATAGAGCAACCCTGGAAGAAAACCTGTTAGAAGCTGCAAACATTTGGCAGATTTTAGTCTAAAGGTGTGAACAGGTAAAAACATACCCCAGAAGACCTGAAGCTGTAACTGCACCAAAACATGGTAAAAAGCACAGACCCACGGGGATAAATACAAATGCAACCCATACTTTTGATTTGTAAAAACATTTCTGAAACAATGTTCTACTTTGTGTTGGTCTATCACATGAAACCTTATTAAAATACATTGACATTTGTGGTTGCAACATGACAAAATGTTTGAAAAGCCCAAACGTTATGCTATGCACCTCTGCAAGGCACAGTAGGTAGCAGACATGACAGAAATCAGAAAAGAACAAGTGGACCTGCACACACTGGAAATCAAAAAGGAACAATAATAATAGCATGGTTGTAAAAAAGTAAGCTGGTAAAGCGTAGGAGACTGGACATACTTCCAGTCATCAGGTGCAGTAGGAAATACTTTTCCAGATTTGGTGGTGATTATACATCCATCAATATCAAACCCAGCAATCTGAAAGCAGAGAACAGGCACACAAACCGTCTCTAGTTGTGCATAACACACATATATACGATTGAATATTGTGCTTTGTTCCAAAAAGGAACAACGCATTAGGAGGAAATCATTCCCTACCTTGTCGCTCGCTTTCACTCCTGCAGCGGTGTAAAACATCAGGTTTCCTGTCTGCTGCCAGCTGCTCGTCACCCACGCCTTTGCTGGAGATGAAGAAAGGGAAGACTGGGCGTCTTTTTTCTCCTCTGTCATGTTCGTTTTTGCAAACTCCTGCAGGTGCTTTAGTTTTTCCTCAGCGAGTCTCTCCTCCTCCTCATCCTGGTGGTCTAATCTCTGTCGCTTCACTTCAGGGTGGTACTGCTCTGGGCTCAGCTGCCTTTTAGAAGGCTGAACAGAAAAATTGTACATATAAGCTCAGTTTTTCACCTCACTCATATAATTTTATTGCTGGTATATCATAAATGTATAGAACAAATGAGAAGATTATATTTTACCTTAGAGGGAGAGGTGGAAAAGAAATCCTTGATGCTGCGTTTGGGCGTCGGACTCGCTTCGGCCTCTTTTCCATTTCTCCCTCCTTTAGTCTTATCTTTGGCTTTCAGGCCCTTTGCCATGCTGCAAGCTGCTGTTCCATTGGAGCTCAGAGAGCAGTTCAATGTAAACGGGTGGCTCTGGTTGACCAGGTAAAGGGTCCCTTGGTGGGTGAGTTTACCCGACTGACCCCGGCCAAGCTTTTCACCGTTCAGGAAACTGGGATTGGGCCCCAGCTGCAGGGAAAGAAATATGGCATATGTGGACGTTGGACTGCAGAGATTCCCATGGCAACAATTAGTTTATTGGCTCCCAGACAAGCAGGGCGTGTGTAAGAAAAATGTGCTGACCTCAGCTTTTTACATGAAATAAAAGAACTGATTTGATGGTCAAAGACTGTTTAGAGAGAAATGTTGCATAATCTGGCAGAGGTGTTATTGTAATTACATTTTATTTACACGTTAATAAACACAGAAGTTAAATCACCACCCTGGGCTGGTTTGTTTCCATACCTGAGTAACAACCACATCCTGCTCCTCATAACAAGCCACCACCTTCACTGAAACAAACACAAGGAAAGTTAAAATGGATTCTGGCACATGGCCACAGAGGAGGTGACATAATGGTGATGTGGTTTTAATTTTCCTACACTAAGACCAACTTAAAATTATTACAAATTACATTTTAACAACATATGTTCTCAAAACAAACCCCGGATATATACTGTCTTTCAACCACAGCTACTATAAATCATCAATTTCAAACATTATACAGACATAATTTTCTGTACATCTCCCTTGATTTTTGACAGCCAAGCACAAACATATACTTTCATTTTATTTAAATATAATTTGTATCTTTTAAATTCTGTTGAAATGACCAAACTCCTCACAGATTCCTTTTTAGCTTTCACACCAGTAAAACTGTAACTCTTTCAGCTTTCATTCAGTGCCTCTAACACGTAAGACCTAAGGCCTAAAGTAGATTGATCACTAAATATTACACTGAAGGCATCAAAACTATGAATTAATACATGTGAAATTATATACTGAACAAAAAAGTGTGAAACAACTGAAAATACGTCTTATATTCTAGGTTCTTCAAAGTAGTCACCTTTTGCTTTGATTACAGCTCTGCACACTCTTGGCATTCTGTTGATGAGCTTCAAGAGGTAGTCACCTGAAAAGGTTTTCCAACAGTCTTGAAGGAGTTCCCAGAGATGCTTAGCACTTGTTGGCCCTTTTGCCTTCACTCTGCGGTCCAGTTCACCCCAAAACATCTCGATTGGGTTCAGGTCCGGTTACTGTGAAGGCCAGGTCATCTGGTGCAGCACCCCATCACTCTCCTTCTTGGTCAAATAGCCCTTACACAGCCTGGAGGTGTGTTTGGGGTCATTGTCCTGTTGAAAAATAAATGATGGTCCACCTAAATGCAAACCGGATGGAATAGCATGCTGCTGCAAGATGCTGTGGTAGCCATGCTGGTTCAGTATGCCTTCAATTTTGAATAAATCCCCAACAGTGTCACCAGCAAAGCACCCCCACACCATCACACCTCCTCCTCCATGCTTCACAGTGGGAACCAGGCATGTAGAGTCCATCCGTTCACCTCTTCTGCGCCGCACAAAGACACGGTGGTTGGAACCAAAGATCTCAAACTTGGACTCATCAAACCAAAGCATAGATTTCCACTGGTCTAATGTCCATTCCTTGTGTTCTTTAGCCCAAACAAGTCTCTTCTGCTTGTTGCCTGTCCTCAGCAGTGGTTTCCTAGCAGCTATTTTACCGTGAAGGCCTGATTCACACTGTCTCCTCTTAACAGTTCTTCTAGAGATGTTTCTGCTGCTAGAACTCTGTGTGGCATTGACCTGTTCTCTAATCTGAGCTGCTGTTGACCTGCGATTTCTGAGGCTGGTGAAGAGTGTGCGGAGCAGTAATCAAAGCAAAACGTGACTACTTTGAAGAACCTAGAATATAAGACATATTTTCAGTTGTTTCACACTTTTTTGTTCAGTATATAATTCCACATGTGTTAATTCATAGTTTTGATGCCTTCAGTGTTTGTTTATATATATATATATATATATATATATATATATATATATATATATATATATATATATATATATAAGGCCCAGCAGTGCAGTCATTGAGTCCCTCTGTGCCTCACCCTGGTGCCTGGAGCATTTCTTGTCGGCCACTCCGGTCTCCGGACCTCGGCCCAGAATCACGGCCCGTCCATCCTGCAGAGAAATCCGGATCCCAGAGGGTCCAACCAGCGCACACGACATTTTTTGTAGCCGCTTTTAGCTACTTTTACTAACTATTTTAGAGCATCTGTAAAGGCAAACATAACAGTTTTTTACGCCCTGTTGCGTTGGAGTTTCCGGGTGTATTTTGTAACGCGGCTTAGAAAATTACCCGACAAATTTGCTTTCCCTTTTCGGACCGTTTTCAATGAAGAAACTAATGATTTGTTTAGTTGCAAGCTAGTTTTTCGTTGTACATGCGGTACTTCTGCAAATAGGCTCGTGTAGAAAAGTGGATTACACCTTAGTGTTCCGCAATGACTGATACGTACTAGGCCTACGCAACTGTGCGTTTTACCACTATTCAGCTAATTTCTGTCTTTTTTAATTCATGTAAAACTTACTATATTTCGCGGTCTTGTGCATTATAAAATGTGCTCCTTCTGATATACCCGTTTAATTTTGTCGAAGGCTGTTTGGTTGTGTAATTATTTATTCTCCATTCAGTCCGATTAGAATACATTTGTGGAAGTCAAAAAGTAAAAAAAAAAAGAAAACAGCAAAAAATCTTTGTTGAGTTGTGTTTTTCATGTCATATGTTGTATGTGTTTTTTTCCCTGATGGCATGAACACAAAACAAAAATGTTTTGCTCTAAATTGATTTTTTGTAAAACTAGTTTTTCAATACAGCAGTAGGATACTGTGCAAAACTATTTATTTGAATAAAGAAAAAAACTCATGTCCAGGGTGTGTTTCTTTATTTACTTGACATGCATTCTTGTACTGTCATCTTTCTCAAATACAGATTAAATCCCACATGATAAGCAGGTTTTACTTGATGTCTTCATCAGCATTTGTAAACAATAATAAATCCCTCCTCCTCTTGTTATTATCCTTCAGGTGGTCACTCCCTGCTCAGCTGTCATTTACATTCCTGCTTCTGTGCTGACAGCTGGTGTTTTGTGAAGCTTCTGTCTACCTATCAGGAATAAAAATTCAGCTTTCAGGTATGCATATTGTGAAGCAAACTAGTGAACAGATATTTCATATTTTATCTTTGTGGGTTTACATGTTTGTGTTTTATCCCGACTGTCACAAGTTCTCTCAGTATTGGTTTGTATTTTAATCTTTTCTCCTTCTGTAGGTCTGACAGCCTGAACCTGCATTCATCCATCGAGGAGCACCTGTTAAACTTGACGTGTTGACAGATTCAACTGAAAGCATTGTTGGAGACTATCCTGCACTACATTTTCTTCATCGATCTTTCAAGTAGAACTAGATCACACCATGTCCAATCCAACCGTCCAAAGCAACCATGAGACGTCCTACATGTCTCTAACGAAAGGCCTGAGAGAGCTGGACCTCCGTGGCCCCTATGTCCCCAGCGACCTGTTGCTGATCGGAGACCATGCCTTTCCTTTAGCCATGAACAGCAAAGGTCAGGTTCTGATGGCCGCATCTCTGTATGGTCGTGGGAGGATTGTTGTCCTGGGTCATGAGGGCTACCTGACTGCTTTTCCTGCTCTGGTGGAGAACGCCCTGATCTGGCTGCGGGGCGACGGATCAGACAACCCTTCTGTAGCCGTGCATCAAAACGTGAAGGTTGTCAGCGATAACCTGAGCAGCTCCACCTTCCAAGTAGAAGTGGTGGGGGCCTTTAATAGTAATCTGAAGTCTGGCGTGTACGTGACAGATGCATACAGTGTTGGTGCTGACCCAAAAGACTTGGTGGCCTTTCTAAAGGCTGGAGGAGGGGTGCTATTAGGAGGCCAGGCTTGGAGCTGGGCTGCGGATCACCCAAAGGAGAATACATTGCATTACTTTGATGGAAACAAGGTGTCTGGGGTTGCGGGGATCTACTTCTCTAAGAATCAGGGTGAGGCGGAGCACCTTCCAGTCTACCCACAGATCCCATCCTCCTGGATGGCTGTAGTGTGAGCATATACTCTATTTCTTCTGTTTTACTCTGAAAGTCAAGTTTTCCCTTTGAAACTAAAAGATCAGATCAAAACATTTTATTTTGTGTTTTGACTTTTAAGACAAACATTTTCCCTAACAGTGAGGCTGTGCTCTTAATTTATGTTTATAGATATAGGAGTTTAAAGTGAAATGTTTTTATAAATGTTTGCATCTTTTTTGGAATTTTGTTTTTTGAAAATATTAGTTTTCAAATGTAGGCAAAGCTATTGTTTTGAACATTTTTAAGTCTCAGCTGACAAATTGTAATGCAGTTGTGTATTAGTACACTGAGGTAATAGTATTTAACAAATCTGAGCCAGCAGCCCTTTACTCACTATTGAAGTGGACCTGTTCACTTCTGACACCTTTCTGAGTCTAATGATATAAAATATCTGATCCAATTCTTTGATTTTCAATGACTCTTCGTTCACTCGCTTCTGTTTTCAAATACAGAATAGGGAAGGATTTTGAGGATGACTTGCAGTTCTTACTCCATGGCGTTTCAGAGCTTGCCATCCCAAAGGGTTCTCTAGCTTCAGAGGTTCTGGTCCATGGCCCATTATCATTCCCGATTGCTACAGCGGGAGGTGGACCGGCATTCCTGGCCGGAGCTTACTATGGTCAAGGTCGGGTCATCGTTGCTGGACATGAAGGAGTTCTGAGTGCTGAGGTAAAGTCCACGAGAGACCTGAGTTAAAACTTTTCAAAATTTATCAGAACACATGGGTAAATTTTTCTCTTTCTCTTGTAACATCTGATTGTAAACCAGGAAAATGCTTCATTTTGGAAGAATGCCCTTCACTGGCTGGATGAAGGCCGCAGGGGCATTGTTGGCGTAGGACTGAAAAATGGCATTAAGATAGCTACTGACTCAGGTCTAGAAATGGAGAAAACAGGCTTCAAGAAAGACCTGAGTGTGTTTGTGTCTCCATCGAACCCCAAAGAGCACTGGGAAGAGATTCAGAACTTTGTAGCAGAGGGAGGAGGTCTTCTGATTGGTGGACATGCCTGGTACTGGGCACAGTCGCATGGTGGGAAAAACCCAATGACAGATTTTGGAGGTAATAAACCTGAATTAATTATTATAAAACTTCACGATGAATGCCAAGTATATTGTGGGGGTGGGTGAGGGGTGTGCGAGTGTATTTAAAAAAAACAAAAAAACAACTTTTTTCTATACAGTATTTTATAGGTAATTACATACTTACTTGAAATGTGCTTAACAGCATGGGGGAGTATGTCTCCTCTGCAAGCCTAGCCGAGTGTGTGTATATTACTGTTTGTGTCTCTGTGTTGTTCTGACCTGTTGGATGTCTTTCAGGGAACAAAATCCTGAACCGAATGGGGTTGAGCCTGTTGAAAACAACTATTAAAGCAGGTTCATACAAGGTTCCTGATCCCATCCAGGTCGTTAAAAATACCTACCATTTCCGGCACCTTTTGCACCAGTTTGCTAAGCATGTGACTGTTGACGAAAAACTCAGCAAACACGAGGAGGAATTTCTCAAAAAGCTGGGCAGCGATTGTTCCACCTACTTGAACATGAAGGCTCATGACTCCTGCCACTACTCTCAGGTGGTGGCAACCCTCACAGACATCTTAAAAAAGTCCGGCCTGCCACAGGTGAGCACAGAACAACACATTTAATATATGTACTTACAGTACATACAGATGATCAGTGGTATGATAGCATAACCTCTTATTTGTCTTATTTTGTACTGCCAAGGTAAGTGAGAAATGCCCTGTCAAAAGTCCAAAAGACCACCTACTTCTCAACATTGGGGCAGAGGTGTATAAGGTTTGCCCGGATCCAGATGTCCTACTGCCGTACCTCATCAAGGATAATCCACTGTTGGCAGTTGTCCACAATCAAAGGGTCAAGATGGACGTCAAGACTGCAGGTGTTGTTTTTGTAAATTACTATCCAATAATGCCACAAGTTCATGTGTGTATATATATATATATATATATATATATATGTGTATATATATATATATATATATATATGTTGGTGTGCTTTTGTATTTGTTTGTGTTTATCAGGAAGAGAGGAATGGATCAGCACAGGTCTCTACCTCTCTCCTGGCATGAAGACATATGTTGTCATACCAGCAGAGATCATCAACAAAGGATGGCAGGTACTTTATCTAAAATCCAATCATTGTGTTAGTTCGCACTAAATGATGACCTCATTAAGGTGTTAAAACAAAAATTGTATTTTATTGTTTTGATTTTGATACATACAAGAATATATACAGTAAGAAAACACTTTCTCTTTAGAGAATTGCGTTAGGGGACCCAGCAAGTTGATTCTACTTGAAAAACAGACAGGATGTTTACTCATTCAGAGAATCTGCAGTTTGCTGCTTAAAAAACATGCATCTCTAGTCTCTTATAGTTTCTAAAAGGTGTTACCTTGATAACAGAAATAGGCGGCACTTCTTTTGTTTGTAAACACCTGACTTTCTTGTAAACAAGAAAAATATGTAGAAATGATAGGTAGTGCGCCCCTCCTCCCGTTTTTTTAATTTGAATACTCTAAAGAGCTGATCCCCAAGGATCAGTGATTATAGGAATGCTCTCAAGATAGATATGTTTTCTGGAATTAAGAAGGTTTCTCAATCTAACTGGATTCAAATTGGACTTGTTTGCTTTTTTTAATTTTGAAGACATAACTCTGCCCCAGAAGGAGATTAAATGATGCTTCCAAAGCTTTAACCTGTATTTAATTCTACACACAGATTCAGATAGGCTGTCAAACAGATCATCTGAATGCTGCAGAGTTAAAGAGAGCTCCATGTGTCCACGTTCGCCTTCCTGTCACCTCTGAGATGATACAGGTGTGGAACCTGTGGGGAGGACTCATTTACCTTGTGGCCCCACCCAAAACACAGACACAAGGGTTGGAGGTTGTTGTGCAGATGGCTGTTCCTGCACCCTATTATAAATCAGGTAAGTGTGGTGATCGAAGAATGGGAGTCCCAATGAAGACTGTCCTGATGTAGTTAACAGGCATTAATTTACACATTTAACACTGACCTCAGGCATCAGGGCACAAAACAGTGGCCAAACAAAATTAAAGTAGTGATAACAAAGTCCTCACAAAGAGACATGATAAGAAAACGCATCTTTAAGGACGGTGCTGCTGAAACCTTTAACCAGATTTATTCTTCTACCTCCACTTTGCCCTGTAACACTGTAGATGAGCTGGTAGACAACTTTCATTCTAAAATCTCTGACATCATTGATTCAATTGCTCCAATTAAAGTGAAAGTCATTTCTGGGAAGAAAATGTCTCCATGGAGAAGTGCTCCACCAGTCAGAAGTGAAAAAAGGAGTGTCGAAAAGCTGAACGCAGGTGGAGAAAGACTGGACTCCAGGTTCACTATATTATCTATAAAGAGAGACTATACAGATATAACCTACAACTGAAAAATGCAAGGGAATCTTTCTTTTCTGAGATCATCAGCCAAAACATTAACAATGCTCGTGCATTATTTGCCACGGTGGACAGGTTAACAAACCCTCCTGTAACTGTAGCATCTGAACTCCACTCTTCCAGGGCCTGCAATGAATTTGCGAAATTCTTTACTGAAAAAACCCAAAAGATCAGAGAAGCAGTCAGCACATCCACATCAACTCCAGGACCAATGTTGTCTCCAACTAGAACTGATTTTGACAAGATTTCCCAATTTCACCAAATAAACTGCAAAATCTTAGAAGAAATCGTACAGCAACTAAGCTCTTCTTCCTGCTGTCTCGATCTTTTACCCACAGCTTTCCTTAATAAACAACAACGTAAGTTATCATAACTATGCAGATGACACACAGCTATACGTTATGATGTCACCAGGTGACCATGAACCCATTCAAGCGCTGGGTAAATGCTTAGAAGAAATCAATGCATGGATGGGCCTAAATTTTCTTCAGCTGAATCAAAACAAAACTGAAGTAATAATCTTTGGACCAAAGGAAGAGCGTTTAAAAGTTAGCACACAGCTTCAGTTATTACAGCTAGAAACCACCAGTCAGGCTCGAAACCTGGGTGTAGTGATGGACTCAGACCTGAACCTTCAGAGGCACATACAGATCCTTCTCAAAATATTAGCTTATTGTGATAAAGTTAATTATTTTCCATAATGTCATGATGAAAATTTAACATTCATATATTTTAGATTCATGGCACACTAATTGAAATATTTCAGGTCTTTTATTGTCTTAATACGGATGATTTTGGCATACAGCTCATGAAAACCCAAAATTCCTATCTCACAAAATTAGCATATCATTAAAAGGGTCTCTAAACGAGCTATGAACCTAATCATCTGAATCAACGAGTTAACTCTAAACACCTGCAAAAGATTCCTGAGGCCTTTAAAACTCCCAGCCTGGTTCATCACTCCAAACCCCAATCATGGGTAAGACTGCCGACCTGACTGCTGTCCAGAAGGCCACTATTGACACCCTCAAGCAAGAGGGTAAGACAAAGAAAGAAATTTCTGAACGAATAGGCTGTTCCCAGAGTGCTGTATCAAGGCACCTCAGTGGGAAGTCTGTGGGAAGGAAAAAGTGTGGCAGAAAACGCTGCACAACGAGAAGAGGTGACCGGACCCTGAGGAAGATTGTGGAGAAGGGCCGAGTCCAGACCCTGGGGGACCTGCGGAAGCAGTGGACTGAGTCTGGAGTAGAAACATCCAGAGCCCAGGCGTGTGCAGGAAATGGGCTGCAGGTGCCGCATTCCCCAGGTCAAGCCACTTTTGAACCAGAAACAGCGGCAGAAGCGCCTGACCTGGGCTACAGAGAAGCAGCACTGGACTGTTGCTCAGTGGTCCAAAGTTCCTTTTTCGGATGAAAGCAAATTCTGCATGTCATTCGGAAATCAAGGTGCCAGAGTCTGGAGGAAGACTGGGGAGAAGGAAATGCCAAAATGCCAGAAGTCCAGTGTCAAGTACCCACAGTCAGTGATGGTCTGGGGTGCCGTGTCAGCTGCTGGTGTTGGTCCACTGTGTTTTATCAAGGGCAGGGTCAATGCAGCTAGCTATCAGGAGATTTTGGAGCACTTCATGCTTCCATCTGCTGAAAAGCTTTATGGAGATGAAGATTTCATTTTTCAGCACGACCTGGCACCTGCTCACAGTGCCAAAACCACTGGTAAATGGTTTACTGACCATGGTATCACTGTGCTCAATTGGCCTGCCAACTCTCCTGACCTGAACCCCATAGAGAATCTGTGGGATATTGTGAAGAGAACGTTGAGAGACTCAAGACCCAACACTCTGGATGAGCTAAAGGCCGCTATCGAAGCATCCTGGGCCTCCATAAGACCTCAGCAGTGTCACAGGCTGATTGCCTCCATGCCACGCCACATTGAAGCAGTCATTTCTGCCAAAGGATTCCCAACCAAGTATTGAGTGCATAACTGTACATGATTATTTGAAGGTTGACGTTTTTTGTATTAAAAACACTTTTCTTTTATTGGTCGGATGAAATATGCTAATTTTGTGAAATAGGAATTTTGGGTTTTTCATGAGCTGTATGCCAAAATCATCCGTTTTAAGACAATAAAAGACCTGAAATATTTCAATTAGTGTGCAATGAATCTAAAATATATGAATGTTAAATTTTCATCATGACATTATGGAAAATAATTAACTTTATCACAATATGCTAATATTTTGAGAAGGACCTGTAGGTCGGCCTTCTATCACCTAAAGAACATCTCCAGGATTAAAGGACTAATGTCTCAGCAGGACCTTGAAAAACTAATGAATGCGTTCATCTTTAGTAGAATTTATTACTGCAACGGTGTCTTAACAGGTCTGCCTAAAAAGTCGATCAGACAGCTGCAGTTGATCCAGAACGCTGCTGCCCGCGTCCCCACTAGAACTAAGAAAGTGGAGCACATCACCCCGGTTCTAAAGTCCCTACACTGGCTCCCTGTAGCTCAGAGAATAGACTTTAAAATACTTCTGTTAGTCTATAAATAACTGAATGGCTTAGCACCAAAATACATATCCTGTACCGTCCCAATCACGTGATCTTTACTGAGGCTGTCTCGCGTCCCGCGGGATTCCCGTGGGAATCCCGAAAAAATGTCAGCCTCTACTCTGCGTACCCAAAACCAGAACCAAACATGGAGAAGCAGCTTTTAGTTCTTATGCTCCACTAATCTGGAATAAACTCCTAGAAAACTGTAAAAGCGCTGAAACCATAAGTTACTTTAAATCAAGATTAAAAACTTATTTGTTTAGAGTGGCCTTTGACTGTGCCATCTAGGCATGATTAGTTGCGTTTTCAGTCCAATTTTCCTTTCATTTTCTTGTCCATCATTCTATTCTCTTTATTTTATTTAACTTTTTTAAATTACTTCTGTTGTTTGATTTTATCATTTGATTTGTTTTTCTGTGTCTGTATCTGTGTTTATTTGCTTTGTGATTGTATTGTAATTGTATGTACAGCGCTTTGAGTGTCACGTTGCTGAAAAGCGCTATATAAATAAACTTACCTTACCTCAGCTTGAACGTTGGCTCCCACAAAAAAGATTTACAGTATCCTGTAAATTGTCCATTGAAAAAGAGGAAATCAGGAGAAATGTTGTTTAAGGGCATAAGTAAACTAAACGGCTGTTTAGAGTCCCCAAAACATTAGCGGCATCCCCTGAATGCTTACATTTTAATACAGACCATATATTTAAAATGTTTTGTATTTGTTTTTTGAGAATGAGAATATTATAAAATTTGATTTGATAGTTTTAGCATACATAAATTAAAAGGCTTTCATTTCTTAAAAATTGAAACTTAGGAGTTAAAGAATTGGGTTTGTTTGATTGATGTGTAAATAATAAACTTGTCCCCCTCTCATCTCATCTTAAGGTCAGTACAATCATATAGGCAGATTCGTAGTCAATTCCTAGTCAAATCTATCCTAGTCATTAAACAATGACCCTCCTTGAACCGCCACCTTAACATGGTGGAGGTGTTTGAGTACTCGAATGTTCCTAGAGGGTACAATGCCCCTGTATCATCTCAGAGGTGACAGGAAGGCGAACGTGGACACATGGAGCTCTCTTTAACTCTGCAGCATTCAGATGATCTGTTTGACAGCCTATCTGAATCTGTGTGTAGAATTAAATACAGGTTAAAGCTTTGGAAGCAAACTCTACTAGAGCTACCAGTCATTGTGCAACATAAACTGTGGGTTAGTCCATTCCTTGTCCCTCTGATCTTTAGGAAACCAATATTGTAGATTGTTTGTTGTAAAATCGTGTTGCAAAACATGTTTTCAACACACAGAATATTTTCGGCATCCAAGGCATGCCTCTTTTTCTATTTATTTTAACAAATCTTGTCCATTTTTCCTGACTGGATGGATCTTTGGAAAAAGTAAGAGTACCAACACTTTCCTTTTTTGGCAACACAACAATCTGTTGAAAAGAATGGGCAGTGGCTGTCTTCTGCTCCAGATTGCTCATTACCGCCCATGTGGAAGTGTAAATAGATTGCTCTCTTTGTACTCAGCAGTCATATTTTACCATTTCCTAGTCTAAATTTAACAAGAACACACCCTGAAGTTGGATTTCCAACTGGGAAAGATGACTCTCACCAAGCAGCCAACATTTATATCCAGTATGATTGCTGCACATATGAAATTCTTCTGGTTTCTTGAGTTGCAACAAGCACTTGAAATCAATACTGTTATGATTTGGGGTTGTTTGGTTTTGGGTTTTTTTAATATGTTTTTCACAGTTAAGGTTTTGAATCATTCTTCTGTTTATTATTAATATTATTATTATTATTGTTAGATTTTAAATCATGCTTCTGGTCATGCTTTAGTTTTGTCGTCATGTTCATGGTTTGTCAAGTTTGGTTTTCAGATCTGGTTATGCTTTAGTTTCCTGTTTTTCTAGTCTCTGTTTTGCTCCAGCCACGTTTTGTTCTCCTGTCAATTAACTTTATTCAGTTCACCTGCTCCAAGCTAATCTGGCTCCATTCTTCACCTGGTTCACGTTCCTTATATACACCTCCGTTCTGTTTATTCTTTGCGGAATCATTTTCAGATCATGCTCTTGTCCTGTTATTCATGCCAAGCCTGTCTAGCCAGCCTGTCTGTTTTTGCCTGTCCTGCCTGTCCGTTTATTGTTTTGGTTCCTGCCTCCTCCTTTGAATGTGTTTTTTGTTATTAAATCTTTTTTCACCTACCATCATGCTGCCTGCTAGTCTGCATTCTGGGTTGGTCCGTTGCTCAAGTCCTGACAAATACTAGCTCAGAGTTTTGAGACAGATGGAGTTCATTCTCGAGCTCAATCTTCTTTTTAAAAAAAATAGGGGATGCCAGTGTGTTTCTTCATTGCTTTCTTTTCATAGATCCTTCCATTTTCTTCTTTTTCAGGTGTAACAACTGAAGCTGATTGGTCGTTGTTGCGCATGGCTCCTTCACCTTGGGCAGAGTTGGAGTTTGACAACATCATCCTCACCGTACCGTCGGAGGCAGTTCGAAAGCTGGAGCACCCCAATGAGTTGGCGGCCCTTTGGAATGACATCATGAAGGCCATCGCTGACCTGGCTGCCAAACCCCACAAATTTCCACGTAAAGAGCGTTTTGTAGCAGATGTTCAAATTTCTCATGGTTGGTATTTCTTGGCTTTCATACAGCAATCTTTATCCTTATGAGTCTTCCAAACAGTGCTTCAGCACTGCATGCTTTTTTAAGGAGTTTATTTTCTATTCAGGTTGGATGCATGCAGGTTATCCTATTATGACACATAAGGCTTCTGCAGCAGCGTTGGTGAGCGTTACACATGCTACGACAAAAGGCATGTGGGGTGCCATCCACGAACTGGGACACAACCAACAGCGAGGCTGCTGGGAGTTCCCTTCACACACCACAGAGTGCACATGCAACCTGTGGTCAGTGTATGTGCATGAAGTGGTTTTTGGCATCAAAAGGGAAAAGGTAAAGGAAATCAGTAGCTTAAACAGTTAAATAGTATTTTATGAACCAAACTCCAAATACATATCTTCTTTTGTTAACACTTAATGTGTATTTCCAAAACCTACCACACAGTTGCCTGGCTTTATTGTCGTTATTGCAGGCTCATTCAGCAATGACTTTGGCAAGTCGAAACAAACGAGTCAAAGACTATATTAAAGGAGGCAGGAAGCTCAGCAGCTGGAGCGTGTGGGTGGCCCTGGAGACATACATGCAGGTAAAAGGATTATATCTGTAGATAAACTGTTCTTCAGTGTCACCAACAAATCAAAAACCCAGAAACAGCTTTTCATAGTTATTCATAATGTTAATGAAGTGATTCAGAATTGCTTTAAGTCCAAATATATCAGATGCAAATCTTTGCCAATCTTGATGGTTTTGTCTTTTTTACCTTTTGTTTGTGCTCGCAGCTCCAGGAGAAGTTTGGCTGGGATGCCATTAAGAAGGTGTTTGCTGCCTACCATGAGATGAACAGCTTCCCCAATGACAACAAAGGAAAGATGAATCTTTATGCCGAGACGTTCTCCCAGACTGTGGGAATGAACCTGACTGGATTCTTCAAAGCCTGGGGGTGGCCTATTGAACAGGCCACTGAGGAGAAACTATCCAGCCTGCCTGCCTGGACCGATCACCCGATGGTCTAGCATGACTGCCTGGCAGACAGCTGATCTTTATGATCACAGACATGATTATGATTAACAATTTCTTTAGATGAGCTATAATTTGGAGAAACAATTAATTATTTATTAATGCAATATTTTTATCATATTCCAGGGAAGAGAAGGACAATATAAAATATTGAGTAATGTAAAATTTAATCTTTATTTCTTAGAAGCCAAAATCAAACCTTGACTTATGATCTCAGGAGATATTTAGGTTTATAGTAACAAAGATTTCATACAAGGAAAGGGGGCATTTTAACTTACATACTTTGAGGAATACACACACAGGAAGACCAATCTTCCCATGGGACAAATGAATAAATTCAGTATTCATGTTCCTCATAAAGGATACTAGCACCTACTTTTACTTATGTCCATCAATATATTATGTTTTTTTACATATTACAGTCTGATGTGTTACTCATTGCTGGAAGAACTTTTTTTTGGTGTCTTTACTTTCCAACAATACAACACTGTATTGTATTGAAAACTAATAACATCACCAACTACAGGCTCCTCAATTCCTTTAACAGGCTTAATAGATTCCACATGGCAAAAATCAATAAAAAGATCATAAACAATATCTTGACTTTTGAATATAGCTGCTTCTTTTTTTTTTTACCTTCCTGTCATAGCCATCTGTTGGAATGCTAATTGAAACAGGCCTCAGGTGTGAGACCTGTTGAAAAATGTTATTTGTTCTGTAGGCAATAGAGAAAACGATGAGTTTGCAAAATGTGGTTTGCTTCCTGCTTTCTCTTAAGCCAGTTTGAGGGGAGATGACTCCTGATCATACCAGACTGCACAGATGCAACGCCCCTCAGTGACATTAATTGGTACTAAACCACCAGTAATGTCATACTTAGTTCCTATTACTGGAAAACACATTTCGTTTATTATATACACAAATAGTGCTACATCCACCAAGATAAAAAAGTAGAAAGAAAATGTGGCAAAACATTCATGTGTGTCACATTATGCTAGCATTATAACTAAAGTTCATCTCATCTCAGTAAGAGAGTGGTAAGGGAGGTAAAAAAAAATCTCCAAAACACCATCTTAGAGAGCTGCAGCAAATAATGGCATCTTGGACTCCCTAAAGTATCAGACCCAATCTAAATACCAACCAGTTGTTTGGGAAACATGCCAGGGACAAGCATTTAGTGTCATATTTGGTCTTATGATGGACCAAAAACTAGACAGACCTCAGGCAGAGAGGTGAAGTGGAAGGTTTTATTAATAAAGACAATAAAGACTTTGTGTCACAAAGAGACTGGGACATGGAACCGGTGTGAGCATAACAGAAGAATCCAGCAATAGATAATGAAATACAGGAGATGTGGTTAGTGGCATGGGAACTATGTGAGTCTAGTCAAGAGAATGTTGAACACCTGGCAGAAGAGAGTACTGAGCAACGTAACCAAGTGAAGGAGACCAACACCAACGAAGCTGAACCAAAACACACAGGAAGTACAAGACTAACACTAACATAAGAGAATATCCTTAAAGCACAGCCAAAACATCAGAATAAGTAAGCTAAACACAAAGGAACAAACTAAAAGAACAGGATCCATCCAACAATAATGAACACAAGATTCAGAAGGTATGAAATAACAAATAAAGAAAACCCAAATATGATCAGAAAACAAACAGAAAAGAAAGGTAGAGGATCTGTGATGCTGTGGGTTTGATTCTTTTCCAAAGACAACTGAAACTTTGTTGGAGTGCGTAGTCTCAAAAGGTCTCTTGAAAAACCGTGACAGTAAGAGAGCTATATATGATCTATTTGAACAGACAAAATGTCAGAGGCTCATAAACAGACATATGTTCACAGATGTTACATTTATTGTTTTAGCTGGTTTGCTAATAAGACACAGAATCAAAAGTATTGTGACTTATTTTACTATAATCTTTTTAAATCTGTAGGATTTTCAGTTCTTTTTAGTTAGTATTACAAGGCCATCCCACAAGAAATTTGAGAAATTCCACTATTGTTTAGCTGTCTGATCTTCCAATTTATTTGCTCATTCATGAAATCATGCACAGCTGTCACTGTAACTGTTGCCATTATCACGTCTGTCAAAGGAGGCACATTCTCCGGGTTTCAAAATAATCAGGCTAACTGTAAACACTTTTATATTAAAACTGGTGATAGGCAAATTTATCCAGTAAGGAGCAGGAAGTCAGGTGAAATGTTGTCTGTGTGCAGTAGCGTGTGATGAGCTGTCTGCCTGTAATTTATAATGATAGTGAAGGACAGCCTGCGATAAAAACTGTTCGAAATTCCTGTCAGCATTCAGATTAGATATTGCAATTTCTGCCTTCGTTCTGACCAGCTTTGTTACTCTGTTGCCCATGGGGACCAGCACTCCCACTATCTGTCACCAGAATACTCCACATTAATGAACCATGCAATGATTGTGCAAGTCCCACTTTTCTCCGTGTATATTCAGTCCATGTTTCACTTGTGACAGTCTATGTGACAGCAAAACTGCACAACAGTAATGTAGCTTTCAACATGTTGTTACTAGGACACCAAATAGCCACTTACTAATGCTATACATGTGGTGGAGGGGAGGGAAGTTAAGTACTTGGATGACACATAGAAGACATTAGTTGATGCTGCAGCTATTAATTGTGGATGAGCAGGAGGATCGTTTAGAGAGAGTGATTATTGTTCTAATGCAATCTGTGGACATGTGCCGATGCTATGTACATACAAGTCCAACTTTTTTTTTTCCTATAGCACATTTAAAAAGAGTAATAGTTGACGAAAGCGCTGCACATGGTAAAAAATCACTAGTAAAACAGTGGTGTTTTATTATTCTATTCTACTCGTTTCTTAACTAAGTGAAAAAAGTAATCAAATAAGTATGGCAATTAACAGAGTAAAAGCTATAATATTCAATAACTAAAAGCCAAAGTAACAAAGTGGGCTTTTAAAAGAGCCTTAAAATGCTTAACCCTCTGTGTAGCTGCGGGTTCATTCATCTGCTTATCTCTTCCATATCTGCAAACTCACTAAATACTCCCTGCCTGCAACAGGCTCTCAATCTCAGCATGAAAAGTTTTAATTAGTCGCAAAAGTTCTCAGAATATAATTTTAAGTTAAAAGTGAGGGAAGAGGCATATATTATCAATGTCGGGTCACCACAAATGCAGATATGCATCTGTGTAACAGCCTGTACCATGCACACATACCCAGCAGTTTTCTATTACCTTCGATCTTGGAAAATGTTGCTATTCTCTTCTGCTAAACTTTACATTAAACATTTTGCGGTTTTAATCTGTCACTAAATCCAAAATAGAGCAACATTTAATGATGCCAAGGAGTTCAATTTATGTAAATAGATAATAACATTGTTAAGATAGAAGATCTCCAAAAAACATTTAACACCGCTAATGAACAAGCTCATTTCATATGACTGTGAATGATTACTCATCACATCTACCGGCTACAAATGGTTATCTAAAGAAATCAACTAATTATTGCCTGAAATATTAATCATTAAATAATGACCTACCAATTAGCCCCTCATTCATTCCCTATTGGTTCTTCCTTTTTCAAGTTTGACATGATTTGATGTATGATATGACCTTTTCCCACAATTGGAAAGCCAAATCTTGTACATAAACAGGCGTATAGTAATACTATGAATCTGTGACTCTTTCAGGGTCTGTTGGAGGAGGCCCTGCAGGCTATAAACCAGCAAAACCTGGGGGTAAGTGAAAAACACCTTAACACTATTACATAATTGGGATTTTTATGCTATTAAACAAATATTTTTAGGAATGATCTCTTATTTCTTATAGATACATTAAAATATAAAGCTGCAGTTTTTAAAAGGTACTTTAAATATGTTTGTTTTAGAAATCTTTTATAATTCTGCTGGCTCAAATGGTCAGTGCATTCACCAGGTATGCTGCAAAGCCACGCATATTCTCTCTGCTGCTTGTCACTTCACACATCTATCACTCACAGTTCTGCAGCACAGGCCACTAGCAGCAGATCACCCTCTGTAATCATAATGTTGGCCAGCCTTCAGCCTCCATTGGCTGTACAAGTTTGACCGTGTGCAGTTTGACCCTTTTAAAGCCAAAAATAATAAAGCTAAGGCTGCAGTAAGACCGATGTGACCTTTGACATATTTATGTCTGTTGGAACATTTAGCAGTAAAACAACGCAGTAGAACAGATTGATGCTGTGAAGAGAAATTGTCCTATTTGTAGTCAGTGGTTTGATCAGGTCAGAGAGTAAAGAACCGTAGATTTTCTTCTTACTCTGAGAATCTACAACTGATTTACTGCAGCTTCGGCAAATAAACCAAGCATCCAGAACCAATCACTGTGTCAAAAAATTGTTTAAAGAGTTTTGTCAAGAGATTATGAGTAATAAGAATCTTACCAATAGCAGGTTACTCTCTGAACAACCTCAGTTTGGTTGAACAAAAGGAAGCATAGAACACAATTTGCAATACTTATAACATGGAACATTGATGAGTCTTCGGTGTAAATAACTTGAGATGCAAATAATCAGCTACTGCAACTACATCCCAAAGGTCTTAAAATCAGTATTTGGATGCACACCTAACTAATAAACAGCTGAAGAGAACTACGTTCTGTTTATCAGGACCTCTCTGGTCCCCTTTCTTAAAAACTAAGTCCACCACTCTAGTGGGCCACTCAACTGGAGTTGCCTCTACTTTTCCTCCATATAACATTGAAGAAGTGTGTCAATCATGACAGGCCCACACTTTCCCGAGCCTTCAGCTTTTGGGGTGAATCTCATCTACTCATTTTTTTAATGACCTTTTCAACCTCTACCATCGCCAAAGACTTCCCCAAATTGTCTGAGGACTTTCCCTGAGCCCTCAGCCTCTGCCTCCTCTGAGAAGGACATGGTGACCGGGTTGAGAAGATCATGAAAGTGCTCCTTCCTTTGTTCGACAGTAACCTCTTTCCGAATCAGCATTTGCTGTCATACATGATACTTAGCATTAGATAGTCCCTGCTTTCCCAGTCTGAGTTGTTGAACAGTTTTCCAGAAATTTCCAACCAAAAGTCCTTCTCCATATCCTCTCTGAAATCCTCCTATGCCCAAGTTGTTGCTTTTACAACTACAGACAGTCTTTCTGCCCACTGGGTACCTGTCTACTGTTTTGGACAAGGTCTCCCACTGCAGTTCGACAGCTTTCATCGCTGCTGCCTACGAGCAGGGTCCTCTGGTCACTGCCAGGTCAGGCATCATTGACCTGCAGGCCATAGCTTCTGGAAGCCTTATCTACAGAGACCGTTCTAAACATAATACACAGTATTTATGAATAAACAATACCACATACTCTACTAACGCCCTCAAGATTAAAACCGTCATTCTCTTCAGAATAGTTGAGAAATCTTTAGGTTTGGTGGATGGAGATTCTTGTGATATTAATATTTAGAACTCTGGATTGTTAGACAAAGTAATTGAAAATGTTAAGCATGGTTTTAATAATGATACTGATTAGAGTCACACATGTGTTTGTTTGAACCCAGCAGTAGGAGGTTGTAGAGGTGGAGGCCGAGATGTTGGACCCGGCAGTGTGGTACCAGGAGGTTTTGGAACAGGTGGCCTTGGCTATGGCGGGCTGCCAGCAGGTATGATTTTAGAAAAACCACCAAACATCTTCATTAAAGCAGACCATCCCCGCACCTGAACCTGGGCTGGGCTGGCCTGGGCCGGTGCCTGACCCTGAGCGACCCCGGCCCGGACCCCGACCCCAGTCCCCAACAACTTCCATCTTCATGCGGAGAGGGGGCCATGTACAAAAGAGGGGTCTACATGGTCCAAACTAGCCTGCCGACTAAAGCCACCACAGGATGAAACAATCCCAACCCCCCCAATGAATTCCAATCCTAACCCCATGAGCCCCCCCACCCAAAATGGACCCCAGCATGAATTTCCCTACAGGGCCACCCCCAACCAGGACACAGATATCGAACACATGCCCCCGAACCCAAACGCCATGAATCCCCTCCAAACAGCACAGCGGCACACCCCCACAGGTGAGCACTATCTCTGAAAAGCCAACAAAGCCACACCCACACAGCGCAAGCTCCACACACAGCACCGCTCCAAGCACCCCGCCAAAACCCTGACCCCACCACACAGCGCGCTGCAATGGCAAGGCAAGGGCCCCACGCAACGCTGCCCCAGCCCCTGAGCACCGCACCCACAACGGAACCCCTGACCCCACACCAAGATGGGACAAACTCACCCGGCAAGAGGTCCCCGGCCAGCTGCAAGCACCCGGGGCCGGCGTCCCCCACCACACCCACCACAACCACATCACCGCCACTGCAACGATACCCCTGGGAACACATTATCCAGCTCAGCTCTACCATCGCCGCTCAACCGATCCAAATGCCAGTGACCCCAAGAAGAGGACACAACCCCCCCACCCCACATGTTGCAGCACCTCCAAGCCACCCTCTAGCCTGCCGCCCCAATTCTCCCCCGGACACAACAGCCAGCAGAGCAGCACACCGCCAAGCCCGCCCAACCATCCGGCCAGCGCCAACAGTCCCAGCCCGTCAGCGCAAGAGAGGGAAACATGCACCAGCCCGGTAACCAGGCCGGGCAGGCCAGCCGCCCCAGTGCAGGCACAATACATGTTCCACTACCCCACCCACCCAACCACCGCCCACCACAGAAGGAAGCATTGGAGGAAGGCCACCACGGCCTCAGAAGGCCGCACCAATCAGTCTGACCGGCCAGCTCCTCTACCAAAGCAAATCCACATCCCAATCAACACTACACACTGCCCGGCCAAGAACCGGAGCCCGGCGCCTCTTCATCTTCAAGAAGATATTCCAAGATATTTTCTCCAAATACAAGAATTTATTACCAAAATACTTCAACCTACAGTGAAAATACTCTGTATTTTTAAAGAAACTTTAAAAAGGCTTGAAACATTCAACTAAACTACTAAATAAAAAATTATATAAAAAAAACACTAATAAACTAAACAATAATGACAAGAACAGGAATTAAAGTGAAACACGAATAACTAATAAAATAATGCAGGGATATTAAAGTTCAGTGTGAATATGAATGAGGCCTAATTAGCTCTAAAAGCTGGTGTTCAAACAACCAGTTCACAGTGCAAAGCAGATAGGAAAATAAAAAATTATTTTAATAAAATAATGTTAAAAAACGTAATTTGCTGAATTAGAGATCAATAACCTTTGGACAACTGATTATTAATGTTGTGTTAACTAGCCATCACAATGACTGATTAAATGGTGTGATGGAATACCAAGATGGCAGCAAAAATCAGATATGAACTCACAATTTTGCAGACAGATGTCAGCTGTGATGATGTCACATCCAGGATTAGCGACCTTGCTAACAACCCTTCCCACGTGTACCTTTAAGTATCACTAATACAGATGCTATTGTGTGCATGAGCACTTGCAGGGTGACATGGCGGATCACCACGCAAACAGAATAAGCTGTGGAGTAAACACAACAGAACTAATGGTGACTACCGTCTTAGCATTAGCAGAGCTTTAGTTTTACCACCGGCAGCTGGGATAATTGAGACACAATTATCACGTATAAGGACTATGTGAACATCTATTATGCAGGCTAGTGCACGTTGAGTTCAGCAGGTCCGATGAACAGAGAAGATGCACAGAGCTGCGGTTTCCATACTGTCTTCTTTAGGCCGTGGGAAAAAATGCTTCATCACCGTAATCAGAGACACCATCTCTTCTTGGAGAAGCTATGATCAGATTTTTTCGGCAGGAGGTCAGGCGGCTAGTTTTACTTTCGGTCAGGGTACGCCAGGGTACGATCACCAGATAGACAGACATCAAACTGTACTCTACTTTGGATCCAAGGTTTCTTCAAAAATGCTATCTTTTACTCGACCTGCAAGATCAAGATGTGCATGCATGTGTCTTCCCCAATGCAGCCTGTGGAGAGCTGCAGGCAAAAAGAAACAAATGCTTCTTTGCAACGTGTTTTGTAGCTCTGTGACCTCACTAGGATTCTAGGTGTGACTCTTCCTTGCTGGGAGCTGTCATAAAAATAGGTTAATACTGTGTATTCTGGGATTCAGAGTCTCTTTTGTTCTCTCCTATGTGTGTAGTTCAGTTCTTGTTCCTCCCATGGCTGGGCTCAACAGCACCCCTTGAACCCCTTCCCATGTTGTCAAATTACAACCACAAACTTCAATGTAGTTAATTGGGTTTTTATGTAATAGGCGAACACAAAGTAGAACTTAATTGTAAAGTGAAAGAAAAATTATACATGGTTTATACACACAAATCTAAAAACTATGGTGTGTAATCCATCTGAGTCAACACTCAGTATAACATCCTTTCTCTGCACTTAAAGCGGCAAGTCCAAAATATTTGACCATTCTTCCTTGCAAAATATCTCAACTTCAGTAAAATTGAATGGAGAGCATCTGTGAACATTAATGTTCAATTCTTCCCATGGATTCTGAATTGGATTTAAGTCTAGACTTTGACTATGCTATTCTAACAGATGGATATAATTTGATTTAAATCATTTTACTGTAGCTCTATTTATATGTTTTTGTCCTGCTGGAAGGTGAATCCCCACCTTAGTCTCAAGTCTTTTTGCTGCCTCTAACAGGTTTTCTTTTTGGACTGCCCTATATTTAGCTCTATCCATCTTAATATAATCTTTGCCCATTTCCATCTCCCTGTGCAGAAAGTAACCACCACATTGCTACTGTAAAGGGTTAAAATGTTTGCAGTTAGATAAAAATATGTTAAAAAGTAAATGAATCAGTACAGCTCATAATACTACTGCTAACTGGTAAAGTAAATAAGGTGTAAAAGACAGCAATATATCTTAAATTGTAATGATATTGTGTCTTAGATGAATACTAAAGTGCCAATTTCCTTGTATGGTATTAGTTGCGATACTTAAAGAGTCCACTAGGTGGCAGATAGCGCACAGGTACGGATGGGGCCAGAGTGAAGACGAGTGAGGCTGAGTGTCGGCGGAGCGCGAAACTTCGGTCTGAAAACGTTGGTCTATTTAGAACCCCACAGTGGTAGAAATTATTTACTTTTGGAAGTGTCAGTAAAAGGCATAAACTGGTATGTGAATGGTTCAGAATGAATACACAGGAGGATAATATGGACTTTGATGAATGGACGCCAGTAATTAGAGGGAGAGGACGCGGAAGAGGTAAAGCAGAAGAAGGGAAATTGTTAGACAGCCAAAGGAGTAAAAGAGAGCTGGAAGAAAACAGTTCTGAAGAAGAGAGAGTAGTTAGGAGGAAAATTGGAAGGGAAGAATGTAAAATAATATTAAAGATAAAAAATGAAGAAGAAAAAGAGAACCTGAGTCCTATTTCACTATCTAGAGAAATAAAAAAAAAGATAGGAGATGTTGAAATGGTGAAGGTCTTGAGAGATGGAAATATACTGGTGGTGTGTAAAACCGAAGAACAAAGAAGAAAGGCTTTACAAGTGGAAAACATTTGCAAGAAAACAGTGACAGAGAGGAAGATTATAGGAGAAGATAAAATCATTCGGGGGGTAATTTATGGCATTCCTCTGGAGGAAGATATAGACAAGTTAAAAAAAAGCATTGTTGGTGCAAAGGTAAAAAATCTCAAAAGACTGACAAAAAATGTAAATGGAGAAAGAGTAGGAAGCCTGTCAATTTTAATAGACTTTGAAGAAAAGGTGTTGCCACAAAATGTTAAAATAGGATATCTGAGTTTTTCTGTGAGGCCTTTCATTCCTCCACCACTAAGATGTTAGAAAAGATTAAAATAATAGTCAGAGGAGCAGAAAAGTTCTTAGGGTTTAAAGAAGGATCTTGGGAAAACATTCATAAAAAGTTGGAAACAGATGGGAGGCAAGGAGGAACCCCAGCTGATAGAAATATATGATAATATTACAGTGGAATGCAAGAAGTTTAATCGCTAATGGACAGGAATTTAAATGGTATTTAGATGGAATTGAAGAAAAACCAGAAATTATATGTATACAGGAGACGTGGTTAAAGCCAAAACTAGATTTTGTGTTTAAAGGGTACAATAGTATCAGAAGGGATAGACTAGAAGGAAGTGGAGGAGGATGTGGAATATTTATAAAACAAGGGATACAATATCAGATATTAGGAAAAGGCAAAGAGTTAGAATATATAGTAGTTGAAATTTACAATAAAAAGGAAAAGTGTAAAATAATAAATTTTTATAATCCATGTAAAATATTATCATTTGAGTTGATGGATGAATTAATGGGGTATTTAGAAGGAAAAGTAGTCTGGTGTGGAGATTTTAATGCTAACAGCACATTATGGGGAAAATATAATGATAAAATGGACAAGTTATTGAAGAAATAATGGAAATAAAAAATTTGGTATGTATAAATGATGGAAGAGGAACAAGAATTAATGTAAAAACAGGTACAGAGTCTGTGATTTATTTAACAATAGTATCAAATTGTTTAGCTAATAACTGTGAGTGGGACATTGACAAAGATACAACAGTAGGCAGTGATCATTACCCCATTAAAATCATAACAGGAATATTAATAAATAACAGGAATACAGGATTATATAAAAGATGGAACTTTAAGAAGGCTGATTGGGAAAAATTTAAATATTTAAGTCAAAAGAAATTGGAAGAAATAGATGAGTCAATTGATATAAATAGTTTAAATATAAATATCTGTAAAATATATCTTACAGGCTGCAGAAGAATCAATAAAAAAAGGAGGAAGAAAGAACGATAAAACAATTGTGCCATGGTGGACAAAAGATTGTAGTGAAGTAATAAAATTAAGAAATAAAGCATTTAAAATGTTAAAAAGTAACCCAATTTATCAGAATCTAATTGAGTACAAAAGAAAGCAGGCAAAGGTAAGAAAGATCATTAAACATGCAAAAAGAGAATATTGGAGAAACTTTTGTAATACCGTAGGGAGAGAAACAAAAATTGATCAAATTTGGAAAACGATTAAAAGAATGAAGGGTATTAGAAAAGAATATGGATATCCTATATTAAAAATAGATAATATAACTATAACGGAAGATAAAGAAAAAGCAGAAATATTAGCTAAAACATTTAGTAAAATTCATAGTTCAAATAATATTAGTGAAGAGGGGAAGAAAGGTAGGGAAATCACAAAGATGAAATATAAAGATTTAATGCAAAATAATGTAGATACAAATAAATTAATAAATGAATCATTTACACAAGGAGAATTGAACTTTGTTACCAGGAAAACAAAAAATACATCACCTGGAAAAGATCAAATGTATTATATGATGATAGAACATCTTAATGACAAAGCAAAAGACAAAATATTAGAATTATACAATAAAGTCTGGGAGGAGGGAGAGCTGCCACAGAGCTGGAAGGAAGCAATAATTATTCCAATAGCTAAACCAGGAAAATATAACACAAAACTAGAAAATTATAGACCGATCGCATTAACATCAAATATTTGTAAAATAATGGAACAAATGATTAATAATAGATTAACATATTATTTAAATATTAATGGATATATATCTAGAAATCAAAATGGGTTTAGAAAAGGGAGAAGCACAAATGACTCTGCATTATGTTTAGAAAATGAAATTAGGAGAGCACAAATAAACAAAGAAAATGTAGTAGCTGTATTTTTCGACATAGAAAAAGCATATGACATGATGTGGGTTGAAGGATTATTAATTAAATTAAATAAAATGGGTATTACTGGAAAAATGTTTAACTGGATTAAAGATTTTTTATCAAATAGAACAATACAAGTAAGAATTGGTCAAGAATTGTCAGGTAAATATATAATAGATAATGGTACTCCTCAAGGAAGTATCATAAGTCCGTTATTGTTTTCTATAATGATAAATGATGTATTTAAAAATATTGGTAAGGAAGTCGGTTGTTCACTATTTGCAGATGATGGAGCTATATGGAAAAGGGGTCGTAATATCAAACGTATTGAAAAGAAAATACAGGATGAGATTATTAGAATAGAACAATGAGCAAATCAATGGGGATTTAAGTTCTCAGTGGAAAAAACAAAAGTAATGGTGTTTACACAGAAAAGGAAAAGAGAAAATATAAAACTAAAATTATACAATCAAGTTTTAGAACAAGTAAAAAATATAACATTTTTAGGTATATGGTTTGATGAAAAAATTATATGGAAAGTACATATAGAAAGAATCATAGATAAATGCAAAACAATATTAAACATTATGAGATGTATGGCTGGTATTGATTGGGGAGCAGATCGAACATCATTAAAAAGAATTTATACAGGATTAATTAGATCAAATATTGATTATGGAAGTATAATTTATGGATCAGCAGCAAACACTCATCTTATAAAATTAGACAATATACAACATCAAGCTTTAAGAATTTGTACAGGAGCAATCAGAACCAGTCCAATAGCAGCACTTCAGGTAGAGATGGGAGAGATGCCATTAGATCTAAGAAGGAAACAGTTAGCAATAAATTACTGGATAAACTTACAAAGCAATAATCCAGATCATCCCACACGTGATATTTTAAAACCATGCTGGGAAAAAGAAAAAAAACAAGTTAAGAGTTTTGGTTGGATTATCAGTAACAAAGCAGAAGAATTTCAAATATATGAAAAAGAAATAAGTTCAATGTTGCCTTTGCCAGTAGTGCCACCGTGGCTGTTACCAGAAGCAGTGGTGGATATGGCATTGATGAAAAAGAAAAAGGATCCAAAATGTAGATTAGATTCAAGTATAATACAAGAATATATAAACAATTACTATCATTATGTTCAGATTTACACAGATGCATCAAAAACAGATGAAAAAATAGGAGTAGCATTTGTAATACCAGAATTTAAAATAAAAGTAGGAAAAAGAATTACAGATGGATTATCAGTATATTCAGGAGAATTATTAGCAATATTGTTAGCAGTGCAGTGGGTGGAGGATATAAAACCATTAAAAACAATCATTTGTTCAGACTCAAGTTCAGCATTATTAAGTTTAAAACATAATCATTCAGAGGGTAGACCAGACATTTTGTTGGAAATAAAACATACTTTATTTAGAATACAAAGAATGGGATTAATATTAGTGTTTTTATGGGTACCAGCACATGTAGGAGTTGGAGGGAATGAGAAGGTGGACAGGATAGCAAAGAAGGCAACACAAAACAACATTAGCTTTATAATTAATATTAGTAGGTCAGAGGCAAGAAATATAATTAAACAGAGAATCAGGAAAGAGTGGCAAAAAAGGTGGGATGAAGAAAAGAAAGGAAGATGGTTTTACAGAATCAACAAGATAGGAGAAGAAGTAAGAACAGGAAGAAGGAGCAGAAAAGAGGAAAGGTTAATTACAAGATTAAGATTCGGACATACAGGACTTAATTCTACATTGTTCAAGATAAAGAAACATAATAGAGGAAAATGTGATTATTGTGGAGAGGAGGAAACAATAGAACATGTAATATTGAAGTGTCAGAAATATGAACAAGAAAGAACCATTTTAAGGAGAAAATTTGTAGGTATTAAAGAAAATTTTATTTTGAGAGATACTTTGCAAAGAAGTTTAGGTAGCAAACATATTCAAATTATAATTAGATTTTTCAAAAGCACTAAATTAATAAATAGAATTTGATTGTTGTAATAGTAAATAAGATTTAAAACCATGAAGAACCACACTCCATACCAGTCGGTGGCGGTAATGCACATCATAACGTTATTTGCCAACCACCAAAAATAATACAAGAAGAAGAAGACACAATTTGGGTGTGTGTGTGTTTATTGGGGGTGGGGGGTCTTCGGCGCAGCTTTCCCGACCCCGGAGACCTATGCTGCAGGTCTTCACCTTCTCTCATCCCCCATTTCTTGTCTGCCTACTTTTTCTGGACTGCTGTTTCTGTTCAAGAAACAAAACTTGTAGAACAATAACCAGAAATGTTTGTCAGTTGTGAACGTCACTGGTAGCATTTTAAGTGTGCAAGACAGTAGGAGCAATTTTCCTCTGTGTGGGCTGACCTCCAGCTGTGTAATGCTCCTCTAACGGAACAAAGTAATTATGGCCGACCCAATCTCTTGTTCTTGTTAAGTTGCCACTATTTCATGTTAATGAAACGTGTCAGCAGCCAAAGTGTTTTTGATGCTCTTTCCCACTAATCTGATGCCAGCCTTGAAGAATATGTCTGTAAGTAACAGTGAAAGTTTTCACAGTATGAGAGCTATTAGTACTGATTGAAAAAACTGTTATTTCTGAATTTAGTTGTTCTGATGATGCTAACTCTGTTAGCTTGTCAAGGGCATTTTCAATGTTAAATTAGCTATGATGCTAATCGTTGCCGAGAAGCTTGGGAAAGCACTCAATTTTTAGGGCGTTTGGTGTCAAAACAATGCCGACACATTGAAGTCTTTAACTGCGTATGTCTGTTTTTATATTGCAGTTTCTAAAGCCCTTCAATAAACATCCTGTTTTTTAATGGACCTGTTTGCTGCTTGCCGAGCCACACAACACAAAACTCCAGTAAGGGCTAAATGCTTTAGTACCCAAGAAATGGAATTTGAGAACTCTACGATATATTTTATTTGTGAAAACGATGTGTGAATGCTGGTAACGTGTTCCTAGTGATGTCCACATGCTGTGATAGTCTTGTATGTGTATACACATACAAAAACATGGAATACAATCTCTTTTAAATGTAGACAGCATGAAGTTTCCTGTAAAAACCCTCACTGTGAAAAATCCTACACATTAGTATAGGTTTAAACTATGCTGCTGTCTTTACCAGAGTGCCAAACTGATTGTATGTTCCCAGTAGCTGAATAAAATACATTGAGTGTTTTTTTTGTTGTTGTTTTTTTCAGATTTCTCTTCAAGGTTTGTGCGCTAGCTTTAAATCTTGTTCAAAATATCCATGAGTGGATGGGTCAGAATTTACTCCTTTATGCAGAAAATACAAAAATGAAAGTTTTTGGTTCCAAATAATATCTCCACTTGACTTCGTTGGGCTAAAGGCTATGATTTCATCATAGACTCAGAGCAGAATCTCAACCAAACAGTGGATTATTAAATTGGCCTATCATAAAACATAATAGTGGAATAATGGGTTGTGTATTAAAATGGCAGACTGGTGCAAGCTTTTATTTTTTGTAGGTTGGATGACTGTGTGTACAGCCCTCCAATTATCATGAAGCTGAAGCTCATTCAAAATGCTGCTGAAAGAGACATTGCATCCAAGTAGTCCTTGGTTACTGCACTGGATGCGTTTGTGAAAGGATAGAATTCATTCATTCATTTAACATTTATCTGTATTTACAATTCTAGCATAGAGCCTAGATTAAAGTGGCAGACTAAATAAAATGTTCATTTTATACTCTGAAATATCAGGGTAAAAAGAAGAAAACATTTAAGTATAACATTAAGAGAATTTTATTTGCAAACCATTACAATAACATTTTAACATATTGATCTCATCTAATACATGAATAATATGACTATTTTCATTTTTTTAACAATGATAAATATTTTCTTTCACAAGAGGAGGATGACAACACTGGGAACTGCAACAGAGGGATTCCAGGATTGACAGAAGCATGTCTTATAGTATAAAATCTATGCCCTGGCGAATCACTTTCCTTTACAAGTTGTCTTGTCATTTTACGAAAGCTACATCCTTATCAGATCTACTTTCCAGAAATATTTTATCTGTTCATCACGGCTCACCTTTCAAGCTCAAAAATGTATAGATCTGCCATGTCATGCACCCCACATCTGTTGTGACTTCAGTGATTCTAGTGTTTCCGATTCAGTTTAATCTTTTTGATTTGAAGTGTCTTATCGTGATTTTGTACTGTTAACTCTGTTGATTATAAGGCATGCTACTGTGCTGGACTCGGCACCATTGAAAATGAGGGATGTTCTCACATGGGATTTCCGAGGATTAAATAAGAGTTATACCGGGACCCTTAAGATTGAAGATAAAGCAATGTATACTGGACTATAGAATTCTACTATAACTTAAGTTTAGTTTCAAGTTTCGAGAGGTAGTAACCTTTGGAACACAACGACAAATACTAATAAATACAAGGAACAGAAAAACCAAATGACTATTTTTGCTTTGGTTGTTTAGTGACTGGACATATTTTAATCTGTAAAATAATTATCTCAGATCACTAGCAGACTACTTTTGTCACTATTGCCTTTTAAGTTCACTTACTGAAAATTCAATTCACTTGTTGAGCTACATGTAATACATCATCCACTGCTCTTACATATTCATTTGATGTATTTCTTCAGGATATTGTTCATAAAATGTTTGCTATTTTAATCTTTCAACTAATTTCCACAGTAGACAGTCCAGTTACTTTCACAGATTAGTTGACAGTTGTTCTTTTGCAGTTTTCAGCAGACAGTGTTGCTACTTCAGTTTTGCTTTTCTAAATGCTCTGCAGATATTTCATTTTTTTATGATCAGCTTATAAAGCAAGTTTTAGCAGGTGATCCAGTTGATTTAGCAGCTCAGCTGAAAACTATTGGAGAAGTCTTCAGCCAAAAGTAAAGTAACTTGGCAGATCACTGACAGACACCAACATCCGGTTTTAAGCTGACAGTTTTGCTGGTTAGCTTACAATTCTAGTTGTACTTTTTCTGAATTGTCATTATGTTTGAGCTACTGTTTTCCCACTTATTACAGCTTTTTCACCAGTTTTCATCTTGCACATATCTATTTGAATATACTTAGCGTTTTTCAGTAGTGTTTAGCTGAAGAATTTCAGATTGCAGCCTTCAATCTGCATTTTCACAGGAAATACTAATTTTTGTAGTTCAGCCAGCTTTTAAAGTAAATGTATCATTTTTCTCTCTCATTTAAAAGGCTTGCATGCCATTTAACTTTTCTTAGACCTCTGCTTCCAGCCAGACAAATATGCATGTGTTCCTTCCCTGAATATCTGAAAAAAGGTTCCAGCAAGCTTTGTTTTCTTGTTCTTTCACAACTATGGTATAGACCGGAGCTAGCTTATTTAGCCAGATTCTTTTTACCTTTACCAATGTGTTTCTGAGTTCTAAAGAGGATCCACTGAACAGCCAACACTCCAGAGCCAGATGACAACAGCAGGTCTTGCACTGGAACAACCACCTTGAGGCTGGGTCAAATCGATGTAGGGTCAAGATTCCTAGGTCAACAAAGCTGAAAATGGGTTGCCAGTACCACAGGTTCAGAGACCCAGTTCATTGTAAGGTGGTACAAGACCCAAGCCAAAGGTAAGGCATTTCCTTAATTTATCTAAGGCTGTTTTCTGATGTCAGATCTAATACCTTTTAATTTCTACTTTTTCTCTCCAAACGTTCCCAAGATTTAAGTTTGGTAAAAAAAATTCACATTATACAGGACATCTTGTGTTTCCGTTACCAAGCGAAACATTGACAGAACATTTTACAGTGGCTTGTAAAAGTATTCATACCCCTTGAACTTTTCCACATATTGTCTCATTACAACCAAAAACATAAGTATATTTTATTTGAATTTTATGTGAAAGACTAACACAGAGTGGTATACAGTTGTGAAGTGGAACAAAATTCATATAAGATTTAAAACATTTTTTACAACTAAGTATTCAGCCCCCTTTACTCTGAGTGCAACCAATTGCCTTCAGAAGTTGCCTGATGATTGCTAATGACTAAATAGAGTCCACCTGAGTGTAATCTAATCTCAATACAAATAGAGCTTC
The DNA here is from genome assembly GCF_021462225.1 of Girardinichthys multiradiatus. Taxonomy (NCBI): domain Eukaryota; kingdom Metazoa; phylum Chordata; class Actinopteri; order Cyprinodontiformes; family Goodeidae; genus Girardinichthys; species Girardinichthys multiradiatus. The sequence continues at coordinate 11,507,520 of NC_061810.1, read as the reverse complement.
TCTGTGATGGCCTCAAGGGTTGGTTAAGAGAATATTTGGAAGCAAATAGCATCATGAAGTCCAAGAAAAACACCAGACAGGTCAGGGATAAAGTTGTGGAGAAGTTTAAAGCAGGTTTAGGCTATAAAAAGATTTCCCAAGCTTTGAACATCTCATGGAGTTCTGTTCAATCCATCATGAAATGGAAAGAGTATGGCTCAACTGTAAGCCTATCAAGACAAGGCCGTCCACCTAAACTTACAGGCTGAACAAGGAGAGCACTGATCAGAGATGCAGCCAAGAGTCCCATGGTGACTCTGGAAGAACTGCAGAGATCCACAGCTCAGGTGGGGGAATCTGCCCACAGGACAACTATTAGTCGTGCACCGCACAAATGTGGTCTTTATGGAAGAGTGGGAAGAAGAGAGCCATTGTTAAAAGAAAACCATAAGAAGTCCCATTTGCAGTTTGGCAAAAGCCATGTTGGGGACACAGCAAACATGTGGAAGGTGCTGTGGTTGGACGAGACCAAAATTGAACTTTTTGGCCAAAATGCAAAACGCTATGTGTGGTGGAGAACTAACACTGCAGATCACTCTGAACACACCATCCCCACTGTCAAATATGGTGGTGGCAGCATTATGCTCTGGGGATGATTCTCTTCAGCAGGGACAGGGAAGATGGTCAGAGTTGATGGGAAGATGGATGGAGCCAAATACAAGGCAATCATGAAAGAAAACCTGTTGGAGTCTGCAGAAGACTTGAGACTGGGGCAGAGGTTCACCTTCCAGCAGAACAACGACCCTAAACATAAAGCCAGGGCTACAATGATGAATGGCTTAAAACAAAACATATTCATGTGTTAGAATGGCCCAGTCAAAGTCCAGACCTAAACCCAATCGAGAATCTGTGGCAAGATCTGAAAACTGCTGTTCACAAACACTCTCCATCTAATCTGACACAGCTTGAGCTGTTTTGCAAAGAATGGGCAAAAAGTTCTGTCACTAGACGTGCAAAGCTGGAAGAGATGAACCCTAAAAGGCTTGCAGCTGTAATTGCAGCAAAACCTGGTTCCACAAAGGATTGACTCAGGGGGCTGAATACTTTTGTATAGTGGCCTTTTCAGTTTTTTATTTGTAAAAATAAAAATAAATCACGTATAATTTTCGTTCCACTTCACAATCGTTTACCACTTTGTGTCGATCTTTCACATGAAATTCCAATGAAATATATTTATGTTTGTGGTTGTAATGTGACAATATGTCAGGGGTCAGGGTTGAGTCATTTGTTTCTTGTTTAGAAATGATCTCAGTAGGAACAAGTAATTCTTTCTTTTAATAAAAAGCAATGGAAATGTGCCCTGACACGAGTACCCACACTGCTCCCCCTGCTGTACCAAACACGTCTCTGCTCATAGTGAAGATTGAGACTGGGGTAAGACAGTCCAGACACTCTATAGGTAGGTCTTTTAGTCACTAGCCATGTTCTCAAACATGGGTCCAGTGCAAGTGATGGATGCGAGCCAGTGTGAACAGAAATATCTGGTTTCAATCTGCACTGAAACTTTCTCATTCTCCACTGGGGTGAAGTAATTCTGTTTGAGCACCAGATGAATACAAGAACCATTAATCAAAACAGCGCCCTCGATCTTGGGCTCTTTCTTTTACTTGTTTCGCCATCACAGTTCTTTCCTCTCCAGCTCGGTGTCTGAGGGGGTTACGCCGACCAGAGGTGAGGCGTTAGTAACAGAAGGAAGCCAAACGTTAGAAGTGAAAAGAAGTATGAGCTTGTTTCTTTTCAATCTCCTGTTTTCCTTTCCCCTTCTCTTTGCTTTGTGAAACTGCTGGCTCTGGTGAAAGGTGAGAGTGAAGAAGTGAGGTTAAGAGAGTGAAGAATTTCATGGCAAAGATCCACTTTAACCCACAGCAGACGTGAGGAGAACAGATTCTAGAGCTGGAGCTCTCGGACTGTCCAGGAAATCTCTGTGACGTGTTTCAAATGGTTTGCTCTGTTCAATCCCTTTTGGAATCAGGCAAGCGAATAGAAACAAATTGTTTGTTTATTAAAATGCCACAGGAGAAGGGCTCAACTCACATATTTCTTTAATCCATTTATTTGCAGTTGGAAACCAGCACTAGTGTGCAAAGTGACAGGAGGGTGACAGACGAATGATGCATTTTTTTTGCTTGTGTAAACCTAAACATTGTGTTTTAGTTGGAAACCACAAACATGCAAAGAGAAGCGGAGTTCAAAGATGTGGCAGTACATTCAAAGGCTTGCTTAAGACATGGTTGTTCACCTAAACTGACAAGTTGGGTAAGAGGAGCATTTATCAAGGAAGCAACTAAGAGGCCCGTGGTAACTCTGGAGCTGAGGTTGGAGAGTCTCTCGAAAGGACAACTATTAGTGCTCTACAAATCAGGTTATTTTAAGACATCCATTGTTAAAAGAAAACTATAAAAAGTCCTACAATAACAATTTTCCACCAGCCAAGCAGGAGACACGGCAAACATGCCAGATGAGAACAAAATGGATCTTTCTGGCCACAATGCAATAGCCTGAACACACCATCCCAACGTTGACATGCTGATGTTGTTGCCCCTCTGGCCTGGAGGAAGGGGAGGGGATGGGGCGAAAAGATTGACCCTGTATGCAGAAACAATGAGGCAGAAACTTAAGCTTGCGTTCAGCTCAACTGCAGGATTTATTCTGCCTCAACAAGGGAATAAATTAACATTTGATTCTCTGAGATAATAACGCAAAATGCTTGTTGCAACATCAAGTGCTTAACTGTTTCTTTAGGTCTTTAAGATGTCACCAGATCGTCAGACAAAAACAATAATAATAATAATAATAAACTCTATAAGTGTCCATACTTTTCACCATGCTTCAGATGACGTGACTTTCATATTGACCAGCAGAACAAATAAACTACGGTAATTTGTTCTCACTTGGTTATGTACCAACATTTTCAACTAATAAATGTGCCGCTTATATTACCATTACTTGTAACAACTTCACAACCTACTGTATTTCAATCACCTTTAAAGTCATCCACGATGCTTACATATACAGGAAAACCATTTAACATCATGTGTTATACACACATTAGCACTGGGTGTTTTTTTTTTCAGGTCAGTTAACAACAGAAACCGGGACCATTAATCTTTCTTTGTTTTATGGGTTACTCCTTAGCAACAGGTCCATTAGCCTAGCATAGCCGTTTATGGATTAACCTCACTATTTCAACACATTACGGTAACATGTCATTGCCAAGGATTCACAACACTCTTATCCCTTAGACTGGCCTACATGCTTGCAGTTTTTAAGAACAATCACCCACCTGTAGGCAGAAACTTAAACTTGCGTTCAGCTCAACTGCAGTACTTTTTCTGCAGCGCTTTGCCTCCCAAGGGTTTTAACTTTCTCCTGTGCGCTATCTTCTTCTTCTTCTGTGTTATTTTTTGGCAGTTAGCAAATAACGTTATGGTGTGCATTACCGCCACCGACTGGTATGGAGTGTGGTTCTTCATGGTTTTAAATCTTATTTACTGTTACAACAATCAAATTCTATTTATTAATTTAGTGCTTTTGAAAAATCTAATTATAATTTGAATATGTTTGCTACCTAAACTTCTTTGCAAAGTATCTCTCAAAATAAAATTTTCTTTAACACCTACAAATTCTCTCCTTAAAATTGTTCTTTCTTGTTCATATTTCTGACACTTCAATATTACATGTTCTATTGTTTCCTCCTCTCCACAATGATCACATTTTCCTGTATTATGTTTCTTTATCTTGAACAATGTAGAATTAAGTCCTGTATGTCCAAATCTTAATCTTGTAATTAATCTTTCCTCTTTTCTGCTCCTTCTTCCTGTTCTTACTTCTTCTCCTATCTTGTTGATTCTGTAAAACCATCTTCCTTTCTTTTCTTCATCCCACCTTTTTTGCCACTCTTTCCTGATTCTCTGTTTAATTATATTTCTCGCCTCTGACCTACTAATATTAATTATAAAGCTAATGTTGTTTTGTGTTGCCTTCTTTGCTATCCTGTCCGCCTTCTCATTCCCTCCAACTCCTACATGTGCTGGTACCCATAAAAACACTAATATTAATCCCATTCTTTGTATTCTAAATAAAGTATGTTTTATTTCCAACAAAATGTCTGGTCTACCCTCTGAATGATTATGTTTTAAACTTAATAATGCTGAACTTGAGTCTGAACAAATGATTGTTTTTAATGGTTTTATATCCTCCACCCACTGCACTGCTAACAATATTGCTAATAATTCTCCTGAATATACTGATAATCCATCTGTAATTCTTTTTCCTACATTTATTTTAAATTCTGGTATTACAAATGCTACTCCTATTTTTTCATCTGTTTTTGATGCGTCTGTGTAAATCTGGACATAATGATAGTAATTGTTTATATATTCTTGTATTATACTTGAATCTAATCTACATTTTGGATCCTTTTTCTTTTCCATCAATGCCATATCCACCACTGCCTCTGGTAACAGCCACGGTGGCACTACTGGCAAAGGCAACATTAAACTTATTTCTTTTTCATATATTTGAAATTCTTCTGCTGTATTATTGATAATCCAACCAAAACTCTTAACTTTTTTTTTTTTTTTTCCCAGCATGGTTTTAAAATATCACGTGTGGGATGATCCAGATTATTGCTTTGTAAGTTTATCCAGTAATTTAATGCTAACTGTTTCCTTCTTAAATCTAATGGCATCTCTCCCATCTCTACCTGAAGTGCTGCTATTGGACTGGTTCTGATTGCTCCTGTACAAATTCTTAAAGCTTGATGTTGTATATTGTCTAATTTTATAAGGTGAGTGTTTGCTGCTGATCCATAAATTATACTTCCATAATCAATATTTGATCTAATTAATCCTGTATAAATTCTTTTTAATGATGTTCGATCTGCTCCCCAATCAATACCAGCCATACATCTCATAATGTTTAATATTTGTTTGCATTTATCTATGATTCTTTCTATATGTACTTTCCATATAATTTTTTCATCAAACCATATACCTAAAAATGTTATATTTTTTACTTGTTCTAAAACTTGATTGTATAATTTTAGTTTGATATTTTCTCTTTTCCTTTTCTGTGTAAACACCATTACTTTTGTTTTTTCCACTGAGAACTTAAATCCCCATTGATTTGCTCATTGTTCTATTCTAATAATCTCATCCTGTATTTTCTTTTCAATACGTTTGATATTACGACCCCTTTTCCATATAGCTCCATCATCTGCAAATAGTGAGCAACCGACTTCCTTACCAATATTTTTAAATACATCATTTATCATTATAGAAAACAATAACGGACTTATGATACTTCCTTGAGGAGTACCATTATCTATTATATATTTACCTGACAATTCTTGACCAATTCTTACTTGTATTGTTCTATTTGATAAAAAATCTTTAATCCAGTTAAACATTTTTCCAGTAATACCCATTTTATTTAATTTAATTAATAATCCTTCAACCCACATCATGTCATATGCTTTTTCTATGTCGAAAAATACAGCTACTACATTTTCTTTGTTTATTTGTGCTCTCCTAATTTCATTTTCTAAACATAATGCAGAGTCATTTGTGCTTCTCCCTTTTCTAAACCCATTTTGATTTCTAGATATATCCATTAATATTTAAATAATATGTTAATCTATTATTAATCATTTGTTCCATTATTTTACAAATATTTGATGTTAATGCGATCGGTCTATAATTTTCTGGTTTTGTGTTATATTTTCCTGGTTTAGCTATTGGAATAATTATTGCTTCCTTCCAGCTCTGTGGCAGCTCTCCCTCCTCCCAGACTTTATTGTATAATTCTAATATTTTGTCTTTTGCTTTGTCATTAAGATGTTCTATCATCATATAATACATTTGATCTTTTCCAGGTGATGTATTTTTTGTTTTCCTGGTAACAAAGTTCAATTCTCCTTGTGTAAATGGTTCATTTATTAATTTATTTGTATCTACATTATTTTGCATTAATTCTTTATATTTCATCTTTGTGATTTCCCTACCTTTCTTCCCCTCTTCACTAATATTATTTGAACTATGAATTTTACTAAATGTTTTAGCTAATATTTCTGCTTTTTCTTTATCTTCTGTTATAGTTGTATTATCTATTTTTAATATAGGATATCCATATTCTTTTCTAATACCCTTCATTCTTTTAATCGTTTTCCAAATTTGATCAATTTTTGTTTCTCTCCCTACGGTATTACAAAAGTTTCTCCAATATTCTCTTTTTGCATGTTTAATGATCTTTCTTACCTTTGCCTGCTTTCTTTTGTACTCAATTAGATTCTGATAAATTGGGTTACTTTTTAACATTTTAAATGCTTTATTTCTTAGTTTTATTACTTCACTACAATCTTTTGTCCACCATGACACAATTGTTTTATCGTTCTTTCTTCCTCCTTTTTTTATTGATTCTTCTGCAGCCTGTAAGATTTATTTTACAGATATTTATATTTAAACTATTTATATCAATTGACTCATCTATTTCTTCCAATTTCTTTTGACTTAAATATTAAAATGTTTCCCAATCAGCCTTCTTAAAGTTCCATCTTTTATATAATCCTGTATTCCTGTTATTTATTAATATTCCTGTTATGATTTTAATGGGGTAATGATCACTGCCTACTGTTGTATCTTTGTCAATGTCCCACTCACAGTTATTGGCTAAACAATTTGATACTATTATTAAATAAATCACAGACTCTTTACCTGTTTTTACATTAATTCTTGTTCCTCTTCCATCATTTATACATACCAAATTTTTTATTTCCATTATTTCTTCAATAACTTGTCCATTTTTATCATTATATTTTCCAAATAATGTGCTGTTAGCATTAAAATCTCCACACCAGATTACTTTTCCTTCTAAATACCCCATTAATTCATCCATCAACTCAAATGATAATATTTTACATGGATTATAAAAATTTATTATCTTACATTTTTCTTTTTTATTGTAAATTTCAACTACTATGTATTCTAAATTTTTACCTTTTCCTAATATCTGATATTGTATCCCTTGTTTTATAAATATTCCACATCCTCCTCCACTTCCTTCTTGTCTATCCCTTCTGATACTATTGTACCCTTTAAACACAAAATCTAGGTTTGGCTTTAACCACGTCTCCTGTATACATATAATTTCTGGTTTTTCTTCAATTCCATCTATATACCATTTAAATTCCTGTCCATTAGCGATTAAACTTCTTGCATTCCACTGTAATATTATCATATATTTCTATCAGCTGGGGTTCCTCCTTGCCTCCCATCTGTTTCCAACTTTTTATGAATGTTTTCCCAAGATCCTTCTTTAAACCCTAAGAACTTTTCTGCTCCTCTGACTATTATTTTAATCTTTTCTGTTTTGTGTTTAGCCTGTTCAGTGCAGTTAATGACATAAGCTATGAATAATATCAGTTTTTCCACAGACATTGTAACATTTGCCTCTGATTCTACTTTTCTTTGTTGATAATCTGGAATCTTAATTTGACCTTCATCCCTTGATCTTTCTTTCTGTACATTTTTGACTGCTTCAGCATAGCTTATGTTTTTAGTCATCTTAATTTGTTGAATTTCTTTTGCTTTCTTCCTTACCTCACATCCCCCGAATGTAACTCTATGTTGCCCTCCACAATTGCAACATTTTTCCTGCACTTCTTCCCCACAATCTTCAATTCTGTCATCTTCTCCACATTTTGGACATCTTTGTTTTCCTTTACAGACAGCTGCTATATGACCATATCTCTGACATTTAAAACATCTTAGTGGTGGAGGAATGAAAGGCCTCACAGAAAAACTCAGATATCCTATTTTAACATTTTGTGGCAACACCTTTTCTTCAAAGTCTATTAAAATTGATAGGCTTCCTACTCTTTCTCCATTTATATTTTTTGTCAGTCTTTTGAGATTTTTTATCTTTGCACCAACAATGCTTTTTTTTAACTTGTCTATATCTTCCTCCAGAGGAATGCCATAAATTACCCCCGAATGATTTTATCTTCTCCTATAATCTTCCTCTCTGTCACCGTTTTCTTGCAAATGTTTTCCACTTGTAAAGCCTTTCTTCTTTGTTCTTCGGTTTTACACAACACCAGTATATTTCCATCTCTCAAGACCTTCACCATTTCAACATCTCCTATCTTTTTTTTTATTTCTCTAGATAGTGAAATAGGACTCAGGTTCTCTTTTTCTTCTTCATTTTTTATCTTTAATATTATTTTACATTCTTCAGAACTGTTTTCTTCCAGCTCTCTTTTACTCCTTTGGCTGTCTAACAATTTCCCTTCTTCTGCTTTACCTCTTCCTCTCCCTCTACTTACTGGCGTCCATTCATCAAAGTCCATATTATCCTCCTGTGTATCCATTCTGAACCATTCACATACCAGTTTATGCCTTTTACTGCCACTTCCAAAAGTAAATAATTTCTACCACTGTGGGGTTCTAAGTAGACCAGCGTTTTCAGACCGACACAGCGGAAGTTTAAACACCTAGCTCTCTCCAAACGATGTCCCCAAATTGTGTCTTGCTTAACTCTGTATTTAATAAGTGTGCTTGCTTTCCCAGAGTATTGTGCATGTTAAATTACTGTTTAATGCTTGTTTGGAGAAAGAAAAAAAACTCATACCCAGGGTGTGTTTCTTTATTTTACTGCCCAAGTTTTTTTTGTCCTTTCATCAGCCTCAAATATTGGTTAACTCCCACATGATAAACACGTTTTACTTGATGTCTAGATCAGGGTGTGGTAACAGGAATATCCCTCCTCTTCTTGTTATTATCCATCAGGTGGTCACTCCCTGCTCAGCTGTCATTTACATTCCTGCTTCTGTGCTGACAGCTGGTGTTTTGTGAAGCTTCTGTCTACCTATCAGGAATAAAAATTCAGCTTTCAGGTATGCATATTGTGAAGCAAACTAGTGAGCAGATATTTCATATTTTATCTTTGTGAGGTTTTGTAGCCGCTTTTAGCTACTTTTACTAACTATTTTAGAGCATCTGTAAAGGCAAACATAACAGTTTTTTACGCCCTGTTGCGTTGGAGTTTCTGGGTGTATTTTGTAACGCGGCTTAGAAAATTACCCGACAAATTTGCTTTCCCTTTTCGGACCGTTTTCAATGAAGAAACTAATGATTTGTTTAGTTGCAAGCTAGTTTTTCTTTGTACATGCGGTACTTCTGCAAATAGGCTCGTGTAGAAAAGTGGATTACACCTTAGTGTTCCGCAATGACTGCTACGTACTAGGCCTACGCAACTGTGCGTTTTACCACTATTCAGCTAATTTCTGTCTTTTTTAATTCATGTAAAACTTACTATATTTCGCGGTCTTGTGCATTATAAAATGTGCTCCTTCTGATATACCCGTTTAATTTTGTCGAAGGCTGTTTGGTTGTGTAATTATTTATTCTCCATTCAGTCCGATTAGAATACATTTGTGGAAGTCAAAAAGTAAAAAAAAAAGAAAACAGCAAAAAATCTTTGTTGAGTTGTGTTTTTCATGTCATATGTTGTATGTGTTTTTTTCCCTGATGGCATGAACACAAAACAAAAATGTTTTGCTCTAAATTGATTTTTGTAAAACTAGTTTTTCAATACAGCAGTAGGATACTGTGCAAAACTATTTATTTGAATAAAGAAAAAAACTCATGTCCAGGGTGTGTTTCTTTATGTACTTGACATGCATTCTTGTACTGTCATCTTTCTCAAATACAGATTAAATCCCACATGATAAGCAGGTTTTACTTGATGTCTTCATCAGCATTTGTAAACAATAATAAATCCCTCCTCCTCTTGTTATTATCCTTCAGGTGGTCACTCCCTGCTCAGCTGTCATTTACATTCCTGCTTCTGTGCTGACAGCTGGTGTTTTGTGAAGCTTCTGTCTACCTATCAGGAATAAAAATTCAGCTTTCAGGTATGCATATTGTGAAGCAAACTAGTGAACAGATATTTCATATTTTATCTTTGTGGGTTTACATGTTTGTGTTTTATCCCGACTGTCACAAGTTCTCTCAGTATTGGTTTGTATTTTAATCTTTTCTCCTTCTGTAGGTCTGACAGCCTGAACCTGCATTCATCCATCGAGGAGCACCTGTTAAACTTGACGTGTTGACAGATTCAACTGAAAGCATTGTTGGAGACTATCCTGCACTACATTTTCTTCATCGATCTTTCAAGTAGAACTAGATCACACCATGTCCAATCCAACCGTCCAAAGCAACCATGAGACGTCCTACATGTCTCTAACGAAAGGCCTGAGAGAGCTGGACCTCCGTGGCCCCTATGTCCCCAGCGACCTGTTGCTGATCGGAGACCATGCCTTTCCTTTAGCCATGAACAGCAAAGGTCAGGTTCTGATGGCCGCATCTCTGTATGGTCGTGGGAGGATTGTTGTCCTGGGTCATGAGGGCTACCTGACTGCTTTTCCTGCTCTGGTGGAGAACGCCCTGATCTGGCTGCGGGGCGACGGATCAGACAACCGTTCTGTAGCCGTGCATCAAAACGTGAAGGTTGTCAGCGATAACCTGAGCAGCTCCACCTTCCAAGTAGAAGTGGTGGGGGCCTTTAGTAGTAATCTGAAGTCTGGCGTGTACGTGACAGATGCATACAGTGTTGGTGCTGACCCAAAAGACTTGGTGGCCTTTCTAAAGGCTGGAGGAGGGGTGCTATTAGGAGGCCAGGCTTGGAGCTGGGCTGCGGATCACCCAAAGGAGAATACATTGCATTACTTTGATGGAAACAAGGTGTCTGGGGTTGCGGGGATCTACTTCTCTAAGAATCAGGGTGAGGCGGAGCACCTTCCAGTCTACCCACAGATCCCATCCTCCTGGATGGCTGTAGTGTGAGCATATACTCTATTTCTTCTGTTTTACTCTGAAAGTCAAGTTTTCCCTTTGAAACTAAAAGATCAGATCAAAACATTTTATTTTGTGTTTTGACTTTTAAGACAAACATTTTCCCTAACAGTGAGGCTGTGCTCTTAATTTATGTTTATAGATATAGGAGTTTAAAGTGAAATGTTTTTATAAATGTTTGCATCTTTTTTGGAATTTTGTTTTTTGAAAATATTAGTTTTCAAATGTAGGCAAAGCTATTGTTTTGAACATTTTTAAGTCTCAGCTGACAAATTGTAATGCAGTTGTGTATTAGTACACTGAGGTAATAGTATTTAACAAATCTGAGCCAGCAGCCCTTTACTCACTATTGAAGTGGACCTGTTCACTTCTGACACCTTTCTGAGTCTAATGATATAAAATATCTGATCCAATTCTTTGATTTTCAATGACTCTTCGTTCACTCGCTTCTGTTTTCAAATACAGAATAGGGAAGGATTTTGAGGATGACTTGCAGTTCTTACTCCATGGCGTTTCAGAGCTTGCCATCCCAAATGGTTCTCTAGCTTCAGAGGTTCTGGTCCATGGCCCATTATCATTCCCGATTGCTACAGCGGGAGGTGGACCGGCATTCCTGGCCGGAGCTTACTATGGTCAAGGTCGGGTCATCGTTGCTGGACATGAAGGAGTTCTGAGTGCTGAGGTAAAGTCCACGAGAGACCTGAGTTAAAACTTTTCAAAATTTATCAGAACACATGGGTAAATTTTTCTCTTTCTCTTGTAACATCTGATTGTAAACCAGGAAAATGCTTCATTTTGGAAGAATGCCCTTCACTGGCTGGATGAAGGCCGCAGGGGCATTGTTGGCGTAGGACTGAACAATGGCATTAAGATAGCTACTGACTCAGGTCTAGAAATGGAGAAAACAGGCTTCAAGAAAGACCTGAGTGTGTTTGTGTCTCCATCGAACCCCAACGAGCACTGGGAAGAGATTCAGAACTTTGTAGCAGAGGGAGGAGGTCTTCTGATTGGTGGACATGCCTGGTACTGGGCACAGTCGCATGGTGGGAAAAACCCAATGACAGATTTTGGAGGTAATAAACCTGAATTAATTATTATAAAACTTCATGATGAATGCCAAGTATATTTCTAGTGGGTCTGCATATACAGCACCGTTCACCTTTTATTGGCAGCCCTGGTAAAGATATGTTAAAAGCCTTAAAATAAATACCCACTCCTTGATATTCATTTAGTTCTATAATGAAACATGGTTCTGGGAAGGCCTGAAATGTTCTTAAAATATAATACATCTGAAAATGTGTACCAGCAGTTATGTAGTACTAAATGAGTTTTTTTTCTTTGAACATGGCTGAACAGAGACTACACTGCTGAAAAAAATAAAGGGAACACTTAAACAACACAATATAACTCCAAGTAAATCAAACTTCTGTGAAATCAAACTGTCCACTTAGGAAGCAACACTGATTGACAATCAATTTCACATCCTGTTGTTCAAATGGAATAGACAACAGGGGAAAATCTTTGGCGATTAGCAAGACACACTCAATAAAGGAGTGGTTCTGCAGGTGGGGACCACAGGCCACTTCTCAATACCTATGCTTTCTGGCTGATGTTTTGGTCACTTTTGAATATTGGTGGTGCTTTCACACTCGTGGTAGCATGAGACGGACTCTACAAGCCACACAAGTGGCTCAGGTAGTGCAGCTCATCCAGGATGGCACATCAATGTGAGGTGTGGCAAGAAGGTTTGCTGTGTCTGTCAGCGTAGTGTCCAGAGCCTGGAGGCACTACCAGGAGACAGGCCACTACACCAGGAGACGTGGAGGAGGCTGTAGGAGGGCAACAACCCAGCAGCAGGACCGCTACCTCCGCCTTTGTGCAAGGAGGAACAGGAGGAGCACTGCCAGAGCCCCGCAAAAGGACCTCCAGCAGGCTACAAATGTGCATGTGTCTTCACAAACAGTTAGAAACAGACTCCATGAGGATGGTATGAGGGCATGACGTCCTCAAATAGGGGTTGTGCTCACAGCCCAACACCGTGCAGGACGCATATGCATGTTAGGTTATTTGATTTTGAGTGTATGTATGAATATTGCAGTTTGTGTGTTTCTGTGTTGCTCTGTGTTCTTCTGACCTGTTGGATGTCTTTCAGGGAACAAAATCCTGAACCGAATGGGGTTGAGCCTGTTGAAAACAACTATTAATGCAGGTTCATACAAGGTTCCTGATCCCACCCAGGTCATTAAAGATACCTACCATTTCCGGCACCTTCTGCACCGCTTTGCTAAGCATGTAACTGTGGAGGAAACACTCACTGAACAAGAGGAGGAATTTCTCAAAAAGCTGGGCAGCGATTGTGCCACCTACTTGAACATGAAGGCTCATGACTCCTGCCACTACTCTCAGGTGGTTGCAACCCTCACAGACATCTTAAAAAAGTCCGGCCTGCCACAGGTGAGCTCAAAATAACATGTTTTTAGAATATAAAAAGTATTTCTAAAACTGCTAAAAAAAATTTGAATTTTCAGGGGTTTTTTTTATATCAAACCAAGTTATCATAGTTACAAACATACTCTATGACCATGGGTATCATACAATAACCTCTCATTGTCATTTTCACTCACTCAAGGTGAGTGAGAATTGCCCTGTCAAAAGCCCCAAAGAACACCTACTTCTCCACGTTGGGACGGAGGTTTATAAGGTTTGCCCAGATCCAGACGCCCTCCTGCCTTACCTCATTAAGGATAATCCACTGTTGCCAGTTGTCCACAATCACAGGGTCAAGATGGACATCAACACAGCAGGTCTTTTTATTGTAAATTTCTTATAATTTTCCTCAATTCATGTGTAACTCATGGCATAAATAAAATATACATGTTTGGTCTTTTATGTGATATTAATAAAAGAAAATGAAATACAGATGGTCGCCCATGCTGGAAACTGTTCTCTACTTGTACTTCTTAAACTTGGCTCCAACTTCAATAGAATTGATCACCACATCTTTATAAATAGGTTAGGTGAATGTGTGGGCTTATCAGGTGTGGCCCTAGACTGGTGTATATTTTACTTTAAGGATAGGAGTTCTGTCTCTCTTTCAGACTCTGTCTGATCCCTCTGGTTGTGGTGTTAGATAATGCCCCTTTTCCACTAGAGCGGTTCGCTATGGTTCAACTCGCTTTTTAGGCTTTTCCACGTAACAGTTACTATTTTTAGTACCCGCTTGCTTGTGGTTCCAACTGCTCCGATTTGCACAGAAAACGTGATGTCAGAAGACTGTCAGCTACTGATTGGGTGGGGGAGGGGGGCATCAATACTAACAGCATATTTCAGTACTTAATATTTTCAACTGTTAAATTGTTTTCTGCTGTGATAATTGTGAATACGAGCACTTTTATAGCAAGCTAGCATTAGGTAGCGTTAGCTTACCCTCACACATCCTCTTTCGTATCCTTCTGTTTGATACAACATGGCTTCCCTCTCTCTCCTGTACTTATCCACGGTGCTTTGGGTCTCGCTGTATAGCAGTATAGGCTGTTCTTGTGTTTATCAGAGTCAGGATCACCTTAATTGCCAAGTTTGTACAGACAAACAATGAATTTGACTCCGGTACACTTTGCTCTCTGAGGATTTTTTTTGTATATGTAACAGTGTTTTTGTCTCTAAATCACATCACTTCAGACTGTGGGGCTGCCTTGCTATTAATGATCCCACCCCCATTGAGATGGTACACAACTGTAATGGAAAATGAATCAAACCGTGCTAAACTGACCCAATCCAACCTGACTCGATTAGGTACTAATGGAAAAGGGGCATAGGGGTCAGTGCTGGGACCATTTCTGTTTATCCTGAATATGTTGCCTTTGGGTAATAGACCTAAGTGCCTATAGTGTATTAAAATTGAGGTGCAGGATGGGACCAAGCATAGCAGATGAGGGGGCACTGCATGCCTGCAAGAACCATCTCCCCATACCTCAAGACCCTGCTGATATGCGGTGTTGCATATGTTAGGAAGGAAGGGAAGGGCTCCAAGGCGCCAGCACGAATCCCCCTGGGGGCTACCTCCCCAACCAGACCCCTGCTTGTCCCACCCATGCCCACACCAATACAACGATATCAGTCAGGAGCAGCAGCAGGCTAGACACAAGGGCACATTGGTCCACGGCCCAACCCCGTCGCTTTTCGTTTAAGCAGACATTCTCTCCATGGAAACAAATCTTGTAGCAATTTTTTTTAAATAAATTATATTTAAGCTTTGTTTACTCTTATTCAATATTGTTTTAATTTCCAATGCTTTGAACTGCAAGAAGAGTGTGGCATCTGTTCGTTTCCAAATCTACTAAGCAAAGTCAGGGGAAGATGGGGACTGTGTACTCAGGCATGCTGACAGGTCTCCACATACTTTTAGCCAAAAGCCAAATACAGGCGGACAATGCCATAGAGCATGTAAATAGTCATCAGGTAAATCTCCCATTTAGTTTAGACATGTGTTAGTAAGTGAGAAACCCATTTGGAACGTCCCTTGTTCTGTGCAGTGTGTTCTAGTAAGGATTTTCCATTGTATAGACTAAAGGATGTCATTTGGGTCATTCTAAAATTATTTGTGCAAATTTTACTCTAAAAGTTAAAATCTGCACTGGTAGATAAATTAACTTCCCATTTACTGATAGGAAGTGAGATTGTTAAATCTGAGTTTTATGTCAGGTTTTGAGAGGTGCTTTGTGGGTTATGGTTTAAAGAAGCAAGTTATATAATTTCTAGGTTTATCTGTTAAATCTTAAAGTGGGAGATTTGGATAATAGATTTCAGTTAATGATACTCAAAGAATGTATTATGAATCTATTATATGAATCTTATATGATTTTTAAAGGGTATAAAGTATTTTCCATCAAAAATATCCTCTAAATGATTTATTCCTTTACTGCTCCATGTTAAATAGCCCCTTTATATTATGTCTGGGTTGTTTCAATTGGATGTTCGTCTGCATGGGAGAGTTGAAGGCCTATTCATTTTGATATATATCCTACCAAGCTATCAGAGATTTACTAATAAGGGTACTTTTGAATCAGATCAGAATCAGAATCAGCTTTATTGCCAAATTCGTGCATACAAACAAGGAATTTGACTCCGGTACACTTTGCTCTTTTGTTCTGTTTTTGCATTACAGAATATACAAATTTACAATTTACAATGTACAATGTATGTGCTGCTTAATTAAAATACTGATAAATGGAATTTATGAAATACAAATTTCGTACATACTGTTTGTTCAATTTCTATCCATAGACTGTCTGAAGGAAACTGAATCTCAGAAACCTCATCATTAGCAGGTTTGCTCAAGACTAAGAAACCTAGGGGTGGTACTTCATTCAAGTAGTCATTCTTTAATGCCTACATAAAATCACTATCAAGCTAAGGGAGGTATCTCCACAGATATGGAGATGCTCATTTATCTTCTCATCTCATCCCACATTGGTTACTGCAACGTAATGTTCGCGTCACTCATTATAACTGTCCATTGAGAAAGCTGCATTACCCACTAGGTTAAATAGGGTCGTTTGCTCTGTTTATTTTAGTTTTTTACTGTAAAGCCTTTTGTGAAACGTCCTGTCCAAGTAAGTTACTTGCTTTCTTAATAATCACTGACATAGATATTGCTAACTTTGAACTATTATGTTAATCAGAAGGAGAGGAGTGGATCAGCACAGGTCTCTACCTCTCCCCGGGTATGAAGACATACATGGCCATACCAGCAGAGATCGTCAACAAAGGATGGCAGGTACTTTACACAAAATCCAATAATTTTGTTGATTTAACAGCCCAACCCGTAGCTTGAGCAATGATTAAATTAAATCAATGATTTAATCTTAGTCTGAAGTAGTGAGAGAAATTTAAAGTCAGTGTAAGCTAAACCGTAGGTTGTTTTAAAATATTCAACTTTACTTATTTTTAAAAAAAAGGTAAAGAATTTAGCAAAAGCAAACATGTAGTAAAATACATGCTTATTACTGAGATTATAATGCCATTTGCCAATTTTCTCTTTAAATAATAGAGTTGGGGGGGTCTAACAAGCTGATATTAGTTGGTAAGATAGGATGTATGCTCATTTAGTCCGCTTGTAAAAAGACATGCCTCTCTAACCTCTTATTGTTTTAGATTAGCATTACCTTGATAACAGAAAGCGGAGGAACTCTTATAGTTTCCAAACACACCCAACATTCTTGTAAACAAGAGAAATATATAGAAGTGATTGACAGAAAAACAGATAAAACTGGGTCATTGTTAAGCGACTGTGCTCCAAACTCCGGTCATTCTGAACGTAACGGCATGACAAAAAGCTTTAATGATTTTTAATAAACCCTAACTTTATGAAACCTTAATGTGTCTTGATACTGGCAGCAGGCCACCACATTGTCTGTACCAATCCTACCACAGTTCTGGCTACAACAGTGCCACATGGGGGTGGTGTTTGTTAATGTTTTCACTCTGATCAGCTGTAGTTGTTATAGGAATGTACTCAAGTGAGACACGTTTTTCTGGAATTAGGAAGGTTTCTCTATCTGGATTAAAACTGGACCTGTCTGCTGTATTTGCTTTTGGAGACATAACTCTGCCCCAGAAGGAGATTAAATGATGCTTCCAAAGCTTTAACCTGTGTTTAATTCTACCCACAGATTCAGATAGGCTGTCAAACAGATCATCTGAATGCTGCAGAGTTAAAGAGAGCTCCACGTGTCCACGAGCGCTTTCCTGTCACCTCTGAGATGATACAGGTGTGGAACCTGTGGGGAGGACTCATTTACCTTGTGGCCCCACCCAAAACACAGGCACAAGGGCTGCAGGTTGTTGTGCAGATGGCTGTTCCTGCACCCTATTATAAATCAGGTGAGTGTGGTGATCGAAGAATGGGAGTCCCAATGAAGACTGTCCTGATGTAGTCAATAGGTATTAATTTACACATTTAACACTGACCTCAGGCATCAGGGCACAAAACAGTGGCCAAACAAAGTGATGGTAGTGATAACAAAGTCCCTAGTTTACAGTATTTACAGTAAGATTTACAGTATATAGTGAATTGTTCAGTGAAGAAGGGGAATTCAGCAGAAATGTTGTTTGAGGGCGACACCTTTGAAACCTAACAGGCCAGTGACCCATCCAAGGATTTAAAAGTGTGCTATGTTGAGCCCAGTCTTCTGTAGATTACCTCTGTAGGGAATTACCACTTTTAGCAAAAATTCTTAAAAGATCATTGGAAGTACTATTTGTCATACCGTATGAAAGTTGAGGGTTTGATTCATACTTCCCCCACTCCACTACCTGTAAATGTGTCCTTAATTCATCTTGGTCAAGGCACTCAATGACAAGTTGACTACAGACATTCATAACGGTGTATGAATGTCTGTGCGCTGTGAACGGGGTTCTGTAAATAGGGCTTTAGTTAAAAGTGCTTTGAATGGTCAGTATGACTAGAAAAGCACTAAATAAGGTTACAGTAACATGAGCAAGCCTTTACATCACCTTCAATCTTACTGAGTTTTGCCTGGCAAGAAGTGTTAAAAATTTGGACGAAATTTGACCTTCCTGATAGAAACTGTGGTCACTTCGTGTTTAGTGGTAAAGGATTAATAAAGATTTCTTTTTGTGCTTTAAAAATATCATGTCCTTAGAAGATACATATGTGTAATGAATTTCATAATCCTCGGTCACAGCACGGCTTGGGGCTGATTTTTAAAAACCTTCTTGGGGGCGCTGTGCAGGAATTAGGCCACGCTCACCAAATATGTCACTGGATATCTTTTGGGGGCTGGACTAAGATTTATCATATTGAATTTGGTGCGCATCGGATGATATATGTGGAAATTAGAGCCAAACGTATGGCCACGGTGTCACGTCTCATTTTGTCATGCCGCCATGGCCACACCCTCCAGAGTACAGTCTCAGTGTTCCAAACGACATTAGACCAACTTGCTACCTGTCTTCTGACACACTTTCAAGTTGATTAGGTCAAGAGGGTCAGAGAGGAGCCTTTCTAAGTAAAAAAAAGTGAATTCATCATCTCAGAGGGCGGGGCTTTGATGATGCCAGCATATGACCACATACAATTGTCGGGGATCAATCACACCAACTTTGGTCTCAATCATCCTTTCTATGTTAAAGGAGCATAGCGCAAGATCCATGATTCTTGCAGACGTCTGCCCCCTTCTGAGGTAAGAAAGTTAGAAGTATTATTTCATTATCTAATATTATATAGAAATATTTTAGTTTCTATGGAAATTTTTCATTTTGAGTCAATAGTCAAATAAATTTTTTTAGGAGAAAAACGTAGCTACCCTTTTAGTTGGCCAATAACGTAGATATTTCACTTAATAACTTTTATCACTTGTTTAGTTCAATGTATATAATACGTGTATTTTTAGTATCTTACCTTTTTAGTAAAAAGAGGGCCAACTGCTGGTCCTTTTTCATTCCCAGGGCAGATCTGAGCTCCCTCCATTGCTTGAAAACTGCCCCAATGTTTATTCAAGTCTTGTTCTGTCGCTGATCAGATTCCAACTTTGCCCTTTTTGTCGCAATAGACAAAGGTTTTTTTTTTACTCTTGTGTGGAGTCTGTGATGGGGTTTGAGATGCCCTTGGCTGGTCTTTTGTGTTCCATCTTCAAAAACAGCACCCAATATCTGTTTTAGGCCTGATAATTCACATTGCTAGTGGTAAGGAATTACATTTGCCTTTCCTCCTCACATATAGTTTTGCATTTGGGTCATTGTGTTATGTTTTGCATATTCATGAGGGCAAACGTGCTAAAAAGTCTGCGCCTGCTGTTTTTGCAGATTTTACACATGCCACTTGATTTAGACGCTTGATATTTTGGCTGCTGACTCTACCAGAGCCATGGTTTCCCAGACCTTTTGGAAACCAACACTGTGAAATTTTTGTTTCAAAATCTTGTACCAAGGAATTTTTCAACCACACAGAATGTTTTTTCAACATCCAAGGAGATGCCCTCTTCCTCTATTTCTTCTCACAAATCTGATAAATGTTTCCTGACTGGCTGGATTTTTGGAAAAAATGTGAGTACCCACTCGCTCCTTTTTGGATGTAACAACAATCTGTTGAAAAGAATGGACAGTGGCGGTCTTCTGTTCCAGGCAACACGTCATCTTTACCCATGTGGAGGTGTAAAAAAATTGTTCTGTTTGTACTTAGCAGTCATGTTTTCCAAGTTCATTGTCGGAATTTAAGGGGAGTGCTCCCTTAAGCCAGAATTTCAACTGGGAAATTAGTGAACATGTTCCTTTAGTATTTGAACGCATAAAATGGAGAAAAATATATGATCAGGATCTACTGTTTGCAGCAGTTAGCACTAAAACAAATGGAAAATGGTTCTGGTTTTCTGAGTTTCAACAAGAACACTCTCAACTCGGATATGCCATCAATAACCAGCTCTGACTTCTAAGACAGATTGAATTCATTCATGAGCTGTATTACACCAGGGTTTTTGTTCTTTTTTTCAGTGTTTCTTCATTGCTTCCATTTTCTCCTTTTTCAGGTGTAACAACTGAAGCTGATTGGTCGTTGTTGCGCATGGCTCCTTCACCTTGGGCAGAGTTGGAGTTTGACAACATCATCCTCACCGTACCGTCGGAGGCAGTCCGACAGCTGGAGCACCCCAATGAGTTGGCGGCCCTTTGGAATGACATCATGAAGGCCATCGCTGACCTGGCTGCCAAACCCCACAAATTTCCACGTAAAGAGCGTTTTGTAGCAGATGTTCAAATTTCTCATGGTTGGTATTTCTTGGCTTTCATACAGCAATCTTTATCCTTATGAGTCTTCCAAACAGTGCTTCAGCACTGCATGCTTTTTTAAGGAGTTCATTTTCTATTCAGGTTGGATGCATGCAGGTTATCCTATTATGGCACATAAGGCTTCTGCAGAGGGTTTGGTGAGCGTTACACATGCTAGGACAATAGGCATGTGGGGTGCCATCCACGAACTGGGACACAACCAACAGCGAGGCTGCTGGGAGTTCCCTTCACACACCACAGAGTGCACATGCAACCTGTGGTCAGTGTATGTGCATGAAGTGGTTTTTGGCATCAACAGGGAAAAGGTAAAGGAAATCACTAGCTTAAATAGTTAAATTGGTCTTTTTATGAACTAAACTTTATACACAACGTCTCTTTTCTCAATATTTAATTTATAATTACTAAGTTCTATTACACAGTTGCATGGCTTTACTGTCTTTATTGCAGGCTCATCCAGCAATGACTTTGGAAGAGCGAAATAAACGAGTCAAGGACTATATTAAAGAAGGCAGGAACCTCAGCAGCTGGAGTGTGTGGGTGGCCCTGGAGACATACATGCAGGTAAAAGGATTATATCTGTAGATAAACTGTTCTTCAATCTCCCCAAAAAATCAAAAACCCAACAGCAGCTTTTCATAATTATTAATAGTTTTAATTAAATAATTAAGTTCTGTCTTTTTCCTCATAGCTCCAGGAGAAGTTTGGCTGGGATGCCATTAAGAAGGTGTTTGCTGCCTACCATGAGATGAACAGCTTCCCCAATGACAACAAAGGAAAGATGAATCTTTATGCCGAGACGTTCTCCCAGACTGTGGGAATGAACCTGACTGGATTCTTCAAAGCCTGGGGGTGGCCTATTGAACAGGCCACTGAGGAGAAACTATCCAGCCTGCCTGCCTGGACCGATCACCCGATGGTCTAGCATGACTGCCTGGCAGACAGCTGATCTTTATGATCACAGACATGATTATGAGGAACAATTTTTTTAGCTATAATTATGTAATGAGCTATAATTTGGGGAAATTCATTTAGGCCTGTTGATTTTTCTGTGTATTGACATTAAGACATTAAAAAGACAAGTATATCTCGCAGACACTTTTTAGTTTACTATTATTATTGTATTCCAGGGAAGAGGAGGAAAGAATATAAAATATTGGGTAATGTATAACTCCATTTTTATTTCTTTGAGTTGGAGGCAAAAATCAAACCCTGACTTATGATCTCAGGAGATATTTATGTTTATAGTAACAAAGATCTCATAAAGGAAAGGGGCCATTATAAGTTACATACTTTGAGGAATACACACACAGGAAGATCAATCTTCCCTTGGGAGATATTGATAAATCCTGTATTAATGTTCTACACAAATTATATTAGCATGTACTTTTACTGATGTGTTTGTCGATCGATTAATTATATTATTTTACTTGTTAAAGTCTTATGTGTTACTCATTGCTGGAAGAACTAATAAAGTCACCCACTACAGTGTTTAACTGGCTTAATAGTTGCCACATTAAAAAATCAATAAAAATATAATATCTGGACTATTTTAAACAGCTTCTTTTCTACCTTCCTGTCATAGCTATCTGTGCTGCAGTGCTAATGCTAGCTCATATACAAGAACGAACAAAAGAGAATCTACTGATTGGGATTTTTGATTTACTTTGTTTATTTGCTGCTTGTTAGGGGTGTGCAATTAAATTGGAATCTCAATTATTCTGACTGAAAACGGCATTATTTAGCATAATTGCTAATTTCATTTGAAACCATATGGCATTTATTGCAATTATAGACAACATATTTCTGTTTCTGTGACTGGTCATGGAAACAGAAATACTCAGTGTTGAAATGTTATTTCAAAAAAACATTTGACTAATTAAATGCAAACCTGCTGTCCAAATGTCAAATTGATGATTAATGCAGTCACAGACCTGTTTCTGTCTCAGCCCACAAGTAAACTGAGAGATGTTAAACCAGATGCTAAAAGGTGGCAGGCAGGGTCAAGTTCTTTTTTCTCTCTGCTGCCCAAACTCAACCTGAAAAGAGACAACTCTTCCGGGACATCTCTTTGTCTTTGCTCCTTGTCTCCGTGGTGCTGGATCTGGCCTCCCTGGAGTAACATTGGCCACCCTAGTGGCTGTCCTACGTGATAAGCTGTTGTTTAACGACTGAAGCTGAGTTGTCCATGTGTCAGCGAACGCACCTGCCTTCTCCGATTACCAGTGAACGTTGGTTAGCGTCTGCTCTGCTTATAATGTTTTAAATATGGGGTACTACCCCATATTTAAGTTACTTGTTTATACTTGTAGTTTTTCTTGAAATTATCGGCGTCTGAACTGTCGTCCCGGTAACATGTATAACACGGCAAGGAGGGTGAGCTTTACTGCAGAGGACTGCAGCTGGTTCCGATCCAGATGGTGAGTTGAAGTAATTTGGAAGTCCGATGGTGTCTGCCTATATGTATTTACCCCTTGCATACATGTGGTATTTTAGCTCCCATGCTGATTCCAGCCAGCTGCATTCCACCTGTGAGAGACCCACAGTTTACATGTTTGCAGAAGTTTAGCACCCAAGCGAAGCGAGGTATGTCAGGTTTTAGATTTATGTTCTTAAGTTTACTTGTGAGGAACTTTGCATGCTGTGCTATATAAAACGCATTGGTTTTTTGACTTGGAATCTGGTTTATTCGCATTTATTTTGCATGTTATGACAAAGTAAAGCTACTTTCTGAAGGTAGGACTGATGCAGTTTTCGAGCTCGGCACTAGGGGGCGCGGTCGATTTCTGAGTACAGATGTAAACAAATGGTTTTAAATTACCGTATTTTCCGCACTATAAGGCGCACCGGATTATAAGGCGCACCTTCAATGAATGGCCTATTTTAGAACTTTTTTCATATATGGGGCGCACCGGATTATAAGGTGCATAGAATAGAAGCTACTGCAGTCAAATGTTTGACTGGGGTTGCGTTATGCATCCACTAGATGGAGCTGTGCTAAAGAGAATGTCAACAGATAAGTCAGTCAGTCAAACTTTATTAATACGCTACAAACCAGTGTTCTGATAACTCCATTCACTCTCATGGTAAGGTCTCCTCTACATAGAATTCTATTGAATAGAGCCAACCGCACGTTAGGAATGCATTGGAGTCTATGAAGTTGAAGTTGAAATCAAACGTTAGTTAAAACGTGAAAGGGAACTTTTCCCTGATTCAGTAAACACGTAAAAGAAACAGTTTGATGCACTAAATCAAACGTTAGTACATTCACAATATAGTAGCGTTAACTGTTGAATTCTCTCGCTGCTGCTCTATTCCCATGTTCGACTGCGTAGCTGACAGCCTTGAGTTTGAACTCAGCATCGTAAGCGTGTCTCTTGAAAGGTGCAATTTTGGGGTCGTTATACACACACAAGTGGTGTTGGACTAGGAGTAAGCACAGTACAGGTGTTTACCGCTATTACTTCGGCGACACCCCTGACTACAGTAGCCGTAATGCTGCAAGGGGTGCGGCTTTGTAGTTTACCAGTCGTACTGAAACATTTTGACAGAGCGCCGTGTACAACCAGTATGGATCAACTAATTAACCAATTGATCCATATATAAGGCGCTCCGGATTACAAGGCGCACTGTTATTTTTTGAGAAAATTCATGGTTTTATTCCCGAGGAAGGCGTCCAGGAGGCATCTGGTATAGATGCCCAAGCCACCTCAACTGGCTCCTCTCGATGTGGAGAAGCAGCGGCTCTACTCCGAGCCCCTCCTGGATGGCCGAGCTCCTCACCCTATCTCTAAGGGAGTGCCCGGCCACCCTACGGAGAAAGCTCATTTCAGCCGCTTGTATCCGGGATCTCGTTCTTTCGGTCATGACCCAAAGTTCATGGCCATAGGTGAGGGTAGGAACGTAGACCGACCGGTAAATCGAGAGCTTCGCTTTTCGGCTCAGCTCTCTCTTCACCACAACGGACCGGAACAGCGACCCCATTACTGTGGCAGCCGCACCGATCCGTCTGTCGATCTCCCGCTCCATTTTTCCCTCACTCGTGAACAAGACCCCGAGATACTTAAACTCCTCCACTTGAGGCAGGAACTCCACTCCAACCTGAAGAGGACAAGCCACCTTTTTCCGGTCGAGAACCATGGCCTCTGACTTGGAGGAGCTGATCTTCATCCCAGCCGCTTCACACTCGGCTGCGAACCACCACAGCGCATGCTGTAGGTCTTGGCTAGAGGGGGCCAGCAGGACCACGTCATCTGCAAAAAGAAGAGACGAAATCCTCTGGTCCCCAAACCAGACCCCCTCCGACCCTTGGCTGCGCCTAGAAATCCTGTCCATAAAAGTTATGAACAGAACCGGTGACAAAGGGCAGCCCTGCCGGAGTCCAACATGCACCGGGAACAGGTCCGACTTAGTGCCGGCAATGCGAACCAAACTCCTGCTCCGCTTGTACAGAGACCGGATGGCCCCTAATAAAGAGCCACCGATTCCATACTCCTGGAGCACCCCCCACAGGGCATCACGAGAGACACAGTCGAATGCCTTCTCCAGGTCCACAAAACACATGTGGACCGGTTGGGCAAACTCCCATGAACCCTCGAGTACCCTGTAGAGGGTATAGAGCTGGTCCAGTGTCCCACGGCCGGGACGAAAACCACACTGCTCCTCCTGAAGCCGAGGTTCAACTATCGGTCGGACTCTCCTCTCCAATACCCTGGCGTAGGCCTTACCAGGGAGGCTGAGGAGTGTGATCCCCCTGTAGTTGGAACACACCCTCCGGTCACCCTTCTTATGAAGGGGGACCACCACCCCAGTCTGCCAGTCCAGAGGCACTGTCCCCGTCCGCCACGCAATGTTGAAGAGGCGTGTCAACCATGACAGCCCCACAACATCCAACAACTCTCTCTCTTCTTCCCCCATAATGCTGCAGACCAAATAGACTGCGTAGGCAAGTTCTTCAGCAGCCGCCAGAGCCTCTGGCCCTGGTGCTATCCAAACTGGATCTTGCAGTGAGCCAGAACCAGGAACTGGTCACCGGGATCCCCTCCATTCTGTCTCACAAAGGCAGTGGCCTCGGACAGAACCTCCTCCTCACGCCGGGCCCTCCCTGCCACCACAATCTCACACATATTTACATCCTCAGTTGGTCCCATGAGGAGCCGACCCTGAGGAGTTCTGCGGAATAAGAGGTGTGCATACATAATCTGAAAGGAAACAGGCATAAATACAAAGTTACTTGAATAAATATTGTTTGAAATAATAAAACAATTATTACACTGGATGTCATTTTTTCAATCAGCTTCAAACAACTTACAAATGAGCATATTTATTCACTATGCAGTCACTGCTACTCTGAAGCAATACTAAATAACAGTAGAATTCATTATCAAATATTCTACCATCTTATTTATAGCTCTGTGATGCTACCATTACTACACCCAAACAAAACCGCATGGTTTTAGGAAGGACATAAAATAATCATTTTGGATAAAAACAAAATGTGACAAATTTATGAATAACAAATAATAACACTAGTTTGTATAATATTGTTGCTACAATACCGTAAGTGAAATTTCTGTTTATTATTTGTGGGGGGCAACAATATCAAATACTAGGCGTGCATGTTTGATGATTCATAGAATTATGATCATAACTGTGATCGAAATAGCACTTAAACATACTGTATTCAGCTGAGCACAACCTCCATAAAGCACAGATTATTATAGAAAAAGCACAACGTGATTATGATGCAAACTTTGCCATATTAATATACAATAGCAAACATAACAATATCATACATTGACGAGCAACTCCACTTGCGCTACAAGCTCTTAACCAACGGGTTAAACTGAGATGTACATAACAGAAAAAGTTATTATGTGCTGTCTTTGTTGTGTACTCAATATTAACAAGTCCAATGAGGTAATATGAACATGACGCTACGTGATACGCAGGGTTGTTTTTAATAAAAATGTTATGCTAATAACACGATAAACCTAGAATCTGTCATTTAGCTGTTAAAAAAGAAAATCGGTTTAAACTTACCGTTCGCAAAAAAAAAATAAGTACAGACAGTTGAAACGATCACAGCTCTCCAAGTTGGTTTATGAAGTTTTCAGAAGGTGGAACGTGATTGGTCAAAAGTAAGCCCGCCAGCTCTGGACATGATTGGCCCACCGGAATATAAGGTGTTCACCGATTGGCTGGTTTGGCTTACTTTGGATTTATTTTATTCTAACATTGGGATGCTGCATAAAGGACCATACGAAGCTGAAGTTAGCTTCCGATTTCAGCAAAAGGCTAAAAGGGCAATTCCACCTAATTTTTTAAGCATCTTCGATCTGCTTCAACTCAAAAACTACAGTACTTAGACACGTCAAGCCTGGACTATATTGTTTTACACCAATAACAGAATGTTTAAAACCCAGTTTGGAATTTGTGAAATTTGTTCCAAAAATCTTTGAACTGGAAGGTAAAATGAAATGTTCTTTCTTTTGTTTTGTTTTTTTCAACAACTTTTAATAAAATGCAGAGTAAATGTAAGCCTATATGGAAGTAGCTTTTTAACATTTCATCTGTAAAGTAATTCATGCATCAATAACTGCTTTAGAAAAGGCTAGAAAGCTAACCAGGGCTGAGGCAGTGGATCACACTGAGCGTGGCCAAATGGAAGAGACTTATAAGAATAAGAGTCACCGCAGAAAGAGGAGCATCAAAAACAATCATGTAAATAATCAACAACAAAAAAGTCTGAAAAAACAATTATAGCTGTATGCCTTTTTTGCAGTGATAGAGTGGAGATTCTGATGCCACTGGGAGCAGAAGCAGAGACATTTTGTTTCATTCTGTTTAAGATTTAACTGAATTAAAAATAATAATAGTTTACAAGTAGGGCCTATTTTGTTGTGACCTCGAAGCCACCCACAAGCACACACCCCTTTTAGCTTGTTTTGAGCTTCGTTTAAATTATGCTCATTATGTGCTATTAGTGTTAAACAATCTAGTCAATGTTTGAAGAGTATAGGTACTGTAGTTTTTTAGCTGGATCAGTTCTAATGAGGTCCAGAAGCCAAAAAAAACACTAATGTGGCCTTTTATTAAACTTTCACAAATTAAATAAAGCTTTCACAAATCCCAAATTGGTTCATCAGATACTGCTATTTGCGTAGAGCAATCTTGTCCAGGTTTGAAGTGTCTAAGTACTGTAGTTTTTGAGCTGGAGCATATAAAAAATGCTCAAGGTTATAAAAAATTAGTTGGAATTGTCTTTTAACTCATTCCAAAGTCGGAAGCTAAAATGAGAAGGCAGCTTCAGCTTCGTGCTTCGCTTCCCATTGATTTGAATGGCTTACTGGCCCATACCAATTTGGCAGACGTTTCGCTTCAGAACCAAAATACTAAACCACGTGGAAAATAACTTTCCTCCCAAAGGAAGAAAACAAGTAACACACAAAACAAGTTGAACGAAAAAAAAAAAAAACTGGAGGATGCGGGCATCGATCCCGCTACCTCTCGCATGCTAAGCGAGCGCTCTACCATCTGAGCTAATCCCCCACAGTACATCGTCTGTCGTCATCAGTTTTTGAAGGCCATCTATGGTCCATGGCCTCGTAGTCATGTTAGTACAACGTGCATAAATTGTTAGCTTCATAAAAGTAAAACAAAAGTGTACTTACGAGAGTACGTTTTTTTTATCCCCTACAGAAAGTGTCCTTGGTGCAGCAGTTCTAACAACATTTAATCCTTTTCTTGCA
The DNA here is from genome assembly GCF_021462225.1 of Girardinichthys multiradiatus. Classification (NCBI taxonomy): domain Eukaryota; kingdom Metazoa; phylum Chordata; class Actinopteri; order Cyprinodontiformes; family Goodeidae; genus Girardinichthys; species Girardinichthys multiradiatus. The sequence continues at coordinate 11,479,076 of NC_061810.1, read as the reverse complement.
ATGTTGATGCATGACATTTCTTTTCCTTACGAATATTAATGTATTTAGTTCTAAGAACCGACAACATATAAACCACGAGATTACATGTTCAAAACATTTTATTTTATTTGTACACACGGTGACCGACAGGTGCAAACGCGTAGCAAACGGCGAAACATCACGCAAACAGCGGAAATGCCCTGCATACACATGAATGACGCAAATACAAAAGAAAAATGCAGCAATCACAGGGAATATACTGAAACAAAAAGGAAAATGCTCCAAATACGAAAACAACTGAAAAATAGCAAAAACAACAACAAGTTAAGAAAATCTGCAAACTCGCTCCACAAAACGGAAGTGCACCAGATCAGTAGGTAGGGTGACCAGATGTCCCGATTTGTGTGGGACTGTGCCATATTTTTCACTCCTGTCCCAGTGTCCCTCAAACAGAAACAATGTCCCGCATTTGACTGGGTCAAATTCTGATAAGTCAAAAACTATTTGACTGGAGCTTTTCTGAAATGTAACGAAAGCTCCAGTCATCATCACAGAACCGCAGCAGCTGTCAATCAAAATACGCAGCAGCGTTCCACGTCATGACCAACCTGCGCGTCACGCAGAATATAATGGGAAGTATGTCACGAAAAAGTGAAGCATACCGTAAAAGTGAATCACTGAAGGAATGCACAGCTGAAAAAGCCGCCTGCTGATCTAGGGACTCATTTTTACTCAAACTAAGAGATGACTGCCAGACATACAAGGTAACGGCAGCCGAGATTACCAGTGTTAAACTTTAAAAGCATCTAAAGTTTTTTTTTAAACTTGTGCTAATTCAATGTTGTGCACTAACAGTCAGGAATTGATGAATGTAATGTGAGATCGTTGTTAAATAAAAATGTATGACGTCATCATAGTGTTGGTAATGTGTCCCGTGATGTCAATTCAATTCAATTCAAAAATACTTTATTAATCCCAAAGGGAAATTAAATGTTGTTATAGCTCATATTATGAAGGTTTCCTCAAAGAGCCGTTGTAGATGCTGATGGCTGTGGGCAGGAAGGATTTCCTGTAGCGCTCCGTCTTACAGCAGATCTGAAGAAGCCTCTGACTGAAGACACTCTTTTGTTGTAGGACAGTCTGATGAAGAGGATGCTCAGGGTTCTCCAAAATGTTCTTCATTTTATGAAGAATCCGTCTTTCCACAATGATCTCCAGAGGTTCCAGAGGAGTCCCCAGAACAGAGCCAGCCTTCTTTATCAGCTTGTTGAGCTTTTTTAAGTCCCTAGCTCTGATGCTGCTTCCCCAGCAGATGATGGTAGAAGAGATCACACTCTCCACAACAGACTTATAAGATATGCAGCATCTTGTTGCAAACACCAAAGGACCTAAGCTTCCTCAAGAAGTACAGTCTGCTCTGTCCCTTCTTGTAGATGGCTTCACAGTTACATCTCCACTCTAGTCTGTTGTCCAGGTGAACACCGAGGTATTTACACTCCTCCACCACCTCCACTTCTTCTCCCATGATAGGAATAGTTTTTGACTTGACTTATTCCTGTTTCTCTTAAAATCTACAATCATCTCCTTTGTTTTAGTCACGTTCAAAATGAGATGATTGTTTCCACACCATGCCACAAAGCGGTCCACCACCTTCCTTTACTCAGCTTCTTGTCCATCTCTGATCCACCCCACGACTGCAGAATCATCCGAGTATTTCTGCAGATGACAGGAGTCTGTCTTGTACTGGAAGTCTGAGGTGTACAGAGTGAAAAGGAATGGTGAGAGTACAGTCCCCTGTGGTGCTCCTGTGCTGCTGACTACCTGGTTAGACTCACAACCCTTCAGTCTCACAAACTGTGGTCTGTTTGTCAGGTAGTCTTTGATCCAGGAGATTGTTGAGGCCTCCACCTGAGTCTTCTGGAGTTTCTGACAAAGCAAATCAGGTTGGATTGTATTAAATGCACTGGAGAAATAAAAAAACATGATCCTCACAGTGCTACTGGCTTTGTCCAGATGACAGTGGGTTTGTTGAAGCAGGTGTATGATGGCATCTTCAACTCCAACTCCACAGCGATAAGCAAACTGAAGGTGGTCCTGATGGTTTACTGTTTGCTTACTCAGGTGGGCCAACAGGAGTCTCTCTAGGACCTTCATGATGTGAGATGTCAGGGCAACAGGTCTATAGTCATTTAGGACTGATGGGTGAGTTTTCTTTGGTACCGGAACAAGACAGGAGGTCTTCCACAACACCGGAACCTTCTTCTGGGCCAGGCTAAGGTTGAAGAGGTGCTGCAGAATCCCACAGAGCTGCTCTGCACAGGCCTTCAGGACTCTAGGGCTGACATGATCTGGACCTGCAGCCTTATTCCTATTCAGTCTCTCCAGTTGTCTCTTCACCAGACTTCTTGAGACACACAGGTGGAAGGGGGAAGCAAAGGAAGCATCGGCATCTTTTGATATGGTTGACGGCAAACATGTAGAAGCAGAAGGGTCGAGGGCTGAGGTGGAAGATAAAAAATGTGAGGTGTTACTGGACAGCTGTGGGTCCTGTGGGTCAAAGGAAGATGGAATGTCTGTTTGGCTGTGAGCAGGAGAGGAGGATGTGAAGCTTGTTTCTGAACTGAACCTATTGAAGAATGTGTTCAGTTCATTGGCTCTGTCCAGACCTCCATCGGTCTGATCATCCTTCTGCTTGAAGCCTGTGATCTTCTTCATCCCTGTCCACACATCTCTGATATTGTTTTGCTGGAGCTTGCTCTTCAGCTTCTTCTTGTACACCTCCTTGTTTTCTCTGGTAGAGCAGCTGACAAATTGTTGAAACGTTGGAAGTGTAGCACAGAGTGAAGCATGGTTAAAATCACCAGAAATTGCCACAAAAGCATTGGGGTTTTGTGTCTGTAGCTTAGCAACAACTGAGCTGATGGCATCACATGCAGTGTCAGCAACAGCGGAAGGTGGAACGTAAACTGTTGCCAAAATAACACTGGTGAACTCTCTGGGTAAATAATATGGACGAAAACCTACTGCCAAGAGTTCAATATTTGGACTGCAGACATGACACTTCACAGTTACGTGTCCTGGATTACACCATCTGTTGTTCACAAGTACTGCCAGTCCACCTCCTTTACATTTGCCGCTCCTCTTTAAATCTCTGTCTGCTCGTATGGTTAAAAAGCCCGGCAGAGAGACGCTGGAGTCGGGGATATGATCCTGCAGCCATGTCTCAGTAAAACACATGATACTGCATGCCCGGTACTCTGGCTGGGTCCTTTGTAGGGCTTGGAGTTCATCCAACTTGTTTCCCAACAAGGGGGTTGTATCTGAAGTATTATTTGAGCTTTTGAGATATTAATCAGCTGCTCCCAGTTGGAAGAAACAACCCCGTTGTCATGGCAATGCATCATAACAAATGTCCAAAAATAGAAAATATTAAGAAAAATCCTCCAAGCTGCACAGCATCCGACATTGGAGTGGACAGTCGTCCAAAAAAATTCAACTGTATCCACCACAAGAGGAATAGTTCCCATAAAAGAATAAATCAGAATCAAAAGTAACAGAGCTACTCCAACCTGCTGCCACCTTGAGCGGCGCAATTCTAGGATGTCCCTCATAAACATCCTTGTTGTCCTGCATTTGGTTTTTTGATATCTGGTCACCCTACCACTAGGGGGAGTCGACCACCTAGTCATATGGGTGGTCGACTCCAATAAAATGCCATAACTAAAACCTATATGTATTCAAATAAATAGTTTCAAAATTATCAATAAATGCAATAAAATATCATCTTTATGTATTTTCCAACTCAACTGAAATTGTGTCTTGAGTTTTTGTCAACACCGTCAGACATTAAGAAAATGTAAAAAACAAATCAGCCATTATTGGGGGCCATCAAAAACTCTGAGGACCCCATAGCCACTTCCTTTTTCTTCCTTTAGCTAGGAGGGCTAGCAAGCTCTGGTAAGGTTATGTTATTCTTAGTGATGTCAAAATGAGGCTTTTTGAAGCATAGAATCATTTTGAACTATTGTGTCATAAAGTGGTTCACTACCCGAAGCTTCATTCAATTCCCTTGGGTGACATCTACTGGCAGTAGTGATTGTTGCACCAAATGAAGCCCTGCGAATGTGATGCACCTCTTGTGTAAATTATAGCACTTATGTATGTATATATGCGTGTTGTACATATGTGTTTTTAGTAACTTATTAAAGATTCTGAGTAATTAACTCATGAAAACAATGATAATTTAAAAACAATATGAACTGTAGGGGATTACAGATGAAAAATAGCCATTTGGCTAATTCTGCCTTCTTTAACTTGAATTGTCATTTGTTTTATGAAATTCCACTGTCCCATTTTAAATAAATAACAAAATAAATAAATAAATAAATGAAGTGAACATTTTTGATTTGTCATTCATATTTACTTTGGGAGTGTGCTTGGTGTACTGAGTGTTTTTGGACAGTGTGCTTGGTGTAATAAAGAGGGTGCTTGAGTTACTTCAGGTGTTTTTATTCAAGAAAAGTAATTTATGCACAGTAGAAGGGCTCAAACAGTTTCTTTTTTTGAGACAATTTCTCCAGCTTTGGAAAATACTCTTTGACAGGGAACAGAGGAGGCAGGTGTGACAAGGAACTGTTTGGCTGGGTGGTTTAGGTTTGGATACAGAGAAAGGCTGGGAGTCCTTCACTATAAAGTCCACAAGAGCTTCATCAAGCTCTTGCTTCATGGATCCTAAAACAAATAAATAAAGAAAAGTAACTTCAATTTAACTTACACACATTTAACTGTCATTCTTTCTAATTCTGCATGTATGTCTATGTTATGCTGACGTTGATTGGTGGCACGAGGCTGAGTGTTCTCGTGTTTGGCTCTATAATGCCTAAGCATTGATAACGTATTAATTATTATTATTGTTATTATTATTATTATTATTATACGTCAGCAGCTGCGGGCAAAGCAAACACTGCACCTGTAAAACCAAGATAACAACCCGTTACTGCACCTCTTGCATGATACCATAACTATAACACAACTGCATAGTATAGACTATAGACTTTCTAATAAACACTTTGAATGTACATTACCTTATTAGGTGGCACCAAATCGAAATATTCCCACACTTGGGAACACTTCCTAGATGGTTGCTCCATGACAGAATAATCCACCAAAACTCAGAATATCCAAAAACGAGAGCTGTTCGTCACGTATAATACGTGTAGAATGGGGATGCGAGGCTAGGGTTTTATATGTCCAGGCTGAAAGAACCAGCCATGCATTAGAAAGTCAGGAAATGCCTTCAACAGGAACCCACGTTAAGAACGTAGATTTGGTCAGCTGGACTGGGGGGGTGGTACTGAATACCAATCACAGTCAAAGTTGCAGGACCACTTCCGGTCGAACAGACGACCTGACCATCACGTGAGGCCTAAAGGTAAACCTGATGGTAAAGGATGGAACCGACACGCATAAGGGATTATGGGGAAAGAGATGGAGGATGCCTTACGCAAGATGGTGACAGAAGCAGTGCGTCAGGCCACCCCGCCCCCACAACCCTTGAAACAGGAGGCCAGTTAAACCAGACCCAAACTTCCCGTCAGCATGACTAGGCGTGGACCCAGTCTCCACAGCCATCAGGGTCTACCTGATCGGATGGGGAGACAAACCTGGGAAACTCCAAGTACCCCTTGGGACCTCTCCAGGATAAACACCACAAGCCATCTTTCCAAGGTTCTCAGGTAAACTAAACCAAAATGGACATGCACGTCGTCTATACTGTGTGATCATAATTGGAGGACGTTTCCAACTGAGTTTCCATTTTAAAATAGGATCAGAGATCAACCTGATGTGCTCAATCATGTTCGAGGTGAGTAGAGCCATGCTCTCCTTCAATAAACCATTTCAGGCCGAAGCTTGTGATGTAAGCATCACCAGCCGCACCGGAGACCGATCGTGCATCACTAGTTAGGTGGAACTGGACATCACACTCGAAGACATGACTCTGGTGCACCCCATCTATATGTGCATATTAAAAAAAGAGCTTTTTCTTGGTGGCCAGGACCTGCTGGACAGGCTGGCCCCACTCATTGTCTGCCACCAGGACCAACTCTGGACCCAGGTGGAGGTGCCAAACCCACTGGGTGCAAGCAGCGAACGATCCGTTGTGACCAGCCAGGTCACCAGCTTAGAGGAGCCCAAAGAGCCTCTCAGGCCCTCGTCAGAGCCAGTCATGGGCCCCTCTGGGACACAGCTGCACCCAGCAAACCAGAAAACTCCTCCCAGATGCAGTCATGCATCATTTCTTTGCTCTTTAAAGAACCCAGGTGTGAAAACGTACAACCACAAGGGGGTGGAAGGCGTACACCTTGAAACCATGTTCATACCAGAAGTGCTTCTAGCATTCTGGCTGGAAGATTCATCAACCAGTAGAGAGCTGTATGACCGCTTGTGCCAAAAAGATCCCCTCTTAACTGAGGCACAACACAGCCACCTTTTAGCAGATGGCCTCCGTCCTCTCCTTAAGACAGACAGAGGGTGCACCTCCAGTGTGCAGATTGGCATCAAACAGCTCTCCCATGCTTTGAGCATTGTTCCAACAGACAATTCAATTAAATTCAAATTCAAAAGTACTTTATTAATCCCAAAGGGAAATTAAATGTTGTTATAGCTCATATTATGAAGGTTTCCTCAAAGAGCCGTTGTAGATGCTGATGGCTGTGGGCAGGAAGGATCTCCTGTAGCGCTCCGTCTTACAGCAGATCTGAAGAAGCCTCTGACTGAAGACACTGTTGTTGTAGGACAGTCTCATGAAGAGGATGCTCAAGGTTCTCCATAATGTTCTTCATTTTATGAAGAATCCTTCTTTGTACAATGATCTCCAGAGGTTCCAGAGGAGTCCCCAGAACAGAGCCAGCCTTTTTTATCAGCTTGTTGAGCTTTTTTAAGTACCTAGCTCTGATGCTGCTTCCCCAGCAGATGATGGCAGAAGAGATCACACTCTCCACAACAGACTTATAGAAGATATGCAGCATCTTGCTGCAAACACCAAAGGACCTAAGCTTCCTCAAGAAGTACAGTCTGCTCTGTCCCTTCTTAGATGGCTTCACAGTTGCAAAGGGGGGTCACATTATCCTACGCCCATTACTCTCCAGTAGGGTGCCATAGGAGCTACAAAGCCACACTCCACACCCTCCAACAGATGGCATACTGGCCTCCAATGTCTCACGACACCTGCTGCCAGTTTCAGCCATCCCAGCCAATCAGTCAACCTCCGCTTCAGCGAAGGGGGGTTACATTACCTTGGTTCCACCTTCAGACCAACTGGGTCGAACCAGCTCCAAAATTAACAGGAGGTAACAAATTCCTCCTTACTGTGACATGCAGCTTCATTAAGTGGGTTGGATGCCTGTCAGAAAAGATTGACACCATCATCCCAGCTGCTGCTCTTTTGCTGAACCAGATGAGGTTCTACGTCGAACTCTCCTCCCCAAGAACAGAGCTTGTCTCCATGTCCAAGAAAGGAGAGACCAGTTTGTAGGACTAGTTAAATAGGTGCATGTTTCATAAACTCACACTAACATGCACTAACCAGTAACAACTTTCTTCAACAGAAACAGTTAAAAGTATAAGTACCTTCTAGGACACAGTGTTAAACTGTAAGTTGGCACGATAATTTTCCATTAACACTGCATGCACAGCAGACCTCACAAAAGTGATTAAGAATGATGTAATGGACACACACCTTGCCAGAGATTTCATGCAAAATCTTATTGAAAGAGGTTGGTTCATTTGTAGAGTTCCCACCAAGGCACAGATACCTACTGGCCTAGTTCTGCTGAATTTAGTAGAGAAAATCCTAAATCCACCACAGCAGACACCTTGCAACCTCCACAAACACACCGGGCTTATAGCCTAGGTACTGCAATTCAATTATTCTTTTCTCTCTCTTTTCGCATCTAGATAGTTTAGAGACAGGAGTTATATTAAACCCCATCATTATTTGGAAGATCTAATGGTTTAAGCCTAAACCTGTTTTAAACATTTGTTTTTTTAAGATTACACACCGCAAACAGGCAGGTTAAGCTTTTACAGGTCTGGATTGATTCCCTCACATTCATTCCCCCACGGTTCATAGCACCACCTTCGCCAATGACACAGCCAGGTTCCAGTGCCTAATGGAAGTTGGACAAATAAGCTATGAACCATGATTTAGTTTTTTTTTTAAATATATATACATATATATGTACGGTATCTTTTCTTGTTGTTTCATTTTGTCTCAGGGTTACCAAAGCTGATGACCAAAAGAATGTAATGATGATATGAATGTATTGTCCTGTATTTTCTCATTGAACACAGAAAGGTATGAGTTAGTCAGAGTTTAGCCCTGCCCAAGCTAACCTCTACTCTGCCCAATCATAGGCTTTTGAGGAACACAGAGAAAGTTTGTTTTGTTTTACTTCACCACGGATCACTGATTGTTCAGCTAAGGACAGAATGGTCCCAGTACCTTCAAAGACTGCGATTCATCTCACCCTTTGAACCTAGGGGGGACCACATGTTGTGCTGAATATTGGACCATTTGCACGTTGCTGGACGCTACCAGGCCGTTTGGCGTCATCGGTCATTTTGTATCCCAGGATAGCCCGCTACTACTAATCCCAGTGGCCACCGCAGCTGACATGACGGGGCGTCCCAAGTCTGACGTCACGGAAAGCATAAATGAAGGTGGCCCCTTTAAAAGTTTTGCTTTTCACGCTGGAAACCGGACCAGTAACTGAAGCACATCTCTGGAGAAGAAGAGGTCCCTCGTGGATTCTTCATTTATTCTCTATAGTTGGCCAACGGAAAATTCATGAAAGAGGTTTCTGGAATGAGAAGGCCAGAAATTTCACTTTGCCGATCGAAGACGTGAGTTTAACACGTAACCAAAAACCACGGAGTTTCAAGGAGACGCAACTTTCCCTTCTTGTTTGGTACTAGTTGACTGCTGACGGTCACATCATATTTTTCCTTTTCACCAAGGAGGCCAAAGGACGGAGATTGACCACTTTCTTGGAGTTTAACTGCGGACGCGCAGGTGCTCTTCAACCCTTTTTTTCCTCTCACTCGCTGCCCCAGAAGGAAGACTTCAACAAGTAAAATCCACCTTTTATTTTTATTTCTTTATTAGGAGTAGTTTGGGCAGGGTAGAGGAGATTTAGTGCGATGTAGAATCGCCACTTAGAGTCTAATGTGTTCTGAATTGTATGTGCATGCCATTGTTCTTTTGAAACATAATTACTGTTGTTTTCTGAGGCCGCCGAGTCTCGCAAGATTGTGCTTTTACTGTGTGAACACCTGCGCGCAGGTGCGCTGTGAAACTGGACTGCTATATGGTGAAAATCAACCATTTTCTTTGTCTTCAACTTTACTGCTTACTGGCTTGCTACCAAAAGTTTTATTATCCTTTGTCCTCTGGGTTTACAACCTTGCTGGGGGGAAGGTTTATGACTGCCTGTATCTCACTGAGCTACACTTTCTGGCGGGCTGCGCTCCCAAAGCTTCGTTCAACACCATATTCCCTTGTCATATTATCACTTTTGCCATAACTGCTGGTTGACTCCATACACACCCACTGCTGTTTTGCTTTATTTTGTTGACTTAGATATTTTACCCTTTTGTGTAGAACTTTGCATGTTTGAGTAGGTGAAGATTACTGGATCGAAGAGTTGATTGTATCAGGCTGATTGGGTTAATACATTTTCACGTAGATAAAGAGAAGGTGTTTTGTGTTTATTTTGTGACAGAGTGATTTGTCAGTCAAAATAAGGTTAAAGTTCCACACATTTTGGCAGAAACGGTTTATTAAACAGTGACATCTCTGGTAATAGTTATCAATTATTACTGAGTATTTAACGGTTGTAATTATCAAAGGTGTTGAGCCACAATTACAACACCAGACGACTTCTCTGGTTTCGATTCATAAATGAGGATTTTTGGTTAAGAAATACATTTTCTCAAATTATGATTTTTTATTATAATTATTGATACATATTAATAAATCAATAATCATAATCCCAACAGAATCATCACCACGAATATAATCAGTGATGAAATCCGTCCATTATTGCTGATCATCAGCTGAGCGCAACGACTTCAAAACCAAGTCACAAAGCCATTGCTTACATTCCTAAAAGTACGTTGTCTAGCACTAAAACACAAAATTAGCATTCACCACATTTCAAGATGGGCACTGCCACCACTGAGATACTGACTCACAACATGGCCACACTGACCACTTATATGACATACCGGTTTGTTTACAAGATTTGTGTGCTGTTATTGGCTATCTGAATTTCTAGAGCAAATCAGAGGCCAGATTAGGTATGGGATTTCCCCAGTGAAAGTTTGTAAAATCCTGGCGCAAGCATTTTGGAGCAACATTCTGAGTATTTTTTGCCATGTGAGATAGCACACTCTAATAAATACCTAAAAATACTAGTTTGTGTTTTGATGTTTCCGCAGTGAGAGTTCAGGAGATGTTAGTTTAATAGTTGTTTTTGCAAATAAAACCAAAAACGAAATATAAATGTTTTCAGCGTTTTATAATTATTGCGGTCTGCAGCTCAAAATTAGTATGTGTGACTTCTGACTCATTTCGCCAGATCAGGTCACATATTGAGAGCACAGTAAGAAGCAACTTATGCGTACATGTATTGAATTTTGTGCCTTCAGCACATTGTAGCCCTTGTAGTCATTGAATTGTGTGCACGTGGTGTTTTTGTTGCATGTACATAATATACGTGCTCGTGAATTAAAATAAACTGTTTGTGTTCTTATTTATTGCTCCTATCCCCTTTTGGCATGAATTTGACTCCATATTGTTCCTACCCTCACCTATGGGCCTGAACTTTGGGTCATGAGCTCTTCTTCAATTTCTAACAATGTCTTTTTCTATGTTTTACAGTGAAAATGCTGAAACATTCTTTTAGCAAACACAGGGCAGTAGTTGTCCCAGCATGTCTTTCGATGTTTTTTGATTATTAGGCCCGAGCAGGAAGCCTGCAAGGGCCTATTGTAATTGCTCCGTTTATTATTATTCTGGCCACAAATGAATTGCGTTTTTCGCGGCTTTAACATATTCAAAAACTCACCAAATTTGGCGGAGCCATCAGTCGTGTGTGAAATTTATGTATTTTAAGGATTTCACGAAAGTCGCAATAAAAATGGCTCTACAGCGTGCCCTAAAGTGAGAAAGGCCAACTGGTAAGTCCTAGAGATCTACATAGGTAGATCCCCCCAAATCATGAAAAAAAGTCTCTTGGGGGTATGCCCTAAAACGCACAGGAAGTCGGCCATTTTGGGTCAAAGGGTAATTTTGAGCCCTTTTTCACTTTTCATACATGTTGAACTTTAACAACTCCTCCTAGGGATTTTGAGCTATTGGCTTCATATTTGGTCAGTATGTGGATAAGGCATTGGGGATTAAAAGTTATCAAAAGCTTTTTGCTACATGAAAGCGTGTGGGCGTGGCCAAACCTCAAAATCTGAGTTCTCGCCATGAAAAATATTATTGTTATAGTTTCTACAAGGAAAATCACAGAGACATGAAACCTTCTGGGATTTATCCATATGATGACTGGAACAATATTTAATGGTCAACTGCTGACATCATTTAAGCCCCGCCCCCTGATAACACGAAGTGTAATGTTTCACTTAGTGTGGGGCATATTTGATCTCCCACACCTAATCTACATGAAACTGTCTCTAATGACGGATAACACGATGGTCTAACTTGGTCTCCAATACTGACAGGTTTGGCTGGAGGGTGTGGCCGTGGCGGCGTGGCGAAGTCCGATGTCACTCCATGGCTATACGTTTGGCTCTAAATTACACATGCATGGTCCAATTTATTCCAAACTGAATATGGTTGATCTTTGTCAGCCCCTAAACACTTCTATTAGATTACATTGGAATTTGGCTCAACGGCGCCCCATAGGACACTTCAAAGGCTCTAGCTCCCTCATGCCCCATCGGATGCACTTGAAATTTAGTGTACATCATCATGGATCAATGCTGGACACTTTGACACAGTCAATTGATTACATCACTTTAACCCCGCCCACTAACAAACAAGTGAGTGCAGCTTTCATAGGGAAGGTTGTATTTCGGCAAAATTTGGAACATTTCTTGCCACAGCAGAACTCAACATGACCAAAGAACGTATGAAAGGTGGCTCACAGCGCTACCTAGTGGGAACGTGCGTAATCGAGCGACAGGCTCCTCGGTGGCGTGGTGGAGGCGGTGCCAGGCTCCTGCGGTCGCTACACAAGCCGAGCGGCGCTTGGCTGCGAGGGCCACCCAATGCTGCTTGCAACTTTAATTTAATTTTGTCTCTTTTAAAATCGTGATCCTCAGTAAAAAAAAATTATTTAGATCCATTATGCTAAATTAAATGCATGCAAAAATAGCAACATTTACTAAATCTAAAATATAGTTTAGTTTCTTCACAGAAGGATTCTGAAGAAGCGAGGCTGTCAGCCCTTTGCGACTAAGACACTTCAAACACTTAAAATGTGATCAGCTGTAACTTGTAATACAGTGCTTAATAATTATGTAATCATGCAAACATTTTAATACTAATACTAAATGTAATACTAAATTTTAATAGGATTAATCAGATGCTAAGAAGGAAAAAAGGATCCTTACCCACATAGGGAACATAAATACCTTCAACACTGCAAATTACTGGACTTAATATTAGAAACACACTTGAGGAAAACTAAGATTACTAATATTTTTTAGATTGTATACAAAACAGTTTAATATTAGCTGTGAATAAAAAAAGGATGACAGGTTGCATGGACTTTTGTGAGTGGAATATTTTAAAATCAATCATTTACATGGTCATTAATTAGCTAAAAAAAAAAAGGTGATATTTTACAATTAAGTAAATGTTACAAAGCAAACCTGAGAACCTCATTCAAATCTGATAAGTGACGTCATGTGGGGAAAAAACGCGCTGCATTAACAAAGCGTCTCGGATTGGTCGGCCAGGTGAAGAGGGGATCATTTTTATGAACATTTTCTTCATAAGAAACCATGTAAGTATGTTTATGTGCTTTGCTAACTTTTTGCTTTACTGTTAACATGCAACTTGAGTCAGTGTTATGTTTCTTAACCTGTTAATCTGCACCTGCTAGCTGCTTTCATTGCTAGCAAAACGTAGCAAGCTTCCCCGCCAGGCTAAGCGTTGATTGTTTTTATATCTGAAATACGTTTTAATACACCAGTAACAGTGATGCGAAACACAGTGTAGTGTAGTCATGGGCCGATGACTTGCTTCATTATTTAATAGTGCTCTTTTTATGTGTCAACAGAAACATTTCTCCTCTTCCCCTGCGGGCGCGCCTTGCTGGGTGCACTGCAGCTGCAGGTCGCGACAAACTTTTCCCTGTATTACTTTAAATAAAATAATAGGCTTCACGAATCTGCAGCAGCATCTCTGCTACATTGTTGCTACATCCGGGTAATATTACGCTATCCTGTCTTAGTGGATCTGGCGCTGTCTGGCCTTAATGAAGCAAACAGACTGCTGAATAGTTGAGCTGAATAGAACTTGTTTCAAGTTGGTAAATTGGGTGTTTTATTAGTTTGTGAAATTCGGCGACAGGTCGTCATGGCTGAGGCCCACTAATATTCAGTAACACCAAATGTGAAACATTAAAAGGATTCCCTAAATTTCTTGACAAGGTCCTTTTGTTTTTCTACATGTTGCATAGTTTATTGCAGCAAAACTGTTTTTTTCCAAAGACCAAGTCACAGTGCAACTTTTAATTTTTTTCTTAAGATCGTGGTTTTTCCATCCATATCAACCTCTGTTACACAGTTCTGAAGAACTACAGGTCCTTCTCAAAATATTAGCATATTGTGATAAAGTTCATTATTTTCCATAATGTCATGATGAAAATTTAACATTCATATATTTTAGATTCATTGCACACTAACTGAAATATTTCAGGTCTTTTATTGTCTTAATACGGATGATTTTGGCATACAGCTCATGAAAACCCAAAATTCCTATCTCACAAAATTAGCATATTTCATCCGACCAATAAAAGAAAAGTGTTTTTAATACAAAAAACGTCAACCTTCAAATAATCATGTACAGTTATGCACTCAATACTTGGTCGGGAATCCTTTTGCAGAAATGACTGCTTCAATGCGGCGTGGCATGGAGGCAATCAGCCTGTGGCACTGCTGAGGTCTTATGGAGGCCCAGGATGCTTCGATAGCGGCCTTTAGCTCATCCAGAGTGTTGGGTCTTGAGTCTCTCAACGTTCTCTTCACAATATCCCACAGATTCTCTATGGGGTTCAGGTCAGGAGAGTTGGCAGGCCAATTGAGCACAGTGATACCATGGTCAGTAAACCATTTACCAGTGGTTTTGGCACTGTGAGCAGGTGCCAGGTCGTGCTGAAAAATGAAATCTTCATCTCCATAAAGCTTTTCAGCAGATGGAAGCATGAAGTGCTCCAAAATCTCCTGATAGCTAGCTGCATTGACCCTGCCCTTGATAAAACACAGTGGACCAACACCAGCAGCTGACACGGCACCCCAGACCATCACTGACTGTGGGTACTTGACACTGGACTTCTGGCATTTTGGCATTTCCTTCTCCCCAGTCTTCCTCCAGACTCTGGCACCTTGATTTCTGAATGACATGCAGAATTTGCTTTCATCCGAAAAAAGTACTTTGGACCACTGAGCAACAGTCCAGTGCTGCTTCTCTGTAGCCCAGGTCAGGCGCTTCTGCCGCTGTTTCTGGTTCAAAAGTGGCTTGACCTGGGGAATGCGGCACCTGTAGCCCATTTCCTGCACACGCCTGTGCATGGTGGCTCTGGATGTTTCTACTCCAGACTCAGTCCACTGCTTCTGCAGGTCCCCCCGAGGTCTGGAATCGGCCCTTCTCCACAATCTTCCTCAGGGTCCGGTCACCTCTTCTCGTTGTGCAGCGTTTCTGCCACACTTTTTCCTTCCCATAGATTTCCCACTGAGGTGCCTTGATACAGCACTCTGGGAACAACCTATTCATTCAGAAATGTCTTTCTGTGTCTTACCCTCTTGCTTGAGGGTGTCAATAGTGGCCTTCTGGACAGCAGTCAGGTCGGCAGTCTTACCCATGATTGGGGTTTTGAGTGATGAACCAGGCTGGGAGTTTTAAAGGCCTCAGGAATCTATTGCAGGTGTTTAGAGTTAACTCGTTGATTCAGATGATTAGGTTCATAGCTCGTTTAGAGACCCTTTTAATGATATGCTAATTTTGTGAGATAGGAATTTTGGGTTTTCATGAGCTGTATGCCAAAATCATCTGTATTAAGACAATAAAAGACCTGAAATATTTCAGTTAGTGTGCAATGAATCTAAAATATATGAATGTTAAATTTTCATCATGACATTATGGAAAATAATGAACTTTATCACAATATGCTAATATTTTGAGAAGGACCTGTATATCTAATATTGTATCAAATCTCATTTACTTGCATGTCAAAACACTTCATTAGAATCAGAAACACTTTATTGGCCAAGTATGCTTACACACACATGGAAGTTTTCAATAGATGGGCACACTTTCCATAAACGTATTATTTATGGTCTTCTGTCAGCCTGACTTGTACCTTGTCTCTGTTTTTGTATGGTTCCATAATATTAAAACAAAACTGTCTGTTTCCAAACTGACATTACCAAATGATAAACAATGAAATTCCCACACAAAACAATGAAAAAAGTTAAAAATGTTATAGCTCCGTATTCACAGGCGTACATATACCTTCTAGTACCAGTAATTTGAGAACTATGAAGTGCACCTTTTTATAAAGTTTAGTTTATATGCTTAGTCGTAGTTGTAACACATTATTTGCCATTGTTATCCCTTTTGTTTCTGATTAAAGAGGAGTTCAGACGAATTACAACAGTTCATCTGGAGAGAACCTTTCTGACTAAGCTGGATCTCTACACCCCAAAACTGCTAGAGATATTTAGCAAAAAAGGCAGGGTTCCTGGCACTAAAATAAGATTAGTGCTCAATTCACTCAGTCAGGTAAGGTGTTGCAGGCTGTTACTATAAACTGAATTAACAACTAAATTTAAAAATCCCCCAAAAAAAACAGAATGCCACCTTAAGGCAATCATTAGTATCAACAGAATCAAAATGTTATTTGATCTTTCAAAGCTCACATGGATATCTTCTGGCTCTTTTTTTATAATTTAATATTTAGACAGTATTTACTTTTTGGTATGTATGCATGTGTGATTTTATATCACCTACTTTCATCAACTCTTGTCTTCAACAGCAACATGTTGAATCTAGACGGGAGACCATAATTCGCTGCATGATGGAATTTCTTGGCGAGTCTGCAGAGGAACTTATTAAGGACTACATGGTAAATTCCAACAGTTTAAGACTTTTAAAGCTGCTATAGACCTTTATCGATCCTGTAACATAACATTTGCAAGCCAACAGGCACATCAGCATTGTACTTTAACATTAAGAAAATGCAGCACTTTTGATTTTCTTTAGATAAAAAAAAAAAAACATAATCTCCAACATCCAGTTTTTTAAAGTTAGTTAAAAAATAGTAGATAAATGTTAGTTGGCTTAATAACAACATAAGGTCACATCAGGATGTGTTCAAATTCAGGTCAAAACAATGACTTGTAAATGGAACAAAAATTGCAATTGTTTCCACTAATATCATAATTAAGAACATTTATATTGATTTATGTTGGAGAATTTAAATGCATGCATATAAAGGTAAACTGTGTTCCCTACCATGTCAAATAGATATGTAACAGCACACATACTTTATGTTTCCCGCAAAATAAATAGTGGTATTGATAAACTGTAAAGTTTAATATTTACCCTTACAGTGATGATACTTGACAGTGTTTGGTGTTCATACCACAAACTAATTATTTTTTTCATACCTTTGTCAAAATAATGAGTTTCTCATTTCTCTCTCTTTCCCTCTGGCTCTCTCTCTGTGTGTGTGTGTGTGTGTGTGTGTATATCTCTATATCTCTATCTATATATCTATCTATATATCTCTATCTATATATCTATATCTATCGATCTATCGATAGATATATCGATATCTATCTATCTAGAGTGAGATATACACACACATACATTCTTGGAAAATATGCAACTAACCATGGATTCATATGCTCTTACAGAATGTCAGCAGGGAAGAAGCCAATGGTGACCAGGTCGAGCAAGTCATGAAGATCTGTGTCTTCTATGTAAGTGAGGGACATGAAGGCCTGTCACATGCTGATGTTTCCATTGTCGTCGAGGGAACTGAGGTACTTCACAGTTGTCCAAGTGTTGCGAAGGCCAGCCTCCTGCTTGTGGGGATCATCTACGCACTGAACTTAAGTTAGCCATCAAAACTGAAGTACACGTTTGAAGTATTTCAGAAGCTCTTCCTTGAGCTAGATGTCCTGAAACTGTCACCCAAAGTCCAGTCCCTACGGAAAAAACGCCAGTGTAACTGAACATGTTTATGAGAGAGTCATTGTTTATTTGGAATGCAGGTTCAGTTTTATAGTTTTGGTTTATTGTTTTGCTGAAGAGACTGCCACTAGGTTTGTGTTGGTGTCATCTAAAGTGCATTCCTAGAAAAAAGAAAAAGGGCACTTAGGGTGTATGGATGTTTATATTTTCTGCATTTTGCACTGTTTTAAACTATCTAGCATCTATCTAACATTAGTATTACCACAGGCTGTTGGGCCAAAAGAAAGTGTGTCAATTGTTATTTGTCATATTTTTTTTCTTTTAAATTCTTATGTGAGTTTAGGACAAAAAAGGCATAGAACTTTAGATTTGAATGCACTGAAGTTGTCATTTTGTTTCTTGTTAAACAAAATGTAAAAGAATGGTTCAAAAACTGGTTTTAGTATTAAAGGGTCCTGTTTAGCATGTTTGTGTTAAAGTGCTCTTACTTAAAGTAATTCTCTCAGGGACAAATAATTTACTATTTTGTTCATGAAGGATTGTTGGAAAATGTATTTTTGCAGATATGCACGTGTTTAAAATAAAACATACAAATGTGTTTAAACAGAACTGCTTTTTGATTTATATGTATTGTCATATTGCTGTTTATTATTAAAAAAACTAATGTAGGTAAATACAAAGAATATTAACAGACAAAATATTGTATAAAAATTACTTTAAAATCCCTCTTACATTAAAGTAAGTAATAAAGGTTTTTAAAAAACTGAATACCGTATTTTCCGCACTATAAGGTGCACCGGATTATAAGGCACACCTTCAATGAATGGCCTATTTTAGAACTTTTTTCATATATAGGGCGCACCGGATTATAAGGCGCATAGAATAGAAGCTACTGCAGTCAAACGTTTGACTGGGGTTGCGTTATGCATCCACTAGATGGAGCTGTGCTAAAGAGAATGTCAACAAAACAGTCAGATAAGTCAGTCAAACTTTATTAATACGCTACAAACCAGCGTTCTGATAACTCCATTCACTCTCATGGTAAGGTCTCCTCTACATAGAATTCTATTGAATAGAGCCAACCGCACGTTAGGAATGCATTGGAGTCTATGAAGTTGAAGTTGAAATCAAACGTTAGTTAAAACGTGAAAGGGAACGTTTCCCTGATTCAGTAAACACGTAAAAGAAACAGTTTGATGCACTAAATCAAACGTTAGTACTGTTAACCTTTCCTGTTTCTGTCCCCTGACCATAGTCTGATGACACAGGGGAGACGTTTCTCCAGGGCCGAAGTTACTAGTTTCCTCGGGGTTAACTCCCTCACTCATACGTTGCTGAATTGAGCATGAAGAAACAGCATCAAAACACTGAGTTGTTGACGAGATTCGGGGTTCTTTTTAATGACTTTGCAGCACGTAAAAACACAGGGCTTACAGACTCATACACCGCTGCTCCGGTCGCCGTCTCTACCCACCCCACACACACAATAATACCGACGTCACTCCTTCACTCTTGATTCTCAGCTACGGCAGCACACAGCGCCACCTCTGTCCGGAGGAGTAATGTCAACATCTTCCATACACACACACGAAACATACACCCCACACACTGAGCTTCTAATCACATATAGTTCAGGCAATTCCTGCAACAGTACATTCAAACGTTATACACACACAAGTGGTGTTGGACTAGGAGTAAGCACAGTACAGGTGTTTACCGCTATTACTTCGGCGACGCCCCTGACTACGGTAGCCGTAATGCTGCAAGCGGTGCGGCTTTGTAGTTTACCAGTCGTACTGAAACATTTTGACAGAGCGCCGTGTACAACCAGTATGGATCAACCAATTAACCAATTGATCCATATATAAGGCGCTCCGGATTACAAGGCGCACTGTCATTTTTTGAAAAAATTAAAGGTTTTTAAGTGCGTCTTATAGTGCGGAAAATACGGTATCTATTATTTTTTAGGTAAGATTTAGAATTTAATTCAGGACAGTTTTATTAGTAAAGAATACTAATAAAGAGAGAGTAAAATTCAATGAAATTTAATTGATGATTGCTAGTAAGTGTCACTTAAATTATAGGGTTAGAAAAACAAATATATTCAACAAAAATTTACTTAAGAATTCCCTTTGTGAATTTTACTTGGATTTTCTGAGTGAAAAAACTTTCCTAGATTTTTTCAAGTAAATGTCACTCCAAATTTCTTTCAGTGTACAATGGACTGCTTATTTGCAATTTTTTAAAGACTTTTATAATTCAGTTAATCTTTATGTAATCCTGATGAACTCCTGATAGAGTAAGCAAGCCTGGGAATACATAAATAGAGGTTTGTGGGTTTATTTTAATGTTTCCTTCCTGCTTGACAGCAAGACAGTCTAGAAGAAAACAGTAAATAGAACATTACTGTGGTTAGAACAGTCATGATAACAGAAGAAACGTTGTTAGAGAAGAGTCAGACCCAGAAAACATCAGTGAACAGATGAATATTTTTATTTATCTGACAGAGGAGACAGTTATGACTTGAAGAACCTAAAATCTCAACACTCTAGAAAAGCAGAAGATATAAAATGTGATATTTTTGCCATTTTACACATTGTCCTTGTTTTGTCTCTCTCGTGTTTGTTTTTTGTTTTTTTTTGTCATAGAAAGAAATTCTAGATATTTTACTGGGTTTCTGAAGATTATTTTCAAGAATGTTCACTTTGCAAAAAAAATAAATTTTATTTCACTGCTTGAGACAAACATTGTTTTAGAGTCACCGGATGCCAAGACTAGTAAATGTTAAGTTTAATCTTAAAATAGATAAATGTTTTTAGGCATCTTCATTTATAATTTTAGACTACGATCTGTTTACCAATTAAATCATTAACTATACTCCCTGAATCACTCAGGATGTTTAAATTAGCTTCTCCATTAACATTAAGTTTCTCTAATATTTTAATTTTCTCCAATAAAACATCACAACCTATTGTTAATGTCATCTTTAAAATGACACCCAAAGAAATGTATTTTTTCATTATGATACACATGATTTTTATTTCAGTAATCATTTAACATTTTTTACCACTATATTGGTAAAAAATATGCAAACTGAACCTATCATTCTCCATAAAACCAGGTCACTAAACTCTAAGCCTGGTCCAATAGGAATTTTAGGAATACTGGGCCATGGGGTGATCGGTCCAGCGAGGCAGGTTGGAGAGTTTCTCTTCAGTGGCCTGTTGGATGGGCCATCCCCAGGCTTTGAAGAATCCAGTCAGGTTCATGTTCACAGCTTTGGAGAAAGTCTCAGCATACAGGTTCATCTTTCCATCGTTGTCCCTGGGATAGTTGCTCATGTTTTGGTAGTTAGCAAACACCCGCTTAAAGGCAGCCCAGCCAAACCTTTCCTGGATCTGCAAAGAAGAAAATAGTTGAGATTGTGCAGAGGTGTCCTGAAATCTAAACACAGTAGCTGTGCTGCTTTTCAGCTGCTATTTTGTTGTAAATGAATTACTTAGAGAAAGAAGATTAGTAAGCAGATGATCTTTTATGATTATTCATGCCAGTGATCCTGTTCACATCAGCTCGGTAACGTGTCCTCATGATGAGGCAAGGATTAGACTACATTTATTGTCTTGATTCAACAATGCACACCCACCTTGCTCATTGATTACATCATTAATTACATCATTGATTACTACAACTGCTAATGTACCTTCTGGATTACTAACATTCAGTAAGTCTGCTGTGTTTTCATCAGAAAGTCATTTGAGGTTTTTCTAACCTGCAGGTACGTCTCCAGGGCAGTCCAAACGTTCCAGTTCTTGAGATCCCTTCCTTCTCGAACGTACGTCTCTACACAGTCCTTCCGACTCGCTGAGGTCATGGAGGGATGGGCCTGGATTAAAGACATTTACTTCATTTTAGATAAAGGTAGCGAACGTTCACACTGTGGTTTAGATAAACATGTGACCATTACAAGATTCCAGTTTGTTGCAACTCTAAAGGCCATTTCAGACTTGGGAGTTGCAACATATACAGTGCCTTGCGAAGGTATTTGGCCCCCTTGAACTTTTCAACCTTATGCCACATTTCAGGCTTCAAACATAAAGATATAAAATTCTGATTTTTGTGAAGAATCAACAAGTGGGACACAATCGTGAAGTGGAATGAAATTTATTGGATGTGTCAAACTTTTTTAACAAATAAAAAACTGAAAAGTGAGGCGTGCGATATTATTTGGCTTCCTTCCTTTGCTGCAATTACAGCTGCAAGTCGCTTGGGGTATGTCTCTATCAGTTTTGCACATTGAGAGACTGAAATTCTTGCCCATTCTTCCTTGCAAAACAGCTGGAGCTCAGTGAGGTTGGATGGAGAACATTCGTGAACAGCAGTCTTCAGCTCTTTCCACAGATTCTCGATTGGATTCAGGTCTGTACTTTGACTTGGCCATTCCAACACCTGGATACGTTTATTTGTGAACCATTCCATTGTAGATTTGGCTTTATGTTTTGGATCATTGTCTTGTTGGAAGATAAATCTCCGTCCCAGTCTCAGGTCTCTTACAGACTCCAACAGGTTTTCTTCCAGAATGGTCCTGTATTTGGCCCCATCCATCTTCCCATCAATTTAGACCATCTTCCCTGTCCCTGCTGATGAAAAGCAGGCCCAAACCATGATGCTGCCACCACCATGTTTGACAGTGGAGATGGTGTGTTCAGGGTGATGAGTTGTGTTGCTTTTACGTCAAACATATTGTTTTGCATTGTGGCCAAACAGTTCGATTTTGGTTTCATCTGACCAGAGCACCTTCTTCCACATGTTTGGTGTGTCTCCCAGGTGGTTTGTGGCAAACTTTAAACGAGTCTTTTTATGGATATCTTTGAGAAATGGCTTTCTTCTCGCCTCTCTTCCATAAAGGCCAGATTTGTGCAGTGTACGACTGATTGTTGTCCTATGGACAGACTCTCCCACCTCAGCTGTAGATCTCTGCAGTTCATCCAGAGTGATCATGGGCCTCTTGGCTGCATCTCTGATCAGTCTTCTCCTTGTTCAAGATGAAAGTTTAGAGGGATGGCCGGGTCTTGGTAGATTTGCCGTGGTCTGATACTCCTTCCATTTCAATATGATTGCTTGCACAGTGCTCCTTGGAATGTTTAAAGCTTGGGAAATCTTTTTGTATCCAAATCCGGCTTTAAACTTCTCCACAACAGTATCTCAGACCTGCCTGGTGTGTTCCTTGGTCTTCATGATGCTCTCTGCGCTTTGAACAGAACCCTGAGACTATCACAGAGCAGGAGCATTTATACGGAGACTTGATTACACACAGGTAGATTCTATTTATCATCATCAGTCATTTGGGACAACATTGGATTATTCAGAGATCCTCACTGAACTTCTGGAGTGAGTTTGCTGCACTGAAAGTAAACGGGCCGAATAATATTGCACGCCCCACTTTTCAGTTTTTTATTTGTTAAAAACGTTTGACACGTCCAATAAATTTCATTCCACTTCACGATTGTGTCCCTCTTGTTGATTCTTCATAAAAAATTAGAATGTTATATCTTTATGTTTGAAGCCTGAAATGTGGCAAGAGGTTGAAAAGTTCAAGGGGGCCGAGTACTTTCGCAAGGCACTGTGTAGTTTCATTAATATTCTGGAGATTTCCCTATAACTTTATTCAGACAAGATCTCAGTTGTTCTGGCAGTAACTGCTTCTATCCACTAATTTATAACATCATCCAAACTGTTTGATAGGTTGTGTGGCAGAGTTTAAGGACAAAATGAAATATTGAAATAAGACCCAGCTGCATTTTAAATGTACAGGAGCAGACATACTAGATGCAGTATCTGAAGATGAAGAAAATATTAATAATTTTTACAGATTTTTTGGTTAGTTGATGAACAATTAAGCTCTCAAGCAAATCAGGAAGCATGAAAGCCACACGAAGATTTTGCGGTGCTGATTAAGACAACGCTGACGTGTTCAGGTGCTGTAACATTAAGGAATGTCCTGATCCAATCCCAGGTATGACATTAAGGTCCAGATCACAATCTTTCTTTAATGATAGACGTCCATAAGAAAACTCCTCTCCTGATACTTGTTCTACTATCAGTGATGGTGTAAGCTGCATCCTCAGTTAGATGCACTGCACAGTGAGTTTTTAATAATCACACTCTAATCCCTTATGCATGTCTTACAAAAACATTGGTTTTGATTATTATTCTTACTTAATCTGGAAAAATAGCCTACTGTTGTATAAAAAGACTTCGCCAACCCGGAACAGCTTATTTCTCATCATTAATAGAAGAGAACAAGAATAATCCCAGGTTTCTCTTTAGTACAGTTGCTAAACTTACACAGAGTCATAGCTCTGTTGAGCCATCCATTCCCTTAGCTCTCAGCAGTCATGACTTTATGGGATTCTTCTTAAATAAAATTGATTCTATTAAAAATAAAATATTTGACATAATCCGGTAGATGATTACTTCATCCTCAGCAAGTGAGACAACATTCAAAGTAACTGTAGGACTTGATCTGTTTTTGGACAGTTTTGATCCTGTGGAGCTTCTTGAGTTATCAGAAATATTAGCTTCATCTAAACCTTCAACTTGTATGTTAGACCCAATCCCAACCAAATTATTTAAGGAAGTGTTCCCTCTGATTACCAGCCCCATTTTAGATATGATTAATCTATCTTTAGTAAATGGATATGTGCCACAGGCTTTTTAAGTTAGCTGTAATTAAACCTTTACTTAAGGAACCTTCGCTTGATCGAGATGACTTCAAAAATTACAGACCTATATCCAATTTTCCATTCTTATCTAAAATTCTTTAGAAAATTGTTGCTAATCAAATGTGTGAGCATTTACACAGCAATGACCTGTTCGATGAGTTTCAGTCAGGTTTCAGAGCTCATCATAGCACTAAAACAGCTCTGCTGAAAGTCACTAATGATATTCTTATGGCCTCAGATAATGAACTTGTGTCTGTTCTGGTTCTGTTAGATCTCAGTGCTGCATTTGATACAGTGGACCATAATATTATTTTTAGGGTGTATTCACACTTGCCACTTTTGGTCCGCTTTAAACGGACCAGAGTTCGTTTGCCCCCTTGGTCCGGACCTTTTGTGCAGGTGTGAATACACTCAAGCGAACCCTGGTCCGGACCAAACAACCGGACCAAGACCCACTTTTTGAGGTGGTCTCGGTCCGCTTCCAAACGGACTCTGGTGCGGTTCGCTTATGGTCTGAATACAAACCGGCCCCGATCCGAACCAACTACAAAAAGCGTACGTCTCTTTGGACATAAAAAGCCACCGTAGCCGGTAGCAAAGGTGTGTGTTGTAAGGTAATCATACCTGATAAACAGTGTGTTGCTTAGCAACGCTACTGGCTTGTTGTGGGACAAGGCCCGTAGGGAACGTCGGCGTTCAGCACGTATTCTCTGACGGGGTTCCAGAATTATAAATGGAACGTCTCAAAGTCTGTATTGAATGAGCTGCTCTTCACCCTCACAATAATATTGAAGCTGTAATAACGGCATAAATATGCAGAACAGAGGTGCTGCACGCAGCACGTCTACAGCTGTTTTCCTACATTTCCAGGTCTGTGCTCTGTCCCGCCCCCGTCATTTCTGTCCAATGGGAACAATGATCGTCGCCCGCGTGGCTTTGTTTACAAGTAATAGTTCACTTGCAAAAAGTACAATGTGAAAACAAATGGCACCAAATGAAAAAAATAAAGTTTGCTTTTGGTCCGGACCAAACAAGCGGACCAAAGGACTTTCCTGGTGTGAATACACCCTTAGAAATGCTGGAATATGCTGTAGGGATCAGAGAAACAGCGCTAGGCTGGTTTAAATCTTATCTGTCTGACAGATTCCAGTTTGTTCATGTAAATGATAAATCATCTTTAAACTCCAGGGTTAATTGTGGAGTACCACAGGGTTCAGTACTTGGGCCAATTCTCTTTACCATATATATGCTTCCAATAGGTAAAATGATCAGGCAGCATAGGATAAATTTTCACTGTTACGCTGATGATACTCAGCTTTACTTATCCATAAATCCTGATGAGCCCAACAAATTAAATCGACTACAAGCATGTCTTGAAGACATAAAAACTTGGATGACTTTAAATTTTCTGCTTTTAAATTCTGACAAGACAGAAGTTGTTGTCTTTGGACCGGAGTCTTTAAAAAAAAAACTGCTTAGTCAATCATTTAACCTGGATGGCATTAAATTGACCTCCAGTAATAAAGTAAAAATCCTTGGTGTTACTTTTGACCAGGACATGTCATTTAAATCCTATATTAAACAGGTTTCTAGGTTTTCCTTCTTTCACCTCCGGAACATTGCCAGAATTAGAAATATCCTATCCAGGAGTGACGCTGAAAAACTAGTCCATGCATTTGTTACTTCAAGGCTGGACTATTGTAATTCTTTACTATCAGGATGTCCACAAAATGCAGTTAAAAGCCTTCAGCTGATTCAAAATGCTGCAGCAAGAGTTCTGATGAAAATTAAAAAGAGAGATCATATTTCTGGAGGACATAATGACCACTTTCACTCTCTTTGCTACATTCTCATACTACTCTCAAATTTTGCATTGTTTGCTGTTAATTCAGCCTTTAACTTTATGTTCTCTCTCTTTTCTCTTCCTAGAAGCTACACCTGGCCTGACTCTGTGTCTACCTGTGACACCTTTCTGGAGAGGGGCATCGTCCAAGCTTCTGATGGTAACTAACTAATTATATGTGCTCTCTTTTATACTATAACCTTGAAAACTGGCTCAGAGTTTATCTTTTCTTTCTTTCTAGATGAAACGACAAAGGAGCTACATCCATTAACATTTACTTTTCCTTCCCATAGAAAGTACTCCTGGATCAGTGCTTCTGTGTTCTTTTTGTGTCTCTGCTCTGTTCTCTCAAACCCCCAGTTGGTTGTGGCAGATGGCCGCTCACACTGAGCCTTGTTCTGGTTCTGAGGGAGGTTTATTCCTGTTAAAAGGACGTTTTTCCTCTCCACTGTCGCTACATGCATTCTCAGTATGAGGGATTGCTGCAAAGTCAACACCAGTGACTGTCCACTGTCTCTACATGCTCATCCAGGAGGAGTGAATGCTGCAAGGCTCTGACTGGATGCAATCTGCTGGGTTTCCTTAGATAGAAAAACTTTTTATCCAATTTGAATAAATAACTGAATCTGACTGCACTGTTCAATGGTTAGGATTAATTGGAATGTATGTATCTGACTTTGTGAAGTGCCTTGAGATGGCGTGTTGTGAATTGGCGCAATATAAATAAACTGAATTGAATTGATATAGAGGCGTGCCCCCACCATTTACCAGCTGATCGCCGCAATCGAAACATCAGCACAACAGGAGGACCTCTCTTTCCATTTAATTCAAATTGCACATTTTTTCCATAAAACTGCTCGTTTGATTTTCAGACACTAAATGCGCATACATTTTTCTTTTATTATTATTGTTAGGTAATAATTTTTATCCCCTTTATGTAGAATAATTCTTGTTAGTTAGGTGAAGATTTTTGGACCAGAATAATGGTATATCAGAATTATTTTGCTTCAATAAACCTTCATATATTAAGAGAAGCGTTTGTTTATTTCGTGCAAGAGTGATTTATCTGTCAAAACAAGGTCGAAGTTCCCCCACCTTCGGTGAAGCGGTTGAATAAACAGTGACATTTTGTGGTTTTGGTTAATAATTAATCAATTATTAATGATGAATAGCTAATTGTAATTATTAAAGAGCTTTGAGCCTATAATCACAACACCTACTTGTAAGTAATGATTTTGGTAAAGAAAATACTTTCCTGAATTATGATTTTTAATTTTAATTTTTGAAAAATATTAATTCATCAATAACCATAATTCTTACAAAGGCAAATTTCTTCTTTCCTTAAGAAGAAGAAAAGCTTTACTGGAGGAGTTGTCTGCACCTGATTACCTGGAACTGCAGCAACTCATGGTATGAGTGGATTAGGGCAGTTCTGTAGAATCATTGATTGGGATGGAAATGGAAAGACTGTGGTATCCTGAACATTACTGGTGAGGAAAGGAGTGCAATGCTGATATAATGTAGTGTTATTTTCAAGCAAATAAATGGCATTCATTCATGAACTTTATTGAATTATTTGGGACTGTATCGTCCTTGTCTATTAAAACAGCTGCCTAGTAATAACATTAATAGACTGCATTTATGTCTAAATGGGACTTTAGAAAAACAAAGCCTCTGTGAACTAGTGTTTGATTAAAAGAAAAACAAAGTAACCTTTTCTCTGTTGAGTCCCAGCACCTCCTCATGCACGTACACTGACCACAAGTTACATGTGGCCTCTGTAGTGTGTGGTGGAAACTCCCAGTAGCTTCTCTGTTGGTTGTGTCCCAGTTCATGAGTTTCCCCCCACAGACCTTTGGTCCGGGCATCTTTTGGGTTGAACAGCTCAGCTCCTATAGAAGAGTGCATCATGACGGGATAGCCTGAATGCATCCAACCTGGGAGGAGAAAACACCCATAAGTTCTGGTTTTAATGTCAAAAATAATTAACAACTTCTTCTCTTCAGTCAGCTGCTTTCCTTACAGCAACAGTGTTGCTGTTTATTACGTTCTTTCTCCACCCAAACTAATTTCCCTTTAGAAATGTAATGCTTTTGAGTTATAACAGATGACTAGCTGGAGCTGTGTAAAAAAAGAAATCTCTTCACATAGTCCCAAATCTGATCTTAGTGGGATCATGTTACACATGTTTTATGCTATGGTGTACCATGATCTGCACAGGAAATAAATGAAGGCCTGCATAGTAAAGGAGAGTGTTTTATCTTGTTTCTTTTGACTTTTACTATAAATCAGACCTTGAATATAAAACTTGCAATTGGCCTCTACTTTATAAGTGTGTACTAAACTCTATAAAAATACATATTATTTATTGTTCAGATTTGTTATTTTAAGGTACTGAGCCTGAATAATAAAGAATTCCTGCAGAATTATTTTGTAATCTCCATCCTAATTATTCAAATACGACATATTAATCTTGTTTAACTTTATTTTTTTGTTTAAATGCATTAATGTCCAGCACTACATTCACAGAGCAGAGAGAATCAGAAATGTCAACAGCTTTCTATGTTCCTGTCTCTTTACAGAAATGCAGTTCCCAAAGAGATACGGAAGTATCAAAACAGGGACTTCTCAGCTGTTAAATGGTTTTCTCAACTTTGACCTAAAAACATGCATCCGTAGAACTGGTTTCATTCAGACTCAAGCCATATTCTTACTCTTTAAGTCCTACAGGTTTGGCCTTTTAATGCTTGTCTTGTTAGCTAAGTCATGTGTTAGTTTCAAAACACTTTGTGGTTGAACACTGAAGTGAGTTTTTTGATTGTTGGTATGTATGAAATACCACATTTTTATGCTGATCATAAAAATCATAAATTCGGAGAATTTGATAGAAAAGTATCTTTACCTGCAGAAATCTGAACATCAGCTACGATACGTTCTTTGCGGATGAATTTTTGTGGAATGACGGCCAGATCTGCAACACCCTTCATGATGCCATTCCAGACTTTTTCCACCTCCAGAGGGCTCGGCAGTTCACGAATGATGTGTGACGGTACAGTGAGGATGATGTTGTCAAACTCCATCTCTGCCCACGGTGCAGGAGCTTGGCGCAGAGAGGACCAATCAGCTGCTTTTGTTACACCTGAAGTAAACCAAGCATAGATGCTGCGATGAAAACATCTTAGGAATATTACTCATAAAAGGACTGTACACAATATCAAACATTTAATATCTACCAAGAAAGAAACCTACTTAGCAAGCAGTCACTCTGAAAGTTAGCTTCTCTGTTGATATAATATTAAGAATATAATAATAATATTAATTATATAATATTAAGAATTTTTTAGTACTTTTGTATTCATAGCATATTTCACATAAGAGGACATTTGCAAATCAAAGAGGATGGATAAGTGGTTTCTGCTTTAAAGCCAAATTTTCCCAAAACTCATCTTCCTGATCACATGTGCCTGAAGTATTTCCCTCCAGTCTGACTTTCCTGTCAGCCTAGATGATGGATTCCTGAGGACACAGCAGCTCTGAAAGTTTACCCGTAAATCACCTATGCAGGCTTTTAATCAGTCCTTGATTCATGGTGAATCCTGTGACACACCACCTTTTAATATGTTCTGCAGAAGTGTTTCTGGGACACAACAATGAAAACATTCACCTGTTTGGCAAGCCTGAGCCTATGTCTCCTGAAAGCACACATCTGAATCCCTGATTCTTTGCTCTGTTATTTCTGCACAGTGTTTACGGTGAATAATATGCATTAGAAGACACTTTCTTTCTCTGTCACATTAAATCAGTTATTGCTTATGTAATAGCAGATATGCCAAGTTTCCTGGGAGCTTTCTGTGTGGCCTGTGGTATCTCCATGCTTCTGCAAGGGGAATATAAAAAGTATGTGTTCTCTCATATGTTACAAATGTCTAATCTTCTCAAATGAGAAGACCTCAGTTTTATCATGCCTTCATAAACAGAGCTTGTTTTCAATATTGTGGTGTAGATAGCCCTCCACACCCACTGGCGCTATTGGTAAAGATGTGAAAAGCCCTAAAATAAATGCATCTTTTATTTCAATCACATAAGGTGACCCTTAACGAAAAAAAGTTGATGTTCCTACATGTTTTTTACCTGTATTAGCTTTGCAAGAGACTGTTAACGTGTGAAAGAAGCAGAAGTTGCCAACAAAATTCACATGATATATCACAGGATTGAGGACTAATGTGCATGTGGCCCTCCCTTCCATAGTTGGACATTTGTCATTACACTTTATTGTTGTAAACAGAGCTTTAAAATCATGCCTTGAATCAAAAACAATCAGTTGCCTCAGGAATAGAATATCTAAAAAAGTGGAGAGATTTAACCAGTGATTTGAATGTTTTAGAGAGTTACCAAGCAGCCAGTGGATGGGCTGTACACAGTATATCAGAAAGCTTAGAACACATTGTATTATTAAAATAACCCCTCATAGAGCATGAGCAGATGGTCAAACACTCACCAGATTTGTAAAAAGGAGCAGTGACCGCTTCCTGAACCACGACCTCTTCCTCTTCCACCTTTACGTCTCGTGGAGCCAGCAGGTAGATGAGTCCCCCCCACATGTTCCACACCTGCATCCTCTCTGATGTAATAGGGAATCTCTTGATAACATGTGGAGCTCTCCATAACTCCTCTAGATACAACTCATCACTTTGGCAGCCTATCTGGATCTTTGGAAGACACAGATCAAGTTTATTACTGATTTGAAAACCTGCATAAGGTGCTGCTGTAAGTTATGGCATGACTTTCTTAATGAAAGGTGAGACGCAGCCTTGTATTAAAGCACAAATGTCTGGTAATATTGGAATTATGCATTTCATTTGGATGTTGTGTGGTACAGAAATATTTTTAGGGGATCAAATTAAGACGGTGATTGTTTGAGTTCATGTACTCTACCGTCCATCTCTTGTTAACAAGCTTTGGTGGTAAAATCATTTCTTTCTTCATGCCAGGAGAGAGGTACAGGCCTGTACTGATCCACTCCTCGTTTTCTGTCACACAAACATAAGAGTCACTGCCAAGCTCATACTTAGAGAACAAGTCAAGTCATTAGATTTTCCATGTTATTACTATTAGATAAAAATTATCTTTTATGTTTTCCCTTTGTTAGATAATAACAGTGAGATCGGACCTCCTGTTTGGGCAGTAATCTTGATCCGTTGGTTCTTGACCACAGGTAGTGGTGGGTTATCCTTGATGATGTAGGGCAGAAGCCCCTCTTGGTTTAGGGAAGCATCGTACACGTCTGTTGCCAGACTGAGAAGCATGTGCTCTTTGGGACTCTTCACAGCGTTCTGCTTACTCGCCTTAAAATACAGTTCAAATAAACACTTATTAGAAACATGAACTGTTAAACACAAGGCATCAGCATGAAAGGCTATATTTAGGACTACACTGATAAGTGATGAAAAGATTTTAAACAAATGTCACAGTACAATATTAGAGATGCAAATAATTCACAATAATGGGTTGTTATTCTAGACTGGCACAATTGGTAGCACTGTTGCCTTGCAGCAAGAAGGTCCTGGGTTCAATTCCCAGCCAGGGGTCTTTTCTGCATGGAGTTTGAATGTTCTCCCCGTGCATGCATGGGTTCTCACCAGGTTCTCCTACTTCCTCCCAGAGTCCAAAGACATGTATGTTAAGTTAATTGGTCTCTCTAAATTGCCCTTAGGTGTATGAATGAGTGTGTGCATGGTTGTTTGTGTATTGCCCTGCGATGGACTGGCGACCTGTCCAGGATGTACCCCGCCTCTCGCCCATAGACTGCTGGAGATAGGCACCAGCTTCCCGGTGACCCACTATCGAAGAAGTGGTAGAAAATGACTGAGTTGATATTCTATAATTTATGATCCTCAAAACATAACCTTTGCTCTTTAAGTAATAGGCTAGTGGTTAAATAAAAGCATAAAGGTTGTGATTGATTATATAATAGAACTGATGCCTTTTTGCAAGCAAGGAAAGTGACAGAAGCTTAAAAAACAC
The DNA here is from genome assembly GCF_021462225.1 of Girardinichthys multiradiatus. Lineage (NCBI taxonomy): Eukaryota > Metazoa > Chordata > Actinopteri > Cyprinodontiformes > Goodeidae > Girardinichthys > Girardinichthys multiradiatus. Next base: position 11,447,014 of record NC_061810.1, on the reverse strand, counting down.
ATTGTTTAAAAAAAGTTAAAGAAATCTGAATGATGTGATGTACATTTGCTTTCAGCCCACCTTTGATATTTTACCCCCAAAAAATACAGTGCAACAAATTGCCTTTAGAACCTAATTAGTAAATAGAAGCTACATGAGAGTAATTGAATCTATTTATATCTAAAGTATAAATTCAGCTTTTCCATGAAGCCATCAGAGGTTTGTTAGAGAACATTAGAGAACAAAAAACATCATAAAAACCAAGGAACACAGCAAACAGGTCAGGGAAACAGTCTGAAAAAGTTTAAAACTGGGTTGGATTATTAATCAACATCTCAAGCTGTGAATATATCACAGAACTCGGTTCAAACAATCATCTGAAAATGGATGGATTAGTTTTGTACTCCACAAATCAACCCTTTATGGAAGATTGGCAAGAAAGAAGTCATTGTTGAAAGAAATCTGTAAGACATTGACTTTGAATTGTGGTAGAAGCCTTGTAGGGGAAGCAGCAAACATGTGGAAGAAGGTTGTTAAGGATAACCTTTCATATTATCACTTATCATATCCATGCAATGTGAATAAACTTGTGACTTGAAGAATTTTGAAAACAAAAATGGGCAAAACCTTCAGTCTCTCGTGGTCTTTATTCACCGAAGAACATATAGAAATCTAGCAGAGACAGGACAAACGAATTGCAGCTGTAAATGCACAGGAAGGTTGTTTTTAACATAATTGACCCAGGGGAATGAAGAGAAATGCACGCTACACATTTCAGACTTGTCTTTTATTCCAACCAGTATTTTGAAATACTTTGAGTAGATTTACATTATAGAGAGTAAACTAAATTGTCAGAATGGGTCTGTTAGGTTTTTGTGTTTGTCTACTTTCTGCTCAGCCAGGTGCTTTTCTGTTCATTCAAGTTTATTTAGATTCCTTCTATTTAGTTGTGTTACTTCCTTGATTCTTGTGTTGTGTTTAGTTTATATTTTCTTATAGATCTTGCTTTCCCTTGGTTATGTCCCCTAGTTTAGTTTCATTGTTTACTTCTTCTGTTCCATAGACATGTCCCTGTTTTCTTCCTGCACTCTGCTCATTCAGGTTAATTAGTCTCTCCCTCAGTAATCCTGCATTCCTGGTCACCAGCTGTTTCATTTCCCTCCTGATATTTTCCTCTTTCAATTCATTTGTTCATACCTAACTTCCCTCAGAATTTGGGCTCTCATGTTTTCAATGTTTGACTCTGGTTCCTCCTGTTTGTTTTCCTGATTGCAACCTGAATCCATCTTGTGCCAGTTTTCTGTTATTCACCTGCCTGAGTTCCTGTTATTCCTCTTATTAAATCCTTCTCATCAAATCCACTACGCTCTGCAATTGGGTCCCACCTCAACACGCTTCATGATATAAATAAAACCTAAAGCAAAATTAATCTTATTTGTCCCACCTGTGGGACGCCTTCTTTCTTCAAGATGTCAGTCAGAACGGACAGAATCTCCATGTAGGACAAGCTGTCATAAGCCTTCATGCTTAAGAATGAGGCACAATCTCGTCCCAGCTTCTTAAGATGCTCTTTATCTTGCTTGGTGAGTTCTCGACCCTCTAGAACATGACCAGCAAAGCGATGCAGAAGATGACGGTAGTGGAGGTTGTTGACCTGGCATGGATCAGGAGCTTTGTAGACACTTGCCTTTATAGTTTCTTTCAACAAGCTCAAGCCCATTTTGTTCAAGATCTTGTTTCCTGGAACAAAGAAAATTGCACACAATTCATCTTTATTTGACTGACAGAATTAGACGTTATATTGAATTATGCATAAACCTCCCGCAAGGTGAGAAGGTTGCGTCTATTTTCGGATTGGGGTCGCTGACATTTGGATTGACCAGCCGGTGACAGTGGAGCTGAGCTGATTGGAGGTTGTGTGTTTGCTGTGGCATGGTTGGGGCCGTCGACCCCTGGTGTGCGCCGCCTACGAGGGACTGCTTGGCAGGTTAGTTGATCCTGTCCTGGTGTGGGATCAGGCTATCCAGTGTGGGTACAGGGCTCGATGGTGTCTACTCTATTGCATACTCTCTTGCATACAGTGGGTGGCCTCACTCAGGGCTGTTACCCTGCAATTGCAGCAAACTGTGTGGGGTTGGGGGATGCGGTGATCCCGGTGGTGGTCCTCCTGAGGATCCTAGCATCTGGGGTGGCTTTTGAGTGTCTATGTGTCTTTCTCGGGTCCTGGAGGACAGGTCTGTGACTCACATCCACTACTGAATATTCTTCTAGAGAAACCTTAAATACAAAAGGATGCTCGTGTTGAGGCTTAAAGCTTAAAGTGTTATTATTGTTTTTACCATCACAAGATGTGAAGATTTGTTCACTCTGAGTAAACATACAAGCTGATTACATTAGGGAAACTTCTTGGCGAGAGGAAAAGACTAATGGGCTTGTTAGTGCAGTTCAGCCAGGAAATCTCATGACTGCAGCCAGGTCACTGTGACATTGGAATACAGCATCCAGATAAGTTATGAGAATGTTATTATAAACTCACTTAGGCCAATCTCATTTATTCCAGATGTTGGTCTGAAGTTGTATTCCCAGAAAAGTAGAGAAAGCAATCTTGTGTGTGTGCGCACCTGCACACACGCAATGTTGTAAGTGCCAAGATGTATTACGTAAATGACTATGATGTATTTCAATTGGTCAAGAGGATCCAAATACACACCAATGCTTTGTATCTGTATAAAAGGTCGCCCGTTGAGAACTGAGGGAGACTTCTGGAATTTTTGATGAAGATGATTCTGTGCGCTTTTTGAAGAATAAAAGTTCCCTCCTGTGAGGGCTGTTAGATGAGAGATGTCTCTGAGTTCTGAGTTTTCATTATCTTAGCTTAGTGATCAGACCGCCCGCTCCTAAACTCGCACATGCAGGTGTTTGGAAACAGATGTTTGGATGTTTGCAAACAGGTGTTTGAATTCAGGTGTTTACCAACACACAGATATACACGAAAAAAAAAAGACTTCAGATTAGGTCTCTGCCTTAACTGGAAGTAGGTTTTCTTCAAAACATCAAGGACTAGATTTGTGGCACAACTGCTATTTAAAGTAGCAAGAGTAGAGGCCCCAATAGAGGGTAAAACTATATAAAACATAACGCAGGGCACCCAGAGGGTTTCATGTGAAAAACAACATCCTCAATACATGTAAGAGAAATGGGCAGGGGAATCAACTGTAGAGTGAGGTATTGATGACCTGGTCAACTCAATACAGGATAAAATCATTACAAGTATCCAAAGAGGCCTCCATGCTGGAAGACTGCGGCATGTTTTAAAAAGAGTTAATGGTAATAGAAAGAACACTGGGATTGTTACAACTTGAGGCAATGATTTGAAATAAATGTTTGTTTTTGTCTGATTTAAGGGTGGTTTGATCAAATTTTTAACACATTTTCAACATAATAAAGGAAAGCCGGAGTCTTTATTTTTTCCATTTGCACTCAGCTTTTCTGCTTTGACATCTGGCTGCTCGAGTGGTCTTATTTAACCAAGGTTGAGGTGTGAGTTTAGGGTACCTGGTTTTTAAAGGGACCACTAGATCCAGAGTCTAAACACAAGAATGATTTGGAGGATGTTGCAGGGGAGAACATGTTAGGGGTTCTTTCCTGGACCTGTGGTTCCCGCCAATGGATCTCAAACAAGCGAAGACGGTGGATGGATGGATGGATGGATGGATGGATGGATGGATGGATGGATAACCCACACCAACTGTCAAACATGGTAGTGGTAGTGTGAGGCTGCTTTGCTTTCTCAAGACCTGGACGACTTGCAATCATTGATGGAATCATGAAGTTTGCTCTAACAGAAAAGGATAATTTTCAGGAAACTGTAGAAGACCTTAAGCCCAATCAAACTTTATTTGTTACCCAGGGTCAGTAATTTTTCACAGTAATATGTTAAAGAGGCCAGAGAAACTAATTATTTGGTTCTATGCTATCGGTAAATTAAAAAGAATAAGTTTGCTTGATTTGATATTTACTCAGTTCATCACTACATTTATTTCTGTTGGTCTATTAGCCTTGTAACTGAAATCAAAATGACGAAATATGGCATCATACCTGAGAAGTCTTGCATTGGGTTTTGCCCAATGTGCGTTGACGCCCAGTACCAGGCATGCCCACCAATAAGCAGGCCTCCTCCTTCGACCACAAAGGTTTGGATTGTCTCAGCGTTGATGTCACTGTATGCTCTGCACACAAACACACTCAGGTCCTCCCTGAACTCTGTAGTTTTACATGTTAACCCTGAGCCAGGTAAGGGTTTGACACCTGGCTCAAATCCAACCACTCCTTTTCTGCCTTGATCCAACCAATCAAATGCATTCTTCCAAAATGATGCCAGTTTCTGTTAGAAAAGAGTATTTAATTAGAAAAAGAGAGACAAAATGTTTCCTGAGCTCTCAGCAGACAACCAAGAAGTTGAATTTTGAACTATACATTATATAGTGAATACATTATATAGTGAATATATAACTCATATGTATAAATCATACTAGAATTTCTAAAGCAAATGTTAATTTTCTTTATACATCACCTCGTATTGCAGAAACACCTCATGTGTCACCAAAATGACCCGTCCCCGCCCATAGTAGGTTCCTGCCAGGAACGCCTTTTCCTTATCTGTGGTACAGATGGAAAAAGCAAGCGGGCCATGGACCAGAGCTGCAGAGGGAACTCCATCTCCCTGGATGTCAAAATCTGAAATCCCTTTCAGCAAAAACTCCAGATCTTCTTTGAAATCCATCCCACAACTGTGTGGCAAGAAAACACAGACGGACAAACAGAAATTGTGATGATGAGAGAAGGAGGAAAAACTCATTTCAGATAATAACACTGATGTTCAAGCTCACCATCAGTATGCCAAAAAATAACTACTAAAGCATGATCACATATTAAAAAGAAAAATCTGAAATTTACAAAGAAACCAAAGATGACACTTACTCTACAGTTTTCCAAGAGGATGGGATCTCAGAGTTAAGGGACAGTTTTTCTGCTTTTCCGTGCTCAGCAGAAAAGTAGATCCCTGCCACTCCTGTTACTTTATTCCCAGGAAACTGAAGGATTAGGTTTTGTTTGGGGTTCTGTGAAGCCCACCACCAAGCTTGTCCACCAATCAGCACTCCTCCCCCTGCTTTCATGAAGGGCACTAGGTCTTCTGCGATTGTATCCACTTGGTAGGCATCTGTTACATACACATGGACTCCTAGATTTTTCCTGAAAGCTTCAACAATGCTCACTTGATACATCGATCTGTTAAGGTTATCAGCAACTGCCTTGATGTTTTTCTGCACCCCCAAAGACAGGTTTACGGACTGCCCTCCTCCCAGCCAGGTCAGAGCATTCTCTACCAGAGCAGGACAGAGGGTCAGGTAGGTCTCGTGGCTAAGGACCACAATTCTTCCTTGGCCATACATAGAAGCAGCCATGAGGATGTGACCATTGCTGTTTACCACTAAAGGAAAGGCATCTCCTGTCAGCACCAAGTTACAAGGAACACTGGAGTGCTGAAGGTCCAGCTCCCGAATGCCTTTCAACAGAGCCCTGTAGGCATCCTGAGGGTAAGACAGGGACACACTGCACATGGGGATTGACATGGTTGCTCAATCAGTTAGATGAAGAAGAAAGTGCGTGAAAGAAAGGTTCCTTGAGTTTATTGGGATTTAGTGTCAGGAAGTGTTTCTTTCTGCATGTAAGAGAAAAGGTTATATGTTAGGTCATATAGAAGTCCAACATCAGTCATAACATTTTGCACATTCATATTAATCAAAAAGCAAGAAACAAGAAAGCAGCAATTTTTACCTGAATGTAACTTTGAATCTGTGCCAAGAAAATTATGTCCAGTCCTTTAGTTCTAAGAACAGGTGAGTATTGTGGGGCCACTGCTTTTTTTATTTAAGGGAAAATGGAAAGTAGAAAAAATAGTGGGGAGGGGAGGGACTTTAGTCACTATCCAATGAACACAGTGCCTGTCCTTTTATAGTCTTTTTCCTTATCTCCACTGGACTTTATAGCATTTGTAATTCATTTGAAAGAATTTCCTGAGAAAACCAACTAACCCTATGTTTCCTGCTTAACCTGTTACTCTAGATAAGTTAATCTTTAGGTTAATCTTTAACCAAACAAAGAACACATTGGCATGTTTTGAAACTAGAAGCTGAATTAACATAAGCAGACACATCCCCAAATTTTAGACCACCTACAGCAAATAAGCAGTCACACAAGTAATTTCATTTAACATCAAAAACAAGGTTGATCCTCTACATATGATATACATTTATACAAGTCTGATAAACAGGGTGTAAGGCCATGCTGTTCTAAAAAGTCCCTTAGATGCAGTTATAGTGTGACAAACTGAGGTTTCTCAGTCAGACAAACTCTTGCCAATGTAACTAGGGAGGAGTCTATACTCGTCCTCACTAGTTTGTCCCTCAGGATGTTTGGCTGGATTGTATGAAGGAAAAGGCAAAAGGAATTTAGACAAGATCTTAACATAGCTACCCGACTCATCCAGGAAGGTGTAAGCATGATGCAGCATGTAGAAAGCAGGATCTTCTACTCCAACATGCTCTTAATAAGCAAACTGAAGAACCTTTGGAGGCACTGTACAAGCTCGGCTAAACAGATTTTCAGGAATCTTGGCAACACCTGGGTCATCTGGGCCCACTGCTTTGCCAGGACTAATCCTCCTTAGCTCCATCATCACCTCCTTGGTGTCCCATGAGAAGTGAAGGAATATAGTGTCTAGTTTCATAGTCTTTTTTTCTCTACAAATTTGATCAATACATTTCTTTGATTCATGAGAATGTAAGAGGAATGAATTACCGTTTTAGGCACTTCATGGCTTGTCACCAAAGGTACACTGGATCGTACAGTGCACCTTGTTTACTCCTCTGTGTTATGTGGCAAGCAGTTTTTTTATTTCATTAAACCTTATCCTGCATTTACATCTCACCTTGTTTGCGAAAATCCTTTTCACCTCTGAAGAGCTTTCCAAGGAAGAAATAGAAACATGTATGAACAGATACAAGCAGTGTTAGAAACTATGGTCTTAGTTGAAGAGTGGCTTTTACAAAGAAAACTTTTCCAAGCAGACAGAACAAGGCAGGCCTTTAGTCATTATCCAATCAGAAGTGGAAAAACATAGTCTAAAGTTGTTTTATTACCTTTTCTCTACAAATCTGTACAGATCATTTCTTCTTTTATGAGTGAGATGTCCACTGAGATCAAATTGCTGTGTCAAACATTTCTTGGCTGGCTTTCCACCAAAGGTACCTTGTCCATCTCAGTGTTACTTTGCAAGCAGGTTATTATTTATTATAACGTTATTCTGCATCTGAGTTACATCTCCCCATAAGTCCCTCCTTGTGGATAAGACCCTCTTAAATGTTGCTTTCCCCAGAATAGAGAAGGACATGGTTGACATCATTATGGGTAATGATGAACTGCTGAACTGTCTAGTGTGTCACCCACCCCACTCCTGAACCCCAAACCTGCAAGGAAAGGAGGATAGGTGGATATGGAAACTGGATAACTGGATGATCAGCTTCTGCTGGTTAGGCATGTGTCTTGAGAAACGTATTTGCTGGTAACAATAACAAAACTTTCTAATCAAATCTAAAGCTGGAAATGGCTCTTCTTCCTCTTTATGCTTCCTTAGCTGGCAAAAACAGTTCTATGTCCCTCAAAAGTCTTCCTAAACATATCCTCCTCTTTCCCCTCTGTTCTCAGTTTGCTTATTTTTGCAGTTTTTGTGCTTCTGCTCTCCTGTTTTTCTATTCATAATGATGGCTGCTATCAGATCTGTCCAGAAACACGAGTGATTCTCTTTGTAACCAAAAGTATTTTGTAGTTTGAATGGAAAGTTTGAGAGCCAACAATTTATGTTCCCCAAGTCTCATGTCACAAACTAATCATATCATTTAAGAATTGAAACAAAAATACGATTACAACATCAACAATGTTTCAGGAAGAAATTGCCCATTCAGGTCATGTTCGCTGGAAGAGATGTGAGTAGGAGGCGGTGAAGGAATGCAAGTTGTGTCTCTGGCAGCCAGGGCATTTAATGGCCCAAGTGGGGATTTTACACATTGGCTCATTAGTGACTATAAGAACAAAAAAGATTGTAAAGATTTGATGGGGCAACACTAATAAACAATAATTAACAAAACATGCCTTCAATAAGTCATTAGTTGTGTTCATATGCAGTTTGTTTCAAGAACTGAGTTTGGTTCACTGCCTCAGGTATGTTTTTACAGCATTTAACGGAGGCATCCAAGCGCTTGTATAGGGCAAACAAAATAGGTGCATCTTGTGACTACTAGGGTGAGACAGTACTGTTGTTTTCTTGACTTCTAAACCTCCTTCAGGTTTAGAATAGTTCAAGTTCAGAGCCATGCAGCTGTTCTCGGGGTGAGATCGGATTCACTAGTTGAACATGATGAGAAGAATTGAAAGATTTACCGAGATTTTGTGTCAGGTAGTGTTTCATTCTGCAAGGAAGCAAAGTGTTAGGTTAAATATATTAGCTTGAATGGATCTGCAACATCAGTCATGGTATTTTGCAGATTAACAGTCATCCTAAAGCAAGAAAGGCATTTTTACCAAAGGGTAACTTTTTTTCTCAAGAAGACAAACCAATCCAGACCCGCAGTTCTCCGAAACACTCTTCTAGGAAGAAGAGATTAATGTTGTACAGGCACCACTGTCTTATACACTGCTCAAAAAAATAAAGGGAACACTCAAATAACACCTCCTAGATCTGAATGAATGAAATATTCTCATTGAATACTTTGTTCTGTACAAAGTTGAATGTGCTGACAACAAAATCACACAAAAATCATTAATGGAAATCAAATTTATTAACCAATGGAGGCCTGGATTTGGAGTCACACTGTCATTATGTTCGAAATAGCTCGGACCCACATACAGAGAACACTCAGGAGGAGGAAATAAAATAAAGGTTGTTTATTGAAGATATAGTCAGGAACAGAACTGATGAAATATCTCACTGTAAGGAGAGAAGTGAAGAGAATGGATGAGTACGGGTAACGGAGGGAAAAACAAAACTAAGAGCAAATAGTTATTTTGATACTGAGATCGGCTTACTGAGTTATGATGGTCAGGTCGCCAGATGGAATGAGATTCAGGCTCCAGGTCTTAAGCAGGTTTATCTGTAGAGAGTTCACTAGGTGCTGTTCTGTGGAGCTCAGGTTACCGTAAACAAGTTCGATGTGCGGTGGCTTACGTTGGAGGGTGGACAGGGTACGCTTGTGGCTTGGCTCAGGAGACGAAGAGGACAGGAAGCTCCCAGCTTGTTGCGAATCCAAACGAAGGTAGATCACAGAATAGGAATCCTCAGAACGAAAATACTTTACGCTCTGGACAAAACGCTCTCTGGGTCCGGATTTGGACCGGAGTCCTGGGTTGGGGACCCATGCTATATTGCCTAAAGTATTTGCTTTCTCCCATTCAAATAATTGAAATCAGGTGTTCCAATCCCTTCCATGGCTACAGGTTTATAAAAGCCAGCACCTAGACATGCAGACTGTTTCAACAAACCTTTGTGAAAGAATGGGTCGCTCTCAGAAGCTCAGTAAATTCAAGCATGATACTGTGATAGGATGCCAACTGTGCAACATATCCAGCCATTAAATGTCCTTACTCCTAAATATTCCACTATCAACTGTCTGTGGTGATGTGCATAATGTGCAGAAGTTGCCAACCGTTCTGCGTAGTTAGTTGCTTCAGACCTACAAACTTCACGTGACCTTCAGATTAGCTCAAGAACAAAGCCAGATGGAAGGAGATTTTATGGCCGAGCAGCTGCATCCAAGCCATACATCCCCAAGTGTAAAACAAAGTGCTGGATGCGGTGCTGTAAAGCACACCGCCACTGCTCTAGAGTCCAGTGGTCTGCACAATGAATTAAATCACAATCATCACTGCAATATGAATCTTAGTTTATTTTAATGTTTGCTTCCTGCTTGACAGCAAGACAGTGTAGAAGAAAACAGAAAATAGAACATTACTGTGGTTAGCAGAACAGTCATGATAACAGAAGAAACGTTGTTAGAGAAGAATCAGACCCAGAAAACATCAGTGAACAGATGAATATTTTTATTTAACTGACAGAGGAGACAGTTATGACTTGAAGAACCTAAAATCTCAACACTCTAGAATATATATATATATATATAAATGTGATATTTTTGCCATCTTCCCTTGAAAATTGTCCTTGTTTTTGTCTCTCTCGTGGTTTTTTTTTTTTGTCATAGAAATAAATTCTAGATATTTTTCCGGGTTTCTGACGATTATTTTCAAGAATATTCACTTTGCAAAAAAAATTATTGCACTGCTTGAGGCAAACAATGTTTTAGAGCCACCGGATGCCAAGACTAGTAAATGTTAAGTTTAGTCTTAAAATAGATAAACGTTTTTAGGCATCTTCATTTATAGTTTCAGACTGGGATGTGAATAGTACAATCTCTATTAGCCAATAACCAATCTGTTTACCAATTAAATCATTAACTATACACCCTGAATCCATTAACAGTAAGCTTCTCTTATGTTTTCATTTTCTCCAATAAAACTTCACATCCTATTTCTAATGTCATCTTTAAAATGACACCCAAAGAAATGTATTTCTTCATTATGATACACAGGATTGATGTAATCAATTTTCCATTTTTTACCACTATATTAGTAAAAATATACAAACTGAACCTATCATTCTCCATAAAACCAGGTCACTAAACTCTAAGCCTGGTCCAGTAGGAATTTTAGAAATACTGGGCCATGGGGTGATCGGTCCAGCGAGGCAGTTTCTCTTCAGTGGCTTTTGATGGGCCATCCCCAGGCTGTGAAGAATCCAGTCAAGTTTATGCGGGAGTGAAATTATTTTTAAATTGTTGCCGGTACTAAGGGGCGGAGCTAGAGTGGGGGCTGTTGAGGCACTGGAGGCATATGTACATGCATATACATGCATATATATATACATATATATGCATATATATATATATATATATATATATATATATATACAGGGGTTGGACAATGAAACTGAAACACCTGGTTTTAGACCACAATAATTTATTAGTATGGTCTAGGGCATCCTTTTGCGGCCAATACAGCGTCAATTCGTCTTGAGAATGACATATACAAGTCCTGCACAGTGGTCAGAGGGATTTTAAGCCATTCTTCTTGCAGGATAGAGGCCAGGTCACTACGTGATACTGGTGGAGGAAAACGTTTCCTGACTCGCTCCTCCAAAACACCCCAAAGTGGCTCAATAATATTTAGATCTGGTGACTGTGCAGGCCATGGGAGATGTTCAACTTCACTTTCAGGTTCATCAAACCAATCTTTCACCAGTCCTGCTGTGTGTATTGGTGCATTGTCATCCTGATACACGGCACCGCCTTCAGGATACAATGTTTGAACCATTGGATGCACATGGTCCTCAAGAATGGTTCGGTAGTCCTTGGCAGTGACGTGCCCATCTAGCACAAGTATTGGGCCAAGGGAATGCCATGATATGGCAGTCCAAACCATCACTGATCCATCCCCATGCTTCACTCTGGGCATGCAATAGTCTGGGTGGTACGCTTCTTTGGAACTTCTCCACACCGTAACTCTCCTGGATGTGGGGAAAACAGTAAATGTGGACTCATCAGAGAACAATACATGTTTCACATTGTCCACAGCCCAAGATTTGCGCGCCTTGCACCATTGAAACCGACGTTTGGCATTGGCATGACTGACCAAAGGTTTGGCTATAGCAGCCCGGCCGTGTATATTGACCTTGAGGAGCTGCCGACGGACAGTTCTGGTGGAAACAGGAGAGTTGAGGTGCACATTTACTTCTGCCGTGATTTCTGCACCCATGGTTTTATGTTTTTTGGATACAATCCGGATTAGCACCCGAACATCCCTTTCAGACAGTTTTCTCTTGCGTCCACAGTTAATCCTGTTGGATGTGGTTCGTCCTTCTTGGTGGTATGCTGACATTACCATGGATACCGTGGCTCTTGATACATCACAAAGACTTGCTGTCTTGGTCACAGATGCGCCAGCAAGACGTGCACCAACAATTTGTCCTCTTTTGAACTCTGGTATGTCACCCGTAATGTTGTGTGCATTTCAATATTTTGAGCAAAACTGTGCTCTTACCCTGCTAATTGAACCTTCACACTCTGCTCTTACTGGTGCAATGTGCAATCAATGAAGACTGGCTACCAGGCTGGCCCAATTTAGCCATCAAACCTCCCACACTGAAATGACAGGTGTTTCAGTGTCATTGTCCAACCCCGGTATATATATATATATATATATATATATATATATATATATATATATATATATATATATATTGTCAAAATAAGGTGAGATCTTTCCATGTAATCCATGCAACATTCATTAACTGCTAGAGTTAAATCCATAAAAACTACAATAAATATCCTTTTGTGTAATCCATGCAATAATTATTAAAATACACAGTTGAAGCAGTAGAGAGTGAAACAGGCATATTCTCATATTCTAGAACTGACAGACTGGAGGCCTGTGTGGAGCCACATATTTCCTGCTATATATTATCTGTCTTATCTTTTGCAAAAATATAATTCCAAAGAAATGATGTATGATTGAAATGTGGTTAAAAACTGAGAGTTATAGTAAAAAACATTAAGGGCTGACATTCTCAATCTGCTATATATGAAAGAGATAATGTTGTGGGGTGTATGAATAAAAAGGATGAAGTTTAAGTAATGGTTTTAAACTGTAAATGAAGTAAACGCTGTAACTAAAAGTTTGAGCAGCACCGATGTAAGAATTAAAGCCTCTGTTTAAGAGGAAATGTAATGTTGAGTGAGACAGGAAAAGAGCAGATGTTCAGGAATTGGGGAAGTGAGAGCTGTAGCTTACAGCACAAGGCTAATGACTGAGGCGGGGGCACAAGTCAAAGAAGAGGCCAGCAGACACCTCAGGACTGAGGTGATGATGGCATGTCTGATATGGACACGACTCGGGAAATTCCAGAAAAAGAAGATCACCTTATGTCACGGGTGACCAATGGGACAGCCATGGCAACAACCACTGGCCAATGAGCACAGAGTTTGGTGGAAATGCTCTATAAAATGGGCAAGAATAGAGGAACTAGTTGGTTGTTTTTCTCGCAGAAGACCAGCGAACAAGATCGGAGAGACACTATAGATGAATCATTGGACCAGAGACACAGCCCAGCTGATCGACTGCATTAAAAAGAGGATCAACTCGTTTGCCCTAGAAGGACTGTGCCTCAAGATTAAGAATCTGATTTCATCTAAAGCCTTTTTATCCAGACAACAGAAGTGAACTTGATCGGTGAACAGCTGATCGCTCTAAGTTTCAGGGTTCTAGAAGTCCTGAATCAACCTCATTTATGTCTCTGGGTTTCCTTCAACCCTTCAGCCTCTGGAAACTACTGTCTTCGGAGACATATAACAACAAAGATCCTGTTTAACCATTGAAGCCTGGAGCATCGGTGCCTGCCACTTAATGGAAGAAAACTGAAGATTAAATTGTATTCCCTTCAAGAAACCACTCGTTACCAGAAGAATGTTCTCCATCAGATGCATGGATGAGTCTCCATCTTCAAAGCCTCTCCAAACTCATTAGTTTCAGCATCAGGGAAAGACAGGTTGAGTTGATTGATTCATTTCTATTATTGAAATTATTTTGTGTTGCTGAATTTAAGCTGTTACTGACCCCTGCAAAAGCGTTACTAATTAAAGAAAGCATATAAAATTCTAGTTAAATCGTGGACATTCAATTATTTGAGTCACTGTATTTTTGGTTTTTCATTGGTGGTAAAAAAGTCTTGTTGCCTGGTTCTAAGAAATTTTAGGAGGTTTTTATAGGTTGCCTTAGCCAAGTTTGTTAAAACAGCGCCCTTGGGGTTCGTGCTGAGCCACTAAAATTAACCTAGCCCATATACCAAGAGCCAGTTGTAAAATTAGGGAATGAGCAGCCGTGAACAAAGTAACTGTTGAAAGTGTGGATGACTGAGATAGGCTACTCAATCGTCCAGACCTCCAGTTGAAGAAGGGCGAGACTTTTGTATGAAGGCTGTCAGAGGCTAGGCGAGTCATTTCCCGACACCAGCTTAAACAGAACTTTCAGCAAACCTGCTTAGTTAGACCTTTCGGGTTTGGGGAAGTCCGGACCCGTTGGATGGAGAGCTGGATTGAGTAATACCTTTAGACATAGGAGAGAGGGGTTAGCTCATCTGTGGCGTATCAATATTTTACTTTACTGTAGGAAGGCAGAAATTAGAATCACTTGACAATGTAGAATATATATATATATGTATATTTCAATTGTTAAAGAACTTCCATGTATGAAACAATGATAAACCATTTTCTGATACATAACTTTTCATCTTCAGTTTCCGTCTTTTCTTTTGAACAAAGAAGTTATGGTTCTCTATTGTGGTCAAGTTTTGATTTCATTTAAATAAAAAATTGGACAGTTCGGTTGTTTTCGCGGCTTTTATTTAAAAGTCTGTAGATGATAAGTGATTTATTGTTCATCCTGTCCTAATGCAAGTGGTGTTTTTTATGTCTGTGCACCACCTGTGTAAAATCTTCCCGTCCATTAAATCGAACGCATCGATACGCGGTGTTTTCGAGCTGTGCTGTGTTTTTGTAATTCAGCAAAATAACATGAAACACAACTAGTTACTCTCCATGTGCTTTTAACTGGGGTATTAAGCAGCGAGCAGACAGACATTAAACGTAGCGGTGCTCGTTTTAAAGGGTGGCCATTCACAAAAGCCTCAAGCTCTGAGGGGAGAGAAGCAAAGCAAGTTTCAGGATGTGACATTTTGGACTTTGTTTTGGGTTTTTGTGTTTTGTTTACTTTAGCTAGAGGTTTCTCGTTTTTGGTTTGTATTCAAGTTTGGTTATTGTTTTTGTTTTCCTGACTGTTCTGGTTTCCTTCTTCCTCCCAGTGTGTTCTCCTCTCGCCCTTGTTCCCTTAGTGTGGGTTCCCTATTTACTTAGAATGGTTTATTTATTATTATTATTATTATAGTTCTCTGGTTCCTTAGCTTTGCTCTCGTCTTATATTCATGTTTTGGTTTTGGTTCTTTTGCACTCTTATTTTATTAGTTTCTGTTCTGTTACTCCTCGTCATCAGTTTTCCTCTTCTAGTTATTTCTTACTCAACTTTAGCTCCTTACATTCTTTGTCCCTCTTAGCTTTATTTATCTTTATTTTCTAGTCACTCCTTTTATAGGTTAGCTTTAATTATTGTTTACTTTTATTCCAGTCCTCGTTCCCTCTGCTCCATTCTCAGTTTGTTCCTTTAGGGTTGGTTTAGGTACATTTACTTTGTAATCAAGGTTTCCTCCAGTTTCTCTGTTACCTTTTAGTTCTTGGTTATTATATGCTTCTTTGATTATTTCATCTTGGTCTATAGTTTGGCTTAGGTCTGTGTTGCTGTTTATTAGTTACTTTGCCCATGCTCTGTCTTTGTATTTGTTTCACCTGCCTCCTTGTCACACCTGTTCTTAGTTCCCTTGATTACCTGTCTTTGTCTCCCTCTGTATATTAGTTGTTTTTGTTCCATTGTGCTTTGTTGGTTCCTCATTCAGGCTCGCTACTCTTGTCCTTGCCTTTAAAACACTCTGTCCACTGTGTGCGGTCACCATTGCATTTTTTATCTATGTCATAGAGCGTGCAGATTATCACTGCAGCAAGTGTTGTCAAAATACACCGGAGATGTGATTAAGAATGATTTAATGGTATCTAACTTTGTGAAAAAATATCAGAAATGTGTCATTAATCAAAGTTGTACATTTTATACTTATGGAACATGCTCTTTGGAGATGTTTCTGGATTGTTATGGAATTTAAATTGTCATTATTTTTTTTTTCATTGTTTGTTTTTTCTTATGATTTAATATTTGTGTAATGACATCATATGTTAGTGTGTGAAGTAGAAAATGAAGCTAGACTTGAAAATATAATCAATAAATATTTTATTGAATAAAATAAATAGGCTACATGTTTCATTTTCTTATAACGGTTTATGGTGAAAATGTAATCCATCACCATAAACTCGTTTTACGAAGAGACTTTTTTGACTTCCCATCAGCATTATTTGGATCTTCCAGCTCGGATCTCGACCAATGGGGAGAATGAGTTATCTGCCTTCTTCTTCTTGTTCTTCTCTGCTTAACGCTGGGGGGTGTACCCCCATTTTCAGTAGATGTACCCTCTGTTTTGAACTGTCTATATTCATCACGAGCATAAGGGTTAATGACTGAAGATATGGGGATCTTTACCTCTGACAAGGTATGTAGAAAGTCTGACCATCCTCGGGGAAGGGGTCCTCCAGATTTTTTAAACAGAAGGATGAGATTTTTCAACAAGTCAATCATGTGGGACCCCTTTACAACATTTCCTTTATATACAAATTCCCCTCGCGAAGTCCAACTCTCACTTCTTTCGGATAATTTCTTCAAAATGTACTCAGCATTTTTACGGTTATGCTTCGGTAGGCTTTTCAGTACATCCATAACAATCTGATCCGAAGCAACCTGGTCATGCCCCGGGACCTGTTTTTCTTCATGCTGCTCATGGTCTGGAGTCTCGCTCGATGTGCCACGCTGAAGTGTCAAACTCACCCGCTGTTCTTCTTTCACACCCTGCTTGAGTAGAGTGAGATACCTCTGCAAAAGTGCATCGTATTTCTTGATTTTTTTATAAGAAGTCAAACCGGGCTCGTTTAATATCGTTCTCATTTGAGCATCAAAATTCTCCTCCGCCGTCTGTCTGATGGACGTGTCTGACTGGGTCAGACGCTTGAATTGATGAGGGGAAATGAGAAACATCTTCTGCGATGTTCTGAGAGACATTATCTCCTGATGATTCCACCCACTAGATCACCGATCAAGGGAGCAAGAGCCGTTAAGATGGGGAGAATAAAACCACCTCCTTGACTTTTGAGAGCCAGCTGTTTCCGTTTGATACCAGTTCTTTTATCAACCAACAATCTGATTATTTTTCTTTGCTTCTTCAATTTCCAGTGTTGAGAGGGTGATAGTTTAATGTTACCTTTTAAAATATTCAGAGCAATCTCACACAGAGCCTGAAGAAAGTCGGGAGAGCAGTGTGCGAGAATATCTTTACGTTTCTGTGGACTGGCTTGGTACAAAGCTCTGAATAATGGGACATTCCTTTTTATACGTGCAGGCATGATGACTTACTTTGTTCTGGGTACGTACACAGCAGGCCACTGGTGAGGAAGTATGCCTGTTCTCAGTCTGAAATGTTCTGGGCAGGTAGGCGTGAAATCGATGATTAAATAACCATGAGCTTCTCTCGTTGCGTCTTCAAAATTCTCCAGGAAGACACCCTTTTGCGATGGAAACATTTGGCGCGCTAGTATATTCAACTGCAGTTTATCTCTCGGGTTTTTAAACAACACCATATAATTACAGTTCAAACTAATAGTGCGACTGAACTTTCCCTGATGAAAAACATTCTGAGTCAACATCATGACGCTCATATTACGATGGTGACGAAACTGGGTAAAGACCTTCATCATGTTTTCATCATCTGAGGCTTGAGCAATAACATTGTCTAGAATGATCAGATGATTCTGATCAGGAGGAAACAAGTTTTCATCTTCAAAAGAATGAGGCAATCCTTCCACAAATTTAATATTTCTATTCATCTTCTGCAATTCAGCATACATCGGCTGAAAAGATGCGTAAATCCACACAATATTTTCTGGAACAGCATCCATGACATGGTTACAATTCTGCAAAACACTTTTTACAAAAAAGGTTTTTCCGCAACCGCTGGGTCCTATTATCATACATGAGAAAGGCGCTCTAAATCTAGGATCAAAATCAACCTCCTGTAAATCGGCAGAATGCAACATTTTTATTTTTTTATTTTATCTTTCTTCTAATTCAATTCAATTCCGTTTATTTATATAGCGCCAATTCACACCACATGTTGTCTCAAGGCACTTCACAACAGTCAGGTACATACATTCCAATTAATCCTAACCATTGAACAGTGCAGTCGGAGTTAGCTTTTTATTCAAATTGGATAAAAAGTTTTTCTATCTAAGGAAACCCAGCAGATTGCATCCAGTCAGTGACTTGCAGCATTCCCTCCTCCCGGATGAGCATGTAGAGACAGTGGACAGTCACTTGACTTTGCAACAATCCCTCATACTGAGAATGCATGTAGCGACAGCGGAGAGGAAAAACTCCCTTTTAACAGGAAGAAACCTCCAGCAGAACCAGGCTCAGTGTGAGCAGCCATCTGCCACAACCGACTGGGGGTTTGAGAGAACAGAGCAGAGACACAAAGAGAACAAAGAAGCACTGATCCAGGAGTACTTTCTATGGGAAGGAAAAGTAAATGTTAATGGATGTATCTCCTTTAGTCGTTTCACCTAGAAAGAAAGAACAGATAAACTCTGAGCCAGTTTTCAAGGTTAGAGTCTGAAAGAGAGTACATAGAGTTAGTTACAGTTAAGCTCAGTCATGTCTAGGAGAGAGAAAGGGTTAAACGCTAAAAGACAGGGCAATGTGGCTCATTGGTAGAGGGTGACCATTAAGTTGTTGCCAGCAGAAGCTCGGACAATTCCCCTCTCCAGAAAGGTGTCACAGGTAGACACAGAGCCAGGCCAGGTGTAGCTTCTAGGAAGAGAATAGAGAGAACAAGGTTAAAAGCCGAAATAACAGCAAATAATGCAAAATTGGAGAGTAGTGTGAGAATGTAGCGAAGAGGGTGAAAGTGGTCGTTATGTCCTCCAGCAGCCTAAGCCTATAGCAGCATAACTACACTGATAGTTTCAGTTCATATTATTTAGTTAAATGGCGCTTATTTACAACAATGTCGTCTCAAGGAACCCCACAAAGGGTCCCACTGATGGTCATTGTTATACTAAAAACCAGAAGGATTGGGTTACCTCTCTCTGTCAGACTGATCACAACCATCGGAAAAGAGAAGGGGTCACACAGGTAGCAGAAATGGAGGGTGTGTTTGCACCTCAACCATAACTGAGCCGGTTTAGGCTAAACCTGACTCCCCCTTACTCCAACCAACAGGGAGGGAGGAAGGCTCCCTCCCTGATAAACTAAGCCACTCTAACTATAAGCTTTATCAAAAAGGAAAGTTTTAAGCCTGGCCTTAAAAGTAGACAGGGTGTCTGCCTCACGGACTAAAACTGGGAGCTGGTTCCATAAGAGAGGAGCCTGATAACTAAAGGATCTGCCTCCCATTCTACTTCTAGAGACTCTAAGAACCACCAGTAAACCTGCAGTCTGAGAACGAATTGCCCTGTTAGAAACATATGGAACCATCAGATCTCTGATGTATGATGGAGCTAGATCATTAAGGGCTTTATATGTGAGGAGGAGAATTTTAAATTCTATTCTGGAATTAACAGGGAGCCAATGAAGGGAAGCTAAAATAGGAGAAATATGATCTCTCTTTTTAATTTTCATCAGAACTCTTGCTGCAGCATTTTGAATCAGCTGAAGGCTTTTAACTGCATTTTGTGGACATCCTGATAGTAACGAATTACAATAGTCCAGTCTTGAAGTATGGAGTTTGCATGTTCTCCCCGTGCATGTGTGGGTTCTCACCGGGTACTCCAGCTTCCTCCCACAGTCCAAAGACATGCCTGTTAGGTTAGTTGGTCACTCTAAATTGCCCTTAGGTGTAAGAATGAGTGTGTGCATGGTTGTTCATGTGTTGCCCTGCGATGGACTGGCGACCTGTCCAGGTTGTACCCTGCCTCTCGCCCATAGACTGCTGGAGATAGGCACAAGCTCCCCCGTGACCCACTATGGAATAAGCGGTAGAAAATAACTGACTGACAGTCTTGAAGTAACAAATGCATGGACTAGTTTTTCAGCGTCACTCCTGGACAGGATATTTCTAATTTTGGCAATGTTCCGGAGGTGAAAGAAGGAAATCCTAGAAACCTGTTTAATGTAGGATTTAAATGACATGTCCTGGTCAAAAATAACACCAAGGTTTTTTACTTTATTATCAGAGGTCAATTTAATGCCATCCAGGTTAAGTGATTGACTAAGCAGTTTCTTTTTTAAAGACTCCGGTCCAAAGACGACAACTTCTGTCTTGTCTGAATTTAGAAGCAAAAAATTTAAAGTCATCCAAGTTTTTAAATCTTCAAGACATGCTTGTAGTCTATCTAACTAACTGGTTGGGCTCATCAGGATTTATGGATAAGTAAAGCTGAGTATCATCAGCGTAACAGTGAAAATGTATCCCATGCTTCCTGATAATTTGACCTATTGGAAGCATATATATAGTAAAGAGAATCGGCCCAAGTACTGAACCCCGTGGTACTCCACAATTAACCCTGGAGTTTAAAGATGATTTATCATTTACATGAACAAACTGGAATCTGTCAGACAGATACGATTTAAACCAGCCTAGCGCTGTTCCCCTGATCCCTACAGCATATTCCAGCCTTTTTAAGAGAATATTATGGTCCACTGTATCAAATGCAGCACTGAGATCTAACAGAACCAGAACAGACACAAGTCCATTATCTAAGGCCATAAGAATATCATTAGTGACTTTAAGCAGAGCTGTTTCAGTGCTATGATGAGCTCTGAAACCTGACTGAAACTCTTTGAACAGGTCATTGCTGTGTAAATGCTCACACATTTGATTAGCAACAATTTTCTCAAGAATTTTAGATAAGAATGGAAGATTGAATATATGTCTGTAATTTTTCAAGTCATCTCGATCAAGCGAAGGTTTCTTAAGTAAAGGTTTAATTACAGCTAACTTAAAAGCCTGTGGTACATATCCATTTACTAAAGATAGATTAATCATATCTAAAAAGGGGCTGGTAATCAGAGGGAACACTTCCTTAAATAATTTGGTTGGGATTGGGTCTAACATACAAGTTGAAGGTTTAGATGAAGCTAATATTTCTGATAACTCAGGAAGCTTCACAGGATCAAAACAGTCCAAACACAAATCAGGTTCTGCAGTTATTTCCAATGTTGTCTCACTTGCTGAGGATGAAGTAATCATCTTCAGGAGTATGTCAAAGATTTTCTTTTTAATAGAATCAATTTTATTTAAGAAGAATCCCATAAAGTCATGGCTGCTAAGAGCTAAGGGAATGGATGGCTCAACAGAGCTATGTCTTTGTGTAAGTTTAGCAACTGTACTAAAGAGAAACCTAGGATTATTCTTGTTCTTTTCTATTAATGATGGGAAATAAGCTGTTCTAGCTTGGCGAAGTGTCTTTTTATACAACAGTAGGCTATTTTTCCAGATTAAGTAGGAATCCTCTAGGTGAGTAGAGTGCCATTTTCTCTCCAATTTTCTAACATTGTGCTTTAAAGTACGCAGCTCTGAATTACACCAAGGAGCTAGCCTCCTATGAATAATTACCTTCTTTTTCAAGAGGGCTGCATTGTCTAATGTATCATGCAATGATGAAGAAACACTATGAACAAAAGAATCAATTTGTGAAGGGGCAGAAACAGAATTATTGCCCTCCATTGTGCTTTTCAGTGATAATGAGGAAATCAAAAGTGGAACAGATTCTTTAAAGGTTGTAACAGCATCGCCTAATAATGATCTACTATAATGAAATTTTCTTTCAGGTGTGGAGTGCTCGGTTAAATTAAACTCAAAGGTTATTAAGAAATGGTCAGACAGGACAGGGTTATAAGAGAATATTGTTATGTCTTTACACTCAATGCCATATGTCAGCACAAGGTCCAGAGAATGAAGACAAAGGTGAGTAGGTTTGTTAATGTTTTGAGCAAAGCCAATTGAGTCTAAGATAGCATTAAACACTATATTTAGGCTATCACTTTCAGCGTCAACATGAATGTTAAAATCCCCCACTATAATAACTTTATCTGTATTTAACACTTTTTTTTTTTTTCTGCTCTCGGTGGAGGAGGACGCTTTTTCTCTGTCTCCCGCACCCCTCCCATATCTGCCCTGCTTCAGCTCTGTGTCTTGTCTTCTTTTTGGAGCCTCTTCTTGCATATCTTCCAAATTCTTAGTTATGGATTTGGTCAGCTGGTCTCTCAATGCAATTGATCAATTTTTCTCGAGGAAAAGACAGGGTAAAGGAGAGCCCAACTTGTCCGGACTGGAGGTTTTTCTCTGGATACACAATGGACTCCTAGCAGAAGTGGAGGATTGTGTGTTTGTCGATAATGTCAGTCGAGGATGTGGAAAATATGTATATAATTGGATGCTTGATATCAGGATTTCTGCTTTTTGGAGTCAGCGGTTACCTGTCATATCGAGAAATTTGGAGAATGTCAGCAGCGGTTCTGGCAATTGTGAGGCTGCCTGGCATGTGTGATGGGATCTTCAGGGTGATCAGCACTCAGACTGAGATGTTACGTGAGCTGAATCGCAGACTGGATGTGATCCTTAGGATTGCAGGCAGGTTGCGGTTCCTGGACTCAGGGGTGAAATGGGATAAATCTTGGAGAAAGTTATTTGCTCGGATCTGGCGAAAGACCAGAAATTTGGCTGTTTGGATTCGCATTTGAGAAGCACCAGCAAAACTTTCAAGGCTGACGGAAAATTAAGAGTTAGCCTAACCCAAATAATTATTGTTTTTCTGGCTCCCCTGCACGGCCTTGATGATCTTCAACTTCTCCTGGAAGTTATGTAAACATGACGCTCTGCCCCCTCCCTTCCCTGAGGACATCTGTGGACCTGCTCAGAACTTTGTGGCCGGTTGATGAACATTCCATCGTACCATCAAGGACAATGGCCTCTGTGACAGTGCTTCATAGACTTACTTGCACACACTCAGTTGCACACACACACATGCTCAAGATAAACATATGCACCCCCTCACACCACCTTCACCGTTCCCGGCATGATGTTGTTATGTAAACTTGTTGCTTCTTTGTTCTGAGGTTTTTTGCAATCTCAAACTGTATCCTGCTAAGGATAAAGTGCGAAATATGATTTTTTCCCTCTACTTACCTAATGTTGCCTCTTTTCTCATCTAGCAAGGGCAGCGCCTGTGAGTGGGCAGCAAAGCCTCGGTGACCCGTCCCCCCCCCCCTTGTCTTGTCTCATGATGTATGTTTGAATGGGTTGTACTGGAATTCTAATTTCCCCTCGGGGATCAATAAAGTATCTTTGAATTGAATTGAATTGAAATCAGATAAAAGGTCTGAAAACTGATCTAAAAATTGAGAGTAAGGGCCTGGTGGACGGTACAAAACAACAAACAGAAGAGGTTTTAGTGCTTTGCAATTTGGATGATGAAAACTAAGGATTAAATATTCAAAAGAGTTGTAGCTATTGATTGGTCTGGGACTAATCAATAAATCCGACTGAAAGATGGTTGCTACTCCTCCTCCTCGCCCAGTAATTCGAGGAATGTGAAAATTTAAATAATTAGTACGAGTTGACTCATTTATAGTAACATAATCCTCTTGCTGCAGCCAGGTTTCTGTGAGGCAAAATAAATCAATCTGATCGTCACAAATCAGGTCACTAACTAGCAATGTCTTTGAAGAAAGAGATCTTATGTTCAGTAAGCCACATTTAATTGTTTTATTTTTCTTTTCGGTCTGAGTTGTGTTTATTTTTATGAGATTTTCCTGATTTCCTCCTTTTAGATTATTTTTTAACCTATTCAATTTTGGCCGTGGACGAGACACTGTCTTAATAGGGTAATGGCTGGGTAGCAGTACAGAAGCTGCAGAGAGGAGTCTTAAACTACGACCCTGCTTCCTGGTCTGAACCCTGGGTTTTCAGCGTTTTGGAGAACTAATAAATTTGGCCAGAGTTGTCCCGTCAGAAAAAAGGCATCTCTTGTCATACACCAACCGAAACCTTTTAACAAATGCAGCATTTCTGAAGAGGAATCTCTTTTTATCCCTCCTAATCGTGTGCTGAGGAATTTCAATGACACCCTCACCTGACCCCTGTAAGTAGCCCTCGGCCAGCCCTTTGATGCTGTCCAAATTGACCCTCTCGCTGCATTCATGCGTGCGTCTGAGTGATACCTTTAGCACGTATCACTAACGTTTTCTGGTTTTTGGTTTGATATGCATAACTCTTGGGTCCTGTTGATGCAAACTCCGAAATGCTGTCTCCCACGAGCTTGTCAGTAAGATCACCCAGATAATTTCCAAGCTCCAAAGGAGTTTCACCACTTTTTGTCAATATAAATCAATCTGTCCTGCAATTGCTCCATGCTGCTGAGAAGTTTTAAACGCGCATAAGTGGTGGTGAATGCAGCACTAAACACATTGCTTACCTTGCTTGGGGGAGAGATGAAAAGGTTTGCTGTAGTTCCACTGCACTACACACATTTCAGGGTTGAAGAAATGGAAGTAGTTAACCCTGTATTTACTCGAGAACATGAAGCTGAAAAACCCATCAGGGTTAGTGATGACTGTGGTCTGAGACAGATCACTTCGCTGCGCAAACTTTCCCCAAAAGCTGTTTAAGCACAGTTTCGCTACCTGTCTTTTGGCAGGGTTCACTTCGATTTTGCCTGCGTCTAATTGGATACCCTGGTGGAGTTTGTAGTCTGCTACATACTTTGACCTGCTCTCCTCATCCACCGCTTCAGAAGGGTAGCCTGAAGCCTCCTGCTTACCCTTTAAAAAGCAATGAATGTAACCTTTAAATATTGTGTCAGTGGTCTTCTCAAAATGCCAAACTTCAGTGATTGTGGTGAGGCGATAACCACACTGCAACGCTTTACAAAACTCTACACTCACCCACACACCTGTCAGAGCTCTGTCCTCATCATTATGCCTGCAGGGACCTGACTGGTTATTTATTTCAGCACATGTGCGGCAGAGAGTAAACACCAGTTTACCTTGGGATGTTCTGTAAGGCAAAACAGGGAAAAAGAGACCTCGTAGGGGGTAGACCACAGCTCTGATGAGGCCAAAGTAGCTGCTGGGGTCATCAAAATTTTTGTAAATGATGGTGGGGTGCCCGAGGGGAAAGACGCAGTTAGCATTTATCTACAGTTTCACCTGACCCCGGTGTGTACCTCAACCTCATAGGGCAGGTGCGTCCACCATACAGAGCATCTCGGGGTGATAGCGGTTCGGGTGCATTAACTTTCTCAAGAAAGCTGATCACCCCCGGGTCTGATTTTTTCATTTCGATCCACTCATGCTCCCAGATGACCTCGAGACGAAGGCCGTACACAGTTTGGAGTACCTTGCTTCTCTCAACAGTGGCTGCATAAAACTGTTCAAATGCGACCCCTCTCAACGGACACTTGTCATGAGGCATGTAACACTTTTTACAGCCGTGGAAAAAATTGCCGTAAAATTCAAATGCAACTTTGACACCGTTAATCTCTGCATACCCATCCACAGAATATGGACCAATTTTCTTTTCCCCCTTGTTTAATGCATGTTCGATGTTTTTCACAGTTAAGGTTTTGACTCGTTCTTTTGTTATTATTCTTCTTAGATTTTGAATCGTGCTTCTGTTATTTTCCTGGTCATGCTTTAGTTTTGTTGTCGTGTTCATGTTTTGTCAAGTTGCCGCAGCCACGTTTTGTTCTGTCTGTTAATTAAGTTTATTCTGTTCACCTGCTTCAAGTTAATCTGTCTCCTTGCTCCACCTGTTCAGTTGGTCATCGCGGAAACTTTTCTCATGCTCATGTTTTGTTCGCAAACCAAGTCTTGTCTTTTTGATCATGCCGTGCCTGTCTTGCCTGCCTGTTTGTTTTGTTCTTGCCTCCTGCTAAGTGTGAGTTTTCGTAATTAAACCTTTTTTCACTTACCATCACAATGCCTGCTCGTCTGCATTCTGGGGTCCAATATCTTGCAAACCATAACAAAATGTCTCCGCCAACCACGGACCCCGCAGACACGTTGAAGGCAGACGCCTTGGATCGCTGGGTTGAACGGCAGAAGGAGGAGGCGATGAGGAATCTGCCGACCGACCTGGAGGTTCTACCCTCTCCACTGCCGCTGGAGCAGATGGAGCGTGAGGTGGTTCAGCGCTGTTCTCCGCCTGCTCCCATGGCTGCGCACTCTGGTCCGGCAGTGAAGTCTTTGGCCTCCTCCCGCTGCAAGAGACGTTGGCGCAGAGCGCCTTCTTGTGGTTCGGCTGTCGAGGAGGTGGTTTCCCTGCCAGCCGACGTGAGGACTGCAGCTGGTAAGCCCGCATCTTCGCTTGCCACAGCACTGTCTCCCAGGCTCCCTACAGCAAGTAGGCTCGCATCTTCGTCTGCCACAGCACTGTCTCCCAGGCTCGCTGCAGCTCCGCCCATGCCGTCTTCGCTCGCTCCTGCTCGGTGTTCTGAGGCAATACCTGACGAGCTGGAGCAGTGGTAAAGGTTTTTTGCTCGCCATATAAAGAGCTCATGTATTGCTCTCTGGAGCTGATGGAGAGAATCAGGCAGGTGGAGAGGGACTATGAGACTGCAGTAAGGCTGGTTTACTGCCGCCCACCTTTGTCCACGCAAGGACTCCAGGGAGCTGTTGCTGATGCTGCTGCAGAGCAGCCCACGCCAGGACTCCAGGGAGCTGTTGCTGCTGCAGAGCAGCCCACGCCAGGACTCCAGGGAGCTGCTGCTGCTGCAGAGCAGCCCACGTCAGGTCCACAGCCAGGTCTTCAGCCTGACACACCACAGCCTCAGCCTAACACACCACAGCCTGGGATGACGCCTGTCGCTATGTCAGCCTCACCCCCCTCCACACGGCGCAGAGGACATCGTAAGAGGGACGCCCCCGCTCAAGTCATCGGGGGCCCCGGCAACGCCACTGCTCACGCCTCTGAGGGTCTCGGCGACGCCTCAGCTCCTGCTCACATCACTGAGGGTGTCTGCGACGCCTCAGCTTCTGTTGCTGAAGGGTTCAAGGAGCAACTTATCCTCGTTATGGCTTCTGAACCCTGCAACGAGGGGTTTGAGGAGGAAGCGCCACTGAACCCTGTTCCTAAGGGGTTTGAGGAGGAAGCGCTGTCGAACCCAGCTCATGAGGGGTTCAAGGAACAGTTTGTCCTCGTTCTGGCCTTTGAACCCAGAGATGAGAGTTCGCCAGGCTCTGCTTCAGCCTCTGAGGGTTCGCCAGGCTCTGCTTCAGCCTCTGAGGGTTCGCCAGGCTCCACGCCTCTGGAGTTCCACAGAGTTTCTGGGGGGTCCTCTACTCTGCTTGGTCGCCCGCCTGAACTCTGTGCCTGCTGGGGACGACCCCCTGGTCGTCTGCCGGAACTCTGTGCCTGTTGGGGATGACCTCCTGGTCGTCCGCCTGAACTCTGTTCTTGTTTTTGGCCCTCCTGCCAAGGCCCCCTCCGCCCACCCTGTGTGGGTTGTTTTTTGGACTCTTGTGGGCATCTGGTATCCGCCCTTAAGGGAGGGGTTCTGTTATGATTTGGGGTTGTTTGGTTTTTGGTTTCTGGTTTTTTCTTACGTTTTTCACAGTTAAGGTTTTGACTCGTTCTTTTGTTATTATTCTTCTTAGATTTTGAATCATGCTTCTGTTATTTTCCTGGTCATGCTTTAGTTTTGTCATCTTGTTCATGTTTTGTCAAGTTTGGTTTTGTTTGTATATTAGAGTCTCTGTTTTTGCCGCAGCCACGTTTTGTTCTGTCTGTCAATTAAGTTTATTCTGTTCACCTGCTTCAAGTTAATCTCTCTCCTTGCTCCACCTGGTTTTCACTCCATATATACACACCTGTTCAGTTGGTCATCGTGGAAACTTTTCTGATGCTCATGTCTTGTTCGCAAACCAAGTCTTGTCTCTTTGACCATGCCATGCCTGTCTTGCCTGCCCGTTTGTTTTGTTCCTGCCTCCTGCTGAGTGTGAGTTTTCGGAATTAAACCTTTTTTCACTTACCATCACAACGCCTGCTCGTCTGCATTCTGGGGTCCAATACCTCGCAAACCATAAGACGGACCAACAGGAAAAAGGGATAAAAGTTGTCAGGTGTCAAAAGAGAAGAAGAAGACGAAGAAAAGAAAAAGAATGTTCACCATCGAGTTCTTGCACAAACAAATCTTCTCCATCAAATTCATACACGAATTTCAGAATAAAAGTCGGGCCTAACACATGGAATGGCCTAAAGTGAGTAGTTCCATACCTAAAATTGCCATCAGGATTAGTTTTATTAGACAAGCCCAGAGCTGATTTCACCCCTTTCTATCCAGCTTCAGAAAGTTATTTTGTTTCCAATATTGAAAACCACAGAATGACAGATCTGCAGCAACCGGACCATGTTGGAAGATGCCAAGCCTTGCCTTGGAACACAAGTAACGTTTTCATCTCCTACCACTCAATGTCCTGGCAGGGCAACAAAGGGCGTGATCTACTGACTACTCGGGTCACTATCTCGCCAGAAGGGCCCATAAGCCTGCCATGGATATTTAACTCAGTCCATCTTGAGGTGGGAGGAATGGATTTGAAAATCAGATGGGGACCGCATTATCAAGAACTATTGCAAGGCATGTATCATGAAGTTTCAGTAACCGGAGCTATAATTTGGGCCACTTCACCTGCAATGTCAAAAGAAGTGAAGAAAAGTGAATGTCTACCTGGCTGTTATGTTTTGAACAACACCCAATAACCTATTTCTTTGGAAGTAAGCATAGTTTATCCTAACCATCCACACCAATACCGTACCATTCCTGCCCGCCCAGGTCGACACGTAAAACTCAGGCTTGATGTCCACCCTTTGTACACAGCAGTTAGCACCCTGTCAGAAGTAGGGACAGCTTACCAACGCTATAGGGAGAGACGAGCCATATATGGACATGACCTAGCGGCACCACAGATAATACCCAACTGCTGGATACTCTACCAGTGGAAGTGGGTGTGAAAAGGGTTGGAGCCAGGCTTGCCCTACCCATCGCCCATTTATCAGACTCTGCTCAGTGAACAGAGTTGAAGAAGCAGATTAACTGGAATTAGCAGGCTATTCCCAAGGATAACCATGCCAAGGACTCATTCAGATATGATTCCTCTCAGCTATTTAGCCAATTTTAATGCCCAAGATGAAGAGCCTCCCGACAACCCTGACTACACAAGTCCCTCTACTCGATCCAAGCTATGGAAGCGGATAACAATTACGGATAAAGCATCTTGTTTAAAGACTTTTCTTAGGCTTTTTGTTTTGCTTATCGGCATTATTCTTTTGTTAATTATACTTTACCAAGCTAGAGTGGAACTTGGAACTTAACCCATGTTATGGCCGCTCATGGTTCTTCAAAATATGCCAACCAAAGTTGCTGGAACACACCTCTCTGAACGTCTTTTTGCCTTGGACAGAATACCCTCCCGTAAAGAACCAGTCTGCGTTCTTTCATTAAAGCCAAAACACCAATTTCACCACACTGAAGAAGGTTCTAAAGAGAAACCCAGCATGGACTAACGACTCCACAACCCAACAACTTGTCAACTACAACTGGTCTATCTCCAACCATAAACTCACTGACGAGGGAGCAATAATATGGGTGAGAATCCTGCACTGACTCATCCACCGTACTATTTGCTGCAATTGGATACACCCTGACCAAGGGGTCCCGGAGTGGGACAGTGACTGGGCCTGTTGACCCTTGTTACAGTTTAAAGGCCAAGGTTATTGAGAGCCTGAAGTCATCCACAGGGCTCCTTCAAGAGTTGTGAGTTGCCCAGCCTGGTTTCCCCATTGGGAATTTTAGGGAAAATATCAGTTAAATTGTGATGAGAATGTGTCCACTAAACCTGACGCAGGGACCTTATTATGCAGATATGTATGTCCAAAAACGCCTTAAACCAGATGAACTGTTGAATGTAACAGCAGGACATTTTCACAAAATTGACCAGTGTGTGGCACAACAAGTTTTTGACAGTCTTAACTCTGTGTGGTCAAGCAATGGAGCTTCCCCTCGATGTGACCTGTGGCAAGCTGACATTTCAGTCATGTCAACATGTTGATATGACTGCTCCTTCTTAAATAAAATCAAAACAGCAAAAATGCTCCTGCAGGCCTGGGCAGAATGAAACAGCAGAGATTGGTCCCGAACCTAGTTGGGATTGCAGGAGTATGAAGTTAAAGAATGAGTCATTCCCTGTTTGTCTCAGGCCGATAACCACTGGGTCAAATACCAATGTTTAGCAACGATTTAATCCAAAGAGCGAGACATTTGGCCGCAACCCTTATATTGGCCAGAAAGATTTGTTCATCCAAGACCCTGGCGTATGAAGTGTAACAATGCCCATACTCAGTGCACCATAGGCCTTGCCCGCAGACCCTGTCTAGAGCTCACAGGTTGGACTGAATTATGCCAATCCCATTATGATAACGAGTACAACACTTATGCACATTAAGTAATGTGGAAGAAAATTGGAGGAGTGTGGAGAAGATCTCTTGGTGGAGGCTCGACCTGTGCTGAAGCCGTA
The DNA here is from genome assembly GCF_021462225.1 of Girardinichthys multiradiatus. Lineage (NCBI taxonomy): Eukaryota > Metazoa > Chordata > Actinopteri > Cyprinodontiformes > Goodeidae > Girardinichthys > Girardinichthys multiradiatus. Next base: position 11,416,597 of record NC_061810.1, on the reverse strand, counting down.
CTTGGACACAATCTAAGGCATAGGAAAAGCATCATGGATGTTATTGTGCCTTTCATTCCCGATTCACTAATTGCTCTAGCTGAATTGTTTGCTTTTAGACAGTACTTGTGCTCTGGCAACATAGATAAGGGTTTAGACTGGGCAGGATATAATCTTTTTTACTCCAACCTCACATGTAAGCCACCTAAAGAAACCTAGAAGAATTGTGGGAAAGGAGCATATCAGCATGCTTGTAGTTGGTATGAGACATTAGGACAAGCAGTCAGCAATGTAGTTACTACCGTTGCCCAGGAAGCCGGACACATTATAGAGGAAGGGGTTTCAATAGTTGAAGGTTGGATTGCTAATTTGTTTATGATGCATTGGCCTTACTTGCTTGCTGCTGTAGGAGTCATAATATGTAAAGTTTTTGTGCAGCAATTTATTCGGTCCATGCTCAGCCTTAGAAGGAGGAATTTTAATTAGTTTGTGTTTGGACTTTGCCAAGAGAGAGAGAGATCTCGAGGGGGCCACAGATGAGAACAACAATTAACACACACACACATTATACAGTGCCTTGCGAAAGTACTCGGCCCCCTTGAACTTTTCAACCTCTTGCCACATTTCAGGCTTCAAACATAAAGATATAACATTTTATTTTTTTGTGAAGAATCAGCAACAAGTGGGACACAATTGTGAAGTTGAATGAAATTTATTGGATGTGTCAAACTTTTTTAACAAATAAAAAACTGAAAAGTGGGGCGTGCAATATTATTCGGCTCCCTTGCGTTAATACTTTGTAGCGCCACCCTTTGCTGCAATTACAGCTGCAAGTCGCTTGGGGTATGTCTCTATCAGTTTTGCACATTGAGAGACTGATATTCTTGCCCATTCTTCCTTGCAAAACAGCTGGAGCTCAGTGAGGTTGGATGAGAGCGTTCGTGAACAGCAGTCTTCAGCTCTTTCCACAGATTCTCGATTGGATTCAGGTCTGTACTTTGACTTGGCCATTCCAACACCTGGATACGTTTATTTGTGAACCATTCCATTGTAGATTTGGCTTTATGTTTTGGATCATTGTCTTGTTGGAAGATAAATCTCCATCCCAGTCTCAGGTCTCTTACAGACTCCAACAGGTTGTCTTCCAGAATGGTCCTGTATTTGGCCCCATCCATCTTCCATCAATTTTGACCATCTTCCCTGTCCCTGCTGACGAAAAGCAGGCCCAAACCATGATGCTGCCACCACCATGTTTGACAGTGGGGATGATGTGTTCAGAGTGATGAGCTGTGTTGCTTTTACGTCAAACATATCGTTTTGCATTGTGGCCAAACAGTTCGATTTTGGTTTCATCTGACCAGAGCACCTTCTTCCACATGTTTGGTGTGTCTCCCAGGTGGCTTGTGGCAAACTTTAAACGAGTCTTTTTATGGATGCCTTTGAGAAATGGCTTTCTTCTTGCCACTCTTCCATAAAGGCCAGATTTGTGCAGTGATTGTTGTCCTATGGACAGACTCTCCCACCTCAGCTGTAGATCTCTGCAGTTCATCCAGAGTGATCATGGGCCTCTTGGCTGCATCTCTGATCAGTCTTCTCCTTGTTCGAGATGAAAGTTTATATATACACTGCTCAAAAAATAAGGGGAACCCTTAAACAACACAATATAACTCCAAGTAAATCAAATTTCTGTGAAATCTAACTGTCCACTTAGGAAGCAACACTGATTAACAATCAATTTCACATGTTATGCAAATGGAATAGACAACAGGGGGAAATCTTTGGCGATTAACAAGACACACTCAATAAAGGAGTGGTTCTACAGGTGGGGACCACAGACCACTTCTCAGTACCTATGCTTTCTGGCTGATGTTTTGGTCACTTTTGAATGTTGGTGGTGCTTTCACACTCGTGGTAGCATGAGACGGACTCTACAAGCCACACAAGTGCCTCAGGTAGTGCAGCTCATCCAGTGTGGCACATCAATGCGAGCTGTGACAAGAACGTTTGCTGTGTCTGTCAGCGTAGTGTCCAGAACCTGGAGGCGCTACCAGGAGACAGGCCAGTACACCAGGAGACGTGGAGGAGGCTGTAGGAGGGCAACAACCCAGCAGCAGGACCGCTACCTCCGCCTTTGTGCAAGGAGGAACAGGAGGAGCACTGCCAGAGCCCCGCAAAATGACCTTCAACAGGCCATAAATGTACATGTGTCTGCACTAACGGTTGGAAACCGACTCCATGAGGATGGTATGAGGCCCCGACGTCCACAAATGGGGGTTGTGCTCACAGCCCAACACCGTGCAGGATGCTTGGCGTTGCCAGAGAACACCAGGATCGGCAAATTCGACACTGGCGCCCTGTGCTCTTCACAGATGAAAGCAGGTTCACACTGAGCACATGTGACAGACGTGACAGAGTCTGGAGACACCGTAGAGAGCGATCTGCTGCCTGCCTTAAGCTGGACCGGTTTGGTAGTGGGTCAGTAATGGTGTGGGTGACATTTCTTTGGAGGGCTGCACGGCCCTCCATGTGCTCACCAGAGGTAGCCTGACTGCCATTAGGTACCGAGATGAGATCCTCAGACCCCTTGTGAGACCAATATGCTGATGCGGTTGGTCCTGGGTTCCTCCTAATGTAGGACAATGCTAGACCTCACGTGGCTGGAGTGTGTCAGCAGTTCCTGCAAGATGAAGACATTGAAGCTATGGACCGGCCCGCCCGTTCCCCAGACCTGAATCCGATTGAGCACATCTGGGACATCATGTCTCGCTCCATCCACCAACGTCACATTGCACCACAGACTGTCCAGGAGTTGGCGGATGCTTTAGTCCACGTCTGGGAGGAGATCCCTCAGGAGACCATCCGCTGTCTCATCAGGATCATGCCCAGGCGTTGTAGGGAGGTCATACAGACACGTGGAGGCCACACACAATACTGAGCCTCATTTTGACTTGTTTTAAGGACATTACATCAAAGTTGGATCAGCCTGTAGTGAGTTTTTCCACTTTAATTTTGTGTCTGACTCCAAATCCAGGCCTTCATTGGTTAATAAATTTGATTTCCATTGATGATTTTTGTGTGATTTTGTTGTCAGCACATTCAACTTTGTACAGAACAAAGTATTCAATGAGAATATTTCATTCATTCAGATCTAGGATGTTATTTGAGTGTTCCTTTTATTTTTTTGAGCAGTGTATATTTTTCCTGTGCCATTCCACACTAGTGTACATACCCTTATTTATTTACTCATTTGTTTTTATTTTTTATTTTGGGTTACTTGGGTTGTTACCAAAATCTGGAGTGAATTAAATGTCAGTCAGCCCATTGGAAACATATTCACAGAGAAAAATGACATGTTTTAAGTTTATTATTTCCTTCTCTATACACAATATAAAAACATAAACACTGTGTGTTGGAGATCTTAAAACTCTACCTTGTGATGGAAAAAGTTAGAGATAAGCACAATAAAGAACTGCAGAAGCTCTCTGCGAGTTGTTGCACTGTGCAAGAAACAGAATGATTTACACTTTACTTGACTGATCTTTGTGTTAGAGGAAACTCAAATGAATTCCTGCTAGATCCACAAGACTGCAGGAAAGTGCTATATGACTCATCAATGTCATTCTTTTTTCCAGTGAAATGGTTGAGAACTAAAAGATAAAAATGTTGCAGAGACATCATTAAGTTGATGGGTCTGGATAGCAGAAAATTCATTTAAATAAAATTGAAAGACAGCAGCGATATACACCTGCTAAATCTAACAAAATCAGATTCAATACTAACTATTTACGAGCTGGTTTCTGGTACCAAGGTACCCACAACCACCAGCTGTTGCTGTGGCCGACGAGGCAACAGTCTTCCACATCTTTCTTTCATGTACAAGAAAGGCTACTTCCATTTGTATCAAAAATTGAATGAACGCTACATTTTAAAGATAACATTATAAATATATATATATATACTTACGGTATATATATATATATATGTATGTATGTATGTATGTATGTATGTATGTATGTATGTATATATATATATATATATATATATATATATATATAAATAAATAAAGGGAACACATCCTAGATCTGAATGAATAAAATATTCTCATTGAATACTTTGTTCTGTCATTTTGCAGGGCTCTGGCAGTGCTCCTCCTGTTCCCCATTGTACAAAGGCGGAGGTAGCGGTCCTGCTGCTGGGTTGTTGCCCTCCTACAGCCTCCTCCACGTCTCCTGGTGTACTGGCCTGTCTCCTGGTAGCGCCTCCAGGCTCTGGACACTACGCTGACAGATACAGCAAACCTTCTTGCCACAGCTCGCATTGATGTGCCGTCTTGGATGAGCTGCACTACCTGAGCCACTTGTGTGGGTTGTAGAGTCCGTCTCATGCTACCACGAGTGTGAAAGCACCACCAACATTCAAAAGTGACCAAAACATCAGCCAGAAAGCATAGGTACTGAGAAGTGGTCTGTGGTCCCCACCTGCAGAACCACTCCTTTATTGAGTGTGTCTTGCTAATCGCCAAAGATTTCCCCCTGTTGTCTTTTCCATTTGCACAACAGCATGAGAAATCGATTGTCAATCAGTGTTTCTTCCTAAGTGGACAGTTTGATTTCACAGAAGTTTGATTTATGGAGTTATATTGTGTTGTTTAAGTGTTCCCTTTATTTTTTTGAGCAGTGTATGTATTACAGTAGATTGTATACAAAACAGTTTAATATTAGCTGTGAATAAAAAAAGGATGACAGGTTGCATGGACTTTTGTGAGTGGAATATTTTAAAATCAGTGATTTACATGGTCATTAATTAGCTAAAAAAAACTTGATATTGAACAAACTTTAGTGATAAAAATGATGTTGATTTAATGTGTTCCTAAAGTAATAATTTCAAAATGTGTTTGTTTTTATAGGAAAAAATATCAGCTTAATAGATGTGAAACTGATCAACGTAAATTGGAAAACTGTAAACTCAGGGGCAAAAATAATTACTTCAATTTTGTTTTTATTCAGCTGAAGAAAATTATGGCACATCCACACATTGATTTGTTCTATGCATCTACTTATTGCTTGAATATGTTCATAATCACCTGGTGACATTGAAATGTAGAGCTGTGCATCATCTAACAGCAAGTGGAGTATGTGTCTGAGCAAGCAGAGGCAAAAGCATAAGACATTCCTTTTGGTCTATCAGTCGTATTACAGTCAGTCTTAAACCATATGTCTACAGAGCTTGTTTCTTACTTGTCTATACATTTTTACCAACCCTAATATTCCTGTATGCCCAATGTTAACTCGATGAATGATGTTACATTAAACACAGAGGCGTGGTGGAATACAGAAATGCATTTCTTAAAGTATTGTTCTTGGTGGGCTTGTCAGTTTCAGTTTTTCAGGTATGCCCTAAATCTGATCATGACAGGAAACCCTGGCCCACCCAAGAGTAGATTCCAGGCGCAAAAGGAGGGACTAATTTACTTCACAAAATAGTTGGCATCAATAGGAAAGAAAATTATGTCCAAATATGGAAGCAAGATCTCAAGACAGCCAGGATCACTAAGAATATAAACCTGTCCTAACGTGCAGTTGTTTTGGTTCAGTTCCTCCCAAAGATAAATGATATTGGAGAAGACACACAATTTTTTTTTTCTTATTTTAAGGTAAAGTCGGCTAGAGGAAAATGGGGAGGGACTTCAATCCCAAATCAGTGAACTTTTTGGACCGAGAGGCTTTCCTTTTAAAGGAAGATAAGTTTAGTAGTATAGCACATTTCTGTAACAGGACAATCCAGTGCTGTACATGATAAAAACATAAAAAAAGAAAATGCAAAAAAAGTACATTGCAATGTACATAGCCATAAAGCAAAGTTGAACAACAGACTAAAACTAGAAAAAATAGCATTTCCTGCAAAAAATGCAATGTGAATGTCTTCAGCTGAAAACTGAGAGAAATAAGCTAAAGTCATGGATAAATATGGCTGAAAGGTAAAACATTATCTCCTAAACATTAGAAATCAAAGCACAATTGTCAACTGATCAACGTAAATTGGAAAACTGTAAACTCAGGGGCAAAAATAATTACTTCAGTTTTGTTTTTATTCAGCTGAAGAAAATTATGGCACATCCACGCATTGATTTTTTCTATGCATCTACTTATTGCTTGAATATGTTCATAATCACCTGGTGACAATAAAATGTAGAGCTGTGCATCATCTAACAGCAAGTGGAGAATGTGTCTGAGCAAGCAGAGGCAAAAGCATAAGACATTCCTTTTGGTCTATCAGTTGTATTACAGTCAGTCTTAAACCATATGTCTACAGAGCTTGTTTCTTACTTATCTATACATTTTCTTACTGACAACACAGACCAACCCTAATATTCCTGTATGCCCAATGTTAACCCGATGAATGATGTTACATTAAACACAGAGGCATGGTTGAATACAGAAATACATTTCTTAAAGTATTGTTCTTGGTGGGCTTGTCAGTTTCAGTTTAAAAATGAAAATGAAAATAACTACTACCGGTATATGTCTGAGCAACTTAATAAAGTGTCTGCTCCTACTGCTCCATGCTGCCCAGCTTTGCCTCTTGTTGTTTCAGCCAGTGCCGTATATACTGTAACCCTGGATTTACGCCAGGCGGTGCAGCTGCGGTGGGGTCGTGCTGCAGAAAGCCACTCACACTGCGTTGCGATCAGCCCGCCCCAGCTGTGGAAATGGCGTTGGCAGAAGTTCACATGGGTTACGTGGTTTCTGGGAATTTACGCGAGAACTAGCCCTGTCTGCTCCTTTCTGTTGCTATCCCTGTAAATGAGTAAAAATAGCTATGGATTTCGTTTTCTAAGGCAAAACTCGTTATCCGTGCTCATAACTATCCTTTTTCATCCTCAAGTAGGGTCTCCGTTTCCTCGTTTTTCTGTTTGTTTTTTTTCGTTATGTTTGCACTAGTCAAGATAGCAAATGTTGGGGGAGTTTGGTTTTTGGATTTGGTTTTTTATTATTTTTTGTTCTCAGTTGAGATTTGAAATCTCTTTCTGTTTTAGCGGTGGTGCTGTGGTTGTTTAGGTTTGTTTTCTTGTGGATGTTTTCAGTTCCTAGTGATTTCAGGTTTATGTTCGGTTACAGTTATGTTTCTTAGGTTTGATTATGTTCTTCGATTTCTGTTTTGCCCAGTGTTTTGTTTCTTCCTGCCTCTGTCAACCTTAGCAATCAGCTTCATTAAGTCCACCTGCATCTTGTAATCTGTTCCCTTGTTTCACCTGGTTCATGCTCCATATATACACGTCTGTTCTGTTTACTCCTTGCGGAAACATTACATATCACTTTTCTGTTCCTCTGATTCATGACTGCCTGTCCATGCCGTTTTCTGCCACCACCTGTTTAAGTGAGATTTATTTATTAAATCAGTTTACTCACCACCTCCTCCTGCTCGTCTGCATTCCGGGGTCCTCCGCTACACCAAACCTGACTGGTGGGTTGATTTTATTATGAAATTCACTGGAACTCTCTCCTGTCTGGCTTCCTGTTCGGCTGGTAAAATTCAGGAGCTTGATACAGAAGCCGGTGCAGCGTCTGGCTAAACTTCCTTCTTGCGGAAACATTTTGCTGAGCCTTGGTAACCGCAACCGCACTGCACCGGGGCTGATGTGTGTACACATTGATTTGAATGATTTTGGTTCCTTGCGCTGCTCCCAGCACCGCTGCACTGTATTCAGTGTGAGACCGGGATCATGCAGATCGGCTCCAGCCAGGCTCCGGCATCTGGCAAAAATAGACTCTACTGAATGGACCCTTTTCATTGAGGTCACTGAAGTCCCCGCCTCACTCCCGTTCCGCTATCGTGGGTGGCTCAGTGTTGCTTCACAACATTGCATACTTTTTGGCCCATGGATAAGTATCTAGAGTCGTTACAGCCTCCTGATAAGGCCATGTACCTCAAGAATATTGCTGTCATCAACAAGGTGGACCCATATGTACTGCCTGTTGGTTTGTTTAGCGCAAATCCGTACAATTGGCCGCACATATCACACGATAACAAGTAGGTATGACACTATTTTTTCATAGCAACAACATAGGCAAAAAACAATGGTAAGTATATATCAACATTGACTTTCACTGGATTATTAAATAATAGTTATATTACTTGATAAAACATTAAGAGTATAACAGTAAAGGTAAATTGCAGCCTACATATAGCTTATCAAGGTGTGAGAGCGCAGATGAGGGAAGTAGGCCACAGTGCTGAGTGCTGCCACCTCAGAATCAACTGATCAACTCAAGTTCTTGGCAGACTACTATCCAGAATATTATTACAATAAATGTAGACAAACATTATTTATTTACTTGTCATAAATGTGCACTGCACACTCAGGCGTGAGTGAGGTTCAAGCCATCCAAATCTGCCCTGGATATCTGATTCAGCCACAGTAGTCGACGTTGTGTACTCAGCAATTTTGTTTTCTCACACTAATTTTCTATGACGGCTGGCAGACGATAGAATGAACGTTGATCTTGGCCTCTAAGTGCAGCACAATGCACAATCAAGCAAGTTTTCACCATAGTTATGGTAGAATGGTCTGGAGTTTTGCTTCACTGATCATGCTAAAACAATGAAAACAAGCTGCAGCTGCCACCCAAGATGGCGATTGCGAAGTGCGGTCACGTGACTGCGACGTCATGTGAAAACCCCTCGTCCGCACGCTGCAGCACTTGTGCTCTGCAATCTGATGACGGCTGGCTCTCTTCTCCTGACTCTGCTTTGTTTCTCTGTGATAGTGACTGACATATATCTAAAGAAACATCAGATTATTTGCTGCTGACTGTGTTGTCAGCCATTGTAGTTTACTAGCCGAGGTTTCCCTTTTACGTCATAAAAGAGAGCAAAGGAGTAGTCTGGAAGTGCCTTTTTAGTGAAATTTATGTCCATATATCTCGACAACTGTTCTCTTCAGTGGTATGAATTTACTTTTTGAAATATTTTATTAATGTTCCCTTTCCGTGAATGTAATTGGATTTGTCATAAAAATCCACAGGCACTTTAAAGTTGTACACATACAGTATTTCAGTGGTAAACATGCAGATATAATACATTATTATTAAAATGAGCTGGAAAACTGAGGATAAATTTTCATTTTGAAAATTTGCCATGTGGTGACTGACATTGTGGTGGTAGTAGCTAAGGTGGCAGAAGCAGCTTAAGGTGAGGAGCAGGCTCACGCAGAGGCGACATGGAGGAGTGGAGGTGTTGTCCAGAGTCTCCAGATAAGTGGAGGCATGTGGCAACGGCATCCACGTCTGAGAGAGTTGGGCTGCTTAGACCGCTGGAGTTGAGGCTTCCAGGGAACCGAGGCCTAGGATTTGGTGCTGCAAGCAAAAAATTCAAGTCCACCACTGACTGCACATCCAAAATGTTCGACTAGTGTCCGACTGTACATCCAGAAGAATCAGCTCAGCCACTGAAAGGCCATGCGGGAGCTGAGGAGTAGGATGTGAGTGGGCCTGCGCAAGAACATGGCGAATATTGTTCACAGATGTCCTACACAACATATGTCCTACAGAAGAGTAATTACAAACATATAATAAGTAAAAGATTGTTGAAATAGCGGACATGTAATATAAATCTGCTGGAAGTTAGAAGTCACACAGTAACTTACTCATGAACTAGCCCCCGCTCCTCTGAAGCTAATATTTCACATCCTAATGACACAGCTGTCCAAAGAGTATTGCATTTTGGTGGTCCGCCAAATGTCGTTCAAAACTTCAGAACCGGTAACTTTCCTTTTATTTGCCATTATAAATGAACATTATAAACATTATGAATCAAATGAATCTGCTGCACAGAAACCTGCCCCTTTAATAACCCCTGGGTAATTTGAAAAGTCCTACCACAAGACTAGGACCATTTATCTGTGAAAGAATGAACCTGGGAAAGTGAAATTACTCTAGTAAAATTGTGTTGAAATCTGTGGCGGGCTTCCAAAATCCCAGGTAATGGCTGAAAGTCTCTGCAATGAAAAAAGGGCTATTTGGAGATATGTTCTGTGGTTCAATGTAACTAATACTGGTGTTTAGCCATAATAGACATCATTAGATTTGGAAGAACAGGCAGAGACCTGTAAACCTGAGAACACCATCCCAACTATAAAGTATGGGGGTGACTGTGTCATGTTTTGGAGTTGTTTTCCTACAGGAGGGACAAATGCACTACACAAAATAGTTGGCATTAACTGGAAAGAAAATTAGGTGGAAATACTGAAGCAATACCTCAAGACACCAGTTCTGTCAGGATGAATGGGCCAAAATTCCATCAAACTATTGTGAAAAGCTGGTAGAAGAATAACCATGACATTTCACAAGGTCATACAGTTTAAGCTAATTTTCCTAAATACAACCAAATTGAGTTAAAGTTCTAAGGAAGTGTTGAAGAAAGTATTCATGATTCTGGCCTATTGGAAACAGGAATAATTTTGGTAACTGAAAAGGGAAGGTTTAGTTTGGCTTAATGTCAGTGAGAAAAAAAAGTTATGTTGTGTAAAAAACTGGTTTAAATTGTAGAAAGACAAAATACGGAAGATATGTCCCTTTTTATTAAACCACAGGAAACATAACAAATAAACATTACTAAGATTAACTTTAACAGTCAAGTAAAACTTTCTGCTGTATTTACTTTCTTGTTAGATTTTATCCTTCTTGCCTATTTCTTTAATCCAAACTTCTCCAGGCTGAAATACACCAAAGAGAAAAAAAATGTCTGGAATGATGTTCCTGCACAAGTCAATACAAGTTAATCAAAAGATGCCATAGTCAGTCATTTTTTTAAGCTTCTGTTTGTGTTTCCTTTCTCACATACTATGAAAAGAAAATCAGTCTCATAAGGAAACTGGTCCGACCATACCCCCCAACATCGATGACACGGAACCGATATCCCGCGTCCACAACTGCCAGGACGACAATTGAGAAATCCCCCTGGTAGTTAAAGAATTGGGATCCGGAGTTGGGGGGTGCAGTCATCTGGGCGTGCTTGCCGTCCACAGCGCCACAGCACAGAGGGAAGTTCCACCTGTGCAGGAAATCCTCAGCAATGGACCTCCAGTCTTCGGTGGAGGGCACCGCCATGAACTCCTCCACCAGGGAGTCCCAGATGGCAGCCACCACCTGAGGGACAATGCTGCAGACAGTGGAGACTCCCACACGAAAACTGTTTGCTATCGTCCTGTAGGAGTCCCCTGTGGCAAGGTATCTAAAAGTAAATAGAAAAAATAAAAAACATCTCGATCAGAATTTATAAAACAGTTCTCTCTGCAGAAAGTGTGTGATAGCTCTAATAACAAACCTGACAAAAAATGTACTAGTTAGTGAGGTTTCTTCACGAAGACCCATGTATAATATCAGTTTTTATACAAAACAATGGAAATAATAAGTTTCAATGTTGAACATGAAAATATTTAATTTAGAATTTAGCACTGAGGATAAATTAATTCGACTAAACTCAATTCAATTACTTGGTACCAATTGAAGCAATTCATTTAAGTTGGAGAGTGTAGGCCATTATATGATGTATTAAATATAGTGGCTAACTAAAAACTATAGCCCTCTTTTCAGCATGAAGGTTGTTCAGTTGCTCAAGGAAGAGTAATGTTCATGTAAGAAATTATATTTTATTCATCAGTATTTAATTTTCAGATGTATATGTCAGCAAGCCTGATTTCTAGGTCGCCGATCAGCCGTTATCTAAAATACATCAGTACTTATGGCTACCAAGCTACATTATCATATCAGCTCTTGCCCGGTGTATTTTGGCGGTCCTCATCCATATGTTTAGGCACAAAGGAAGGTTAGGGTTCATGTGTCTTGATTTTAAACAGAGAGGGAGTGAGTGAGTGCTCGTACCAGTCCCTAGATGTTGCTGGTAAAAGCATAACTCATTCCTCTCCCCATCTCCCTTTCTGTGACATGCAAGGAGGGAAAGGCACTTAGAGCAGACATGAGTGATAAACAATCAAACCCTAACAGTCCCCCCTTTTTATCACGAATAAGTCATGATTAAATACAAATAAAAGAAAACACTCTGTGTGAGCACAAACCCACGGACGGAAAGCAGATTATATTGTGGGAAACACTCGCCCAAGGCGACCACCAAGCATGGCAGAGTAAAACAATATATAATCTATTTTTTATTGTTCCATTTGTTCGTTCAACCAGCTCAGCAGATTGCGGGTGGTAAGAACAATGGTTTTTTAACTGAAACCCTAATGCTTTAGAGCACAGTTCTATTACATTATTTACAAAATGAGTCCCATTATCTGATCTTATGATTAGTGGGATACCATATGTGGGGAAGAAATGTGTCACTAAACTCTTTGCCACTGTGAGTGCATCACAGTGCTTTGCGGGGTATATTTCAACCCACTTTGAAAATGCATCTATGACCACTAAACAATATTTCTTTCCCCCTGATCATGATAACTCTATGAAATCCATGTGTATCGTGTGAAGGAGATGAATTGCTGCTGGGAACTGGCCTCTTTTGGGTCTCATGTTCCCCTGTGGATTATGTTTGCAGCAGATAATACATGATCTACAAAAGGTTTTTGCATAGTCAGAAAAATGTATGGTGTGGAAATGTATATTTACTAAGTGTATCATTCCCCTGCTCGACACATGGGAAATTCCATGTGTCGCATGGACCTCCGTCTTGTATAAATTCTTTGGTAATATTGGCTTATTTTCCAAATGATAAATGTCATCCTTCTTTATGGCCCCTCTATTCAGCCAAGATTTAACTTCTGCAGCTGGTGCAGATTGTTGTGAATCTTTCAGCACATCTGTATCTATAAATAGGAGATCTGACATTTTCAAAGTGAGGGGAAGTCTCGAAGCTATTTTAGCAGAAATATCAGCAAAGGTGTTCCCATTTGTTTCCATTGTTTCATCAGATTGATGCACTTTACATTTACAAAGTGCTATCTTTGCAGGTAGCTGGATAGCTAACAGTAGTCGTTTTAACAGATTAAAATGTGTCAATTCTGTTCCAGCTGATGTTTTAAACCCTCTATTCTCCCATATTTTAGCAAAATGGTGAACAGAACTGAATACATATTGGCTGTCTGTATAAATGGTTAGGATTTTTCCTTCATATAATTAACAAGCTCTGATAACAGCATACAGCTCTGCAGTCTGTGCTGAGCATGTATGGGGCAGGGCCTGTGATTCTATAATTTTAGTTTCAGTGGTTACTGCATAACCAACTCTGTTTTTTCCATATTCATCTTTTGATGCTGACCCATCTACAAAGATTATTTGTGAGTTTTTCAGAGGTGTCTGAGAGATATCTTGCCTACGTTTTGTCTCTTCCTCAACCTTTGTTTTGCAAGAATGTGGTTTCCCATCTTTTGCTGTTGGAATTAATGTGCTAGGGTTTAGTGGACCACATCTTTGCAGAGTTATATTTGGTTGCGAGAGTAGCAATGAGGTCAACGTAATATGCCTTGCATGTGTCAAGAAAGGAAGTGAGGTTTGTAGCAATACAAGTGACACTGAATGAGGAACTTTCAGTGTGAGCGGGTGGCACAACACAATTTCAGCTGTATGCTTCACAGCTTCTGCCGCAGCTGTGCAGCTCTGCAATCAGATTGGAAATCCAGATGCCACAGAGTCCAGTTTTTTAGAATAAAATGCTAAAGGTCTGTTTTTGGAGCCAAATGGTAGGGTTAATACAGCTTTCATATATCCCTTACATGCATCTACACAAAGTGTGAAAGGCTGGCTATAATCCGGCAGAGCTAAGGTGACTGTTGTTTGAAGCAGATTTTTTAGCTCTGTGAATGCTACTTCTCCTTCCTTAGTCCATGTGATTTTGTCTTTTAAGGTCATATCTTTACCATAGATCGTAGATTGCAAGGGTTGTACAATGGCTGCATAGTCTGGTAGCCATTCTTTGCAAAAGTTACACAGTCCCAGAAAGGACATCATTTGTTGTTTAGTTCGTGGTTTTGGGGCTTCCTGTATGGCTGTTTTTCTGCTGCTTAGGAGGGAACGACCATGTTGTGATAACATATGTCCCAAATAAATCACTTTCTCCTTGCAAAACTGCAGTTTATCCCTAGAGGCTTTGTGCCGTCTGGTAGAGATGTTTCAGAACTGTTATGGTAGCTTCCTCACAGTGTTGTCGAGTGTCTGAAGCTATGAGAATATCATCTACATACAACAGGACTTGACTATGTTCAGGCACCTCACAGGTGCTCATAGAGTATCTTAAGGCTTGTGTATATACATGTGGACTTTCACTGAAGTCTTGTGGTAGTCTGGTGTAAGTGTATTTTTTTCCTTAAAACTGAAAGCCAAATAAATGCTGTGACTCTTCATGCAGTGGTACTGTAAAGAAAGCATTGCTAAGATCTACCACTGAGACATATTTTTTATCTGGAGTTAATGAATGCAGTAATATATGTGGATTTGGGACATTTCGAATTACATGTCTCACTATTTTATTTATCGGTCTAAGATCCTGGACCATCCTCCACTTTCCTGTGCTGGCTTTCTGCACTGGAAAGATAGGTGTGTTGCATGTAGCATCAAGTGCTTCTCCTAATATTCCTGATTTCAGCATGTCCTGTATTACTGGTTTAATACCTTCTTCAGCTTCTGGTTTCAAGGGGTACTGGTGAACTACTGGCCGTTCTCCAGATATTAATTTAACCTTATATGGTGGAAACCCCTTTATAAGCCCTACATCAGTCGATGATTGGGACCACAGTTCAGGTGGGACAGCAGCTGGGGCAGGGTGCCTGTTGCTCTCTTGGCTTTCAGCTAGGCCCTGTATTTGTCACTTTGCCTCATCCAAATGTGTCTTTGGATGAACTTTGACTATCCACCCTAAAGTGAGTTTCCAGATTCCTGTGTTAGGATCTACTTTCCAGTCAGAGCTTGTTAATGCCTCATATCTCCCTCTTTCAGCACGCTGTATAAAGTTTTCTAATTCTTTCCACTGACCCCCCACGGGTTTAGTTAATGACAGATGAGGTGTACTGCCTTTAAACTGTTGGAGCTGTCTTCCTGACAGTATGATTGAGGTGGAAGATTTCCCTGTTTTGGGGTCAACATACAGATGCTGTATGGTAACAGTCTGATTGTTTTCTCTGTGAAAAACAGTATCATATTGATAACCTGGCCCTGGAGTATTTTTATATCTCATGGTTACATGGAGCTCAGTATCTGGCATGTACTGTGCCCCCTGGGAGGTTTGTTTTTCTCTGGTTCTCCTCAGCAGTTCTCGAGCTGTTGGTGTGGGGCCTAGATCAAGGGACCAGTAATAATGTGGTTGTGAGAGTTCATTTAGGACTAGGGCCCCTTCTTCCACTACAGCTTTCATACCTGTTTCTGTTGATACTATATTTATATGCAACTTTTGCATAAGATCTCTTCCCAACAGGTTTACTGGGCATTTTTGACTTATCAGAACGGGGGCCTGACAAGTAAGTTTTGTCTCAGGTTCTGTTATT
This sequence comes from Girardinichthys multiradiatus, assembly GCF_021462225.1. Classification (NCBI taxonomy): domain Eukaryota; kingdom Metazoa; phylum Chordata; class Actinopteri; order Cyprinodontiformes; family Goodeidae; genus Girardinichthys; species Girardinichthys multiradiatus. The sequence goes on along the minus strand of NC_061810.1, from coordinate 11,401,125 downwards.
GTTACTGGTGCACTTAGGTAATGTACCTCTGATGTGCCAGCTGCTGATTTAACATGCACTGCAGTGTTAGAATATTTTACTCCGGGTAGAGGTTTAGTCAGCACAGTTCTACATGCCCCTGTATCACACAAACAGCTATATGCTTTGCCATTTATTATTATGTTTTTATATGGCAAATCTTGCATCCTTCTTAGTGCTATGAGTTCCAGTGCTGCTTGTATGTCAACTTCCTCCATTTCACTACTGTTTTTCTCTGCTAGTGGGGGAGGAGGTGGGGGCTGTGGCTGTAATTGTCAATTCTGGGTAGAGTTGGGGTTATACACCTGCTTTTCATTACATACTGCTCTATATTTACTCTCACTCACTTAAAACTGTGCACATATATTTATATTATATTGTAGATATGTTTGTACTGTTTAATTTGTACTGTATTGCACCGACTACGCCAAAACAAATTCCTTGTATGTCCAAAAACGTACTTGGCAATAAAGCTTTTCTGATTCTGATTCTGATTCTGATTCTCTTGCAAAACATCCTGGCTCATTGCAGATCCAGCAGTTTTCATCTCTTATGCCAGGGTTTTGTAAAATTGTTCTACATTCTCTAGCATAATGCCCTATTTTTCCACACCTCAGACACACATTGCTCTGTGTGTGGCTGTGTCGTGGCCCTCCTCCTCCTCCTCTTCCTCCGTGACCTCTTGCCCCTGAGAGATGCAATGCCATTAAACTGTCTTGCATTCCAAACGTATCTGTCATCCTATTTAGCTGTGTTTTATGGGCATGCTGCGCATACTCTAAGGCTTGGGTAACAGTTCCTGTACTTTGATGAACCCAATGTTTGTCTATATACCGTCTGAGTTCAATTTTAAGGCCTTGCAAAAAGGCTCTCTTCAACTGTTGCTGATAGGCTCCTGCCTCTGCTTCATCATATGGTATAGCAGAGTTTGCTCTAAAAACACGTCTCATCCTATCCAAGAAATCTTGTGGGTCCTCTTCCTCCTTCTGTTTGCATTGTGAGATTTTACCATAATCTGCTGTCTGTATATAAACTCTTCGAATTCTTTCAAAGAGTAAGCGTAAGGCGTCCCTTAAATCTGGTGAATTACGTGCTTTATCACGATAAATAGGCAGTATTTACTAGAAGTGGTGATTAAAATAATACTACCACATTAAAGCAATGTTTACTGGGCAAATGGAATTATACATACAGGGGTTGGACAATGAAACTGAAACACCTGGTTTTAGACCACAATAATTTATTAGTATGGTGTAGGGCCTCCTTTTGCGGCCAATACAGCATCAATTTGTCTTGGGAATGACATATACAAATCCTGCACAGTGGTCAGAGGGATTTTAAGCCATTCTTCTTGCAGGATAGTGGCCAGGTCACTATGTGATACTGGTGGAGGAAAACGTTTCCTGACTTGCTCCTCCAAAACACCCCAAAGTGGCTCAATAATATTTAGATCTGGTGACTGTGCAGGCCATGGGAGATGTTCAACTTCACTTTCATGTTCATCAAACCAATCTTTCACCAGACTTGCTGTGTGTATTGGTGCATTGTCATCCTGATACACGGCACCGCCTTCAGGATACAATGTTTGAACCATTGGATACACATGGTCCTCAAGAATGGTTCGGTAGTCCTTGGCAGTGACGTGCCCATCTAGCACAAGTTTTGGGCCAAGGGAATGCCATGATATGGCAGCCCAAACCATCACTGATCCACCCCCATGCTTCACTCTGGGTATGCAACAATCTGGGTGGTACGCTTCTTTGGGGCTTCTCCACACCGTAACTCTCCCGGATGTGGGTAAAACAGTAAAGGTGGACTCATCAGAGAACAATACATGTTTCACATTGTCCACAGCCCAAGATTTGCGCTCCTTGCACCATTGAAACCGACGTTTGGCATTGGCATGAGTGACTAGAGGTTTGGCTATAACAGCCCAGCTGTGTATAATGACCCCGTGGAGCTCCCGACGGACAGTTCTGGTGGAAACAGGAGAGTTGAGGTGCACATTTAATTCTGTTGGTGCAAGACGTGCACCAACAATTTGTCCTCTTTTGAACTTTGGTATGTCACCCATAATGTTGTGTGCATTTCAATATTTTGAGCAAAACTGTGCTCTTACCCTGCTAATTGAACCTTCACAATCTGTTCTTACTGGTGCAATGTGCAATCAATGAAGACTGGCTACCAGTACCAGGCTGGTCCAATTTAGCCATGAAACCTCCCACACTAAAATGACAGGTGTTTCAGTTTCATTGTCCAACCCCTGTAGTTCTAGACATTTGCCTTAAACTTTTTAGACTATTTTGTTTGCTATAATCAAATGCGCTGGCAGTGGGCTCGGGATTGAATTATTTGTGTATAACTGCACTTTCTGAGTGCAAACTATGGCCATGGAGGACTTTGGTAAGGCTATGGAGAAAGACCACTGGTTCGCCCCAAAGCAATTCTGGCAAAGCATCCAGCACCTCAGGAGAGGGAAGCAGTGCTTCACCAACACTGTTTACAGTGGAGGTGGGGAACTGTTGACCTCAACGGAGGACATTATCGGGCAGTGGAAGGAGTACTGCCATCACGCCTTCCCTGGAAAAAGCAAAGACTGGAGACTCGGGGTTGGACTCATTCATCACCCATGCTGAAGTCACAGAGGTAGTCAAAAAGTTTGGGGGTGGATGAGATCTGCCCTGAATACCTCAAGTCTCTGGATGTTGTGGGGCTCATGGTGCCCTGTGGGGGATGCTACTTGAGTATGGTGTTGGGGGCCCTTTATTTGTAGGATCTCTGCTCCTCCCCTTCTGGTTGGTTCTGGCAGCTCATTGTCTGCAGCTGCAACGCATTCTCCTAATGAGATCATGGGCTTCTTAAGGTAGCTGCTGATACAGACCTTTGCTGGAACATAACCTCAGTTATGTGGACTTATGTCTGTCTGCCTATCCGTCTGCCTGCCTGTCTGCCTGTCGACCTGCCTATCGGCCTACCTGCCTGCCAACATCTGGTAATACTCCCTCCTAAGGACTGCACTGTAAATATTCTCATCACCAGTACTCTCTCCCTCTCCTTGGATTCCTGGGTTTACCTCCTCCTCCTCTGGCTTCTGGACAACTCCAACTCAAGATTCCTTAAACAAAGTCTACATTAGAAATAAACCTCATTTACCATCTTATCCTGTGTGCTGAGTCTGTTTCATCCTCTGGTTTTGTTCTACTTTGACTATTTAAGCAATTCATGATAGTATGTTCCAGCCATCTAACATGTCGAAGAACAATTCAGATGATGAACAGACTTCCTTAAAGGAACGCCTACAATCTACTGAAACCATGCTTCAACAGCTACTGCAACAACAAAGGACTATGGATTCTCATCTCACGGAACTTGATGGTATGGTTCATGCTTTAAGCGAAAACATAACCAAACTCTCACCTGCCTCTTCCAATTTTCCAGTTCGTTTAGAGAATCCTCAACCACCCTCAATTCTATCTTCTGGGATCCGAGAGCCTGACTTCCATCCGTCTGAACTGTTTGATGGTAATCCTAATAACTTTGGTGGTTTTTTTCTCCAGTGTGAATTAGCATTTAGTCGTTGCCCCTCCCTTTTCCCTACTGCTGCCTGCAAGATGACTTATATTGTTACCTCGCTAAAGGGATCTGCTCTGCGCTGGGCGCACGCCTATTTGGCATCTAACCCTGTTGAGTCTCTTAGTTATGCCATTTTTTTCAGTCACTTCAAGAGAGTCTTCGATCAACCACTCCAGCAGGAGGCAGCGGCTAAGAAGATACTCACCCTCAAACAGGGAAGGAGAGCGTTGGCTGAGTTCGCCATCGACTTCCGGGTGGCAGCGCAGGAAGTGGGTTGGGATGAAGTGGCACTCAAGGGTATTTTTGTTAATTCCCTTGCAGATCAAGTAAAGGACCAGTTGGTTTTGAGAGATGAACCCGAAAGACTGGATGAATTAATCAACCTATCGATCCGCATTGACAACCGTCTAAGAGAGAGACAAACAGAAAGGAACTACACTTCACAGTGGCAGCACTCTCTGGCGCCTCGAACCACTTTCCTCGACACACCCACTTCCTCTTCAGAGGGATCTGCGGAACCGGAGCCGATGCAGATTGGTCACACTCGACTCTCCCCAGAGGAACGACAACGTCGCTTTGAGGGTGGACTTTGCCTATATTGTGGACGAGGAGGACATTTTATCACAAGATGCCCCAAGAAGGGAAAAGAGAGGGCTCGTCAATAGGTCAGGGGACTTTGATGAGCATATTCCATTCTTCCCCTGTCTCTCGTCTGTGTTTTCCGGTCACTATTATTGTTGGCCAAGAGAAGTTTCCTGTTGACCCTTTTATTGATTCTGGTGCTGAACAGAATCTTATTTCCTCGGATCTGGTTGATAAACTTCAAATACCCTCTCAGCCTCTCAACAATTCCCTTTCTGTCACTGGCATCACTGGTCAAACCATGTCTCAAGTGAGATTTAAAGTGCCTCAGCTTCACATCATCACCTCTGGTAACCATCATGAATGGGGTGAGTTCTTTGTTGTCTCTTCCATCTCTCCACAATAAGTTTTGGGGTTTCCTTGGTTGCAGAAACATAATCCCGCTATTAATTGGGTGGAGGGCAGAGTAGAGCGATGGAGTAATTTCTGTCTCCAGAACTGCTTAAGAACTGCTGTCTCTCACTCTATCAAACAACTCAAACCTTCTGAGCCTGTTGATCTGTCCAAAGTTCCACCTGAATACCACAATCTCGCACCTGTGTTTAGCAAACAAGGGACTCTTTCTTTACCTCTGCATCGCCCCTATGACTGCCCTATTGATCTCCTCCCAGGCGCTCCGCTACCATCCAGCAGACTCTTTAATCTCTCCGGACCCGAGAGAAAGGTCATGAAAGAGTACATTGAGGATTCTTTAGCATCTGGGATCATTCGTCCGTCTACCTCCCCTGTTGGCGCCGGATTCTTCTTCATGGGTAAGAAGGACGGCACATTAAGACCTTGTATTGATTATAGAGGATTGAATCAAATCACTATTAAAAATAAATACCCACTACCACTTATTGATTCCATACATGAACAATTACATTCTGCCAAGATCTTCACTAAACTCGACCTGCGCAATGCTTACCATTTGGTCCGGATCCGAGAGGGTGATGAGTGGAAAACGGCTTTCAAAACCCCCCTGGGACATTTTGAGTATTTGGTTATGCCTTTCGGGTTGACTAATGCACCCGCTGTTTTCCAGGCTCTTATTAATGATGTTCTTCGTGACTTTCTCAACCTCTTTGTTTTCGTTTATCTGGATGACATTTTGATTTTTTCCCAGGACATAGAACAACATCGCCAGCATGTCAGAACAGTTCTCCAGAGACTTTTTGAGAATCAACTCTTTGTTAAAGCCGAAAAGTGCGAATTCAGTGTCACATCTGTCTTTTTTGGGTTTTATTTTTGAGGCAGGCAGGTACAGAACTGATCCCGAGAAAACCAAGGCAGTGGCAGAGTGGCCTACTCCAACTGATTGCAGGCAACTTCAAAGGTTCTTGGGATTTGCAAATTTTTATAGGAGGTTTATAAGGAACTACAATCAGGTCACTACACCTCTCACTCAACTCACCTCCTCTCTGAAAACGTTCCAATGGACTCCTGAGGCAGAAAGGGCATTTGGTGAGTTAAAGACTCTATTTTCTTCAGCACCCATATTGACCCATCCTGATCCATGTGCACAATTTATTGTAGAGGTTGATACTTCTGACATTGGAGTAGTGGCTATTCTATCTCAACGGTCTCCTCTGGATGATAAAGTACATCCATGTGCCTATTTTTCTCGTCGCTTGTCTCCAGCAGAGCAAAATTATGATGTGGGCAACCGTGAACTTTTAGCCATCATGTTGGCGCTTGAGGAATGGCGGCATTGGTTAGAGGGTACTGAAGTCCCTTTTCTCATTTGGACTGATCACAAGAACCTCTCCTACATTCAAAAGGCCAAGAGACTTAACCCCAGACAAGCCCGTTGGTCTCTGTTTTTTGCTCGTTTTCATTTTTCTATCTCCTACAGACCCGGTTCCAAGAACATTAAGCCTGACGCTCTCTCTCGCCAGTTCTCTCATTCTGACTAACTCAAGACTGAAGCTTCCATCCTACCGGATTCTTGTATTGTGGGCGCCCTCACCTGGGCCATTGAAAAGGACATCAGGGAGGCACAGAGGTCCGAACCTGACCCAGGTACTGGCCCAGTGGGCAAGCTGTTCATTCCCAACTCTGTCGTCGATAAAGTTCTGGATTGGGTGCACAACAATAAACTGACTTGTCATCCTGGGGTGACTCGTATGATCACATTTACCAAAAGGTTTTTCTGGTGGCCGACTATGAACCTCAACATTAAAGATTTTGTTGCAGCTTGTCCCACATGTGCTCGAAACAAGAACACTAATCAACCCCCTGCTGGTCTTCTTCAACCTCTGCCCACCCCTAGCCGCCCCTGGTCCCACATTTCCGTTGATTTCATCACTGGTCTCCCGCCATCTGACGGTAACACAGTCATCCTTACTGTTGTTGACAGATTCTCTAAGACAGCCCATTTTGTTCCTTTACCCAAGCTTCCGTCTGCATTGGAGACTGCCCAACTCCTGGTTCTCCACGTTTTCCGCATCCATGGCATACCTTTGGACATTGTTTCTGACCGAGGCCCGCAGTTCATCTCTCAAGTTTGGAAGGAGTTTTGCAAAGCTCTTGGTGCCTCTGTAAGTCTTTCGTCTGGATACCACCCCCAATCTAATGGACAGACAGAAAGATGCAACCAGGAACTTGAAGTCGCCTTGAGGTGCGTAATAAATGACAACCCCTCTTCTTGGTGCAAACATCTCACATGGATCGAATATGCTCACAACACACATACTTCCTCTGCTACTGGTTTGTCCCCCTTTGAGGCTTCACTGGGCTATCTACCTCCGCTATTTCCCAGTGCTGAATCTGACATCCTGGTCCCGTCTGTTCAGCATTATGTTTCCAGGTATCGCAGGATCTGGCAACAGACCAGGAGGACCCTCCTACGCACTCTGGAACAAAATAAGAGGTTCGCTAACCGTTACCGTACGGTTGCACCTGTCTACCACGTCAATCAGAGAGTCTGGCTTTCCACCAGGAATATTAAATTAAAAGATACTTCTAGAAAGTTGGCCCCCCGTTTCATTGGCCCTTTTCTCATCGAGAGGATCATCAACCCATCTGCAGTGAGACTCAAACTACCATCTTCCATGCACATTCACCCTACTTTCCATATTTCCCAGATCAAGCCAGTCTCGGAAAGCCCCCTGAGTCCTCCCACCAAGCCCCTCATGGTGCCCTGTGGGGGATGCTACTTGAGTATGGTGTTGGGGGCCCTTTATTTGTAGGATCTCTGCTCCTCCCCTTCTGGTTGGTTCTGGCAGCTCATTGTCTGCAGCTGCAACGCATTCTCCTAATGAGCTCATGGGCTTCTTAAGGTAGCTGCTGATACAGACCTTTGCTGGAACATAACCTCAGTTATGTGGACTTATGTCTGTCTGCCTATCCGTCTGCCTGCCTGTCTGCCTGTCGACCTGCCTATCGGCCTACCTGCCTGCCAACATCTGGTAATACTCCCTCCTAAGGACTGCACTGTAAATATTCTCATCACCAGTACTCTTTCCCTCTCCTTGGATTCCTGGGTTTACCTCCTCCTCCTCTGGCTTCTGGACAACTCCAACTCAAGATTCCTTAAACAAAGTCTACAGTAGAAATAAACCTCATTTACTGTCTTATCCTGTGTGCTGAGTATATTTCATCCTCTGCTATTTAAGCAATTCATGATATTATTAGTGGCCATCCGGTCTCTGTACAAGCAGAGCAGGAGTTTTGTTTGCACTGAAGCTCCTAGAGAGATTCTTGTTGGCCCACCATCATACACCGGCTTCAACAAACCCAGTATTATCTGGACAAAGCCAGCAGCACTGTGAGGATCTTGTTCTTTGATTTCTCCAGTGCATTTACCACATTTCAACCTGGTTTGCTTTGTCAGAAACTCCAGAAGACTCAGGTGGAGGCCTCAACAATCTTCTGGATCAATGACTACCTGACAAACACACCACAGTTTGTGAGAGGGTTGTGTTTTTAACCAGGTAGTCAGCAGCACAGCAGAACCACAGGAGACTGTAGACTCACCATTCCTCTTCACTCTGTACATCTCAGACTTCCAGTACAAGACAGACTGTCACCTGCAGAAATACTCAGATGATTCTGCAGTCGTGGGGTGGATCAGAGATGGACAAGAAGCTGAGTACAGGGAGCTGGTGGACCGCTTTGTGGCATGGTGTGGAAACAATCATCTCATCTTGAACATGAATAAAACAAAAGAGATGATTGGAGATTTTAAGAGAAACATGAATAAGTCAAAAACTATTTCCATCATGGGAAAAGAGGTGGAGGTGGTGGAGGAGTATAAATACCTCGTTGTTCACCTGGACAACAGACTGAAGTGGAGATGCAACTGGAGCTGTTTACAAGAAGGGACAGACCAGACTGTACTTGGTGTACGGTGTTTGCAGCAAGATGCTGCATATCTTCTATAAGTCTGTTGTGGAAAGTGTGATCTCTTCTGCCATCATCTACTGGGCCAGCAGCATCAAAGACAGGGACTTAAAAACAAGCTGATAAAGAAGGTTGGCTCTGTTCTGGTGACTCCTGGAGGTCAAATTCACCAAATTGGACATGTCCCAAGCCTATCAGCAGCTCTCCCTGGACAAAGAATCAAAAAAGTTCACTACCATCAACACTAACTGAGGACTGTACCAATATACCAGACTGCCTTACAGGGTGTCATCAGCATCTGGCATTTTCCAGCTTACCATGGACAACCAATTACAGGAACTACCACGGGTGGTGGTAAGGGTGGATGACATTTTGGTGACTGGAAAAGACAACAAAAATCACCTCCGAAATCTGGGGGCTGTGTTGGAGAGGTTCTCTAAGGCAGGACTTCGATTAAAAAAGGCAAAATGTGTGTTTATGGCTCCAGAGGTTACTTACGTAGGGTACAGAATCAGTCATGAGGGTGTCCATCCAGGTTTTGACAAAGTCCAAGCCATTGTCGATGCTCCTCAACCACAAAATCAGTCACAGCTGAAATCATTCTTGGGCATGCTTAACTACTATCACAGGTTTTTGCCTAACATTGCCACTGTGCTCGAACCTTTGCATAAGCTTTTGAGAGGTGGGGTTCAGTGGAACTGGGGGACCCGTCAAAGGCAGGCTTTTGAGGAGGCAAAAATGGGACTTCAGTCAGAACAACTTTTGGTTCACTTTGATGACACGAAACCATTATATATGTCATGTGATGCATCACCATATGGTATCGGTGCTGTTTTGGCACACAAACGTCCAGATGGCACAGAGAGACCCATTGGTTACATGTCACGCTCACTGTCATCAGCAGAATGTGGGTACTCCCAGCTTGAGAAAGAGGCACTAGACATCATCTTCGGCCTGAAGAAATTCCACCAATACTTGTTCGGTAAACACTGCACAATTGTGTCTGATCACAAACCATTGCTGGGCCTCCTGGCCGAGAAAAAAGGAATACCACACACGGCGGCGGCAACCAGAGTTCAGAGGTGGGCGGTGATTTTGGCTGCTTATGAGTATACACTGGAAAATAAAGAGGGATCTAAACATGGTAATGCAGACGGGCTGAGTGGCCTCCCACTCCCACATGTTCCAGCTGCTACGCCCCAAGTTGATGAAGTGATCATGTTAATGGAACACATGAACAGCACTCCACTGCAGGTTAAACACATTCAGGAGTGAACTCGTACAGACCATGTCCTCTCAAGAGTACAACAATGGCTGAGACAGGGCATCTGGCCATCTGACTGCTCAGACCCAGAAATGCAGCCCTACATGAGAAGAAGCCACGAACTAAGTATGGAGGAGGGGTGTATTCTGTGGGGAAGAAGAGTGATAATTCCACCATGAGGACGACATATCATGATCAAAGAGTTACATGAGGCCCATCTTGAGGCATCAAGAATGAAGACTCTGGCTCGCAGCTACATGTGGTGCCCAAACATGGATACACATCTGGAGGCAGCAGTACGACAGTGCCACGCATGTCAGTCCAATCTTGCTGCACCAGCAAAGGCACCCCTACATCCATGGGAGTGGCCTTCCAAACCATAGATGAGAGTACATGTAGATTTTTGTGGCCCAATGCAAGGAAAATGGATCATGATTCTGGTGGACGCCCACTCAAAGTGGATTGAGGCCCATCCCATGTCATCCATAACCTCAACAGCAACCATCGAGAAACTGAGATACATTTTTGCCACACATGGGATTCCAGCCATCCTGGTTAGTGATAACGGTCCCAGTTTGGTCAGTGCTGAATTGAAACAGTTTCTCAAGAAAAATGGCATAAAGCACATAACAATTTCACCCTACCACCAATCTTCAAATGGATATGCGGAGCGGGCAGTCAGGGTAATCAAGGAAGGGGTTAAGAAAATCAAAGAAGGCAGCTTGGAGACTAAGTTGGCAAGAGTCCTTTTCAATTATCGGCTGACTCCTCAGACCGTGACTGGAATCGCACCTGCAGAGCTCCTTATGAGCAGAAAATGTCACACTGTGCTGGATCAGGTGTGTCCATCATTGATGAATAAAGTTGGATTAAACCAAGCCAGACAAAAAAGCTGTCATGAAATAAACCCCTAAAATAGGAGTCTCACAGAATCTGATGCAGTGTATGTCAGGGGATATTCAGGCCGCAAGTGGATCCCGGCTACACTCATCGAGAAAACCGGTCCAGTGTCTTGGAGAGCGAGAACCCTGGAGGATCAGCTGGTGAGATGCCATCAAGACCAAATCCGTCCACGTTATGACCAGAGACTGACTCAACAAGCACAACAAGAGGTTTTCCCTGGAGATGATGGACCTCAGCAGCGGGTTGAGGGGACTGAGGAACATGAATGCTTGGAGCAGATTGCTGGGACTACACGTTATCCAGTCCGAGTTAGGAAGGCAGCCGCATACCTTAAAGATTACATTCTCCCAGGGGCAGAATAATCCCCTTGTGGTTCCTCGAGGAGAGGGCAGTCTACCCTGACCTCGTAGATTAGAAATATGTTGTTGCATAGGTTCATTATTATATATATGTATTAAATATATATATATATCAAGCTGTACCTTTGTTATTGACCATGGGTGAAGGGAAAGTTATAAGTTGAATGTTTTATGTTAAGTTTCTGTAAACTCATAGCCTGGCATCAATGCGGACAGCAATATGGACTAGCTAGGGGTCCTAAACGGTTTGGGGAAATATAGCAACACTGCAGGCATGAACAGTGTGTATAAACCTGATGGTGTTCAGTGTAAATAAAGGAATTCCAGTTGAGCTTGGAGCAGCAATTCTTTTGTTAGATCTCAAACTTTACTTTATTACAACAATAATATTAAAGACCACAATGGCCGGAGCGGGTCAAACCAAAATATATTATTTCTATTTACAAATCATAAACCATGTTTGAAGGGTGAAAGAAAAGAAAAAAAAAGGACACATCAGCTTTCGGAATTACACGTAGGCGGGGCGCTGTGTGTAATAACATCCTAAACTAACTGATCACACATAAAATCAGCTGTTCAGACACAAAATCATTTAATCTAAAACACATGAAACATTAATACCAGGAATCAGCGTGATTGGTTTTGGAAATGTATTGACGGCCCTAAAGCGAACCAGCTTCTGCAGGAGGGAGCGGGCTGAGAGCAGCTGCCCGTTATCCGATTGCCTATATTGGATAAAACAGGAGGAAGTATCCGCGGAATCCGTGGAGCATGAATATCCAACCAAAAACTAACTTCACCGAGTCAAAAGGCCGTGGTTTTGCACTTCAAAGTCTTGTCCTTGTCATGCTGAGGCAAAAACTTCCACATAAAACCCAAAAATGTAACTTCCTCAGGCAAACTTTGCATCTCTCCTCTCTGCTTCTCCTGCTCCATCCCCTTCACACCAAGACATGGAGGCCCACCTAAACTAACAGGTCGAGCATGGAGATAATTAATCAGAGAAGCAGTCAATATATCTATGGTGACTCTAAAGGAGCTGCAGCAACAAGAAAAAAAGAAATCTCTAAAAAATCCGTTTGCTACAATCCATTTATGAGGCACATAAAACAAAGACCCAATTTTTGGGCCAAAGGGTATGTGTAGTAAAAAACTGCTACACATCATGCTGAGCAAACCATCCCCTCCACGAAACATGATAGTGGCAGCATCATTTTGTGGGAATTATTTCTTTTCACAGGGATCTGGAAGCTTGTCAGAGTTGATGAGATTGTGGGTGGCGGTAAATAAAGAACAATCATGAAATTAAACCTGTTAGAAGCTGCAATAGGCTTAAGACTGGGGCTGAGGTCCACACTCCAACAGGACGACTCTAAACATTCAGCCAGGGCTATAATGAAATGGTTTAGATTAAATGTCGAAGTTTAGACATAAATCTATTTGAAAACTTGGAGCAAAACTTGCAAGAGCACTCATCTTCATATCAGGATATCATAATAATGGCAAAGCCTCTTCCGCAGACGATGTTACATACTGACAGCAACTGTATAACAAGACAGACTTTAGTTAGACAATTAATATCGTGCTATTTTTACATCCTGAGAGCAGGAACAAGAATGAAACCTAGAACTATAAATCTATAATGTCCAACATCAAATAGTGGCTGTAAAGGTCACGGTTATTCCAGCTCCCTCAGATGACTCACTCACATCCCTCTCTGTCAATCAGCACACATCCTGTTTGTGGCGAAAGGAGTTAAAGACCCTCAGGAGGACCATTACTCCCACAGTGAGGCTGACAACATTCAACATCATTCTGTTGATTGTACAGCATAGCTTGAAGTTTACAACTAAAAAGCGTTGCTTGCTCCTTAGGGTTAGTTGTGGGGGATGACACCTTAATTATATAGGAAAGAGTAAACTCATACACATTTATGAATATATCTGTAGTCTTCAGGGTAAATGGGAATATTTCCCTTGATCAGTTTTGAATGTCTGTTTTAAAATCTTAGTGAGCTTTAGCAGTCAAACTTTGCACAGGTTGGTGTCTGAATTGTAAAGGGAAAAGTTTCTTTTAACAATCAACATCTTGTGGTGACTGAATTTCTACCTGAAGGAAATAGTCTGGGATGAAAATCTGACACCAATTACACTAACAAATAAATGTTGGACTGCGGCAGTGTGCAATAATGTTTCTAGCCCTGATTTTAGTCATTGTTTCCAGAACTGAGACAACCTGAGAAAGAGTTCATAATCCACAGCACCATGAACATCAGTCTTTCATAATGTGGAAATGTTTAACTTTACACATTTTTTATTAATAATTTCCTTACTAATGAGCAACTGAAAATATCCTCCAAACTCTAATGCACCATTAGATCAAAAACCTGACACGGCTTTTGATCTATCTTCCTTCCCTACCCTAATGGTGAATAGTTTATCTCTCAGATTTTCTTGCTAATGTTATTGATCTGTTGATATTAAATCTAATTAGCTGCAGAAAGAACACTGACTTGAAAATTTATTTATATAGCATTATATAACCACTATAGCATTACAGAGATTGTAAAGCATTTCAGAACCTCTAATTTGTTTTATTTTTACATGAAGTTAAACAAAAAAATATTTCAAAAGGAAAAAAAAATTATTGAATATGTTTAAAAACTTTGTCCAGGGTGTACCCCGCCTCTCGCCCATAGACTGCTAGAGATAGGCACCAGCTTCCCCGCGACCCACTATGGAATAAGCGGTAGAAAATGACTGACTGACATTTCATGTTCATCCCTCATATTGCTAAAAGTAATAGGTAAGTACATTTTTCACAGATTAAAACTGATTTTAGTCATGTTTACAGTTTACTGCTTTAATATGTTGAGCTAAATTCAATAAATAAACAATAATTTTGAATTTATTTCAAAGAAACCATGCATGCCATCATTAAACAAAGTAGTTGTATGCGGCTTGATTAGATTATATGATTATTAGGATATTGATTTTATTATTACATGATATTGTCTGGTCTCAAGCTGCTTATTTTATGTTTGTCAGTTTTCCTGTTGTTTTCTGTGCTCAGATATTCTGTTGGGTCTGCTTCAGGTTCTGTAGACCTCAGTTAGCTTATTGAATGTTACAGTTTACAGCTTATTTGAAAGATTCTTCTCTCTAATTAAAAATCATAGCAAAAGATGAAAGACAAGAAGAATTAATGAACTGTGAGAGGGATTAGCAAAGATTCCATCCTCCATCACTAATTGTGTGTTTCTGTGACATACAAAATTACTTAAAAACACTGTAAAAAATGAAAGAATTCCTACCTTGTGCATTTGATGATATGGTTTCTCATTTCATTTAAAAGGAATGTTCAATTCAATTCAGTTTATTTATATAGCGCCAATTCACAACACATGTCGTCTCAAGGCACTTCACAACAGTCAGGTACATACATTCCAATTAATCCTAATCATTGAACAGTGCAGTCAGATTCAGTTATTTATTCAAATTGGATAAAAAGTTTTTCTATCTAAGGAAACCCAGCAGATTGCATCCAGTCAGAGACTTGTAGCATTCACTCCTCCTGGATGAGCATGTAGCGACAGTGGACAGTCACTGGCGTTGACTTTGCAGCAATTCCTCATACTGAGCATGCATGTAGCGACAGTGGAGAGGAAAAACTCCCTTTTAACAGGAAGAAACCTCCAGCAGAACCAGGCTCAGTGTGAGCGGCCATCTGCCACGACCAACTGGGGGTTTGAGAGAACAGAGCAGAGACACAAAGAGAACAAAGAAGCACTGATCCACGAGTACTTTCTATGGGAAGGAAAAGTAAATGTTAATGGATGTAGCTCCTTTAGTCGTTTCATCTAGAAAGAAAGAACAGATAAACTCTGAGCCAGTTTTCAAGGTTAGAGTCTGAAAGAGAGCACATATAATTAGATAGAGTTAAAGCTGTTGGAATAATTGTATATAGTTTTTATCTTTTATCTTATATTTTCTCCTATTCTTTAATTTGACTATTTGATTTTATAACCTTTCATGATGTTTGTGTGAGTAAGGATGTGTGAGTTGTCTGCAGGCAAAGATCATAAATGGAGCTGAGAAGGAAGCAGTCCGCAGTTGAGGAGGTCATAAAGATGAAGGCTGATTGCGCTGAACAGAAGATGCACTGATCCTAAGATGGGGAGACTGTGGAAGTGTGTTGTTAAAAAATAATGGTGTTTATGACCTGTTTACGATGCAGCTGTTTTTCCCATCCTTAGAGAGCAACATTCTTTGTAACTAGGGACCCCCGAAAGAAAATAAAAAGAGAGGTGTGGACAGATGTTTTTCAGAGTGGTAGGAGATTTGTAACTGAAGCACATCTCTGTCCGTTCTCCTCGCTGCGAGTGAAATAACTAATTCTTTGTCTTTCTCTTCTTTTTGTGATGTTATAAGTATTTTAGGTTGTTTGAACCTGACATTAATTTGGTCCTTCGGAGCCGGATTCCAACTACGCCTGAGGATTCCAGCGGGTTGGTAGATTCCAGCAAAAGACCGTGCGCATTGCAGTCTTCAACAGGAAGACTCACAGACCCTTTCCGGGACTGGATCTCGGCCCGCCCGCTGGGGTCTGACGGCTGACTGAACTCCGAGAGAGAGGGGAAGACAAATTGGTGAGTTGAGTTTGGACTTTAAAAGTGTGACGAATGACTGGGGGTCATTGCGTGAAATAAAATCTTGTGAATCCTAGGCCCTAACAGGTAAAGGTAGGATGGCGGAGTCCTGAAAAAGTATTAAGAAGTAATACTGAAATTCCGTGATTTCAGGACGGCGGAGTCCGCGTTTAAGTATTTTAAACAAAAATACTACGAAAATTCCGCGTTTAAAAAGTGTGAATGTGAGAAATGAATGGAGGATTTAAACCACTAGGTTTTGCCTCATACCAAAGCAGTAGGATTGTAAGTGACT
This sequence comes from Girardinichthys multiradiatus, assembly GCF_021462225.1. Lineage (NCBI taxonomy): Eukaryota > Metazoa > Chordata > Actinopteri > Cyprinodontiformes > Goodeidae > Girardinichthys > Girardinichthys multiradiatus. The sequence continues at coordinate 11,385,100 of NC_061810.1, read as the reverse complement.
AACTTTTGTGGATGCAAAGGCAAGAATTCTCCACTCGAAAGAGTTGAAGTGAGAATTACCACAAACGGAGATTTTTCTGTCACCCTACTGAGCAGAATAATCCAGCATTTAGAATACCCTAGGTATTTATATGCTGGACCAAATTTAAATAAAAAAAAATAATGGGAAAATAAACTAAAAATGAATAACAATGCAAAGATTGGAAATTTATAGAAGCACAGGATCAAATTTAAAATATTAAAATTAAAATATTGAGATAAATGGATAACCACACATCATTATGATGGTCGTTTAAACTCTAAACAAATTGTTAATCTATAGGATGCAATAATTAAAAGTACAATAAAAGTACATGTGATTTAAGAAAAATGGACAAAGAAGGTTATGATGATGTAGATTATTGGGTAAAAGTAACTAAAAAGAAAGAGATGTGATGCAGGAGATAAGAATGGACGTTTTTGTGGAAAGCAGAAAAGGTCAGAGGGCTAAGAAGTAATTTTTGATGGACTTGCAAAGTAGAACAGCAGGACAAAAGAAAGGGAGTAAAAAGAGTAGGTGGAAAGTTTTTGTTTTGTACCAAAGATCTGATGAGGTTTGACAGGATTGGATGGGCTAAAATGAGTCCCTTTGGTGAATAAATCCATCCCCACCATGGCTGTACCTCATGTATGTTTTATTTGTGTTTATTTTTTTTATTATAGTTTTTAGACGCTGAAGGCTGTTGATACAGCGTGTCACGGAGGTTCATGGCATGACACGGTTTTTCTCTGTGTAACCTTAGAAAATATTTTATTCTTTTTAACAGCAGAACAAACAGTGAGGGCATTAATCGATAGGCTTACAGTTAGGTACAGGCGCAGAGCTGACTACGCAGAAATAGCCAGAGTGAAACAAAAAGAGGAAGAACCCTTTGAAGAATATAGGATTAGACTGACAAAAGTGTTTAAAATACATAGTGGTCTACAAGAAGATGAAGACAAGCAAGGAGCTTATCGACAGCAGTTAAAAAATGCACTACATGCTGGTTCCAGGGATGCAATTAATACCTGGGTAAGGAGACATTTTATAGGGTTCCCCACAGCAAATCTAGAAGACTATGTTAATCATGCCCTCCATGCAGAAAAAGTAATGAAGGATTAAAAAAAAAAAAAAAGATAGCCAACACCTTTTTTCAGCAAGAAGAAGAAGAACAGATTTATTATCAAAACAACAGAGGAAGAGGAAGATTTAAAGGCAGAGGACAAAACCGCAGGGGTCAGAGAGGAAGAGTGAGCAGAGGAAATTACAGACAATACACTTCAGGGTGTTGGTGTTGTGGAATAGAAGGACATCTGGCCAGAGACTGTCCTGAGAGGAAAAATAATGATTCAGCATGACTAGGACAGAAAATAAGTGAAATTGTTCCTAGTACCTCAGACACAGATGAAAACAAAAACCCAAAAACACAGGGGCAGGATGTCCTCCTAAATTTCTAGGACCTTCTCTCCCTAGATAGCATAAAACCTGAAGTTACCTTACTGTTGAATGGAAAATCAATTACTTTTCTTTGTGATACCAGAGCATGCAGGACCACCTGTAGAGAAACAATCCCAAATTCCAGACTTAGTGATCAGCAAATAACAGTAAGGTCAGCTAGTGGGAAATTGACACGAGTCTGTGAGTCTGAACCAGTTTGGATAAGAGATCCCAATGGACAGTCATGCCAGCTATCTATTCTAATGTTCCCTGAGTGTCCGGTGAATCTATTGGGACGAGATGGATTACTACATCTGGGGTTAGCATTAATTCCAACCTCAGAAGGATATATTGTAGTAAAGAGAAAAGCAGAACTCAGCCAAGGAGATTTTTTTGTGTTGAAAGGAGTAGGAGCACCTTATTGCTATTATTCACTGGATGTTCCGAACAAACCACCCCTAGACATAGGGACAGCTTTATTAGCAGAAGGAAGAAATGTCATTACTCGAACTGATCTGGCTTTATGTTTAGAGTCGCTGTCCTGCTGGAAGGTGATCCTTCACCCCAGTCTCAAGTCTTCTGCAGACTCCAACAGGTTTTTTTTCCAATACTGCCTTGTATTTGGTTCCATCCATCTTCCCATCAACTCTGACCACCTTCCCTGTCCCTGCTGAAGGGAAGCACTCCCAGAGCATGATCCTGCCTCCACCATATTTGAAAATGGGAATGGTGTGTTCAGAGTGATGTGCAGTGTTATTTCTCTGCCACACATAGAATTTGGGATTCTGGCCAGAAAGTAAATTTTAGGTCTTCTGACCAAAGCACCTTCTTCCATATGTTTGCTGGGTCCCCAACATGGCTTCTGACAAACTGCAAACGGGACTTCTTATGGTTTTCTTTTAACAATGGCTTTCTTCCTGCCACTCTTCCATAAAGACCACATTTGTGCGGTGCACGACTAATAGTTGTCCTGTGGACAGATTCCCCCACCTGAGCTGTGGATCTCTGCAGTTCTTCCAGAGTCACCACGGGACTCTTGGCTGCATCTCTGATCAGTGCTCTCCTTGTTCGGCCTGTAAGTTTAGGTGGACGGCCTTGTCTTGGTAGGCTTACAGTTGAGCCATACTCTTTCCATTTCATGATGGATTGAACAGAACTCCATGAGATGTTCAAAGCTTGGGAAATCTTTTTATAGCCTAAACCTGCTTTAAACTTCTCCACAACTTTATCCCTGACCTGTCTGGTGTTTTTCTTGGACTTCATGATGCTATTTGCTTCCAAATAGTCTCTTAACCAACCCTTGAGGCCGTCACAGAGAAGCTCTATTTGTATTGAGATTAGATTACACTCAGGTGGACTCTATTTAGTCATCAGGCAACTTCTGAAGGCAATTGGTTGCACTCAGAGTAAAGGGGGGGCTAAATACTTTTGCATACCGCACTTGTAAAAAACTTTTATGTCATGTATAATTTTCTTTCCACTTCACAATTGTATACCACTTTGTGTTGGTCTTTCACATAAAACTCCAATAAAATATATTTATATTTGTGGTTGTAATGTGACTATGTGGAAAAGTTCAAGGGGTAGGAATATTTTTACAAGCCACTGTACAAACCCAATTCTAAAGAAGTTGTAATGTTGTTTAAAATGTAAATGGATTGGAGACAGGCCAGTCTAGTACCAGCACTCCTTTACTATGAAGCCACGCTGTTGTAACGTACAGAATGTAGCTTAGCATTGTCTTGCTGAAATAAGCAGGGACGTCCCTGAAAACGACGTTGCTTGGATGGCAGCAGATGTTGCTCCAAAACCTTCATGCATCATACAGCATTAATTGTGACTTCACAGATGTGTAAGTTAACCATGCCATGGGCACTAACACACCCCCACACCATCACAGATGCTAACTTTAAACGCTGCACTGATAACAATATAGATAGCCAGCCCTTTTCCTCTTTGACTCAGAGGAAATAATGTCCATGATTTCCAAAAACAAATAAAAAATGTGGACTCGTCAGGCCACAGCACACTTTTCCACTTTGCGTCAGTGCTTTTCAGATGAGCTTGGACCCAGAGAAGTCAGCTGTGTTTCAAGGTGTTGTCAATATATGGCTTAGGTAGAGTTTTGACTTGCATTTATAGATGTAGAGATGAATTGTGTTAACTGACAAGGGTTTTCTGAAGTGTTCCTGAGCCCACGTGATAATGTTTTTAAAGGAATTTGTTAAGAACTTTTAATCAGTTATATAACTGAGAAGTTTTAAAATGGTTGCAGGTCAAAATACACATCCTACGTGCTTCAAAAACTAACAATAATCTACAATGTTTGGATAAAAAAGATTGTATTTTTTAGTGAACGCCAAAAACTAAATGTAAAGTTGCTAACATTTAAAGCTTTACTAAAATAAGTCTAAAGTAGACTCACAACATTGTTTCATACGATGGAAGAGCACAGTCACAGCACCGACAAACAATTTTCAGGGTCAATTTGTTTTAATGTATTACTCATTAGGCTTTAGTTGCACATGAACATAAAATGTACAATTAGACTGTAATGTAGACTATAACAGAAAAGCATTTGTATTAATTTTATATTTATTTATTTGATAAGAACAAGTACATGCATTTTACATGACATATACAGTCAACATGAGGCTGGAATCACTGAGAACCGGAGGGTAAGGGACAGTCCTCAAGCTGCAGAAGGAAAAGACAATAATTCGCATGAAATATAGTTCTACTTTTCCATAAAATCAGCAGAGTGTTAAGTGATCTTGGAGACTGCATCATGTGTTTTTCTGATAAACTGTATCTTTTACCTTGATTAGCCACAGTGTATTCCCTCTCAGCCCGGTCAGCTAGAGAAGAAAGAAAAGTATTGATAGGAAATCAGAAATGACTTTTCATTTGTCAAATTAGTGTGACTCAAATGTGTTTTCTGCATGAAGATTTACTGGGCTGGTAGTAGTCATAGAGGGCGATCACTGCTGGTTTGAGGTTCTGCACAGGGATCTGCTGTTGGAGCACCAAGCTGAGGTTGACTGGTACGGCCTTCATAAGCTGAGCAGAAGATAGCAGTATTCAACCTTAGTGACAAACCCATCCGTCATTATGTCTTATTCTGAGCTGCTAATTGGTCCCACCTCCTTTAAGTACACCACAACATGGCCGTTCTTGTGTTCAACACGATCCACCAGCTGAGCACCTTCAAGCTGTGAGGAGAACATATTCAGCAGCCTTATTATCACAGCCACAGTGAGCTCAGAAGCAGGTCCAGTATTCTGTCAACATCTGTGTTCAGGTTAAAGTCACTGCTTCCACTCACATTTTTCATAGACTGTGGATCGGGGATAAATCCTGAGAGCAAGGCAATATCCAGAATCACCATGTTAGTGCTGGCCTCTTTTCCATTGTACCTGGAACAGAACAATAAATATGCTGTTGTGTAGTAGTTTCAGGGGACAAATACAGTCTCTAATTTCTTTTATACTAATTTTGTTTTATGTTGGGAGACTAAATGTCCATGAAAATGTCCAGAAAAAACACAATTATTACATTGTACTTTGACTACATGCATTGTAATTGTTATATTGTTAAAAGTATGTAGATTTACTCTTATTCTTTTACCATCTGTCTAGGGACTGCAGGTGAAAAATAGCTTTCTGGCTAACTCTGGAAATTTTATAGGAAATATTAATATGCATTTTTCCTGTAATAAATATATATAAAAAAACATTAAAGGTTAAAATCAATTTGCATCTTATTTGGTGAAATACGTATTTGAACCCCGCCAGGATTCTGTTTTGCAAAGATTAGCGTGAACAGCAAAAAAAGAAATTAGGTTTATAAAGAAAACCTATTTTTATTTGTAGAATGGGCTACAAATCAGTCAGAAGGAGGCTTGGTGAGAAGGTGACATCTGTAGGTGAAATATTGTTCAAATGGAAGAAATATAAAATGACTACCAATCAGCCTGGATCGGGAGCACGATGCCAGAGCTGACCTATGTGTTGAGCATGATCATGAGTAAGGTTAGGGATCTACCCACAACTCCAAGGGACAAACAAAGAGCAAGACTGCCATCCCCACAGTCAGACATGATGGTGAGAACATTATGATGTGGGGCTGTTTTGCTACATTACAATTTCACCACATCCAGAGGTAACTAAGCAGAGCCATGTGCCATAAAATCTAGTTCAATCAGTCTCACTGAGGTAACTTAAAACTAGTAAAACGAGTAGCATGCATGTTAAACATCTAATATTACCCTGTTAAAATCCCACTGTTTCTCTATAAAGAGCAGAATGACTGATTTACAAGAGTAACAATCAACACAGTTGGCTGTGCTCTCTTACTTTTCATGTGTGTCTTCTGCTTGTACAAAAATCAGAATGATGATATAATGATGTTATAATAAAAAGGTTTTTATCATAAAATCAATATATTCTTTAATTTCAGCAACAGTTGCAATGATTGTCAGTTTTCTTCTTTAAAGTGATTAGATTGTATATTTAATAATTTCAGTGTAAATACCTTGATAAAGTCAATCTTTGGTGTCTTTACACAAGGTTATAACCATACTCACCCAACCCTACTGGGCAACAACAAGAAGTAACATCCTACCTCTCTGCTTCAGGTTTCTACACCAAATACCGTCATGTGTTACTGGGGTAATGAATATTAACTTTGCTCGTTTAAATGTAAAAAAAAACATAAATGAATTTAAACTGTACCATAAAAATGAGAAAATGTGTCTTCGTAAGCACAGAACCTTGTACTATCCAGCCATCAGGTCTGAATGATGCTACATTCTCTGTTTCTAACTTTCGGCTGGTTTTTTAGGACTTACTGCAAAATGAGACTCAGGGTGACTTTGGGTGTTTTGTGAGAGGAGTCATACTCTGGTAGAACCTCCACACTCATAGTGGTGGCATCAGGAGGAGGTGGGATGTTGTAGTGCTGAGAAATCTGAGAACCGTAACAAAGGAAAATTAAAAAATGAATAAAATCCAAAATAGTGCACATTTCAGTTTCCCTAACCTTGCACAGGCAGAAATTTGATCTATGATTGTTTGGCTTCATTGCCTTCTGAATTCAACACATTTAAAAGACTACCACTAGATTTAAAAAATAAAAAATATTTGCCTTTTCTGAATGTTTAAATAAACAAAAGTCACATTTCTTCAGAATGGGGATGCTGTCACTGACCTGCACTGAGGTACATGCAGTCCCCTTCACCTCCAAGCTGTACTTTCCCGTCATGTCCTGCAGCATCTTCTCCTGGTAGAGCAGTTTGTTGTCTGGGTTCACATCGAACACCAGCTGACCGCTGGGAGACTGAATTGTCACTGTGCTGGAACCTACAGGGCTGAATACCAGACTGGAGTAGAGGGACAGAGCCTGAAGAGCCACCACGGTGTCCTACAACACAAAGTACAACATGTATGACTGTACATTCAGGTGTTTTGCCCAGAACCATATCAGTACTGACATTATCAAGCAATGTTTGTAGGCCTAAGATAAAATAAATTCTTAAGAATCACACTCCTGGTGTGTTGACACACTGCAAAGTTGGAGGTGGATTGTAGAGGACAGCGGTAATCATCTCTGTGCTAATTTCTGGCCTACTGGCTAAATGAAGGACTCATTCATTGCTGGTTGTGTGTGCTCGATACGGGGTGATCTGTAAGTTTTTCTTGAAATTGAGTTTGAGTATATGTAGGAAATATGAACCTCGTAACAAATGAGTTTGTTTTGACAGGCCGCTGAAGGTCAGAAAACGTTTTTGTGTAGGTCATTAGCCAGCTAGCTAGTAGCTTGGGTAACTGAACACTGGCTTACATATAACTATAATATTTGTTTGTTGCATAATGGGGAAAGATGTGAAGGTAATTAGTTCATCTGTTAATTTTAAATGAGCCATGTGAGTGTAAGTTTGCATTATTTGGAATGCAATGGATTAAGAATATGTTTTTGTGTTTGTATATTTTCAGTTTCAGAAAAAGAAAAGAAAGGGGAAGAATTATGGTTCAAGTCAACCGTTTGAAAGTTCTTCAGACTCCTGGACTATTTTGTTTAGCCCTCTGTCTAGGTTATGTAGGGACACATAACTGAGGGCAGAAGAGTCACCCTGAGGGTTTTTAGGAATCTTAAATGAAGTCAGGTTGCCAGTTTGCTACATTTTTCACTCAACACATAATTATTGAAACATTTCGACAAGAATCTGGGCCCACATTTGTGTAACTCAGTAGCTAGCATGCAGCCAACCATTAATAGTATTAATTTTGCTGCCGCTTATTTTACATTAAAATTGTACACTTTCTTTTACTGCATTTCATCAGAATTTTTATTTTTTTTTACCGTGTCCTGTCCGGCGGAGTAGCGCTCAGAATTGTTGTCTGAGTGCCAATAAATTTCCCAACAGATTTACTTGTACAAGCGGAGCATCACAGCTAATGCTTTAAAGCTCTGCTTGATATTTATAAAGAAAGTTTTATTATAAATTTCTTTGGGAATATTTCAACTGTTACAGACACGGAGACTGAAATGAAAAGGAAAAAAGAAGCTCAAAAAAGAGAAAGACTGGGCAAAAGGGAAAAAGGGGAGAAAAGGAGGAAAGAGTGGAGGAGAGAAAGAAGGAGGAAGAGAACACAAGACCACACCCCGCTTGCCTATACACCTGCAGCTGTTTTAAATTTTTTTAACAAAATAGTACATGGTAATTATGAATGCAAAATGTACTTAGTGAGAGGTTCAGCTTTTGTATACAATGTTTCTCCACAAAAATATGCAATAGCGAGTGTGAGGATCCACAGACCTGCTCCATGGTCCCTGGATGGACACTGAGGAGATCCGAGCCACAGACATCCAAAGGTCCCCCCAAAGGAATCCCAGGAGAACTACCGCCGGGACTACCGCAACCCCCCCAGAGAAGAGCAGTGGAGAGTCCCAGGGGAACCACCCAGCAGTGACAGTGCAGAAGACCCAGGGAGCCGCAGCGACGACCCCACAGGCCCCGCCGGCAGCTATTCATGTCCGAGCAAATCCAGCCATGGACCCAGAGGACCAAGACCCCAGGACACACCACCCCCCAAGCAGAAGCCCAACATAGCCCAGGGGGCCAGGCCCTGGCAAGCAGCCACCAGGAGTGAGCCAACACACACCAAACCACCCGGACACCGAGAACCACAAGTACACCAGTGAGTAGAGACTCCAACCACCGACAGGTAGTGTGGCGGAGAGGAAATAGGCCCCCCATAATATGGGGGCCCTAAGCTGATCCAGGAGAGGGAGCAGTCCAAGACCCAACCTGTCACAAAAAAAAAAAAACAGGCACACACAGTCACAACCACCCACTCCCACCCACATGCATACACATATGCCCAACGTAAAGACAAACAACAATGGACATCATACACTCACTCACACTCCCCATGCATACTCTATACTCCCAAGTCCAGGCAACCAGCCCCCGGACCCAGGAGGTGGTCCCCTTCCCTACTGGGGCAGAGACAGGCAGACAGTGCTGGCACCGCCCAGACCCGGGTGACCCCGGCCCGGCTCCCGCCCCCCCCCGCCCCGAACCCAGTCCCCAACAACCCCCAATCCACCTTCGGAGAGGGGGCTATGTACAAAAAAGCGGTCCACATGGTTCAAACCAGCCCGCCAACCGGAGCCGCCCCAGGACAGAGCCGTCCCGACCCCCCAATGAGCTCCGATCCCAACACCATGAGTCTCCCACCCCCAATGAACCCCAACAAGAACCTCCCTACAGGGCCGCCCCCAACAAGAACACCGATATCGAACACATTGCCGCGAACTCAAATGCAACGAATCCCCTCCCCTACAGGGGCACACCCCCACAGGTGAACTCCATGGCAAAGAAGCCGATGAAGCCACACCCACACAGTGCAAGCTCCACACACAGCCCCGCTCTAACAACCCCCGCCGCACTTCGCTCCCCCACAACACACTGCGCCACAACGGCAAGGCAAGGGCCATGCGCAATGCCACCTCCACCCACTGGCGCAACAGGGCAGACCCCACTGAGCACCGCACCCACAACAGGACCCCCGACCCCGCACCATGACGGGACAAACTCATCCACCAAGAGGTCCCCGGCCAGCAGCAGGCACCCAGGGCCAGTGTCCCCACCACGCCCCCTCAGCCACAGAAAACACTACATCATTGCCACTGCAACAACCGCCCAGGGAGAAACACTATCCAGCTCAGCTCCACCATCGCCACCCAGCCAATCCAAATGCTGGTGACCCCACGCCCTAGAAGTGGACACAACCCCTCCACCCCACAGGCTGCAGCCCCTCCACACCACCCCCCAAAGTTGCTGCTTGAGCCCTATCTTGTTTTCCATTTTTACTAAGCCGTTGGCACAAATGACTAGACAAAATAATATTTTAAGGGGAGACCACATAAGAAAAAAGAACCATCTCATGGGGTTGACGATGTAATAATGACCCTTCAAGAAAAGGCTTTTCATGAGTTGATGTCACAGCTGGAGGACTTTGTAAATATTCAGAATACAGAGCAAAAGCATAGATTATGTAGTTTAATTACTCCCTAAAACAAGAAATTATGAAATACTATGTCACATGGAATGTCAAGGCGATTACATATGCAGTGTCAAAGGCAATTACATATGAGTGGTTTTGGAAAACTTTCTAAAGAAAGGATCAGGAATAAGTTATAAACAAACTGTTTCAAATGAAAGCATCCAAAACAGATGCCAGAACCACCTCAACTGACTTTTTTCAATGTGGAGGAGTAGTGGCTCTAATCTGAGCTCCTTCTGGATCGCCGAGCACCTCATCCTATCTCTAAAGGAATGCGGCCACTGTCCAGACAAAGCTAATGTCTGGTATTGTTTGTAAATGGGATCTCGCTTACGACCCAAAGTTTGCCCTTCGGCTTAGCTCTCTCTTCCCCACAACGGACTGGCACAGCATCCTCATTACTGCAATGGCTGCACCGATCTGTCTGTTGATCTCCCGTTCCATTCTTCCCTCCTTGTGAACAAGACCCCAGGATCATTGAACTCCTCCACATGAGGAAGGAGCTCCCCTTCAAACGGTAGCCCTGCAGGATTTAAACCAGGAACAGGTCTGACTTAGAGCCGGCAATGTGAACCAAAGTTCTGCTCCACTTGTACAGAGACCAGATGGCCACTAATAAAGGGCTGCTGACTCTACACTCCTGTATGGAAGCAAATTGTTACCATATTTCAAATGAAAAAGCATTTTCAGAAATGCTTTTTCATTTTAAGAATGTGGCTGCATTGTTTGACTCATAAATGAAATTAGTTATCAATAATCCTATTTGCATTTTAAGTTTCTTCTTCAAGACTGCTCATTCTTTCACTTAATTAAAATGAAAAAGAAAAAGACATTTGAGATTTATTTTTCAAAATGTACCCCAGCAAATATATACCAAAATTCAATTTGAAATGTAAAATTTGAAAATGAAAAAGCATTTCCAGAAATGCTGTTTCATTTTAAGAATGTGGCTGCCTTGTTTGACTCATAAATGAAATTAGTAATCAATCATCCTATTTGCATTTTAATTTTCTTCTTCAAGACTGCTCATTTCTTCACTAAATTAAAATGAAAAAGAAAAAGACATTTGAGATTTATTTTTTAAAATATGCCCCAGCAAATAGATACCAGAATTCAATTTGAAATGTAAAATTTGAAAGTGAAAAAGCATTTCCAGAAATGCTTTTTCATTTTAAGAATGTGGCTGCATTATTTGACCCATAAATAAAATTAGTAATCAATCATCCTATTTGCATTTGCATTTTCTTCTTCATGACTGCACATTTTATGCCATAATCAAAAAGAAAACAAAGCAGACATTGCTTTTTTGTTTTCGTGGTCTGCCCGCAAAGTACTGCCCAGAACTCGAAAACGAAAAAGCATTCCGAGCTGCGGGCGCAGAAGAGTGACGTCAGCAGCCGCTCTTCCTCAGCTCCCTGCTGACCGAGCTACCCAGCATGTTCGGTGGGAGGCGCTGTGCACGTCTGCATTGCATTACATTGCAAACGTGCCGAGAAATTGATTGAATTGCAGCAGGGCCGAGCTCAATTAGTGGCAGTGGCAGGAAGAACTGGTAGTTCCGCCACAGCTCCACAGTTCCGCTACAGCCTGCCACCGAAGCTGCCTCCGGAACTGCCACAGTCTGCCGCACGGTGGCACGGGATTCCGCGAGAATGCCAGAAGGTGCCAGACCGGCCATAAAAGCTTGCCAATGCGGTTGCCGCAGTTTTTGTGGAAGCTGATGCTGATTATCGGCAAATGGGTTGTCATTATTGTTATAGCCTGTTACCTTTACATAATGATTTCATTATTGATTATTATTTAATAAACAGCTTTAGACCCATAACATAAGGTGATTGTATTTACTTGACATGGAAAATAAATAGCACTATGTGTATGTGTGACGTGTTGAAAGGATGACGATTTATTGCACAAACAGCCGGTTTATTATAGAGCATGAGCGGCTATACTGAATCGTCACTCACAGAAAAATATAAATAAATGCTTAAAAACACGCTGGATGTCCCAGGCCATGAGGATGCCACAGCCTGCCACCGGAACTACCAGTTCTGCCTGCCACTGCCACAAATTGAGCTCGGCCTGCTGCAATTCAATCAGTTTCTCGGCACGTTTGCAATGTAATGCACTGCAGACGTGCACAGCGCCCCCTACCGAACAAGATGGGTAGCTCGGTCAGCAGGGAGCTGAGGAAGAGCGGATGCTGACGTCACTCTGCTGCGCCCGCAGCTCGGAATGCTTTTTCGTTTTCGAGTTCTGGGCAGTACTTTGCGGGCAGACCACGAAAACGAAAAAGCAATGTCTGCTTTGTTTTCTTTTTGATTATGGCATAAAATGTGCAGTCATGAAGAAGAAAATGCAAATGCAAATAGGATGATTGATTACTAATTTTATTTATGGGTCAAATAATGCAGCCACATTCTTAAAATGAAAAGCATTTATGGAAATGCTTTTTCATTTTCAAATTTTAAATTTCAAATTTAATTTTGGTATCTATTTGCTGGGGTACATTTTGAAAAATAAATCTCAAATGTCTTTTTCTTTTTCATTTTAATTAAGTGAAAGAATGAGCAGTCTTGAAGAAGAAAATTAAAATGCAAATAGGATTATTGATATCTAATTTCATTTATGAGTCAAACAATGCAGCCACATTCTTAAAATGAAAAAGCATTTCTGAAAATGCTTTTTCATTTGAAATATGGTAACGATTTGCTTCCATACTCCTGGAGCATCCCACACCGGGCACCAAAAGGGACATGGTCGAATGCCTTCTCTAGGTCCACAAAACACATCTGGACTGATTGGGCAAACTCCCATGAATCCTCAAGTAGTTTGTAGAGGGTGTAGAATTGGTCCAGTGGTTCACGGCCAGGACAAAGAAACACACTATTCCTGAAGCAGAGGTTAAACTATTTGCCACACTCTCCTCTCCGACTCCCTGGCATAGGCCTGAGTAGTGTGATACCCCTGTAGTTGGAACACCCTGTCCTGTCCCCCTTCACAAGGGGGACCACTACCTCAGTCTGCCAGTCCAGAGGTTCTGACCCCAACCGCTACGCAATGTTCAAGAGCTGTGTCAGCCATGATAGCCCAACAACATCCAGAGACTTGAGATACTCAGGGTGGGTCTCATCCACCCCTGAAGCCTTACCACTGCTGAGCTTTTTGACCACCTCTGTGACCTCAGCCTGGGTTATTAACGAGACCGAGTCCCCATTCTCTACTTCCCGCAGGGAAGGTGTGATGGCAGGATTGAGGAGATCCTCCAAGTACTCTTTCCACTACCCGGTAGTGCCTCCAGTCGAGGTCAGCAGCTCCCCACCCCCATTGTAAACAATGTTGGTGATGCATTGCTTCCCTCTCCTGAGGCGCCTGACGGATTGCAAGAACTCCTCCCAGGCCCGAGATTTTGCCTCTATCATCCGGGCTGCGGCACGCTTGGCTTTACGGTACCCGTCAGGTGGATTAGGAGTCCAACAAGCCAACCAGAACTGATAGGACTTCTTTTTCAGCTTGACGGCATCCCTTACTGCACCACAGAGCTTACAGCCACAGCTATGGGCACCAACATCGACAATAGATGTGGAGAACACAGTCCAGACTCTAAGTCTCCAACCTCCCCCAGAATCTGGTCAAAGCTCTCCTGGAGGTGGGAGTTGAGTACATCCATGGCCGAGGGTTCTGCTAGATGTTTCCAGCAGACCCTCACTATACACTCAGGCCTGCTAAATCTGTCTGGCTTCCTTCTCTTCCAGTGGATGCAGCCAAAAGTCCGAAGAAATGACTACAAAGTCGATCATCAACCTCCTGTCTAGGGTTTCTTGGTGCCAAGTGCAATGATGATTTCTCTTATGCTTGAACATGTTGTTCTGTGACTGGCACAGAAGTCAAATAACGAGACACCACTCAGATCAGGGCATTGAAGTCCCCCAGCAGAATGACCCTGAGAGGGGGACTGTCCAGCACCCTGACAAGGATGCCAGTAAGGCCAGGTACTCTGCACTGCTGCTCGGCCCATAGGCGGAAACACAGTCAAAGACCTCAACCCGACTCAAAGGTCCAGGGCTGCGACCCTCTCATCCACCAGGGTAAACCCCAACATGAGATGGCTGAGATGGGGGGCAAACTTTACCTCTTAGGCATTATAATAGAGGACCCCCACCCCCCTTTTTTTTTTACCTGTATTTTGTCTCTTCACATCCTTATAAAAATAATAACTAAAAAGGTCTGTTACTTCGAGAGGCGGAACTTGCACAATGGGTCATATCACTGTAAAATGAATGTTAATGAGCTAACTGAAGATTAGTGGATGAAAGCAGCTAAAAAACATGACTAGTATTCATGTTTAATCTAACAGGAGTATCAGGGTGTAATTACAGCATATACAGTATTAGGCTATTTAAAGAGTGACACATTTTTTCAATGCTTTTCTCTTATCACATACATTTTCCAATAACCTGTTAGCCTGACAGTAATACTGTATTATGTTCAGACTGAGGTAGGTTTAGGCAACTGTAAATATTTTCTTATAATTAATCAGAGAGCCGAAGTTTCAGCTGGAGGATGTTTTTAGATTTTGTTTGTTTTCTACAACCTACAGTATATGATTTGGATGCTTTGAAAACCAGGCAATGATGCATCGTCAGCTTTTGATTCAGTCAGTAAAACTGTAAACTGTAGGACTCTTTTGAACAGTAAACTAGTTAGCCAATTTAAACAAGCATTTCTGTGTGTGAGCTTGTTAATGAGATTTCAGATGTGTGCTTTGGTAAAAGCTATAATCAGCAGTTTACCATTACACCAAGGGGACAAACTCATTATTGTCTAATTGTATGAGGTTTCTGACAGTCATAATTAACTTCATATTCGAGAACAACTGACTATTTCCATTTTCTTTCATTTTTGGGATACTGCATGGGTACTCTAAAATTAAAATACATGTTCTGGACTGCTGGAAGCACTGGGTAACTTGGAGAATGTAAAAAACAAATAAGATTCTCGTTTCTTTCCACAGACAGATAAAGAATCCCATTATCTCTAGAAAAACTGTAGAAAACTGTGTTCACATATAGTGTGAATTTAAGACCAGTACCTGAGTAGAGGAGAATCCTCCATAATGGTTCTGCTGGGTCGTCAGCCATCGAACGATCCCTGAGGCGTAACCCCGGTCTTCATTAGTGTTGGAGGCAGAGAGCTTTGCCAGCAGCACATAGGAGCTGATCTCCACAGACAGAGAGGCTGATGTTTCTGTTGCTGTCTGAGACCAGTGGATGAAGCTCCCTAATAATAGCCATCCATAAACAATGTGACTACAGACTGATTCACTGTAATGAATTGATCAGTCATTTTCAGCAGAAAACATGACTAACCATCTTTGATGGCAACTGAGTCGAGGTGCTGCAATAGGTGATCTCTGGTCTCCATGTCTCCAGCCAGCGAGAAGACGTATGCCAGCAGAGCTGTAGTGTAGGTGTTGCTGAAATCATTGATGAACTCTTTGAGGCATGACAGGCTCTGTTTCATCACACGATCCTTTGACAAAACAAAACACAACTGAAATTTATTCACATCTATGCAGTTTTCCTTTCCACTGTCACTACATCCATGCTCAGTATGCGGGATTGCTGCAAGTCAATGCAAGCTGTCGCTACATGCTGATCCAGGAGGAGTGACTACTACAATTCACTGACTCAATGCAATCTGCTGGGTTTCCTTCGATAGAAAAACGTTTTACCGATTTAAATAATAAACAGAATCTGACTGCACTGTTTGATTACTAGAATTAATTAGAATGTATGAACCTGACTAGAAATCTGTATGATTCAATGGAATTGACTTTGTAAAGTGCCTTGAGACGACGTGTTGTGAATTGATGCTATATAAATAAAACTGAATTGAATTGAATTATAAGTCAGCCATCTTCTGTTGGAGTAGCAGTATCGGAGCTAGTGACTTAAAAAAGCAAAACAAGTTGATAAAGAAGGCTCGGATTTGGGGACTGTTCTGGAACCTCTGAAGATTATTGTGCAAACAAGGATGAGTCATTAAATGAAGAACATCCTCTGATCATCCTCTTCACAAGACTAATTTATTAACAGTGTCTTCAGTATGATTGCTACAGAAAATCTTCCTCAACCAGATCCATAAAATCTACCAGTTCTACTAAGAGTAATGGCCAGATATTGAACCAGTTTCAGAGCAGATGATTGTGGCCAAATGGACTAAATATTAGATGGGAGTTTATGTGTACAAGCTGAAAATTATAACATCCCTAGCAGATTTAGATTGAAATGTCTTTTAAAACAAAAAGTTTGTTTCTGATGGAAACTGACAAAATCACTGCTGTTGTGCAAATGGAATAGACAACAGGGGGAAATCTTTGGTGATTAGCAAGAAACACTCAATAAAGGAGTGGTTCTGCAGGTGGGGACCACAGACCACTTCTCAGTACCTATGCTTTCTGGCTGATGTTTTGGTCACTTTGATCCAAACATCAATTGATGATAGGGCTGAAAGAATTATAGGGCTGAAATAATTAATTAGTTGACGATTATTTCAATAAAAGGATTAATCACAATTAATCCGATTATTGAAATAATTGTCAACTAATTAAGTAGTCAAATAAACATGCCATTTGCTGAAACAACAACCCACTTAGAGCTGTAATTAGTCCAAAATTGTGCCAAAAATATTTACATTTTGCATTTAAGATAAAAAACCTTCTTTGTCTGTAGATATGCTCTATAGTGGGCATAGCTGTAACTTCACCTGGTTCAGATTCTGTAAAAAATCTCCTATCAAGCACCTTTTGTTATTAATCAATGAATCAAAAAAATAGTCAACAGATTAATCGATTAACAAAATGATCATTAGTTGCAA
The DNA here is from genome assembly GCF_021462225.1 of Girardinichthys multiradiatus. Classification (NCBI taxonomy): domain Eukaryota; kingdom Metazoa; phylum Chordata; class Actinopteri; order Cyprinodontiformes; family Goodeidae; genus Girardinichthys; species Girardinichthys multiradiatus. The sequence continues at coordinate 11,368,199 of NC_061810.1, read as the reverse complement.
CCCTAATTGACTGCATCATCAGAATACTTTTTGAAATGATGAGATACTGTCCCTATAATCAGACAGATAAATCGTAATTATAAGATACACATGGACACAATGTAAATAAAACAAGTGGAGAATTTTCCAAATCTACTTACATCTGAGGACATTTTCATCTCCAAAAAGGCAGCAGTTATGTAAGCACTAAGTGTCACTTCATCTGATACACCACCCTGTGGAGACGAAGCAACACAGAGGTCATGTTATCAGTGGGATGTTCACCATTCAAAGCTAAGCCAAGTCATATGGTGGTTTTACAGCACCTGTGTGTGCTTAAAAAAATACATATTGGTTTCAGTAAAGGCAGTTCTAATCATCTCAGCAGGAGGCCACAATAACCCAAAGAAAATTATGCATTTTTCAGACTTTATTAACACATCATGCCTCAGACACTGTAAAGCGGAGTAGTGGTTGGAGGCAGAAACCTCTCTGCTGTTGTTGGAAGATTTGTACATAAATTATCATTGCTTAGTTTAAGAAATATCTTAATCCTTTGATAGAAGTGGTTTGAATACTTTTCACATTTATTTTGAGTGTTTTATGAACTATTAACCGCATTGTCATCTTGTCTTAGAGTTGCATTTAGGTAGTTGCAATGCAGGGAAATAGTTCAGTGGAAAATTACTGAGAGGACTGCTTGCACCCCAGCCTATCTTTGTGTCCTTGTGTGATCAGCCACTGCCAAATGTGGACTTATGGGCTGTATCAGTATCTGGATAGAACCAGTTTTAATCAGTAGAACTTGTATTTGTGAAACTGTTTGTGGTCACACCCACGATTTTGTAACATGAGTGTTTTTTTTCAATAAAAGGCTGTGTACAGAGAGCAGCCCTTTGAGAGAAGGAAGTCACTGTTTAGCAGCGGACTGTCTCTCCCTGGCCAGCCAAAATTAATTACCTGTGTCTTCATTTCATACCTGTCTGAATTTATTAGTGTGTCTAACTCTGACAGCTGTAAATCAAATAAATCATCTCCAGTGTACCTTTGTTACATTAACGTTTAAGTGCATCTAAATTAAATTAAATATTGTCAAAAAGTTTAATTATTTCAATTATTCAAAGTTCAAAAAGCAAAACTCATTGAGATTTATTACACAGAGAGGTACATTCCAGCATTTGTCTATACTGATTATTGTTTACAGCAAATAAATTACTTTTTCACAAAATTTAAATATTATGAAAGAACAACAAAAAACAAACTTCGTTCAGACATGAGTCAATGTCGGGTTTATATGTATCTCTGATTTAGACCAGTATACGTCATCCATGGTTAGACTAAGCAAAACAGCAGAGTCTTTAAGCCTAAAACCATATATTTCTAGGTTGTTTACTACTATGTCTGCATGCTATTAGGATATCTTGAGATGGTGATAATATTAGTAAATACTGAGATGACCATATCAGTAGTGATATATACGCCTATTTTTGTCTTCCTCTTCTCTTATTTGTACTTCCTGCACTCTGTAAGCTTTAGCAGTTTGATGTGTCATTTGAGTCCAGTTTGAGCATCTGCTGCAGCCAGACTCTGTCCAACTGGTTCAGTGTTATCCTTTCCTAAAACCTGCAGGTTCATAACGCTTGGAACATATTAGCCAACAGCTATTCGATTCCAAAGAGTGCTTTGCGATATTGATATTGCACAAACCAATTTTGCAATGAAGATATATTCGTGATATATTGTGCAGCCCTATTTTCAACACAAAAAACAGAAAGTATTGAAATCACAAGTAGTTTTTCACATTAATAATGTAATAATAATTGTTAAATTTTCTTACATAATTCCCTTGTTGGGCCCCAGCCATGGATAAAAACATGGATGGAACATGTATTGAATTGTACACAATCAAACCCGGATATGAACCTCACTGCACCTTTAAATCACACCAACCAACGTCGAACCCAGCCCAGGAAGACAACGAGTCAGAGCTGGACTTCTCGTGACATCATTCAGTCTAAAACAATAACACGTTGTTCCAACATGGCTGCCTCTTTCCATGCGACTCTCAACCGAGGTCGGACAGGAGAAGCACCGCATGTGAATGTCTCCTTGCAGTCAAGGAGGCATAACTCTTCAAACATGGATCCAGAGTGACTAGGATCTCATGGTCAAATATCCGTCGATCGAGTGCAACAAAGTTAAGTATGATCTGCTGCTCAGATAATCCGGAATTCATACAAAAAAGGTAATTAAGATAAGGGTGGCTAGAACTTTTCTTTTTGAGGCCTACAGAGAAGCAACCTGTGTTCCAGAGAATTCCCAGCAAACAACGTTGAGTGAAGCAGTCTTCCAAACGACCTGGAAAAAAAGGTTTCGGAACTGCAGTTCTGCACACGCATGCAGCCGGACCCTGCCACTAAGGCAGCAGCGAAGTGCCTTTGTTCTGCCGCCATGTGGCTGGACCGGACAGGACAACTTCCCTCCTCAACTAGTCGCCCTAGGACATCCTTTCTTTGAGAAACTCAGCTAGCATGCTGTCTGTCCAGCTAATGTGAACTGACATTTCAGCCTGGTGGCTAGTTATTTGTTCTGTGTTGTTTTAAAGTTAAGACATTTTTTAAAGGGTGTGTTTAAACAAAGATCAATTCATATGCATTTTAATCTTTATTATTATTATTATTTATTATGTAATGGTCATGTTTTTTAACCATTTGTATTGATTCCTTTGTTCTTTCATTTGTATATAGTTGATTAATTTCTTTATTCCCTCATTTTGCTTGGTAGTTTTAGTTGAACTGTTCTCTTATAGTAAAGAATTTGTTAATTGAAATATGTTTAACTCTGAGTTGAATTATTTTTGTTAATAAATTGTTATATTTCAAGAAATTGTGTCAATTTATTCCATATGTGTGCAGAGTTTTGCTGTTCAGTAATGCCAGTGCTTGATTTATACTTTGGGTATTTTCCTAGTTTCCTACTTGGGCTGGTATTCACAGGACAACACTTAACAGACCAAACCAGACTGGTGATTTAATAAAATATTAACTAACATAAGCTTAATAATAATTACAACACACTTAACTTAAAATGTTATTCCTCCTACTGTCCATAAGGAGCTACATTACTGTTTCTAAGAAGGGCGAACTGGTTGAAATTTTGTTTCCTGTCATCTGTTGTCATTTGGTTTAGTGTTAGAACCCCATGCCATTTTTAAAATCCTAAAAACCATCTGAGCTCTTTCTGCCTTCCACTGGAGCTTTGTCGGAGGGAGGTTCTTGGAACCAGAAATTATCATACCTTCATTCTGTTGTTAAAGAGCTTTCCAGACCTCACAAAGCAGCCGGTGTCATTTTGCTTTTGGATCAGCCAAGTCTTTGATTCTTCAAGTTTTTGTGGGTCGATGTAGACAAAAGACTGAGCTTTGGACAAAGATCTCAGAACAAAAGCTGTCAGCCTGAGGAAAAACAAGAAAATGTAGCATTAACAGAGTAAAACTGATGCTATGACGAGAAAAATAGCTAAAAATCAAACAATGTTAGGTTTTTTTTCCATTATTAATAAATACAAGAGTTGGCAAACAGATATTAGAAAAATAAAAACGCTGAATTCATTGTTTATCGAGCATGTTTATGTTGGTGAAATACACAAAGGGAAATTCCTCATGTTAACCACTGTACAGGTCCTTAGTTGTCAGTATAGTGACTTATTCTGTGTAAATTGAGTGATTTGATCAATGTAACGTGCGTTCAGACTAGTCAGTGATGTTCTCACCATGTGTTTCCTGGTCCTAATCCAAATGTGCTGTATGCACCTTCACTGTCTTTGTAGTTAAGCTGTCTCTGGTAGCCTGTAGAATAACAGAAACATGTTTACACATGACGTAAAATTAAGATCAGAATATCGTGAGTTTACTAAGAAATGTTTCATGTGCTTGTATATTTGTGGAGAAAACGAAGATGCTGTTGATAGTTTTTGCATACTAATATTTTCCACGTAGCTTTTACAACTAATTTTATTTTTGTTTTATTTATTGTGCTCAGTTCAACTTCCAGATAATGAACTTAAGGAAGAAACTCTTGGATTAGCGTAGGCTGGCTCCATGGTGGGACCCCGGCTCCACCGTACTGGGCGATGTCACGTGCCTCAATTTTGTGGTCTTCATGAAGGTGTCTTGTACCGCTCTTTGACCCATCACCCAGAGCCTGTTTGTCATGGGAGACCCTACCAGGGGCATTTAAGCCCCAGACAACATAAGCTCTAGGATCATTTGACCACTCAAATCCCTCCACCACGTTAAGGTGGCAGTTCAAGGAGGGGGCCCCTTTATTAGGGGGCATCTGGTCTCTGTACAAGCGGAGCAGGAGTTTGGTCCGCATTGCCGGCACCTCCCGCTGTTCCCGGTTCATGTTGGACTCCGGCAGGCTGCCCTTTGTCAACAGTCCTGTTCATAAGTTTTATAAACATGATTTCTAGGCATAGCCATGGCCTGGAGGGGGTCTAGTTTGGGGACCAGTGGATTTTGTCTCTTCTTTTTGCAGATGACGTGGTCCTGCTGGCTCCCTCGAGCCAAGACCTACAGCTTGCACTGGGACTGTTCGCAGCAGAGTGTGTAGCGGCTGGGATGAAGTCCGAGGCCATGGTTCTCGACCGGAAAAGGGTTGCTTGCCCTCTAGTGGTTGGAGGGGAGTTCCTGCCTCAAGTGGTGGAGTTCAAGTATCTTGGGGTCTTGTTCACAAGTGAGGGGAGAATGGAGCGGGAGATTGACAGATGGATTGGTGCGGCTGCCGGTCCGTTGTGGTGAAGATAGAGCTGAGCCAAAAACCGAAGCTCTCCATTTGGCGGTTGGTTTACGTTCCTACCCTCACCTCTGGGCATGAACTTTGGGTCATGATCGAAAGAACGAGATCCCGGATAAGAGTGGCTGAAATGAGCTTCCTCCTTAGTGTGGCGGGGCACTCCCTTAGAGATGGGGTGAGGAGCTCGACAATCCGGGAGGAGCTCGGAGTATTATGATTTGGGGTTGTTTGGTTTTTGGTTTCGGGTTTTTTTTCTTATGTTTTTCACAGTTAAGGTTTTGAATCATGCTTCTGTTTATTATTTTTCTGGTCATGTTTTGTTCTTGTTCATGTTTTGTCAAGTTGGTTTTGTTTGTATATTAGAGTCTCTGTTTTTGCCACAGCCACGTTTTGTTCTGTGTGTCAATTAAGTTTATTCGGTTCACATGCTCAAAGTTAATCTGTCTCCTTGCTCCACCTGGTTTTCACTCCATATATACACACCTGTTCAGTTAGTTATGGCGAAAACATTTCTCAAACCAAGTCTTGTTGTTTTTTGATCATGCCATGCCCTTTTGTTGTTTTGTTCCTGCCTCCTGCTGTGAGTGAGTTTTTGTTATTAAACCTTTTGCACTTACCATCACGCTGCCTGCTCGTCTGCATTCTGGGGTCCTATATCTCGCAAACCATAACAGAATGTTTCCACCAACAATGGACCTCCCGGATGACCATCAGGCTAACGCCATGGACATCTTTATTTTCCTGTCTCGGGAGGTGGAGAAGTCGTTGCGTCGGTCTGCAGGGCTGTCTGTGCCGCAGTCGACTTTTTATGGATCCAGGTTGGCGATTCCATGTCCGGCGACAGGTCCTCTTCATCGCCGTTCTTCTCCTCCCTTTCATACAGCAGTGAAGCCCTCGCCCTCCTCTCGCCGCAAGAAACGTCGGCGCAGAGCGCCTTCCTGTGGTTCGGCTGCCGAGGAGGTGGTTTCCCTGTCAGCTCACACTTAGCTCAAAGTTAATCTGTCTCCTTGCTCCACTTGGTTTTCACTTCATATACAGGTCCTTCTCAAAATATTAGCATATTGTTATAAACTTAATTATTTTCCATAATGTCATGATGAAAATTTAACATTCATATATTTTAGATTCATTGCACACTAACTGAAATATTTCAGGTCTTTTATTGTCTTAATACGGATGATTTTGGCATACAGCTCATGAAAACCCAAAATTCCTATCTCACAAAATTAGCATATCATTAAAAGGGTCTCTAAACGAGCTATGAACCTAATCATCTGAATCAATGAGTTAACTCTAAACACCTGCAAAAGATTCCTGGGGCCTTTAAAACTCCCAGCCTGGTTCATCACTCAAAACCCCAATCATGGGTAAGACTGCCAACCTGACTGCTGTCCAGAAGGCCAATATTGACACCCTCAAGCAAGAGGGTAAGACACAGAAAGAAATTTCTGAACTAATAGGCTGTTCCCAGAGTGCTGTATCAAGGCACCTCAGTGGGAAGTCTGTGGGAAGGAAAAAGTGTGGCAGAAAACGCTGCACAACGAGAAGAGGTGACCGGACCCTGAGGAAGATTGTGGAGAAGGGCCGATTCCAGACCTTGGGGGACTTGTGGAAGCAGTGGACTGAGTCTGGAGTAGAAACATCCAGAGCCACCATGCACAGGCGTGTGCAGGAAATGGGCTACAGGTGCCGCATTCCCCAGACCTGGGCTACAGAGAAGCAGCACCGGACTGTTGCTCAGTGGTCCAAAGTACTTTTTTCGGATGAAAGCAAATTCTGCATGTCATTCGGAAATCAAGGTGCCAGAGTCTGGAGGAAGACTGGGGAGAAGAAAATGCCAAAATGCCAGAAGTCCAGTGTCAAGTAGCCACAGTCAGTGATGGTCTGGGGTGCCGTGTCAGCTGCTGGTGTTGGTCCACTGTGTTTTATCAAGGGCAGGGTCAATGCAGCTAGCTATCAGGAGATTTTGGAGCACTTCATGCTTCCATCTGCTGAAAAGCTTTATGGAGATGAAGATTTCATTTTTCAGCACGACCTGGCACCTGCTCACAGTGCCAAAACCACTGGTAAATGGTTTACTGACCATGGTATCACTGTGCTCAATTGGCCTGCCAACTCTCCTGACCTGAACCCCATAGAGAATCTGTGGGATATTGTGAAGAGAATGTTGAGAGACTCAAGACCCAACACTCTGGATGAGCTAAAGGCCGCTATCGAAGCATCCTGGGCCTCCATAAGACCTCAGCAGTGCCACAGGCTGATTTCCTCCATGCCACGCCGCATTGAAGCAGTCATTTCTGCAAAAGGATTCCCAACCAAGTATTGAGTGCATAACTGTACATGATTATTTGAAGGTTGACGTTTTTTGTATTAAAAACACTTTTCTTTTATTGGTCGGATGAAATATGCTAATTTTGTGAGATAGGAATTTTGGGTTTTCATGAGCTGCATGCCAAAATCATCCGTATTAAGACAATAAAAGACCTGAAATATTTCAGTTAGTGTGCAATGAATCTAAAATATATGAATGTTAAATTTTCATCATGACATTATGGAAAATAATGAACTTTATCACAATATGCTAATATTTTGAGAAGGACCTGTATACACACCTGTTCAGTTAGTCATGGCGGAAATATTTCTCAAACCAAGTCTTGTTGTTTTTTTATCATGCCATGCCTGTCTCGCTTGCCCGTTTTGTTCCTGCCTCCTGCTGTGAGTGAGTTTTTGTTATTTAACCTTTTTACTTACCATTACGCTGCCTGTTCGTCTGCATTCTGGGGTCCTATCTCGCAAACCATAACACGGAGTAGAGCCGCTGCTCCTCCACACCGAGAGGAGCCAAGTGAGGTGGCTCGAGCATCTATACCGGATGCTTCCTGGACGCCTCCTTTGGGAGGTGTTTCAGGCACGTCCCAGGACATGCTGGAGGAACTATGTCTCTCGGCTGGCCTTGGGCTCCCTGCAACCTGGTTCCGAACGAAGCGGAAGATGACGAGTACGAGGGTCTTCTTCCACAGTCCCCTCTTTCACTCCTCCAAGAGTTTGCACTCTCAGTAACCAGTATGTTTGGAAGCATGTATATTTGTGAGAGCAGTTTTTCAACAATAAGACAAACACATCAAGCATAAAGAGATAAACAGGCTGACAGATTACACCTATTGATCTGGTGCAGATTTGATGCACAAAAATAGCCATTCTCATCCAGGCAATAGTAAACCGGCAGGCAAACCTACAAGTGTCTCATTAAAACAGAACCAGGTGAGGTAGACTGGGTATACAGGAAACATGATAAAATCTTTAAAGTTCAGTGTAAAAACTAAATTGGTTCTATGAATATTGTAGCTTCAAACTGAAGGCATCAAAACTATGAATTAACACATGTGGAATTATATACTGAACAAAAAAGTGTGAAACAACTGAAAATATGTCTTATATTCTCGGTTCTTCAAAGTAGCTACCTTTTGCTTTGATTACTGCTCTGCACACTCTTGGCATTCTGTTGATGAGCCTCAAGAGGTAGTCACCTGAAATGGTTTTCACTTCGCAGTTGTGCCCTGTCAAGTTTAATAAGTGGGATTTCAAGCCATATAAATGGGGTTGGGACCATCAGTTGTGTTGTGCAGGAGGTGGATACAGTACACAGCTGATAGTCCTACTGAATAGACTGTTAGAATTTGTATTATGGCAAAACAAAGCAGCTAAGTAAAGAAAAACGAGTGGCCATCATTACTTTAAGAAAGGAAGGTCAGTCAGTCCGAACAATTGGGAAAACTTTGAAAGTGTCCCCAAGTGCAGTTGCAAAAACCATCAAGCGCTACAAAGAAACTGGCGCACATGAGGACCGCCCCAGGAAAGGAAGACCAAGAGTCACCTCTGCTGCGGATGAGAAGTTCATCCGAGTCACCAGCCTCAGAAATCGCAGGTTAACAGCAGCTCAGGTTAGAGAACAGGTCAATGCCACACAGAGTTCTAGCAGCAGACACATCTATAGAACAACTGTTAAGAGGAGACTGTGTGAATCAGGCCTTCATGGTAAAATAGCTGCTAGGAAACCAATGCTGAGGACAGGCAACAAGCAGAAGAGACTTGTTTGGGCTAAAGAACACAAGGAATGGACATTAGACCAGTGGAAATCTGTGCTTTGGTCTGATGAGTCCAAGTTTGAGATCTTTGGTTCCAACCACCGTGTCTTTGTGCGGCGCAGAAGAAATGAACGGATGGACTCTACATGCCTGGTTCCTACCGTGAAGCATGGAGGAGGAGGTGTGATGGTGTGGGGGTGCTTTGCTGGTGACACTGTAGGGGATTTATTCAAAATGTAATGCATACTGAACCAGCATGGCTACCACAGCATCTTGCAGCGGCATGCTAGTCCATCCGGTTTGCGTTTAGTTGGACCATGATTTATTTTTCAACAATACAATGACCCCAAACACACTTCCAGGCTGTGTAAGGGCTATTTGACCAAGAAGGAGAGTGATGGGGTGCTGCGCCAGATGACCTGGCCTCCACAGTCACCGGACCTGAACCCAATCGAGATGGTTTTGGGTGAGCTGGACCGCAGAGTGAAGGCAAAAGGGCCAACAAGTGCTAAGCATCTCTGGGAACTCCTTCAAGACAGTTGGAAAACTATTTCAGGTGACTACCTCTTGAAGCTAATCAACAGAATGCCAAGAGTGTGCGGAGCAGTAATCAAAGCAAAAGGTGGCTACTTTGAAGAACCTAGAATATAAGACATATTTTCAGTTGTTTCACACTTTCTTGTTCAGTATATAATTCCACATGTGTTAATTTATAGTTTTGATGCTTTCAGTGTGAACTACAATATTTATAGTCATAAAAATAAACTCTTTGAATGAGAAGGTGTGTCCAACCTTTTGATCTGTACTGTATATATAAAAAATTGTGTCCCCTTCCATGATTTAAGTTGCCCATCCCTGGGTTAGCATTTTGTGTATTACTTAAAATTTAGATCATAAGATTTCAGATGGTGTTTGACAGCTGCCAAAAAAGCACACAAAGGGGGAGCAGGCGGTCTGTTTGGTCGAGCATACGCCTACTGTTGGCTGTGCTGGACAGAATGTGAGCCCGTTGTTCATTTTTAATGTCAGATTACTGCAATTATTTACTGTTGGACTGAGCACACTAAAATCCAGACAAAAGAGATGCATCAAGACATAGTGGTGCAGGCTCAGTTGACAAATGAAGTGAATTATTGGTCACATAAAGGCTTCTCTTCCAAAGAAAAAGACGGTAGGTGTGATATTTCTCTGGAAATAGAAAGCCATCAAATAATATGCAAACATATCAGCGTTATTTAAATACAACTTGTACTCTAATGCTATAAATGGAATTTCATAAAATTAGCCAAAAACGCATTGGTATGTGACAAAACCTTGTTTATTTGTATGAACAGTTCACTGGTTATGTTTTTTTTTTTCCTTTTTTTCTTTTTGATATTTTGTCTCTTTTTATTATGTCAAAGTATAAAAAATACATAATAATAATAAAATAAAGACTGCATATTTCTTTGAATGCTAAAAAAAAGCAGCAGGCGATTAAATCACTATTCTCAAGTTTTTACTCAAAGATGTATATTTCAAGGATTTGTTCTATTCTGAAAATTATAGCTCACACCTATTGAGCTATAGCTTACAGCTAATGGAAACCTGTCAAATACTGGTACAGTGTTTGAAGGGTACAGTAAATACTGACAAATGTGCATCATTTTAAATGTTTTTTTAAGGAAAAATAAACATCCTCCACATCTTACCTGCAGCACCCAAATACAACATTTTGACTGGCAGAGCTTATAGATGAAACATATTTTGTTTGCATTGCATTATTTTTTCAGCTGCGCTGGAAAACTGAATGAGACTTACCACTGTTTAAGAAATTGGACGCCTTTTTCTTAATGGCTGGGGTCAGCTGTTGTGAACTTTGTAGATATTCAAGGATGTAGATGTTGGGAGCCAGTAGTGCCATGTTCTGCTCCCCACATCCATATGGCATCTGCAGCAGACCATCTAGGTTCTGTAGGGCACGGCCGAGAATGTCACCTATGCAAAACATAGAAACAAAGCTCATCACACTTGACTATTACTTCTGTATTTGATAGTGTTTAAAAGATTCAGCAGGTTTAAAAACCTGTAAAGATTCTTGTTACAATACTGCAGTAAGACTGGAGGATTAGCAGACAGTTGGAGCAACTGTGTACAGTTGACTTAAGCGGTTTACCTAGGACAGATACTACAGCACGGCCAGATCCATCAATCACATTTTGAGGCAGCTGTAGGTTTGTTTCCTCAGTCAAAGCTTCTCCTGAGTTTACACAAAAACAGTCATCAGTTATGAGTGATGACCTAAACAGGACAGTTTTAAAACCAACAGATCATGGACCTTGAATGCCATGAATGTTTTAATGAAACATTACATTACATAACATTTATAAAGTTGCTATCCAACAGTGTCCTGTCTTTTCGTAGACATACGACTAATACTGGGGTATTGAAAGATGTATGTAAGGCAGATGTAAAGGTGAAGAATTAAAAGGGATTTTGTGATACATCAAGTCCTGTCTTTGAAGTGGTTAACTTTTGATGTGCTTCTGAATGGCACATGTCTATCTAGATCAAGGGTGTTGAATTCAGTGTTCTGCTGTGTCAGGATGGAGAAAATTATTTTTTCATGTAACGTAACTGTCTCTTTTTATTTTTGTTTTCATATTTATAGATCAACAGACTGTTGATCAGTGCTCTGAGTGGTCAGATAGTTATTGGCTGAGCAAATCAGAAACTAGGTCATGCCGTCAGTTTAACTTTTAGTTTCAAGCATCCGGCATGCCCAGTAGAGCGAAGCTTCATCAGTCCAAATGTAGATTCTTCATAGTGCAGCATTAGATTAAGCAATCCTATTAATGCATCATTGCTGCAATATTTAAGAGCCGTTTGTGTAAATGTTGTTGCAGTGGTGTACATGTGTGGTATGATTGGCGAATGAGAGCTGTGGTGTTTATGCCACAGAATTTTTCAACAAGTCCAAAACAATCTGTGGCGGCCTGTCTTATCTGGTGCTCAGATTACGCATGCAACAGCATCGCATGCATAGAGAGGTGATGTTGGAGAGGTATAATTAGGTTAACCTAAGGCAGCAAGCCTTCTTGCACCATTGAAATAAATACTACATATACAATAATGTGATGTGAATACAAATAGTTTACTTTTGTCTTTTTATGAACAATTTGTAGCAGTCTGTGTTTCGTGTACACCATACTGACCTTTCGGGCAGAGCAGCCAGTTGTGTGTCTTTGCTACTTCAAGTCCTTCAGCCTTAGAGAGATATACGAGTTAAATTTGACAATCAAATATTGTTGACTTAGGCGTTTTCTTCAATATTTTTTTAGACTGTTTGTTCGGACTAACCTTTACAATAAGAGGACGGGTTACAACATCAACGCGGCCTCTGTCTGGAACACTCACCACCTCGTTATCACAAGAAGCGTCAGATGAAACGGCCTCAGCAGTCACGGTCACATTCACAACCCCTAAAAAACAGGAACAAAGATCAGTTGCTCAAATTCTGTGCTCTTCTGCAAAATTCAAATCCTTTTGTGGCTGAAGTGGATCAAACTTGGTTTCTAGAGATTATGAAATGGTTCTGAGGGTGAACTCAGATTGGTTACCGCAGTCTATACACCTGATTTATTACCGGATATTTCAAGTTCTAAGAATAAAATTCTCATCCTCACCCAAGGCTGTGGGATTCATGGTCCAGCTGAGGGTCTTCCGCTCACTGCCACACAGACAGGATGTGTACTGGTCCCCAGATAGAGGGGTTAGGGTGTAATCTGAGGAGGGGGCTGCAGTCACTTTAACCTGTCCAAGAAAATAAATTTGACTCATTCTTTCCAACAGAGCTATTACTCTGTGGATTAATCTGTCACTTTGTGCATGTGCCATGTCTCCCTGAGAGTTATATGTAGCTTGATGTAGATATGATAATGAACTTGTCGGGTGGCTTTTTGTCTTGCTTATACTCATAAATGTTACTCATTCTATGCAAGTAAAAAAAGGGTTTTGTCATTTTAAAATCAGAAGCAAGTGAAAGAATTATATAGCTTTTAGTTCCAGATTTTAATTAGTAATAATTATGTTTTTTCAAACTTCTCTCAAGCATCAGCACACAGGAAGCATGGTTCTATCATTGCATCTTAGACATACTAAAAACATGTCTGAATATTTCATTTATAGTTAAGACTTCTTACAAAATACACCCCCTGTAACTCTATTGTATATCAGCCCTGTGTTTTTATGAATGAACCTATGCTGTTGTAAGAAGATAAATTACTGCATTGCATCTTGACATATCTGATAGTAGGATATCTAGTGGGATCTCCAGAAACAGTAGGCTGTTATGCATTTTTTGGACATGTTGAACAGTACTATAAGATTGTAGAACTATCTGTTGGGACCCACAGCCATGAGTTACAACAGGAAATGCGGTACGGACGTTTCTGGAACTTTCAAAATAAATTGCATTAACCTACTACCGGCATAACATAGGAATTGGGGGTAACAGCGAACTTCTCATGATGCCACTGTCCACATAAAACCCCCACTTCCCCCACAAGTCTTTCTCTACCATCCGGACTCTGTGCGAGGCTGGCCGGTGAGACAGCGCGCTAATGTCTCTTTGCTGGCAAAAAGACATAAACTCTTCAAAACTGGATCCCAGAGTGTCATAAGATCACGCAGTCATATACAAAGTTAAGTACGAGTGAATCACTGTTTGTGTACTGTGGAAATATAAATGCTTTATTATTAGTAGCGTGGAAATATAAATGCATTATTGTTAGTAGCTAAGACTAAGATATATTTGGGACTTTGCTGTTTATAGATTGATTTTTATTAGGAGTTTTTAGTTATGATAGTTAGAAAAAACATAACAGTAGCCTCTAGTATTATAGAGTCCAGTTTTTACACAATGAGTGTTTATTATTCAAGGTTAAAGCTTGCAGGTGTTTTCTGTCTGTATCGTGAGAAGCCGGCAGCGTATTAGGGAGGCATGGTACTCCTCTCCCTGAAGATTTCTGAAGACGTGTGGGAAACAATTCTTTAATTAAATGATAAAATGTATCTCTGTTTCTTTGATACTGTTGCTGAGGAGACATCCACAGACAGAATGATTGTGTATGTGTACTGCATAGCAGCGTGGGGTATAAAATGTAATGTAACGCAGCCCCCAGTCAGACAACACACAGACGTTTCCAGGTAGCAGTGTAAGTGTGTGTCTCCTCTCTGAATTCAGATTGGTTTTAATAAACTTGTGGAAACGTACAACTGATCTCTGACTGAGGATTTTCTTTTGGGGGTGCCAAATAAAAAGAGTCTATGAGAGGTGAGAAGCAATGTAAGAGTTAACGGACGGTCAGTAAAGTTTTCCTACCTCGACAGTACCCGGTGATTTCATTCATAAAGAGGGGAAATTAAGGTATAAGCATTGCTTTACTTTGTCTCTGAGGCCTGCAGAAGCAAACTGTTCCAGAGAATCTCCTGCAGAGACGCTGTCTCTACAAGCCGAGTCTGAAAGGATGACAACAGGAGCCGCATCACCGTGGTTATTGTAATGTGCAGTTGGTTGGCGGACACAACGAGCCGTCTTTCATCCACAGCTATGGAGGTTAGCTGGAAGCTAACCCTTTGTTCACAGAGCGGCCGCGTACCTTCAAAACACACACACACACAGCTATGGAGGTTACCGTTTGTTGACTGTGGACATTTCTTCAAACTTCGTCGTTGCCCGGACAACTCCTCAACACGTTCATACGAGGTTTGGTGTTTGGGCAGAGTAATAGAGAAAGCTTTAGATTGAAATGATCTAAACGTTTTTCATTTTATGAAATTTGGTTTTGTTTGTGTGTTAAGACAAACTTAATTTAAAGGATGATTTTAAACACAGAAGATTGGCCATAACGCGCCATCCGCGCTCATCCATTTTAACCATTTTATTAACGGTATTTTAAAGGTGTGCGTTTGATTCTTGTGCTAAGCTATCAGCTTCCTTTGTTAGCTCTCACTGCTAACAAGCTAAGAACATGTGCTTGCCTGCTAGGGAATATTTAACAGAAAGGTTGTTAGTTTTCAGGCTAGTAAATGATAGTCCCTAAACATTATTTTTATTAAATCTGATAACTAAGTAAACACCATTAAGCCCCATTTCTCCAGAAAGATTTGGCGCTTTTCCAAAATATTCCCTTAATAATATTTCTTTAAATATTTTGTTAATAAATAAAGGCAGCTAATGAGACCCCGTTGAGAATTAGTTATCTAGACGGTTGGTTTTATTCATCAGATCATTCTTAAAACATTATTTTATTAAAATAATATTTTATCTGATCTTGCATTGTGAATGGTTGTCTCAGTTAGTTCCAACACTAACTTCACGTCACTTCCAGATTCTTCAAGATTATCCTTGGTTCTCAAACATAAATAACATTGCATGGTAATATCGCATCACTCTTTTTGGTCATGATTTCCAATCATCTTTAATCAACGTGTTTATATTGTACATAGCCCATTAGTCTTCGTTATTCTTTAATTCTGCTTGGTAGTTTAGTTGGATTGTTTTAGCATAGTAAAGAGTTTGTTGATTGAAATATGTTTGACTTATTTTTGTTAATAAATTCTTGTATTTTAAGAAATTGTGTGAATTAATTCCATGTGTGTGCAGAGTTTATGCTGTTCAATAATGTCAGAGCTCATCTCACACCTTTCTATTTTGTCCTAATACCATTGCCTTACTGGGATGGTATTCACAGGATAACCCTTAACAGACTGAAATATTATTTGATAAAATATTAAAATATTAATATTAAATATTAAATAATATTCTCAGAGTTATAATCACAGCATGTCTAACATACACTATGTTGTCTGTCTTTCTACTTTTACATGTACAAGAACTTTGATGAATTACATCTTCTTCTTAATCTGTAAGGTCCAATTTGTTGAAGGACACACTGTTGCCAGCAATAGCAACTTTAACTATTCTGTAAACATCTTCCACACACCTCACCTCATATACTAAACTCTTGCAGTGAATAATGCTCTCTTACAATATTTTTACAAACTGACATCACTGTTAGGCTAACATTTTTTCTAATACAGTGATAGCAAAGTCAGACTAAAGACAGGACAATATATTTTCTAAATGAATTACTATTGAAAACATAAAATACAGCTAAACTTTATAGTGTTCACAGGATTACTAAAAGATTTCAGATGCTTGGTAGATTTCATGTAAAATCAACAGTTACCATAATGCATTTGTTCAGGTAGTTAAAGACGGTTGCCTTCAGCTCAAAGTTCTCCCCCCGGATGATAGAGTAGGGCATGGTGAGCTCCAGGAAGAAAGGCTGGAAGACGGTGAGCTTCTGACGAGGAGCCAAACCAAAACCCTCAGAGGACAAACAGAATGTCTCTGTCTCCCAGGTGGTGATGGTGTCTGGGACAGTGAAGGACACATCCTTGGTTCCAGAAGATCTGGATCAACAGATACACAAATGCATTGTGTTAAATTGTGGATCACATTTAATTAGGAGGAAGGCTAATACACAATCCACATACAATCCACAGATCTATTCTTCGAAAACACAGTGTCTCTTTTCACCTTTATGCAGGTGACTGCCAAATCTATGTGTCACATAAAGGTGGCACTAGTTCTGTTGGAATCCTTCTTGATTGTTTTAACGATTTGAAGGGATGGATGGGTTTAATTCTTTTTTTTTTAAATTTTAACAAAAATAAGATTGATGTATTGGTATTTCGTGGCACATCAGAAGGCCTGTGTTTTGACTTTTGGATGTCTCGCTCAGCCACAAATCCTGGTTTTAAAATGGACAATCTGCTTATATTTGACAGCCAGATCAAGGCTGCCATCAAGTCCAGCTTCTTTCTGTCAGAGTTTGTTGGAGATATGTAGCACCAAAGTGCACATCTAAGTGAACTGAAATAAGTAAACAATGTGACTGCCAAAAGAATGTAAACAGTGAGAAACGCACAAGAATGAATCAAACATGAATGAACTGAAATAAATTAAATGAAGAACATGGCAGTGCAGAGAAAAGTGAACAGAACTCAGACTCAAAACACCAAACACAGGCAGATTATGACACTTCCGGCTTCAGCAACTGGCCAAGAGTAGGCCCATGCTCACAGAAAGAGCACTTGGAGACAGTAATCAATGGTTTGTAATCAAACAGTTGGATTACTGTAATGCCCATTATTTTGTCAGCAGGTCTTTAATCACACACATGCAGATAGTACCAAATGCTGCTGTGCATCTTTTAACTAACATTGACAAATTTGAGCACATTTCACTGGATTTGAGGTAACTTGACCGGCTGCCCATCCATTTTAGTCGGGGGGCCATTCCTCCCGATCACGCCTCTCCAAGTGTCACTGTCATTTCCCATGTGGGCGTTGAAGTCCCCCAGCAGAATAATGGAGTCCCTGGGAGGGGCACTATCCAGCACCCCCGACAGGGATGCCAAGAAGGCCGGTACTCCGCACTACCACCCGGCCCATAGGCCGAAACGACAGTCAGAGACCTGTCCCCAACCTGAAGGCGCAGGGATACGACCCTTTCATCCAGTGGGATAAACCCCAACACGAGACGGCTGAGCTGGGGGGCAACAAGCAAACCCACCCCAGCCCGTGGGCCACTCCAGAGTAGAAGAGAGTCCAGCCCCTCTCGAGGAGATGGGTTCCAGAGCCCACGCTGTGCATGGAGGTGAGCCCGACTATTTCTAGTCGATATCTCTCGACCTCCCGCACAAGCTCAGTCTTTTTCCCCCCAGTGAGGTGACATTCCACGTCCCTAGAGCTAGCCTAAGCATCCGGGGATCGGGCCGCCACGGTCTCCACCTTCGCATGCTGCCCAATCCTCTTTGCACCGGTCCCTCATGGTTCCCCCTGCAGGTGGTGGGCCCACTGGGGGATGGCCTTGCGTCTTTCCTCCAGGTCCCGTGAGGAGCAACCCAGCCACCATGAGCTCTCTGACAGGTCCCGACCCCAGTCCTGGCTCCAGGGTGGGACCCGGCTCCGCCGTACTGGGCGACGTCACGTGCCTCATTTTTTATGTCCTCATGAGGGTGTCTTGAACCGCTCTTTGTCTGACCCATCACCTAGAGCCTGTTTGCCATGGGAGACCCTACCAGGGGCATTTAAGCCCCAGACAACATAGCCTCTAGGATCATTCAGCCACTCAAACCCCTCCATCACGTTAAGGTGGCAGCTCAAGGAGGGGCTTGAGAAAACTATTTTCCTGAATTTTGAATTTTAATTAGAATTTTTGATAAATATGCATTAATCAATAATCATAATCCTTACACTCTTCATCTCTGAGCTTTAACAGCCCTATGTGCCACCTCGTTCTCTTAGGTCTGCTGACCTATTGCTCTTGTCAGTACCAAGAACCAAGTGTAAACTCAGAGAGGACTGGGCCTTCTGTGTAGCTGGTTCTAAACTCTGGGATGATCTGCCACTGTACATTGGCAGGCAACCTCCCTGGCTATTTTTGTACTTCTCTTTTAAAAACAAATCTTTTCTCTCTGGTTTTTAATACTTAGTGGGGTGTTGGTCTTATGTGGTTTAATCTTAGTTTTATGTCCATGTAATTTCTTATTTTAATAGTTTTGAATTTTATTGGAACATATTTTTATCTGTTAAGCACTTTCACTTCTGTGTTTGTTTTTAAGTGCTTTATAAATTACGTTTTATAGGACACATTCTTTGAAGTTGCCACTATCACCTACCCTATGAATGTATGATGCAGAGAGGATCAGCTGCATAAAAGAATATTATTAATTGTTCTTATTTATTTGTATACATGGAAAACTTAATTTAGTTATGTATGTACACACATTAACACAGAAACTAAACTTTAGTAAACTTGGAAGTAAACTTTAAGTTTATTGTCTCGCTGGAATCTAACTCATTCTTTCCAACAGAGTTATGGCCACTATGATGTCCCTATTTATGATTTCCAAGGTTAAATAAACTCCTTGTTATATATTAACCCAGTAGGGAAAATGATAGGGGCATATATTTTGGTCTGACAATGCTGTGTGTTGACCTTTAGGTTTTTGGATCAACGTTAATGATTGTTACGCTCTTGGTTATTTATTCTTTCCATGACAAAACACCATAAAAATCGGTGTTGTTTTAATGTTGTTTGCTTGGTGCTTGTTTTCAATTGTTTCTTTTGTTTTAGTTAATCAGTAGCGCATTAATTGTTTGGGTGATCATAAATTGGATTCTTGATTGTACTGATATCAGCTTTGGTAAATTCTTTGCATTTTTAATTGAAATGTCAATGGCTCGAATCCCAAGAAATTTACAGTAATCCCTCAGTGTTTTCATTTAGTGTGATGGAGATGGCTCCCTGTAATGAAAAAGTTAAGTTTTCAATCTTCATATTGATTCTGAGAACTTTTGAGATTGACTGATTTATGAACATTAATATTTTTTTCTTTATTATACTTTTTAGTATAGTTTGGAACTTCTTTAAAATCTATATCAGAAAAATGGTAAGTAAAAAGGTACAATGATGGTTTAAAATGGTCCATGATGTAAACCCACAATACAATCAAGTAAAGGTAAACACACAAAATAAATTAAGAAAAACTCAGGCAAATGAAAGAGTATTCAAATAAACAAACCAACCACCACATCTCAACTCATCTCACGCCAAATTTTATTTAACCTGCTCTAGACACGAGAATAACCAACATGTGAAAAAAGCAAGCGAAAACCTGTCAAAATGACACAGGATGAGGACAGGAATGCTTCCCAGATGTTAAGTCCTTCACACAGACCAATGAGGCACTCAAGCACCCAAGAAAAAAAAATGTCCAGACATTAAAAAGTTGTGTTTTCCAATAGTTCAATAGAAATGCACACTGCCTATGTTCATTTCACAAAATCCCAATTGACTCCAAATATGTTGATGGCTGGACATTATTCTCTTTGTGTGGGGTCACAAAAAGGGGTGATTCAGTGTGTGTGTTGAATAATGATAATAATTTTTTTAAGTATTTCTGAACATAAACTCTTTTGCCTCAGACTCTCACCCAGTTTCCACGAGGTCCCATATCCACGTCTCAGGGAAGAAAGTGCGAACTGTTACCAATGGTTCTTCCATAATAGTGCCTGATGCACCAACAACTTCCGGTCTCATACCCACTGGTGAACCCAATACATTCATTCTGCTAAGTGCACCACCATAAGCTACGTGTACTCCTGTAAAGAACCAGACGAAAGTGAAACAAAAGTGAATAACAAGTGGCACACTTCCGTTTTTTTTTTTAGGCGAATTCTTTTGCTGCCCCACGAGACAGGTCAAAAGTAACCAAGATGACGTACCTCGATAAAATTCTCTTCCTTTGAATTTAAGACAAGATGGTATTGTCATCACCAAATTTGTTGCTGTTTTCAGTCCTACATTCTACACAGTTTTAGACAAAACAATAAAAAGTGCATAGAAAAATATTTTAAAAGAAGGCCACGTTTATAATTCATATTTTTTGTATTGTATGGTTGCTGTACACTTAGTACCTGGAAAACTTTATGGGCTTCCCCTTCTTCAGATGGATAAGGTAAAACATATCTTTTTGGCCTCACATGCAGACATTCATCAGGATCGCTAACCTGGTATGGTATATATGAAATTTTCTTGACAGGCAGCATGAAAAAAATCTGAAAAGAAAAACATGGTTTAGAGCTAGAAACTGTTCTGCAATATTTATTTGGTTGTGTCTCAGCAACAAAATTAATTCAAGAACTTTCCTTCTATCACAAAACATAGAAGTTATGTGTGTAAAAATTGTTAAATGTTGTTAGTTTTTACCCTATCTTCATCCAGAGTCTTTCCGGGCTCCTTGATGAGGACACTCTGATCGATGGCACTGACTCCACATAGGGAGTCAGACTGGGCTGTCAGCTGCAGCTTGATCTCCTCTCCTGGGACAGCGGAAGATGGAGAAAACTCCAAAGATACCTGAACAAGCACACATGATTTACACATAACATTACTTACACAATAGTTTTATCAAATTAATTGTTTTTTTAAGTAACTTTGCAGATGTTGAATAAAAGCATGAACTGAAAAAAATTATTTAACATGTGTTTAACATGAAATACCTTGGTTCTTTATTATTAGGACGGTCAGGATTATGATACTAGTGTTTTTTATATTAGGTGCAACCTGCTCTCTTTTCTACTGACCTTATTACTGAAACATTTTTCTGTTGAGAACTCGGCATTGTGAGCAATCACATTCATGCTGGGGAGGACAGCATAAGCCACAACCTGGATCATTGGTACCATGTCTGGAGACACGTTCAGCTTAAAGGACACCTTGCCCTCATTCACTGAAAAATCCATCAAAGTGTTACTCATGTAATGTCTCTAAAAATAACCATGAAAACCATCTTACACATATCAATTAAATCCACTAACATAGTAATTCAAATGTGAAGAGAAATGTTTGGATTTTTATGAACCTGTAATATCACTCTGTACATACCTGGTTTATCTTCCACTTGAACTTGTTTATGTCCTCCACTGACAATAGCTCCTCTAGATAAGACCTGATCATTTTTAGAAAAATAATGCAATACATGGTCAATTGAGATAAAAGAAACAGGAATGACTGGTGACCTACCAAGGTGTTACCTCATCTGTCATCCAGTGGCTACTGGAGATAGGCAAAACAGTTTCTGCAGATAAAATATGTTGGTGCTCTATTGGACTGACAGCTGGTGACTGATTTAAGCTTTGTGATATAAGGTATTATACAATTTCCAAATTGTTTAATTGTAGCCTTAGTTTCCAGTTCTTAGATGCATACCTTGGCTACATAAAGGGCGTAGCCAGGAACTTTGGGCCCCATGACACAAAATCTAATTCCCCCCGTCACCATCCGAATGTCGCAGCAGAAATCGAGACTCATCAGACCAGGCAACCTTTTTCCAATCTTCTATTGTCCAATTTTGGTGAGCCTGTGCGAATTGTAGCCTCCGTTCCCTGTTCTCAGCTGACAGGAGTGGCACCCGGTGTGGTCTTCTGCTGCTTATTTATTTATTTATAGTGGGAGTAGGGAGCTGCTGACCTTGACGGTGGACATTATCGGGAGGTGGGAGGAGTACTTGAAGGATCTCCTCAATCCCGCCATCACACCTTCCTTGGTTAAAGCAGGGACTGAGGACTCATCACCCAGGCCAAAATGACCCAAATGAACAGAAGGTCACGAGTACTTGTAGTTTACAGTGGCCCTTTTATGGATGAAAATACAATACAATACAATCTAAAAGTTGTACTTTTGATGAAAACAACTTTCTTCTGCCTGAGGAGCTGCTAAGTTATGACATGCAACTGTCCAGGAAAGCCAATTTCAAAACTCATTGAAAAATCAATCATAGTGGTGACCAGAGAAGTTACTCACCAGATACATGATGTCCACAGATCCCTGTGGTTCATGCACAAAACTGTAATCAGTGGCGATGTCCACTTCTTTGTCACAAGGAAAGGCTGTATTGCTCGACTTTATCTTCAAGGAGCTGACTGTTTTAGTATCAACAGGAGGTTGAGATTGGTGAACTGTGTGACGTCCTGTGGGAATGTAAGTTTTTCTATATGCATGGTGCTCCAGTGTTGGTGAGGCGCTTATCTGATAATAGAAAAAAAAAAAAGAAAACTTTAAAACGAGATAATTGAAAAGCAAACTGAGATTTTATTTTATTGTAGTTTTTCTTAGTGCAGTAAATCCGCTGTTTTAGAGCTGTGATTTACTTACACTGATATCAATATCTCCAGTAAATGTGTCTGTGCTGAAAGAGAATGTGGCAAAACCATCGCTGTCAGTTGTAAGGTTCTGCAGTGAGCGTACAGACCAAATATTACCCTCAAACAAGTACAGCGGCATGTGAGGAATGGGTGTGTCATTGTAGTGAACAGCCTTGACCTGCAGAAAATACAGTTCTGGGTTAAAAAAATAGTTCAATGAACCATATGACTTGAAAAACCAACCGTTCAAAAATTCAATATGGAGTGTTGTGGAAAAAGACTGTCCCCCCTTACTAATTTCTACTAGTTTTGCTTTTTTTCCAATTTAAATGTTTCAGACCATCAAAAAAATCTAATGTAAAAGAGTAGATAATGCAGTTTTCAAATGATAATTTCATTAATCAAAGGAAAAAATCTATCCAAAATAACCTGGCCCTATGTGGAAAACGTAATTTGCCCCCTAGACCTAATAACTGGTTGTACCACACATGCAGGGCCTGACATTAACACCCGCCAACCCGCCAAATGCGGGTGAATTTTAGCAGTAACACAGCCACTCCGACTAGCCACTTTGGCGGGTTGAATTATATATACAGTTTTTAATTGTAGTTTTCTCAAATGGGATCCGAAATATAAGCAAGTTGAAATGCGACACTACAACTCCCATGAGCACTGCCTGCATACAGTGTTTGCTCTGTGGTCCGTTCATGACCGATGTTGCTTTAGACAGACGGTCACTGTGGAGAACACAGTTGTGAAGCGGTGGGGGCGGTAATGTGGAGGTAATGTTTCTACTTTGTACACTGCCAGTGTTGCCAAGTCCGCTTATTATAAGCGACTTTGGGCTCGTTTTCTCTAAAGTCGCTTGCAAATCTTGTGGGTTACAGTTTTGTGGGCTTGTTTTTGAACGTCAAGTTTGGGCTTGGCCTTCCTTCCGAGTGAAACCCCTTGATTATCTCCCAGCTCCCAAAATAAAGCAAAACACAAGTGGTAGATAGTTTATCCTTTCCACGTCGCTGTTTTCTGGTTATAGCTCCCACCACAGTTGATGGCACACCCCAAACACACACACACTAGAGCCCAGAGTGACAGGGAAACAAGTAATGAGACAGCGTCAGAATGAGATGCAGTAAATGGGGAAAATATGGGAAAAATGTTAATACAGTGTGAGAAAGAGAGCGCACTGCAAGACAGGATCTGACCTGAGATGGGAGCCTCCTTTCTGATTCCGCAGTGTGAAATATGTGCTCACCATGCCTTTTCTTTTCAACAGACTTTAAAGAAAGTTTTTTCTTGACCATGTTTAATGTCATTTTGCTGTTAGGTATGCCAAATGCACTTCTCTTTTGATCAGTTGTTATTCAAAATTTTAAGTTATTCAAAATGTTTATGGTAAAAGTGTTAATAATTTTGCTGTTGCTTTTGTATAATGCCATAATAAATGTATACATTTATGCTGTTTATAAGTGGCCTCTGTTTTACACAGTGGTATAAAGCCAGTTGGGCTCCTTTTGGGCTTGTTTTGATAGAGCTGGTTGCTTGTTTCTCTCAAGAGACCTGGCACCATTGATCACTGCACATTTTCATATAAAAGGAGCTTTACACAGAACCTTGTCTGAGCTGAATACTTGATAATGACCCGAAGTGGTAAACATTTTATGTAGTCTTGATATGATTGTGTAAAAGGGTCATTTACATTTAAAAATGTTGTACATCTAGTTAAAGTAAACTTTAGGATGCTATAGTCAGGTTTAATCATATTAAACAAATCCTCAACAATGTGGCTGGTGAAAATGCAGAGTGGCTAGTAACTTTGGAAAACCACTAGCCACAGTGGCAGGTGAACAAAGAAGTTAATGTCAAGCCCTGCAAACATGGTAGCAAAAATTCACATTAGTCCTTTAATATCGCTATGAAGGATTTGTGGGTCACTCTTCTCCGCATAATTATCTTAAATCTGCTATGTAGGAGGATTTTTAAGAATGACGGCCCATTATGGTCATGCAACTGCATATCAATTGGATTTGACTTTGACAGGGTGTCTGTCATATTATGGAAGATTCTTGCAGGACCAAAGTGCAAACAGGAGCGTGGGAGCAGCATGGTGAGCAGAAAGTGTTTAATGACAACTAAACTTGAAAATGTACATGGAGAAGTAGAACACGAAACATGGGCAGAATGACTGGCATGGAGCTGGCAGACAAACAGTAGAATCCAGCAAAGAGCAATGAAAACCGAACAACTTTTAAACAAAGGCAGGGAGGAGAAATGACCAATGAAAAAAATTGCTAATTAGATGAAATGTGGAGCACACTACAAAGATCGACCTAAAATAAAAACAACTAAATGATATAAACAGGGAAGTGCATACAAACAGACAAGAAGGAAACTCAAAACTCATTACCTAGCACAGGTGATTCATAACACAAGACCAGTCAAAAGTGGACCTGCTAGTTTGGTTTGGACCTTTGTTCTGCTGCATAACCCAGCTACGCTTGAGCTTTAGTTCACAAAGTGATGAGCTATATTTGCCTTTAGGATTATCTGCTAGAGAGTAGATGTCATTAATCCTTCAGTTGGGCTAAGTTCTTCAGGAACTGAGACAGGAAAGCAGTCCAAACCACAATATTGCCACCACCATGTTTGACTGTCGGTAGGGTGTTCCTTTAGTGAAATGCAATAAATTTTACATCAGATGTAACATGATGCTCAGCTTCCATAATGTTCCACTTTTATTCTTATCAGTGCAAAGAATATGTTTGTCTTGGTGATCCTCAGGATTTTTAGGGGTGGATGTGAGATTGGACTTTAGGTTCTTTTTGATCAGCAGTGTTTTTTTCCTTGGGATTCTCCCATGGATCTTATTTTGCCCAGTCTCTGTTATATTGTTGAATAATTAACTCATGCAAGTGAGGTCTGTGGTGCTTTAGTTGATTTTCAGGGTTCTCTTGTGACCTCCTGAATGAGTTTTTAATGTACTCTGGAAGATCAGCCATTCACGAGAAAGTTTAACACTGTTCTATGATTTCTCCATTGGTGGAGAATGGGTTTTACTGTGGTACACGTGAGTTCCAAAGCCTCAGAAATGGCTGTGCAACTCTTTCTAGATTGAGGCATGTCAATGATTTTGTTTCTCATCTGCTCTTGAATGCCTTTAACCTGACACAATGGGTTGCTTTTTGAGATCTTTTAGCCTACTTCATGCTGACACACAGGTTCTATTTAAGCTATTTCTATATACAACAGGTTTGGCCTGGTAAAAGTGACCTCATCATTACAGATGATTTATTATTTAAGAAGCATGGAGATCACTTTTCAGTTAGAACCAGGTTGTTTTCAATTGGTTTTATTCTCCACAAAAAAAAATCATTTGAAAACTGCATTCTGTATTTACTCACGCTATCCCTGTTTGATATTAATGGTTGTTTGATAATCTGA
This sequence comes from Girardinichthys multiradiatus, assembly GCF_021462225.1. Lineage (NCBI taxonomy): Eukaryota > Metazoa > Chordata > Actinopteri > Cyprinodontiformes > Goodeidae > Girardinichthys > Girardinichthys multiradiatus. Next base: position 11,342,140 of record NC_061810.1, on the reverse strand, counting down.
ATCATTTATACATAGTATGACAAAAAACCTAAAACAGGGGAATTCTGGATGGGGAAAAATAATTTTTCACAGCTTTGTGTTATTCTTACCCTTCCCTCCAGATTTGTTCCTTGTTCATAAATCTTGGGAGGTTCAACAAAAGCCAGCTTTCCAATAATGTATGAAATCTTTATCCTCTTCGTCTGGGAGAGTGAAACACCTGAATATAAACAGTCATCTGCCTGTAATTTCTTCAGGATCATTGTAATAAAGTCTGCTTATGAAAAGAAATGTGGAGTACGTAAACAAGACTTACCTGTTCCCTCTTCTTCCACAGTGGCACTTACATAAAGTTCATCACGTACTACCTTTGTGTCAATTTTGGTAAAACTTGACATTTCAAACAAAGCACAGCCTGTTTTGTCAGTCTAAAAAGCAAAGGAAAGAAAATATAATGCAGATGAATGGAACAAATAAAATGTAGAATCATATTAAACTTTTACATATTTTACATATTTTAAAATGAGCATATTAAACTGACACAAACACCTACACACCCTGTTCCACTCCACACAAGTGTATGACAGACATTAGGGCAAGTAAATATCCGTAATGCAATACAAATTCACATGACGTTTTTATTTGGAATTAGCTCATTTAGTACAGTAAGGTACCACTTAGCTTTACACTTTTAATTTGAGATTAATAAGATGTATATTCCATTTCTGAAAACACAAAAGAAATGAGCTAGGCTGGGGAAGGAAAAATAATTTGCTTGCCAAGGATCCCACTCAACCAAGAGCTCGCATTGTCAAAGACATTTAAAGGGCAGCGTCTTCACCATTTCCAAATCCCTCAAAAATATGAATATACAGTTATTTTTTAAGAACACGCAGGGTTCTTTTTGTGTACTTTGAAATTTTAAACACTTCCATTAACACTACTGGCTGGATATTTCTTAATGATGAATTGATTTCCATTGCACATCCAATAAGTGGCGTGTTGCACTCAATCCACGAATACAGGTCCTTCTCAAAATATTAGCATATTGTGATAAAGTTCATTATTTTCCATGATGTCATGATGAAAATTTAACATTCATATGTTTTAGATTCATTGCACACTAACTGAAATATTTCAGGTCTTTAATTGTCTTAATACGGATGATTTTGGCATACAGCTCATGAAAACCCAAAATTCCTATCTCACAAAATTAGCATATTTCATCCGACCAATAAAAGAAAAGTGTTTTTAATACAAAAAACGTCAACCTTCAAATAATCAGGTACAGTTATGCACTCAATACTTGGTCGGGAATCCTTTTGCAGAAATGACTGCTTCAATGCGGCGTGGCATGGAGGCAATCAGCCTGTGGCACTGCTGAGGTCTTATGGAGGCCCAGGATGCCTCGATAGTGGCCTTTAGCTCATCCAGAGTGTTGGGTCTTGAGTCTCTCAACGTTCTCTTCACAATATCCCACAGATTCTCTATGGGGTTCAGGTCAGGAGAGTTGGCAGGTCAATTGAGCACAGTGATACCATGGTCAGTAAACCATTTACCAGTGGTTTTGGCACTGTGAGCAGGTACCAGGTCGTGCTGAAAAATGAAATCTTCATCTCCATAAAACTTTTCAGCAGATGGAAGCATAAAGTGTTCCAAAATCTCCTGATAGCTAGCTGCATTGACCCTGCCCTTGATAAAACGCAGTGGACCAACACCAGCAGCTGACACGGCACCCCAGACCATCACTGACTGTGGGTACTTGACACTGGACTTCTGGCATTTTGGCATTTCCTTCTCCCCAGTCTTCCTCCAGACTCTGGCACCTTGATTTCCGAATGACATGCAGAATTTGCTTTCATCCGAAAAAAGTACTTTGGACCACTGAGCAACAGTCCAGTGCTGCTTCTCTGTAGCCCAGGTCAGGCGCTTCTGCCGCTGTTTCTGGTTCAAAAGTGGCTTGACCTGGGGAATGCGGCATCTGTAGCCCATTTCCTGCACACACCTGTGCACGGTGGCTCTGGATGTTTCTACTCCAGACTCAGTCCACTGCTTCCGCAGGTCCCCCAAGGTCTGGAATCGGCCCTTCTCCACAATCTTCCTCAGGGTCCGGTCACCTCTTCTCGTTGTGCAGCGTTTTCTGCCACACTTTTTCCTTCCCACAGACTTCCCACTGAGGTGCCTTGATACAGCACTCCGGGAACAGCCTATTCGTTCAGAAATTTCTTTCTGTGTCTTACCCTCTTGCTTGAGGGTGTCAATAGTGGCCTTCTGAACAGCAGTCAGGTCGGCAGACTTACCCATGATTGGGGTTTTGAGTGATGAACCAGGCTAGGAGTTTTAAAGGCCTCAGGAATCTTTTGCAGGTGTTTAGAGTTAACTTGTTGATTCAGATGATTAGGTTCATAGCTCGTTTAGAGACCCTTTTAATGATATGGATGGATAACGGGTGCTAAAGCGATGCACACCGTCCTGTTTAAATTAGTAAATATGGTAAATGGAATGAACTTATATAACGCCTTTCCAGTCATACTGACCACTCAAAGCACTTTGCACTAGTCACATTCACCCAGACACACTCAATAACATGCATACATTCATACACCGATGTGCAGATGGGTGGGCAATTTGAGGTTAAGTGCCTTGCCCAGGGTCACATGGACATGTGGCAGGAGAAAGCTGGAATTGAACCACAACCCTCAGATTCTTCTCACTGAGCCACAGTCGCCTGTCAGTCGCCTAAATATAATGTGGTTGTCACAGTGTGTGTCTCTGTTGGACCATTATGTGGGGAAGAACTCCTGAAGCTCGAAGTTTGCTGGTAAGACGACCCTTTATTGCTCATGGACTGGACACAGACAGGGTACCAGGCGAGCACAGAAACACAAACAACACATAAAGAACCAGCGGGCAACAAAGGAAACAAACGGGCTTAAATACAAAACTGGACCGCAGGGGGAACCAATGACACACGTGACGAGACAATCAGGGAAAAACACAAAACAGGTGTAGGCTTGGGGTGCAGGGAGACAGAAAACAAAAGACTAGACCACGTAAAATAACAAAACAGAAACTCAAGAACTCAAAACACAAGCAGGTATGACAGTGGTATTGGCTGGCACTATAGAGAGTGTTGGAGAACAGAAAAGCCATAAAAGAAAGACGAAGTTCGAAGCCATGGAGTTGGAAGTAATAATAACAAAATATATTTTAATTAATAAAAATAAAAATAATTACCGTATTTTCCGCACTATAAGGCGCACCGGATTATAAGGCGCACCTTCAATGAATGGCCAATTTTAGAACTGTTTTCATATATAGGACGCACCGGATTATAAGGCGCATAGAATAGAAGCTACTGCAGTCAAACGTTTGACTGGGGTTGCGTTATGCATCCACTAGATGGAGCTGTGCTAAAGAGAATGTCAACAAAACAGATAAGTCAGTCAGTCAAACTTTATTAATACACTACAAACCAGCGTTCTGATAACTCCATTCACTCTCATGGTAAGGTCTCCTCTACATAGAATTCTATTGAATAGAGCCAACCGCACGTTAGGAATGCATTGGAGTCTATGAAGTTGAAGTTGAAATCAAACGTTAGTTAAAACGTGAAAGGGAACTTTTCCCTGATTCAGTAAACACGTAAAAGAAACAGTTTGATGCACTAAATCAAACGTTAGTACATTCAAACGTTATACACACACAAGTGGTGTTGGACTAGGAGTAAGCACAGTACAGGTGTTTACCGCTATTACTTTGGCGACGCCCCTGACTACGGTAGCCGTAATGCTGCAAGCAGTGCGGCTTTGTAGTTTACCAGTCGTACTGAAACATTTTGACAGAGCGCCGTGTACAACCAGTATGGATCAACCAATTAACCAATTGATCCATATGTAAAGCGCTCCGGATTACAAGGCGCACTGTCATTTTTTGAGAAAATGTATGGTTTTTAAGTGCGCCTTATAGTGCGGAAAATACGGTATTTGTTTTTTATAAGTATTTCAAAATGTTACAAAATAACAGTAAAAACATGAAAATACTAAAAGATACAGTTAAACCATGAAAAATCAATTTTAAAACCTAGAAAAGCTCACCGCTACTGTCAGACTTGCATCATAATACGGCTGTAAACATCTGTATTTACCTCCACCAAGTCATTCACATAAACAAACCTATAACACCCGTCGCTCAATCCTCTGGCACGTGCTCTTTTGGCAAACCACACCCCACTCTGAAAGTTTTGAGCTTTCTTTCTGTGAAAAGGGATTTTAGTTGAGGCATATGTATCACTTGACCCAAACATTGCAAACCAAGGTAGGCCCATAATAACTTGATACATGAATGTGCTTTGTACAGTCATAAACTCATTCATCCATGTCTTCGTGAACTTCGCTTTGTGCTCAGTTGTGTTTGAATAGAAAAGGGTCATCCCCAAGGGGAGCATAAAATTGTCCCAAATGTCTTGGTATTTCAAAGCATTAAGAGTTAATTTCACTAGAACAAAAGGACCAAGCCTAATTCCAGGAAAACAGTCCCACACCATAATCCCCGTGTACATTTTAGTACAGGTACCGGTATGTGCAGCATATGTGTAACTGCATGTGTATAACTCTACCTGCTTTGTGACTATCTCACAGGGAGGTAATATCTGATGTTCTTCAGGATTTATGAGCACCACTTCTGAATTATAAATATGCTGCTGAAGAGGTCGGCACACCTCTACTGTGACACTTCCTGGAACAGGCTGTCCATATGTGTACCTGGTTAAATCAGAACAGATCACAGAGTCATCCACAGAGAGGAACTGCTTGAGATTTTTTTAATTCTGGTATTTATTTGTTAGAAAATAACCTTTACCTACTTTGAGCATACTTTAGTTTCAAAGTTCTCCTCCCCAATATTGACTTCTTCTTTTACATTCATGGTCACATCAAATTTGGGCAAAACTGAACACCAAAACAGTACATGTTACCAAGTAGATTTAAAGAGAAAATATTTTGTTTGTTAAAAAACAAAATAATAATAACATTTCTAACATACCATACTTCTCCACTTTGAAGTGGTGGTAGGTCTTATGTTCACCAACTGTCACAATGATTTTGTAGGTTCCTTCACGGGTTTCAGAGATTAAGGGGTAGGAAAGCTGCAGTATTTTGCTGTTGGATGTTTCATTGAGCCACTGTCCAATTCTGTTGTTGTTCGGATCCTGT